>NC_068927.1:26247500-27497500 GCF_023091745.1 Budorcas taxicolor | reverse complement strand
ATACGATTTCTGTTTTGAGTTCCTACTCTGTCAAACTGGCAGGAAATGAAACATTGGGTTTAGGAGGTCCCCCTATCTTTGAGAGTGACTGAGTTTGTAGGGTCTTATGCAGGGTGAGATTGGGGGTGAGGGGACCACGTGGTCCCTCCCAGGCTCCCTGGGACAGCCTCATGGATGTTGAGGCCACGGTGTTTTTTTGCTGCCGGGGGTGCCATGCTGGAAGCACCTGGGGCCCTGAGCATTTTTGAGATGCTGCCTTAGTCCTGGCTGCCTCCATGCCCCCAGCCCACCTCCAGCTCCCCTCTCCCGAGGTCTGTGGGAAGCAGGGGGAGGTCCCTGCCACCTCATGGCTCTCTCCTGCTTTGCACAACCTGGGGCATTTCTGGTGGTGAGTCTAGCAAAAGTCCTGCTCATCCTCCCTTCCTGAGTGCTTAGGGTTAGTTCAACAAATGCGCCAGAGTCTTGAGGTCTGGTTACGTTCCCTCCACCAACCTTCATAATGTGCTGGCTTTCCCCATGTGGCCATTGAAAAAAGCTCACAGATCCAAATGTTTCAAAACGCACCCCTCCACATTTTGGGGGTGTGCACCTGCCTTGCTGGTACCCAGACCTGCACCTGGCTACTATTGCGTGGTTTGGCCCAGGTGTAGTGGGGAGTGGGGGCATCCTCCCAGCCCCTCAGCATCCTCTGAGCTCTGCCTAGCGGCAGACCTGTCCCCACAGTCCCAAGGGAGGGTAATGAAGCCCAAAACAAGGACACACCCAGTCTCCCCAGGGAGGATCTCATTCTCAGGATGCGAGGCCTCTCAGAGGTCAGGAGAGGAGCTGAGGGGATTATTTCTGGGGCCTCTTGGCAGATACAAAAATAAGAAAATACCAAATGTCACAGGGGTAACACACATTACAAAAACAGTCTGTCACCCTTGATTGTAGGAAACTTCCAAATGTCTCCATTCGAGGCCCTTCAAGAATGTGAGGCCCTGAAGAGGTAAAATTGTCACTACATGCAGATGACATGATACTGTACATAGGAAACCCTGAAGACTCCACGCAAATACTGCTGCTGCTGCTGCTGCTGCTAAATTGCTTCAGTCGTGTCCAACTCTGTGCGACCCCATAGGTGGCAGCCCACCAGGCTCCCCCGTCCCTGGGATTCTCTAGGCAAGAACACTGGAGTGGGTTGCCATTTCCTTCTCCAATGTGTGAAAGTGAAGTTGCTCAGTCGTGTCCTACTCTTAGCGAGCCCGTGGACTGCAGCCTACCAGGCTCCTCTGCCCATGGGATTTTCCAGGCAAAATTACTGGAGTGGGTTGCCATTGCCTTCTCCGAAGCAAACACTACTAGATCTAATAAATGAATTTAGCAAAGTAGCGGGATTCAAGATTAATATTAAAAAATGAGTTGCCACACTTTATAATAACAATGAAACATCAGAAAAGGAATGTTAAAAAAAAAAAAAAAAGAAACCCTTTAAAAATAGCACCAAAAGGAAAAGGACTTACCCGGTGGTAGAGTGGTTAAGAATCTGCCTGCCAAACTAGGGGACATGGGTTTGATCCCTGGTTTGGGAGGATTCCACATTCCTCAGAGCAACTAAGCCTGTGCGCTGCCACTACCGAGCCTGCATGTTGCAACTCCTGAAGCCCATGCTCTGAAACAAGAGAAGCCGCTGCAATGAGAAGCCCACGCACTCCAACTAGAGAGTAGCTCCTGCTGGCCACAGGCAGAGAGAATCCTGCACCCAGCAACAAAGACCCAGTGCAACCAAAACAAAAACACCTACGAATAAACCTAACCAAAGAGGTGAAAGGCTAATACGCTGAAAACTGTAAAATATTAGGAAAGCAGATTAAAGAGGATCCAAAGAAATGGAAAGATATCCCATTCCCTTCCAAGAGGATTGCAAGGACTAATATTGTTAAAATGGCAATTTTATCCAAAGCAATGTGCAAATTTAGTATGATACCTGTCAAAATACCCAAGACTTTTTTCACAGAACTAGAACAAATAATCCAAAAATTTTTATAAGGACTATTAAAGACCCAGAATTGCCAAAGCAGTCCTGTGAGGCGGCCTAGGGATGGGGGCCATGGAGCAAGAGGCATAACTCTCCCAGACTTCAGATAGTAGTACAAAGCTACAGTAAAATCAAAACAGTGTTGTAAGGGTATAAAAATGGACATGCGGATCTATGGAACAGTGAAAACAGAGCCTAGAAATAAACCCATACACCTATGACCAATTAATCTCCAACAAAGGGGGCAAGAATATCAAATGGGTAAAAGACAGTCTCTTTAGCAAGTGCTGGGAAAGTTACCTGTATGTAAATCAGTGAAGTTATACCCTCACACCATATACAAAAATAAACTTAAAATGGCTTGAACACTTAAACCTAAGACATGACATGTAAAACTGCTAGAAGAGAGCATAGGCAAAACATTCTCTGACATAAATCATACCAATGCTTTCTTAGTTCAGTCTCCCAAGGCAATAGAAATAAAAAACAAAAATAAATAAAAGGGACCTAATCAAACTTTTACAAGCTTTTGCACAGCAGAGGAAATCATGAAAAAGGAAGGAAGAAAGAAAAGACAGCCTGTGGGATGGGAGAAAATATTTGCAAATGAGTTGATGGACAAGGGCTTAGTCTCCAAAATATACAAACAGTTCATACAACCACCACCACCACCAGAACAGCCCAACTGAAAAATGGGCAAAAGACCTTAACAGGCATTTCTCCAAAGAAGACGTACAGGTGACCAGTAAGCACATGCAAAGATGCTCAACAGCACTGATTATTAGAGAAATGCAAACCCAAACTAGAAGGTACCACCTCACATTGATCAGAATGACCATCATGAAAAAGTCTACGAATAGCAGGTGTTGGAGAGGATATGGAGAAAAGGGAACCCTCCTACACCATTGGCAGGAATGTAAGTTGGTACAGCCACTGAGGAGAACTGTGTGGAGGTTCCTCAGAAAGCTAAAAATAGAATTACCATATGATCCAGAAATCCCCCTCCTGGTCATATACCTGGACAAAGCTATAATTCGGAAGATACATCTCCCCTATGTTCATAACAGCACTATTTACAATAGTCAATACATGAAAACGACTAAATGCCCATTGACAGATGAACGAATAAAGATGTGGTACATGGATAAATGGAATACCACTCAGCCACAAAAAGAGTGAAATCATGCCATTTGCAGCAGCGTGAATGCAATTAGAGATTATCCTACTAAATGAAGCAAGTCAGAAAGAGAAAGACAAATATCCTATGCAGCCAGTATATGTGGAATCTAAAACATGGTACAGATGAACCTGTCTCAAAACAGAAACAGACTCACAGATGTAGAGAACAGATTTGTAGAGAACAGGTTTCTGGTTGCCACTGGGGAGGGAGATAGGGGAGGGAAGGACTGGCAGTGTGGGACTGGATATAAAATATTATATATAGGGTGGATAAACAACAAGGTCCTGCTGTATAGCACAGGGAACTAGGTTTATCCTGTGATAAACCATAATGGAAAAGAATGTGAAAAAAAAGAATATATGTGTATAACTGAGTCACTTTGCTGTACAGCAGAGCTTGGCACAACATTGTAAATCAACTATGCTTTAATAAAAAAATTTTAAAACAGAGGTCTTGTACCCCCATGTCTGCTGCCCCCACGGGCCTGGGAAAGCCCCATCATTCCTACCTTGGGATGGGGAAACTGAGGCCCAGGGAGAGGAAGCAGCTGAGCCAGACTGCACCAGGCCAGACCCTAGGACTCAGTGCCCCCCAGGCAGGCTCCCCAAGCCCTTTCTCAGCGCTGCCACCCCAACCGCCACCCCAGGGCCTTGCTGCTTCTCCAGGCCCAGGGAAACCAGGCTGGCTCCAGGCTGTGTCCGGGAGCTCCCGTGACGTCACGGCTGCTCCCGTGGCTCCTGGGTCAGTGGCTGCGAGGGGCGTGGCCCTCAGAGGGCCCTGGATACCGCATTGTCATGTCCCCTGCATGGAGCTCTCCTGGGGGCCCTGTGTGGATGCAAGGCTGCCACAGGCCCCTCCACACACACTGTCTGTGGCTTCGCCGTAGAACACAGTGAGGCTCTGGGGACCTGGCTCCTCTCTGATGCTGTGTCCTCCTTCCCCTCCCCAGTACCTGCCACGGAAGAGCACCCCGAAGTGCAGGTGGAAGACGCTGATGCTGACAGTCGGCCCCTCATCGTGGAGGAGAACCCACCCTCTCCTGTGCAGCTGCCCCCATCTCCTGCCAAATCCGACACTCTTGCGGTCCCAGGATCAGCCACAGGGAGCCTCAGGTCACCTTCTATGCTTCTCTTGGATGTTTCATAGCACTGTGCCATCTGTGCATTTGGTAGAAGAGGACACTGGGGCCAGAGAGGGGAAGAAACTGGCCCAAGGTCACTCAGTGAGATGCTGTCAGCATTGGGACCATGGGCCCACCCCTTTCCAGGTCTCCTAATTCCTGGTTTCAGGCTCTAGAAAGAGTCTCTGAGGAAGCCCTGTCCAAAATACCCTTGAGTATATGGTTTGAAGTGGGTGATAGATGTGACAGGGCTAATATTATTGTTAAAAATTACAATGGAAATACCAAAGAACTCTAGATACAATAACCATCCCTCATCCCACCATGCTATGTTAGGTGGTGGTTTTATTTTTCTGCCCTCTCTTCCATACCTTATTTGTGGGCCCAGGCTTCTGAGTGGTTTTAATTGAAGGTAGGATTGGATCCCATCTCATCTGAGACCATATCTTATTTATTGAGCCCCTTTCCATACTGCTGGGCTGTCACTATGATGCTGTGTTGACGTCTTCCAGCTCCACATGTCAGAACAGATGTAACAATCCTCCCCTGTTAAATACTGAACACAATAGTGCTATGGCTATCTCTTTGGTCCTCTGCCCTCTGTCCTTGGGCTCCATTCTCGAAAGTGAAATTCCTGCTCAGGGTTGCACACACTGTTGTGCTTCTTGAGATAAGTTAGTTGCTGCATGGTTAGAGGTAGTTTTGGACAACCTGAGCTGGGTAGCTGAGAGCGTTCCTGTATAGAGCTATAGGCAGGCTGTGAGGTGCAGCACTGTGCTTTGTGAGTGGTTCTTTAAGCTAAAGAAGAGCCACCAGTGCCTTTCCTTTGCTGGCTGGATTGAGAGATGGTTCTCTTTTCTTGATTAATTCTTGCTCTCATCCATGAGCTTTTGAGTAATTTCTCAGCTGAAGTCAGGTGCCTGCTGGGATAGAAATGGCTGGATGTAGTCAACAGAGGTTCCCAGATTTTAATGTGGAGAAGAGACATAATCTCACCTGGCCTCAGAACACAGCTCACAGACACATCAGTCCTCATGGTTAATTCATTGAATCATATACAAAGTACAGATGGCAGAAGACGAGGTGCTACCATGACTGTGGACATCTGGTCTACCTCCCTCTATTCACTTTATTAGGGTGGAGAAACTGTACAGGTTGGATTAGAGATGGATACTGGGAAGCAGCAACAAAGGGACTAAGGTCACATGGGGCTAGAATCCAAGCTCCTACCTTTTGCTTGTGAGCTGGGTCTGTGAGGCTCCTCTGGTTATCATTCATTTGCAAACATTTTTTGAACATCTTTATGTGCCAGTCTCTGCTCTAGGTGCTGTAGACACACCAGGGAAAAGCCTGTCCTAATAGAGCTGATATTCTAGTGCGACGGAGATAGTGAACAAGTAATCACACAAGACTCTTCCAGGGAGCTGCTAAGCAGAACATGACTGTGAGAAACTGGAGAAGCCTCAGCCTGAGCTTGCCCCCAAGAAGGAATTCTGATGCCTGACATGGGAGACCAGTGGGGCTGTCTGTGGTCAGGGATGGAATGAACACAGGGCAATTGATGGGAGCAGAGAAGCCACCCAAACAGAGGGTTAGAGGGGGGCATGTGGGCAAGGCCGTTCTCACAGCACAAAGCTGTGGTTTGGAGTGACTCCCAGGTCACCGCTTACCAGATGTGAGGCTTAAAGCAAGTCATTTGATCTTCCTAGGCCCCCATCTTTCTGTGATAAGATGGGGATGAAACGTTCCCTGTACCTTAGGCATGTGAAAATTCAACGAACTCCCGTAAGTGAAGTGCTTAGCACAGGGCCAAGCACTGGGCAGTGCTAGGGGAACAGAGCTTCTGACTTACTTCCACTTTCTGGACTCTCTCCAGGCCCTCGGAAGGCACTGGGCTGAGGGTAGGAGGGCTGAGTTTAAGTCCTAGTTGAGAGATTTCTGCCCCAGTCTTCTTGTGTGCAGGCATCCTTTTTTTCAGTATTTATTTATTTGGCTATCAGTCAGTTCAGTTGCTCAGTCCTGTCCAACTCTTTGCAACCCCATGGACTGCAGCAGGCCAGGCTTCCCTGACCATCACCAACTCCCAGAGCTTGCTCAAACTCGTGTCCATCGAGTCAGTGATGCCATCCAACCATTTCACCTGCTGCTGTCCCCTTTTCCTCCCACCTTCAATCTTTCCCAGCATCAGGGTCTTTTCCCTGATGGCAATTTGATTAGGCCAGGTCTTAGTCGTGGCATGTGGGATGTAGTGCCCTGACCAGGGGTCGAGCCCAGGCCCCCTGCATTGGGAGTGCAGAATTTTAGCCACTGGATCATCAGGGAAGTGCCCCTTCAGGCCTCCTTTTAATTAGAGGGTAAAAGAGGCGAACCCATGAGTCTTGCCATTTTAGTTGAGTTGACAGAAGATAATAGGGTAGTTCCAGAGCTCTCTGGAATAAAGCGAATGCTGCACATCCCTCTGACTGTGTCCCTCTAGAACCCTAATGGTGGAATCCTGAGTCACGGTGGTGGGGGATGGTAGAAGTACCACGTGTCTTCAAATCTAGACACCATCAGCCAAGACACCAGTGGTTCCAAAAGCAACACTGGTGGACTTGGACTGAATGGTGGGGACCCAGGATAATTTAGTCTTCATCCTTCAGATAGGAAAGAGGGAGCTTCAGGAGGGGATGGGGTTTGTCCCAGGTCACACCACATGCGGGAGACCAGACTCCATGGCCTGTGGGTGTCAGTTGTTCCAATCAGGGGCACATCTGTTAAGGGAGGGAAGCTGAGCTTCTAGGAGATTTAACAGGATGGAATGGGAGCCCTCACACCTTATTGGAGGCTGGAAGAATGGTGTGATGGAGAAAGAGGTGGGGGTGGGCTGGGAAGCTCTGTGCCATCAGACTGGGAGGTGGAGGGAGAAGGATGTTTAAAATGAGACCTGACTGAGTGCTAAGCGCCTCATTGAGCTGGTTAGATTTAGTCCCATTTTGGGCTTCCTTGGTAGCTCAGCTGGTAAAGAATACACCTGCAATGCAGAAGACCTGGGTTTGATCCCTGAGTTGGGAAGATCCCCTGGAGGAGGGCATGGCAACCCTCTCCAGTATTCTTGCTGGAGAATCCCCATGGACAGAGGTGTCTGGTGGACTACAGTAGTCCATGGGGTCACAAAGAGGTGGACATGACTGAGCAACTAAGCACAGCACACACAGTCCCATTTTACAGAGGGGAAAGCTGAGGCAACTCAGAGAGTTTAAGTAACTTGCCAAGGGCACACGTTGGGAAGAAGCAGGGCTGGGGAGCAAACTTGGGTTTGCCTGATGCTGAGTTAGTGCTGTTACTTTTACGTGAGGCCGCTGAACGGATGCAGAGACTAAGGTCCGGAGGTCGGCTGTGTCCCCTCTTCTCCCTTTTTGTTTCCCTGCAGGCAAGCGAGGACCCTTGGGCAGCACCATCCTCTGCTCCGACCTCCCACCCAGGATTTGCTCTGGGTGATCTGCAGGGCTCCAAGTTGGCTCCCCGCTTGTGGCTCCTGCCTCCCTGAAGTCCCTTTCCATGTCTGTGTTCTTGCAGGAAGAGGCTGCCTTCCCAAGATGATGAGGCTGAAGAGCTCAAGCTGCTGTCACCGGCTGCATCCCCCGTGGTTGCTTGGTCGGACCCCACCAGCCCACAGGGCACTGAGTATGTGGCGGCCGCCTCTGGGGTCTCAGGGAGTCAGAAGTCTGGGTGGGGATGGGCAAGCAAAGGGAGGTGAGCTGGGGAGAGCATGAATGTTTTTAGAACACTCTGCCTGAAGGCAGACTGTGCCAGTGGTTTCCAAGCAGTAAGGGAGGGCTGGGTCCCCTGCCCTGGCTGCTTCTGGCTGGCCCAGCAGTTGTGCAAAATCTAGTCTGCAGAATGGGCCTGGGCTCTGGGCCTCCTGTGTCTTGAGCCACAGAGAGTGGACCTGGCGAAGCCAAGTGTTTATAAGCTCCTCAGGTGATTCCAATGCAGTTGGTCTGTGGAACAATGTTTAAAGGGCACTGTGAGGGCATCAGGGCCTGTGTCTCTGATATATGCCTGTCTCAAGGGCTGGGCCAGGGGGAGATGTTTTCCTGAAGGGTCTACGTAGGCTAATGACAATGAATCCCCCAGCCCCGGGCTCTGGCCTGGGCGTCTCACCTCCCCACCAGCCATGCTCCTGGAGTGACCTCAGGAAACCATGACCTTTCCTTCCAGTCTCTTTTTTCTGACTGTAATTTTATGGAGTTTATGCTTAGCAGTATTGTGGAAAGTTCAGAAAAGCCAAAGAAGCAGGAAAAAACCCCAAACCTCACCTATCATCCAGTGATTCCTTTTAGTGTACAGTGGGAGTCTCATCTGATGCAGTAGGATCAGGGTGGGGTTAGGGTTCATATCAGAAGATAAGACAGAAATCCTGTAGAATAATAAAAATTCCCTTGGGAAAAATGCTCTTAAGGTGGTCAGCATGGAGCCCTAGGTATTCCCTCAGTGGGTTAAGATGCTATCGCAGATAGACCTCAGTGTCTCAGCGCATAAGGAACAGGATGGCTCATGTCAGAGTCATGTCGTCAGGTGCGTGTTTCAGGTCAGTGGCAGACTCTGCTCTCTGCAGTCATTTAAGGACCCAGCCAGCACTGGCTCTGCCATCTTTCTGCGGCTTTCAAGATCTCACTGGTCAGACTGGAAAGGGAGAGTGCCAGGCTGCTCTCCATAAGGAGGCCTGGAGTTGCACAAGGCTTGTGCACAGAAGAGAGCTGACATGGCCACACCTGGGCAACAGGGTCCCTGGCTAGGTGGCGACTGCTTCCCAAAGTGGGTGAGCAGTTCCTGTCTCCTCCACCCCTGGTGCCATCTCTCATTATGACCCCACACTGCTTGCCTCCAGCTCAGCTGAGCACATTAGGAGTAGCTGGCTTGAGTTTCAGTGCCTCAGTGTATGAAAAAAATAATAGATCTGTAAATACTAGTGTCACCCTCAGCTCAGCGAGAGGATCACAGGCCACTCAGCAAAGTACAGGGAACTAGGCTGATTCACACAGCCACCCGTCTCAACTCACCCAGAGCTCTGGACCCACGCTGAGCGGACTGTCAGGCAGATTCTCATTCATTCTGTCTGTCTATGTCTGTCTCTCTTGATGCAAGTTCATACATTTTAAATTCCTGTAAATTAAAAGGATTTTAATGTATCTGTAATTTTTTTAATTTTGATTGAATTAAACTAATTAATTTATTTATTTTGCCCATGCTGCATGGCTTGTGGGATCTTATTTCCCTGACCAGGGATCAAACCCATGACCTTGGCAGTGAGAGCTCAGAGCCCTAACCACAAGACCGCCAGGGAATTCCCTGCACTGTTTTTTAAATCAGCTATTTCCTAAACCTCAAAAAGTAGCCCCTGTCCCCTCCCTGATCAGTCCTGTATCTCATGTGAACCCCAAACTGAGTCTAACAGCCCTGAACTGAGTTTCAAGAGTTGCCCCCTAAATCACAAGTGGAATCCAAAGTTTTTCAGAATTGCCCATCTGAATCAGAGCCTGCACGGTACATTTCCTATAAAGCTGGGTATCCCAGTGCAATTCCCAGGCTGAATTTCCTCCCAGGATATATTAAGGTGGGTTTGATGTTTTGATGTCAAGAGGGAGACTGGGGCAGGATCGACCCCCTCCAGCTAGGTGGGATACAGATTCTGCCCTTGCCTGGGGGCGCAGGGGTCCTTCCCCACACAGTCCACTCAGCTCTGGGTGCTGTTTCCACAGTGACCAGGACCGTGCAACCTCCACAGCCAGCCAGAACAGTGCCATCATCAACGACCGGCTCCAGGAGCTAGTGAAGCTCTTCAAGGAGCGGACGGAGAAGGTGAAGGAGAAGCTCATCGACCCTGATGTCACCTCCGATGAGGAGAGCCCCAAGCCCTGTGAGTCCAGAGCTGGTGATGGTCCACTGGACCCAGGGTGTGGTGGGGCCCCTGGAGCCCTCTTTCAACTCATAGGGAGGGAAGCCCCAAGAAAATGGTGGGGATGCTTGAGAGAAGCACAGATCTCCACTCTCTGGAATTCGAGATCCTTTGTAGACAGGTTTAGCTACGTTTGCAGGGGAGGAAAGAAGTCAGCGTTCTGGCCGATGATCCAGTTGTACTTAGCTCTGTGCCTCGGAGGGCAAGTTCCCTGGATGACCCTCTGCGCCTCTCCTGCTGGCAGGCAGGTAGGTGGTCTACCCTGGGGTGTATGTCATGGCCTTACATTCAGATGGTGTCCATAACCCACTCTGGAACCACACATCTTAGTTTTCAAAGGCCTTGGTTACAATATTTATTTGGAAGTTTTCTTCTTTCAGAGTACCAGGAGGAAATAAGAACCACACTCTCTTGCCAGGGAGGTTTTCTAGGTTTTTCCAAAAGAGGGTTGTGCCTTCGAACTCAAAATACCAACAATGAACCTAGCAGAGCCTGACTTCATAACCCTCAAGCTAGAAACATAGCCATATTGAACCTTTCAGAGCCAATCTCTAGTTCACCAACAAACATCTCCATAGACGCACAGGAAGGCTGTGATCCCATTCAGTGTCTTGTTTTAGAGACGAAGGAGCTGAGATTCCTGTGCTAAAAAACCTAGGGCAATGTTTTCCTGATTCCCGGGGGTGGAAGTTCTGGGTACCAATGTCCCCCCACCTCCAGAGAGAACCAGGGTGTCCAAACACAGACACACAAGCAGACACTCAACTGAAACACCCAACTTGCCCAGAAATACCTCATTTTAGGCAGCTCCTGAGCGGTGGTCCCCTATTGGTAGTAGGTAAGCGTTTCAGAGCAGGTGCTCAGGCTGCTATTTAAGAGGATATGTGGGGTTTGCTACAGGAGAACACGCAGAGCGTATGGCTGGTTGTGGAGAGCTGCCAGGGTCCCCTCAGCTCCAGCTCCAGCGTCTGCAGTCGGGTGCCTTGTCTTTGCATTCTCAGCCTGAGCCCCGGGGCTAGGTCAGAGGGTCACCAGTGTCATCCCACAGCCCCAGCCAAAAAAGCCCCAGAGCCGGCCCCGGAAGTGAAGCCAGCTGAAGCGGGGCAGGTGGAAGAGGAACACTACTGTGAGATGCTCTGCTGCAAGTTCAAACGCCGCCCCTGGAAGAAGTACCAGTTTCCCCAGAGCATTGACCCGCTGACTAGTGAGTCCTGGGAGGGCGGTGGGCGTGGCCACACGTCATGGAAGGGGCGGGGCTGGGGCTGGGGCGGGGAGGGGGAGGGGCCCAAACGAACTACGTCTCTGGACTAGGAAGGAATAGGGCACCCATCTTAACAGGCGAGGAAACTAAGGCACAGAGGAGTTAACTGGCCTAAAGACACAGCTAGTCAGCGGCAGACTCAGGACTCCTGACCCTTGGCCAAGTCTTTCTACTCTGCCCTTACTGGCTCCTTTCCCAGATCTGCTGCTCTGAGCAGAGAAGGGGAAAAGTTCTTCCAACATCTCAAGTGAAGTGCCTCTCATGTTATATTCTTCAGGAATAACAAACCTTCATATGTGCACAGCATTTTACAAAGGGTTTCCCTGCCTTTTCTTTTTTAAATCTGACTTCTCCTGTGACTTTTCTGAGGAAGACAGAGCGGGGACCAGGGAGGGACTTTCCCAGGGTCACACAAGAAGTCACTGAGGGGCAGGACTCCAACCCTGGTGTCCACGGGTCCTTTAAAATGCCCAGGTTGGGGGGAATTCCCTTTCAGTCCAATGGTCAGGACCCTGCACATTCACTACAGGGGGCACTGGTTCGATCCCTGTTCAGGGAACTAAGAAAGATCCCACAAACTGCTGGATGTGGCCAAAAAATAAAAGTAAATAAACAATAAAATGCCCACGTGACCTACAGTATCCATCCTTCCATGCACCTGTCCATGTATCCATCTGTCCATCTTCTGTGCATTGTTCACTACTGTGTATTTAGGAAAGCAGGAAATACATTTTCGGAAAAAATTCAACCAGAGTGGATCAAATGTGTTTTCTGTTAGCTGTCTATGAACTAATAATGACCTCACATCCCCTCCTGAGAGTTCTCCATTTGTTAGGGCCTAGCTGTGATTTATTTTTATATCAAAGATAGTTTTTTATGCCCCCCCCACCCCAGCCACCAGGCTTCCCTCGTGGCTCAGTCTGTAAGAAACCGCCTGCAATGCAGGAGACCCAGGTTCAATCCCTGGGTCAGGAAGATCCCCTGGAGAAGGGAATGGGAACTCCAGTATTCTTGTCTGGAGAATCCCATGGACAGAGGAGCCTGGTAGCCTATAGTAGTCCATGGGGTTGCAAAGAGTTGGACACGACTGAATGATTAACACTTTCACTTTCCCTCAAGAAGGGTCACATTTAGAGCTGGTAAGAAAGTGCAGATTGATAAGTGGAAATAAGAAAGCCCCATCCCGATCGCACGGTGAGGTGAGGGGCCCTTCTCCGGCTGAGGTTCTAGCACCTCCCCTCCCCCTCCCCTGCAGACCTGATGTACATCTTGTGGCTGTTCTTCGTGGTGCTGGCCTGGAACTGGAACTGCTGGCTGATTCCCGTGCGCTGGGCCTTCCCCTATCAGACGCCAGACAACATCCACCTCTGGCTGCTGATGGATTACCTGTGCGACCTCATCTACCTCCTGGACATCACCGTGTTCCAGATGCGCCTGCAGTTTGTCAGAGGCGGGGACATCATTGTGAGTCACAGCCGGATGGGGGGTGGCTGGGGGCAGACCCTGCAGCCAGAGCCCCTGATGCTGGGATGGACAAGAAGCTAAATGAACAGGGAAATCTCAGGACATCCACTCGTGCCTATTCAACAGCATGGTTGTTTGTTTCACACATCTTTGATACATTCAAATTACACACATCTTCATATGTGGGTAAAATGGTTCCTGGACCACCTGGTAGAATCAGAGATGAAGAAGTAGTCCAGAGAATGGACTTTAGAGTAGGCAGACCTGGTTCAAATCTTGGCTGTATGAGAACTAACTGTGTCACCTCTTAGAGCCTCAGTTTCGTCATTTGTAAGATGGGGATAGTAATTGTTCCCACCTCTTACCATTGCTGTGAGGCTCCATGGAGGTGATGTATGCAGAGTGCTCAGCACAGGTAACTGCTGACAATTGACATTTCCTGGGGGTGGTCCTGCAAAAAGCACACTCCCCAGACCAGTTGGGGAGTCCATGTTCTGGTGCACTTTCTGGGGAGGAAACCAAAATCCTGACTGTAATGTGGCAAAGTCCCCATCTCCCTGTGTAGGTCATTTTTCAAAATTCCATGTGAGTGGAGCTGGGTCTCCTCTGTGTGTAGACAAGTTGAGCTTCTAAAATAATTCACAGGAAGAACTCCCTGGGCAACCTCTTTCCTGGTCTGATCAGAGCAGTGAATAAGGTTGCAAATGATCCAGGTGAGGCTAACATGCTTAAGAGTTAGCGTGAAGAGTGAAGAGTTGGACTGAGAGTAAGGTCAGCGTCCCTGCTTTCCATCCAAGAAGCCGGAGTCAAGCTGAGTGACCTTGGATGACACAACCCCCACTCCACCTTGGGGAGCTCGATCTCCCCATCTGTAGGCTTTCACCAAGCTCCGCTGGTCCATTCAATGGCTCTGCACCCATGAGGCTGTTATTTGGATAGGAAGGTCAAGGCTGGGTGGGAATTTGCATCACTGCTCCAATGGGGTCAGGGGAAGCTCTCAGGCCATTTCACAGTCATTATTCCATTTCATTCCAGACGGACAAAAAGGAGATGCGCAACAATTACCTGAAATCTCAGCGCTTTAAGGTGTGTGCCAGGGGTCTCAGGAGGCTGTGTCTCTGGGGGCCCTGGGTGTTTTGAGGCCTGTATGACGTGGCCTCCCCCACAGGACCAGCACAGGCTGGGGCTTGTTGGTAGGATACCTGCTGCCCTAGTTTTAGCCCCTCCATGGGCATCCTGACCTTGCCTTTCCATTGAAGGTGGAGACCCCCGCCACTCACCCCATCCCACAACCCTGGGAGTTATACGCTGTTTTATACACTGTGGTGTCCTGCTGGCATTTCAGATGGACATGCTCTGCCTCTTGCCGTTGGACTTACTCTACTTGAAATTCGGTGTGAATCCCCTCCTGCGCTTGCCCCGCTGTTTGAAGGTAAGACGAGTGGGCTTCTCCATCCAAGGCCTCCAGCTCCTCTGGTGCTCTGTACTGGCGCCAGCATCTTGATGCCTGGTCTAAGCAGCACTGGTGAGGCATCAGGAAAGGATGGCTGCAAGGGATGATGGGAAATTCCTTATGATGGTTAGTGCTTCTTAGCTGTGCTGTGTGTTAGATACTGTTCTGGAGGCCTCACAAGTGCTTACTCCTCGATTCCACGAGGTGAGGGTTATTAGGACTAGCAACAACTAGTGGTGATGCAGGAGTCGGGCCACACGTTCAGACCCATCCTGGCTGCCCCTCCCACTGCGGGGCTGCAGAAAGAACCCTCAGTCCTGGCAGCTGTGGGCAGTGGGTGGAGAGGGGAGGGCACTGGGCCACCCCTGATGCCTTGCTTTTCCTCCCAGTATATGGCCTTCTTTGAGTTTAACAACCGCTTGGAATCCATCCTCAGCAAAGCCTACGTTTACAGGTGAGACCCCCCCCCCCCACGTGCACACACGTGCACACACATGTCCCAGGATATTTGCAGCAAGAACAGAGCAAGACCCCATCCCTTCCCCTTTCAGCATCCCCCAGCTCCCAGGCCCCCTAGCCACTACCACCCACCGGAAGCCAGGCCTCTTCCTTATCCTTCTTTGAAGGGATGTTTGTTTTTTAAAGATTCAGGAATGTCCCGCTTCCCCCAGTTGTGAGGAGGGCACATGCAGGCTGACATGTGTGGCTGCCCTGCATATCCAGGGAGCTGGGCCTCTATTTGGTTTCAGCTCAGGAAACTGACCCCCCAAACACTCAAACATGGGTGGTGGGCTGTAGGGACACAGTGGGCCATCTTGCGGATGCCCAGGCTTGGAACACAGGACAAGCCAGGCCACGCTGTGGGACAGGGCTCCTCTTGATATCTCTCAGGGGCAGTGCTTCTCTGCATGCATGTTCTTTCTTTGCCCCTGCCCCCGCCCCATGCATTCCCCCCTCAGCTCCTCCACTTCCCCAGAATTGTCTGCACATGTAGCTCTGTGCCAGTTCTGGACCCCAGTCTTGACAACTTTCTGTTGGAGCATCACCATTCCTAGCCAGCGCAGTCTCAGTAGAGCAGCCAGTAGGCCCCGTAGTATAGCCACCGGTTCCCACGGGCCAAGTGTCTGTCGCACCAGGCAGCTGGGCAGAGTCTTTCGGCTCTGATATGGGGATCTCTGAGGGTGCTGGGAAGGGTGAGGACTAGCTTGTTCCCTGCAGTCCCCACCCCTGGGCTGAGATATCATTGCCACCTTTTCCACTGCTGCATTCGTGCCTTCCTTCTTCTGCAGGGTTATCCGGACCACAGCCTACCTGCTCTACAGCTTACATCTGAACTCATGTCTGTATTACTGGGCGTCGGCCTATGAGGGCCTCGGCTCCACTCACTGGGTTTACGATGGCGTGGGAAACAGGTGAGCCGCAGTCTTCCTCCTGTGTCTTAGTAATTCATGGCACCAAGACTCCTGGAGAGGAGTCCCGCTGCCGCCATGTGGCCGGGTCACCTTGTTCCCGAGGAATAAGTGCCAGGCCGTAGTGGGCACTTGGTCAGCTGTGGTGACAGAGGCAGAGGAAGAGTTCAGGCCCAGGGGGCTGAGTCCCCTCAGGCAGGCCCTGCCTCACCCTGAGCTGTGCCCACAAGTGATGCAAAATGCTCTCCATCCAGCTTGTCAACACTTGGACCTCCTCCTCACACTTGCTTCTAGCTGGAGCTAGAACAAGTGGTCACTTGCATCCAAGGTGGTTTCTTTTTTTTCTTATTTTGAAGATTTGTTTATTTGCTTTTTGTAATGCTGGGTCTTCGTTGCTGCACACGGGCTTTCCCTGGTTGCGGTGAGTTGGGGGCTTCTTTCTAGTCGCAGTGAGCAGGCCTCTCATTGTAGTGGCTTCTCTTGCTTCAGAACACAGGCTCCAGGCATGCAGGCTTAGTTACTCTGTAGCGTGTGGGACTTTCCTGGTTCAGGGATCAAACCTGGGTCACCTGCATTGGCAGGCAGATTTTTAACCACTGGACCAGCAGGGAAATCCCAAGGTGGCTTCCTATAGAGTGGCTGTTGGTTCAGAATGTCCCCTTCTCGGGCCAAATGCTTCAGTACTTGGCCACAGTGACCTGTCGCCTTCTGAGATGGGCCTGTGGCCTGAGGGGAGCTCCCTGAGAGAGTCTGAGGGTCCAGGGAAGCCCAGCAGGCTGGAGGGGGAACCTGACATCCGCTGTGGGGTGCCATGTGTTGGGGGTGTGATCAGGGCCCAACACCCTGACACCACCACTGACCCTGCTTCTGTTCCCCTTGGCTGAACCCACCCACAGCCCTGGTCCAGAGACCATGACTAGACCATTCATTCATTCACTCACTCACTTATTCATTCATTCATCCCCTCACAAGGGGGCAGAGAGAGGACTCAAAGGCCTTCTGTGCAAAAGGAAGAACAGAAGCTATTCATTAAATCTTGCTCTGTGACTTTGGATAAGGCCATTACCCTTTCTGAGACTGTTTTCTCACCTATAAAATGGGGGTGGGATCGCACAGATTTCTCATGAGAAATAAATAATGTGTGTAACACATCCAGCCTGTGCCTGGACAGGAGTCAGTGACCCCACTTTCTAGCTATGGTCATTCTTAAGGGGAAGCCAGCACACCAGGAACTTAACCTAGGGTCACAAATCCCCCTTGAAGTCAGAACTGAATTTTGGGAGCATGCTGACTTCTGAGAAGAAGCTTCCTAACTGTCCTTAAATTCTCAGAGGGGTTCATATCCTACCTGGCTAAGAAGCCATTTCCCAGGGCAGGGCCTGGCACCCATCACAGGCAGGCCTGCACAGATGGCAGGCAGAGTGGGGAAGACAGGGCTAGCCCTCTGGGGCTTCCCTGTGCTGTGAAGAGGCACACTTTCTGGCAGCATCACCCTTTTCCAAATAAAATCCTACAGCGAAACCCAAGATATGCAAAAGCACAACTCGTGAAGGAGAATGCCTCTAAAAATCCAATATCATTCATAATTATAACTTTCAAAATAGTGAGCATTTCTTGAATGCCTGCTATAAGCCAGGGGGCCTAAGGACCTAAACTCTTATATATTTGGTTTCTTCTTCCTGCTTTGCGTTGGCCAGGTCTGGGGCAGTATGCAGGGGTCTCCACAGGTCTAGTGGCATGGAATACTCAAGAGACCCCTAAGATGTGCCATCCATGCCAGTAGCTGGCTTCTCTAGTCAGGAAGGGCTTCAGGGAAAGCCGGAGCTATATGGATCACTCATCTTCATTCTGCTCGTGG
The DNA here is from genome assembly GCF_023091745.1 of Budorcas taxicolor. Taxonomy (NCBI): domain Eukaryota; kingdom Metazoa; phylum Chordata; class Mammalia; order Artiodactyla; family Bovidae; genus Budorcas; species Budorcas taxicolor. The sequence goes on along the minus strand of NC_068927.1, from coordinate 27,479,797 downwards.
CCCAGCAGCACCCGGCACCCAGGCAGTGCCCAACTCAGTCCCCCTAAAGGGGACTTGATTTTCTTAACTCTCAAGAAAATTAGAGATACCAAGGGAACATTTCATGCAAAGATGGGCACAATAAAGGACAGAAATGATATGGACCTAACAGAAGCACAAGATATTAAGAGGAAGTGGCAAGAATACATAGAAGAACTATACAAAAAAGATCTTCATGACCCAGATAATCATGATAGTGTGATCACTCACCTAGAGCCAGACATCCTGGAATGCAAAGTTAAGTGGGCCTTAGGAAGCATCACTACAAACAAAACTAGTGGAGGGGATGGAATTCCAGCTGAGCTATTTCAAATCCTAAAAGATGATGCTGCAAAAATGCTGCACTCAATATGCCAGCAAATTTGGAAAACTCGGCAGTGGCCACAGGACTGGAAAAAGTCAGTTTTCATTTCAAAGAAGGGTAAGGCCAAAGAATGTTCAAACTACTGCATAATTGCACTCATCTCACACGCTAGCAATGTAATGCTCAAAATTCTCCAAGCCAGGCTTCAACAGTATGTGAACCATAAACTTCCAGATGTTCAAGCTGGATTTAGAAAAGGCAGAGGAACCAGAGATCAAATTGCCAACATCTGTTAGATCACAGAAAAGGCAAGAGAATTCTAGAAAAGCTTCTGCTTTATTGATTACGCCAAAACCTTTCACTGTGTAGATCACAACAAACTGTGGAAAATTCTTCAAGAGATGGGAATACCAGACCACCTGACCTGCCTGCTGAGAAATCTGTATGCAGGTCAAGAAGCACAGTTAGAACCAGACATGGAGCAACAGACTGGTTCCAAATTGGGAAAGGAGTACATCAAGTCTGTATATTGTCATCCTGCTTATTTAACTTATATGCAGAGTACATCACATGACATGCCAGGCTGGATGAAGCACAAGCTAGAATCAAGATTTCCAGGAGAAATATCAATAAACTCAGATATGCAGATGACACCACCCTAATGGCAGAAAGCAAAGAACTAAAGAGCCTCTTGATGAAAGTGAAAAGGGAGAGTTTAAAAGCTGGCTTAAAACTCAACATTCAAAAAACTAAGATAATGGCATCTGGTCCCATCACTTCATGGCAAATAGATGGGAAAACAATGGAAATAGTGGCAGACTTTATTTTCTTGGGCTCCAAAATCACTGCAGATGGTGACTACAGCCATGAAATTAAGACGCTTGCTCCTTGGAAGAAAAAATATGACCAACCTAGACAGCATATTAAAAAGCAGAGACATTACTTTGCCAACAAAGGTCTGTCCAGTCAAAGCTATGGATTTTCCAGTAGTCATGTATGGATGTGAGAGTTGGACTATAAAGAAAGCTGAGTGCTGAAGAATTGATGCTTTTGAACTGTGGTGTTGGAGAAGGCTCTTGAGAGTCTTTTGGACTGCAAGGAGATCAAACCAGTCCATCCTAAGGGAAACCAGTACTAAATATTCATTGGAAGGACTGATGTTGAAGCTGAAGCTCCAATACTTTGGCCACCTGATGCAAAGAACAGAATCCTTGAGAAAGACCCTGATGCTGGGAGGGATTGGGGGCAGGAGGAGAAGGGGAGGACAGAGGATGAGATGGTTGAATGGCTGACTCAAAGAACATGAGTTTGAGTAAACTCCCAGAATTGGTGATGGACAGGGAAGCCTGGCGTGCTGCAGTCCATCGGGTTACAGAGTCCGACACGACTGAGCGACAGAAGGGAATTGAACTGAAAGGCTACTTAGCATGCTCCCTGGTGGCCATAACTGGTATGACGGGGGAATGACAGGGCAGGCCTGGCGCGTGGGTCTGAGCTTTTCTTGGACCAGGTGGTAATGAGGGACGGGAAGGCCTAAGCGAGAGCCTTGCCCTAGGCCTTACAGAGGCCAAGACCCCCACTACCCAACTCCCCCAAAACTTCTGCTTCTCCACGCTTTCCCCAGTACTCATTGCACATTGACATGCCTGCCTCCACTAGATAGTGAACTTCGTGAGGGCACAGGCCAGTCTATTGTTCTCCACTGCCGGAACCAGTGACAGTGAAGGTGCTGGTAGCTGACGCTTCCTGAGGCCCCACCATGGGCCAGGTGCTCTTTTGACCTCACGTCATCCTCACAATCGCCCTGTGAAGGATGGTCTATGGCCACGCCCCTTCCGGAGAAGGACACTGGAAGAAGGCTTGGCGAGATGGGTTACTTATGCAGCTAGAAGGTGTCAGGGCTGGGTTTGAGCCCAGGCCGTCCGTGCCGGAGCCCATGATCTAACCACAATACTGCATAAATAGCTGGTGTACGGAGCCCAGGGGAGGACCAGTTTGGGATCAATCTCGGACCAGATGATTGGCCAGTTGGATGATGATCTCCATTTCCTGGCTAAGCAGGGACCCTGGCATCATGGATGTATCAGGACACTGGGAACAGGGCAGGCTCTGGGCAGTTCCTGTGCCCTGGTGGGATGACAGAAAGTACAGGAAAGCCTGCTGAGAATGCCCTGAGTTTAGGCCCTGCTGACCTCAACCTTGCTGACCCCTGGGAGGGGACGGTCTGAAGGTCTGAACATAAGCACCTTGGTAATTAAATCCGTTTAAATAGCTATAAAGGTTTTACTTCTGTATCGATTAAGTTATTGTAAAAGCTTAAGTTTATTTTTGTAGGACTTAATGGCTAGGAATTAGAACAGTGAGGCTGCTCTGTTGGAATAATGCAAACTTGTAATTATTAATAAACATGCAAACCTTTAAAACTCAAAATAGTGAGGGAGGGACTTTTGCTACTTTGTGATGATTTCACAGGCTTGGGCATTTCCTATGCTTTGTACCACACAGCAGGACCCCATTGGCCACCTCCCTTCCTGATGGCTCATGCGTCTGTGTCAAGGGGTTACTGACGGTGGGTGACAGCTTAGAGAGAAGGTGACACCTGTTTTCCAGTCCCAGCCCTGGAACTTGCCAGCTGGTGACCATGGGTGTTCCCTTTCCCTTTGTGGCCCTCAGTCTCACTATCTGGTTAGTGGACAGCAGAAGGGAAGGGTCAGAAAAGGTGACCCTCGAGATCATCTTCCAATTTTGAGCTTGTTCTTGAACCTCATGATGGGAGACCAAAGCAGAGACTGTGGACATTGGAAACATGTGGAGGGAAACTGAAGGATCCCAGGCATCAGGAGCTGGAAAGCCCTGGTTTATTCTCTCGCCAAGTCTTCCGAGCAACCTCCAGAAGCCTCAGTTTCCACATCTGTAAATGGGGATGACAGCATGTCTCTACAGGGTTAGGGCAGAGTCATGACCAAACCACACAGCACCTGCAAACATGCTCTGTATGCTGCAGAGGGCTCTGCAGTTGGGAGAAGTTTTTTTTCCCTCTTTTTTTTTTTTTTTTTTTTGCACTCATGAGCTATAAAGCTTTATATTCAAGCCAGATTGCCCAGGATCCACAGGCTGAGTTTTGATGACTAAGGTCCCCGTCTTCTCTCCTCAGTTACATTCGCTGTTACTACTGGGCTGTGAAGACCCTCATCACCATCGGCGGCCTGCCTGACCCCAGGACGCTCTTTGAAATTGTCTTCCAAGGTCTAAACTATTTCACAGGTGTCTTCGCTTTCTCCGTGATGATTGGACAGGTAGGTGGGCCACTAGTCTGTCCCGACCCACCTGCCTGCAGGGCCCCTCTTCCTCCCGCTGCTGCCAGGAACGTCACCGTCCATGCCTGTTCCTTTCAGACCAAGCCCAGGAAAAGAGCACTGGGCAGAGAGTCAGGAGCCTGGAGCTCTGGGATCTGTGGGGTGAAGGGGTGGTGGTGGAGGCGTAGGTCCCGCTTCCTCACTGAAGGTTCTTCTCATTTGAAATGTCAGTCTCCGGGGTAGCTGGAGAGCTGGGCCCAGTGGCTTCCTGCAGAAGCTGAGGATTTGGGCTGTTCCCTTGGAGAGGAGCCCTTGGTGGATTCTAATGTGCTGGGCCCTGGCGTGAGGCTCAGCTTGTAGCAGTGCATGAGGCGCCACCAGGGGTGCTCAGTGCTACCTTTGAGGGGCTCTGCCCCAAGGACCAGCACACCTGGCTCACATCTCCTCCTCTGAGGGGGTCACGTTGGCACCAGAATCAGCCCAGCCCAGCGAGACCTGCCCTCCTCGTGTGGCCCCAGAGACCTAAGCCCACCGAAGGGCCAGCAGCCTCACTCCTCCATGTCTACCCTGAAGGCAGAACATCTGGGTCAGCGAAACCTCTGAGTGTGGACATGGGTTTCCCCTCTCTCCTGATCTCTTACCAGCCCGGCAAGCGCGCACCCGGGCGCCTGTGTTACATTAATGTGCCCACAACCCATGTCCCCGAAGCCCGGCCCCACTCTGACCCAGTGGCCTCCCTGACCACCACCCTCCTGGCCCCCAGATGAGAGACGTAGTGGGGGCCGCCACCGCGGGACAGACCTACTACCGCAGCTGCATGGACAGCACCGTGAAATACATGAACTTCTACAAGATCCCCAGGTCTGTGCAGAACCGGGTCAAGACCTGGTACGAATACACCTGGCACTCCCAAGGCATGCTGGGTAAGACACGCCCTTCCACCCAGCCCCACCCCCAGTGCCCTGCCCTCTTGGGCCCTGCCCTTGTCCTCTGTCCTTGGGGCCCTGAGCATGGGGTCCTCTCTGGGCTGCAGTCCCAACGCGCAAGTGAGAGATGCCTGGAGAGGCCTTGGGAGGTGCCCATTCAAAGATGGAAGTGCGGTTGGAACCAGGAAAGGAAGGGCTGTCTCTGTCTCTCTCACCTTTCCTGCTCTTCGTATACAAGAAGTTGCTAAGTCGTGTCTGACTGTTTTGTGACCCCATGGACTGTAGCCTGCCAGGTTCCTCCATCTGTGGGATTTTTCAGGCAAGAATACTGGAGTGTGTTACCATTTCCTTCTCCAGGGCATCTTCCTGACCCAGGGTTCGAACCCGGGTCTCCTGCATTGCAGGCAGATTCTTTACCACTGAGCCATCAGGGAAGCCTGTATACATCAGAGAAGCACGTATACATATACATCCATACATACAATATATATTTTATAAATTTTTAAAAATTTCTTTTCAGAGCCTTTTCCATTATAGTTTACTACAATATATTTTATAGTTGTTTGTTATGCTTTGCTTCTGAAATTGGCTAAAACAACACATGTTCATTCACTGTGGTTCAGCTTTCTTGTCAGTGATGAGGTATGCTCAGTAATTCTTGCAAAGTGAGAGAATCTTACCCGTAAATTGTTTCCAAATGTAGTGAAGTTCTTACGGATTCTAAATGGAATCCTTAAGGAAATTTGACATGCTAATTATATGTTAATTGACTTTTTCTCCCCCTGTTTCCTTTTTATCTTTGTGCTAAGTTGCTTCAGTCGTGTTGGACTCCTTGTGAACCTATGGACTACAGCCCTCCAGGCTCCTCTGTCCATGGGATTCTCCAGGCAAGAATACTGGAGTGGGTTGCCATACCCTCCTCCAGGGGATCTTCTTGACCCAGGGATCGAACCTGCATCTTTTGTGTCTTCTGCATTGGCAGGGGAATTTCTTTACCACTAACACCACCTGAGTTAGTAATTTTGTTTTTGTGCTTTCCAGGTGGCCCTACTATTAAAGCATCTGTCTGTATGCTTTTCACTTACATTTACAGTATTTTTGCCTGTAAAATCCCATGGACAGAGGAGCCTGGTGGGCTACAGTCCACAGGGTCACAAAGAGTCAGATACAACTGAGCACACATACACACATGCACATAATTTTGTTTTCAGAGCCTAGGCATCATTTTGGAAGGCTCTCAAAAGCTTGTGGACCACTGGCACAGTACCTTAGAGTCCCCCAAGGCCCTCAGCAAAGTGAAAGCACCCCCCTTCATCTCCACTGGGTTCTGTCTGGTCTCAAAGAAGCCACACTTGAGGGCCACAATCTCCTGAGCTGGGGTTGTTGGCAAGTCTGTGGACAATGCACTTAACCATAGTAGTTTCCAAGGCATGTTCACTTCCACTGCCTCATTCCATCCCAGTGACAGCCTTGTGACTTCAATATCATTGGCCCTTTTCACAGGGGCACATGTTAAATACCAGAGAGGGCTCTGACCTGCCCAGGGTTGCACAGACCCGGCACTTGAGCCCTAAGCTAATGTACAGTGGGCAGAGCGTGGGACTGGGGTCCCGGGGTGCATCTCTGTCTCCAGTTACCAACCTTCATCATGTGCCAAGCTTTCCACTGTGCAGCATGGACGCCACGGTGTACAGACATACTGCTCTCCCAGGATAGGTTCTGAAGTCACCGGGCCTGAGTGGGGCCTTGATTCCATCCCCCAAGCTGTGTGGCTGTGGGCAAGTCACTGCCCTCCTCAGTTGTCCTTTCTTTGTCTGTGAGGTGGGTTTTAGTAGTGGGCACCTCTTGGGCTGCTGGGAGAAGTTAATGAAATCGTCTTGGTAAAGCACTCTGTAAAACAGTGCCTGGCACATACTACATCCTCCACATGCTTTAGTTCTTGCAAATGCTGTTCTTGTAATGTAAGTGGAGAAGACAGATCATCAGCAAGCAACTGCAGTAAAGGGTGTGATACGTGCTATGGGACAGGGACTGATAACATAATAGCTGGGTGGGAGGATGTCAAGGGAAGGCTTCCTGGAGGAGGTGACATGAGTGCTGGGTTCTGAAGCATGAGTAGGGATTAGCCAGGAAAGCAGAGGGGATTGTTCCCAGCAGAGGGAACGGCATGGGCAAAGGCCTGGAGGCAGAGAGCATACCCTCCCAATCTGGAGTGATTCTGAGTGGTAGAGGAATGGCACACCCGGGGACCCAGCCAGTGCAGTGTGGGCTCGGCACTGTGTGTGTGAAGGAAGGGCCTGGCTGTGCCTCTGACCCTTGCAGGGTCTCATTTCCAGATGAGTCAGAGCTGATGGTGCAGCTTCCGGACAAGATGCGGCTGGACCTTGCCATCGACGTGAACTATTCCATCGTCAGCAAAGTGGCACTCTTCCAGGTATGGCCTGCCCAGTGCCCCACTCTCAGGACTCTGGAAGGCCTCGAGCCCACGCCTTCCTCTAAATGGCTCCTTCCCCTCCTCTCGGGCCCAGGGCTGTGACCGGCAGATGATCTTTGACATGCTGAAGAGGCTGCGCTCTGTCGTCTACCTGCCCAACGACTACGTGTGCAAGAAGGTGAGTGGCCGGGGCGGCTGCGGCAGCCCCCGCCCATCGGAGCTGGGCTGGAGGGGCCCCCTGGGAAGGTGGTGAGGTTTGCAGGTGCGGGCAGAGCAGAATTGCTGGGAGGAGAGGCGGGTGGCAAGCTGACCCCAGAGCTCCTGGCTTGCTTGGCAGGAGGAGCTCCGGGCACAAGCTCAGATGTGTCTCAGCCTGGCTCCTTCCTCATAGGACCATGGGGACCAGGATGAGGAACCCCACTTTACAGAAGAGAAAAGTGAGGAGCCAAAAGAGGGTCAGGGTCTTGACTGTGTACATGGAACTGCTTCCAGGGTCTTGGTCTTCATGTCGGGAAAATGGGGCTGGACAGGGGAGGGATAGGTCAGAGGTTGCAAACTGATGGTCCTTGGCAAGGAGCCAGCCCACAGTGTCTAATGGGTTGTTTCCTCCCCACATACCCGGATTAATCTAAAAATAAAGTTTTGAATAGTCTCCAACCTGTAAAAAATGGGAAGGTTTCAGGAATTCCCTGGTGGTTAGCATGTGGCATTTCCACTGCTGTGACCCAGGTTCAATCCTTGGTTAGGGAACTAGGATCCTGTCAGCTGTGCAGTACAGCCAAAAAAAAAAGGAAAGTTTTACATAAAAATCCAGATTTCCAGATTTCTGGCTGAAAACAGAAAATTGGCCAGCACTGAGCCCCACTTTGCCAAACAGCAAGAGTCCTCTGGAGTGGAGAAGGGAATGGCTCTGAAGAGATGCCCCATGCCCCACCACTCCCGACTGCCCTACTGGCTCCCTTCTCTCCTGTATGTCACCTGCCTGATCCTGGGGAACATATGGATTTGAATCCCAGGGCTAGACAGTCTCTAAGGCCCCTTCTGCTCCCATTTTTTGGGATTTAAGGTGAGACTGAGGTCACTTGGTGACTTGTTCAGGGTAGGGGAGCAGGAACCAGATTTCAGAGCTGTTGATAAGGCTTGGTGTGTGTACGGGGGTGGAAATGTTGCTCAAGAACCCCCTGCAAGACTCAGGAGCCCCCAGCCCCAGAAGGGCCCTGACTCCAAGTTGTATGCTGCAGAACAGCATACAATTGGAAGCAAAGAGCTGAAAGAAGAGGGACAAGGATGCTGTAAATGGCTGAGAATTCAAAGCTGCGGCCTTCGAGGCCAAGAGAGGTTTGGGAGCAATAGAGTGATTTGTCTTGACACTGGAGCCACTTCCTAGCTGTGCAGCCTTGGGGCAGTAGCTTGCCCTCTCTGAATCTGACTCTTTTCATAGGTAAAGTAGGGATATTAATGGTATCTCCCTCGTGGGGTGGTTGTGAGAATTAAAATATATGAGCATATGGAGTTTGGCACCGTGGCTGGCAGAATTGGTGCCATTGCTGTAGCTGGTATCCTCGTGGGTAATGTAGACTTGACTTTGGATGCGAAAGAGTGAATCAGATTGTTGGGGAGTTTGCGGAGGAAGCTGAACACTTGGTGAACATGTGTGAATGGTGCCCTCTGCTGACAGGTTTTGTTCTGTGATAATCTCGCTGAGACACACCCCCTAGGCCACCCCTGGGCTGCTTAGTGACATGAGGGTGAGTGCTTTAGACACCTCACATTTCAGCCCCTTGTCAAATTGGACTCTGAAACAGGGGAAGGAGACTTTATTCTTTTTTTGTTAAGAAGGCCATGCATGTGTGAGATGCCCAAGAGACATTTGTCAAATGAATCAAAAGCAAAAGCCACTTACCTGTCCTTGGTTTCTGTCTCTCCTTAAACACGCCAGGTATGACCAATAGGTAGCTGCCCAGGGTGATGGCCTCTGAGGGCATGGGGATTAGAAGGTGCTTGGCAGACTGGATATTTCTGATTGTAGTCTGAAGCAAGTCATTCATTCATTCCTTTGGTTTAATTTGGGACTAAGACTAAATTGTATCAGTCTGCTAGGGCTGCCATAACAAAGTACCACAAACACAATGGCTTTAATGACAGAAACGCATTGACTCACAATTCTGGAGGCCAGAAGTCCAAGGTCCAAGTGGTAGTGGGGTAGGTGCCTTCTGAGAACAGTGAGCGAAGGATCTCCTGACTGTCTCCTCCCTGTGTCTCTTCACACCACCTTCCCTGTGTGCCTGACTTTGTACCCAAAGGCCCCTTCATAAGGACACCAGTCCTGTTGGGTTAGGGGCTCCCCCAACTCCAGCACGACTTCATCTTCACTTAATTCTTTACATCTCTGATGATCCTTTTTCCAAATAAGATCACATTCTGAGGAGCTGGGTGCTAGGACTGCAACATATGAATTTGTGGGGGCACTCGGTTCAACAAGTAACAGCCATGAGCTCTGGAACCAGACTGCCTGGGTTCAAATCCCGGCTCTGCCTTGCTGAACTTTGGGACCTTGGGCAGAGTTCCTACCTCGAGGGCTGTTGAGGACTAAGTGGTCTCAGCCACATAAAGCACTTCGAGCAGCACCTGGCACAGAGAAGTGACAGGTAAATGCTGGCCATTCTCATTCATGCTGTCATTCCCATGTCGGTTAGCAAATGCCTCCCGAGCACCTGATAGGATGCGGGGGAGTCACGGGTATCAGCCGATTGTGTGACCAGTGTGGGCTTTTCCATGCCTCGGGGCTCTCCATGGTGTGCACAGTTGGGAATCTGCCAAATACTCCTACACCTAGGCCTCCTTATCTAGCATTTTCCATCATACCACTAGGTCCCTACCATAATCCTGCCAGTTAGGCAGGCTGGCAGGGTGGGGGTGGTCACTCTCCCCAATCCACAGATGGAGAGACTGAGGCCCCCGAGGGGAACCACACGCCAAGTCAGTGGAAGGGCTGGTCCACCGAGCTGTGCCACCAGCATTTGGGCCCAGCCCTGCTGCTTCTGTGGTCGCCTTTGGTGATGACGGGGGGACCGCCCCTTTTCTGTTTCAGGGGGAGATAGGCCGGGAAATGTACATCATCCAGGCGGGGCAGGTGCAGGTCTTGGGTGGTCCGGATGGGAAATCGGTGCTGGTGACGCTGAAGGCTGGATCTGTGTTCGGAGAAATAAGGTCAGAGTGGGGTGAGACGAGGGTCCTGGGCAAAGGCTGGGGAAGGGGGTGTGACCAGTCGGGGGGACCACGTCCCCAAGGGCCCTTTGGTGGGTCTGAGGAAACCACGGTGCAGGCTGCACTGGCACTTGCTGGCATGTGAGAGAGATGGGCTGATACCGACCAGGGTATAGAAATTGACGGGAGGCCAGAGAAGAAACCAGGCAAGGCTTTATTGGGGCCCTGGCCGCACAGGAGGGACAAATAACAAGCAAAAGTTTCCCTTGCTCACTTGCTCCCTAAGGTGGGGTCGGGGGGTGAGCTGGTTTCTTATATGGGCTCAAGGTAGAGGTGTGTTCAGGGGTTGGGCTAGGGTATCAAGGAAGAGACGTTTGTCCAGATGCCAGCATTGCAGCCCTGCAGTAAAGGGCCCCAGGTCCCAGCCTGTCTCAGGCCCAGCTCTCGCCCACCTGAGGCCATCATGGTGCTCCAGACAGGGGTGGAAATGAAGATGCTGGTGTGATCAAAACCACAGCCTTGAAGGGCCTCACCTCCCTCTCGTCTCTGCCCCAGCTTGCTGGCTGTTGGGGGCGGGAACCGGCGCACAGCTAACGTGGTGGCCCATGGGTTTACCAACCTCTTCATTCTGGATAAGAAGGACCTGAATGAAATTCTGGTGCATTATCCTGAGTCTCAGAAGTTGCTCCGCAAGAAGGCCAGGTACATTTTTTTTAATTAAAAAAAATCCATATAGACTTTAATATGCATTTTTCTTAAGGACTCAGACTTTCTTTTACATAACCGTGGTACCTTTCTCAAAGTTAGGAAATTGGAGATTGAAACAATACTGTTATCTCATCTCTAATCCATAGTCTAATTTTGCTAATTGTTCTAAGAGGGTCTTTTATAGCTTTTCTTTTCTTCTTCTCTATTCCTGGATTCCCTTTGCAGGACGTTGCCATGTTCGTGTCCTCTGGTCCCAGATCTTTATTGATCTTAAGAGGACAGGCCAGTTATTTTGCAGAATGCTGCTGCTGCTGCTAAGTTGCTTCAGTCGTGTCCAACTCTGTGTGACCCCATAGACGGCAGCCCACCAGGCTCCCCCGTCCCTGGGCTTCTCCAGGCAGGAGTACTGGAGTGGGGTGCCGTTGCCTTCTCCAGTGCATGAAAGTGAAAAGTGAAAGTGAAGTCGCTCAGTCATGTCCAACTCTTAGCGACCCCATGGACTGCAGCCTACCAGGCTCCTCCATCCATGGGATTTTCCATGGATGTACTGGAGTGGGGTGCCATCCTACCCCTCCATTAAGGTTTTTGAAAAGATTTATTTATTCATTCATGGCTGTGCTGGGTCTTCACTGCTGCACACATGCTTTCTCTGGCTGTGGCCAGCAGGGGCTTCTCTCTGCTTGCAGTGCTCAGGCTTCTCACTGCAGTGGCTTCTCTCATGGGAGCGTGGGTTAGCGCGCTGGCTCAGTAGTTGTGGCACATAGGCTTAGCTGCTCAATGGCATGTGGGCCAGGGATTGAACCCACATCCCCTGCATTGGCAGGCAGACTCTTTACCACTGAGCCACCAGGGAAGTCCCCTCCATGTAAGTTTACATGGTGTTAATGTTTTCTCATCATTATCTTCAGGTTCTGCGTTTGAGGCAGAAATTACTGAGAAGTGATGTTGTGTCCTTCTCGGCACAGCATGTTTAGAGGCACGTGGAGCTGCTTTCTCACTATACTGATGATTTTTACTCTGATCACTGGTTAAATCTTCCACACGTTAAAGTTACTATTTTCCTCTAAGTAATGAGAGAGAAGTCAAGACGATTTAGATTTCCTGTTCCTCATCATGCTTTCACTTACTACTTTCAGCCTCCAATGAAGGTTCCCTGCAATGATGGCCATGATGGTTGCATGATGGTTGTGATTTTCTATCTCTATCATGCCTTCTGCATTTATTAACTAGTGTCCTACTATATGGAAGAACTTCCTTTCCTTTCCCATTTATGTATTCATTTATCTATTTACAAAGATACAGATTTGCTTTATTCCATGAATACCCTGTTACAGTCATGGTTTTGATGCTCCAGTTGTTCCAGACTGGCCACTGGACACCTCTTCAGGCTGGGTGTAGTGAACTTTTGTTACGTCCCTGTTATATTTTAGCACTTCTTTGCTTATAGGCATAAGAAGTTGCCCTAGATTCATTTTACACTTTCCCTGCTGCATCCCTGAAAATGGTCATTTCTCCAAGGAGGCTTGCTTCCTTTTAGAAGGGAATGGTTTTCAGAAACTAAGGTCTGAATACTCCCTGGTAGCTCAGCTGGTAAAGAGTCTGCCTGCAATGCAGGAGACCCCGGTTCAATTCCTGGGTTGGGAAGATCCCCTGGAGAAGGGATAGGCTACCCACTTCAGTATTCTTGGGCTTCCCTGGTGGCTCAGATGGTAAAGAATCTGCCTGCAATGCTGGAGACCTGGGTTTGATCCCTGGGTTGGGAAGATCCCCTGGGGAAGGGAACAGCTACCCGCTCCAGTATTCTTGCCTGGAGAATTCCATGGACTGTATAGTCATGGGGTCACAAAGAGTCGGACATGACTGAGTGACTTTCACTCACTCACTCATTGCTACTGGGTTGCTACTAGGCCTTCACAGTGGATAGAGCTGGGAAATATACCCACATGTACAGCTGGAAAATACCCACATGTACATTTTTGTGTATAAATGCAAATATATACATATATGTACATCATATACATAAACATCAACATCTATTTTTTTTGTCTGTGTCTATCTATATCTCTATTTCCATCTAACAATTTTGATCTAGTATCACTGAGTTCATTCTAATCTCCTTTTCCAGATTTGTAAATTTCTTTTTCAACACTGAGAAATTTGACTCCCTTTATCCTCATTACATTTATTCATTTGTTCTATCCTACAGTATAATGTAGTCCCAGAATTCCTATCCCACACTATTGGAAAGAAGAAAGCCTTAAGTAGAGAGTAGTTCTTTCTGTCTTTGGCCTGAGTACCTATGATATACATGTTGTATTCAGAGTTGTTTGGATTGATTCTCTGTTTTCTTTCCTTTGCTGTGATTGTTCTGTTCATTTGAAGTACAGCTAGGTTCATATGTCTCAGTTTTCATTTCATTTTAGTGTTCCCCCACTTTGATCTTTGTTGATTTTATGTGTTTGAATATGTAGAACATTAACATGGCAGAAGTCTACAGAACAGTACACTCAGAGTCCCAAACACCCCTCCTTGTTGCCACCCTCCCTCTACAAGAGCCTAATCTCATTAGTTTCTGCTTTTCTCTTCCTGTGTTTCTTTTTGCAAAAATAGGAAGATTCGTGACCATTTTGTTATTTCCCTTTCTGTCTTACACAAAGGGTAGCATACTGTAGATTCTCTTTTGCACCTGACTTGACATTTTTCATGTGACAATAAATCCCAGAAAACATTCTCTGTGAGTCTACAGACAGCTTCCTCGTTCCTTTTGACAAATGCAAAACATTCCTATGAATGGGCATGTAGGCTAGTTCCAATATTTTTCAATTATAGATAGTACTGCAATGAATAAGCTCATGCATGTGTATTTTGTATTGTTGGGGGATTTTGTTTGTTGTTTTTGGCTGTGCTGTGCAGCTTGTGGGATCTTAGTTTCTCAGCCAGGGACTGAACCTTGCCCCCGGCAGTGAAAGCCTGGAATCCTAACCACTGGACTGCTAGGGAATCCCCTGGAATAGGTAAGAAAAGCAGTTGTTTTGCTTTCAAACCCAGAAGATCAGGTTTTTAATTGAGCAATGGATGCAGCTTGATGTGGTGGAAAATAGACTTGGGAGAGTGATAGGATTCAAATGCTGTCTGTGTGCAGTACTGGCTGCGTGACCTCGGAAAAGTTGTTTTCCTTTCTGGTCTCAGTTTCTCCACTGGAAAACAAGGGTGATTACTTTGTTGTGGAGCCAATTAAATAAAAACAGTGTACGCGAATGTCTCCAGCAGGGGGCCCAGGACACAAGAGAGCTCAGTATATGTTAATAATAATGATTGTTCCTCTTTATCCATTAAATTTTCTCTATAATTTTCCATGGGATAATATCTTTTAAATCCACCTATCTGGTATTTCCTCCCATAGCTTTTATCATATATTCATATTTTCCATTTCAGTCACCAAGAAGAAACTACACCAAGAGTGATCATGATCGAGGGGAAAAACTCACCAGTATCCATTCATACAGCACAATAGTTTATTGAGCTGATATGCTGAGGCCCTGGGGACACAGCAGAGACCAAACAAAGCTTACGTTCTAGCCGGGGAGACCAACAGTGGTGATGTGTCAGCTGGAGATAAAGGCCATAAGGAAATAAAAAAGCCACCTGAGGAGACAGAGGTGATGGAGGGAGCTATGTGAGATAAGTTGGTCAGGGAGAGTCATTCTGAGGACAAGACACTTCAGCGGAGACCTGCCCAGAGTGAAGGAGTGAGCTGCCTACACGGAAAAGCATGCCAAACAGAGGGAACAGCATGTGCGAAGGTTCAGAGGAGGCACAGACGTGGTGTTGCACAGAGACGAGCAACAGAATGAGCATAGGTTGTTATGGGGTGGGAGGAGTGGAAGGGTGAGGTTGGGTAGGGCCTTGTAGGGGAAGTCTCATCTATAGCTTTAGTTTTTAGTCTGAGGGAGACAGGAGCTATGCAGGGTTTTATACTGCCGAGTAACTTGCTGTGACTTAGGTTTTTAATGAAATCCCTTTGGCAGCTCCCAGATGAGTGGAAGCAGTGTCAACCTTAGAGCATAATACAGACGAGGCGCTGGGGTCTCCTGGGGAAGGAAGCTGCCCCATAACTCATCTTACCTGGCTGCTCACAGAGGCCACCAGGCCCTTCCAATGGCTGGTCTACCTGAGCTTCGGCCAAAGAAACAGGAAATAAAAAGAAAGTCAATTAACATATAAGTAGCATATTCAAATTTTGCCAAGTCTGCCTGCTTCACTCTACTCTCCTGAGAGAGAGTCAACCCTCATTATTCATTGATTCTGTATGTGCAATTCACCTACTCACTAAAATTCATTCATAACCCCCAAATCAATATTCAAAGGCTTATAGGGACATTCGCAGACGTGTGCCCAGCGGCAAAAATTTGAGTCACTGGAAGTGCGCTTTCCAGCTAAACTGAAGAAGGTGACACTCTGCCTTCTTCTTTCAGCTCAGATTGTGAACAAGTGTCTTTCTGTGGCCCACTTCGCACCATGTTTTTCACATTTCTGTGAATTTTCTTGGTGATTTCGCTGTTAAAATGGCCCCAGTAGTGCTGAAGTGAGGCCTCGTGTTTCCACGTACAGGCCTGAGTCACAGAGCCATGTTCGTTGTAAATGAATCTACAGTATTAAATAAGACGTCTTTAAAATAGACACCACACACACACACAAGACAAGGTTACAAAATGATCATTTGATGAAAATGTCGTGTTGAGTGGCTCACAGGAACCAAATCCTGTATTTTCCCAAAAGGCCATTGCTCAGTAGTCACTAATTCTGTGTCTGCAGATACTTGACAGAGCTTAACTACTGCGGATAATGAGAACTGACTTTAAGTCTGAGAATGGGCACCAGGTTCCCCCTCCCCTTCCCTTCCTGCCCCCCTGCCAGAGGAGCGTGCCTCAGAAAAGCCATGCTTAGAGCTGTCATCCCATCCCTCCGCCTTGCTTAGGTGTGGGTTTGGGGGTCCCACAGAGGCCT
Source organism: Budorcas taxicolor (assembly GCF_023091745.1). Taxonomy (NCBI): domain Eukaryota; kingdom Metazoa; phylum Chordata; class Mammalia; order Artiodactyla; family Bovidae; genus Budorcas; species Budorcas taxicolor. The sequence continues at coordinate 27,463,876 of NC_068927.1, read as the reverse complement.
CGCTCCTGGCTGTGCCTGCAGTGGGCTGGCCAGAGGCAACCAGAGAGGAGGAGGGGCTGTTGGGCCATGCCACACAGAGGGGGCAGTGACACGGCTCTTCAGAGGCTGCTTCTCTGGACAGGCAAGCTTCAGGAGAGAGGCAGGGGGTCACAGATGAGCTCTGCCCACCCAAGGAGAGATGGGGCTGAGAACCACAGGGCCTGGGGATGTCTGAGTTGGTGAGAGCCCCGCGTGGGATTCCGTCCAAGCTGCCCACTTTACAGACGGGGCACCCAAGGCCCCAAAGATGTGAGATGCTCCGCTCTCTGACTCGGCCACTCCAAGAAATGAGGCAACAAGGTCTCATGCATGCTGCTCTCTCCAGGGGCGAATTATACAGTAATTATAGTGAAACGCATGTCAGCTGAAAATGCGGATAAATTTCCTTAATCTGGAAATGTCCCAGAAGTTAGCTCAATGTTTCAAAACAGAGACAGCCGTTAGCAATCAGCAAAGGTCCCGTAGCTGCTGCCACCAATGTCATTTGAGTACCACACTGAGCCTTCCCACGGACCGCCGTGCTGTGAATTATGGACTCAGATAACACAGGTGACAGTGCCAGGCCTGGAAGAGGCCCCTCATGATTACTGTGTTTGCGGCCTCCCGGGGGAGCCCAGCTAGACAATGCAAGTCTTGGGCAATTAATATCAATATGCACTATTTAAATCCATTGCGTCTGATTAGATAAGCAGCTAGTAATGGCCTCATTTTTAAACAAACAAGTTTTGCTGGACCCCTGATGAATAAATTTGCCAATTAGTCGCCTAGGCCCGCTAGATTGCAGGCGAAACTCATTTGTTCTTGAGCCAAACCACTCACCACATATCAGTAGCATGAACAATTCCTTAGAAAAGGCCAGGGCTCTCTTTGATGAAACATTCTTTCCTTATTTAGAGAAGCAGAGTGGTATATTGCATTGAGATCTGGGTTGTAATTCTGTCTCTGCCACCTCTTGCAACCTTGGGCATGTCACTCATGTCATGCTGAGCCTCAGTTTCCCCTGTTCTTTTAGGTACAATAATCCCTCTGGCCAGCACACTGCAGGCACAGCCAGGAGCGAGGCCTCTGTGGGATTCTCAAACTCACACCTACCCTGTGGAGTATTGTCACAGAGTATTGTGATATTCCTTTGTAATCATTAAGACATGGAGTGCTGGGGTCAAAGGCATGGGTTTGAATTTCAACTCTGCTACTTCCCAGCTGGGTGGCCTTGGGAAAATTACTCACCCCCTCTGGGCTTCCATATCCTCATTTGAAATGAGGGAGACTAATAGGACCTTCCTGTGAGGATTAGTGCCAGGATTATTCTGATAAAGAACAGAGAGTGGATCAGTTATCTATTGTGGCATAACAATGTTACCACAAATGGAGTGGCTTAAAACCATGCATATTTATTATTGCAGAGTTTCTAGGGGTCAGAAGTCTGGGGACAGTGGAGGTGTGTCCAGTACAAGGCAGTCATCAAGATGTGGGCCAGAGCTGGGTCTTACCTCAAGTCTCAACTAGGGAAGAATCTTCTGAGGTCCCACAGTTGTTGATTGAATTCAGTTCCTTGTGGCTGTGGGACTGGGGGCAGCTTCTAGTGAGTCATTGGACAGTGGCTGCCCTCAGGTTTAGGCCTCCCCCAACATGACTGCTTACTTCATCAAAGCCAGCAGGGGAAAGAGTCTTCTTGCAGGACAGAGGCCACAATCCTGTGTGACCTACCTTCACAAAAACAACATTTGATCTCCCTGGTTGTATTCCATTGGTTGAAAGCAAGTCACATGTCCCACCACACTAGAAGCAGGTCACACAGAGGTGTGAACACCAGGAAAGGGGGTCACAGGGATCACCGGAGAATTCCTGCCTGTTAAGGTCTGAGCACACAGCCTGACACATAGAGACACTCAGTGTTGATGATGGTGATGGTGATGATGGTAAAATGACAAGCCAAAGAAGGAGAAGCAAGAAGCTTGGGCTCTTTTTCCTCTGGGCATCCTGTTTCCGATTCCTTATATTAAAGTATCCTGCATCATTTCCTGTGTAACCTCAGAAAAGTCACCCAACCCCTCTGAGCCTCATCTATAAAGTACAGGCAGTAAGACCCCACATCATTATGATTGTTCTGATCGTTCAGTGAGATGTGATGTCCCAAGCAACACTGTGCTGGGCTCAGAAAAGGACTTCAAAACTGTCAGCCAAACCAGCCTGCATCACACAACTCAGCTAAAGGGCTCTGCCCGAATGAGTGAGGCTTCGTTCTCTCCCAGAGCTTGCCGGTGACGTTAGCGGATGCTGCTTTCTTTCAGGCGAATGCTGAGAAATAACAACAAGCCCAAGGAGAAGAGTGTGCTTATTCTCCCTCCGCGGGCAGGCACCCCCAAGCTCTTCAATGCCGCCCTGGCTGCAGCAGGAAAGATGGGTGCCAAGGGAGGCAAAGGTGGCAAGCTTGCCCTCCTCAGGGCCCGACTCAAGGAGCTGGCCGCGCTGGAGGCAGCCGCCAGACAGCAGCAGTTGCTGGAACAGGTAATGCAGCTGGAGACCCAGCCACCTGGGCCATTTTAACCACGTGCCAGGGAAAAGGCCTCAGGACCCAGGCGTTCCATTGTAGGGACTATTTTTCCTTCTTTGTATCAGTCTGGATTCATTGGTTGCAAGTGACAGAAATGCAGCTGACAGTGCAGGCTCAAATTAGCTTGAAAAGCAGGGAATTTACTGGAGCAGGTCATTGAAAGGTTCAGGCACGCCTGGATCTACCAGTTCAGATGATGCCAATAGGATGAGATCTGCCATCTTGTCACCTCTGCTTCCCTGGCAGGTGGCTCCATCCCCAGGCAGGGCCCCAAGGGCTTAAGATGACACCCCTAAGGTTACATCCTCCTGGCTGAGCAACTGCCACAGAAAGTACCTCTTTCCCAGCAGTCCCAACAAGGAGTCCCAGGGTTCATAGTCACTGGACAGAATTGAGTGGAATCGTGTCAATTCCTGATGTGTGGAGCACCAGTGTGGTGCTCTCTGGGGAGGACCAGCTCATGTGCCCACCCCTGGACTGAGAGTGGGGAGGGGCTAGGGTGAGGAGTGCTCCCCCAACTGGAAGTTCGGGTGCTGCCGCAGAGGTAGGAGCAGTGGGTGTTGGCAGGGAATGTCCCTCCCCAGACGACAGTGATGGTCTCATATCTAATGTTGTGTCTGTGACAATTTAAAAGATTTGAAAGGAAAAAGCAAGGCGACAGGCATGGTGCCAATGGTGCCCACCCCCTAAGTCTAAAGGGAATTTTTAAATTAGTTCTGGGACTTTTTTCTGTGACTAATGCCAAGAATGCCAATTAGTATGATTGTACTAATTATGGTTGTTCATAACTGTCCTTTAGGAAGGCTGCTGGGAAGGGGAGGGGGATGGGTTTAGGCATCAGTGACAGGGATGGTGGGGGGGGGGGTGCTGGACGGCAGTCTACATGACAGAATTCAAAGGAGCCTGGTGAACTCAGTCTCAATCCAGGTTGGTGTCAGAGTCTAGGAGACCTGTTCAGAGGTCATTTGACAGCAGGAGTCAGGGAATGACACCCAGGTCACCCAGGGTTCCAAGACATTCTCCAGATACATCCACCAATGGCCCCAGACTGAGAAGAGATGTGACTGTCTGGCTCACAAACTGTTAAGGGCAGGGTCGAGCTGGTTTTTAAAGTTGGGCTCTTATGTGCTGGCTCGTGTGTGGAGCTGAGTGAACGTGAGCTCTGACAGTGTTCTCAGCACAGTGAAAGGTTTTATCTGAAATGGGTTAGCAATTTGTTGCTTCTAAGTGTTAGCTCTTCACCCAGGAAGCTTGAAGATGTGTATTAAATTTGCATCCATGTGCTCATAAAAGGCAGTTTTAGAACAACCAGGGCAGAAGGGTGGAGTGCAAGGAACTCTTAAACAGCAGCCTAAAGACACAGGTCCAAACCCTGGCTCTGTCACCCTGTGTCCTGGGGAAGCTCCTCCAGGACATTCTGGGACCCAGATTACTCCTGGCTATCACACGGGGTGGCAGAGATGAAGCAGGACACTTCCTTGGATACTTGTACAAAAGCATGTTAAACAAGGTGAAACATTTGATCAACCTTCCCATGATCCTTCTGGCTCCATTCACAGCAGGATGCTTCAAGAAGATCCCACAAGCGGCCCCTCTAGGCATCCTGCCCTGGAAGTGTGTTGTCAGAGTTTGGGGGTGGTGAGGTGAAACAAGCACACCAAAACATGCAGAAACACCAAGACAGGGAGCTGCAGGTCCCAGAACTGCCGTGGTATCCAGGAGCTTCTTGGATAACCTCACCTTTACCCAGTTCCCTTCCTCAGCACCCTCTCACTTGAGTACTCTTCAGGGGGTCTCTAGTCCCCATAAGCACACTGACTGCTCTCATATGAGACTCCCTAAGAACCATCGGGCCTTCTCCTCTGGGGGCTGTTACCTCCCCAGCTTTCTCCCACTCAAAGATGGGTTCAGACAGCAGGAGAGGCCATGGGTATCCACAAAGGCTTGGATTTTCACCCACTTCCCTAATTAACACCCATAGGAACCTGGGTCCCTGAGAACCCCGCAGGCTGGAGACTGAAGATACCCACCAAGTCCGCCAACACGGGCTCAGTTCAGCCTAACGCCTGTGGTACCCAGCCCATTCTTCCCTGGGGGCCTCAGCCTTAGAGACCTTCCGAGAAACGGGCAGGCCACAACTGATCCTGTTTGCAGCAGCCTTTACCTTATATTTCTCTCTCTCTCTCTTTTTTTTTTTTTTTTTTTTGACTGCACCCTCTGGTTTGTGGGATCTTAGTTCCCTGACCAGGAACTGAACTCAGCCCTGGCAGGGGAAGTGCAGAGTCTTGACCATTGGACCACCAGGGAATTCTCAGTCTTTACTTTATTTGCTTAGAGTTTGTCTCATACTCCAGCGAACACACATCCCGGCTAACTGGGCAGGGCAGGCCATCTAAGCTCTGCAGAGGCCTTTGTGGTGGTCCCTCCTGGTCACAGCCTCTCTCTCTTCCCTCAACAGTTCAGTGCGGGGCTCTGCCCTTCATCCCGCGGGGCCAGCCCTACAGCTCCACAGACACCTAAAATATCCCAAAGACCTTCACCAAACCCTGCCCAGACTCTGAATCCTTAAACTTCCCCACGATACATGTTTCACCAAATAACCCTGATGCAGCTCCGTCCAACATTACAGCTGTTAGATTTCACCTGCGGAGTGCCATCGTCCTCTCAGGGGTCCGAGGATGAGGAAAGTGTCCGAGATCCCTCCAAGACCCCTCTGCCTCACTAGTCACTCTTTCTGGATTCCAGGCCAAGAGCTCAGAAGACGCTGCCGTGGGACAGGCGGGATCGGCTGCTCCAGAACAGGCCCCAGCTCCAGAGCCGATGGCCCCAGAGGCCCCCGCCCCAGAGCCGCCGGCCCCAGAAGCCCCGGCCCCAGAGCCCCCCGCCCCAGAGGCTCCGGCCCCACTGTCTCCACCACCTGCCTCCCAGGAGAGGCCGGAGGAAGATGAGGAGGCTGCGCTGCGGCCAGAGGAGCGGATCCACGTGACCCCGGGCCCGGATCCCAGCGAACAGTTCCTGTCGGTGGAGGTCCCTGAGAAGCAGGAGAAGAAAAAGGAGGAAGGGGAGGAGGCGAGGAAGGAGAAGGAGGAGGAGAGAGGCGGCAGTTAGTGCACCTCCCGCCGCCCCCCACCCCTACCCCGAAGGTGCCCGCTCCCCACCACCCGGCACCGCACCTCGAGCCCCCGCCCCCTCCTTCCCCCTGCACCCCGCACCCTCCACTGCCCAAAGGCCAAGACGCTGGTCCGCGGTAGTGGCCTCAAGCGCTCGGCCGGTGGTCCCGATCTGACAGTTTCTCCATCTCCTGGGGCTGGTCTTGAAATTAACGAACTTCATTATGTCTGTGCCGGGTGAGTTCCCACCGTCACTAGAGAACCCTGCCTCCTCTGCACCTGTAATTATATTTAAGAACGAAATACTTTTCTGTAGGGCTTCAATACATGAGAAGCCTTGTTGGAGAAACAAAGAGCTGTTGAATGTTTGGGTTTTCCCCTCAGGAATTTGACTTCCCCTCATTTCAAGAACAGAAAACATTTCTGGCAGAAGTGGGAGACAGCTATGCTGTTCCTTTGATGCAGTGGAGATAGCACACGCATCTGACCCGCCGTCTGGTGCCGTCTCTCTACTGGGCAGTCACAATAGGAAAGCAATGCTCCTTAGGACAGTTAGTACTTATCTTCTGCAGACATTATCCCATTGTGCCCAGTGATGCTGTTTTCTTAGACTAGATATGATGGAAATGGTTTACTGGCAAGAGGCTGTGAGCGTTTCTGAGCATCCACTCTGCCAGTTACCTAATCCTCTTCACCAGGGATTAACTCATCACTTGTTTTTGACACCTTTGCTGTAGAGATGATGATGTGTGCTAAGTCACTTCAGTCGTGTCCAACTCTTTTCGACCCCATGGACCATAGCCTGCCAGGTTTCTCTGTGGGATTCTCCAGGCAGTACTGGAGTAGGTTACCATGCTCTCCTCCCAGGGATCATCTTTCCGACCCAGAGATCAAACCCAAGTCGCTTATGTCTCCTGCATTGGCACATAAGTTCTTTACCACTAGCACCACCTGGGAAGCCCTAAGAGATAATGGTGGCAGTTTCCACTAAGCCTAGACGGTGGAGTCTCCTGACTAACCGCCGCTGAAATCTCTGAGCTTTCTAACAAGTCGTGCTGCTTTTATAGTGAAAGAAGGAAGAAGAGCCATTCAGTCAAAGGGACACTTATTGAGAGGCTTATATTTGCAAACCAAATGGCTCTTTATGGGGTGTGGGTGATTAAAACAAAAACTAGTATTGGGCCATTTGTTTCCATCAACAACAATGAATAAAAAGACCTGGCATTCCAATAGGTCCTGCCCATATAAAATTACAGAAACCTGGTGAACTGCAAAAGGGGGCCTCCGAAGGCTGGCAAAGTTGTGTTCTTAATCCATTCAAATGAAAGCACAGCGTTCATTTCCCTGTGAAGAGTAAACAATACGGGAATTCCCAGACTGGCCTAAGTATTGCTAAATCCCAGGGTAACAAACAGATTCGCCTAGTCCCTGTCGTATCATGTGATCTTAGTAATCTTTCTATTTCTAAATTTCTATTTAGCGATGAGCAGTGTTATTAACTGACCTTTCAAAAAACTTTTATTTATTTTTAAAGGTAATAACCTATTTACTAAGTCACTTCAGTTGTGTCCAACTCTGTGACCCTGTGGACTGTAGCCCACCAGGCTCCTTTTTTTGGGGATTCTCCAGGCAAGAATACTGGAGTGGATTGCTATGCCTTCCTCCAGGGGATTTTCCCAACCCAGGGATCGAACCCATGTCTCATTATGTTTCCTGCACTGGCAGGCAGATTCTTTACCACTAGCGCCACCTGGGAAGCCAGTAACATACTTACATGTGTACAAAGGATAGTCATTAAAAATTCTCCCTCCTACCCCGGATTCCCAGCCTCCTTGGTCCCCTTCCTGGAAGCAACCATGATTATCACTTTCTTGTTTATTCTTTCAGAAATATTTTTAAGCTTGTACAAGGAAATATGTAAATTCACTCTGATTTCCTTCCTTCCCTCCCTACCCCCCTCCAAATGGTAACATACTAGAGCTGCTGTTATTTTTCACTTGATATATTTTGAAGATTGTTTCCTATCAGAACATAAAGGGCTTGCTTATTTTTTCTGGACTGCAAGCTAGCCCATTGTATGGATGTACCGTAACACTTAGGGGCTTCCTCTGTGACTCAGCAGTCAAGAATCTGCCTGAAATGCAGGAGAGAAGGAGATGCAGGTTTGATCCCTGGGTTGGGAAGTTCCCCTGGAGGAGGGCATGGCAGCCCACTCCAGTATCCTTGCCTGGAGAGTCCCATGGACTGAAGAGCCTGGTGGGCTACAATCCGTGGGGTTGCAAAGAGTCGGACATGACTGAAGAGGCAGAGAACAGGTACACACACTCTAACACTTAACCTCTCTCCCATTAATGGCCATTTGCATTGTTTCCAATCATATGCTATTAAAAATAATGCTGCAGTTAAAAATACTGCACAGATATCATTTCACTGGTAAATATTTTTTAAATAGAAGTCTGGAGGCTTGGGCTAATTTTTTTCTTTACCATCCCCATTCCTCTTTATCATATTTGGACTATATGTTCTATGACCCAAGCATAGAGAATGCTTCCCTCTTTAGCAAGTATTTCAGATATATCAGTCAGCTTATCGCCTTTCAGTAGATGGCAAAAAGTTTCAGAGGCACCGTCACTGTTATCTTCTACTAACTAAGGAATCTTTGTTATATAAATGTACTTATTCTTTTATATATCAACCCTTGAGTGTATACTGCTTATTATATAAAGCGAGAGATTTTTGAGGTTTCCAAGAATTGTCCTGGAAAGAAAATTGATTTTGAAATGAGATCAGCAGTGTCTTAATTTCACTGAGAAATCTCATAAAACTTGATGCTTTCACCCACTTTGGATATTAAATAAACTGAATTTGAGGCTGACCTTATTCTCCAAATAGAATGAGATGGGCTGATTGCCAAGATATAGATGATACAGATCAGGAATACTGTTATTGTGCAGCTGAAACAGGACTTTTACTTACATGTGTTGTCTCTACTAATTTAGAATGTTTCAACATTTCCTGCATTTTGGTAGAAAATGAATATCAAGTTATTTTTTTTAAACCGCGTAAATATTTTAAATAAAATGAAAACCAAAAAGCTGTTTGCAGTTTCATTATCCAAATGTATTCCGCTCCCTGGAATATTTTCATTCATTTTCTTAATAAACATGAATACTGTGTTTGTACTCTGGCTTTTCTCCTATAATTATAATGCATTTTAATTAAAAGTATTTAGACAAATGTTCCTGGCTTGTGGATTCATTTCAGAAACTGACCAAGTATGACAGACACTTTTATGAGAAAAATGAAGTTTATTTTCCAGCTCAGTCTCCCTAGTTGATCTCCTGTGGACATCCTTGGGGCTATAATCTATCCTGTATTTCTGTTGCTGCACTGATATCCCTTATGAAACCGCCCCTAGTAGTTGGAGTCCCTCAAAAACAGCCCTTTTATGTCCAGTCTTACACAGCCCACTCCTTACAATTTCTCCAACCTCATTAGATGTGTTCTAATGCTGACAAATAGATGGGGAAACAGTGGAAACAGTGGCTGACTTTATTCTTCTGGGCTCCAAAATCACTGTGGATGGTGATTGCAGCCATGAAATTAAAAGACGCTTGCTCCTTGGAAGGAAAGTTATGACCAACCTAGACAACATATTAAAAAGCAGAGATATTACTTTGCCAACAAAGGTCTGTCTAGTCAAGGCTATGGTTTTTCCAGTAGTCATGTACGATGTGAGAGTTGGACTGTGAAGAAAGCTGAGTACCGAAGAATTGATGCTTTTGAGCTTTGGTGTTGGAGAAGACTCTTGAGAGTCCCTTGGACTGCAAGGAGATCCAACCAGTCCATCCTAAAGGAGATCAGCCCTGGGTGTTCTTTGGAGGGCCTGATGTTGAAGCTGAAACTCCAATACTTTGGCTACCTGATGCGGAGAACTGGCTTATTTGAAAAGACCCTGATGCTGGGAAAGATTGAGGGCAGGAGGAGAAGGGGATGACAGAGGATGAGATGGCTGGATGGCATCACCGACACCATGGACATGGGTTTGGGTGGACTCCGGGAGTTGGTGATGAACAGGGAGGCCTGGTGTGCTGCGGTTCATGGGGTCACAAAGAGTCGGACACGACTGAGCGACTGAACTGAACTGAACGCTGACACTTCAGAGAGCTGACACATGTGAAATCTGGATTTACGCTGCCTGGCTTCCAATCCCAGCTTGACCGTGTACCTCTCTGAGCCCCGGTGACCTTATGGAGATAATCCATTGCGCTGCACAGGGCCACTGAGACAATCGAATAATAAACTGGCATGGTCAAGTCTGCATGGGCACAAGAAATAAAGCCGATGTGCCATCTCCCCTTGCCCAGCCACAGTTGGAATAGAGTAGAAGCCCCCTCAGAATTCTGTATTCTCTGAATTCTGCCACTGCTCGTGGTTATTATACATGCAGAAGGGGTGTGATCACCTCTTTCTTTGCTCTTTAACTAATAGTCTATACAACAGCCTGGATATATGTGAATTATAACAGTATCAACCACAGCTTCCCCCACCATCCCTGAACGTCTTTAATCCAATCTCGTATAAGAACAGACCCAACCAATGCTGATTCTCTTGGGATGGTCACTCCATTCTGGGCACCCTTCATGGGCAGCCTTCATGGATACATGACCCATGCAGTCACACATGGACATGTGCTTGTCACCATATTTAAATTCTTAATAATTTGTAAACAAGAGGGCTCACATTTTTATTTGTACTGGGCTCCACAAATTATGTAGGCTGTCCTGCTATCTGAAAAGACCTGTGAGGAGGGAGATAGAGCTGTGTCTCTTCTGTACTCAGCTTCCTGCTTCTTCTTCCTGCTTCCCTTTCAAAAGCTTACCTTTCAATCATGTTTCCTGACTCAAGCAGGATGACCCAGGCTAGGCCCATTGACTCTTACCTGGGAATCTGAATCTTGAGGGCTACTGCTCCATCCTACTTGCTAGCAGAACCCTGATTTAGTTTTGGGCAGCAACATGCCCAGCCCCAGGGGATGAAACCCCGTTATATGCCAATCACTGCTCTTCAGACACTTTATGCCAGACATTCACTCTCCCAGCCTCCCCTGCGGCTGGAGGTGCTCATTGGCGCCAAACCTAACCAATGAGTATACAGGGAAGGATGATGGGTGGGTACCCTAATAAAGGAACCCCACCCCATGCTTTGGTCCCTCTTTCTTCCTTGCAATGCCGATCTGTTCATTTCAGAAAATTCTGAAAGAGATGGAATACCAGACCACCTGACCTGCTTCTTGAGAAATCTGTATGCAGGTCAGGAAGCAACAGTTAGAACTGGACATGGAACAACAGACTGGTTCCAAATAGGAAAAGGAGTACATCAAAGCAGTATGTTGTCACCCTGCTTATTTAACTTATATGCAGAGTACATCATGAGAAATGCTGGGCTGGATGAAGCACAAGCTGGAATCAAGATTGCTGGGAGAAATATCAATAACCTCAGATATGCAGATGACACCACCCTTATGGCAGAAAGTGAAGAGGAACTAAAAAGCCTCTTGATGAAAGTGAAAGTGGAGAGTGAAAAAGTTGGCTTAAAGCTCAACATTCAGAAAATGAAGATCATGGCATCTGGTCCCATCACTCCATGGGAAATAGATGGGGAAACAGTGGAAACAGTGTCAGACTTTATTTTTTTGGGCTCCAAAATCACTGCAGATGGTGATTGCAGCCATGAAATTAAAAGATGCTTACTCCTTGGAAGGAAAGTTATGACCAACCTAGATAGTATATTGAAAAGCAGAGACATTACTTTGCCAACAAAGGTCTGTCTAGTCAAGGCTATGGTTTTTCCAGTGGTCATGTATGGATGTGAGAGTTGGACTGTGAAGAAAGCTGAGCATGGAAGAATTGATGCTTTTGAACTGTGGTGTTGGAGAAGACTCTTGAGAGTCCCTTGGACTGCAAGGAGATCCAGCCAGTCCAGTCTAAGGGAGATCAGCCCTGGGTGTTCTTTGGAAGGACTGATGCTAAAGCTGAAACTCCAATACTTTGGCCACCTCATGCGAAGAGTTGACTCATTGGGAAAGACCCTGATGCTGGGAGGGATTGGGGGCAGGAGGAGAAGGGGATGACAGAGGATGAGATGGCTGGATGGCATCACTAACTCGATGGACATGAGTTTGAGTGAACTCCGGGAGTTGGTGATGGACAGGGAGGCCTGGCCTGCTGCAGTTCGTGGGGTCGCAGAGTCGGACACGACTGAGCGACTGAACTGAACTGAACTGAACTGAACATGCATTTTCTCACATAGATACAATTTTAAAAAGAGGAAAGGAAATCCGGATTTACTCTCTTAACTTTCCTATGTATCATACAGTAGTGTTAGTCCTAGTCATTGCATTGTACATTACCTCCCTAGTGCCTGTTTATTTTATCACTAGATGTTTGTACTTTTTTGACCACTTAACTCCAATTTCACACCCCTCCCCACCCAATTCTGTCTCTGGTAACTACAAGTCTGATTTTCTTTCAAGAGGTTTGTTTTCTTATCCGTTTTTTGAGATTTCACGTGTGAGATCTTACAGTATTTGTCTTTGACATTTCATTTCACATAATGCCTTCAGAGGCCACCCATGTTGTGGTCAAATTTCCTAGTTTTTTATGGTTGAATAATATTCTACATCATTATATGGAATATATATATCACATTTATCTCAAGATTTTTTAAATTAAAAGATACTTTATTGCTAAAAAGTCAAAACAATTACAAACTATCAAAGGTCATTGATCACCTATTACCATAATAAATATAACAGTAAAAGTTTGAAATATTACAAGAATTACCAGAATGTAACAGAGACATGAAGTGAGCAAATGTAGCTGGAAAATGGTGCTGATAGATTTGCTTGATGAAGGGTCACCACAAAACCTCAATTTGTATGTCGCACAAGTTTTTATCCATTCATCCATTGATGGATACTTAAGATTGTTCAGATTCTTGTTACTCCCTGGCCTGGTCTTCAGCTTTTCCCGTGTTGACAAGAGCTACCTTGCATATTTTGAATACATTTATCTTTGGTTTAGGAACTTCCCACGTGGCGCTAGTGGTAAAGAATCCGCCTGCAGGAGACATAAGAGATGCAGCTTTGACCTCTGGGTTGGGAGGATCCCCTGGAGGAGGGAAAGATAACCCACTCTAGTATTCTTGCCTGGAGAATCCCATGGACAGAAGAGCCTAGCAGGCTACAGTCCATAGGGTCACACAGAATTGGACATGACTTAACGACTAAAACAACAAACAATAATAAGTACATGGCTCCCACTTACTCCAGGCCTCCCCTCTGGCCAGGGAGCAGCAGTCCTACACTTGTAGTTCGACATGCCCCAGGTAAGGCATTTTTCTGTGCTTTAAAAAAAAGGAAGGAAGGAGGTCATTATCCCCCTCCCTTCCTGAAACTCTCCTTGGAAAACTTAAATGAGCTTGAAACCTAACTCCAACCATTTTGTATATAAAATGTCTTTCCTAGAGCTAGACAGCCCTTATGTCTGCTTTTACCGTCTAATATAGCCTCCAAGTTCTGGAACTTCTCCATTTTGAAGTAAATACCTGGGGAGAAGGCCCTGGTGTCTTCTGGCACCTAGGGTCTTAACTTTGGTGTCTGGGCCCAACTGGAGCTGTTTGGCCTCTCCCTGAGATAAGAATAATTTGATCATCCTTTCAGAGGAGGGCAATTCACTAGACAAATGGCTACAGATCTAATTATCCTGGTATGTGAAGAGTCTCAGGAGTCAGGGCTTTTCCTGGAGCCCTGAGAAATTCAGAGTAGCTTTATTTCCCTGCTCACGTGTGTGCGGTAGGTCACTTCAGTTGTGTCCAACTCTTTGTGACCCCATGGACTATAGTCTGCCAGGCTCCTCTGTCCACGAGATTCTCCAGGCAAGAATACTGGAGTGGGCTGCCAGGCCATCCTCCAGGGGATCTTCCTGACCCAGAGATCGAACACGAATCTCTTATGTCTCCTACAGTGGCAGGCTAAGAACTAACTAAGTTCTTTACCACTGAGCCATCAGGGAAGCCCCCATAATCTCTATAAAAATGAGCATGTAGACTGGGGAAGTCAACCCCACCTTTCACACCTCCAGATTCTGAAACTCAGTGTTTTGCTCCTTTAAGAAAGGGAAAAAAGAACTTGAAGTGTTACCAGATGGTCCAAATGAATAGTTCCTATCGTACTGAAAGTTTCCGTGTTATCAGCCTAAAGTACGTGAAAGGTTTTAAAATCAAATTGACCTGAATTCCATGGAGGATACTATATTAAATGATTTGGAGGCAAATTTGTAAAACAAACAAACAAACAACTAGGAAACAACCCACTAGGAAAGAAAGTTGCCAGGAAGGAATAAGAGCCGCAAAAGTTTGTACCAAAAAGTAACCCTTGGCATTCCATCAGAATCTAAATTTACTTAAAATAGACTGAGGATGTTGTTGTCAGTGCTAAGTCATGTTTAATTCTTTGCAACCTCATGGACTGCAGCACACCAGGCTCCCCTGTCCTTCACTATCTCCTGGAATTTGCTCAGAATTATGTCCATTAAGTCAGTGATGCCATCCAACCATCTCATCCTCTGCCACCCCCTTCTTCTTCTGCCTTCAATCTTTCCCAGCATCAGGGTCTTCTCCAATGAGTGGGCTCTTTGCATCATGTGGCCAAAGTATTGGAGCTTCAGCATCAGTCCTTCCAATGAATATTCAGGGCTGATTTCCTTTAGGATTGACTGGTTTGATCTTCTAACAGTCCAAGGGACTCTCAAGAGTCTTCTCCAGCACCACATTTCAATACTATGTTAAATGACTGGGCAAATTTGAAAACAAAACAGCACCCACCATGAAAGAAAGCGGCCAGGAAGGAGTAAGAGCCATGAAAATCTGTACTAAAAGTAGTACTTTGTGTTCTATCAGAATCTAAATGTACTTAAAAGGACAGGGCTAAGGATGTAGATAGATCCTTTTTAATATTACTCCATTGGATCACTACATGATGACTGTGGAAAAGAAATTTTTGAAGACTAAAAAAGGAGATTAGAAACTTTGCATGATTCATATTTGAATTATTCATTTCAGTCTAGGGTAGTTCTTCCAGATATGAGTAATAGCCCTGAAAACAAGAAACTGAAACAAATAATAATGCTTGTTGAATCAGCATTTCTCAGATGTGGTTAGAAGGAAGTCTAAGGGCAACCCCCCCAACAACACACACCTTTAATGGCAGAACCCTAACAATATCTGCATGAGATTGCCAATATGAAAAAAAAAAAAGGGTGGTATTTCTCTTAATTCGCCGGCTAATGATAGGATGTTGAATGACACAACTAACAAACCACCCAAAGCTATGCATTGCTTGGGGATTTGGAGTTGTTCTACTCAGCAATTTCTTATTACTAATGAAGAACATTAAACAAAAGAGGCAATTTACTCTTTTGGAAAAAGAGAACAAAATAAGGAAGTGGTCAGCTATAGAAAATATCTGTGTTTCTTTCATGTTTTGCTTCATCCCAAACTTTGGTTTCGGCTGAAAGCTTCCTTAATTCTCTTTTTATCCCATGTATTAGTAAGCTGCATATTTCCAGGATCTTCAATGGGCTTTCTTATACTGTGCTCAGCTGAGTGTCTTATTACTCATACTTAGCACACAGCTGCTGACCTCAGTGCCATTCGAACGTTTGTGCCCCTTGCGTTGCCACTGGTTCTTTCTTGGGTGTTTGGCCTTTGGTCTTACTGTTGCTTAGATGCGGCGTGTGTGCTTTCCTGGGTGTCCCTGCCTCATCTTAGCCTTCTTGTCCTTGTGTGCCTGCCAGCCCTGGGAATGCCAGCCTCTGCTTCCTTTACCCTGGATGTTGTGTCCAGCCATCTGGGCTCCAGGTTTACGCTGCTCTTCTTTTTTTAAAGTTAATTAATTAATTTGGCTGTGTCGGGGCTCGGTTGCGGCACACGGGAGGAATCTGTTGCGTCGTGCTGGATCGTTTGTTGAGATGGGAGGATTCTAGTTGTAGACCGTGGGCTTAGTTGCTCCTTGGCATGTGGGATCTTAGTTTCCTGATCAGGGATCAAACCTGCATTCCCTACATTGCAAGGCAGATTCTTAACCACTAGACCACCAGGGAAGTCCTCCTTTCTTATTATTAGAAAACGTTTTAGGGTTTTATGGCTACAGAAATGATATGTGCATGAACCTATACTCCGGTCCTTGTTTTCTTTGAGGCCTGCATTTTATATATATTCCCTCCACCCCCAGGCATTGAAAGTAGTTTTTCATTTTCCTGCTTGCAGCTGAACCTCAGCATGGCATTCTGTCCTTTCCTTTTTTCATTCACATCATGAAATACATTTTTTGAGGTAGTCCATTGGTTTATAACTTTGGGGCCACTTGTCTTGGTAATCCTCTTGATATCTATCCTACCCCCCAAATTATTTAAATTTTCAGGAATGTTGTCTGTCTAGAAGCTTGGTGTAGCCCATAATTCTGCTTGTTTATAATCTGAGAGTTCTGATTCTTCCACTGAAATGGAATCTGACAACATAAAAGCACAAGCAAAATGGGCTAAGCATACAGCCTTCACTTTTAACTGAGTCTGTGCCTTTGCTTTACTTTATCGACAAAGGTCTGAACAGTCAAAGCTTTGGTTTTTCCAGTAGTCAGTATGGATGTGACAGTTGGACTATAAAGAAAGCTGAGCGCCGAAGAACTGATGCTTTTAAACTGTGGTGCTGGAGAAGATTCTTGAGAGTCCCTTGGACTGCAAGGAGATCAAACCAATCAATCCTAAAGGAAATCAGTCCTGAATATTCATTGGAAGGACTGATGCTGAAGCTGAAGCTTCAATACTTTGGCCAACTGATGCGAAGTACTGACTCATTGGAAAAGACCCAGATGCTGGGAAAGATTGAAGGCAGGAGAAGGGGACAACAGATGAGATGGTTGGATGGCATCACCAACTCGATGGACATGAGTTTGATCAAGCTCCGGGAGTTGGTGAAGGACAGGAAAGCCTGGTGTGTTGCAGTCCATGGGATCGCAAAGAGTCGGACATGACTGGGTAACTAAACTGAACTGATGCCTTTGCTACTAAAGCAAAATATTTTTATTTACAGACTCACTTTCTCCCCACCCCAAACAATTCTATTCTTGCAAGTTTTTATCTCCAGAGGGAATCAAGCAAAAAAAAATGTTTATATTGACCTATACATTGATTTGTGCTTCCCTGGTGGTTCAGGCGGTAAAGCATCTGTCTACAATGTGGGAGACCTGGGTTCGATCCCTGGGTCGGGAAGATCCCCTGGAGAAGGAAATGGCAAACCACTCTGGTACTGTTGCCTGGAAAATCCCATGGACAGAGGAGCCTGGTAGGCTACAGTTCATGGGGTCGCAAAGAGTCGGACATGACTGAGCACACTTTCTTTCATACATTGATTTAAATGGCTAGGTCACAGTTCAGTTGATGGTAGTGAAAAAACAGAAAGGGGGAAATAAACCTCCATCATATGAAGCACATAATTTGAAGAAAGGAAATTGTGTCTATTGAATTAAACAATTCAATTATCTGTGTGAATGTAACTTTCCTTATTATTAACAGAACCCAGAATGAAATACTGGGGACATATGTTATATGCACAAAGCTTGGAAACCAGAAGTGCTTGGGTAACCAGGAAAAGAAATGATGTTTTTCAGCTGAGCCTTTGTTGTTGGATATCAGCTCGTGGAGGTGACAGGTCCATTAATCAAGGGACACTTACATGCAGCAAACTGAAAAGACAGGCTTGAATTGCTGAGGATTCATTACAGGAAAAATAACACTTATAAAAACCTCTAAGCAGAGCATCCTTATCAACGAAGAATAGGCAATGACTGTGACATCTATGGGTATACGATTTCCAAATGGAATTTCAGGATGGAAAATAATGGGGAGGGGGAGAATGAGAAATATTTACATTTCAATGGATGCCAGTCCAGAAGGGGTGTGTGTGTTTAGTCATTCAGTCGTGTCCGGCTCTTTGCGACCCCATGGACTATAGCCCGCTACGCTCCTCTGTCCATAGGGATTTTCCAGGCAAGGTTACTGGAGGGGATTGCCATGCCTTCTTCCAAGGGATCTTCCCAACCCAGGGATCGACTCCAGGTCTCCTGTATTGCAGGCGGATTCTTTACCCACTGAGTCACCAGGGAAGCCCTATTCAGGAAGGTGGTTGTTTGCAATCACCTAATATACTTTAAATCACCATGAAAATAATCGCAGGTGTTTTCCTTGTTTGGCTTTGACTATGGAGCTGATGACTTTGCACTGGGCTAGCGGGCCTTCTCCCCACGTGTTTTGGCTACCTATTTAAGCATTGTGTGTGTGTGTGTGCACTCAGTTGCTCAGTTGAGTTCAACTCTTAGCGACCCCATGGACTACAGCCCGCCAGATTCCTCTGTCCATGGGATTCTCCAGGCAAGAATACTGGAGTTGGTTGTCATTTCCTTCTCCTGGGGATCTTCCCAACCCAGGGATTGAACCCCCTGCCCCCTATCTCCTGCATTGGCAGGAGGATTCTTTACCACTGAGCCACCTGGGAAGCATTTAAGCATTATTAGCATTTAAAAATGCTAATTATTAGCATCTTGTTTCTGGCAAGTTTGTTTTTTAACTCTGTGTGTTTGAAACTCTCTTGGACTTTGTCAAATAAATTGAACCTATCCAAACAAAACATATCCTCCTCTATGTAACTATGTCAGGCATAAACAAGGTACATCTTTAAGCTTACAGGTTAAGGCATATATGTAATGGCAGATAAAATATAGAAGTCAGGCACAGACCTGCCTCATAAATCCATCATCCATAACTCGCTACATTCTTTCATGTTGTTATTAATAATACCCAGAGTCATACCTTCCTTCAAAGCTGTCTGCGAGACTTGGATTCTGATTCTAGTCATAAAGAGACTGCCCGACTTTGCTTCTGTAGCTTCTATCGTTTCGAACACTTCTATATTATAAATTTTTCAAGGAAGCAATAGTCTGCAGGTGATACGTATTGGCAGTTCCAGTTTCACCTCCATCTCCATGGGCACATACCTTCTTGTCAGTACAAGTGGCCTTCGTACAGCACAGAGAACTCTGCTCAATGTTATGTGGCAGCCTGGATGGGAGGGGAGTTTGGGGGAGAATGGATACATGTATATGTATGGCTGAGTCCCTTTGTGGCCCACCTGAATCTATCACAGCATTGTTAACCAGCTATACTCCAACATAAAATAAAGAGTTAAAAACAAATACAAGCAGCCTGATTTTTGGTTGGAAAATATAGTCAATGCGGTGCAATGGCTCCGTTTCAGCGTCACACTATATGCATTTCTGGGGTTACACAAAAATGATTCCTGCCTGTGTATTGTGTTCATCAACAGTTAGCAAGAGTCTATCAGACCACAGTAAGGTAGGATGAGTAAGAACAGGCTTATAAAATAATGTGCTCTGCAGATATAGGTTATTATTACTTGCAAATATAATTACACACTACAGTGGGATCTCCCTTTTAGAGACGGTTTAAATGTAGGACCAATTTGTTTCCTTCCCACTCAAAGGCCCTTATATACTTAAGTGTCTATAAAATATCTACGCTTTTAAATGTTTGCTTTGCCCAGAAAGTCATTTCAGGAGCATACCTCTGGGGACAGATTATAGCAAAAATTCAGTGTCATTCTTCAATATATGTTCAATCAAAAAAAAGTATGTATTAGTTCAAGTTGGTTGGTTGATTCTTATTTGTGGCAACTAGAAAGTAATTTAGAAATCAAATACCAGGTTGATAAAAATTTTAGGTCAGTATATTTTATTGTAACTTACACATGAGCATTATTTAGACCCTGGAGTTTGCTATTCTGCTACCTCGCTCAGAATTGTTCCTAATATTTTCTACAGTGTTAACTGGCAATATTTAAATTTTTAACATTTCTTATCACACTTCAATGAAGGTAAAAAAAAGAAATTTGAAACAAGTACAGTTTAAATTAAATATTTAGCATGTGGTTAATTGAGGTATTAGAGTCCCACACCACAGGTGCTTCAAAAGTATGTTTCCTCCCAAGGTAAAGATTTAATCAGGATAGCAAGCAGTAAATTGATTTTAAAAAAGAAAACCGGAGTACACAGGAATTGTTTTGTTGCTGTCTTCATTTCAGACCTCCTAATTGGCTGCTTCATATATTTTCTGAGGTTAATTAATTATTCCATTACCAGGTTAATGGAATTCCCTGGTTAATACCCTTCCCTGATAGCTCAGCTGGTAAAGAACCCGCCTGCAATGCAGGAAACCCCAGTTCGATTCCTGGGTCAGGAAGATCCCCTGGCAAAAGGATAGGCTACTCACTCCAGTATTCTTGAACTTCCCCGGTGGTTCAGCTGGTAAAGAACCCTCCTGCAATGTGGGAGACCTGGGTTCGATCCGTGGGTTGGGAAGATCCCCTGGAGACAGGGCTGGCTACCCACTCCAGTATTCTGGCCTGGAGAATTCCATGGACTGTGTAGTCCATGGGATCACAAAGAGCCAGACATGACTGAGCGACTTTCACTTGATCTCATTTCTTGCTGCCTCATAAAATAATTTTGAGGTGGCTCCGTGGTAAAGAATCCATACCTGCCAAAGCAGGAGCCGCAGGAGCCGCGGCTTCAAGCCCTGGGTAGAGAAGATCTCCTGGAGCAGGAAATGGCAACCCACTCCAGTATTCTGGCCTGGAGAATTCCATGGAAAAGGAACCTGGTGGGCTACAGTCGACGGGGGCCTCACAGAGTCGGACACGACCGAGTGAGTCCCTCTGCCTTTCTCCTCACTGCTGCTGTGTTCACCACTAGATGGCGCTAAAACCTGGGTTATCGCTGCCAGAGACTCAGGACTAGTCGGGAGTCCAGAGGGCTGGAACTTGATAACTGGAAGATCCCTTCAAAGGTAATCTGGCCAGCACTTCCCTTTTATTATACAAATGAGGAAACCGAAACTCAGTGAAAATGAGTAATTTGTCAAAGTCACACAGACGTCTTCCTATTCTCCTCCTCCTGCCCTCCCTCTCCATTTCCTCTCCTCTCTTCCCCCCTTGCCCCCTTGTCTGCCCCTCCTGTTTATTACTAGCTCCCTCTATAAGCTCATCACCTGAGGAGGAGCCCAGGAAGGGATATAGCTCAGGGAGTGATGATCAGATCTGCTTTCCAGAAGGAGCACTCTGGCAACTGCAGAGTACCATTGACCAGGTACCATTCATTCATTCATTCATTTGTTCATCCAAGAAACAGCTATCAGATGCTTACTTTTTGCTTTGCACAGAGCCTGGCACTGGGAATAATTAAAAACCAATAAATCAGATAAGGATTTTACGAACTCACATTCTCCTAGGGAATACAGAAACAACAAAAAAAAAGTCACAACCTAAATCAGATATGCTAATAGTGGTGATGACAATACAGTCTGATCACTTGGAGGAACTCACCATCAGCTGCATGAGGAATTTAAAGGGACTTCCCTGGTGGCTCAGATGGTAAAGCATCTTGCTTACAATGCGGGAGACCTGGGTTCGATCCCTGGGTTGGGAAGATCCTCTGGAGAAGGAAATGGCAACCCACTCCAGTGGAAAGTCCCATGGACAGAGGAGCATGGTGGGCTACAGTCCATGGGGTCGCAAAGAGTTGGACACAACTGAGCGACTTCACTTCACTTCAGTGAGATAGTGTCAGAGGCTGGAGGACACATAGGGTCATGGAGGCTGAGAAATGGAAGGAAAGGCTTCCAGAGAGAGGAGAGCATGGGTGAAGGAGAAGAGGCTGTGGAAGCAGCTGCTGTGGCTGATGCCAGAGGGCACAGGGCGAGGGGACAGCTGGTAATCCTGGAAGGAGGGGACCAGTGTCTGAAGGCTTCATCTGAAGTGTTGAGCTCAGGGATTTGCTCAATCTGGTGGAACGGCCCAGGAAGGAGTAGAGCTCAGAGAATGGTGTGGGCAAATGTGCTTTCCAGAAACAGCACCCTGGCAGCTGCGTGGAAGCCCCGAGGCAAGGAAGGCCGGTGGCTGGTGTCCCAGAGCCGTGCGTGCGGGGTGGGGGCGGCGTGGGGCTGGAAGGGAGATGTCAGGAGTGGGACTGACCTCTGTGTTTCTTTGAAAAACAGCGACTGCGTCTGTCATCGATATCCTTAGAGGGTTGTGACGACTCTGGTGCTTGAACTACTTATGAAGCATTGAAGAAGTTTTAATTAACCACACATATTACTTGGATAACATTTCTGAAATTATTTTTAGAATGCAATTCAAGGGCGTTCCAAGTTGATACACAGAAGATCCTCCTGTAGAGCAACCCCTCCCCCTACCAGATTTAATGGGATTATGAACACACCTCCCCATCCCCCTCCCTCAGCACCAAATAATTAGAACTAGGAAGAAACAGACCTCGCCTCATCACCACCACCATGCTCCTCCTCTTCTGGGTCATGCCTCTGATGTTTCCCTTTTATTTGTCCAAGTTCTGTTTTCACCACAGCACTTTTCTTCCAGCTGCTACCGTTGATGGTGGCTGAGGGCATTATCTCTCTCTCCTGAGCAGCCTGAAGTGGGCTGCTTGCTGGGGAGCTGTGCCTTTCCTTGTAGTAGGCATGGCACAATTTGGGGCGGGGGGAAGGGGCTTCTCTGAGCAGGCCCTGAGTTGCCCCTTGCCCCTGGAGGATTTTGTCTTTTTAAGAATTTCCCAGTCCAGAATCACCCTATTTCCCTTTTGTCCCATTCAAGCACTCATAAGTTTATTATTACTATTAAGAACTCTTGGCATCCAAAATTTGAAAAGTCCTGTGAACTGAATCCTATTTCAAATATGCCTGGGGAGGGGGGCTGTGAGTAGAGAGCCAAGTCCGGGGTAGAATGAGGATCCTTTAGAAGTCCGAAGCACGTCATCATTTCTTTGTTTTGTTTACATAGGTTTCCAAGTCTGGGGTTGTCTTTAAGAGGCGGTAAAAGCTCCCATTTACTGAAGGCTTACCCCGTGCCAGGTGTTTTTATATTTTGTCTCTAATCCTCTGGGGTCTTCCCCTGCCAAGAATCTCTGCTCCACTCGCCTCTTTGGCTCCCTTCTCACCCCCAGGCCTCACTCTGTCCATGTGTGCTGGGGCTCTGGGCAGGTCTGCAGAGAGTGTTGACCCTCCTCATTACAAAGGAGGAAACTGTAACTCGGAAACTGCAGCTCGCTTCATTACTCATGTGTACACTGAACGCATGCTTAGTTTATTTATTATTATTATATCTTTTTGGCGTGCTGGGTCTTCACTGCTACAGGCGGGCTTTTCTCTAGTTGTGGAGAGCAGGTGGCTACCCTCTACGTGCGGTACTCCGGCTTCTCATTGCGGCGGCTTCTCTTGTTGTAGAGCAGGGCTCTAGGGTGCTCGAGCTTCAGTAATTGTGGCTCCTGGGCTTATTTGCTCCACAGCAGAGGGGTCTTCCTAACCAAGGATCGAACCCATGCCCTCTGCATTGGCAGGTGGATTCTTAACCACTGAACCACTAGGGAAGCCTGAATACGTACTTAGTTTAAACAGAGCAGTTAAGGGAGGCCTCTCTGAGAGGGGGGCGCTTGAGCTGAAGGGTGGGAAGGAGCTGCCACAGGAAAGAACAGTGGAACTCTCAGGCATAGGCTGTCCTGAGGAGGCCCACCCTGCCAGCATCGTACCCAGAAGCTTGTCCTCACTCTTTGATGGTCTAAACACATTACTGACTAGTCTTCCTACTCCCTGAGCCTGAAAATATTTCACCTGGAGAAAAGGGTTCTTTTGATCACACGGCACCTCTCTGCCCTCCACTCTGCTGTGAACATTGTCCTGCGTGTCTGCTGGGAAGTGCCAGCTGCTCAGACCACAGTTTTGGCCACCTGTGATGTGACATTCCACCGCCTCCGTGGAATGTAGAAATCTTTGCACCATATGGTTTTCTTTACTCTCCCCCAGTTGGGCTCACTGGAGCTCAGAGAACAACTATTGATCCGACTGTGAATGTGCTTTGCATTAAACCTCTTGAAGTGAAAGATGAATGGGTAGGACTTCTAGTCAGGCCTGGAGGCGAGAGCGTGTGCATTTATTTTCATCCCTTCCTGAACCCAAGTGAAATGACTGTACTAAGGGATTTTAAAAGGAAAAACCCACGAGGATGAAGATAATAGAAGAGGAAACAACGGCAGGCCAAAAGATGTCCAGGAACCTGGACTTGGAAACACCTGGCACCGAGGGGTGGGCTGGTGAGGGTTAGGGGATCAAGCAAGAGTCTGACTCTGAACAGTGAGGCGCCTGGCATTCATTCCTGTCTTAGGTCTCAGAATATTGACACTATTATCCAACCTAGGCAGGAGACAGGATTATTCATTTCCAGGGAAATTAATCATCTCAAGAGAAAGGACCTAATGAAACTGCCAATGAAAGCCTTCCAATGAAAGGTCCCCACTTCATCCTTCTACAGGAAGTCCTCCAATCACGAGCTCTTCCCACACAGCAGTTTCCTGGACTTTGTAGTGCTTTATTCTTAAATATTAAGTCAAGGATAATCTCACAGGAAGTCTAACTCAAAAGTAGATGCCACAATAAAACAAACAGGAGACAGGAGAGAGAAGACAGTCCAGGCATCAGAAAAGAGGGAAAGAAATCCTATGATTAATAATCCCAGAGAGATGAGATGCTAATGTACTCTTGAAATGTTATTTAAAAATGAATGTTCAAAAGAACAATAAAAACTTCTGGGGAATTAAAAATATAATGTGTGTGGGGGGATCAGTAGGTGAGTTGGAAGATAAAGTTGAGGAAATTTCTCAGGAGCTAGAGCAAAAAGACAGATAAAAAATAAAAAAGAATGGTAGAACCAATCAGAAATTAAGAAACAAAAAACTGAGCCAAAGGAATTCTAGGGAGAACCAAGGAAAATGGAGGGGAGGAAAATGGCAAAGAAATAACACAGGAAAGTTTCCACCCCTGAAGCACAGGAGTTTCTAGATGAAACGTCTCCTGCTATATGCCCAGCATGCAGTTGCTAAGAGTAAGCAATACAGTGTAGTTGCTAAGACTCTGTAAGGAGTCATAGATCTCAGGTTTGTCCAGGGATTTTCAGTGTGTTTGTTAGTCAGAGATTTCCACTATTAAGAGGCAGAGAAAAGTAGCTTCTCTCTCCCTAAAGAAAGATTCCTCCTTCAAAAATTTCCCATTACAAACAAGACTGAATCACTGGAAATCCTTTGAATCTTAGCATCATGCTGTGAAGAACATCAAACACTCATCCTAAGCACCTCTATTCAACAACTATTCTAGAAGCAGTGGGTTTATGTCCTTCCCTTCCCCAAAAACAGGATGCTAGCCCTGTAGTTTAAAAGACTACACTGACTTTCAGATTCTTGGGGAAGCTCCACTGTGCATCAAATAAGCACTTGGCTAAGTTGCTGCTGTTTAGTTGCTAAGTCGTGTCAGACTCTACTGTGACCCCATAGACTGCAGCCCTCTAGCCTCCTGGGTCGGAGCTTTAAGATAATTCTCTCAGGATCAGCAAAGTAAATGCTTTCACAGATACACACACACAGTGGTTGATCTCAATTGATTTGGTGTGTGTAAATCCTACTGTTATTATCTACAAGGTAATTCATCACAATTAAACTGGTCTTTCGGGAATCAATGAATGCATGAAAACTAGGTATCTGATGTGCTTATTTACAACTTACCCTTTCTACCAAGATCACCCATTATAAAAACTGCTATGATTAAGTGTCTTCATTGGCTAACGGATTTTGCTTCCAACAGTGCAGCCCAATTTCTGATAATGGAGCTCCAGGTACATAACCTTCTAAAGCTTCTTGCTAACTTCTCTGCTAATCTCTTGTACCACCTGATCACTTGATACTATTATTGTCTGCTTATTATGTGTTTGTTTAGTCATAAGTCATGTCCTACTCTTCTCAACCCCATGGACTATAGCCTGCCAGGCTCCTCTGTCCATGGGATTTTCCAGGCAAGAATACTGGAGTGAGTTGCCATTTCCTTCTCCAGGGGATTTTCCCATCCCAGGGATTGAATCTGAGTCTCCTGCATTGCACGTAGATTATTCTTTAATGCTGAGCCACCAGCGAAGCCCTTGTCTGCTTAATAAAAAGCCCTTAAAAAGTGGGTTACTGATCATTACATCTAAGGGGAGAATATTATTCAGATTCTAGAGTTAGTGCTTCAATGAAGGGAGAAAAAGTTGAAATTAAATCATCATAGAAACATTCTCGAAAAGCTTAATTTTATGTGATTATTTTCCGTGTTGAAAACAAAACAAAGTTTAAGGTCGCTGCTTCCAGGGAATCTAAATTCTTGAGTTTTTCTTCTTTACAGAAACGCCTTGAAAAAGTATGTAAACCTCTGCAGTTTTTCTTTAAGGCTGGCTGAGTGTATCACAGGCAGAGAGTCCTAAGCTGTGATAAGTCTTTGTTAAACACACTATGTGGTCATTCCTTGGGCTTCTGTTTAGAGACGCTGTAGTGGTCGGTATGCAGAACTGAAAATGAGATTCGTGAGGCATCTTAACGCTGGTCCTGAATTTCAGCTCTCTGTGTGGTCCTCCTTCCCAGTTAAATCACGCCTGTTCATCTTCAGCTTCATGCTAAAGAAAACAATGACTAAATAACAATCACTCTGGGACACCTCTTACTTCCCAAGGGCATCATAATAACCCATGAACACCCATGTGGATAAAATGAGCTTATAGCTTTAGTAGATGCCTTTAAACACATGGCTATTTCAGGACATTCTATATAAAACAACGACTATAAAACTTTGGCTTCCGATTTATTTTTTAATTAACAACAAAGATGCCCCAAATATAATTTTTCAGAGTATTTAAAAATTGTTTCGTAAAGGACTCGTCTAGCATCAGGACTTACTAAAAAGGAAAGTATGCACTTTTAAACAATAAAATGATGAAAAAGAATCTTCTCTTTTTCACCCGCACTATTTGCAAATCCCCTTACAGGACTCACCTCCCCTGATTATAATAAAAATTGGGCAGCCCTGTGTGTACTTGACATGCACGGACTCCATCTGCAATCACAAAGGAAACCAAACTCCTTTCTATTGGCCTTTTCTATGTTTTGTTCATAAAAGAGTTACTGACCCCAGGTCATAGTCAAGCTCACAAAATCCAAACAGGTAGAAAGTTTCTCAAAACCCAATACCTGAGTGTTTGATTGAGGAAGGAAGTTGGACCTGTTGGAATGGCACGCATGTGGACCGGTGGTGCAGCTCTGAACCAGTCGTGGAAGTGACAGTTCTAATCTGCTTTTCTTGTCAACACCCAGATGGAGAGGGAGAGAGAGAGGACGGAGGACAGGCTGTGACCAGACTTGTGAAGGAGTCGGGGCCAAGCATGGACTGAATTTGTACTTGTGTGGGGGGAGCAGTGCCATCCTCTCTTGGCCTGGGTGGCAGGTGTCCCAGCAGGACTCCGCACGCCAGCATCTGCAGAGAGGCCGCCTCTTTTAACATCGCTCTTAGCCCTTTGCTTTCTTCAGCAATCGATACCTTTACTTAGAAAACTGAGTGCCGCGAAGAGTCCACCACCAGATTGGAGACAGCTGGGAGGCCACAGGTAGGAAAAGAGGCTTCCTACAGCTCTCCCTGCTTCTCTCTGCCTGATTTCGGGGTCATGGTGTTCTCAGAGCAGCTGAGGACCCAGTGGGTGGAGGTCTTCCACTACCCAGCCCTTAGAGGTCAAGGGCCTGCCCTCTCTGTTGGAGTCGGGGTGGGCACAGGTTTATGAGTGGCTATGGGAGATGCTGGCATGGTCTTTCTAGCCCCACCCCGATTTCCTCTTCCGATCTCGTCTCCCCAGGGGGCAGGAAAGTCCAAAATATTTCCTCTCTTCTCTCTCATCTTTGTTTGGCAGGATTCTGTGCTTTGTAGGGCCTCCCCTTCATTTCACAAATCTTTACTGACCTTCCACGTGCCAGGGTCAGTCCAACTGCCCAAGATATGCTAGCAAATAAAACAGAGAAAGAGCTTCACCTGGTAGGACTTTGTCTCACAGAGCAGCAGTCCCCAACCTTTTTGGCACGAGGGACTGGTTTCGTGGAAGACAATTTTTCTACAGACCAGGGGTTGGAAATTGTTTCGGGATGATTCAAGAGCATTACGTTTATTGAGCTCCACCTCAGATCATCAGGCATTAGATCCCAGAGGCTGGGGACCCCTGTCACAGAGGAAAACATATCATGAGCAACAGGCACAACACAGAAGTGCACCATTTAGTGGCTCAGGAGTGTTAGTGCTATGAAAGAACGAAGGAAAATCAGAGCGCATAAGGGACGGCAGGAGAGCTGGGGGCAGAGGTGGAAGACAAGGGGCTCACCTTCAATAAGGTCAGGGTGAGCCTCCTTGAGGAGAAGACATCTGAGAAGACGGGAAAGCAGGGAGGGAGGAAGCTAGGTGGACAATTTCCGTGGGGAAAGAGTGTCAGGCAGAGGAAAGGCCTCAGGCTCGTGCAAAGGCCCTGGGGGTGCCTGGCGGATTTCAGAAGCAAGTTGGAGGACTGGGGAGTCGTGAGGACTTGGAGCAGAGAGGTCTTGCTTTCTCTTGGAGCTTTATGAGAGCCACTGGAGACTCTGAGCAGGAGGTAATGAGATTCGACTTTAATTTTAACATGGCCAATAGCTCTGCTGTCGAGTTGAGGTGTGACAATAACAGGTTAAGGGCTGGAGCTGGGAGACCAATCAGAGCCTTGCAGGAGCTCAGACAGAGATGGCGGGCACAGTAGAAGTGGGGAGAAACGGTCAGGTTCTGGATGATATTTGAAGGTGGGACTGCTAGGAGCTGTAACTGAGAGGCGATGGGGTGTGAAAGAGAATGAAAGTCCAGGACGCTTGCAGTTTCCACTTGGGTCCCTGGAAGAAGGTGATTGTTCTTAGCTGGGCTGGGAAGACTGGGGAATGAAGCAGGATTTTGAAAAGATGAAAACTAAGGTTCAGTTCTGGACATCCTGCGTTCCCACTTGAATGTTGGGAGCCTAAGTTACTTTATTTTTGCTCCCCTGCTCTAGAATTCTAAGTCTTTTCAAGACCGAATGGACCGCAGAGGAGATGCGCTGGGTAGAAAACTCAACAGGTGATATTTTAAGACCTCTGCTTACAGCCTGGGTCATCCCCCTGGAAGCTGAAGATCCTGTCCTCAAAGCCTTTTAATTGCTTGGCTAAAGACTGAACGCCTCCCTTGTTCCACACTGAAGCTGCTGCCTGGCAGAACTTTCCCGGCACAGGCTGTTGCAATCTCCAGTCTGGAAGGTTCTGCTTCCACGGCCTGACAGAGTGAGCTGGACCAGGGCCATCATGTTCATGGTTCCAGCCCTACTAAGACTGGGCTCCAACAGCTGGGCCCTGCAGAGAGGGCGATGGGAGAGAGATCCTAGCACAGGCCAGAAGGAGGCCCTGGGCTGTCACAGGGGCTACTGGCCTGGACCCTGCGCTTCCAAAGGAGCTGTCCTTGCCAAACTCCAAGCCCCCTCCCTAGGAGGCATGCTGGCAGTGGTGAGCCGTGGCTTACAGGTAAGGAGCTGAGGGACAAGACCTTGCCCAGGGGCTCATATTGCTTTTAGATAAAGGAAAGAACCATCTCCAAAAATGGAATATATGAATGTTTTCCTTCAAGTCCTGCAAACATGTCTGACGGTGGCCAGATTTAGACATTTCTAGTATCTTCTATGGAGAAGGCAATGGCAACCCATTCCAGTACTCTTGCCTGGAAAATCCCATGGACGGAGGAGCCTGATAGGCTGCAGTCCATGGGGTCGCTAAGAGTTCAGCACTACTGAGCAACTTCACTTTCACTTTTCACTTTCATGCATTGGAGAAGGAAATGGCAAGCCACTCCCTGTATTCTTGCCTGGAGAATCCCAGGGACGGGGGAGCCTAGTGGGCTGCCGTCTATGGGGTCTCACAGAGTCGGACACGACTGAAGCGACTTCGCAGCAGCAGCAGCAGCAGCAGTATCTTCTATATTCTCAGAAGTTCTAGTAATGGATCAGATCTAACCCTTAGAGTACTAGATTTTCCCTGTCTGAGTTCAGTAACCCAGTTCCAACACTTCCTGGTCATGGGACCTTGAGCAAGCCACTTAATTGCTCTGGCTTCAGTTTTCTCGTCTGTAAGTAGGGTGATAATACATAGTAATGAGGTAATGCATGCAAAGGGCATCACCCAGGGCCTTGTGGGCAGTAAATGCTCAATATGTGATATTCACATTCTTTCTATAGTATAGTTGGATCTCTTTCAAGTAGTTTAGAATTAGCTGAAAAAATTCTTTTATTTAAGACATCTCAATTTGCCTGTGAGATAATTAGCCTTTGAAATTCTCATAGTTCCTTGCACACAGTAGATGCTGTGTGATACTTAGAGGAATTTGAGTACCATTGTGTGACCTGGTGATAGGATGCTGATTCTGCCCCATACTAGCTGAGTGACCTTGGACAAGTCACAAAACATCCCCTAAACCTCAGTTTTTGGACTTACTAAGATGGGAATAATAGGCTATCCATCTCTCACTGGGTTGTCATGAGGATTAAAAAAAATGGTAGAGGTGAAGGAATTCAATAAAGGTTCATGTTTTTAGTATTGTTGAACTGTCTTATGGAACTAAATTATGAAATGGAATTGTTGAATTATTATTGAACTGTTTTATTGTTTATTGCTATTGCTGTTTGTTCTTATTGCTGATAAAATGGTGGAGTCTGGGATGAGACTTGATTCGTTTTGGGTGATTCTCGATTTGCTGCTCTGAATCACGTTAATTATTTACAAGTTCGTTATCTAGCGTCACTTAACTGATTGATTTCTTCACTCAATAAATATGTATTGAATGTTTGCTCAGTACCAGGGCCCATTCCAGGCCATAAACAGGCTGACCTGATTCTCTGTCTTGGAGCTGGCATTCCTGGTAGGGGAGGCAGACAGGAAACAAGATGATTTCAGACATTGATAAGAACCATGATGAGAATAGAACATAGCAAGAGGGTGAGTGGAAGGGGGCTGGGGGTGGTCAGAGAAGGCCTCTTGGAGGAAGTGACATCCTTAAGACCTAAGGATGGACAGAAACCAGTCTTGAGAGAAGGGGAAAGGGGAAGGAAGTATGTGTGGAGTGGTAGATGGGGTGTCCCAGACAGGGGAACACCCAGAGGAAAGACCCTGAAATAGGGCAGCACCTGGCAGGCATGGTGACAGACCCAAGAAGTGGTGGCTGAAGAACAGAGGGCAGGACTTCCTTTGTGGTCCAGTGGTAAAGAATCTGCCTGCCAATGCAGGGAACACAGGTTCAATCCCTGGTCTGGGAGGATTCCACCTGCCATGGGGCAACTAAGCCCGGGCACCACAGCTTCTGAGCCCGTGCTCCACAGCAAGAGGAACTGCTGCAGTGGGAAGCTTGCACAGAGCAGACCACACTGCCTGCCACTATAGGACGTCTGTGCACAGCAACAAAGACCCAGCACAGCCAAAGCTAAATTTCTAAGGGACTGGGGTTCTATTTGGGTGTAATAGGGAACACTTGAAGGGTTCTAACTTCTCCCAGGTGTGGTATGGATGGCTCTCCCACCTCCTTCCAGTCTCATATTTCCCTTTCCGTGAGATTTCCCTGACCATCCTATGTAAAATTGCAGCCCTCTGTTTAAAGGACTGGAATGAATTCAGCCGGTCACCACTCTCTGTGCCCTCGCACCCTGTTGTTATTTTTTGTCCACAGCTCTAAACACAGTCTTTGTTTCCCTCTTTAATTTCGTTGGTTATCCTCTTTCTGATGAGGATGCAATGTCTAGCAAGGTCTAGAAAGTGCTAGAACAGTGCTGGCCCAGAGGTGTGCAGCTATTTGTTAAATGCAAGACTGGATAAAGTGAATGCTGTAGGTTCTACTTTTACTAGGTCCCTCTGGCTGCCTCGCGGAGGGGGATATGGAGAGCCTGGTGAGATGGCATTCTTGGCCCCCGGATGAGGGTACGGGAGGTGGTTTGACATTGCCTTTCGGGTAGAGCCTGCTGGGCTTGCTAATGGCTGGAGTAAGTGTTTGAAGAATGAAAGGACTCACTTTAGGATTTTGACTGGAGCAACTGGGGCCATTTACTGGGACAGGTAGGGGGAGAACAGGAGAGGAGAGGGGACAACTTAGTTGGAAGAGTCAACTTGACAAGTCTGTTAGACAGCAGAGTGGCATTGTCAATGGCAAAAATATGGTGATAAAAAAATAGTGCTTAAAATAGTGGAGAAATTGTCAAACTGACAAATATGTGTGGCTCAAGTATTTTGGAATTTTAGATCCAGAAAAAAAAAAAAAATCCAAAACCTAGATCAAAGTTTGGGTAAATACACCTGATGCTTTGATTACATTCGAGCACAAAGCACCAGATAACAGGATTAGCCAGGGAGTTCTCTGGTGGCCCAGTGGCCATAGGACTCCATGCTTCCACTGCAGGGGGCACCAGTTTGATCCCTGGTTAGGGAATTAAGATCCCACATGCTGTGAGTGCAGCCAATAAGAATAATGATAATATTGTTAGCCAAAATGCCTATATTTTAAGTCACAAGAAGTGCTTACAAATAAATTTCAAAGGAATTTAAAATGCAATGAAGAGAATTACCATGGGGGAGGTCTCCAATATATAGGATTTCTTTTTAGCCTTTCAGTTACAGAGACAATTAAAAATAATCTTTAACCAAGTCACCATTCAGAGTTTGGTGCATCTCCTGCAGCAGTGCCTTTTCGTTGTTTGGTTTTCACACACAGAGATGCAAAACTTGTGGTCACTGTAAGATGCAGGAGTGGGACTTCCCTGGAGGTCCAGGAGTTAAGACTCTGAGCTCCCAATGCCAGGGACAGAAATTCAACCCCCCATGCCCACCCCCGGTCGAGAACTAAGATTCTGCATGCTGCATGGTGGAGCCTAAAAAAGAAAAAAATCAGGAATGGTTCAGGAAGCCAACATGACAATACAAAACCTGGGAAGAAATGGATGAAGCAAAGCTATGCTACCTTGATGGGCTTCTTGAAGGCATTTTGCTTTCTGGAAAACGGAAGCTCTAGCGCATGGCAATTTCAGCTGGTTCTTTCCTCTTGGGGAAATCATAAAAGCAGTATTTTTCACCCAAAGACTTTCCTGCCCCTGCCAAATGATGGGCTGACAGCTCATATTTTCCCACGCGGCGCGGTGCTTTCGGAACACCGTCTTGTCTATGGGTGCTTGGTAACAAACACGCATGAAGCCTCGCCTTTCAGAGAAATTGCTGCAGACAAGCTGGGGCAGGGCTGTAACCAGGTGGCTCCATCGGGAACTCAGGGTGTGTTTAGTATTCTGTACGCGTCGGGGCTTCGAGGACCCAGCCAGGGCTGTCTCTAGGATTGCTGTGCAGCTTGAAAAGCATGGGAGTTCAGAATCTTGAGGCTGCTTGGAGGAGGTTTGTAGCTAAAACATAGGCTGTTCCCAGGTACATGGGCGTTTAATCCCATTCTCAATCGCTGAACTTGGGGACGCTGCCGCCCCCCACCCCCAGCCCCCATTTCTCTGCTCTTCGTCCTCTGGAGGCAGATTCGCTGGCCATGCACGGCTTAGTGCAGAAAACTGCTGCTCTTTGAGAAGAGAAAAGATGACCGCGCTCTGTGGGTGGAGTTAAGTTGTGCTGTGCTGCCGCCTTGCCTCATTCCCCACCAAACCCCCCTTCCTGCTTGACCCTGGTTCAGCAAGCCAGTATGGAAGGGCCACCAAGAGTCAGTGGACCTGTGTGTGAGCCGGGCTCTGCCATGGCCGCTCTGAATGACCCTCAGCCTGAGCCCCGTTGTCCCGTCTTGCAGTGATGAAGTTTGGAAACATCATCATCTCCACCTCTGTTACACAATAATGATGCTGTGAGTGGCGTGGATGCTTTGCGCACTGACTGTCCAAGACCCCCATTCCAAGGGTCTTACCTGGGGGGCAGTACCCGTCCCCAGTTGTGAACACTGACAGTGGCAAATGGGCTCACCCTCCTCCTCATATATCCCCGAGGACACGTATCTGCCCACACCTGCCCAGAACAAATGCTGGGAAAATGAAAATGTCAATTAAATGGTTGCTATGGCAACCCGATCTCATGTTTGCAGCTACATTTGCAGTGTTGTGATTATTTTTCTCCCATTGGGTTGATTGAATTCCTCAGTTGTTGCCTCTTTCCCCATCTCTGTCACTCTGTCAACACACCACACACTCATGCTCACACACTCACTAGTATTCACACACTGTTCACAATGCTTTGTAACAGAGCATATGATACATTTTAAAGGGCTGAGGTAAAAGCCAGGAAAATTATTTTGGAGCAAGCGGGCACATTCCTGTGTTCTCTTTGTGACTTTTGGGGGTAGCTCAAAGAGAGAGAATTTCAGTCTGACACCGGAAAGACTCTCCAGTTAAAATTTCCTTTTTGACCTTGCATGAGCTCTTCAACTCCTTGAGCAGGGGGTTTTAGCTCTTGATCAAGAGAACATAATGCTCTTAGCCCTACGAGGGGAGGGGAGAGGAGGGCAGCCTTATAAAGACTAACAAGAAAATGCCTGCAACCTTTGCACTCGCCTGAAGAGTGACCTGCATGCTGGTCATGGCTCAGCTTCACTGTGGAGTCCAGCTCAGGCTGGAGGAGGAGCAAGGGCCTGGAGACAGATGCCTGGATTGGATCAAGTTTTATTAGCTATGAAACCCTGAGTTAGTTGCTTAATCCCTCTGTTTGTCTATGAAATGGGGCTGACAAAAGGAGTGCTACCTCATGGGGCTGTTCTGATAATTAAATGAAATGCCATAGAAATTGTTGACATGGAGTAAGGACCCAATGGGCTTCCCTGGTGACTCAGTGGTAAAGAATCTGCCTGCCAACGCAGAAGACATGGGTTCAATCCCTGGGTCCAGAATATCTCCTGGAGAAGAGAACAACAACCCACTCTAGTATTCTTGCCTGGAGAATCCCGTGGACAGAGGAGCCTTGTGGGCTACAGTCCATGGGGTCTCAAAAGAGTCAGACACAACTGAGGGACTAAACAACCAACAAGGACCCATTAGGTTAGGCCCATATTCTATTCATGCCTATCACTTCCAGAAATCCACAAAGGAAAAGTGCACGGTCCAGTTGTCATCACTGGAAGATGTGTGCTTAAACTTTCCATATGTGTGTCTTTGCTGTTTTTTAGAATACATTCCAGCTTCTTCTTTCAGAGCCAGTTGGAATGCAATAAGCAAACATTCATTTTTTTCCTCCCTCTTGATAAATGATTTGATTTGATTCAGTAATTTTAAAATTTTGTTTTTGAAAGGTTTATTTTTTCCCTGATGCCAAAATTTCCCGATGATGAAATCTCCTCTCACCAACTCAAATATCTCAAGGGCTGAAGTGCCTTGTGGGGCACAGGCAGTCTTTCTCCCATGACCGTGCCTGGAAAAAAAGAAGGAATGAATCTCCGGTCTTACTCAGAGGGTGGAGAGGCCCTGCAGGAATCCAGTCTTAGCAGAGAGGAAAGCCAAAGAAGGAAGTTTCTGGTGGTTGCTCTTTTTTTAACCCTCCTGAACTTCACTATCAGAGGCAGGTATCTACCACCGTTTCCTAGATCTACTTCCTTGGGGAAGGACTGGGCTGCAGGGAGAGAGAAAGCCTGAGCATCGCTAATTAACTGCTGCTTCTGCTGAAGGAAGTGAGGTAGAGACACCAAAAGATGCCATCGCAGGTATTTTTCTTTTACAGAAATTTCAAAATTTGAACACTTAAAAGAAAAAAATTCAAGGTGAATATTTTACTGAATAATAAATGAACTGTAGAATGTGTATAACCTTTGCGATGTCTTTTTTTTTTTTTTTAATTGCTTAAAAAACGTAAGGGAACACAGGTTACTCAGGAATGAACTGATGTTTCCTAGGCCTGGAAGAGTTGAAATGAGGAGAGCTCCACTAAGAAACAGCACTAAGATTATTTTAGCAGATGGTAACCTTTAGTGATTTTTAATCAAACAATGTATTTGATCATGTGTGCCTAAACCACCATACGTGTATTACTTTAAAAGTAAAATGGTAAATGCTTTCCTAAATACTGAATATCATTAAACTAAGTATATGCAGTGGGTACGGCACTGCTTTAACACTTGCTATTGATTTGCTCTGGTGCTATTTCCAGGCTCCCCTGGGGATCAGGGGGGTGGCCTCAAATTCCTTTTCGATGATGTTAAGGCCTCTTCTCCCAAGTGTCATCATAGAGGCAAACTCAACCAAAGGTGGGGGGAAGGCCCCTGCCCATTGCTGTTCTGGTCTCTGATGCTGACACCAGGGGTGTCCTGGACTTTGGGTCCTAAAGGGGGATCCCTGGAGGCTATTTCCATGTGGAACATGCTTGGAGCCAGGAGCCCAGGACGTAGCTGGAAGCACCTCTTTGAGGTCAATCCTGTATGGGTGCCTCAGTGGTTGCACAGTCCAGGTCCCCAGTGCCAGGCTTGTCCCCACTGGTGAGCAAGGCCCAGAGTGCTCGGACCCTCATCCCCAGAGTATCATGGCTAAGTGTCTATGTTCAAGAGTTAGGGGAGGGGGTCCTGGTGGAGCTGATGGGGAGGCTGACAACCCCCAAGCTTCACTATTCCTGCTACCACATCTCACGCAAGATGGGAAGAGGGAGCCACAGTCCCCTCCCCGATCATGGGTCCTTGGGCTGATATTTTTATAAAAGAAAAAAGACAGTCCAAGATGATTCTGCAAAAATCTTTTCCATAAACATAAGCAGGGGAGTTCTAAGCAGGGAGGAGTTAGGAGAAGGGGTAATGGCAGAGGATTCGGCTTTATTGGAGCCTTCTGTTTTTAAAAGGAAAGCATCATATGGCTGCAATTAGCTGTCCTTTAAAATCCCAGTGACAAGAGAGCACAAGGTCTTGCTACCTGCCTGAAAAGGGAGTGGGTATGCTGGGAGAAAACAAAATTAACTTTTCACA
Source organism: Budorcas taxicolor (assembly GCF_023091745.1). Taxonomy (NCBI): domain Eukaryota; kingdom Metazoa; phylum Chordata; class Mammalia; order Artiodactyla; family Bovidae; genus Budorcas; species Budorcas taxicolor. The sequence goes on along the minus strand of NC_068927.1, from coordinate 27,427,148 downwards.
AATTATGCTGCCGCAGATGCTTACATTTAATTCATTTTGTACCCCATCCCCCCCATAAAGAAATTGTGAGGGATCTCACTTATGGTAATGCTACTGGCTCTTTGAATCCCAAGTTCTGGAGTGCAAACTGCTCAGGGCCCTGGTCTACCTGGTGGAGCGCAGCCTCAAGTGTTGATGGGACCAGAGGAATGACTAGGTCCTCATCCTAGCAATCGCATCAGCATCACCTAGGAGCTTGTTAGAGATGCAGGATCTGAAGCCCCATGGAATCTTAATGTATGCATGCATGCGTGCTCAGTCATGTTTCTTTGTGATCCCATGGACTGTATGCCTGCCAGGCTCCTCTGTCCATGGGATTCTCCAGGCAAGAATACTGGAGTGGGTTGCCATGCCTTCCCCCATGGGATCTTCCCAACTCAGAGATCGAACCTGCATCTCCTGAGCCTCCTGGCAGATTTATTATCCCTGAGCCACCACTGAATCTTAAGCTGCATCTACCATCCCAGGTGATTTGTGCATGCAGTACACTTGAGAAGTGCTGCTTTGTGGGAGGGGGCTGCCTCCTGCCAAGGGTTTCTGGAACCTTGAGAAGCTCGGTGTTGGATTAGCAGGGTTCAGCCTCCCTGCCGTGAACAGCTGTGGTTCTAACTATAGCCCTGAGCCTTCGTGTAAGACAGGCTCACCTGCTAGGCAACAGCGCTGCTCACCTTGAGGGAACCCTGGGTCTGCTCATTATTCATGCCTCTGTTCTAATTTCACGGTTTCTGCCTGCGGTTGTGTAATCCTGGGCTTGCGAGGCTCAAATGTGGCGAAAGTCACCAGGCTGATGAATTCCCTGCTCCGGTGACGCCTTCATCGGAGATGACACTCCCCTTTCATGGGTGAGGTTATTGGAGGGACAAGGAGGCCAACCTCATGTTGTGTCCTCAGTTATTGTGGTTTCGGTGGCTTCTCCAAATTGATCACAGCTCGGGCAAGTACACAGCACCGTGATTACCCCAGACTCTAGGGATGTTGGGATCAATTTTTTTTTTCTTTCCCAAACAAATGAGTATTCTTCTGTCTTTTGCTAGTTGAAATGTCTATTTTATAGAAAGCATTTTATTTCCACCAATTCTCACAGCAACCCTATTGGAGGTGTATGTGTAGAGGAAGGGGTGTTGTTATTATTCCACTTTTCAGAAGGGAAAACAAAATCAGAGAAGTAAAGTAACTTTCTTAAGATCACACAGTAAATTAAAGGACAGACTGTGGACCCAAATCCAGGCATGTGTGACTCCACCGGGCTCTCTGTCCACCCGGGCTGTAGTGAGTTTATCAAACACAGAATTCCTACAGTCCAGGATATCTATCTATTCTTTTCTTCAGGTGAGGAGGAAAGAGGGAGTGTTTTTCTGAGTGATCTTTGTCATTCTCCTGCTTCTCCCAGGTGGGCACCTCCACGGGCTCACATTTTTCCTTAGTTTCTCCCCATGAACCAGGCGGCCCCTGAACTATGATTTCTTTGCTCCAGCGGCTTCTTGGAGGCCAGGAATACAGCCCAGGTGGCCTGCCCGCCAGCGATAGTGGCAGGAAGCGTGAGCACAGAGGCCAAGTGCCCATTCTGTTCTCAGGGACAGGTGCCTACTGCAGTTCCCGGGAAGACCCTGGTGCTGTTCCTTTTCTTTTTTTGACTACACCAGGATCTTAATTCCCTGACTGGGGATCGAACCCCAGGCCCTGGCTGTGAAAGGGTCAAGTCCTAACCACTGGACTGCCAGGGAATTCCTGGGTGGTGCTGTTCCTTTGACACCAGGAGAGAGGCCAAGAAGTTCTTTGACAGCTCTGACCTTCAGAGGGGATGGATCTAGGTTCAAGTTTTAGCAGGATAAGTTTCAGAAACACTCTCAGCACTTTTGCCTTTGGGGAGCCCTTTCTCTTTTTCTTTAAAAAGAAAACTCTAAAAATATATTTACCACAATGTTGGCATTAAAGATAAATATTTTGTTATGTGTAAAACCATTTTCTTCATCCTGAGTTTTTTTTCCTTCTGCTTTTAAGTGGTATTAAAATATTTTCATGGATTCCCCCCGCCTCCACCAAATACTATAGTCCTTGGGCATTGTGTTTACTGTACCTACTGACTTTCCTAAACCTCAGTTTCCTCATCTGTAAAATGGGTGTAGTGACAGCATCTGCTTTGGTCCATAGCAATCAGCTTGTGTAGAGGTGGCCTCCAGCCCCTGGCATCTAGTTAGTGCTCAGCTGGGAAGGCTGCTGTCACTGCCCTCTGCTGGGGGGTGATGGGCTTGCTGTTAGGGGGACTGAGTAGTTCCCCTGGGGGCGGGCCGCTTCTGAGGCATATAGTCAAAGGCCCGTATGGGCGAGGGTTTAGAAAGAAGTCTGCCTCACAAAGCATCAGCCAGAAGAGTGAGCAGAGCCCGCTGTCTGCCCAGGCCTGTGGAGAGGTTGGATCTGTCAGGGCAGAGCTGGGATGAGAAACCCAGGCTCGGACCCCAGCCCAGAGCCGTCAGGCCCCACCCCGGGCTGTCTCCTCAGGGAGACAATCACAAGCGCATCTAGGCAAAGACGCAGACCAGACTTTGCTGAAAACATTGCTCCTGCCGCCCATGTTGCAAAGGCTTCAACCCCCACCACCCTCCCCACCCCCCGCTGCCGCTCCATTTCCTCAAGGCCACGTCCCCATGTGGGCCACCACAGGCAGCGCCCAGCGAGGGCCTGACCTTTGATGGCCCAGCCTGGGGCCAAAGCCCCGCTCTGCCGCTGAGTGGGCAGGTTGCTTCACATTGGCTGGCTCACTTGAGAAAGGGATGTAAACACACATCTTACCTCACGGGGCAATTGCAAAGGTGATACAGGTGGCAGTACGCGTGCGCGTGCACACACACATACACACACACACGGCTCCATCCTGAGACACACACACACACACACACACACACACACACACACACACACACACACACACGGCTGCATCCTGAGGAGCAGGAGGTCCTGGGGCTGCTCTCTCCTCCCATCTCCTTCAGGAAGCCACTCAGGAGAAAGCCCATGCCTGGGGGCGGGGTGCGGCCCAGGGTAGAGCCACCTGGGCTACAGATCCAAGTGGAATAATCCTGGAATCCTATCAAGGAGCCGCTGGAGGAATAAAAGTGAACACATTTAAAAACACTTACAATGCTACCTGGTCTGCAGTGACTGCTCAATGGGTGTTGGGTAATGTTTTTTCTCAATACACGAGCCACAGATGGCAAAGTGGCTATAGCCTCCAGGACAGAACCTTCTAGAACTTACATGGGCTTCCGGAAATGAGAGTCCTCAGTTCCTTCCTCTCCAAATTGCCCACTGGAAGGTTTGTCATTCAGGGAGTGTTGGGGAGGTTCCCCTAAATCCATGGCCTCTTCGTTGCTGAGACTCAAGCTGCTGACTTCTTTACTTCAGGAAACGACCATGTACCGGAGGCAGAGGGGGGTGGGGCCTGTCACCCTGATAATAACCACAGTGGGTTGTGTGGGCAGCAGGAGGGCCTGGAGAGACTTTGAGCTCCAGGAACTTTGAAGGAAAGGGAGAAGAAGGGGAGGGATTACAGGTCTTGAGTGCCTCTTCAGAGCCCGGCTCCAGGTGGCTCTTTGGCTCTGCTTCGGATTTGTGGAAACAATCTTGCATGAAGCTCTGTCAGGGGAGTGGCCTGGGAGATGATCAGTCAAGGTCCTTGGCTCTCTGGCTTCAGCTCTTTCTCTGTCCTCACTGTGGGCAGGGCCCTCGGTCTCAGGGCCAGCTGGACACCAGGGTGGGCCCAAGGGGGAGCTCCTGGCTTCTGAGGGCCCCAGACTCAGACCCCAAACTCATTGGTGCCAGACTCTGACAGCCACAGGCTGCTCCCAGCTCTGTTTCCTTTTAGATTTTCTCTAGTGGATTCCCTTTCTTTTCTTTTTCTTTGCTATTGTTGTTGGCTGCATATCCCAGCATGTGGGATTCTAGTTCCCCGACCAGGGATCAAACCTGCACCCTCTGCAGTGGAAGGACAGAGCCTTAGCCACTGGACCACCAGGGCAGTCCCTCTTTAGTCCAACGTGAGTCCTGACTGAGAGATGACAAAGTCTGTACTCTCTCTGAATGGTGTTTTCCTGAAGAGACTGTTGTTAACCCGAGTGCTCATTGGCTGCTGGCATAAAATATTAATACATAAGTGAGTGTGTGGGCTGTGGAGCCTTCCAGGGGTAGGGTCTGGTTTCACATCCCGAGGCGAGACGACAGCTGCAGGCAGTGTCTGGGGGGCCCGGAGGCCCTGCGCCTGCTGGGAGGCACAGCCCTGGCCCAGCACAGCTGCTCCACAGCCAGGTTCCGGGGAGCTGAGGTCAAGAAGCACTGCAGCCATGAGAGGTATGTGCCTGGTGAACAATGTGTGATAAGGAATCTGACTTCTGGAATCTGAACTGAACTTCGCTGGCTGTTTCTTTGACTGTCAGTGCAACAAATTGGTTTCTTCCTATATTGTGATGAAATCTATATACATAGACACACAGAGAAGTGATAGTCAGATGCAGTTTTCTTACATATATTCTGTTCCCCTATGCAATGACTTCTTAATATGGTATCTGTGAGTCTCCCTTCAGAACTGAATTTCTGTAAATCATTGCATAGGGTTTTTTTTTTTTTGTCTGGAGAGGAGGATTTTTTATTTTGCAGTAGATTCTCAAAGGAGTTGGTGGTCCCTACCCCAAAATTAAAAATGATAATGCTAACCATTCCACTTTTTGGGAATATCTACGACTACTTGCAAGTGACAGCAAAGATCCAGGGACTGAAATATTTCTGGAAGCATTGTTTGTGGTTGCAAAAGACTAAAAATAACACAATTACCAGCCAACAGAGGTGGTTAATCATTTGGGTGTGTTCACCCTTTACACAGTGGTAGGGGGCAAGTCTCTCTGTGATCTGGAGGGCTCTCTGGGAGGGTGAAGTAAGAAAAGCAAGGTGCCAGACAGAGTGTGTGCTGTGCTGACACTCGTGGGTAAGCTGGGCATTTCCTGCATGCGGGGACTATCTCTCAGAAGGATCCACCAGACACTGGCCACATTGATCATCTCGGAGGAAGTGAATTCTGGGACAGAGTTCAGGCGTGAGAGGAAGGCTTGCTTTCATCAGAGTTTGTACTGTTTGAACTTGTCCAGTGTCCAAACAGTCCAACCAGAGAACAAAGAGGACCTGAGAGGAGAGGCCTGTGAATGTCAGAACTGGGGGCTGAGCAAGAAGCGGCTAATTTGAGTGGGCAGCTGCTACTCTTCTAAATTAAGAAGGTGGCCAAGGTCAAAGGCTGACTCACAGCTGGCCCCACAGCGGCCAAGGGAGCTCAGTGGAGGGGCACCCTCCTTGCAGGGGGTCTGACAGCCTGCCACATGCAAGCTGGTATCCTCGTGGTAATGATGATACCTAGGGCTTTCGTGAGTGGGGCTCAAAGCACATGTGCAAACCCCATTTACTCTCCTCAGAGCCCTTCGAGGCTGGGGGGCTATAACACAGACCCTCAACGTCTGTTGGGGAGGGATGGGAGGGAGGGAACCGGGCTGTGATTCAGGACGTCTGGCAGGGGTGACTTTGCTCCACCTCACCCAGGAAGGGAGTCCCCCCAGGAGGTCACGAGCAGCCTGGACTGCCCACGGGCCTGCCCCAGGCAGCTGCCAACCTGCTAGGCCGGCCAGGCTGTGTGAGATGTAGGTCACATTCCTCAGCCATGAAGCACCTGGTTGACAAGGCCAGAGGCCTGGTGTCCATCCATCCTTCACACAGATTTCCGATCACAGTGAGAGCTGAGTAGGCCTCAGATGCCGGTTAACTATTTCCCTGAGGCAGAGTGAGCGACTGATCAAGAGGTGTCAGTGGGGTGGGACTGGCCTCACCAAGCTGCCTTATTCCACTCTTGGGGCCTCATGGCACAGAGCTTTGAAATCTTGTTCTCTGAGAACACCTCACTTGCCTGCAAATCTCTGGCCTGGCTCTTGTTGGGTAGGATGAGGTGTCCAGCCTGCATTCTGCCCACTCATGGCAAACCTGTCCCCACACTGTAGAGACAACCCAGGGGGGCCTCCACCAGACAGGGTAGGAAAGCTCACTGGACCCACAGGGGCCCACAGTATTCATCCATACAGTTCACCTGGAAATGGGTGGCTCACTATGCCAGTTCACATAGGACTGAGGGATTTCCCCGGATGGGTGACTTTCAGCACTAAAACCAGGACAGTCCTGGGCAAACCCGGATGGCTGATCACCTTCCCTGGAAGTCTGCCAACAGAGGGACATGCCAGGGCTCTCTGCATCCTTTCAAGGGCAGGGATTATGCATTCCTTTCTTTTTTTTCCCTTTTATAATTACAGACTTTGGACTTCCCTGGTGGCTCCATGATAAAGAAACCATCTGCTAGTGTAGGAGACGTGGGTTTGATCCCTGGGTCAGGAAGATCCCCTGGAGAAGGAAATGGCAACACACTCCAGTATTCTTGCATGGGAAATCCCATGGACAAAGAAGTCTGGCGGCTACAGTCCAAGGGGTTGCAAAGAGTCGGACAGGAGTTAGCCACTAAACAACAACAACTTGCAACAAAGCCCGGGTCTTTTCTTTTCTTTGTATTTCATGATGTTGACGTTTTCGAAGAGGACAGGCCAGGTGTTTTGTAAATTGCAGGGCCCTCCAGCAGTGCCTGGTGTGTAACTGGCTGCGTATAACTGCTACCATGTTGCCCACCATGTACCAAGATCATCTCATGCATGATCTCATTCATCTCTTCAACCACCCTTGGAAGGACAAGTGATATAATTATGCTCATCACGCACTCAAGGAAAACAGACTCAGAGAGGTTAAAGCACTTGCCCGAAGTGGTTCAGCCAGAGAGAGGTAGGCCTGGATTTTAACTCGGGAGTCAAACCTCCTAACTGCTGGGCCATTGTGTCCTGGAGAGTTTTCTTGTTTTATTTGCAAGTGTTGTTTCTTTTAACTTCTGAAACTCTAACATCAGCAAATTGTCGTCAAGGTCACCAGCCATCCTCTACACAGAACTGCTCCCCATATACTGATTGAGATAAGGTAGCTGACCTGTGGACTTTCCCTTGTAAGAAAAGAGGGGGCAATTACCGTGAGAGTCTTGAGATTGTGAGCAGATGGGTGCAAAGGGTTATGGGGTAAAAGTTCACCTCTGAGTCTACAAACCCCTGCCTTTTGATCTGAGTCCCTGTTCTTGGTTCTGATCCGAGTCCATGATATGAGTTCCTGTTCTGAGTTATCTGAGTCCCTGTCCTGTGTTCTGATCTGAGTCCCTGTTATGGGTTGGAACAGGATATGAACCAAGGAACCCTCTCTGGTCTGGTCTCTCTGTTTGTGGCAGGAGCTGAAGTGGCAAAGGGTCACCTGGCTGCAGTTACTGCCTTTGCCCCTGCCCAGTGCTGCAGCCTGAGGTAGAGCATCTTCTCACAGGGCCTGGTCACTCTTCTCCAGGAAGTCTTCCAGGCTGAAGGCCCAGCAACCCAAGGTAGCCCCCAAGTCCTTTACTCTGACCCCATCCCTGACTCTGCCCCCTCCAGAACAGCCTTCCTCACTCACTGCACATGATAAATATTCAGCACCTATGAATGAATGGGTGTCGGATGCCTTGGGACCTACCTTTTGTTGTCACTCTGGCAAATCACCCTTAAGTTCTTACTAGTCTTTCCATTGTTGCATGTGCCTGTTGGTTGGCATGAGTTCTGTCTGCATTGCTCTTAAGAAAACTACCTCTTTTCTGTGCATTTCTGCCCTTGTTTGTGGCCAGGCTGGCCCCTGTGGCTTATACTTCTCTCTTTCCCCAGGATTTTCCCAGCAGCCTCCACTTGGGCCTTGCTCTTGGGCTACTCTTCTCATCCCATCACAACTGCTGGCCCAGTCTGTTCCAGGTCTTTCTCTGGGTGATCCATCTATGACTCCATATTTCTAGTGAATTTATTCATTCAACAAATATCCACTGGGCACCTACTATGGGTGAAGCACTGTACTAGATGCTGAGGTCAGCAGGGAACAAGATCAAGTCCTTGGCTTCATGGGAGGAAGATTAAAGGACAACCAACCAACAAACAGCAATTCCAGGATGTAGTATGTGCTAAGGAGGAAAGAAAACAGGAGGGTTACTTGGAGAATAATGGGGGGCTACTGACTCTGGACTGGCAGCCACGGAAAGCCACTCTGAAGAGGGGACAGCTGAGCTAAGAATCTAAGGACGAGGAGCCAGCCTGCAGAGTTCAGGGAACAGCATTCTAGGCAGAGGGAACAGCAAGTGCTAAGGCTCAGTGTCATGCTTGGAAAACAAGAAGGAAGCCTGTGCAGCTAGAGCAGGACTGAGCTGTTGGGATGCCACGGGGTTAGGGTCATCAGCCACAATAAGGAGTTTGGATTCTGTTGTAAGCTTCACAGGAAGCCACTGGTGCTTTAGTTTTCTTTTAAGTTTTTTTTTTTTTAATGTGGACCATTTTTAAAGTCTTTATTGACTTTGTTCGGAGAAGGCAATGGCACCCCACTCCAGTACTCTTGCCTGGCAAATCCCATGGGCGGAGGACCCTGGTAGGCTGCAGTCCATGGGGTCGCTAAGAGTCGGACACGACTGAGCGACTTCACTTTTACTTTTCACTTTCACGCATTGGAGAAGGAAATGGCAACCCACTCCAGTGTTCTTGCCTGGAGAATCCCAGGGACGGGGGAGCCTGGTGGGCTGCCGTCTATGGGGTCGCACAGAGTCGGACACGACTGAAGCGACTTAGCAGCAGCAGAAGCAGCAGCACTGACTTTGTTATAACATTGCTTCTGTTTTATGTTTTGGCTGTGAGGCACAGGGGATCTTAGTTCCCTGATCAGGGATTGAACCTGCACCCCCTGCATTGGAAGGTGAAGTCTTAACCACTAGACCACCAAAGAAGTCCCACCACTGGTGCTTTTAAAGTCAGAAGGTGATGTGGTCTCCTTTTCATGTTAAACCTCTCTGGCTATTGCAGTGGATCAGAGGGTGGTCCCCCAGGGTCCTACCCTCCTGCTTGTGCCTGTGTGCATCCCCTCACATTCTGCATGGCTCCACAGCACACTGGCTTGCTAGGCATTCTGGTCCTCAGGCCTGGCCTCCCTCCCTGAAAACCCCCTCTGGCCCACGCTGGCCCTTGCGTGTTCTAAGGTGCTGCTATCACAGTGGTCACTCTTATAGGCTCCAGGCCTCCATGGATGTCACTCCTTAGAGACCAAGACTGGGGCTCTGCACTCAAGCAGACCTGTGGCCCAATCCTGGCGTAGCCACTCACCAGCAGAGCACGTGCTTCTCCTGAGCCTGTTTCCTCCTCTGGAAAAGTGGGGGTACCAATAGCACCTACTTCGTGGATACTTGGCTTTCCAGGTGGTGCTAGTGATAGAGAACATGCCTGCCAATGCAGGAGACATAAGAGAAGCGGCTTCAATCCCTGGGTAGGGAAGATTCCCTGGAGGAGGGCATGGCAACGCACTCCAGTAATCTTGCCTGGAGAATTCCATGGATATGGGAGTCTGGCGGGCTACAGTCCATAGGGTTGCACAGAGTTGGACACAGCCGGAGTGACTTAGCATGCACATACACATGGGTATTTGTGTGGTTTAGTGGAAAAAAGCTGGATGGTGCTCGGAGCCATGCCTGGCACTGGGCTAATGGGCCTGTGTCTGAGTCTTGCCCTTCTGGGCCAGGAGTGACTGGACAAATGGTGCCCATTGAGTCTTTTGCTGTGGCCCAAGCTCTGAGGCTCAAATGTGAGCTGTGAGAGCCTCCGTGGATTCTTGACCTGGTTTTTCTCTGCTTTGTAACCACTGAAACAGCTGGCCTTACTGCTGGCAGAGAACAGTCCTGGGCAACGGGCTGAAACCTGAGGAGGTGAATTTAAGCCGCAGATTTACAATACCTTCTATGAGCTTGGCAGGTGTAGCTGAAGTTGGTATTATCAGTAAACACAGCACAGCCATTGATCACACTGGGGAGATAGCCTTGACTGACTTGACAAAGCCTTGAAATGTTCCCATTAACTCCCCATTTGAAGTCTACATTGTGGATAGTGCTGGACCTGGGTTTGAGAGACTGCCACTTTTTAGCTATGTGACCTTTGTGTTGCTGTTTAGTCTTTAAGTTGTGTCTGACCGTTTGCAACCCTAAGGACTATAGCCCGCCAGGCTCCTCTGTCCTGGGATTTCCCAGGCAAGAATACTGGAGTGGGTTGCCATTTCCTTCGCTTTTTTCAGATCAGGAACGGAACCTGCGCCTCCTACATGGGCAGGCGGATTCTTTACTGCTGAGCAACCAGGGAAACCTTGGCCAGGTGAATTAATGGAGTCTCTGTTTCCTTTGTAAACTGAAAACAGGGTCCTTTGAGGTTGTGATGGCAGAAAGATGTAACAACAGCCAGGAAAAGCCTTGTGAACATTGAACCACTGGGCCCCAGAGGAGGCGGTGATGAGCGTGATGCTTGGGACAACATAGTGTGGGTTCTAGAATCAGTAAAACAGGGTTCTGGTCTCCCAGCTGTGTGACCTCAGGCAAGTTGCTTAACCTCTCTGAACCTCAGTCATGTTATCTGTAAGATGGGGATGAGAGCAGTGCCAGGGTTGTTGGGAGGATTATATGTGATACAGGAGATAGAACAGTGTCTCCTACAGACTCATGTCCATGTGGCACCTGAGAGCATGACCTTGTTTGGAAATCGGGTCTTTGCAGAGATGGTCAAGTTAAGATGAGGTCATCCTGGATTAGAATGGGCCCTAATCCAATACAACTGATGTCCTTATAAGAGGAGGAAAGTTTGAATAGACACACAGAGAGGAAAGCATGATGTAGAGACAGAGACTGGAAGAATTTGTCTATCAACCAAGGAACACCAAGGACTGCCAGCAACCAGCAAAAGCTGGAAGAGGCAAAGGTTTCTTTCCTGGAGCCTGCAGAGGGAGTGTGGCTCTGCTGCCCCTTGAATTCTGACCCCTAACCTCCAGAACTGGGCAACAATAAGCTTCCGTTGTTTAAGCCAGGGGTCCTCAACCCCCAGGTCACAGACTGGTACCCATTGCTCACGTGACTGCCTGAGTTCCCCACCCCCACCCTATCCCCTGTCCACAGAAAAGTTGTCTTCCACGAAACGAGTCCCTGATGCCCAAAAGGTTGGGGACCGCTGGTTTAAGCCGTCCAGTCTGTGGTCATTTGTTACAGCAGCCGCAGGAAACTAATACATTTGAAGATCCAGAAAAAGTGCCCAGCGTGATCCCTGGCATGGCGTAAGTGCTTTAGAAAAGTTAGCCACTGTTATCATGCCTGTGTGTGCTCAGTCACTTCAATCGTGCCTGACTCTTTATGACCCTATGCACTATAGGCTGCCAGGCTCCTCTGTCCATGAAATTTTCCAGGCGAGAGTACTGGAGTGGGTTACATTTCCCTCTCCAGGGGATCTTTTTGACCCAGGGATTGAACCCACATCTGTGTCTCCTGCACTGCAGGCAGATTCTTTACCACTGGAGAAACCCATTATTCCTGGAATTATCTTTATTAATGATTCAAGGTAGGTTGTCATGGCTACAGACTTGGTTGGAGGAAAGCCCTATAGCCTTCCCACCTCAGACCTTGCTAGGAGTCAGGTGGGGTGGGGTGGCTGCCCCAGCTCTGGTCTCCGAGAGCCTTGCCTGGACAAGGTGGCTGCCCCTGGGGGCGATGACTGGCTCCCATGCATCTAGGGGGGTTCTGTTGAGGTTTGCGGTGAGTCTCCAGGGGCCCCTGTTGTGGGAAGGGTGGCAGCTGCCCCTGTGGCCTTGGCCTCCCAGGAGCCGCCTAGTGTGGCAACAGCCCAGGCCTGGTTTCTGGAGCCCATCTTAGCAGACGCCTCGTCAACCTGTCTGGCAACAACATTCCTCTGACACTTGGGCAGCTGGCTGTCATTCCGCAGCTCGTTGTGGTTTTTTAACTTGTAGATGAGGAGCATCAGCTGCAATTCACTGGGCAGTTCCGAGCCCAGCGTTTCCCCTGTGGTGCTTGGATCCCTCGCCTTCCGCCTGGCTTCTGTTCAGCCCCTGGAGGCAGATCTTCCAAGGCCCTCCCTCGGCAGACAGGCAGGGACGCGCGGGCCTCTGGAGTCCTTCCGACACCCCAGGACAGACTGACTTCATCTCTTGCCTCCTTCAGGGCCCGTCGCGGCTTCTGGGTTTGGGGTAAGCAGTGTCGGTGTGTGGGTTCCAGGTAAGAGTGAGCAATGGAGAGAATTAGCCCCAGAATATCTGGTTCTGGCGCTCTCCTTGGATGGGCCACTTGATCTTTTAGAGCTTCGGGTTTTACTCCTGTAAAGAGAGATATTGCGAGGGCTTGAGAAATAATCAGAAGTGGAAGTTCCTTCCCTCAAATGGGCCCCACAGTGAGTGACTGTGAGTAGCAGGTTGCATGGTGAGAGGGTTTGAACACGGTGTTTCCTGCTTCTTGTTCAGTCACCCGGTTGTGTCCGACTCTTTGTGACCCCATGGACTGCAGCACACCAGGCCTCCCTGTCCCTCACCATCTCCTGAAGTTTGTCCAAGTTCATGTCCATTGCATCGATGATGCCATCCAACCATCTCATCCTCTGATGCCCTCTTCTCCTTCTGCTTATGTCCACAAACTTACATTAGGGCCGAGGAGACCTCAAGGGGAAAGCGGACAGGACTCCTGTCTGCCGGAGCTGAAGGTCAAGGCTGTAAAAGCCTGTCTGTTGGGCAGAGGGCAGCCCAGCTGAGTCCACTGTATGAATGAATGGATGCTGGGTCCCCTGGAGCAGAGCTTACCATAGGGCACAGACTTAATCGAGGCACCAAGGACTGCACGTGTGTCCAGGTGGAGCAGTGACCAGGAGAGGAGTCTAGTGTCTTGGAGGTGCTGGTGGTGAGTCAGAAGGACTCGGTGATGCCACGAACCCAGGCATCTTTGCCCTGGGATGAGCATTAGTTAGTGTTAGTTGCTCAGTCGTGTCAGTCGCTCAGTCGTGTCAGACTCTTTGCAACCCCATGGACTGTAGCCCACTAGGCTCCTCTGTCCATGGGATTCTCAAGGCAAGAATACTGGACTGGGTTGCCATTCCCTTTTCCCAGAGATCTTCTCGAACCAGAAATTGAACCTGGGTCTCCCACACTGTGGACAGATTCTTTACCATCAGAGCTGCATGTCTGAGCCTAATCAAGACAGTAGATATTTCTCCCTGAGTGGAGTGTTTCTGAGCAGTTTTGCCCCTCACTTTCTCTGAGTCTATGTTTCCAGCATTGGGTGTAGCCTCCTGGGTGCTGTGGGGTCAGGGCTCCACGTTGGTCGTGGAGAGCGTCCTGGTTGCACAGTTAGGCCAGATGCTGATGTGGTCCTTGATCAGTCAGTGGGAGTGACGGGCAGAGACCTTGAAGCAGCCCCCGAGGCTTTCAGGAAGTGTTTGGAGTGGTGGAGAGGGCCCCTAGGAAACACTGCGGCATCTGGAGCTTGGCGCGTGGACACACAGGGTGCTCTGCACCTTTGGCTTTGAGCTTGGCAAAGTCAACTCTGAAACTATTCTAGTTATGAATATGCACAAATTCTGCCCTCAGTCAACCACCTGGGACCCCCAGAGCCTCAGTCACCATTTACCTAGGAGGCTTGTTTGCTGTGGGGGGAGGGGCGGGGGCTTCCCAGGTGGCTCAGTGGTAAAGAATCCGCCTGCAATGCAAGACATGGCAGGTTTGATCCCTGGGTGGGGAAGATCCCCTGGAGAAGGAAATGACAACCCACTCCAGCATCCTTGCCTGGGAAATCCCATGGAGAGAGAAGCCTGGCAGGCTACAATCCATGGGGTCGCAAAGAGTCAGACATGACTTAGCAACTAAACAACAAAAAAAAACCCCTGTTAACTGTGGGGCTCTGAGCACTGCAGGGCTGGTGTGGGCAGTCTGTTTCTATAGGTAAGGCTAGGGCTGGGATGGGAGAATCCAAAGTGGGCCACCCAGGTCCCCGGTCTCCTCTGTCTGCCAGCATCCAGCTCCAGAGACAGCATCATTTCAGCCAGGACAAGGCTAGACCTCAACATTCTGGAGCGTGCGCATGGCCGTGTTTCTGGAACTCTTTTCCTATCTGAGTCCCCTCCTATTTTTAACCACACTTGACTTCAACAAACAGGATTTGAGTATCTGCTACATGTTAAGCTTTGCGGCAGAAGAAAGAATAGCAACCGTGATAAAGACAGTTGTCCTAACAAAAGTGATCATTTCTTTATCTGTAACCAGGGATAATAATAACATCTACCTCCTAGGGTGCTGTGAGGATTAAATGAGATCTTGCCCATAACGTACTTAGCACATAATGCCTGGCACATAGTAAATGCACAGTAAATATTACCCATAAGAATAATAGCTATTATAATTAGGATGGCCATTTATGAGGGCATGGAGGCTCAGAGAGGTTGAGTGCCTTGCTTAAGTTCACACAGCGTGGGGGCTTGAATGAAGGAGCTCCAGGGTAATGGGAGAGGGTGAGTAGTTCTTCAGAAGCTCCAATTCAGTGTCCTGAGTGAGGTAAGGGAAGGGCAGATGGTCCTGGGGGCACTCTGACTAGGCAGTAGCAGGAAGGTCCCACGAGGAGGTGATATTTCTCCAGGGCCTCACTCGGTGAATGGGCTGTCATCACAGAAAGAACAGCATGTGCGAACGGCGGGAGGCGCGGACACATAGTAAACTCAGAACAGGAGAGTGCCTTGGGTGGAGCACTGGGAGAGAGGGCTGGGCAGGGAGGCTGCAGGCAGATGGCAAAGAGCCTTGAACGTATGCAGAGGACTGACACGGGGCGGAAAGGACCCCACCCACTGTACCCTGGAGAGGCTGTATGGTACAATGGTTTAAGACCAGGCCTCTGGCGCTTTTGCTGTGATCCAGTGGCGAGGACTCTGTGCTCCCAATGCAGGAGGCCTGGGTTCAGTCTCTGATCAGGGAACTAAATCCCACACACCACAACTATAGAGCCCGCATGCCACAGTGAAGATCGGAGCGCCCGCGTGCCACCACAAGACCTAGTGCAGCCAAATAAATGAATAAGGGATTCCGCTGGTGGTCCGGTGGCTAAGAATCCACCTGCCGATGCAGGGGGCACGGGTTTGATCCCTGATCTGGGAAGATCCCGCGTGCCTGTGTGCCACAACTCCTGAGCCAGGCACGTGGGTTTGACCCCAGCGCTGAGACTCTCAGAGGCAGTTACAATCTCCAAGATAGAGCTTCCTTTGTTCACTTATGGCTGGACTGTCCACGGCCAGCTGCCCAAAGAGGTGGGTGCAAGAGGATGTGCCTACGTGGACGGGGGAGGTTTGTCTGGGGGAAGGTGCTTTCTGGGTCATCTGCCCTTGGAAATCTAGACAGGAAAGCTGTGCCTCTAAGACCCTCCGGGAATCTCCTCTTGCAGCAGTTAAGTTGTCCGAACAGCAGAAGTGGAATGAATTCCTGACTCCTATTGGCCAATTTTGCCTTCATTTTGGGTCCCCCTGCACCTGCGCACCTGGCTCAGGGTCAAGTCTGGGTCGGTGTTGCCTCTGGAATGGCTGCATCTGTCTGGGACCCCACTAGTGCCAGACTGTACCAGTTTGAGGGGCCCTCAGCTGAAGGTACTTTCTATGCTCACTTTCTGGGATGCTGCGATGTTTTCAGGCCACCGAGAGAAACTCTGGCCAGCCCAGGCTCCCTGTCTCCTGGGCCTTCCCGTCAGAGCCACACTGCCGATGCTCAGGGTCTCCTCCTAGCCACTCACCCTGACTTGGCCTCCATCTGCCTTCTTCCCCATCCCTCCAGGCCCGCTCCTGCTCTTTGATTCCTGGCTCCTTCTGCTTCCAAGGAGGTCAGAGGCTCCCATCACTACTGGTTGGAATCTGGAACCATCACCTGCCACTCGGGTGTCCTGGTACATACATTTCCCAGGCTCAGGGTGCTTGCAGGAGGGGGTGACTGGGAGGGGCTGGGTGTGAGACCTCCAGGAGGCAAATCTCAGAGGGAGCTCTGGCCCAACCTCTGTGTGGTCTCCCTCCCTCCCTCTCCCTCCCTTCCTACCTTCTTTTCTTCTTTCCTTTCTCTCTTAAACAGCTTTATTGAAATGTAATTAAATAGCATAAAATTTACTCATTTAAAGTGTACAGTTCAGTGGTTTTTAGTATATTTGCAGAACCATGCAACCATTCCCCATAACCTAATTTGAGAACTTTTCATCACCCCCTCAAAGAAGCCCCATTAGCAGCACTCCCCATCTCCCCCTCCCTTCCCAGCCCCTGGCAGCCACTCTCCTTTCTTCTCCTGGTGTTCCTTTGTCAAGCAACTGTCAACAGTGAGGCCAGAGCCCCAAGTTCACAGCTGGAATTACCCCTCCCTCGGACCAGGACTTCAGGCAGCAGAACCTCAGAATCACACAGTCATCCTTTCCAACTTGCCTACTCACTCCCTTGTGGTTTTAGCTCACCCGCTCATCTTCCTCATTTATCCAGGGAGGTGGTAGGAGACCCAGAGAAGGGAAGAAACCTGCCCAAAGTCATGCGGTGGTTGGGAACACAACTCCTGGCCTGGAGTACCCCGCTTTCTCAGCTCTCCAAGCTGCCTTCCCCCAGCTGCTCCCTACACATTCCTGGGCCCAGCCACTCTTATAACATTGTACCCCAGTTTTTCCATCTTGTAAAATGAGATTTATAACACCTACCTCACATATCACTGTGAGGATTAAGTGAAACCTAAAGCAATTTGAACTGTGGTGTTGGAGAAGACTCTTGAGAGTTCCTTGGACTGCAAGGAGATCCAACCAGTCCATTCTGAAGGAGCTCAGCCCTGGGATTTCTTTGGAAGCAATGATGCTAAAGCTGAAACCCCAGTACTTTGGCCACCTCATGCGAAGAGTTGACTCATTGGAAAAGACTCTGATGCTGGGAGGGGTTGGGGGCAGGAGGAGAAGGGGATGACAGAGGATGAGATGGCTGGATGGCATCACTGACTCGATGGACGTGAGTCTGAGTGAACTCCGGGAGTTGGTGATGGACAGGGAGGCCTGGCGTGCTGCGATTCATGGGGTTGCAAAGAGTCGGACACGACTGAGCGACTGAACTGAACTGAAAGCAATCCTGTATGTAGAGTTTAGCCCAGTGCTTGGCACAAAGCGATTCCTCGGTAGAAGCAAGCTAAATCACATCGAAGTCCCTCCCTGGCATCCCAGGCCCTGCACACTCTAGTTGTTTAGGATGGGTGGCGGTCCTTCCCCACCCCGTGAAGATGACGATGGGAGCCACTGAAACTGCCCAGGTCCTAGTCACTGCTTCCCCGTCACCTGGGAGCTGGTGATGTCGGCAGGGCTGGCGGAAGGTTGAGACTTGTCGTGATGACTAACAACCCAGAGCTGTGGGAGTCTGGTTAATCAGCAGCGTCAAAACTTCCCGTGGCTGTTTGCAAACAAGGGCCAGCCCCAGAGGAGGAGGACCAGAGGCAGGGGAGAGGCCGTGGGGCTGCTGAAGAAGCTGGGTGAGCCATGCTGGCAGCACCAAGAGGCTGGCAGGTGGTCAGGAGCCGGAGTTTGGTCGTCCGGAAAACATAGCTTCTCTCACCTGGCTGCTGCCTCTGAGTACCTGCTCCTGCCCCCCGAGAAATGAAAAGCTGATTGCAGATACCAGGGTCTCTTGAGGGATTTACTTTCCAGGAGTGACTGATAGGTGCTTCCCAAGTGGCACAGCGGTAAAGAATCTGTCTGCCAAAGCAAGAGATGCAGGAGACGTGGGTTGGACCCCTGGGTTGGGAAGATCCCCTGAAGTAGGAAATGACAACCCATTCCAGTATTCTTGCCTGGGAAATCCCATGGACAGGGGAGCCTGGAGGGCTATAGTCCGTGGGGTCGCACATGAGTTGGACACGACTGAGCACACCAGTGGCTCTTGCAAGAACACAGGCTGCGGTTGCAGGCTGGTGTCAGAGCAGACAATCTTAGTGATGCTGATGGCCACCTGAGCAGTCTGCCAAGGTTGTGGGATGTTCAAGAACCCACTTGGGAAGGTGTCTGGGGGCTTGAAGAGCAGACAGGGAGGGGGTGCGCTGACTCAGCTCTCTCAGCGGGGCCTGGGCCAGCCGAGCAGACAGAAACCCAGCAAACGAACCAGACACTCCCCTCCCTGACAGCCATTGCTCAGGCATTTTATGTGCCTCATGCCTCACGGGGGGACCAGCCCAGGCGAGAATTCCAGATCCAAGAGAAAAACTGTAAATTAGTACAAAAAGTAGCTCTCGTCTAAAATGCTGCCAGCGACAGCGTAAAGTGTAAATTTGGTACAGCCCATCTGATGGCAATCTGGCAACGTGTTTAGAAAGTGTAAAAAAAAAAATGATCAGACTCTTTATTCAGATTTTATGATGTTAACAACCCCACTCCCCCTGCCCTGTCCCCAGGGCATGAACAGGCTGTGTGTAGGGAGATGTCACAGCAATGCTGTTTATAAATGTGTAAAAATGGGAGCTACTCACATATCTGATCCCACGGAATGGCCAGTTCAGTGGTGGCAGAGCCGTTCAGAGGTATATTATGCAGCCATTTAAAATGTTTACTCTTTTCAGTCATTTTTACAGGGTGCTAGGTATACCCCACACCGTGCAAGCCCAAGGTTGAATGGGCCCTGGGCCTCATCCTCAATCTTGGTCCTGCAGTTCAGAAAAGGGGAGACCTTAGTAGGAAAAAGTCACTTGGAAAATCCCTTGTTCTATGATGTAACGTGAGAAAAAGGCAGAGTAGAAAATTGTCTCCACGGTCTGCCTCCCACTATAACCACAGCTGGTGCATCAGATGCCGGGCTCTGGGCGTAATGTGTTTGCTCTTATTTACTTCTCATACCAGCCCAGTGAGTTAGTTACCTTGTCACAGGAGGAAACTGAGGCACAGAGGAAGTGACGGAGCCAGAGTTCAGATCCCCAACCACCTGACCCTCAAACCTAGTTTTAACCATTGCTCCCTACTGTCTCCCCTTACTACAGAAATAATGTCTTTTGAAAGTTAACAGTGTTCTGAGCTTCCCTGGTGGCTCAGACAGTAAAGAATCTGTTTCAATGTAGGAGACCCGGGTTCGACTCCTGGATCTGGAAGATCCCCTGGAGAAGGGAATGGCTACCCACTCCAGTATTCTTGCCTGGATACAAGAGCCTGGAGGGCTATGGTCCACAGGGTCATTCATATAGAGTCAGACACGACCAAGCGTCTAACACTGTGACACTTTCACCAGAAAGAAAATCTGGGCCAATGACAATAAGTGCAGAGTGGTGGGATTTGGGGGCATGGATGATTTGTCCTCTCTTGATTTCTACTACATTTGTGCAGGAAAAAATAAAAATTGAAGTTAAAAAACAAACCCCCACCCCAGCAATCTAGAATTTGCAGCAGATGGGGAAAATTGAATGGGGAAGTTGAAAGAAAGCGGGGATGATGTGAATAATGCATGTCTTGGCTTAGAACAAGGAGAGAGAATGATTTAGGAGCAAGAAGAGAGCCAGGGAGGGAGCTTTTTGGGAGAGGAAGCCCACGGCTTCTGGATGATCCCAGGGAAGGGCTGACTGAGAGGGAGGCCGTGGGGGCAGGGCTCATCTGCCTCAGTCACCCTTCCTCCATCTCTATTACCTGGTATACTTAAGTACATATCTCCTTAGTGTCTGCATTCTTCTCATTTTTTAGACTACAGGAAATGATAAGGGGAAAAAACTCTCTGTTTTCCTTTCTGCCCTGGAGTGCTAGGTGGGGGGTGTCTGCCAAATTCTTCCTCAGATCATCAAGAGGCTTCAGGTTCCCCTCACCTGGGAGCTGGGAAGCACTGCTGAGCCCAACTTTCCTGGCAAATGCAGCAGGTAAGTCACTGTCTAAATATTTTAGAGCAAAAGTGGTCTGGGGGGAAGGTTGCCTTGATTCCCAACACAGACCTTTGGAAGTGGGAGCAAGGTTTTCCTAGTTAATACAGCTTTTAGAAGGAGGGAGGGCCCAGAGGAGCACAAAGGGGGTGAGGGGAGAGGCGGGGACCATTTGTTCAAATACCCGATGGGCACTGAGTGCTCATAGGAGCTGAGCCTGTAACAGAGGAGAGTCAGGATTAACAGTCCAGCCCCGGGGTCATCTAAGACCACACTCCTTCACGTCCACTGAGAAGCGTGACTTCCTCAGAGCTGGGAGGTGTGAATCAAAGGCCAGCAACCCCTACCCCTGCAAAGGGCCAGCCCCCAAGTGTGCTCAGAGATCAAAGGCTTGAGTCCTGCTGCTGGTAAGGAGTCAAACTCGTGGTTGTAGGGCTGGGTGCAGAGCCTGCCTGCGCCCTCCTGGGATCCTCCAAACTCTTTCTGCACTGTTCATGATAGGCTGTATCAAAGCTATTGCAATGGCTTCAAAACAGCAGCTAACTGAGTCAGAATTACTTACTGTGTGACTCAGCTCCAAGAGGTACCCTCTGACTTCAAGAAGCTGTTTGGTACAGGCAACATGTGCCGATCACACTTTTCAAAGGGGCAGGGGGCTCCTAATTGACCACATTGGAATGATTCCCTAAGGATCCTTTCACTCACTTCCCTTTATCTTTAAACTTTTTCCTCTGTATTGGGGTATAGCCAGTTAACAAGTAGTGTTGTGACAGTTTCAGGTGAACAGCGAAGGGACCCAGCCATACATATACATGTATCCATTCTCCCCCAAACCCCTCTCCCATCCGGGCTGCCGCATAACATTGAGCAGAGTTCCCTGTGCTGTACAGTAGGCCCTTGGTTGTCGTTGTTCAATCACCAAGTCATGTTCGACTCTTCAAGACCCCACGGACTGCAGCATGCCAGGCTTCCCTGTCCCTCACCACCTCCTGGAGTCTGCTTAAACTGATGTCCACTGAATCGGTGATGTCATCCAACCATCTCATCCTCTATCATCCTTTTCTCCTTCTGCCTTCAATCTTTCGATCACTTTTGTCGGTTATCCATTTTTAATATAGCAGTGTACGTCTCATTAAGTCTTTTATGTTATTTACATGGGAAGAAAGTCTGTTCATACATGTTTAGCGCACTCTGTTCTTTCCCTCTGTGATCCTTGTGTGATCTTCTTTATTTACCTGATGTGATGCCAGGCACCTACTGCCTGTTGGAGCAGAGTCTGTAGCAAAGGCAAGCCCTGCAATCAAGTTAGGAAAGAGTTCTGAGTTCAAGGAGATGATGGTGTAGATAGGAGAGACCTTTACGATCCAGCATGGGGGGTGCCGCAGGGGGAGTGAGCAGTCAGGAGACTGTAGTGCCTGGTAGGGTCAAGGAAGGTGACCTCTAAGCTTGAAGGAGAAACAGGAGCTGCCCAGGTGAAGGTGGGTGGAGGCTGGTAGGAATAAGGTGAGAAGAGAGGCCTCTAGAGAACAGCATTACAAAGACCTGAAGGTGACTGAGTCCCAGCTTCAGTCATTAGAACTGGAAAATCGTGTAAATCTTAGGTGTGCTTTACTCTGATCGCTACAGGAATCAGATCAAACAGAACTGGCTTATTATCACCCCCTCATTGCTGCCCTCTATGCAGAAGAACCCCTTGAGCCCTTGACTACTTCTCAGATGGGTGCCAGAGAGTTAAGGGCTTTCAGACTCTGAACAACAATGGTGCAGCCCCCTCTTTCCTGGAGGATGGGTCAATGTGGATATGAGCCTGCAGCATTGCCTTGTTCAGGCACTCAGTCGTGTCCAACTCTTTGTGACCCCATGGACTCAGTATGCCAGGCTTCCTGTCCTTCACCGTCTCCCAGAGTTTGCTCAAACTCACGTCCCATTGAGTTGGTGATGCCATCCAACCAACTCATCCTCTGCTGCCTCCTTCTCCTTTTGCCTTCAATCATTCCCCGCATCAGGGTCTTTTCTAAAGAGTTGGCTCTTCGCATCAGGTGGCCAAAGTATTGGAGCTTCAGCTTCTGGCCACTGCATTCTTGTGGCCTTCCCAGGGACATCTATGCCTCTGCCAGGAGGCAGGTAGGCTGAACCCAAGAGTCCTCGCTCATGGGCTCAGGACCTCAGCATCGGGGTGGCCAAGTTTCACTCTCCGTGTGGCTGGGGAGAATTGGCAGCCTCCATATCAAACCATCAGTGAAGTTTCTGGGATAGAAATACACCTCGAAGTCACTGATAAGTAGTTTCTGACATTGTGCCACCTTAAACTAAATTCCGGCAATCATAAAGCAATTTGGTTTTGCATTTCAAGTCAGAGTTTTACTGGAATTTGGCAAATGCTTCCTCAACCATCTCAATTTTCTTTTTCCTTCACTGGTGCTTTGAACTTAGTAAACTCCAGCACCTATATATATATAGTTATACTATATGTTTGTGTATTGTATATAAACCACCAGGCTTTCCTGGTGGTTCAGTGGTAAAGAATCCACCTGCCAATGCAGGAGACATGGGTACAATCCCTGGGTCAGGAAGATCTCCTGGAGAAGGAAATGGCAGCCCACTCCAGTATTCTTGCCTGGAGAATCCCATGGACAGAGGACCCTGGAAGGCTGCAGTCCGTGGGGTTGCAAAGAGTGAAACACAGCTTGGCAACTGAACAGCAACAACAACATGTACACACACACACACACACACACACACACACACACCTATTGGGTTCCTGTCTCAGCAGTAGCATACACCAGCTTTATCAATGAACGTTAGGAGGCTCAGTTTCCCTTCCTGAAAATGGGGACTATGATGGTACCCACCTCATAGGTGTTTCGGGTTAAATGAGATCTTGTTTTTAAAGAGCTCAGTGCAGTGCCTGGCACAGTGATAACTGTGATAAATGGTAGCTATTATGTGCATAGAGGAAAAAAAACTGTACTAAAATGTTGGCAGCACTTATCTCTAGTGGGTGGGATTATGGTTACAATGAACATCTATTACTTTTGTAATCAGAGGAAATGAACAATAAAAGTTATTATTAATTTAAAAATCTGGCTTTGGTTTTGTCAAAAGGAACCTGCAGTTAATGTCAATGTGCCGGCTCTGAGTAAGAAAAGGCCTCCAGTTCTGTATCAGGACTTGGAAAGACAGATACTCCCACCCCATCCCTCTCCTCAGTCAAACATTAGGGTCTATAATGAAAGGAGATACTTGGTCAAGGATGTAGAGAAAATTTGTCCTCATCTGACCTTGCAGTCCCCCTGACCACTGCTGTCTGCGGGGCAGTCAGAGAGAAAGTGCCTCTCAAATTATGACCAGCTCTCCCATTGGGAGGGTTATCTGGGGTTCTTAGTTAGAAATCCAACTCTATAGGAAACCATTCCAGAAGAGCGACTCGGGACTTCCCTTGTGGTCCAGTGGTTAAGACTCCTCACTGCCACTGCAGGGGATGCAGGTTTGATCCTGGGTCTGGAAACTAGAATCCCCCATGCCTTGTGGCTTGGACAAAAATATAAAAACAAAAACCAGAAGAGTGACAGGCACCCTTTATTGGGCCTGCACTGGGACATCTCAGTGAGAAGATAAAACACATGAATTCATTTTCAGTAGGGGGTTGGGAGTGTCCTGGTCTAGCATCCAGGACCATCTGAGGCCCAGGACCTTGGCTCTGCCTCTCTGGAGCTGCACGTCCCCCTCAAGTCGGTTCATCCTACCCTCCTGTTAAACAGGAAGAGGCAGAGCACCCACCCTCCTGGGATTATCTGCGGGAACCATCAGCCTGCACTGGGCTGGCTCCTGAATTTCTTTGCTCTCTCCTCCTTCCGCACCCTGGAGGGGGAATATTGCTGCTGACTTTGGAATAAAATGCCGCCTCTGTTTGGGAGACAAAGAACAGAGTGGCTCCTCTGGGTCAGCTGGCTCTCCTTGGCTGGCAGGCTCCCTGCCTCCCCCAGGCTGCTTCTGGGACATCCTCTGAGGAAGGCCGTCTGGGCCTACACCAGGAGCTGCTGTCTGCTCCGAGCCGGCATTCTGAATGTGTTTTCACTGGAGATTAAAGGAATATTTTACCTTTAAAAATTCCAAACAGCTTCCCTGCTCTGCAAGATATCTATCTCTTGGGGGGGTACGAGAGGGGAACAGGGCCAGGCAGGAGCAGGGGGCAGCAGGTGGTGCCCTGGCTAGGGAGGCAACCTGGCCTGTGTGCTCCTACTAGAGCTAGTGAGAATGCACGTGTGAAAACGCGTGTGCTGATGTGTGACAGTGCATGCATGTGCACGTGTGCTCACTAAAGCGTGTGTTGTTTAGTTGCTAAGTCAAGTCTGACTCTTTTGCAATCCCATGGAGTGTAACCCGCCAGGCTCGTCTGTCCGTGGGGTTTCCCAGGCAAGAATACTGAAGTGGGTTGCCATCTCCTCCTCCAGGGGCTCTTCCTGGACCTGGGATCGAACCCAAGTCTCTTGCATTGGCAGGTGGATTCTTCACCAGCTGAGCCACCTGGGAAGCCCATGAAAGTCTGTACTGGGGTTAGCAACATAGCAATGTTGCTCTGTGGAATGTGAGCAAGAGTTCAAGAGTACTTGAAGAAGCATGTACAGCATTTGTGGGAAAGCAAGGGGGAAAGTCTGAACTCTGTACAGGAATGTGAGTGCACATTGGAAGTGTGTGAGAATGTGCAAGTGTGCACACATACTAGCTAGTGTGTGTGTGCTAGAAAGTTTTAGAAAAAAGTATACTACAGTTTGTGAGAAACTGTGAAGGGTGGCAAGGGGGCACTTGTGAGAATTGTGTGTTAGTAGTAACTAGTGTGTGCAAAAGTTTTGTACTAGGGTTTGAGGAGGTGTGGATGAGAATGTCAGTTTAAGTGCAAAGCATGCACGTAGGAACGAACGTCGGGATGTGTGTGGGAACTGTGAATGTGTTCATGTGGACTCACTAGAGCGTGTGTGCAAACCTGTGAGAGCCGCGTGTATTGTATGTGAGCACGTAGGACGGCTCGTGTGCGTCTGGGGTGAGCGCGCACGTGTGCACGGGCGTGTGCGGAGCGCCGGGAGACCCAGAAGAAAGGTCTGAGCAGAGCGGGCGGCCCCGCGTGAGAGTGAGTCTCTGTGTGTGTGTGCACGCGGGAGCGCGCGCGCGTGCCGCCGCCCCCCGCCAGGGTCTGAGCCGGTTGCCATGGGAACGCGCCGCGGCCCGAGTTAATCATTTCCTGTGGAAAGTGTGCGGGAGGGGCGGGCGCGGGGCGGGCGCGGGGCGGGAGGGGCGGGCGCGGGGCGGGCCGAGGAGGCGGTGGCGTGGAGCTGCCTTCCGCCGGCGGGCCGGGCCGGGCCGAGCCCCTGGGGCTGCGGCGACGCCGGGATCCTGCCTCCGCCAGGCCGGTGAGTCCGGGGCTCGGGCGGGAAGAGGGAGGGCTGGGCGCTCGGGTTCCGCCCAGCCCGTCGTTCGGGGTGTCGCGTCCGAGATCCCCCTGCCCAATCCCGAGGTGGGGCGCGGGGAGGGCCGGGCCCGGGAGACCCAGCCCTGCGCTATCCCGCCCCCACCCCCGCCCCCCGCGCTGTCCAGCCAGAGCCGATCAGAGCATGGGGGCGACAGGTCCCCTGGAATGCGAGCAGCCTCGGGACCCCCTTTCCGATTTCAATGGCCCGGGAAAGCCGGAGATTGCCAGGGAACCGCGTGCCGGTCAGCGCCGCCCCCTCCCCGTGCCGAAGTCCCCGGGTCCGCAAGGCTCCCTCGAACGCTGCAGTTTCGAGCCCTCCCACCGCGTAGGTCCTCTGGGCAGTTGACTTTCCCCTTCGCAGGGCCGGGATGGGGTGGGCTAGCGGCAGGTTAGGAACGAGGGCCTGGGCTGGCGTCCCCCTGGGCAGTGGGGAAATTGAGCCTTTGACAGCTGCAGCCTGGTGGGGAGGGGTTCCCAGCTGGGAGGGCCAGCCCGAAGCCACCTCTGTCAGCCCCCTGTTGTGAGTTAGAGCGGAACTCTGGCGCAGTGAAGGGCCTGGTCCTGGCAGATTTTAAAGAGGAAGCTGTATTTAAATTCTCAAGTACCATTTGTCATCAGCACACACACACATTTGTCTCAAGGTTGGGGGTCCTGGCCACACCTGCCCTTTCGCCTTCTCTGGCTTTCTGTCCTCCTGAGGCTGAGCCAGCAACTCTGCTGGCCCAGGCTGTTCCCTGTGCCCTTGATAAAAGTAGCCGTCTCCTTGGCCAGAGAGTCATTTGTGAGGAATGCAGTCTGAGAATGGGGCCCTGTATTTGCAGTGACTGGACTTGAGGGATGTGGGGGTAATGCGTTCTGCTTTCCTTCTGGGCACCAAGGAACAGAGGCTTTGAAATCTGGGTTGACCTGCAAAACCCAGGATGTGTGACTGCTCAGGGGAGGTCCAGCCCTTGTCCACCCTCCCAGACCTTCTGCCCCCTCTCTCAGGGAGACGAAGACTATGTTTCCCCGGGCAGTGGTCTCTGGGCAGTTGTCAAGTCTATTCCCCAATCATTGCAGCAACCCTGGTCTGGGGGAAGGGGGCTGCACCTCTGCCACCTTGGCCTAAACCTGGAGAGGCTGATGGGGCTCTCCTGCAGCCTGCCCCTGCGTTCACCCACCGCTGGATATAGGTCACTGAAACATTAAATTTGGGGGGGGGGGCAGGGTTCTTTGTATATGTCAGTATTGTTCTTAATGTTGTGTATATGTATTATCCAAACTTTACATCAGCCCTATTAAGGTAGAGTTCTCCCATTTCAAAGATGGAGATACTGAGGCTTAGAGACAAAGTCATTCTCCCAGGGTTGCACATCTACTAAGTAGTGCAGCCGGGCTCTGAACTAGCTTTTGGTCATAACCACGCTGTGCCCCCATCACCCCGTCCTAAGACCTAGGTTTTTGTGTCTCCAGTCTTGGGCTGTTTGAAAGTCCTTGAGCTTTTGACTCTCACATCCAACAGACTGCTAATTCAGCTACTTTTTCCTCTTCAGGATCTTGCACACACCCTTCCTCTTTCTTCCTGATCTCTTCCTGCCTCCCAACTTCCCTTCCTGAAAGCCAAGAAATATGTGTCCTTCTGTCCCTGCCCCTCAGGCTTAGCTGATCTCCTTAAAAGTCTTCTCAGGGCTTCCCTGATGGCTCAGCGCACATAGAATCTGCCTGCAATGCAGGAGACACAGGTTCGATCCCTGGGTTGGGATGAGCCCTGGGTAGGGATGATCCCCTGGAGAAGGAAATGGTAACCCACTCCAGTATTCTTGCCTGGAGAATTGCCATGGACAGAGGAGCCTGGCGGGCTACAGTCCAAAGGGTCTCAGAGTCCAACACAACTAAGCACAGAACACGTGAAGGTCTCCCTCAACCATGGAATCGACCTTCAGTGCCCTTTGCCATCTCACCTTCCAGCAGCTCGGCATGCAGGTGGAGCCCGTCTCACTCCCTCCTTCTTTACCCACTGGGCAGCTGATCCTCAGGGCAGATTGTGTGCCCAGCTCTGTGCTGAGTAGCCTGGAGAAGGGGATGTCTGGCTACGTCTCCCAGTTCCCTCCACTCCACACTGGTCCATCTCCATTTCCTCAGCGGAGCTGCCCATAGGCAGCATTAACGTCCACTCTGCCCTTTGGCCAGCAGTCCTGACCCCTGCCAGGGAGAGGGCACCCAGGAGACTCCTCCTCCAAGGTGTCTTCCTTAATCAAGGAAGGCAGAGGCCAGGACTCCCTAGCCAAGAGCCTGGCATTCTTCCAGGGCTCAGCTCTGCCAACCTCAGGCCACCCATCCTTGGGGTCTTCCTTCTCTTGCCTTTCAATGCTTCAGTTGTTCCTGCTCCTCTATTGACCCAGCATGTGCAGATCTCTCCTGTTCTAAATTCCACATCCTCTCCTTCCCATCCTAGCCAACTTCTCCAAAGAGAAGGAAGTGGCAGCTTCCTCTAGCCACCCCCACCCCACCTTAGACCTTCCCAGGTCTGCCCTCTGTTCTGCTCCATTGACCTTTCTTCCAATTGGATCTCTCTGTGGCATGGTTCCCTGGTAATTGACCATCCTCTCCTTCTCACTCACGGTCACCTCTGAGGACTCTGCACCTGTCTGTTGCTTCAGCCACCTCTGACCTTCCTTCTCCAGCTTTCCTTCCCACTCAGAGTCACCTCTGTCCTCCCTGATTGCCTTTCATCTTGCACTACCTTTAACGACTGGATCCTCACCTGTGGCACGGTGACCCCCATCAGCCTCACAACTCAGCTAACCCTGCTGTCTTCCAAGCTTCAGTTCAGGCTTTCGTGTGCATTCCTATCAAGGCATTCACCCAACAAGCCTTTGCCAGCTGTTTGATGTGGATGTAGCTGCTGCTCCAGGCTGGGTGCCGTGGGACTCACCCTCGGGAACTGTAGAGGGTCGGGGGGATGGACATTGTTTAAATAGCTTTACTGCCTGGTAGAAAGCCATCAGTGCAGTGCAGGATGGGGAGAGTGGTCTCCAGCCCAGGTGGCATCATTAGGGAATCCTTGAGTGCCTCCAACTCCATTTTAAACCCAAAGCAAACTCCACATTACCTCTCCAAGCTGACTTGGCTTCTTTCAAACATGGCATCACTTACTGTCTGAGTCTGGGACTGTAGCTTGGTGTATCACCTTAAATGCCTTCAGAGTCGCTTTGCATGCAATAGGTGTTCCATAAAGACTTGTAAAGTAAATGAAGTCTGTCCTGTTCATTTGCTCAGTGCATGAGGGCCCTATGGGGCTTTCTACCCAGACTAGTGTTCCCCACCCCCAGCCCCATTCTCCATACCACCTGGAGCCTCCTTACCTCCTGTTCTGATTGTGAAGGTTTGTTGAAGTGTTTACCTCCCTCCTGACAGGGAGCTTTGAGGGCATGTCTCTGCTGATCAAAGAGGACCCCAGGCAGGTGCCTGACACACAGCAGGTACCGGGTAAATAATTATTAAATGAAGAATGAATGAATCTTTGTATTTTCAAGTCCTAGCAGGGTGTCTGCCAGTTGTAGTACAGCGTGAGGGCTAGTTGAACACACGAATGAGCTGATTTAAAGAGAATTTTGATGTATATAAGCCGGACTTGTCAGAGCCACAGTCAGGGTCCCTTCATAATAGATTCATCGAGATGCTGTTGGAGGCCCTGGTGGTGCCTCCATGTGGGGTTGTGCCCTGTCTGTGTGCTGCCAGGCTCCGAGGGAAGGGCCGAGATGTGGGGTCTCCACACTGTGCTACAGATGCACCTGGTGGGCTCCTTGCCCACCTCTGAGCCTCCCTTCTCCTTAATGAGCACCCTGAAATGGTGTGAGGCCCTGTTTCATTGCCTGAGCCCAGGGGGTCCTTGGGGGACACTGGAATTGGGGCTTTGGGTTAACAGGTGACCCAGTCCCTTGGACCCTTGCAGATGGCAGGCTCCAATCTGCTTGGGGTTGAGGCGGGGGAAGGTGCCGGCCAGCGGGCTTCAACCTCCCTTTTCTTGCTCTCTCCGCAGGCCGCCCGGCGCCCGGAGGAGGCTACTAAGCCCCGCCGGGCCATGGTCCCGTCTCGCAGGACGTGGAACCTGGGAGCCACGCCCTCGCTGCGCGGCCTGTGGCGAGTGGGCCGGGCCGGGGAGCCCGAGCCGGGGATGGCTCGCCCCGCCCCAGCCAGCCCGGCCGCCCGCCCTTTCCCACACACCGGCCCGGGGAGGTTGAGAACTGGTGAGTCCGCATTTTTAAAATGCCTCTTTATTTCCCTTCCTTCCTCCAGATACCAACGATGAGACTGGGGTTTCTCGCAAGTTCCTAGACTCAGTCAGAGCTGTCAGGTAATTACAGGGTACCGGCAGCCCGCGAGCCGGGCGTGGAGTCAGGGCGTCAGTTTCTCTGGGCGCTCCTGCCCCGCGCCCGCCCGTCTGTAAAGACCGGCCCGGGACGCCGAGTTAAACGTTAACGCAGACTGTGGCGCAGAGCGGGGAACGCGGCGGACAGCCACGCGCTCCCTGGCCGGCCGGGTCGCTGTGGCTCTGTGATCCGCCCGTCCTCGGCCGAGCACTCGTGGTCTCGCCCCGGTTTCTGCCCGCAGCTGGTAAACAAGGTAGGTGCAGAGCTGCCCGGCGCCCTGCGCGGTGCCGACACTTGATCCCGCCGGGGCTCGCCGGCGGGTGGCGCGGAGCGGGCGAAAGGCTGCTCCCGAGCGTGGCCTGGCAGAGGGTGGGTGCCATGCGCTCCTTTTAGGTGCCATCCAAGGTGGCCCCGACAGCAGGTGGGTAGTGAGGGAGTCCCCGAGTCTGGGGCCCTCCCTCCCCCTGGGGGAGCTGTCAACACGGGCTCTCCTTTCTGGGTCATGTCCCCTGGCGCTGCCAACATCAAGAAGTGGGCGGCTTCTGTGATTCCCGGTGCGGGCTCCATCATCAGGCCTGGGGAGCTGCCCCTGGGTGTCTGCCAGCCTTGGCTTGGGCAGGTCGTCCTGAAAGTGTGGGGGCAGAGGGTGTGTCTTCAGGCAGGGGGCCTTCAGGAGTTTGCTGTCTGACTGCTCCTGACCTACTGGGAGAGGGCTATAGAGGGCCAGCCTGTCTGAGTTAGCAGAGCTCTTCTGGGACATAAGGCCAAGCCCCTCCATGTACAGAAGGGAAAACCGAGGCCCAGAGAGGGCACATAGCAAGCTCCAGTTCCCTCTCTCCCACCTCACTTGTACCATCGGTGGCAGCCAAAGCGCTGCCCTCCATGGTCTCTTCTTTGGGGACAGTGAGGCTGGGGTTGATCCTGGAGTCCTCCTGGGAAAGCTTGGGCTCTTGAATCAGGTGGCCCCGGTTGTCTGGAAGGAGCTGAAGATGGTCTCTACTCTGCAAGATTGTCCAAAGGATTAAGACTGTAATATGAATGAATAGTATTGCTTTTCTGGCTTAAAAAAGAAAACAAGAATTGAAAAACAAAAACATGTTATCTTGGAAAACCAAAAAAAAAAAAAAAAAAAAACCCGGAAAGGTATAAAAAAGAAGACTCACCTAGAAGCTTGTCACTGAACATTTTATATAGTTCCTTTCAGTCCTGCACGTGCATATTGCTCTCTTAAATTAGTATTATGAGGCTTATATGACCATACAGACTTTTATCCACTTTTAAAATTTAAGACAAAGGTCCAGTGAAATCCTGTGTGTGAAATGCCAAGCATGGTGCCTGCCACTGGGTAGAGTTTCAGCCAGTATGGGTGTCCCTAGGCCCTTCTACCACCTCCCACCCCCAACTTACTGCCACTTTGAGAAGGGAAAGCAAGCAGAAGGTGGGTTAGCACATGGGATTGGAACACTGGCTTCAGGTGACCCTGGGCATATTATTAACCCTTCCCGGCCTCCGGTTCACACCTCTCAGAGCTTTTGTAAGGAGCTGTCGGTCTGCATTGATGACTACCTTCTGTGAGCACTTTGCATGCATCACCCCATTTAATCCTCATCGCATGACTGAAGTTGGTTCTTAATGCCCATGGTATTGACAAGGAAACTGAGGATCAGGAAGGGAAATAAGGCCTGGAAAGCACTTGGTCCAGTGCTGGCAGTCAGGATGTGATAGCACCCCAGGGTGGGGACTCTACAGTATGCCCCTTGAGGCGAGTCCCCTCTCCCATCCCGTCCAGCCCCACAAGCTGCGGTGGAGGGCTGGGGATTAGGGGTGAATGGGGTATTGAAGCCACAGTCAGCTCTCTCCCGCCATCCAGTGAGGGAGGCGACGTGTCAGAGACGCGAAAGGATGTGCTTTAACTGGTCCTGGATGCGCTTTTGAAGGCCATGAGGACCAGGCCACCCAGTGTGGGGTTGGTCTTTATGAAGGCAGGGGAGAAATTGCCACCTAGAGGCAGCCTTGGTAATGAGGTCACGGCCCCAGGGTGCACCTCCTGTGAGGATTAGCACAGCCAGGGTGGCGTCGGCTTCCTTCTGCTGCTCTCTGTAGAGGGTTGCTGGTGGGCACGTGCCAGCCCTAAGGCCACCGTGGAGGGAGAGGAAGCCCCCACCTCCGGGGGGAGATCTTGGGCGACCTTCTGCAGAGGATCCCCGGGCAGTTTGTGGTGAAGAAAGAGCGCAGCGCCTGCTCAGCTCCAGGCCTTCCCTCCATGCCGGGCAGGCATGTGAGGGCGTGTGAGTCCCTCCTGGCGGTGCCTGGGCTGCCCTGAGTGTGTGAAAGGGGAGCTAAGCCTCAGCCCTGGCCACTGATCCCTGGCCAGCAGCCTCCAACCAGCGTCCGGCGTCTCACCTGTCTCCTCTTGTCCTGGGACAGGGCGTGGAAAAGATAGCCCGGCTGGCGGTGACGAGGTCTCGGGCGCCCGAAGTGCAGCTCGCCCGGCCCTGGCTCAGTGCCGAGCCCTCAGCGTGGACTGGGCTGGCCCCGGGAGCCCCCACAGGCTCTACCTGACCCTGCAGGTAAGTCCGGGGGCTGTCAGAAAAGCCAGGTGTCTGGCTGGGCAGGTGTGCCGTGGCCCTTTGAATACCAGCCGCTGGGCTCTTCTGGGGAAGGAGGCCACGAGGGAGACGGGTCTCACGCCTCCTGCCAAGCTCCTCATAGCACACCCACTGGGAGCCTGCCTGCATGGGACAATTTGCTTTATTAGGTTATCTGGCGGGAAATCTTACAGGAGATGACAGGAGCTTCTTAGCTACTCCCTGACTGAAGTGTTAAAGTGGGAAATGTGGGGCCTTCAGTGAGAAGCTATTAGGAAGATGGGCAGGTTTTTAGGGGAGCTGTTTATTCCCACTGGGGCATACGAGTCCATGGGGGTAGCGATACTTAAATTTCCTCATTTAAAGTGAGAACTTTACCAAAACCTGATTTCTTTTCTCTTGCAGTCATCACTGCAAGTCAGTTATCATGGGACTTTCAAAACACTGACTTTACGTTTATATGTATAGTATTTGGTTGTAGAATGAAGACATCCTGATAGCAATAATAATATTTACTGAACGCTGACTTTATACCAGGCGTTGTGGCATATATTATATGTCTCACATCAGTCCAAGACACAGTTACTGTTTTATGGATGAAGTAAAGGAGGCTCAGAGAGGTTAAGTGACTTGCTACTGGTCACACAGCAAGCTGGGGTCTGAACATGATGAGCTTTAAAAGTGGTGTAAAGAACTCACATATGTGGCGTGTAGTATCTAGAAACTGAATGTCTCCTGTGGTCCTGTGTCTTTGAGAAATCCACTCTTAATTTATTTATCTTTTCTATACAACTACTTGATTGCATTTATACAGTTTTTATTCTTTATTTTTGCCTTCTATTCTGTGACTAGCTCTCTCCCTCAACAGTAAGTCTTGGTGATTTCTTCATGCCTATCAATATATAGAGAACTACCTCATTCTTTTAAACTTATTATGCATAATATTCTACTTCAGGGTTTATCTCACTGATCTTCTGTATTGTTTCTGATTGCAAAGAGCTCCTTAAACAAATACTGATGCATTTGTGCACCTAAAACTTTGAGCAATTTCAGGACAGCACAGGCTCTGCAGTTTTATTTTTGCTGCACCACACAACATGTTGGATCTTAGTTCCCTGACCGGGGATTGAACCTGAGGCCTTTGCATTGGCAGTGCAGAGTCTTAACTACTGGACTGCCAGGGAAGTCCTTGCAATTTTTTAAATGAATGCATCTGTTAACAGATATTTTTGCAAGTGCCTACTCTGTGTTAGAAGACTGTGCTGGCACACAGTCAAGAAGAGCAATAGACCCGGCAGTCTAGCAGAGAGGGCAGGATGGGCAAACATTGACATAATGGCTGAGGATGAAGGATCAGAGTTATCTGGAGGTGTTGCCAAGGCCCCTCCCCCCAAGAAAGGTTGTGCGTGACAAGGGGCTACCTTGAAGGGACCCATGCAGATGGAGGGCAGGGTGGGTGCAGGAGATGGGTGCCGTTCGAACGTGTGGCTTCAAGTTCTGATCTGAACATGAACCCCTTGCTTGTTGCTTCAGAGACAGTCTTGGGCTTCCTGGTTTTTCTCATCTCCTCTGGTGTGGTTCATCTGAAGATGGAACCGAATGGTCTGTGTTTTTTTTTTTTAACTGTAAGTTCTGCTAGAAATGCAGGTCTGGTGCAGGAATAGTTAAAAAAACTGGAGAACCTTTTTTGTTTTTTTTAATCAAACTCAAGCCATTGGTAGTTAAATCAGGAGGTGGTCAGAAACAGGCAGCCTTGAGTTGGGTGGAGGCTCTGTTCTTGAATTTTGATTATGGGCTGTTGGGTTGTGGTTGCCGCTGAGTCCTGGGGTCAGCAGATCTACTGAGGATGTGAGACGCTGCTGCCAGCCGCCAGTTTCCACATGCGTGTTCTTCTGGGCTGGTGAAGCTTCATTATGTTTATAGGGGCTTTGAGATGGGGGTTGTGAGGCTCAAACAGGGACCCAGACCCAGTGAAGTGACCTGGTGGGCTTGGTGACCTCCCCCACCAGCTTCTCAGGCAGTTAAAACCTGAGTCGCTTCCTTTGGAGGCTGCAGAAATTCCCAGCTCCCAGGGGCCTGTCTGCCCTTCCTGTGGCTTGGCCAACGGGCCAGAAATAGTGTAACCTTTGCTCTGGACGGCAAATGGAAACTTCCAGCTGCCGCTGTTGCCCCCGCCAATGACAAGGCTGCTCGTGCTGGTGTGGCAGTTGGTCAGAGGGTGGGGATAAAATTAAGTCAGTGGGAATTTTCCTAAATACGAGACATGCTCATGACCGTTCCTTCTGGAGTAGAAAGTGGAGTTTCTGTTCTACGAATGGGACGATGAAGCTTCAGGGAGGGTTAAGTAACTTGCCCATGGTCACACAGCTCACCTGAGTCAGGCTTCACACCCAGGCCTTTCCGACTCTAGACTTGGAATATTTTTTAAACATAGCAGTTGCCTTTTTATTTTGAATAAGGTTGGCACAAAGACACACCAAAAAGGGCCTGTAATCTCCCATCCTGGATAGCTTCTGTTATCAAAGATAACAAAGCGGAATACCGCAGATGCTTACAAGGTTAAAAATGCAAATGCCAGACAGGTTCAGAATGAAACATAAAGCCTTTCCTTTCTCCCCACTTTCTCTTGCAACCAGTTTCTTTGGATTTCCCCAGAGTTTGCACGTGTGCTCAGTGGCTCAGTCGAGTCCGACTCTGCTGCCAGGCTCCTCTCTCCATGGGATTCTTCAGGCAAGAATACTGGAGTGGCTTGCCATTTCCTCCTCCAGGGGATCTTCCCGACTCAGGGACTGAGCCCACATCTCCTGCATTGGCAGGTGGATTCTTTACCCCTGAGCCACCAAGGAAGCCCATCCCCCAAATTTAGATGATGCCCCTGTACCATCACCCAGCCTCCAGAGGAAACCAGCTTTGGAGAGGGAGGGGCAAGCCTCTTTTATTTCCATTATCCTTAAATGGGATTACGCCTTACCTGTGGTTCTGTTCACACCTTTCCTGTCGTCCTGTGTGAGTTGCACGTGGTTTTCTCTGCTTGCAAGGCTCTTTCTGCCCCTCGCCTCATCTCCCCGCCAGTTCACTGGTCTCTTCTCTTCCAGCCTTCTTTGCCTTGATTCCTCCTTCCTGGAGACAAGGTCTCATGGTCCCGGATAGCCATGGCTGCACGTGGACCACGGCCTTGCCCTGCTTGTGTGGACCCATGTGCCCCCTCCTTGGCAGCCCCAGGGTGGGTGCTGTCTGCAGGGGGATGGAGGCAGCTGACGTCACAGGTGGGGGTCGTTGCCCTGAGACTGCCGTGTGCCTGGTGGGGCTGGACAGGCCTGTGAATGGCAGGACGAGGGTGCAGCTGAAGCAAGCAGGCCACTGCGCTGGTGACTCAGGGCCCACAGGTCAGCCAGCTGAACTTCCCCTGAGGGTTTCTATGTGCCCAAGAACCTTGTTTGCTGGTCCTGAGGGCCGGCTGCCGATGAGGGCCAGGGGAACGCACTGCTCCCTCTCGCTGTGAGATCTGGGTGCGTTTTCTTCCGGACTCCGGGCCTCCTTGTTCCCATCCACCCACACGGTGAGGGGTGGACCGGCTGGGTCTGGGGGCCTCACCAGCTCCAGGAACATGCGCCATCCTCAGGCTCCACGGGGGTCCCCTCCCCACTGCGATCCCCCCTCTTCACGTGAGGATTCTGATTGTGTCTTGGCAGCAGGCCCTGCAGGACAAGGGGTGCGAGAGCAAGAGTCAGGGGACGAAAGAAGAGAAGCCCCTGAAGAGGCAGGCGCCGGCCCCCAGGAGGGACCGGGAGGCCCAGGAAGCTGGTGGCGCCATGAATGTAGAGAAAACAGGTAAAGGAAGTCTGCCCACCCGCCTGGCACAGCCCTGGCTAACACTGGTGCTGGAGGGGAGGCTCTTGTCCCCAGACATTGTCCTCCTTGCCTGGAGTGGCCACCTTGACATGGAACTCAGAGACCCCAGCCTGCCCATCCCGACTCCAGGGACGCCCTCTTCCTGGTGCCGCTGGGTGCCAGCTGGTGATAAGCAGCTTTGGCCAGCACATGCTGGGGTTGAGTTTCCCTGCTTTTTCGTCTTTTCCCCAGTGCCTGTCAAAAGCAGGGCGAGGGTGGCAGCCGCGAAGACGCCACTGCCTGCAGAGAGAGGCCTGACCCCCTCCACTTATGTATCTGTGGGTCCTTCAGGGACCCAGAGGCCCTAGGACGGGGATTCACTCTGCTGTGTCGAGGCTGGGAAAGAGGAGCTGGTGGCTCCAGTCTTTTCTGGCGAGGCTGACAGTTCTGGAGATTCTGTGGGCCCCCTTTGTGGAGTTCCCCACCAGGAACCCAGAGCCCAGCAGCTGCTGGGGAAGGGCATTCTCAAGAAGCCCAAGGGGAAGGGCATTCTCAAGAAGCCCGAGGGGAAGGCCAAGAGTGAGTGGGGAAAGGAGCTGGCCTTTCTCTTGTTTGCTGCCTCCTGTCACCAGAGATTGATTTGTGTCTGAACTTGCAAGGCGAAAGGAGCCACCCCCTTCTCTGAGGTTGATCCAAGGCCTCCTTCACCTGTCTGGGCCCGGCACTCATTTGGGGCCAGGTGTTGGGGCTGGCCAGGCTGTGGAAGAGGGGCCATTGTCCAGCCAGTCCAGAGGTCTGACTCTTGTTTGTGGGTCCGGGGCTGAGCTTCCCCGATCCTGGGTGCCCTTGAGGGGCAGTGTCCAGGCAGGGTCTCAGAGAAAGAAACTGTCTTCTGAGAATGTGGATGGACAGCTGACCTACTAGGATGGTGCAGTGGTCCCTCAGCCCCCTTTTAAGTTACCTTTTAATCACATCTCTCCCTCCTCTGCTGTTCTCTGTTAGCTTTCTCAAGATCTTTTCCTCCCCAGTAAATGCTCTCCAGGCCCCTTGCGGCTCCCCTGGCACGTGGGCACCATGCCAAGGTTAGGATGAAGCCCCCCGGCTGTGGGCTGAGGGTGAGATGAGCCGTGTTCCAGCAAGAAGGGCTATTCCAGACCTGTTGGGCAACACACCCGCGCACCCCTCATGGGTTCCAGGTGCCTGCCCAAGGTTGCCTCTTTGGACAAGGACCATGGTCCCTGTTTCATAAGGGAAGCCTCAGTGGGATCCTCCCACCTGGCTCTGAAGTGGCAGTGCCAGCTCTTGGACCTAGAGTTGACAGCGTTTCCTGCCACCCCACGGCAGTCTGCAGAGAGCACAGGGCCGTGCTGGTCACATGCTGCCTATGGCAGCTCCGGGTGCTGGCCTGGAAGCATCCATCTGACCTCGTGCTGTCTAGAACAGACAGCAGAAGCCTGGCCAGCTGTGTGTGACATGCATGCTGTGTCACATGCAGGCCGCATGGCCAGAGCCCCCTGGCCAACCAGCATTGGCCCCCGTTCCGGCTCTCCAGAAGGCCTTGAGTCAGAGCCAACCCTTGGGGTTGGGAGGAAGGGAAAGGGAGTCTGTGTGTGTAGGGCCTGCTCCTTCGAGAGTGGATGTCCACCCCTCCTGGGCCCAGTGCTGAGTTGTCCCGTCCAGCCTGGAACCAGTGCCATCTGTGCCCCACGTTCCTGCTTAGTCCAAGAGCCAGGCTGCTGTTTCAGCTTCTCTGCTGTCTCATTGAACACACCTGTCACCTTCCCCCGGGCTGTGTGACTTCAGGTGCAGATGGCTTAATTTCTGGAGTCTGGGGTCCCCCCTCTCCCCGCCGTCCTGCCCACACAGGGCTGCAGCTTCTGGGACCTCGTGCTGGGGAGCCCGGATGCCCTGGTGCTCCGCGAGCATGGAGGCTTGCAGCAACTCTTCACGCCTCACTCTTGGACACTTCATCCTGCCTCACAGACTTTGGCCAGGACCCGGATTAGGCTGCCCAAGGCGGGAGGCAGACCCATGCCCTTCCAGTCTCTCCTCTGTCCACTGCCCCACCCCCTTGCCAGCTCCCCACCTGCAGAGACGGTGGTCCTTCTAGGTGCCATCAAAGCAGGCTGTGACGGGCATGCCAGGCCCCAGTAGCAGGTCCCAGGCCTTGATTCCGTGGCTCTGTCCTTCTGTCCATCTGTCTGTGTCTCTTCTGCTGGTGACAGGATGGTGGAAGCTGGAGACCCCCCGCCCACCCCAGTATTTATCCCTCGCTCTTGCCTGTGTGGTCCCTGTACTCAGCCCCACAGGAGTGTGCCTGGGAGCGTGCTTGGTGACGTCCCTGCTTGTGTGCTGCCGCATTTGTCCCTGTGTCCTGGTGTGTCCGTCCCTGCGCACGCACACCTCTGCCTGCTCTCTCTCTCTGAGCGGTGATCACTCCCTGCGGAGGGCAGGGGCCAGGCTGGCGAGCCCTCACCTCTCTTCTCTACTCTGGAGAAGGTTTGGGGTGTAAAGAAATCACTTTCCACCAAGGATAGTGTTTTCCGGGGAGATAACAGCGGTTGCCAAAGGCGCGTCTTTCTCAACTGCAGGTCCCTGCAGGCTGGCCATGGAGAGGATATTGCCCGTCAAACCCAGAACACAGGCTTTGGGGGAGTAATGAGTGGAAGTTGCTTTCCTGACTCCTGGTCCAGGCAGTTCTACCCACCAGAAGCTTCCCACTAAAGTGGCTTCCTCCAAGGCAGGCCCTGGAGGTCCCCCCACTAACACACCAGCACCCGCTAACTCCTGCTGCTGCCCCAGCCCTTGCCCAGCTTCTTTGTCTCCTCTGCTTGCATCCGCTCCCCATCCTTGTGGTCCATCCTGCCATGACAGGCTCCCTCTCCTCAACCAGGCTGGGGCCTCTGCTGCCCCGCTGATCGGCCGCTACTTTGCTCATAGGTGGGCGGCCCTTTGGCAGCGGGAGGTGCTCGAGCCTGTCGGGGTCGCCCGGTGCCGCCCCCGTGGTACATAGGATGGTGGAGGCCATGTCCCAGCTACGGGAGGAGAAAGCCCAGCTGCAGGAGGAGCTGGTGGCCCTGCGGGAGAGGCTGGCTGTCCGCGACAGTGAGCAGCAAGCCACGTCCACGCAGCTGCAGAACCAGGTATCTGGGGAGGGTGGGACGGGCTGAGGCCACTGCCCACTGTGGAACAAGTCGGAAGACGTCGCCCAGGGTACCTGGGACCCTCCAGGCCACCCGCATAATGGACAGATGGGGTCTCCTCCCCTGGCTTGGGAACACACAGAGGCCTGGGCCTCCCGTCCTGATCCTCCATGTGCCATTCCTCGTGGTTACCAGGGGGCCAGATCCCCCTCTCCATGAGTGACAGGCAGCATGTGTAGACGTGGGCGGAGCAGGAAGGCACAGGGATGTTCCTGCTCTGAGGCTGGTGCTGAGTCCACTCCATCTTCCGAGGTGCCCTGGCTTGGGCAGCCCACATGGACCAAACTCATTGCAGAGGTCGCCCCATGGAAAACTGGCAGGAGAAGAGAGGCTGGGGTGTGTACCAGGGAGAGAAGGGAGCTCCCAAACCTCTGGGAGCCAGAGAAAGCAAAGGTTCATGCTGGCCAGTGTTATCTCCTGCATTAGCTAGCCAGAAGGCTGCTGGGGACGCCACTGGCCCTTTGGGCTGACCCCTGGTCTTCCCCTGAGTGCCTGGCTAATTCACTCCTTCCCACCATCAAGTGGGCCCCGAGGCCCCTTTCCTGGGGCTCAACTCCCAACTCTAATACTCAGTGTCTCTCAGGCCTGAGTCTGACATTTCTCACTTCCCCAAGGTCCTCAGCCCTGTCTGCACACCATCTCCGTGATGGAGCCTGTGCCTGCGCTCCTGGGCCTGGCTCTCTGTAGAACGCCCTGCCTTCAGGTGGAGCAGCTTCTTTCTCTGTGATTGCCAAGCCTGTAGATCTTCTGTTCCTCATTACCGGATGCCGTGACTTGTTCTCAGTTCCGGGGGCAGCAGATTATTTCCATGCACTTTTATTTATTTTTGTGTTTTGGGCTGTGCTGTCTTTGTTGCTGCACGTGGGCTTTCTCTAGTTGTGGCCAATGGGGCGTGTTCTTCGTTGTGTGCAGGCTTCTCATCGTGGTGGCTTCTCTCATGGTGGAGCACAGGCTCTAGGTGCGCTGAGGTTCAGTAGTTGTGGCCCACAGGCTTAGTTACCCTGCGGCAGACTCTGCGGCATGTGGGATCTTTCCCAGGCCAGGGATCGAACCCATGTCCCCTGCATTGGCAGGTGGATTCTTACCCACCGCGCCACCAGGGAAGTCCTCACGCACTTCTCAGATGCAGCGTTTTTCCAGCTTACACGTGTGTCCTCAGGCTCTCTCTGTCCTGACCACCCATCCTTTGCTGAGTTGGGTGGGCCTCCCTGGGGCCTCCCTGGTGCCCAGTCTGTCTGTCTCCTTGTATATTGTCCCCACTGTTTGCTGCCCCTAGGCTGGTCTGCCCCACTCATGGGAGCTCTTCACGGCAGGTGTAACACACCAACTTTGTATCACTGTTGCCTCCTGCCTTCCTGCCTCAGATGGCTGCTGGGTGCCTGGTCTGTACAGGCACCCAGCTGAGCAGTGGGGGTGCCCAGGTGGAAAAGGCATGCCCTGGCCTGTGGCGGCTGCAGTCTAAGGGAGGACAGACATTTGTCACTTGCATTTATGTAAAGTTGGGAGAGTAACAAAGTCTCTGCTGGCGGGCGCACACAGAGGGCATGAGGGCTCTTACCAGATGCCTTTGTCAGGGAGATCAGGACCTGTGGCAGGGAGAGCTTCTTCTTCCCCGACTTCCTTTGGTTTAGTTTGTCTGGGCACTTCACTTTTGAAACAAGTTTTGTTTTTTGAAGAAGTTTACTGAGATAGAATTCACATTCCATAGAACTCCTCCGTTTAAGGTATACAATGTATGGTCTTAAGTATATTAAGGTGATGATGCAGCCATCACCACTGTCTAGTTTCAGAACATTTTTGTTACCCTTCAAAGACTTATTAAATCACTCCTCATGTCCCCTTCCCCCCAACCCCTAGCAACCACTGCCCAGCTTTCTGGGTTTTTAAAAAATCTTTGGCCTCACCGCATGGCATGTGGGATCTTAGTTCTCTGACCAGGGATCAAACTTGTGTCCCCTGCATTGGCAACATGGAGTCTTAACCACTGGACCGCCAGAGAAGTCCTGTGCCCTGCTTTCTGTTTATATGGATTGATCTTTTCTGAACATTTCATATAAATGAAATAATATGTGGCCTATGGTGACTTTAAACAAACGTTTGCATGCGTGCATGCTAAGTCTTTTATGTCGTGTCTGATTCTTTGTGACCCCCATGGACTATAACCCATCAGACTCCTCTGTCCTTGGGATTCTCCAGGCAAGAATAGTGGAATGGGTTGCCGTGCTCTTCTCCAGGAGATCTTCCCAACCCAGGGATCGAACCCACATCTCCTGTGGCTCCTGCATTGCAAGCAGATTCGTTACCACTGAGCCACCAGGGAAGCCCCTAAATGAATGTTTAAGAAACTTTTTTTTCCCTTTAATTAGCAAAACTGACTTACTTTTTAGACAGGAAGTTGAGGGTCAAGCATCTCGGCCTTTTTGGTGTCTTTGAGCCGCAGCTCTCCAGGCAGTCCTGACCCCTTCCCTTATCCCAACCCCCACTCCTCTGGAAGATCTGGAGAATTCAGAATCGTTCCTGGTCTTGGCTCATGTTTTGTTCCCGCAAGCTCTTATCTGAAAAAGTATCTCAGGAGATGCACCTGAAGGTTCAGGTCTCTGAACCACTCTTGGAAGGGTCTGACCCTGTGGAGCTGAAGGCCTGGAGCCCCATCCATGTCCTGACTTTGGCACTACTCATCAGCTGTGTGACCTTGGGCTAGTTAATTACTGCTCTGCACCTCGGTTTCCTCATCTGTAAAATGGACATAACAACAGTATCTGGTTTGATGACCAGTGTTATTGGTGTCACCACCATCACCACCCTCATCGTTACTGGGAGGAGTGTTGGATTTGGAATCATGTGTGCAGGCCTTGTGTACTGGCTGTGTAGCTGTAGTAAGCCACTTCCTGTCTGAGCCTTCATTTACCCATCTCTAAACTGGGTCTAATAGATGTTGCTTCATGGTTACTGAGGAGCTCAGTTATGAGATTGGACAGAGACGTGGATCACAAACTGTAAACTGCTGTGCCTTCTCAGGTGTCATGTCTGAGCTCTGGTTTCCTGTCAGCCTCACTGGTTTGTCACAGATTGACTTTCTTGGTGTTTCTATATGTTGCTTCTCTAAGAAAAGCCCACCATGGGGTACCCTCCACCTCCTTCTCAGGATGCCTCCTGGTTCCCATTCTTGTTCAGACTTGTCTTTGAACTCAACTGGCTTTGCCGTGTTGCTCTTCCTGAAAAGCCACGTGGTTAAGACTGAGGGCTCTGCAGGGCTCCAATTCTAGTGCCAGCACTTAATAGTCAAGTGACCTTGAGCAAGATTAACCAAGGCTTAATCTCTTGGGACCTCAGTTTCTCCTCCTGTAAAATGGAGATAATGATAGTACATACCTCAGAGGATTGAGGGGCTCAAAGTAAAGATCTAATCAAGAAATCATTGCCAAATCTGATGTCATGAAGCTTTCTCCTTGTTTTCTTTTAAGAATTTTATATATAGTTTTAGCTTTTGTGTTTAGATCTTTGATCTATTTTGAGTTAATTTTTGTATATGGTGTTAGTAAGTGTCCAACTTCATTCTTTTGCATGTGGATATCATTTTCCCAGCACTACTTGTTGAAGAGACTATCCTTTCCTCATTAGAAATTTTAACACCCTTGTCAAGAATCAGTTGACCAGATACATGAGGGTTTATTTCTAGGCTCTCTATCCTACTCTATTGGTCTATATATCTGTCTTTATGCCAATTCCACACTTTTTGGTTTACTGGAGCTTTGTTGTAAGTTTTGAAATCAAAGAATGTGGGACCTCCAACTTTATTCTTCAAAATTGTTTTAGCTATTTGGAATCTTCTGAGGTTTCATATGAATTTTGGGATGGACTTTTCTATTTCTGCAAAAAAAATGTCATTGGGATTTAAATAGAGATTGCATTGAATCTATAGATTGCTCTGGGTAGTGTTGACGTGTTAGCAATATTGTTTCCAAACTATGAATGCAGGATGTGTTTCCATCACCATTATCATCTTTAATTTCTTCCAGCAACGTTTTATAGTTTTTAGTGAACAAGGTTTTGCCTCCATCGTTGCTTTATTTCTACATATTTTATTCTTTCTGATGCTATTATAAATGAAATTGTTTTCTTAATTTCCTTTTTGTATTGTCCAGTATTAGTGCATAGAAACACAACTGATTTTTAATGTGTTGTATCCTGCAACTTGGCTGAATTTATTAGTTCCAGTTGGCCTGATTTGTTAAATGCTCAAGTTAGTTGCCACCATTTAAATCTTAGTTAAGTTCGTATAAAAACCTCAGCTTCCTTTTTTTGGTAATAAAATAGTGGAAGATGTGGCACTTCTGGGCTGACATTCCCACATAGTACCCACTGCCTGGAGCCCACTAGCCACTCCTGCCTGTGGTGGAAGGGAGCATCCTTCAGTGAGCCCCACCTTTGCTGCCCCATGCCCTGCCTTACGGCTCACTCACTCAGGCATTCAACACTCTTTCTATATGTGTTTACTGAGCACCTACTGTATACCAGGTGCCATTCTAGGCACTGGGAGTACAGCGCTGACACAATAGACAAATATCTCTGCCTATCTGAACGTTCATTCCATTAATAGAACTCATTACGGTGCTAGGCCCTGTCCTAAGCACTTTGCATATGTTATCTCTGGTAATCTTACCTAATCCTCCAGACCTCCTCGGTAAGGTAGCCTCACTCTACAGCCAAGGATATGGAGAGAGGCATGGTGGACTTGAGACATGTCCAAGGTT
Organism: Budorcas taxicolor; assembly: GCF_023091745.1. Taxonomy (NCBI): domain Eukaryota; kingdom Metazoa; phylum Chordata; class Mammalia; order Artiodactyla; family Bovidae; genus Budorcas; species Budorcas taxicolor. The sequence goes on along the minus strand of NC_068927.1, from coordinate 27,383,081 downwards.
GTCCGGCATGTTAGGGCAATGTCTGTATTAGAAAGCTGGGCAAGTCCAGCCTGAGAGTCCATGATCCCAGTGACCCTTGGTGCAGAGAACTCACATGTGAAAACCCAGCAGTAGAGGCAGGGTGGGTGGACGTAGCCAGACAGGCCTGGTCATTGGTCACATATGTGGGCAGCCAGGAGTCAGGTCTCCTGGAATGGGGAGTGTGTTGGGGGCAAGACAGTGTGCTTCCTGGGGCTGCCCCTCGGGCCTCTGGACTGTGTTTCCTTGGGGCTGTCTGGATCCCAGGCCCTCTCATTTTCCCAGCACAGGAATCCCTTGGTCTCGCCACTGGGACAGCCCTCCATTCCTCCGAAGACAGCTGATGATGGAGGGCCAGGCTTGGTGGGAGGTCGAGGGTAGGTAATCAGTAGGTTGTCTGCATTGAGAGGAGCAGACACTGGGAAAACGCAGACCAGCTCGGGCAGCCCCACCCTCTGCTGAGCCTGCTTCTGCTGGGAGATGTAACTATGGGTTGGCGTCAGGTCAGCAGACGGCCCCATGTCCCAGGTCTCCCCCGAGGCTGCCCTGCACCAGGCCAGTGACTCAGTTTCTCTGGATGACGAGGAGACTGAGCTCAGGGAGTGTGTGTATGTTAAGTCGCTTCAGTCGTGTTCAACTCTTTGCGACCCATGGACTGTATTTCCTCTGGGATTCTCCAGGCAAGAATACTGGAATGGGTTGCCATACCCTCCTCCAGGGGATCTTCCCAACCCAGGGATTGAACCTGTGTCTTTTATGTCTCCTGCACTGGCAGGCAGGTTCTTTACCACTGGGGAAGCCCCAGGGAGAGTGTTGCACAAACTCAGCCTGGTCCCTTCTCAGCCCTGGGGTTGACCGCGTGCTGTCCTGGGGGTCGTCACGGCAGCCTGTTAGGAGCCTGCTTGCCCCTCTGGCTGACTCTTTGAACCCTCTTTGTGTACAGATGCAGATAGGGTTGCTGATTCAGAGCTGTGCTGGGTGGGCGAAGCGGGTGCCTGTGGGGCCCCCTTCCACAGGAAGCTCTGCCCTCTGGTCAGGTTCACCCTCAGCTCCCCGTCTCTGCTCTGCGCCTGCCTCTTGTCTCTGTCTCCATTGCCCACTGTTTTCCCTGACTCTGAGGGACTCACCCGTTCCCCCTCCCAGGCTGGGAGAAAGCTGCCATCTTCCCCTCAGCGCCCCCTGAAGCTGAGCCCTCTGTGTGGAGGGCAGGAGTTCCGTGCCTGGGCAGCGCGTGTTCTTCATTCCCAGGCCCCTAATGGAGCTGGCCAGCTGGGGTGCAGTCACTGCACGCCATGGGGTGGTTTGTGCCTGACCAGCCATCCTGCGGTGTCGGTGTGTCCCCCACTGCCCGAGACAAGCCGGGAGAGGATGAGGGTCTGACATCTCTGACAAGAGGGGTCTTTTACAGCCTCTTCCTCATGCCCCACCTCACCCCTAGCCTGGGCCCCCAGGGAAGCCTCTGCCTTTTGGGGGTACCCCTCTGAAATTCCAGACAGAGGGTTGGCGCTCCTAGAGTTCCAATTGTGATGTAAGAAGAGAATAGGAACTGGGCTGCAGGCAGGTGGCAGGTAAGCATCCTGACAACCGCCCCCTCAGGTAAACACTGGAAACCCCCACTTTCATTGCATTGGATCTGAGTGCCAGTGGCGTTGGGGACACATGAGGTCTGAGCACCCCTAGCCTGGTGCCAAGGAAGCAGTCTGTTGGGGCACCGACTCTGTGCAAGTGGATCTTACTGGGTGATTTCTGAGGAAGGGGAGGGAGGTGGGGGACCCCAACCTTTCAAAACGAGGTGGACTCCACCTGTTTCAGGGTGGGAGGAGTGCAAGAGAAATATATATTCTTTGAGACTTAAAAATTACTCCAAAGCATTAAATGTTTGTCAAGCATAATCCTGCTATCCAGCACCCTCTACTTTTTTGTATTGCAAATGCAATTTTGTTTTTGGATTTTTCTTTGACTTAATACATTGAGGAGCCATTCCCTACATTATTTAAAATTCATGATAAGCATATAAGCAACAGTGACACAGTAGTGTATGAGTGCATTTACCGTGACCCACCTAAGCAATCCCCTAATGCTGGGCATTCAGGTTATTGCCAGTTTCATGGCTAAAGAATGATAGGCTGCTTTATTCAAACTCCCCTCTAGGGCAAAGGGACTGATCGCTCTGTGTGTCAGGCTAACAGAAGTGGGCGCTGGAGGGAGCAGAGAAGTGGCATAGGCTTTGCTGCCTGCCTTGGTCCATGTCCAGTGCACTGCTGGGAAGCAGTGTGCTGGTGGAGCAGGTGACAGAGGTGACCTTCTCGGGTGCCCTCCCTTAAGCCACCTGCTTGCCCGGTAGCAGGCTTTGGGCAGCCAGGTTGGTCCTCCCAACCCCTCTCTGGGTCTTGTGTCTTGTACTCCACCTCCTTAACTATGAGTGAGCAGCTCGCTGCTTTCACTGGTCTTTTCCTTGGAGGTGGGGTCACGCCTGTTTCCCAGTTCCTCCCGCAACCCACTCAGGGAGGCAGAGACCAACTTGGGGTTCAGCTGCTTTCTCCAGCCCCAGGAGATGGTTGGTTCTGAGCTTGTGCTCAACCGATTGTTGATACATCTCAGCCGTATGTAGTGGGGAGATTTAATATGCACAACCTGAAAATCCCAGTGTCTGGCCTCGCTTGAAAGGTCAGAAGTTTGGCAACACCGGGCCTGTGTCCCAACACCGGGCCTGTGTCCCCACCCCACACCGCACTCCCACCTTCTTCAGCTGGATCTTGGGCGTCTAGTCCTGCACTGCTTTTCACCTGCTTGCCTGGCTCGTGGACCCTGTAGGCAGTAGGCTTTGTCTCCTGGTGTTTAGTAATAGCCAGCCCAAGGCTTTGTGGCCTGCTTGTGTAAACTACACCTCCTTATCTCCGTGGAGGAAGCCTGACTCTCTCACGGTACCTTTCCCAAGGTTCCCTGTGGTCGTCACAGAATGTTCTACAGGGAATCCCTAAACATGCTCTGATGAATGCTGGTGCCAAAGTCCTCATCTGCATTTTGGGTCATTTCCGAGGGGAGAGTTCCTGGGGGCAGGCTGATGTGGAACCAGGGTCTAGGCCTGCGGGGAGAGCAGGGAGCCCCCCTGGAATCCTGCTCTCTGGGGGCTGGTTTCTCCTCCTTGGGCTCTGGCTGAACCAGGTTACCCTCGCCTCCTGATGGAGTGCACACCCCACGGCTCTCTGGCAAGGCAGACTGGAAGCTGGGACGCAGATCCTAAAGGTGTGCTGGTCAGTGGCAGGCTGGTGTCTCCACAGACAGACTCCCCAGGAACCACTCAAAGTGGAAAATTCTAGGGGCCGGACAAGGACCAATCCACATTTTGTAGTACCTGGAGTTTATACAATTTGGAGGCCTTTTAAGAACAAAAAGATATAAAGTTACAAATACAAAAGTAGGTACAGGCCTGGCCAGGGGTCTGGGCAAGGCAGATGTCTTGAGGGTCAGCCCCTTGAGTCCCCTGTCGAGCTGCCCCTGGAGTAGGCCCAGGGGTCACCTCTCTGCGTTCACTCCCTGGACTCCTGAGAGCCCGGGCTGGCCGGTCCTGTGATGGGAGAGTGTGCTGAGAGCTGTCAGGACCAGGCCAGGCGCACTGCACCTGGAGTTCAGGTGTGGTCTGATGTATGAACACAGGGAGGGCTGGGGCCATGGGGTCGGGCGAGAGGCCTGGGAGTGAGGAACCAGGCTTACCACCCCTGGCTTTGTGCTGGCAGGTGGAACACCTGAAGGAGAAGCTCATAAGCCAGGCCCAGGAAGTGAGCCGCCTTCGATCTGAGCTGGTGAGCGCAACAATGCCATCCTAACGGGGCTGAGGGGAGGGGAGAAGCTTCCAGGGTACTTATCACCATGAGCTGGTGTGACCCATAACGGGAAGAAGGTTAATTCTTGTTTGCTGATGTAAAGCAGGAGTGTGATCTCTGTGTATATAAATATGACTTTCCTTGTTACTTTCACACTCAGGAAAATAGAATGAGAGGGCTGGGGTGCAGCCAGGAGCTGTTCCTATCTCACTACCCTCCTCCATCTCTTCTCTCCTCTGCCCTCATCTTTGTCTTTGTCTTCTCTGGAGCCCCTTCTCTCTTCCTCCGTCCATCACCGGCCTTTCTTTCTCTTTTCTCCTTCTCTCTTCCTCCCCATCGTGGCCCTCTGCCCACCCCACCCCGTACTGTCTCTGCCTCCCTGCTGCCCTGTCCTTCCCCCCACCTGCCGTGGCCACATGCCCCCCCCTCCTCGACTCTGGCTCTCTGCAGGGAGGCACCGACTTGGAGAAGCACCGGGACCTGCTGATGGTGGAGAATGAGCGACTGAGGCAAGAGATGCGGCGCTGCGAGGCGGAGCTGCAGGAGCTGAGGGCCAAGCCGGCGGCCCCTTGCACGGGCTGTGAGCACAGCCAGGTAGGCCCAGGACCAGTGTGGTTGGGGGACAGGGGCCTTGATTCCCAGCAGTCACCCCAGCTCCTCACGCTGACTCTTGCCCGCTGGTCTCACACTTGACCCGTCCCCACCTCCCATGCCTCTGTGGCTGTCCGTCTGCAGGAGAGCACCCAGCTCCGCGACAGGCTGTCCCAGCTACAGCTGGAGGTGGCAGAGAACAAAGGCCTGCTGTCAGAGCTGAACCTGGAGGTGCAGCAGAAGACCGACCGGCTGGCCGAGGTGGAGCTGCGGCTCAAAGACTGCCTGGCCGAGAAGGCGCAGGAGGAAGAGAGGCTCAGCCGGCGCCTGCGAGACAGCCACGAGACCATCGCCAGCCTGCGCGCCCAGTCGCCGCCCACCAAGGTGAGCCGGGGCTGGGTGGCTGCCTGCTGTATGCACCTGGGCTGTGCCTTGGCACTGGTCTCTGGAGCCCAGGATGGGCCAGACATAGAACAGGCTTGTCTTGGTGAATAAGTAGGTGCAAGGGGTTGAAGGAATCCTTCCAGGTCTGCACTCAGCCTGGCCCCTTCCCCTTCCTGCTGTCCAGGGTCAGGCCATGTAGGCATCCAGCAACCGAGGCTTGGGGCACCTGCTGTGAGCCAGGCATGGATGCGATGCTTCACTATGTTCTGCTCTCGTCTTTGCCCTCCTTGTCTGTTCTGTGCCCAGTCTTGGGCCACAGCCAGGCTCCTCTTGGGCTCGTGAAAATGAGAAGATTCCAGGAGGCCCCTGCACCATTCTGGAAAGCCAAGACCTCAGGGCTCCTCTAGTTTTTTTCTGCGGGCTGTTACTGGGATGCTCCTGAGGGTCCCCTCAGGGTCCCGGGGTGAGGGCAAGGCACTCACACACCTCTGTGTGCCCGTCCATCTGCCCCCGCTCACAGTATGTCATCAAGACAGTGGAGGTAGAGTCATCCAAGACCAAGCAAGCCCTCAGTGAGTCGCAGGCCCGGAACCAGCACCTGCAGGAGCAGGTGGCCATGCAGAGGCAGGTGCTGAAGGAGATGGAGCAGCAGCTGCAGAGCTCGCACCAGCTGACTGCACAGCTCCGGGCGCAGGTGCGTGGGTCATCGCGTGGCTGTTGGGGTGGCATGACGCTGGGGTCGCCCTGTGGCACAGTGCAGAGGCTGAGCACTTGGGGTTCCACAGACACGTGTTCCAGTCCCCCTATCCCTGCTGGCCGTTGTGACCAAGGGCAAGTTTCTGCTCATATGTAAAATGGTCTGATCGCAGAACCCAGCTCCCGGTGGGGCTTGACCTCATTGCAAGATTGACTCAGGGCCTGGCACACACGCTCTTGGAAGGGTACCCTGGTCCGTATGATAACTGACAAGAAATCCTCTCCCTTGCTTCCCAGGGCCTGTGGGACCCTGGATGGTGCTGGGTTGATGCTGGGAAGTAGCTGCACGGAGCTGGCAGCCCTTTCGGGGAGAGAGATGGCCATCCTATCTTTTGCTTGTGCATGTGTGTGTGTGAGGGGTGGGGCATCTTGCCTTCCCATGGGGCGTTCCACTGAGCTCCTGACCCTGGCTTCAGATTGCCATGTACGAGTCGGAGCTGGAGAGGGCCCACGGGCAGATGCTGGAAGAGATGCAGTCCCTGGAGGAGGACAAGAACCGGGCCATCGAGGAGGCCTTCGCCAGAGCCCAGGTGGAGATGAAGGCAGTACACGAGAACCTGGCAGGTAAGCCAGCCGGCTGAGCCCTAGCCTGCTCCCCACACCACGGCCCTTCACCCCGTCCGCCTCTCACCCCTTTGCGTCCCCACAGGCGTCCGGACCAACCTGCTGACGCTGCAGCCAGCGCTTCGGACCCTGACCAATGACTACAATGGGCTCAAGCGTCAGGTGCGCGGCTTCCCGCTGCTGCTACAGGAGGCCCTCAAGAGCGTCAAGGCCGAGGTGAGTGCAGGCCCTGGGTGGCGGGGCTGGGAGAGGCTCTGGAGCCCCTGGGTGGACACAGCATCCCCCACCACGCCCTTCCCAAACTCAGACAAACCCCCAGACGGCAGCTCCCTTCCCTACCACACACATGGCTGTCCTCAGACCATTGGAAAACCAGTTTGATTCAGGGGTAGGTATTTGGATATTTGTCTTGTTATGAGTCTGTAAAGCAAACATGTCACATATATCTTTATATCCCATATGGGCTACGCATATCTTTATATTTCAAACATGCTACACATATCTTTACATCTGTTAGGTTTAATTTTTTCAAGCTGTACTTGTGCAGTATGAGAATAACCAACGTCTCTAAAGTGCCTCCTACATGCCGAGCCTTTTATAGCCATCAGCTCCTTGAGTCTGTGTGACAGCTCTGCAGGACAGACATATATTTGGGGAATCAAAAATAGTTCTTCTCCTTTAATAAAAAAAATCATGTCAATAATACATGGACATGTTGCAAGTACACACTTCACAGATGGGCTTCGGATGAAAAGGAAAGGCCTCTCTCTGCCACCCAGCCTGCTCCCCGAAAGAAACCTCTCCCAGCATGTCCTCTAAAGGGTATCCTGAGCACACTGAAAACTGTTGACACGCATGTGCATGTACACGCACTTCCCTTTGTCCCAACAAAGGGGAACAGGTGTGAGTGTGGCCTGCATCTTGTTTCTTTTCCCTATGAATGGAACTTGAAAGCTTTATCACTAGCTCCTATGAATTCCCTTTTTACAGATGAGGAAATTGAGGCTTGAAGACATTGAGCCAATTGCCTCTGGTCTCCCAGCTCCTCAGAGTAGAGCTGAGATTTGGGTCCAACTGAATCCTGTGGAGTGAGGGCCGAGTCCCAGCTCTTTGCTCATCAGCAGGGCAACCTTGAGATTGGCTTAGCTTCTTTGGGGCTCAGTTTCTTGCTCTGTAAAATGGGTCTGGTCGCAGTACCTACCCAGAGGGTTACTGGGAAAATCTGACGTGTGACAGCTCAGCTCCGGTGCCCAGTCCAGGGCAGGCAGCGATGAGCAGGCTGTCAGTGGCGGGTGGGGGCCAGCAGCTGGGCATGTGAGGTGGGTGGAACTGCCCCCCTGATGGCACTGCCCTTCCCCCACCAGATTGGCCAGGCCATCGAGGAGGTCAACAGCAACAACCAGGAGCTGCTGCGCAAGTACCGCCGGGAGCTGCAGCTGCGTAAAAAGTGCCACAATGAGCTTGTGCGGCTGAAAGGTGACTGCCGGCTGGGTTGGGGGGTGCCCAGCAGAGGGGGCCCTGACCTGCTTCGGGGGTGCTCCTGCCCTTCCCTTTGGCCTCCAGTGCCAGTCCTTGGACCTGTGCCCTGTCATTTTGAGGCACTGTTGTGACCCCCTCTTTGTAAATAAGGGTACAGAGGCACAGAAATGTCACAGGGAATTTGCTCAGAACTGCACGGCGAGTAAACAAACGGTCCACCTTGGATCCGTCCAACTCTGAAGCCTTTCCTAGTACCCATGGTAGCCTACCAGGTGTTGGAGGAGCAGGGCATTGAAGTACTGGGTGGTGGGTGGCTAGAATGTCATTCTGATGTAGGGCTTGGTTCAAGCTTGAGAGAGCACCCGTTCACTGCCCAGTGGTCCAGAGAGCACCTGCCCTGTGCCACATGCTCTTCCAGACACTGGGGATATGTCTGTGGACCCCACAGAACCCGTCCTTGCCCTTATGGTGCTCCCTTCAGTGGCGGTGGGGGGTAGCAGATGGTGATCATTAATCACCCTGAGAACCGCATCAGTGCCCCTTTACCTGGGCTGAGGAGGGGTTCTCTGAGCTCCTAAATATCTGACAGTTGAGGGTGCTGAGGGGGCTTCTTGAAGGAGGTGGAACCAGGGCTGAGACCTGGACTGTGAGCTGGAGTGGCCAGGTGAAGGGAGGTGGGGCCGTGCTAGACGTGATGGGGAGCTTTCTCTTCATTCTCTTCATTCAAGCCTCTGGGATCCCCTCTAAGGGCTTGAAGCAAGGCAGGTGGCGTGATCGAATCTGTGCCCCAGTCAACCCCTGGGCTGCCTTGTTGCCTGTGCCCATCTTCTGCCTGGTCCCGTCAGCCCATCTGATTCCCAGACTCTGTCCTGGCATTCACAGTGCCCTTCTAGAATGAGAGAGCAAGCTCCTTGGCTTAGTGGGACCCAAGCCCCTCACTGTGTGTGTGAGGAAACTGAAGTCTAGTTGTGTGATGAGGTGTCCATTTTGGTATCCCACTCAAACTGGGTGCAAGGTGCAAAGTCTCCCCTCTGAAAACTGACCTTTCCTCTATGTCCCCAAGGTGAGGCTGCCACCCTCAGTTGGTTTGCTTAGCAAAAAATGTATTGACACATGAATTCATAGTATAGTGTGAATGACTAAGAACAGCTTTGTGGGCCACCTTGCCCTTGGGGGCCTTACTAAGAAGGTAGGGATCTCTTGAGCCACTGGCCTGCTCCAGACACCAGTGGACACCATTGTGGAGGTAGTCTGGTCTTGACCAGGCCTGTACCCATCTCTCCTGCCCCATCAAATTTAGGGAACATCCGGGTGATTGCCCGTGTCCGGCCAGTCACCAAAGAGGACGGGGAAGGACCTGAGGCGACCAATGCTGTGACCTTTGATCCCGACGACGACTCCATCATTCACTTGCTGCACAAAGGAAAGCCTGTCTCCTTCGAGCTGGACAAGGTCTTCTCCTCACAGGCCTCACAGCAGGACGTGAGTGTGGCCCCTGCTGGGAGAGGGACTGAGAGACACACCTCACAAGGGGGAGAGATGGGTGAGGGCTGGACGAAAATAAACGTAAAGGAGGGGAGACAGGATGGAGAAGCCTAGGGCTACAAGATCCCTCTCTTTACCACTGGAGGAGGAAAGAAGGTGGGAAGGCAAAACAACCCCCGTGGCTCCGCCCATCACAGCCACACCCACTCTTGGGCCCATCCTACTCAGGTGATCCCTCCTATCCTTATAGCCACACCCACCCTCATAGCCCCTCCCACCCACATGGGCCCCGCCCACAATCAACCACACCCACTCTCAGCCCCTCCTACTCACATGGCCCCGCACACCCACTGGACCTTGGCTTGTCTGGAGGCAGGCCTCTCCAGCCAGGAGCACCACCTTTATCAGCCCCACGGGCCTTTCTAGGGACTCCCATGCTGCTCACGCAGACCTCAGGGAGGAGCCTGCAGCCTGTGTGAGCCAGGCTGGTCTTCCCTCATCTCTGCCAGGGCCAACCTGAGAGGCCTCTTTTGCTTGTGCCCAGGCTAGGCTTTATCTTTGCCCCCATCCTTTGTCGCTGGCTGGCAGGCAAGCCAGTGGAGGTGCCAGGCACATGCTGCCTCTCCCTTGAGAGGGGGAAAAGCTGGGGGAGGGCTCCTGATCTCCTGGCTCAGGCTGCCCCTTCCTCATGTGCCAGTGGGCAGTAATTACTACCCTGACTTCCTTTCAGTCTTTTGGCAATGAGGTTGCCCACTGACGCCTAGTGTAAATGACTCATTAGTCACAAATTCCTCCGCAGTGAGCTGGTTGCCCATGATAACATGTGCCATATTGTTGCTGAAGGAGGGGAGTGGTCAGGAGGTGGCTGGGGTTGGGGGTGGCTAGCAGCCTTGGCAGCTCCACATCCTCCATCCTACGTCTTCTCTGCAGGTGTTCCAGGAAGTGCAGGCCCTCATCACCTCCTGCATTGATGGCTTCAATGTCTGCATCTTTGCCTACGGCCAGACGGGTGCTGGCAAGACATACACAATGGAGGTGGGTACCCACTGGATGGAGCAGGGGTTCAGAGTGAAGACTGCCCCCTTGCTGCCATTGATGGGGGTGCCCCTCATTGGTCTCGAGGTTCTATGTGGGGCTTGCTTTGCCTCACTTGGGCTTCACAGCCTTAGAGCCGAGCCCATAATTATTTGTGTTAACCCTAAGGCACCAGGCCTAAAGAGGGGGTGCCCTGCCCAAGCACACCTGCATGGTCCCAGTAGGTACGGAGGAGGGGAAGGTGTGCTGACAACAACCTCTGGCCCCAGAGGGGTCTCGGCCTGGGCTAAGAGTCCAGGGCAGATTGGTGTGACGAATCTCAGGATTGCCCTCATTTCAACCACACACATGTATTGGGCTCCTGTTGTATGGCTGCTCACGCTGGGCCCTGGGGGTGTCGAGATGAATGAAGGGGAACCTCGACCCTCAAGGAGATCCTTGGGCAGCGGGAGAGACTGGCCAATGGAGGCTGTCGTGGGGTGCCCAGCTCTTACCTGCAGCTTGCAGGGCCTCATCTCCCCACCTGGAGCACCCTCCCCCGACCCCACACCCACCTCCACGGGCTGTGGCCTGGAATAGGGGCATTGAGAGGAGGAATTCTGACTGTAGACAAAAATGGAAAGCTGGTCCCAGGGTGTGTCTTTGGTTTGTGTCTTTTGTTATTTCCCTGGCTCTTGAGGGTTGCTACGGGATTCTCCAGGTAGAGGAGGAGGAGAGGTGACCTGGTGTCCCAACAAGGGCCGTGAGAGGGCCCTGCTGGCCCAGGCTGTTAGACACCCTTTGGGAAGGCTCCCGTGGTGGGCCTTTCTTCCCCAATCTGGACCTTCTTTTCCCTCAAGAAGGCATTGATTAGACTGTTTAGTGAGAGGCAGGCCAAAAGAAGATGGGAAGGGGGAGGGGGTGGTTGGAGGGAGTGTGTGCAACACCCTTAGGCTCCCAACTCTTTCTGGGTGCCCAGAGTTGAGGTGACACCAGGGGCACCCATCCTCCAACTCATCCAGGCTGAGGCTCCACGTGGATCAAGTACCCAGCCTGGGGCTCAGCTGTGACCAGAGTGCCTGTCCTATGGAGCTGGCCCACCCATGGGGAGATGGCAGTGCCCACAGCAAGTCACCATGTGTCCTTCGGTCAGGTGCTAGAGAGGAAAATTCAGCCAGGAACGAGGAACCAACAGTGAGGGAGGGATCCGGCGTTTGAAGGGAAAGGAAGCTTCCCTGAGGAGGGGACATTGGTACAGACACCGAAGCCAGTCACAGGACTGTGGGGCAGAGGGGACAGCGGGGCAGAGGCCACGGGGCTGGAGGGTGTGGGGAGGATACTGAGGCCCCAGTGGCAGAAGCGGAAGTGGGGGTGGAAGGTGCCACCCAAAGGGAGGCCCAGGTGAGGACTCGAGACTTGTTTCTAGAAAGGCCAGCCAGCCCATCCGGCCCCAGTTCACTCGCCAGCTCTCCCGCAGAACCTGGCTCACGGCCCACTTGACATTGAGCCCCGACTCTAGGCAGCAGCAGGGAAGTCACACATTCCCAGTGGCTCCTCCCAGGGGGCCCAGCAGGGCCAGGTGGTGTCCATCAGCAGCCCCTGTGTGCAGGCCCCAGGCCAAGTCCCACCTGGTGCTCTGCTTTAAGTCTCAGGCCCAATCTTGGCAGGGTGGGTGAGAAAACAGGCCCAAGGAGGTGAAGCGGCTTGTAGCTGGTGGAGGGTGTTTAGAGGGCAGGCCGGCATGTGACAGCTTAAGTCGGGGAGGCCGGCCTGGGAAGGGTAGCCAGAGCAGGTGGGGAGCATCCGCACAGGTCAGCCTTTGTGGGGAGAGGGGAGAGGCCTGGCTCACTGGGGCCTTGATTTTACCCCCAGGGGACCCCTGAGAACCCAGGCATCAACCAGCGGGCCCTGCGGCTGCTCTTCTCTGAGGTGCAGGAGAAAGCATCTGACTGGGAATACACCATCACCGTCAGTGCCGCGGAGATCTACAATGAGGCCCTCAGGTGAGGGGCCCTCAGGTGAAGGGCTCTCAGGTGGGCGTCTCAGGTGGGAGTGGAATGTTGTGACGAGGCCCAGAGAATCCACTGGTTCCAGGCCCCTCCCCTGCACTAGCAGGCGGGGCGGAGGGCCCACTGAGCCCACCTGGGACAGGCAGACCAAGGCCCTCCTTTCCCTCTGGAAGTGCCCTCACCCCACCTGCAGGCTGCACTGGGTGGTGAAAAGAGAGTGGGGTCTTGGGGAACCCTGCCTCCAGGGGTTCAGTGCAGCATGGGGGCTGGAGTTACCACCACCCCAGGACTTGTGGGGAACATTCCTGCCTCTGCCCTTCAGCAAACTGAGTGCCTGAGAGGAGCTGGGGCTGGGGAGGGAGAGGGGCTGAGCCCCTTGGTGTCCAGGAAGGCATCGTGAAGTGTGATGGTTGGGAGAACATTCCAGGCTGGGGGCGGGTGCAAGTGTAAGCAGAAGGCAGACTGGGAGGAGGGCGTGACCGTCCTTCCTGCCCTCAGGGACCTGCTGGGACAGGAGCCCCAGGAGAAACTGGAAATCCGGCTGTGTCCAGACGGCAGCGGGCAGCTATATGTGCCGGGGCTGACCGAGTTCCAGGTGCAGAGCGTGGAGGACATCAACAAGGTGAGGAGCTGGGCGGGCCAAGGCTGGGAGGCTTCCGCCCACAGCAGAGCGGCTCCGCCTGAAGGGATAGAGCTCCGATGCGGGCCCTGCTGGCTCCGCAGGCCTCTGGGAGCCTGTTTCCTCCCGCGGAGGAGGTAGCGGGTGACGCCCCTTCATAGGGGTGCTCCAGGACTGGGGGATTCCGAAGACCCCACTCCAAAGCCGATGCGTCGGCCTTCCCGCCTCCAGGTGTTCGAGTTCGGCCACACCAACCGCACCACGGAGTTCACCAACCTGAACGAGCACAGCTCGCGCTCGCACGCCCTGCTCATCGTGACGGTGCGCGGCGTGGACTGCAGCACCGGCCTCCGCACCACGGGTGAGCCAGGACCCCCAGCGCCCGGCCCGAGCACCCCCATCCCAGCCTCTCCCGGGGCGGCCCTGACCTGCCCGCGGCCTCCCCCCCCCGCAGGGAAGCTGAACCTGGTGGACCTGGCCGGCTCGGAGCGCGTGGGCAAGTCGGGGGCGGAGGGCAGCCGCCTGCGGGAGGCGCAGCACATCAACAAGTCGCTGTCGGCCCTGGGCGATGTCATCGCCGCCCTGCGCTCCCGGCAGGGCCACGTGCCCTTCCGCAACTCCAAGCTCACCTACCTGCTGCAGGACTCGCTCAGCGGGGACAGCAAGACCCTCATGGTGGTGCAGGTGAGGGCCTCAGGTGGGCCGGACAGGGTGGCCATCAGCGTGTACGGACTTGGCCAGTTCCAAGAACAGGGGTTCCCACCCCCTTCCTTCCCCTGCAGCCCGGGTATCCCGCAGGCTGTGCAGAGAAAAGCCTCTTGTCTTCAGCAGCTTCAGAGTCAGTGGCATATCCCCCCCCACCCCCCCATAGTCTTCCCAACAGACCTGGCCACAGTCACTCTTTGCTTGCAGCTTCCTCCACTTAAGGGCTTCCCTGGCGGCTGAGAGGTTAACGCGTCTGTCCGCAATGCGGGAGACCTGGGTTCGATCCCTGGGTTGGGAAGATCCCCTGGAGAAGGAAATGGCAACCCACTCCAGTATTCTTGCCTGGAGAATCCCATGGACGGAGGAGCCTGGTGGGCTACAGTCCACCGGGTGGCAAAGAGTCGGACACGACTGAGTGACTTCACTTTCACTTTCCTCCACTTAAGCCAGCTTGGTGAAGTTGCCCGCACAGCTCCCCTCCCTCTCATCTTCTCCAGGGAGCCTTCTAGAATCCCCTGGTGGTGAGCTCCCTCTGATGCCCCTTCCAGTTCTGTGAGGACAGCCGGGCAGCCAGGTGGAGAGTGAGCTCTCGTGTGTCCCCTAGGTGTCCCCTGTGGAGAAGAACACCAGTGAGACGCTCTACTCCCTCAAGTTTGCTGAGAGGGTGCGCTCTGTGGAGCTGGGCCCCGGATCCCGCAGGACAGAGCTTGGGTCATGGTCCAGCCAGGAGCACCTAGAGGTACAGGGACCCCCGCTGGTGCTGGGTCAAAGACTTCTGGTCATGGGCAGGAGGGAGGATGTGGCGGGGAGGACAGCCTGGAGTGGGGAAGAGGGGGATATATCAGAGGGGGTGGAGTCAGCACTTGAACCCAAACCCAGTAGTCTCTTCAGTCCAGGCGTTTTTGTTGACCTCAGAGGTACCTAGGGGTCATCAGCTGGTTGGAGGTGGGGCAGGGAGGTGCAGGCTGGCACACAGATGCTCAGTAGTAACTAGTTTACTTCTTTATTAATTCCCACCTTCTTCCCATGGTTATTGTATCATCGTCACGTCCATTTTGCAGATGAGAAAACATTTTTGGGTGGCTGGGGAGGGGAAACACATGGGTGGCGGGGGACCCGCCCACCTGCCCTTCTCTGCCCACAGTGGGAGTCAGCTTGCCAGACGCCACAGCCCTCAGCACGAGCCCATTCGGCCCCTGGCTCTGGGACCACTAGCCGCCCAGGCTCTATCAGGAGGAAGCTGCAGCCCTCAGGTGAGTCTTCAGGGAGTGAGCCAGGGTGGGGAGCCTCCCCCATAGGCTGATCACAGCCACTGGGCTGCCCTTATCAGAGTGGGCTTTAAATTTATAAAACTTCTCCAGACCAGTTTCACAACCTTCCTTGGCCCTGGGAGGTAGTCAGGGCAGACAGTGCTGGGTCCATTTTATTGATGGGAAACTGAAGGCTCCATGGAGACGGAGTGTCAGGAGGGGAAGCCAGCCCTCTGGACTCCTAGCTAGACCGCTGATGTGAGGCCCAGGATGCAATTCTCTGAGGCTGGGTTCATGAAAGACATGGCCTCCCAAGTAGGCCGTGGATGGGTGATTAGAATCCGGGGCACCAGCCCCCAGCTTGGCCCACTCACAGCAGGGCCTGCGAAGTGTTTGAGTCTAAAGGGGGTGTGGGCAGCAGAGTCCTGGGGGGTGGGTCCCAGCCCAAGGCAAGCCTACCAGTGAGACACCTGTTGCTTTGATTTCAGCCTGACGGCTGGGGCTGCAGAGTCTCCAGGTGAGTGTGGGGGCCAGCAGCCCAGGGCTGCCCGCCCACCCGCCTGCCTGGCTGCCTCGGGTTGCAGGGCTGTGCTGGGAAGTTGGCTGGGTCTGGGGCTCGCTGCCTGCTGTCTGTGTGCTTCTGCCCAGCTGCCTCCTGCTCTAGGACAGAGGCTGACAGTCTGGGTGCTGACAAAACCTACCTCCTCCCATAGGGAAGTCCAGGCCATTGCCTGTATGATGGATGTGCCCACCCTGCCGGACCAGGGACCAGCAACTGGGTCTCCGTGCATGGCTGCCCCGCCCCTGCTGCAGTGTCTGGAGCCTGCAAAGCAGAGGCCAGAGTGGAGGCGCCTCTTTGACCCCGTCTCCCCTTAAGAGATGAGAAACATGTTCAGAAGGAAACCATGTCTCTTGGCTGTGGCTCTGGGTGCAAGTGGCACAAGCTGGAAGGGCAGGCCCAGGTCATCAGTGTGCGCCCTTGTGGGGAGGGCAAGTGTGTTGTGTGGGAGGGTGGGCCCTCGCCTGGGCTGGCCCAACCCTTCCCAGCCCGCAGAGCCCCTCCAGAAGGCACAGGAACTGTGGGAGCTGGGCGGTTGGTGGCCAGCCCTGTCCTGCTCTTCTCTGGGGGTAGAGCATCTCGCCAGGCGTGTATATAGTGTTCCTACGTGTACACAGGAGGCCTGCTCCTGCCGCAGGTCGGGCTTTATTTATGGCCGGCAGGAGGCCAGTGGGTGGGGATCTTGCTGCTCCCCTCTTCTGCCTGGCACCAGGCTGTCTCCCTGCTCACTAGCCTCTTGACATTTTCCTCCCTCTGAAATCCTATTTAAGAACTTTTGGAAGCTTAGCCATTTTTACTTATTAAAATAACCTTTTTACACAAGCACTGTCTGGAAGAGTTGGTCTTGTGAGTCCCTGATCAGACACAGGGAGCAGGGTGTTGGCATGTTGTGGGTGGTTCCCCATTGCTGGCTTGTCACCCAAGTCAGGATCCAGTGTCCTCCCCTCCATCCTCACCATGACTGACCCATACGAGTACTGGCACCTTCACCTAATAAACGGGAAACTCAAGCTCTCCAAAGTCTTGCCAAAAACCTAGCCACAGTGGTCCCTACTCCACTGCCTGCCCTCTGCCTTGGCCTTGCCCCCTTAGGTGAATGGCCATAGGTCAGTGCCACCCCCCTCCTCCCTCTGCCTACAGCTCCCAACCATTGGTGCCATGCCCACCAGGCTCCCCACCATGGAAGTGGTGCTGGTCTGCACCTGGTCCCAGCCTTGGCGAAACATGTGCAGGGCTCTGTGGGGTCCTCGCACCAAATGAGCTGAAGCTGCCTCAGGAGGAGAAGCAGGGTGACCTCTGGGTCAGGGGAGCTGTTCTGGCCAGCCAGCACTGGGGGCTCCTGCAGGGAGGGGCAACTGTTCAGAGCATGGGGTAGCTGCCTTTCCAGTCCCATCCTGGAGGCCTCTGGGGGTCGGGGGAGGGTGGTGAGCTCTGGATCAGCCACTGCATTAAGTGGCCCCACTGCAAGGCTGGGGTCCCAGCCCCCTGCAGGGTACAGCTGCTGACTGGCCTCAGAGGCATCCACTGGACAGATGGGAGTGTGGCTGAAACAGACGGGCTGGGCTGGAGAGCCTGAGCCCACCCCTCACCGGTTTCGTGGGGAGTTGCTGTGGCCGCCTTCCCCCAGAATAAGTCTGAACTTACCCCTTCCCACAGGCCCATCACTCTGCTGCCCCCTGCTGGCCACCCAGTGTAGCGCACCACCTCTGGGTCTTGGGAGAAGGAGCGGTCTCCTCTCTGAAGAAGCCATCAGGGGCCCAGGAGAGCCTTGTGGCTGCCAGAGGATGCACCTCCCAGCAAGGAAAGCAGGGAATAGTTACAAATTTAATAAAATTCACCTTATAAATTACAGCAGCAGCCCCTTACAGCAGCAGCCCCAGGGCTCAGTTCACTGCCCCAGGAAGCAGGAGTTGGGCAAAGCTGGGCAGCTGTTGCTGCAGAGAAGTTGTCAGAGTTCAGGGCTGAGGAGTGGCCAGTGGGCCAGCGCCGCCGCCTCCAGGATGGCCACAGGGCAGCAGTGGGGGCTGGGCAGAGGCTCATGGGCCGGTGGGTGCACAGGGAACAGGAGTGGGGCCGAGGCCAGGCCTGAGGGTGCCCCCACTCTCTGGGCCCCTCAGTCCAAGCTGGCCATGAGCAGGTGCAGCTCGCGGAAGGCACTGCCGTGGCGGCCACTCAAGCCCGACTTGCTCTTGACGAGGCTGCTGATGCTCTTGAGCTGCTTGTAGCAGAGCCGGCACTTGTGCAGCCTGTGGGCATAAAGTCAGCGCTGGAGGTGGCCAGCCGGCACGGTCCCATGCCCCCCGCCCAACCCCAGGGCCTTTCCTGTACTAACCACACCGGCCCTCCTCCCAGGGGAAGGCTGAGACCCAAAGAGCAGGGCCCAGGCCAGAGCCAGGCCATGGAGGAGCCCAGGCTCTAGTAACCCCACCCCATGCCCTGAGCCACTGTCCCAGGCACAGTGACCGCCTCTGTTGGCTGTTTCACCAGGGCCATCAACAAGGAGGCTTGTGTGCTCTTGCCTGACATGGCGTGCACACACATACACAGACACATAAAAACACAGACACACACACCACACACCCCTCCCCACTGCCAGCGTTCCTCACCTCTCCTCCCGGCTGATGTCCACACCCACGGAGGGTGGGGCCGCCAGGATGTCTGTGATGAGGGGCAGAAACCGCTGCAGGATCAGCTTCAGGGAGGTGCAGCCCGTCTGGACATAGCTGCAAGGGCAGAGGGATGGATAGAACCAAACAGCACATGGCTCACGGAGACAAAGCGGGGCAGAGATGGGGCCAGAGGCAGCATGGACTTGTGTCACTCTGGCCTTCCAACTCTGAAGGGGACAGCAGTGTGGTGCAGCCACCCCACAAGTGCACCAGCCCTCGGGGTCTTTCCTGTGGTCCACCACCCCGCCCCGCTGTGAGGCAGGTGTGGCTTACCCACGCGTACCTCTCATACTTGCTCTGCAGAAGCTTCTCGATCTGCGGCAGAACCGTGGTGCACAGATCCAGCTTCCACAGGGAGCTGGGGAGAGGGCCAGGGACACATGCCCTCAGCACCTGGCCCTGCCCACGCCCCCCACCTCCCATCCCCCGTCATGGCCACTCACGCCTTCTGGTTGACAATGTTAAGGAGGTCTACGACCACAGACAGGTCATTGATGGCCACGGCCGAGTCCACCGATGTCTGTGCAAACAGAGCGCCCGTTAGTGGGGACCAGGGACACAGTGGCCCTGCCTGGGTGTGATGTGATCACGGGCTTTATTGAGGGGTGTACACAAAACTGCAAGGTGTGGCGATAGGAGCCGCCTACCACCCCTTCAACCCCACCCCAGAAGCTCTATTCTCAGCTCAGCTGCAAACCCAAGCAGAGATGGCACTTGCCTTGATATCGCCTGTGGTCCACACGCCCCGCACAGTGTCCAGGTTCTTGTGGCGGCTGGTGAGCACGACACACATGGTGTCATGGCCTTTGCGGATCTGGGACATGGCATCCTCGTCGACCAGCTCTGCCTGCTGGGGGATCTTTACGGCCTGCGTGGGACGGGTGCCCGGATGCTGGCAGCCAAGTTCTGCCCTCGCCCCATGGGCCTCCACCCACTCTTAGCCTGGGCCCCCCACTCACGGGCAGGAAGTCGGAGGCCTTCAGTCCGATGGGCTCATTGCGGGTAGCAGGAAAGATGGCAGGCTCAGCCTTGGGTGCAGGGGTAGAAGTGACGACCGGGGGCCGGGACAGGACCTCAAGCTGGAAGGGTCTGGAGTTAGCAGGCAGCCAGCCCAAGGCCTCCCCCTCTGCCCCTCTCCAGCAAGGGTCACCCCAGCCCTGATTCAGGACACCAGGCCCTCTCTGAGCCTCATACCGTGCCCGCTCCACCTGGACATATGTTTGGCACCGGGAACTGTGCGTCCGTGGCTGGGCTGGGCTTTGCTGCCTCCTTGGCTGTGGCCATGTCTAGAGATAGAAGGGAAAGATCTTTGGGTCAGGTCAGGTTGGGAGAAGGGCCAGGTGGGAAGGCAGGTCTCAGGCTGGGACTCTGGGTGGCGCCTCACCTCTTAACAGGGGAGGCCTGGAGGAGAGGGCGGGCCTGTCCCCTCCCTCTCCACCTACTCAACCACAGGTCTGGCAAAAAGCAGGAACCGAGCACCACATGTGGATGGGACCCAGGGAGTGGTGGCCCCGACACCTCACTAGGAATGGAGTGTGTTTTGCAGGGGGAGTTGGTGCTGAGTGGACGATGAATAGGAGTGTGGGAGAGAGAGGTGCTTCAGGAACCCAGCTTTAGGGGCTCGGGAAGATGGTCCCTTGAGGAGA
Organism: Budorcas taxicolor; assembly: GCF_023091745.1. NCBI lineage: Eukaryota > Metazoa > Chordata > Mammalia > Artiodactyla > Bovidae > Budorcas > Budorcas taxicolor. The sequence continues at coordinate 27,363,509 of NC_068927.1, read as the reverse complement.
AAGCTGGTGGCGGCGGCGGGGGGGGAGGGTGAGTGGGAGGCTGGGCTGGAAGATGAGGGTGCTGCATCCCACCTTCTCCAATCATAAAGCATATCAGGTTTTTCTCCCTTCTTAAATCCTCCAGCAGCAAAAACCAGCAGCAAAAATCCTCCAGTAGCAAAACCCAACTCCCAGGGCCTGGGGACCTGGCCCCCCAAACCCCCACCCTCCTCTTAGCTCCCTCCCACCTGAGGCTGTTCCCTCCCATCTCCTCATCTGACCCCCAGGCCTGCCTGATGCACCACCTCTGCAGAGCCTCACAGCCCCCATCTACACGAGCCCTAGCGCCTCTCGCCACGCCTGGCTCCTCCTCCCACACGGCTACCACCCGCCTTCCTCACTGGGTGTGGGCACCTGCCTGCTTTTTCACGCTGTTACCAGGGTCTAGTGCAGCACCTGGCACACACTAGGTGGTTTCTGGGTGAATGGAGGGAAAAGACCCAAGGGGGGAGAGGCTGGGAACTGTCCTGTGGGAGGGGGCAGCCTGGAAGAAGACTGGGGAGCCCAGGAGGCCAGGCTCTGCCCCATGACTCACCATCTTCTGGGGGTGCAGGGAAGGGCTCACTTCTTCGGGGTGGCGTCCGACCTGCAGAGGTGAAGGGGGCTGGGGACTCACATGGACCAGCCCAGGGCTGCTGTCTGAGCCCTCAGGGCCCAGTCGGCGGGGGCCCAGGGCCCCACAGGATGCGGGAGATGGGTAAGTGGTTCTAGGGCACACACAGCTGTAGCTCGTGATCTGTTCCTAGGGCCTGAACCCTCAGGCTTGCCCCTCCTCAGACCCTGGCCCCTGGCAGGCTGAGCACCAAGGGGCTGCTGGGCTTCTGCTGGGGCCTAGAGGACCTGGATACAGAGCCGGGCCCAGCTGCGGGTGAGAAATTAGGCTAAGGGGAGCGCAGAAACGTGGACACCATCCTGGAAAGGACGATCTGCCTCTGCGTCCCAGAGGGGGATGGTAGAGCTAGGCGGGGATGGGAAGGGAGGAGAGGGCCTCACTGATGCTGTTCTTGGGCTGGAAGATCTCATTGTAGTCCTCTGCGTTCTGGATCTCGGCCCGAGACTCCCGCTCATCCCGGTCGTCCTCGCTGCTGGGGCTGCGGCGCTCACTCTCTGAGTTCTGCTTCACCCTGAGGGGCCGGCCAAGCAAAGGGAGGTGGGGAGGGGGGGCGGTGAGGCCAGGGGGCCCACCTCTTGCACCCCCAAGTGCCCTCCAAGGCCCCGAGCACCCCACCTCTGAGGCTTGCTGCAGGTGGTGCTGGGCCGCTCGTAGATTCGGCGAAGGGGGGCGCTGGGGTGGGGTGGCTGCTGCGCCAGAGGCCGGCTGTCCTGCACGGGGTCCTGGGCCACTGTGCCTGTCCTGGTGACCCGTGTCAGGTCCACGACGTAAGAGGAGACGTTGCTTTGGGAGAAGGCCACACCTATCTGCAGGAAATGGAGGAGCTGGGGCGGGACCCTTCATGGGGCCCTGAGGGTAGAGTCCCCACAGGGCCAGGAGGGAGTTGGGGACTTGAGCGGGAGGAGACCGGCGGCCCGGCACAAAGATGCAAGGTGGGCGGTAGCTCTCTCACCAGCTGGTCGTTGCAGATGGCCAGGTCGGCCACCTTGCCCCAATGGACGAGGACCACATCAAAGCAGCGCTCGGGCTCCCAGCCGTAGACGCGCAGCGAGTCCTGGCAGCCACTGTACAGGCAGCAGCCATCGGGGTTGAAGAGGATGCTCCTGGGCCAGCCGAGAAGGGGCCGTGGGTCAGAAGCCTCCGGAGAGGTTCCGGGAAGCCCAGGACCAGAGCGGAAGTGGAGACAGGAAAGGGCCACGGCAGCCACGCCCCACAGCCCGGAGGAGGCCCCGCCCACCGCCCGCCTACCTGACAGGCCCTGGCTCCCCTTCGATACAGCTCACCACCTGGAATTTCTCCAGGTCCCAGAAGCGGATGGTCCTGCAGAGAAAGCCAGGCCCCATGCTGGTTTCTACGCAGGCCGGTGGCTGGGAAAACCCGCTTTTCTGCAGACACTTGCCCACCCACCCCCAGGTCAGGGCCACTCTTGAGCATGTGGGAAGTGGACACCGGCCTTGGATCCAGACACCCCAGCAAGGCCCAGGACGCTGGGGCCAGGAAACTGGAGTCAGGAGAGAGATGTGGCCTGGGTCCCAGGCTGGCTTGGTTGGCAGTCAGTTCAGTCTAGGTAGGATGTGACACCCCAGGACCAAAAGTCAGATCGGGACAGAAGCACACAGAGAGGAGAGAGGTGTGGCGGTCACAGGCCACAGGCCCTGCTCCTCCTCCTCACCTGTCAGAGCTGCCAGAAGCCAGGAGGTACTCATTGGGGTGGAACTCTACCACGTTGACAGGCCCCGTGTGGCCGGGGAACTCGGACATCATCTTGCCAGCAGTCAGATCCCAGAGCTGGGGCAGGGTGGGCTGGAGGTCAGGACCAGCCTGGCCCTCAGCCTCTGGACCACCCTCTCAACCAGTCTGCACCCTTATCCAAGAACCGCCTCCCACTCTGGACAGTCTTGGGGCGGGCAAGCCCGATGGGGAGGGAGGTGAAGACCCAACCTGGGTGTGATCGGCAGACCCCAGTCCCCAGCCCTGGGCCCACGTCTGGCCGGGAGCTACCTTCACCGTGTGGTCATCTGCGGCCGATGCCAACCACTTCCCGTCGGGGCTGAACCGGAGACACCGCACAGCCTGGCTGTGCCCCTGAGGACAGGACAGAGCATGAGCGCTGGAGGGGCTGGGCCCTGTGGGCTTCCCTCCTCACCCTCCTCCCTGCCCTCCACAAGCAAGTGCTTCTTGGGAGCAGGCAGAGAAGTGACAGACAGCCACCTGCGGGAGATGCCACAGAGGAACACCTCTCCACAGGTGGTCACGGACCACCCCCCTCCCCAGTCCTGCAGAACACTCCAGGAGATCAAGACCTCATGGTCTTACAGGTTGAGGAGCAATGTGTCCTGTGCCTCTTTTTGGAGAGTTAAATGCCTCCTCTTATGTCAAAGGGTCCAACAACTTTGAAAAATAATTATTAAACTCAGTGCTTTGAAACTCATATGAACAGGAACCCCCTTCACTTACTAACACCTGTTGCTGCTGCTGCTGCTAAGTCGCTTCAGTTGTGTCTGACTCTGTGTGACCCCATAGACGGCTGCCCATCAGGCTTCCCCGTCCTTGGGATTCTCCAGGCAAGAATACTGGAGTGGGTTGCCATTTCCTTCTCCAATGTATGAGAGTGAAAAGTGAAAGTGAAGTTGCTCAGTCATGTCCGACTCCTGGCGACCCTATGGGTTGCAGCCTTCCAGGCTCCTCCGCCGTGGGATTTTCCAGGCAAGAGTACTGGAGTGGGTGCCGTCGCCTTCTCCGAATAACACCTGTTACCAGCCTACAAACTGTGGAGCACAGTTTGGTGAACACGGTTCTGTGGGGAGGCAGGGAAAGCTGGGGGTCCAGGTGGGCCACCCAGCGCGCCCCTGCTCTGCTCCAGAAGCGCATCTCTCATCTGGACTTTCTGTTTCTCACGCTCTCACCAGGCGGGATGAGCAGCTCCTCCAGCCCCTGCCAGGGTCTGGGCACCGCCCCAGGCTCCATGCCCTCAAGGTGCTTGTGGAATGATGGACAAAGGGGCCTCACTTACCCTGTATCGGAAGACACAGCCTTTCCTCCTGATGTCCCAGAGCTGTGAAGTGGGGAGCAGAGAGGGGCCGGGGTCAGGACAGGTCACAACCAAGGTGGGCTGCGCTGGGGAGGCCTAGCCAAGCTCAGTCCTGGAGCTTGGGTCAGAGGGCAGTAGATGGCCATGAGCAGAGAGGGGCTCTGAGCACCTCCAGGTCATTACACCCCAAAATGACAGGGGTCTCGAAACTACTCAGTAAAGCTGGGCATTCCGAGTACAAATGTCTGGCCAGTGCTCCCACATCTCCCTGCCTGGGTGGGGGTGGGGGGACATGGATGCTGTGGCACACGGGGGAGATGCCCCCGCTGAGCCGAAGCCCACCCCCTAGGGTGGGACTCAAATTCCTGGTTCCACTGCTGGCCCAGTCCTGGGAGAGCCAGGGTGCTGAGTGGTGTCTCACCTTGATGTTTGTGTCCTGGGAACCCGAGGCTACAAACTCGCCATAAGGGTGGAAATCCAGGCTGCAGATGTTGGCTTTGTGTCCCATAAGTGTGCGAAGGACTAACAAGGGAGAGAGCAGAGACAGTGGTGTGAGAGGCGAACAGGACAGCGAAGAGAAAGAGCTTCAGTGTTCATTTGTGTGTGTGCTTTCGTAGTGACAACACAGAAAAACACAACAGTAATACAGACTTTCAAGATGGGGAGGAAGATCAACCAGAGTCCTACCGCTCTAACAGCTAGCTTTTCTTATTTTCCTCCTGAGAGATGCCAGCCATGTCTGCCATTACATGAGCCCGCAGAAAACTCCCTGCAAGCACCATGTGGCTTGTACCACTGGGCTTGTGCCAACATGTTCTCACAAGAGTGAAGCCCCGAAGTCAGCAGAGTCGAGCAGCTGCTGCACTTGGTTTAGGCCCTGTGGACATGGAGCTTATGACCTGCCAGGCATCCCATCACACCTGAGACAGCACGAGGAGAGGGATGCAGGAGCGGTCCAAGGTGGGGGAGAAGCTGCCAGGTTGAAAAGAGAAATCCAGAGGGGCTTTTTGGAGGAGGTGGTATCTGGGCAGGATGTCAGTGGGTGGTGGATGAGGGAGGCTTGTGTTTCTGTATCAGTTTTCTCTGGTACCACTCAAATTTGCCTCTTCTCTCTGGCCTCATATGCCTTGCTTTTTAGAAGATTTATAATTCTGCTGTTTGAATGAAACTGATTGTGCCAAGGGTGCTGGCACAAAGTATGGCAGTCCAGTGATCCTCAGGTTTGAGCCAAGGTGAAACAGGCTGCCTTGTGAGGTAGTGAGCTCTCTGTTGGAGCAGGTGTTCAAGCAGACTCCAGACATAATGCTTTAAGGACAAAATTCGAAGACACTAAAATCTGAGCAGCTGCCCTCCCCACACTGTAGCTGTCACGTGCCATCGGGGGCTCAGCACTGCCTTTCTGGCCAAGGGGGCTTCGGGCACATGCAGCCCAGTCCAGGCCCTGGAAGGTGCACACTCCTCTCGCACGTGCTCCAGTCCATGCCGCCCCTGCCAGCCCACCTGCTCTGCACCCCAGAGCCAGGCTTCCAAAACCCAGCCCCACCCCAGAGGATGCAGCAGATCCCACCCCTGCGTAGGCCGGCTTCATGAAGCCCAGACCGCCTTCCTGTGGGATCCTGGCCTGACCCGCCCTCGCCCTCTGGCTCTCCATGGAAAGCAGGCAGGACCACATTCTTCTGGTGTGATTTCTGCCCTGCTCTTCGGTCCTGGGAGGGCTCTCGGGGCCTCCTGATGCCCCACTTGGTCACGGGATCCAGGAGCTGCAGAGAGGAGGGGCCTCCAGGGCCTGTCTACCCCACATGGGAACTTCCAAACCCTCCAGCCGAGCAGCTGGACCCTCCAGTGATGGGCAACTGCAGCCACAGTCAGGCAACCCTTTACCAACCCCTTTCTGCACGTGAGGTGCCAGTTTGCCTCTGTATCATTCCCACCCACACTGTGGGCCTGAGGTCTTAGGTCTTCCAGCCGAGAATGCTGAGGGCAAGTTTCTCTTCTGTCACTGAAACCCACCCACCCCTGCCAAATGGCAGGGCAGAGAGCACTGGGATGGGAGTCCTGACACCAGGATTTGCGGTCAGACACCCCAGCCATGGAGTCTTTACCTAGTTCAGGGCCCTCCTTGGGGCTGTTTGCCCATCTGTCAAAAAAGGAGACAGTGCCAACCTGGTGTTGCATCAGAACCAGCTAGAAGCTTATGAAAGCCAGATCCTGGGCCCATCCCTCTCCTGAGTCAGTTTCTCTGGGAGTGGGGTCTGGGATGTGTCACAAGTTGCTTGTAGAACCGCGAGCCCTAGGAGCCTAGGGCTCAGGAATCCCAGACGTCTTCAGTCTCCATTCTTTGCCTACCTCAAGAAGTTCCTCACATTCCCTTGTGCATGAAAGTCACGGCTGTGAAATCACAACTCTTGGCTTCTCTTTATGTCTTGCTCCTCTGTGAATGGCGAATGGCTGGTACCCTCCACTGGGATCTGGGTCCAGCCAGAGGCTTCCCAGAGGTGAACCACCTGCTGCCTGAGCCTTTCTGTTTTCTTGGCTGGAGCCCAGCCAGCCCGGGCATGCTCCTCCCTGACCCCTTGTCCAGCGATGACCCCGCCTTGTGGGTCCTGTATGGGGCCAGGCAGTGGGACTGAGTGCTGAGATGCTAAGCTCGCAGCCCTGTTTATTATCTAAGAGGTCCTGGGGCTCTGTCTTTCTGAAACAGTCCGCCACTGGGTAGGCAAGTATCACCCAAGAGCCTCAAGTGAGGTCCTAACTTGAGGAACACCTCTACGAGAGCAGAATGAACCTAGCCACTGGGCATGCATGGCCACTGGGCATATGTGGCCACTGGCCACCATTCTGCAGCAAAGCATCCTGCAGGCACCACAGAGGCCAGAATGACCTTTAAGTCTCAGCCAGGGCATCGTTTCTGGGAGAGGCAGACTCGGCAAAAAACCATGCAACCCCTTCCTCTCCCATCCTTCAGGGAGCAGATGGCCTCCCACCTGGCATGCTGCAAGGTCCAGACTAGAGGCTGGCAAAAGCAGTGAGCAAGCAGGTTTTACTTGGACCTCTGAGTGTCAGCCTACACAGTGTTCTGAAAAGTATGTTGAGTTAGCTGTCAACCTTTAGAAATGGGTGGATTCCACATAAATACCCAGATTCCCAGCTTCTCTTAAAAAATCTATAGAGCTGGCAACACTGTGCCCACATTCTTGTGCAGCAACAGCCAGTGAGGCTGAGAGGCAGCTCCCATTCTAGGGTAAGTGGGACTCCCTACTTGGCCCAGAACTGAGGGCATGAGTCTACAGACTAAGACCCCAGCGAGGACCTGGTACAGGGACGAGAACATGCCCACCAAGGCCCTTCACTGTGAAACCTGAGGACAATGGGAGGAAGAGAGAGCCTGCAGAGAGAGAGAGAGGCAGGCAGGGGAGGAGAGAAGCATGTCCCACGTGAGGGATCTGGGATGACCTCCCAAAGCAACCCTGGAACCTAAAACACACCATCTGGTCACTGAACCAGGAGAGAAGCACCCAACCTAGTCAGGAGAGGCTTCCTGGAGAAAGTGGCTGGACGGGAAAGCTGGGGACAAGCACCACCGCAGGCATGCGTGGGGGGAGGCAGGCGTGGACACCTACTTTTGGCAGCTTCCAGGTCCCAGACACGGATGGAGCCCGACTGGGAGCCGGCCACGATGAGCTCCTCGGGGGTGTTGAGACGGACGCTCTCCACGGGGGACGTGTGACCCGTTAGGCTCTGAGGAGAGAAGGCAGCAGCTTTGGTGCGCTGTGTCAACAGACCCCCAGCTGCCCCCCCTCAATCCTGGATCCCCGGGAAGCCATCAAGCAGGGATCCTGTGGCGCCCCCAGGCCTCTCGGCTCCCAGGACTGAAAGTGGGCCAGGCCCCAGCTACGCTCCACCATCACCCGCTGTGTTCCCGACAGGAACGTCACCTGCAGGAGTGGCCCTGCAGTAGGGCAGCTGACCCTTGAGTCCCAAGTCCAAAGCACTGTCCTCCTGGACTGTGCTCCCATCTCTACTCTGCCTGGCCCAGCCCTCCAGAGGGGAAACCATGGCAGAACTGAGGTCTGACCCGTCAGCGGCCTCTGGAGCCCCCAGCTCCCCAGGGGCTGACCCCCATCAGAGGACCCAGCCACGCTCTCAGGCAGGGGCTCTGGAAACCAGAGGACCCGGGAGTGATTCTGCTGGAAACACGAACACTCTCCCCAATTCAGACCAGCCTCTGTTGATTCTTTTTCAATTGGGGTATGTTACTCTGGACTTTCAGGGAGCGGGAAACACACCTGAACCCCTCAAAACAATTTCAATTCTCTTCTTAACCCAATCTCAGTTCTGACCTTAACGTTGGCCGCAGTTTGGGTCAGCTCTCAGCTGTCCGCTGGATCTCATAAGAAAACTGAGTTGATTACGTTTCTACTAATAAACCTCGCCTCCTTTTTATCTTTACTTGGTCAAGAGTCAAAAGAATACCACCCTGTGCAGCAAGATTGTAGGGGGAGAGGGCAAGCTTCACTGCCATCGATGAGTATGTAAATTGACTTCTGGAGGGCAGTTTGGCAATATGTTTTGAAAGCTTTATAAAAAGTACACATGCACAGATTCAATCTTATGACTGCAGATCTGTTTAAAGATTTAGGGAGACGAGGATGTGCCCTACTGTGGCTGGGCTGAGCCAAAAACCCGGCTGTGACTTCCATGCTGGGAGCCAGGCTCAACCCTACAATGGGATACCACAAAGCTATTAAAAATCGTGTTGTAAAAGGGTATTTGCTGACACAGGAAAACACTTGCACTGTTGCTATATTTAAAAAAAAAACCAGGCTACAGAAGAGTAAGACAGTGTACTGGAAACATATTGTTACATATTTGTGTGTATGCACGTGGGCATGTTTGCACGTGTACACATAGGCACAAGTCTGCACGTATGTGCATGCCCATGTGTGCAGACATCAGCCCCTAGTAGCCCCTAGCAGCACACAGACCAAAGGACCAGGTGTAATGTCCTTGCATAATCAAACTGCATATAACTCATTTCTGTATTTTTTTCCCTTCTGTGTGATTTCCTGTTTTGGAAAACGGTTTTTGGCACTGAACATAGTTGTGTAACCAAGGGGACAATGCTAATGAAATGCAGCAGAACCCTACAGGGCCTTCCTAGGACAGACGCCACCCACCTCCATGTCCTTTGCCTGCCTTTTATCTGTTGAAAAACTTCTGTCAGAGAACAAATTTAATCAAGAGAAATAAGGAAAATGCAGAAGCAGCAAAGGAAAGCAGTCAAACAAGACCAAATAATAAGAGCTTAGTCATTAAACAAAGTTACGGAACTTCGGTTCCCTCTCAAGGGCTGTGGATACTGATCTGAACCCTGTCTTGTGAGCTGTCTTGTAGATATCAAAACTCCCACCAGATGGAAGAAGCTGACTACATGACGACCAGACGGTCACCATGGCGTAAGATGCCACAGTTCTGAGAACTGGCCTCAAAGAAACAGGAACAGACAGACCGCGAGGCTGAAGATGCAGCTCGGTGGACCACCGCACAGCCGACTTCAAGATGACGTCACAGCTGGCTGTGCCGTTCTGCACGTAGCTCCCTCACGTCAACTACACACCTCTGAAACTCCCCTTTAAAAGTTCTTGACCTCTGATCAATAGCAGGGAACTGGCTATTGGACACAAGATCGCCTCCCCACCAGCTGCCAGCCTCCTGAATAAAGCAACCTTTCCTTTCAACCAACACTTGCCTCTCATGTATTGGCTCCCAAGCCAAGCAGAGTTGAGTTCATTAACACTAGTAAAGAACCAGTCCTCTAACCAGCTCCAACCAGGGGCATTCAAATCCCTTTTATGGAATGAGGTGGGTAAATGAATCAAAATAACCCTGCATGTAACTGACAGGCAAGCGGAGAGGCCAATGGGCAGGGGAGGCTCAGATTCGAGTCTGTAGGCTTATTTTAGCCTTTTCATACAGGCTCCCCAGAGTTCCTTCCCACACCAGGTGACCGCCCCCGCTTCTCATTCCTGAGGACTGGCCACTGTCCCAGCCATCTGGGTTGTGCTGGACTTCCCTGAGCAGACAAGTGGGGGGGAGCACTGATGTGCTGGGTTTCTGCAGAGCTGCCCACTCCCAGCGCCCATCCCTGGCCTGCCCATCTGCCCCGCCCCGCCCACCGGCCGAACCTCACCATGATGCAGTTGGGCTTGTTGATGGACCACAGGTTGACGCGGCAGTCATCCCCGCCCGTGGCCAGCAGCCGGCCAGAGGCTTTGCCCAGCACGAGCGAGGACACATTGCTGGCGTGGGCCACGATCTCCTCTATACAGGGAAGAGCAGAGGGAGAAGACAAGTCAGGGGCCTGACAGGCCACGTGGAGGCAGGCTGGGCCTTATCCTGCTCGGCCCCCATCCCTGGCACTGGAAGCCCAGAGGGAGGGCCCTGCTCCCTGCGGCTCCCTTTGGTGCCCAGACACACGCCATGAGCGGTGAGACAGCGCAGGGCTTGGGCCTGAGACAAAAACAACAATTTCTCAACTTCAGTCACTCCCATCCTACCCTTAAGCCTCATGAATTTTTTCCTTTTTCTGCATATCAATGGGTACTATTATTAAGTTACTATGGTCAGTTTTAAAAACCGACTTGCTAGTTTTGTTTAGCTCTGTCGTTTAAGCAATAACACGCATGAAAATTACAAGCTTGATATGTTCACTACATTTTTCCTATGATACAAAAAGAAAAATTAGAACAACGATTGAAATAAAAAATATTGACCCATGTACCACCAAAGGGCCTCTCAACTGCCGCTTGGTGTTCCTGCTTGGGGAACCCACTTTCAGAACCGTACAGGTCAACTGCAGACAAGCTGTCCCCAGGTGAGCTCAGCCAGGGCTTCAGCCCTCAGCTTCAGAATCACGGACTGGGCTCTGGTCTGAGCTCTGCTATTGCAGGCTGTGTGGCCTTGGACAAGTTGCTCACCCTCTCTGAGTGCTGCACTTGTCCTTGGGTAAATGGGAATAATAACAGTGCGTGGCTCACTGGACTGCTGAGGATTCACTGAGGACACTCCTCTGAGCTTCTGTGAGGGGCTGAATACTCATGGCTGCCAGGCAGGCTACAGATCAGGCATCATGGAGAGTGGGCACTGCGGCCCAGGAGAAATCCAGGTGGGCTGCGTGAGGAGGGAGCAGGAGGCAGTTGAACTGAGGGGTCGGATGTGAGGGCCAAACGGACAGAGAGGGAGGTAAGGTCACTGTGGGTGGCCCCGAGGGCCCATGGCTTGGACTTGGGGTGGGGGGACAAGGGTGCAGCAGATGTAAGTCTCAGAGGGCATCGCCAGGGAAGGAACAGGCAAGGAACCAAGAGGCAGCTTAGGTCTCCGAGCCAGGGCCTGAGCAGTTTCTCCTAAGAAGGGGGAGGAAAGAAACAGTGTCCCCACACAGACGAGAGAAACATGCTGAGGCAGCTGGGCGGCCGGCCTGGGCGATGCTGAGGGGGAGGGCGGTGCAGCTGCTCTGCAGAGGCCCGTCCAGGGTGCCTGCTCCAGCCTCTGCCCTGCCTGGGGGTCTCTGCAGCACTGGCCTCAGACCGCAGGGAGGCTGGGCTGGGGAAGGATGCTGGCCACGTGGCATGCCTCACAGGGGCTGCCAGAACTGCCTGGGGGCCTAGGCCCCAGGCTGAAGCTCACAGATGACATCCCACCTCAAGGGGTGGCGGGGCCAGCCCCAGCCGGGTGAGAGCTCCTGGGAGGCCCAAACATGAGCCGGGGCCTTGGGGACCCTGCCCCTGGAGTTGAGGAAGCTGGGCCTCTCTCTGGTCCACACCTCAGCCAAGGAGCCTTTTGTCCCCTGGACACTGCAGCACAGATGCGTGGGTGCCCTGGGGTTCTGGTCACAGACAGATATCTGTTCATGAGCTTCTGTTGGGCCATACTGACTGCCCAACCCAGCTAGAGGCCAAACCGCCTGAGCACTGTGACCCCCCCAGCCCGCGGCCCCTCCCCTTCTCTGAAGACACTCCCTACATGTGACGCCCTCCACGCGTGACCCACCAGGAGGCCTTGCTGCCCACCCTGCCTCTCAGCCTTCCCAGGGGAAGTTCGGGCTGGGCCCCACCACACTGGGTCTCCTGGGCCCACTGTCACCCCTCTCTGCATCTCAGGACCACTGCCTGAAGAGATGGCCAGTAATACATAGCATGGATGTTTCCTGCGTGTCCGCTAGAGGCCCTGCGCTGAGAGACGGTGTGGAGTGACAGTGATAAGCTTCTCATCTCCGTGCTCCAGCCTGGGCAGATGGCTCCGGGGACAGGGCATCCAGCCTGAGGAACCACAGATTTTAGGGCAAGCAGAATTTGAAGACTGGGCCCCTCTACAAGGGCTCAGACTACTCCCCTGCAAGCAGCCTGACCAGGGGATTGGCTGGAACCCCTGGAGGGACCAGTGGGTGGAGTGGGGAAAGGGGGGCACTCCTCAGACATCAGGCAGAGAAGGCCTCGGACAGGGCACTGGCCCAAGAGCTCCCAGTCTGGCCTGAAGGATGGTACCCTGCAGTGGCCCGGGCCTGGGTACCGAATTTAAATGCAAACAAATAAAAGTCCTCACAGCAGGCCAGGCCGATGGCTGCTGCTCTACTGTGGGGCCCAGGCTCACGCTGGTTTCCCAAGCTCAGGGGGCACACTCTGGACCCCACATCCCAGCCAGAGTTAGGGGGACACTGTGTTCTGGTCAGAAGTGCTAAGCACTGGCCTGCCAACAGAAGGTGCAAAGAACTAGGCTTCAACAAGCACTTTCTGATCCTCCTCAGACTCTAGAACCATAAGGAGCCAGAGGTCATTTGGCCTTTGAGCTCTTTAGACAATTTATACCCATGGAAACTGCTGTGAACATGAAATTGTCAGCAGATGCCCAATATGCCTGATCACGTCACTGCCCACCTGAATGCTCTGATGGCTTGGCCTTGCCTTTCAGATAAAGCCAAAGCCTCAGAAGGGCTGGGTAAGGTCCCAGAAGACCTTACCAGCCTATGAGGCACCACATTCTTCCCACAGCATGCTGCAGCCCATGGCCTCCTCCAAGACCTTGAAACCCACCAAGCTTCCTGCCTCAGGGCCTTTGCACATGCTGTTTAGGCAGCCCACCACACTCCTCTACTCCCACCCCCTCTACCATGTAGTGAACTGATTTAAAGCATAAATTCCAGCTTGAAATCAGAGAAGGAGAGACAGGTGAGTGTGATTACCTGATTCCTACGTGCTGTGCTCCCCAGACTCTAAGCCCCACTGTACTGGGACCTTGCCTATTTTGCCCTCCACTGGCTCCCCAGGGCCTGATTCTTTCCTGGTTTCTCAGGAAAAACCAGCTGTTGAAGGTATATATATATATATATATACATAACCCCAATAAATACAGAGCCATTCTGTCCAAAGTGCACCTCCTTGGGAGCCCATAACATGATTCTCCCTAAACCCTGGGACTGAGGAGCAATTTGAACATGGCCCAATCTTCTCATCTACAAATGAGGACACTGAGACCCAGCAGAGTTTTGCTCAGGTTCTCACAGTTAAAAAGTGGAGGAGCCCGGCCCTGCTTCTGAAAACAGCCCAGGCCAGGGACAGCTCATAGCAAAGGATGACCAGTTTGGACACACCAGATCTATGCCAACCAGTTATTACTAGAGGAATATGGCCCACAGAGGCACCAGCTGCAAAGCAACAGGTCTCAAAATATGATCCAGGGAACCCTGGGACCCTCAAGATCCTTTCAGGGGGTCCAAGAGAACAAAACTACTTTTTATCATATACTAAGGTGGAGTTTGACTTTTATACTCTCATCCGCTCACAAGAATACGGTGGAGTTTTCCAGAAGATACATGACATGTGATGACATCATCACTAACAGTGTGTTTGTGTGTTATGTGTTCAAATGTCTCACTATTCACTTCTGAAGCGGTAAATGTGGGTAGATATGAGTCCCATAAACAAAAACTCTTTGGGATCCTCAATAAGTTTTAAGAATATAAAAGCGTCCTAAGATCAAAAGAGTTTAGAGTTGTCAGTTTCCAGTATTGGTGGGGGTGGGTGGTACCTGGATTCAGATACATTGCAGAGGCTATTAGCAGCCCTCTGCCTACCCTCTCACCTCCGCCCCAGTCCCAAGATGTTCTCATCTGATGAGGGAGCTTGACTGGTGAGACGTCTGAAAACACCAAGGACATCTTCGAGGGGCACCAACCTATCTGCCGGCCTAACTGGAAATCCTGCTAAGTGCTTCATTATGTTCATTTTCTCACTGGAATCTCACAGCAGTTCTGGCATGGAAGCGTGATTATCTCATCGTACAGACAGGAAACTAAACCTCTGAGAGGTTAAGTCACTGAGCCAATGTCACTCAGTGCCAAAGTCATGATTTGCATGTTGGTCTATTTTATGCCAAAGCCTGAGAGTCTCCCCTTGTGCCAAGAATGGGAGACAAAGTTGAAGATCCAGGCCACCCACCAACAAACAGCTACCGGGATACATGGGGTAAAAAAGCAAGCCACTCACGCAACTTCCAGGCCGTCTTGGTGACCACAGGGGTGGCCATCCTTCAGCTGGCTGGCACCTGAAGCTCCACCCACAACAGACTGTGCTTTCCTTGTGAGGTGGGGGTGGATCCCCCCCAGATCCACCAATCAAGTTGGCAGGGAGTTTCCACACATGCAGGCTGAGGGAATGCCTCCTCTCAGGACCACCTCGTGGTTTTAAATCATCCACAGCAGCAGCCCGTGCGTGCCTTTTGGGATCCTGGGTCATGGAATGTCAGGCTTGAGCCATCTCAGCTCAACACTGGGCTGGAATACAAACAGAGGTGATGGCTTGTTAGCAAACACTCAGGGGGAGCTCAGGGGGGTCCCTGGGTTTACAGAACTGCAGCTGCAGCTCCCTGGATGACCAAGGCCACTTGATAAAAACAGACACCCACCAAAGCCACCAGAGACAAGAGCTCCACTGCAAGCTGGGTTTGAGAATCTGGAGAGGGGGTATCTCAGGCAGGGTGACTGAAGCACAGAGAAAAAGAAGGTTCTCTCAGAGGCCAGGATGATGGGAGGAGGTTCTGTTTCAGGAGGCTGGCTGCCTGAAATGCAGCTGAAATGCTGCAGTGGGGCGGGGAAGAAAGACCACATGTCTGCAGTTCTGATAGATCTCAGAGAGTCAGTTCTGTCTGACGTATGGGAAAGGGGCGGAGTCAGAGACTAAGTTTAGGGGGCCACGAGAGGCACCCAAGAGATAGAGACTGAAGTTTTCTCTAGGGAGAGTCTTGAAGAGGGCCCTAGGAGTCCAGCATATATCAAGGGAACTACTCCAGGTCCCTGCCATTCCCAAGGACAGCGCTGGGAACTAGGCCTCCAGACTGGACATGAGTCGGTATGACTCTTCAGCATTAAAAGGCGACCTCATGGAGCCTCCTATCCGCTCCTCCAAGCCTCTTTCTCCTGGATTCCCCAGGTCTGCCTCTCTAGTTCTCCATTCTCTCCTCCTTTCCCCTGCCGCCTGTGTGTGCACATCCGGTCTCCAGGGCTCCCTAACGGGCCCTGCCTCGCCAGACCCTCTTAAGTCCCCCCTTTTCTCTCTGCTATCAGTATCCCCATTCATTCACTCTCCTGCTTCAAGTGTCCCCATTCACCCCCCTCCTCCTGCAGACCCCCGGCTCTCCTTCCGGCCTCCCAGGATTTTCCCCTCGGGCCTCCACGCCTGTCCCGCCCCTCCCGAAGCTGAAGCTGGTCCCTCGGCCTTGCCTAACCCTCCCACTCCTCTCAGTACTGGCTCCAGCCTCCCTCCGCCCAGAGCCTTCTCCGTCGCATCCCGGCCTGGCCCCGCCTGGCTCGGCCCAGCCCAGGGCTCAACCTCCCCTCGCTGCCTCGCCCCTTCACCCCCTCGCCCACTCCACCTGCAGCTGCGGTTCGGGAGGCCGAGGCTCGGCTCCAGGCGCGACCCCCACTTGCCTCCATCCCCTGGCCTGATTGGCCGCTGCTTGACAACCGACCCTCACAACAAAACCTCCGGCTCAGAGCCCCTCCTTCCTCACTCCCAGCACCAATCAGCCGCCACGAGCGCGCCACCTCCCTTCTGGTATGACCAATAGAAGCAGGCGCTTCTGCCGCCTCTCCTAAGTGCCCGCCCTCTTTTCCTGAATTGGACTAATCACGAGGAAGGAGAATTCAAGAGCCGCCCCTAGGCCTCTAGTGAACCAATGCGAGCTTCCATTTTCTTGGTTCCGCCTCCGCCTCAAGCTTTCCCGTTCTTCCCCTTTCCATCTCTTTCACGAAAACTAGTTTGCACTTAAAATTTTTTTTCGAAACGCCCTCTTAGGGCGGCTACACCAATCGCTTTAGCAACCGTCCCAAATTGACCAATCACCAACCGTATTACTGGAAAACCAATTTCAGGATAGCCAATAGGAAGGGGACGTCAAGGAGCAGCGTGAAGCCGCGGACCTTCCATCTTGGATTGGGGTAAAACGGGGGACTAGGCCTTAGTCAGCACTTTGCCGAAACTGCTGTTTCTTCTTTTTCCTGGGGCTCGGTGCTGGCGTGCTCTGAGAACTTTGTTCCTCTTCTCTGGCTCGGACCCCGGCTTGAATCCCACCCAGGAGGCTTAGAGGGAAACCCAGTCTGATTCCGGGTCCGAATCAGTCTTGGAGCCCGTGCGTGCTACCCCCACGGCCTCGATGAATGGATGAGTGCGCTGCAGCTTGAGGGGGACCACCAGTTTGGATTTGGAACCCGATAAAGGCCGACTTCATTTGCGACTCGGGTGGGGTGGGCTTTGGGAAGAGCCGCTACCCACAGAAGTCAGAGGAGCAGAGGCAGGGGTCACACACATGTCTTGGGAGAAAGCCACTGGGATCTTGTTTAAAGGGATATAATGCTTATGAAGTCAGACCCGGGGTTAAGGCTGAGACAGCCATGTAGCTCTGGATCCGGTACATTTCAGAGCTTCCAGTTTCTTGTCTGCAAACTGAGGGTCTTGCACCCCCACCATGGCTGGGGTGGCCCAGCTCACAAAGTGGGAATGGCAAGCCTACGGTGTGTGCCCCAGAACTTGGCTTCTTGACGCTAGACTGCAAGAGACTGAATTCCAGCGCCTCTTATCAGCCACTAATTAGCCATGTGTGAAATGGGGATGCAGTTGCTGTATTAAATAAGATAAGGCTCTAAAGGTGGTCCCAGGCCACAGATAAAGAAGGGAAGGAGAAAAGGGCTGCTGCTGGAGTCTGTGAAACATGAGGTACACGTGGCAAATGGCAAGTGTTTATTTATAGGTAAATTAGGAAAAGCAGGAAAGTAGTGTGCCTGAGTGGATGGTCATTAGCTGGGCGTACGGAACATGAGGGCCAGGCTTTAGGGGAGGTTTCTTTCTCTGGCAGCTTTGCTGGGGCCTCAGGAGGGACTCAGAGGACCACAGGTGTAGGGGGTGAAGAGCATCAAACAAAGACTTTAAGTAACTCCACCAGGCGTGGGTCCTTGTAGAGCTTTTCCTCCAGAGCCAAGTACTTCAGTGGGGCCAGCTCCTTGTGTCTGAAATCAGAGGGAGGGGTTACAAAGCTGGTGCTTTGAGACTTCCCTGGTGGTCCAGTGGTTAAGAATCCTTCTTCCATTGCAGGGGACATGGGTTGGATCTCTGGTTGGGGAACTGAGAGCCCACATGCCACAGGGCAGTTAAGCCTGCGTGCCACAACCGCTTCTGCCTATGCACCGCAATGAGGACCCAGCACAACCAAAAAAACAAAAGCTGATGCTCCAACATCCTTGTGGGTCCTCTTGGCTCCCGCCACCCCTGCCTCCTCACCGACTGAGCCGCTGCTCCAGGATACGGATGCGGAACATGGCCTGAGAGCAGTAACTTAGGTATAAGTCTTCATCCTCAGGTGTCAGGGTCACCTGATTCTCCTGATACCACTGCTGCTTCTTCTGCAGCTCTTGAGTCTCCTGTGGGCACGGGGAAGGAGAGCAGGAGGGCTGACCCAGACTGCAGGCTGACCCCGCCCCTGCACAGGGCATCAGACAGCCCCACAAGGTCAGCCCCGTCACCCCTTCTCATAGAAGCCAGAGAAGCAGAGGCAGAAAACCTGGGGCCTTGTTTAGAGGGCTATATGTCCACAAGGACTTCCCAGGTGGCTCAGTGGTAAAGAATCAGCCTGCCAATAGAGGAGACGAGGGTTCGACTCCTGACTGGGGAAGATTGCCTGGAGAAGGAAATGGCAACCCACTCTAGTATTCTTGCCTGGGAAATCCCATGGACAGAGGACCCTGGTGGGCTGCACAGTCCATGGGGTTAGAAAGAGTCAGATACAACTTAGCGACTAAACAACAACATGTCCACGAGGTTAGAGCAGGAGTCAGGACTGAGAGCCACGTGACTCTGGTCAAAGTACATTTTCAGAGCTTCCAATCTGTCATCTGCAAAATGAGGTCATTGCACTCACCCCCACCCGCACCACCATAGAGCCGTTTGTGAAGATTAAATAAGATAATGCAGGGGAACTACACGGTGTGTACCTGACCAACAGAAATGGGTCAAAAACTATAGGAGTTGTTATAATGCTCCAGCCAGCCAGCCATCCACCCCTCCATCCCTCTGTTCACTCATCCACCTCTCCATCCACCCTTCAACCCAATAAACAAGGATGAGGAAGGACAGCTTGGTCCTTTGGACACACCAGGCACTGACCTCCTTCCCCTCCACCCGTTAGTCCCTCACAAGTCTATGAGATGGTG
The DNA here is from genome assembly GCF_023091745.1 of Budorcas taxicolor. Classification (NCBI taxonomy): domain Eukaryota; kingdom Metazoa; phylum Chordata; class Mammalia; order Artiodactyla; family Bovidae; genus Budorcas; species Budorcas taxicolor. Next base: position 27,345,071 of record NC_068927.1, on the reverse strand, counting down.
AGCCAACAGCCCTGGGCTAGTTTTCCGGTGGAGGATGCCGAGGTCCCCACCCCTGCCAGGGCCCCGGCTGCACCTTTTCAAACCGGGCCTGGATGAGGTTGGCTTTGTCAATGAGCCGCTGCTTGAAGTCATTGAGGCACTCCTCCTTGAGGCGCACGGCCTGCCAGCGCGTGAGCTTCTCCCCAGGCGGGAGCTGGGCCAGGAACGGGGCCAGGTAGTCCAGCTGGGCCTCCACCTGTCGCAGGTGCTCCTCGTGTAGCACGCGCTCCTGTAAGGGGACCGAGGGTCGGCTGGACCAGCAGGGGCCGCAGACACCCCCCAGACAGCTCTATGGAGATATGACCACACAGAACCGGGCCCCAAACCCTCTGTGCTTGAGGCCTCAGAGGGCTCTGTGCTGTCTCCTGAGTTCATGGTTATTGGTGACAGCCAACTCTGGTGTCTGTGAGTTCACACGTCTCCACTCGAGCCTCAGTACATACCTATCACTCAGCAGATGCTCACTCGATAAATGGTAATAAAGCGTCGTTGTTAATGATGTTAAAAACTGCTGGTGAGTTCCTTCTTTCCCTTCTACCCTCAGGCCTTCATTATGTCCTGTGTTGACCGCCAGAGCCCAGTGAAGCTGGAGATGTGGTGGCGGACATCCCCACCTCTGGGGGTCTGAGAACCAGACCTCAGGTGCCCAGTCCTGTCTTGGCCAACCTCATCTATTTTTTTTTTAAAGAAATCTCCACTTGGTTGGTGAAGGGGATTTTGAAGCTGGCCTCAAAAAAACCAAGCTAGGTCTTGCAACCAGAGTGGGTAATGTGAAGGCCCTCTGTGCAGGCGCCAGAGAGCTCAGGCCCGTGGCCAGAGCCCGCTTGCTGGTGCTACCAGCCCAAGCCACAACCTCCAGGGAAGCCCCCAGCTGGAGGTCTAGGCTTGGCCATAGGTGGTATCCGGGGACCTGGCCTGTATCCTGAGCACGTGTTGGGGCATGATCCAGGGAAATGGTCAGCTCACAGCAAACAGGACCACTGCGGTGTCAATAACTTCATCACCTCTAAAGGGCGTTCCCCCCCACCCCAGAATCTCTATCAACCTCAGTACCCTGGAGGTTGGGGCGGGGGGGGGTGGTCGGTAGGGGAGGGGTCCGGGGGAAGCCAGGGAGTAGGGCTCACCATGGCCTCCCGGTACTCCTTGCTCTTCTCGTTGCGCTTGGTGTCATAGATGGAGATGGTCAGTGTGTGTGCCTCCTCCTCCTCCTCCCGAAGCTTCAGGATCTCTAGCACCTGAGTTGGGAAGTGGGGGCAGACATGGTTGAAACACCCCCACCCCTGCTACCTGCCATCTGGCCCCTCTCCCGCAGAACACCCGACCTCCAGCTCTGACTCCCAGGCTTGATGTCTGGACAGCTTCTCCTCGTTCTTCAGCTTCATCATGGCCTTGTACTGGTAGAGAAGCTTCTTGGTGTGCTCCATTGGCTCCACCTGGAACAACCGCCACAGTGACTTGGAGAAGCAGCGGCAACCGCTGGGGTTGTGGGCAGATTCTGGAGCCAGATCTCTTGGGTTCAAATCTTCCCCTGCCATTTTCTAGCTGTGTGACCTCCAGCCAGTTGCTTCGCCTCTCTCGATCTGTTGTATCTCTAAAAGCACAACTAGCAACAGAAGAGAAACCGGAGACTCAGAGGGGCCAAGGAATGTGCCAGCAAAGTCAGGACTGGAACTAGGAAAGCCAGCCCCGTGGAGGTGTTGAGATCTGTCACAGCCTTGGTGCAGGATGGAAAAGGAGACGATTTTCAGAGGAGCTCAAAGAGTATTATTCCCAGATGGGAGGTCTTGATTTTCCCAGGGGCAAAGATGAATTTCCAGGCTGGGTACCAGGGCCTTCCACCCCCGTTCTCCCAGGTCCCCAAGACAGCGTGTAGGGCCCCAGGCCTCTCTCTTCACTCCACCCCATCCTGCCCATGCCCGCCAGACTCCCGAGCCCACCTCGAAGCTGATACACATGTCGGGGGTCATGATGATCTTGTTGCCCTTGCTGTCCACCTCCATGCGCCGCAGGAACTCGCGCTTGTTGGCCGTGATGTGGTCCGAGCGGCAGTGATAGCGCAGCTGAATGCGCTCCTCCGCGATCAGAAACACTCGCTCGGCCACGTCCTCGTCCGCAGGCTTCGCAGGGTTGCGGAAGAATCGCTCTGTGATTTTCTGGGACACCAGAAAATACGGAGGAGGCGGGGTGGAAAAGGGGAACTTCTGTGCCTGCCCTGAGGACAGGCGTAAAGGACCCTCAGGGACGCTGGGGTCTGGGGTTATTTGGGGGGCGGGGTTCATGTAGAACAGCCCCTCCCAGCTAGACAGTGGCTCTCAAGGCCCCAGGGGTTCTCAGTGCCCAGCGCTCCAGCCCTGTGTGGTGCGCCATTTCTTCTCTAGCTCCTTCTGCCAGACTCTGGTTGCCCACCTCCAGAGACGGGAAGCTCACCACCTCTCCAGGCAGCCTGCTCTATCACTTGACAATGCTTACTGCTAAAAAGAGCTTCTTTGGTGTGCAGAAGTTAAATATAGGTGTAAAATAACTTGTGATGATATGGAGGAGAAAGCCGCACAATTTAAGTGAAAAGGGTGATATAGGAATTCTGCACGCGTGCACACACACACACATACACATCTTTGAAAAGACTCTCAAAATCCAGTCTATTAATATGTGATAATAGCTGAGAGATGGCATTCTGAGATATTTTTTACTTTTTATAATTTTACATATTTTCTAAGTGTTTAGTCAAGAGTGCGTATACACACACACAAGGACATAATATCTCGGTGGCCCAGTGGCTGATGTCTGGCATCAGACAGACCCGAGATGGTGTGTTTAGTAAAACAGGAAATGTCACTCAGTAAAGAAGGCTCCCTGGAGTCGGGGCTCCTCCCCTTCAGGGTAACCTTGGCCCACCAGTGTAGGCAGGCATCCCATCCCCATGCCCAGCAGGTACTTACCACCATGGGCCGGGGGTTTGACTCTGCGCTGTTCAAAGCCAGCTTCTTCATCCGGGGCCCGAAATTGACCTGGCGGTAGGAGAGGAAGTCCGGCCGTCCGTGGTAGTACTCTGTCATCGTCTTGGGCGTCTCCTCCCGCTTGATCAGGCCGTCCACGCGGGCCGTTTCGTAAAACTCCATGACACGGTCCATCTCAGGTTGCATGGACTTGTAGGAGTGCACTGCGGGGAGGGGGTGGCCGGGGGCGGGCGGGGCGACGCCTAGGTGAGCACCTGGAGCCCCTGGCTTCATAACCCGACCCCAGGCCCTGGGGAGAAGCCTCATGTATGACGTCACCAATGCCCTAGAGCTAGGTGTTTAGGCTGCTTCCAGCTTTTTTGTTATTATAATCAACACCATGATGAACATCTGTTTGATGTATGTTTCCTTCTTGCCTGCTATTTGTGCAACAGAACTGCTGGTCAAAAAACATACATAATTGAAAGCTATCATTGATTATTTTGCCCAACTGCTCCCCAGAAAAGTTGTGCCAATTTGCTGTCCTACCAGGAATGAAGGGGAGTTTCTTGCTTACACGTGGTAGGGCCATTTTTTCATTTTTGCCAACTGAAGGGTTGTAGGTTGGTCCCTTCTTGATTTTCTTTCTTTCTTTCCCCTTCCCTTCCCGTCCCTCCCCTCCCCTTCCTGTCTCACTCAACCAAGTGAGATTGGACATGTTTTTAGATGTATATTGACCCTATGTTTTTCTTTTGTGAATTCTTGGATTGGGTTGTTAATTCCCTCCCAGGATATGTCCTTCCCTGCTTCCCAGCCTCCTGGGCTCGCCACCACATCCGCACTGCCACACTTCTGCCCCCTGCATTGCCCTTGTGGGGGTGCTTGTTGGTTTTCTTGTAGGCATCCTAACCCCTGTAAACGTGGCCACAATGGGTACCTGATCCCAACCACAGCATGGGCAGCAGCCCTGCTTTACCTTTCCTGGAGGAACACTTGTCACATTTCCTTAGATTTTCTGTGCTTCCTCTGACCTCCCACACATCTGCTTTGCTTGGGGAGGCAGGGGCTATTTCGGTTGCTTGCCACCCAAGAACCCTGGCAATAAGGATGCTGGTTCCTCCCACCATGCATCAGCTGCTGTGGAGGCTGCTCTAAGGAGCACATGAGGCCCCCACCCTGGGCTCTTAGCTGGCCTAGTGATGGGGTCCACGCACTGCGCAGTGCCTGGGGGTGGCCTGGCTTGAAGTAGTCGACATTCAAGCCCGTGATCTTGTTTATGTGCTTCAGCTCCAACATGTCCTCCCTGTTCTGGTACCACTCCTTCACCTCCAAAGTCTTGGTACCTGTGGGGCCCGATCAGTGTCTGAAGCAGCCAGGCCAGGTCCCCCAGCTGCTGTCCCACCACTCCCAGCACACAGAGCACACCAGCATGGCCCACACTCACATGGATAGGGGTGGTGACATGACCGAGGTCACGTAACATGTTGGGGAACCCAGCTCTTCTGCCCCCTCCCCAGCCCCCACCCCCCCACCCCACCCCCCCACCCCCCCCCCCCCGCCCCACCCCACAGCTAGAGCTGCCTTACACTCCAGGTCCTCGTAGGTGGTGAGGCGGCACACGAGGCCGTTGTTGTTGAGGTACGGGGCCCACTTCTCCAGCTTCGCCCTCTTGTACTGTATCACCTTCTTCCCGTTTGGGCAGCGGGTCTCGAACGCTGAGGACACAGAGTGGGCTGGGGTCTTTCCTCCCCAGGCTGGGGGAAGGGAAGGCCAGCCTCACCAGCCGCTCTTCAGCCTCTGTTCACTGTGCTGTTTGCTCAGCTCCTCCAGCCCCCCAGCCCACTCCAAGGAGGCAGAGGGGACAAGTCACGAGGGCGGCTCCTGCCCTGGAGGATATCTCAGCTTGAGCCTGACCACACCGCACTCTTCCAGACCTCGGCTGGAAACACCATCCCCTCCTGCCCTTACTGTGCTGACTTCTTCCGATTCCTTAAAACTTAGCTTAGATGAGCCTTCCTCCCAGAAGCCCTTTCTGCCCACCCACTCCCAGCCTCCAACCCCCAGTTCCCATGACACCCTCTCCAGCCCTTCCCGCCCTGATGAGACAGCCTAGGTCCTCCCCGTGGGTCCAGGCACTCCCAGATGGAAATCTCAGCAATCAGCAGAGGCTGGCACGGGGCACAAGCATGCTCTGCCCCCCCGCTTTCCCTGCCCCCCCCTCCCCCCGGGTACTGTGCGTAGTCTCCTCCTGGCAGAGTGGGCTGAGGGAGGGGAACAGCACCTGCCACACTCCATCACCCTGGGTCTGGTAACTGAGCCCTGTCCTGTGTGCCAGACTAGGGTCAGGCCCCCGGCCGCAGAGCTGAGCGTGTATGTGGGAAGGAAGAGATGAAGAGGGTGAAGCAGGAAACATGGGGCCGGGGTTTGGAAATGAGGGGCCGAGGCAGCCTCTGCAGGCATCCTGCCACCACAGATGCCCCCAAAGGCCCAGAGATGCTGTACCTTCCGGGGAGATCTCAATCGGCTCCACCCACGAGGGCGGCATGTCGAAGCTCTTATCCTCATCCTCCTTGCCCTGTTGGGAGAGGTGGGGGTGGGGTGGGTAGTTCTGATTAGGACTGGGCCTTCTGATCAGGGCTGACTTATGGGCAGGTCAGAGCTGCTCCCTCACCCCCCAGGGCCAAGCCCCCCAAGGTGGCTTGTCAGCTCCCTCAGGGGTGCTAGAGATCTGACCTGGTATGACCTGAGATGGGGGGAGGAGGAGGAGCAGCTCCACCCCTCTACCCACCTGGCACCTGGCGAGGACAGCCACGCCCTGTCCTGTGTGACCCCCCGCTCCACCCCACCCCCAACTTCCCGCAGAGGCAGGAGACAAAGCCACAGGCCTTTCATTAGAAGAGGGGCTTCTGGAGTCGGGTGGGCCCAAGTCCCACCCTCCATCCAACACCAGCTCAGGCAAAGTCCCTTAGTGGCTCTGCGTCTCAGTTTTCTAACTGCTTGGGAGGATTGACTGATAAATGCACATAAGGGTTTGGGACACTGCTGGCCGAGGGGTCTAAGGTGCTGCGTTCAGGTCGTAGTCTCCCCTGGAGGCGTGGGTTGGAATTCCACTTCTGACAGTATTCTAGCTTTCCTCCCCTGGTGGCTCAGACGGTAAAGCGTCTGTCTACAATGCGGAAGACCCGGGTTCGTGCCCTGGATCAGGAAGATCCCCTGGAGAAGGAAATGGCAATCCCCTCCAGTACTATTGCCTGGAAAATCTCACGGACAGAGGAGCTTGGTAGGCTACAGTCTATGGGGTCGCAAAGAGTCGGACACGACTGAACAACTTCACTTTCACTTTCTGGTTGACCTTACTGTTTTTATTTCTCTTTGAGCCTAGTTTCCCCATCTGGCAAATAAGGCCTAGTCTAGGCAAATGAACTCTCTGATGATACCGAAGGCCACAGCTAGCAGGAAGAGATTTCCCACGTTCACTGCACTCATGAGGCCTTTTTCTGCTGTGAACTCTCTGATGACGAAGAAGGCTCGAACTGCTAATAAAACATTTTCTACAGTCACTGCACTTATAAGGTCTTTCTTCAGTGTGAACTCTCTGATGATTGAGAAGGCTCATCCTAGCAATAAAAGATTTCCCACGTTCACTGCACTCATAAAGCCTGTCTCCACTGTGAATTCTCTGATGATACCGAAGGCCAGAGTTAGCAGTAAAAGATTTCCCACATTCACTGCACTCATAAGACTTTTCTCCAGTGTGGATTTTCCTACCGGAACCGAGGAGGTGCATTTGATTAAAGGAGGTCCCATAGTTACTGCCCTTATATGGCACTTCCCCTCTGTGAACTTTCTGATGATAACGGATGCCAGCCAGAGTTATAAAAGATTTTCCACATACATTACAGGCATAAGGGCTTTCTCCTGTGTGAATTCTCTGATGTCTATGGAAATTGAAGTTGTTGATGAAAGATTTCCCACATTCATTGCAGGTAGAAGGCCTTTCTCCAGGGTGAATTCTTTGATGTACATAGAAAGAGGATTTATGGGTGAAACATTTTTCACATTGAATGCATTCACTTATAAGGCCTTTCTCCAGTATGACTTCTCTGATGTTCAATTTAAAAACGATACAAATGAATACATATGCGAAACAGAAACAAACTCAGGTTAAGGGCTTCACTGGGGGCTCATTGATAAAGAACCTGCCTGCAATGCAGGAGATGTGGGCTCGCTCCTGGGTCAGGATGATCCCCTGGAGGAGGAAATGGCAACCCAGTCCAGTATTTTTGCCTGGAGAATCCCATGGACAGAGGAGCCTGGCAGGCTACAGTCCATGGGGTCGCAAAGAGTCAGACACAACTTAGCAACTGCATTGGACAAGTGATCTTCAGGTTAGGTAATCACAGAAACTTGGCATAAGATTTTCTCAGTTTGAAACTTCTCCATGAATGGATACATGTAAATGCATGGCTGAGTCCCTTTGCTGTTCACCTGAAACTATCACAACATTGTTAATCAGCTATACTCCAATATAAAATAAAAAATTAAAAAACCCAAACCCAAACCAAAACTCTTCTTGCCAAATTGCTCAGACTTCTGACACCCACTTGGCCTGTCTGTTCTCATTTTGACGCCTGCAGGGGGCGCCAGTAGTCCAGGATTTATTGCACAGGAGAGGAGGCTCTCTGGTCTCCAGGGAGAAGACGCTGAGAACACTCAACACCACTTCTAGGTGGGTCTACACGTCTGTCCAAGCACTTCACACCGGTGGTCTCACTTGTCCTCATGCAGCCCCAGGAGGCCGAAAAGAACTGCCTTTGAGAACCCAGACTTGGGAGCCAGACTGTCAAATCCCAAGTCAAATCCCAGCTCTATCACTTATTGGCTGTGTAACTTTGGGTCAGTTATTTCATCCTCTGTGTGTAAGCCTTCCTGTCAGTAAAATGGGGCAATAATAATCACTAGTACCCATCACACCAGGTAGCTGTGAAGATATTGGCAAGTTAAACACCTACTGGCACTTAGAAGGGCTTCCCTGGTGGCTTAGATGGTAAAGAATCTGCCTGCAATGCAAGAGACCCGGGTTCAGTCTCTGGGTCGGGAAGATCCCAACCCACTCCAGTACTGTTGCCCGGAAAATCCCATGGACAGAGAAGTCTGGCGGGCTACAGCCCATGGGGCGGCAGAGTCAGATACGACTGAGACTAACACTATCGCTTTCACAGCACTTAGAAAGGGCCACATGAGTGTTACCTATGGGCTGACTTGTATCCCCCCAAAACTCATATGTCCTAGTACCCAGAACCCCAGAATGTGACTATATTTGGAGACAGGATCTTTAAAGAGGTATCAAAGTTAAACTGAGGTCCTTCGGTTGAGCCCTAATCCAATACTACTGGTGACCTTATAGGAAGAGATGAGGACACAGACGCACACAGAGGAAACAGTGTGAGCACCTGGGGGTGGGCATCCCTACAAGCTGAGGGGAATCCAACCCTGCTGACAGCTCGACTTCCAGTCTCTAGGGCTGTGAGAAAAGAAATTTCTACTGTTTAAGCCGCCTAGTCTGTGTTATGGCAACTTTGGCAAACGAATACCCCAGTTACTACTACCACGATGTAACTGACCCCATTCCCCCATTTTACACGCAGATGGTGAAAGTGAAGCTTCCACCAGTTCGGAAGTTTGCCCAAGATGTCAGAGCCAGGAGTGAAGGCATCTGGGCCTCTGGCTTCCACTCACAGGGCCTCATGCAGACCTGCCTGGATTGCCCCTGAGTAGGAGATCAGAGATGACCAGGTCAGTGACCTTCAGAAAGGCTGATAGGCGGGACAAGAAAGGTCTGGAAGTGCGTGTGGAGGGTCATGGTGACCACGCAGGAGAGGCCTGGATGTGAGGGATGGGTTCTGGGGCTCCCCAGGTTTGTGGAGAGGGTCTTCTCACCCTACTCCAAAGGGCAGGGCAACCCCTGAACAGGGTGTGGGCTGTGCGTGTGGGGGCTGGGCAGGAGGCCTGAATGCAAGTCCCAGCCTTTCCCTGCACCATTTGGGGGTCCCGGGCAGGTCGCTGGACCTGTCTGGGCCTCAGTCTGCCCATCTGTAAAATGAGGGCATGGTCCAGGCCCTTCTGCTTCAAGGAATCTATAAGTGGTCTATCTGAACTGCTCCCCCTGCCCTAGACACATACCTGTGGGGGGAAGTGTGTCAGGCTGGCCTGAAGCAAGACAGGGTGTCAAGTCCCCCCAACTCCACGGAGGCTCACCAAGTTTTCCACATCGTCATCATCATTCATCCCCTCGTCCTCCTCCTCGGTCAGGGACAGGAAAGGCTTGTCGGTCCCCAAAAGCAGGTACTCCCACCTCACAGGGTCTCCCAGGTCGAAGACCAACTCCTGATGGAGAAAGGGGTCGCTGAGCACACCCCACAGCCAGTGCACCCCCCTCCTGCTCCACAGGGGCAGGGAGCGGGCGGGGAACCGCCAAGCCCAGGGTGAGAAGACACCCCGCTGGGTCTCAGAGGGGCCAGAATGTGGCTCTAGGCTGCCTCTGAGAGTCCTCGCCTGCCCTCCTCATCCCCACCAGGGGATGGAGGCCCTGGGGAGGCTGGGACTGCCTTCCCGTGTTGGTCTCAGGGTGAGAGACTCGAAAACTCTCTGGCCTGGGATAGGCCTGGATGTGGAGCTCATTTGGCACTGTCCTTACAGGAAGAGATGAGGTGTCACTGTATAGCAAAGACCGGTTCAAGAAATAGAACATTATCCACACTCCCAGAAAGTCCCGTGGTATCCAGTTACCACCTCCCTCCAAACATGTGCGCATATTTTTTAACTTCTGTAAATGGCACTGAGGTTTTGGGTTTTGTTTTGGCTGCACTGGGTCTTCATTGCCCCAGGGCGATGAAGGGATCTTCATTGCAGTGAAGTGATCCCAGGGCATATGGGATCTTAGTTCCCCATCAGAGATCAACCCCACATCCCCTGCATTTGAAAGGGATTCTCAACCACAGTACCACCAGGGAAGTCCTGGCACTGAGCTTTTATACATAAATATGTATGGAAGTTCACTGAGCTGGATGTGTAGGAAAAGTGCATTTTTCTGCATGTATATTGCACTTCAATACAATGTTTTTCAAAAATCAATTGAACTAACAATCCACATTTTATAAGGATACAGAAACTAAAAGAGTGACAATAATCGTACTGGAATGATTATGTATGGGCAAAGCAGTAGCCCTGGGTACTCCAGGAAAAGTCCAAAGCCCCCTTGGCTGGTGGCCAGCTCTCCCCACTGGCCACACCCACCCTCCCCCACTGTGCCTGCCACACCCGCCCAGGCCCGCCCAGCACCTTGCAGCAGTTCCAACAATCCTGCATGTTGACCCAGTAGTTCTTGTGATTCCAAAGGCTCTCAATTCCCAGGAAGTGATCGTCCTGGGTGCTGTAGCTACGTGCAGTGAATGGGTCAATGAAAAAGCTCTCAGGCACCTCGCGTTTCCCCGACAACACCAGGACCCAGGAATGCACACGAAGGCCGTGCAGGGGGTCGGTCTTTGCATTTTCCTGCTCCTGCACGGGAAAGGTGGGTGACCTCGAGGCAAATGGATGGGAAGGGGATCATCAGGGGTCCAAACATCTCCCTGGGGCTGAGGAACTGGCAAAAAAACCCAATTTTGATCCACACTGCATCTCTGGTTGACTTTGTGACCTTGAGGAGATCACCCCACCTCTGAACCTGTTTTCTTATAGATAAAATGGGAGGATCTAGCTCGACCTGTGGTTTCTAACTTGACCTTTTGGAGCTCTGGAGTATCTGGGATTTTTGGCTTTCTGTGTTGTGATTCTGGGTGAGAAAGATAGAGGGACACCATATGGCTTCCCTATCTGCATCCCTCTGGGAAAAGGGTCACTGTGCCAAGTTCATTGTTGCATCCCCAGGGTCTACTGCACCCCACAGTAGACCCTGAATAAATACTGTGTGGAAGGAAAGACAAGAAGGGAGGGAAGTAAAGTAGATGAGAGGATGATGAGAGTGTGGGTGGATAGGAGGAGAGATGGAAGGATGGGAGAGAGGATGGTGGGAGGATGGATGGGAGAGTGGATGGGAGGGTGGGGGGGAAGGTGGGAGGGAGGGTGGATGGGAGGTTGGTGGGAGGGTGGATGGGAGGGTGGATGGGAGGATGGATGGGAGGGTGGATGGGAGGATGGATGGGAGAGTGGATGGGAGGGTGGGGGGGAAGGTGGGAGGGAGGGTGGATGGGAGTGTGGTGGGAGGGTGGGTGGGAGGTTGGTGGGAGGGTGGATGGGAGGATGGATGGGAGAGTGGATGGGAGGGTGGGGGGGAAGGTGGGAGGGAGGGTGGATGGGAGGTTGGTGGGAGGGTGGATGGGAGGGTGGATGGGAGGCTGGTGGGCGGATGGATGGGAGGATGGATGGGAGGGTGGATGGGAGAGTGGATGGGAGGGTGGATGGGAGGTTGGTGGGAGGGTGGTGGGAGGATGGTGGGAGGAAGGTGGGAAGGTGAATGGGAGGATGGGTGTAGAGTGTATGCAGGTGTATCTTCAGTGAGCTTCTGGTCTGGAACAGGGACACCAGAAGTGCACACCACACAATGAACTGGCCCAGGCAGCACAGCTCTAGTATTAGCATCTGGCTGACCACCACTGGGATTCCCGCATGGCTGGGCGGAAGTGGGGTTGTTTGGAAGAGGGAGGAAGGGATTTGAACCTGGGGGCCCATAAACACGTCCCTTCGTGACCTTGGTCTCTTTCCCCATTCCTAGCAGCCCCTTCTCTGGAGCCGAGTTCTTGGCTTGAGGGCTGAGGATGGTGGACCCACCAAGAGGCGTGCCTCCTCCTGCTTCCGCCGATTCTCCTCCTCAGCCTTAATTGCCTCCTGCCTCTTCATCTCCTGTTCCTGCTCAAACCTGCTGGTCAGGTCCCTGGGTGGTTTGATGGCGTACTTCTTAGGGGGTGCCTTTTCCTCCTCCTTGACTGTCTGTCACGAGACAAGAGGAAAAGGATCGGCAGCCACGCAAACTATTGCTCCTGGGGTCTGCAGGCTCTCTGACCCCAAACACAGAAAGAGCCTCAGCTCCAGACCTGTGACTGTGGGCACGTCCTCCCATCTCCCTAGCCGCAGCCTCTTCTACAAAATTCAGTGAGAACCTTTTCCCCAGGCTTGATCTGCCAAATGGAGACAGGACAATGCCTGTATGAGTTGCCCATCCAGGCCAGAGCTCAGGAGGTGTGACTTCTGTTCTTTGTCCTCCACGGCCTAGACTAGCTACGATCTGGATCTGATTTAGAAAAAGGGGCAAATTGTCGAGAATCAGGTTTTCCAGGTTTTACCACTGCAGGGCTTCATATGTTGACTTGAAGTGAGAGTTTCCTGGGCTCGGAAAAAGAACAAAGCCTCTGTGTGTGTGTGTGTGCGCACGCGCGTGTGTGCATGAGTGTGTGTACAGAAATGTGTGCTAGGTGGACAGAAAATGTCCAGGAAAAGACAGCACAGAAGCTGCAGAATGGGGACCTGATATAAGGGAGAAATGGCGAATCTCCACCATTCATGATCAGACAGACTGGGCCTCAGCCCCCAGGGACCCATTTACCAGTTGTGTGACTTTGGTCACAAAAACTATTTCATCTCAACACACTCACATGTAAAACACAAGAGCAATCATTCCTACCACACAGTGCTCTTGAGAGGAGCAACCAAGTCAAGAAACGTGTAAGTGGTTTATAGACCGGAATGTTCTCAGCACCCATTAGCTATTGATATCAATTTCATAATTAAATTTTTGGCTGAGCTAAGAGGCCTGTATATGAGTTTATGGGCCTTTGGAGCCAAAAGCAGTGATGGAGCTTTTTTTGTTCCATCTTTCCTGGGGAGCTGGGGCTGGGAGAGCAGGCTGGGCTCTCACCAGGTACCTCCCTCTCCTTCTCCACCAGGAACATCCCCGGGGGCCCCAGTTGCTCACAAAGGTATAACACAGGTGCATCATGCTGGTTGCCTCAGGTCCCTGGATCTCCTGCCCCAAGCTGCAGATACCCATGGGGCCTTGACCCTGGGTAAGGCCAGGGTCATGAATCAATCCAGTCCATGAAAAGCATTATCTGCCTGTGCATGCATGCTAAATCGCTTCAGTCGTGTCTGACTCTTTGCGACCCTATGGACCGTAGCCTGCCAGGCTCCTCTGTCCATGGGATTCTCCAGGCAAGAATACGGAGTCGGTTGCCATGCCCTCCTCCAGGGGATATTTCCAACCCAGGGACTGAGCCCACATCTCTTATGTCTCCTCCATTGGCAGGTGGGTTCTTACTAGAGCCGCCTGAGAAGTCCTTTCTGCCTGTAGTGTGGCTATTTTCGAAATGCGCAGAGATGCTTTAATGATTCCTACAATTAAATTCACTTGAAAGTGTTCTGAGTGTTCACAGCTGCCTCGGGCCATTGTGGTGTGTGCTCAGTCCGCATGTATAAAAGCACCACCACTGCCTGCTGTGGTTTGCTGGAGGTTTGGTGAAATTTTGTGCTGTTAAAAAAGGGATCTTTTTACATGAAGGGGGAAAAAAAAAGACAGAACTACATGTCTGTTCATTTGTCTGCTTTTTCCTTATATGAAAATGACTGGATGGATTTTTATCATGTGCACAGGCTAAATTTGGAAGAATTTGGCTGAAGATAGCCGCCATGTGGCATTCACTAATGTGGGGAACACAGTAGCTGAAGCTGAGTGACAACAAGTGGAGAGGAGCAGCCAGTTTGGAGGAGTGGGCTGTGTGCATGAAGATGCCAAGGGGACAGAAATCATCAGTGGTTTGATTTCGGTGAGCGCAGGTGTCCCAGTTGTAAAGCGCAGCGGCAGGGACAGGCTGCTGTAAGGATAGCGTGTCTCATGTGATGTTGAGGGCAGCAGGGGCCCGGCTGTACCTCCTTGGGCTTCATGGTGAGTGGGCACACCTCCCGAGTTAGGTCCATGTGGCACAGGTCCTGCGAGCCGTAGCCGTTGACACAGTAGGCATCGTAGCCGGCGCCGATGAGCATGGAGCAGAGCAGCGTGCTGAAGTCGAAGCAGTTCCCCTTCTGGTACTTGAGCACAGTGGTCGAGGAGTAGAGGTACAAGGGCTGGGCACAGCAGGCTGGTCAGTACAGCCGCCCCCTGCCCCTCGCCAGTCTCCCCAGGGCTGGGCACCAGGGCCAGTGTGCAGGCTCGACCCCAGTGGGGCTCCTCCCCTTTGCTGGGTTAGGGAGCCTGCTAAGAATGGGGTGAAAACCACAGCCCCTGTGTCCAGAAAGTGCAATCCACATTTGCCTGTAATTCCAAAGGGCCATGGACTCCTTCCTGATGGGAAAGACCATCTGGATGTTGAGGCTTCTGGCCTGAGGATCTTTGATTGGGTGGTCTATGGTTTTATTCCAAAGTTACCCTTACCTCCTACCTCTGTCTCCCTCTTCTCTTTCTCCACTGTGTACATATCCCCTTTTCTCTCCCTCCTTCCCACCCTCCATTCTTAAAGAGATTAAGCTGGTCAGAACCCCAAAAATGTGGCCTTGAAACGTGGGTAGCTAATCCCCTTCTCTCCTTTTCCACCTCCTAAAGTCCTAAAAAGAAGACTCTGAAAGCCAAAGGAGGCAAAGGAGTCAAAGAGGTGGGATTTCAGAGATCAAGCATGCTGTGTGACCTCAGGCAAGTGGCTGTCTCTTTCTGGGCCTGTTCCTAGCCTCACTCCCAGCCAGGGGGTCGGTGAGGGGTTCGGCCCCGACAGACTCATAGACTGTGGCCCGAGGCTGGCCAAGCCTCCTTCTCCTGACCTGCCTGGTTTCCCATCTCTGGCTTCGTGGCCTAAGGATGCAGCCTCAGGTGGTACTTACAGGTTTGAGGGGGTCGGGCAAAGGCACCATGGACAGGAAGTCGGAGATGAACTGGGCGCAGGTGTCCCAGTTGTAGAGCTCAGGGTAGGGCATCAGTGTGGGCCGGATGGTTGTGCTCACGAACTTCTGCAAAGGGAGAGACCACAGGCCCTGGGGCAATGTGCCACTTGGGAGGAAACCACGGTGCTCCGAGGAAGCTGGAGACCTCAGGATGGGGTTGGGGGTGGCTCTCTAGGCCTCTCTGGGCCTCAGGTTCCTACTCAGGACCTTGGGAGTTGGAGGAAGGGATTCCCTCAAGGCCCTTCTTGCCCAGATCTAGCATAATCCTGTGCTAGTGATGTGCTCACTACTGCGTCATCACCACAACCCCACTCAGCGCCGCTCAGTCCTGCATCACCTCCCTGACCCCCAGCACCTCTGTGAGGCAGGTCCCGCTGACGGGTGAGGAAGCCGAGGCTCTGAGAGGTGAGCTGACTTGTTCAGGTTCACAATCAGTAGCACAGTCGGGCCTGTCTGGCTCTAGACCGCTGCCCAGCGTCGGGGAGCTAGTGCTTCCATGGCCTTTGAGGGGCAGCTCTGCTGCCCTGGGGCCAGGAGCCAGGCCTCTGGGGTCTCCTTCTCTGTGAATTCGAGGAAGGTTTCACCAGCACCAGATCACACATGGCCCCACGTAAGGGGCAGCCCCCGCTGATGGCTGTAGCAGAAATGCAGGTCCGGGGTTACCAGATCCAGGAAAGAGGAGACTAGGGATCTGGGTGGGAACAGTTGAGTTCCAAGTGCTGGCAGCTAACACAAGGGTACATCAGCAGGTGGGCCAGATCAAACGGTCTGCAAGCCCCTGTCAGCCTATGTAGGGGCTGCCGCATTGTAACTTCGCATTCATCTTCTACCGTTCCCTATACAGGTGGGGAAACTGAGGCCCAGTGAGAATCAGGGACATGCCCTGGGTCCCAGGGTGGGAAGGGAAGAGGCCAGCACTCGGGTCCTGGCCCGTTTTGTCTTATATCTCTGCCTTTCTCTGCACAGGGCTGGCCTCGTGGGCATGGGGGCTCCAAGCCACCCCAGGGATGACGCACACTGGGCCTGCTGGGGCCTGTGGGCGTTTGAGTTTATATGCTGCCCGCCCCCACCCTCCAGGAGAGGGCTGTGCTTGGCCCGCCTCCCTCCCTCTGTGCTCTGGCCCCGGCCCTGCCCTCTACCACCCAGTCTTACAGGCACTTCGCATTCGTTCAGCGGATGCAGGAAGAGGGGCACCCGGTCCGGGCACAGGTGGCTGTACTGGCGGGAGAAGTTGTCAGCCACCTGCAGCAGGTGCTCCTCCTTGAGCGTGTTGCTTTGGTAGGAAAGGGGCAGCTTGGAGGTGTCGATAGTGTCCTTGGTGAAGGTCCTGTGTCCACAAGAGGGTGGTATCAGCCTGCGTGGGTTTGGGCCTGGCACACAGGGAGCCCTCCGTCTACCTTAGCTGCCACCGGCTCTACTCCGTCCTCATTTAATCCTCGTAACTACTTAGGAGGGAAATGTCTTTTTATCAGCTGCTCTTTTATTTTTTTAATCTATTCTTAATTGGAGGATAATCGCTTTACTATGTTGTGTTGATTTCTGCTGTACAACAACCATAAGGATACATAGGTCCCATCCCTCTTGAACCTCCCTCCCCTCTCCATCATCCCACCCCTCTAGGCTGTCACCGAGCACTGGGTTGATCAGCTGCCCATTTAAACAGATGAGGGAAATGATGCAGAGAGGCTGAGTGGCTTGCCCAAGGTCGCACAGTTAGGGAGAGGCAGAGTGGAGACTGGGCCCAGACAGCCTGAAAGCCTGGTCCTCACTCTAACCGCCTCCTTGTAGGTCCCCGTGCTGCCTCCCAGCCCCGGCATCACCATTCGGACCTGCTCTCTCTCTCTGCCCAGCCTTGGTCTGACCCCGCCAGGGTGGCTGGGCCAAAGCCCCCTCCCTCCCCATCCCTGACACTCACAAGAGCTTCTCCGGGACAGAGACCTCGATCTCTGACAGCTTCCTCTCCAGGTCTCTGAGCATCTCCTGCGTCATGGTGGTTTCCCCTCTCCGCACCTCCATCGGCCTCTTTGTTTTCTCTCCCCTCTCGGCCCGCTCAGCTGCTGCTTCTCGCTCCGCCGCCTCTTCCTCCTCCACTTTCTCCTTCAGGACCTCCATTCTGGCGTGTCTCTGACTGTCTAGAGAGGAGGTCGCTGCAGGAGGGTTAAATGCACTCAGAATGGCCAGTTTCAGGCCAGAATGGAGTCAATGACACCACCTGTGTCCTTGGGTGGTGCTTTGATGTGCTTTAGAATTTAGGGGTCCCCAGCCTCCAGGATCTAATGTCTGATGATCTGAGGTGGAGCTGATGTCATAATAATAGAAATAAATTACACAATAAATGTAATGTCCTTGAATCATCCTGAAACCACTTCCCTCCACCCCTGGTTCATGAAAAAATTGCCTTCCATGAAACTGGTCCCTGGTGTCAGAAGGGTTGGGGACTGCTGGTTTAGGTCACAAAGGGAGGAGGCAAAACCCACTTAAACGTCCTTTCCATCAGAGAGAAAGTCTCCACATGGTGCAAGTACACCTGTAACACCTTTCTGACATTTGCAGATTTCCCCTTGAAGCAGAGATGTCGCAGGTCACACGTTGAGACTATTGTCAGGGCAGGAGCAGGTAGCTGAGACTTATTAACCTTGCTTTGCTTTTTGTATATTTATTCCGCCAGTTACTTTCTCATTCTGGCTGCTGCTGCTGCTGCTAAGTCGCTTCAGTCGTGTCCAACTCTGTGCGACCCCATAGACAGCAGCCCACCAGGCTCCCCCGTCCCTGGGATTCTCCAGGCAAGAACACTGGAGTGGGTTGCCATTTCCTTCTCCAATGCATGAAGGTGAAAAGTGAAAGTGAAGTCGCTCAGTCGTGTCCGATTTCGCGACCATATGGACTGCAGCCCACCAGGCTCCTCCGTCTATGGGATTTTCCAGGCAAGAGTGCTGGAGTGGGTTGCCGTTGCCTTCTCCAAGTATTATGAAGTTTCCTATTAAATATATTTATGAAGTCCAGTAAGTCTAAATTCAAAGAAACTTATTCATAATTATCTCTTAGACCTCTTAGATATGACACCTATATGCTCAGTCACGAAGTTGCTAACAGGGCTGGTTCCCAGTGCCTCACGAGACTGGGTGGCACCATGGTTGGCAACACTGGAGACAAGCAGTTGTTGTTTCCCAAGCCAGGTGTTGAACCTGTGTCTCCTATGTCTCCTGCATTAGCAGGCGGATTCTTTACCTCTGGCGCCATTCATAACAGCAAGGAAGAAAAAAAAAAGAGGTAACATCACCAAACTTGGAACACAGAGAGGGCAAGAATGGGGCTGCCTCTAAGGCACCTGAATAAGGGGCAGGCGTCAGTGACACAGCCTACAGTCTTCTGGCCAAGCCGTTGCGTGATCTCTCAGGATGGAGGACCTTTGTGGGGGCTGGTGGGGGGTGGATGGACACTGAAATGCCTTATATGCTCATGCGCCCTAGGGAAGGCCTTGTCTGCAGCCAGAGAGCCCAGCCTCACTACAGTGGACCAAAGATCCTGTCCCCTTATAATTCCCGAAGTGATAACACCAGGCACATCTTTTTCTTTTTCTTTTCTTTTCTGTTTCAGCAAGGCTGGGTGACCCCCTGGATGACTCCCTGATGGGGAGTCTTTCTGGTCACCAGAAAGACCAAGCCATGGCTGGAAGCTTGGAATTTCCAGCCCCTCCTCCATTCTCCAGAGACGAGAGAAGAGTAGAAATGGGCTCAATAATTGATCAAGCCTCTGTGAGGAAGCTTCCATAAGACTCTCAGCAGTAGGATGTGCAGAGAGCCTCCAGGTTGGAAAGGCAATGTCCTCTTCGGGGACAGAAGCTCCTGCACTCAGGACCTTCACAGACCTCCCCAGACCTCGCAGTATGTACCTCTTCACCTGCCTGGCCATCTGTGTCCTCCACCGTGTCCTTTAATAAACTGGTAAATGTAATGAGGTGTTTCCCTGAGTTCTCTGTGCCTCTCTAGCAAATAAATAGAACCCAAGAGAGGGGTCATGGGAACCCCCAATCGGTAGCCACATTGAACAGAAGTTGTGGGTAGCCCGGGACTGACTACTTGCTTGCTATTGGCATCTGGAGTGAGTGGGAAGAGTCTGTGGCACTGAGCCTTTAACCTGTAGGATCTGATGCCACTCCAAGGAGGTAGTGTCAGAATTGAGTTGAATTGTAGGACACCCAAGTGGTGTCATGGAGCATTTCTTAGGACTTCCCTGGTGGTCGAGTGGTTAAGAATCCTCCTTGCAATGCAGGGGACGTCGGTTTGATCCCTGGTCAGGGAACTAAGATCCCACATGCAGTGGAGCAACTAAGCCCATTCCTCAAAACTACTGAGCCCACGCGTCACGACTAGGGAGTCCTCGAGCTGCAAAGAAAGATCCCACAGGATGCAATGTAGATCTGTGTGTGATGCAACTAAGAACTGAGGCAGCCAAATACATAAATGAATATTTTAAAGAGGAATTACTCAGTGAGGGGAAAACCCACATATTTGGTAACCAGAAGTGTCAGAAGCAAAGGGTTTTGTCTGAGAAGTAAAGGAGACGCACAGAAGGTGGAAGACTGAGTTTTTCCATTACAGACCCTATGAGGCAGATACTGTTATGATACCCACTTTTCAGAGGAGAACACTGAGGCCTAGAGAGGTTAAGTGCTTGGCCTAAAGTCACAGAACTAGTAAGGAGCAGAAATATACATGAACCTGTATATTTCTGGCTCTGAAATCCATGCATTTAAGGGCCTAATAAAATGTAAAAAATACTAGAAGGAATGGATGGTTTAGTGGAGGGGGAGTGAGTAAGGAAAGACATAGGAGGGGAGGAGGTCAAGATGTCAGTGGGCAGCCACTGAAATGGGCTCTGAGCCAAGGTCACAGAACACATCATCAGAGGTGCTGAGCCAGGACTTGCAACGCTTATTCCCTGCATCAGCCTGCCCCGTCAGCTAAAGCACAGTTTGGGGAAGGCAGTCCCGCCTTAAAGTTCCTCCAACTCTGTGCCCAGCAGCGCTCCCCACCCCACAAGCCCTTCCCTGAGTCTTTCTCCCCAGCAACAACCTCCTCTTCACCATCACATACACACACACACACACACACTGAAAACTTCTCCAGAAAGTCTGGGGTTGACAGGCCCCAGGCAGAAGAATCCCCCTTACCACCAGAGCCCGCGCCCTTGCCCTCCTCCCTGCCAGGTGGGGTTCAGCCAGCCCACACCCCAGCTCCCATCTCACCCTTGAGGACAGCCCGTACCATCTGTTAGCCTGTCTCCATGGTAACAGCTTTCCAGGCCGAGGGCAGGTCCTGGGAGAGGAGGCTTCTGGGAAATGTAGTCTTTTATCACTAACCGGGTCTGGGTCCAGGAGACCCACTGCAGCATGTCCCTCAGCCAGCGGTGGGCTGGAACCAGCTCATGTGCCAGTCTGCAAGAGCTGATGGTTAAAGCTTTAGGAATGTTTGTGAACCCACTGATGAACACAGTGATTAGTAAAATTTAAATTATAAAAACATACAAGTAAATAGACTATACTAAAAGCAGAGGTAAGAAGTACTCAAAACTCATCACTTCCTAATTATTTTACTGCATTTTATTGTTATCTAAGCTCCAGAGGTTATTTATCCCTATTGTTATCTATAGGATGAAAATAGTATGTAAGGGTAAGCTGCTCTGCATCTTCTTCCAACTCTGTTCAGTGATGTCACATAGGTAGCTTAAAATGGTCCATGAGCTTACTTATACCACAGAGACTGGCAAATGCCGCAGAAAAGGACTTTTTCTCTCTTCACGCGTGCTAAGTCGCTTCAGCCGTGTCTGACTCTTGGCGACCCTGTGGACTGTAGCCTGCTAGGCTCCTCTGCCCATGGGATTCTCCAGGCAAGAATACTAGAGATTTCTCTCATCAAGTGTTGTTAAACATTTACCAGGACAGCACTGCTTCTGCTTGCATGCTCAGTATGGCCTTCATCAAACAGATAGAAAGCAGTGTGGGTCCTGGCATGGCCGCCTGTCATTGTGGACAGAGTCAGGCTGCCCAAGTCCTGGTTCTAGTCGAGGCTGGACCACTGATTTAGTATAAATCTCATGGCACAGGGAAAACTTACTTGTTAAGTTAGTGGCCCATGAAATTGCTTACTTTAATTTCTTTTAAATTCCAAGGAAAAAGTGAATAGACCAATAATGCACATTATGAGTCCACCTGGGATTATATTTGTCTTCGTACCAATGTAGTCACAAAAGATAACTTCTTTTTTTTTTGAAGGAAAGGGCCCATAAAACTTGTGATGCTGCCTTGTGGGGGTCCGTGGGGTCCAGAGAAATCCTGTAGATGTCTGGATGAGATTGTATAGTTGCTGCTATTGGTGAAAATGTAGGCATCACCTCAGTTCTTGATAATAAAGAACAATTTTTTTTCTTCTGGCTGGAACATTATGCAGTCATATAAAATAAAGTGACAAGGATAAATTAGATGGAGGGAAAATTCCTAAGATGGCATGTGGACTTCAGTCCTGGAGTTCACCCTGGAATTACCTCTCTGGGGAATTCACCTGGGAGGCAGCCAGGAAGGGAAGAGGAAAAGGAAAATGTGATATGCGCCACTGGCGGAATGGAACATAGGTCTCCTCTTTCCTTTTGTCTCGTGCAACACCTAATTTCCTCCGCATAGTTGTTTATTCCTCTTTACCCATTCCCAGCCCACATAGGCATCATTCTGACGCTCCCCAACTCCCCACCAAATGAGCATTCTTTTTCATGCTGTCAACATTTTTAATTGGTGTTAATGATATTGTATTAATATTTTTCTGTTTCTTAGACATTTGCTAAGAACTGTGTTTTTAACATCCACCCACTGGACTTCCTTGGTGGTCCAGTGGCTAAGAGTCTGGGCTCCCAAAACAGGGGGCCTGGGTTTGATCCCTGGTCAGGGAACTAGATCCTGCATGCTCCAACTAAGACCTGGCATAGCCAAATGAATAAAGAAAATAAATAAATATTAAACAAACAAACAAAAGCTGCACCAGAATTTATTTTAAAAAAAATCCACCCACATTAATTTCCTCTTTACTCTCCCAGCCATGGACACCCCACTTTGCCATCAACTCCCATTATTCACAGATAATGCCACGCATGTCATTGGTGGAGTCCCTTCTAGACCTGCAAGTGTATCTCTGGGCTAAAGAACCAGGAGCAGGACTGCTGGCTCAGCAGCAGCACTGCACTTTTTTTTCAGGTGGTGAAACCTACACTCTCTCCACCTCCCACAATGCCTGAGGGAGCCTGGTACTTGCCCCCACCAGCAGCTGATATTCACTCCCTTCCTGATGTTAGCCAGTTTCATAGGGGTACAACAAGATCTTATTGTCATTTGAGCATGTGCCTCTCTGATTACTAAAGATTTAAAATCTGCCTTCACGTGCTAATGTGTTAGCTTCAAGGGTTTCTTCTTCTGAAACTGTCTTTTAAAAACTCAACCCATTTTTCTTTATTGCAGAATTATCTTGTTTGGATTTGCAGGACCTCCAGGTGTTAATCCCTGGTTCCAGATGCTGCAAATGCCTCCCTCCATTCTGTCACAGGTCCACTAACCTTGCCGGTAGTGACCTTCATTGAACAGAAAACTTTAACTTTGATGTATCTGAGTCTACCAAGTTTTGGTCTGATGTTTTGCACTTATGAATTTTTGTTTAAAAAATCCTTTCTTGCACTTAAGTCACAAAATTATTTTCCCCTCTGCGATGACCTAGTTGGGTGGGATGGGAAATGGGAGGGAAGCTTGAGAGAGATGGGATATATGTATACAGCTGATTCACCTTGTTGTACAGCAGAAACTAACACAACATTGTAGAGCAATTATACTCCAATAAAAAACATTTTCCTATGTTAACTTTGTAATTTTGCCATGCCATTTAGACCTTTACTCTGCTGGAAGTCCATCTCTGTATGAGCAGTTAAGTAGGGATTTTGTTTTATTTTTCCCCTTACGATGAGTTAATTTTCCAACACCATCATCAGATCATTTGTCTCTTCCTCGTGATGTCACTCTTGTCATACAGTAAGTCCCTGGGTCTACATGTGTCTGCCATGGAGCCCTCTGTTCTATTCCACTGGTCTTCATGTCTATCCCCGCCCAGACTCCATGTTGAATTTCCCACTATGGCCTTGTACACTCTTTATATCTGCAGGTCAGTTCTTCCTTCTATGCCCTCTTTCATTAAGGATGACTTAGCTATTTGAGGCCTATATGCCTTAATATAAAATTTATTTTATTTAATTTTTAAAAATTTTACTTATTTGCTTACTTCTGGTTGTGCTGGGTCTTCATTGGTGTGCATGGACTTTTTCTAGTTGCAGTCCATGGGCTTCTCATTGCAGTGGCTTCTCTTGTTTCAGAGCACGCACTCTAGGGTGCATGGGCTCAGGAGTTGTGGCCCATAGGCTTTGTTGCCCCGCGGCATGTAGACCAAGGGGCAAGGGATCTTCCTGGACCAGGAATCGAACCCACACCCCCTGCATTGCCAGGCAGATTCTTAACCACCAGACCACCAGGGAAACCCTTTCATATAAATTTTAGAATAAGTTTCAGAAAGCCTAAAAAATCACTTAGAATCTTTATTGGAATTACATTGTATTTGTAGGTCAATTTGCAAAGAATTTTTATCTTTTGATATTAAATTACTTCTTATGAAAGCATGAAGCAAGTAGGTCTTCTTACTTCCTACCTATTTGTTACATTGTAATGAAAAAGTATTAGGAAAGAAGTTGGGACAGAACAGAGAGAACCTGGCAGGGAACCACAATGAGGGGACACCCTTCCTGCCCCACATAGATGACTACTGCTGCCTATGGCCTGATAAGGTGTCAGCCAAAGCTGAGTTCTGGCTTAGTCATGATCACACTGTGTTGGGTGGGCAGCCCTCTTAGCCAGTATCTCATGTAATCATCAGCTTTGTCAGGCAGCTGCCGTTATCCCTGCATTACAGATTCAGTAGGTGAGGAACTGGTCCAAGGCAAAGAACTTGGACCAAGCAGGCTGAACTCTGAGTTCATGCTTTTGACCATTAGGCTATCCACCTCCTAGGTTGTCCTTTGGATACATCGGTGACAGGAGAACTTCATCTGTCTAGGTGGACCTTGGGGTGATTTTTTTGCCATAGCCCTCCCTGGCCTTAGCTTGTGCTCGACTTGGTGCTTGGAGCCACTTTTGCACTGACTTCAAGCAGTGAGGGACCCCAGCCCCTCTGCTGCTGCCTGGCCCTGGGGTGGAGAGCCAGGCAGCAAACAGGACATCTCTGCTGTTACTTATGCACCCCTTCGGCTTTCCCCAACCACACCTGGAAACCCCACCCATCCAGGGCTTGTGGTTCTATGGGTCCCTCATCCCACTGGGCATGTCTTAAGTGAGAAAGCAAGGAAAAGGCAAGAAAAACACCAGTGCCCAGGATTTCCCTTGAGACTTGGAGGTCAGGGACAAGGTAATATAACTCTAAACCCAGGGAGACCCCAGCTCTAGTGTCGGCCCAGCTTTCAGGGTGGTCTTGGGCGGGATTGCTGGGCCTCTCTGGGCTCAATTTCCTCCTCCCTACCCAGGGCTGGTCCACTTGGCAGAGCTGTGCAAGGAATCTGGAAGAGAGATTTTTTTTAAAAAATGTATTTATTTTCAATTGAGGGATAATTGCTTTACAATATTGGATTGGTTTCTGCCAAACATCAACATGAATCAGCCATAGGTGTACATATGTCCCCTCCCTCTTGATAGAAGGGAGCTTTGAACTTCATACCCTCCTAGTTAACAAACAGGTCGCAGAAGCTCACAATCTGCTTTATACCCAGGTTTTCTTTAGGCCAAGTGGTTTCTCATGGAGCAAACTAAGTCCTGCTGACTTTATGTCGGGGATTCGCTTTGACCACCTCACTTAAGACTCAATGGGCTTCCCAGGTGGCTCAGTGGTAACTAATTCACCTGCCGAAGTAGGAGACCCAGGTACGATCCCTGGGTTGGGAAGATCCCCTGGAGTAGGAAATGGCAACCCACTTCCCTATTCTTGCCTGGAAAGTCCTATGGACCAAGAAGCCTGGCAGGCTGTGGTCCATGGGGTCGCCATGAGGTGGACATGACTGAGCAACTGAGCATGCCCACATAAGACTCAACAAGCCCCATCTTACGCAGGGTGACTCTGAGGTTCAGAGAGGTGTGGTGACAGGCTCAGGGTCCCCCAGCCCCTAAACAGCAGAGCTAGGATTTGAAGCCAGGCCTGTCAGACACTGAAGCAGCCATTCTTCCTGAGGACAGGTTACTAGCTCTGAGACTTTGGGGTAAGGTTTCTGAGAACTTCAGTGTGAGAAACGGATGTCTGTGAAAATAAGCTCCCAAACCCACCAAGTTTGTCCCCCGAAACTGATAACGTGGCTCAACTGTTGCAGTGTCCACACTCTTAAGATTTCCCTTCCAGGATCACAGTGATCTGCATAAAGCCAGGGTCCCGGGCTTCCTTTCTTTCATCTGTTTGCCGAGTGGGAGGAGGGAGAAGGGGAATCCAAGTCCAGGGCAGTTGTGGGGAGGAGGCAGACTGGCAGCCAGGGGTTGTGGTGAGGCTCTAATAATAACTTCTCACCTGTGGAAGGTGCTAGACTTTCTGCAAAGCACACTGGGGAAGGTGGGGGTTGAAGAGTGAGGCTGAACAGTAAGTTGGGTGAGGTGCAGTGTAGGGCGGAAGAGAGGGGTGGACACCAGCGCCCTGCCCTCCTGGTTGGGCCGGCCCAGGGGGCCAGCATGTCCCTGTGTTTGTCTGTCTCTCCTTTTGTTTTCTTTCTTTGGGTCAGTCTATCTGTTCATCTTTCTACTGGTTTATCTTTCTGTCTCTCTCTGTCTCTCTGTCTATCTCTACTGTCTCTGCCTCTTTTTTGTTTGCTACTGAGGAAACCAGTGGTTTAAAACCAAGCCCAGCCACTGGAAGAGACAAACCCAGCTGGGTCTGGCCTGAGGCACTCCCCTGGCACTATGGGAGCTTGGATGCCAGAAGAAATGTCCACCCTTTCTCTGTTCACAGCCTCCCTCCCCCCACACTGGCTCCCCAGCTCTCAGGTGTGCTGAGCCCTGAACCTTACGCCCTCCACCCCCACCAAGACAGCAGGTCAGAGGTCAGTCCACCTGAGACCAGCTGGGACCTGGGACCCTTTGCTGCAATGCTTGCAACCTAGGCAGACCTCTCCTCCAGCAACAAAATGCAGAGAAGCTGCTGCTAAGTCGCTTCAGTTGTGTCCAAATCTGTGCGACCCCATAAACGGCAGCCCACCAGGCTCCACCATCCCTGGGATTCTCCAGGCAAGAACACTGGAGTGGGTTGCCATTTCCTCCTCCAATGCATGAAAGTGAAAAGTGAAAGTGAAGTCACTGAGTCATGTCCAACTCTCAGCGACCCCATGGACTGCAGCCTACCAGGCTCCTCCATCCATGGGAGTTTCCAGGCAAGAGTACTGGAGTGGGGTGCCATTGCCTTCTCTGGCAGAGAAGCTATATGGGACTAAAAATAACTGCGTGCATGTGCAGTTGGGGCCAATTCTGGACAAAAGAAACAGAACCAAACAAAAAACTAAAAAAGTCCCTAATGCCACTTCTGAAGAGCCAGGAATGGAAACAGGGTGTTGGGGAAAAAAAGCTAGTACTGTGCATGGCCCCTGTGCTCAGCACCACCAGAAGGAAGGGCAAACCACCTAAGTCAGGCTTCCAGCCCAGCCCCTGCACATACCCCTACCCTCACCCCGTGAAAGGAATTGGCTTCGCCACCCCTGCCCTCAGGGAGCGAGCAAGCAAGGCAACCTGTTGTTAGTTCTCATTTTCCCCTGCTGCAGCAGGGGCCCCAATAAAGCCTTGCCCATCTGGTCTCCCATCAACGTCTGTTGATTGAGAAAGGCCAAGGACCCTGGTCAGTATCAGGGCCACCTGCGAGGCAGTCCAGAGGAGGGACTGGGGACTGCTTGAGGTAGCCCACCTACTGAGTAAGTGGCATTCCTTGATATTCAGGGTCCCCAGTACCTGAGGGGCTCCCAGAGCCCCTGAGCAGCAGGGAGACCTCTGTGAGGATGGGCCTTGGAGAGAGTGGCTGAGACCAGGTGAGACCAGAGGAGGAGCAACCCCCTCACCCCCTCAAAACAAACCTCCAGTCCACAGCAGCCCCCCACGCCTGAGCGGGCTGTGGCCCCTGAGTGTCCCCTCAGGTACAGGTGGCCCAAGGGCGGAGCTGTGGGAGGGCAGTGATGAGGGGAAGGAAGGAAGGGGAGCGGCTGGAGACTCCTTCACAAGGCAGCCAAGGGCTGACTTCCTTACTGGAACTCAGGCTTTCTGAGACTAGAAGGCCATTTCGCTGAGGGCGGGGGGTGGGCATGGGGGCAGGGTAAGGGTGTCGCTCTGTGCTGGCAGGGGTCTCAGGATCACAGGGACTTGAGACTCCTGTCGTCCTGGATCTGTGAACTCTCAGACCCATAGGGGTATCTGGATAAGACATTTGAGACAACATGGCCCAACATATTTCCCATCCCATCCCCTGGCTCCCAAGTCACATTGTACGGAGAAGGGCGCTGAGGCCCAGGAGGCAGGGACCCCCTTCTCCCCGCCCCCAGGTCACATGGCGAATTAGAGCTGAGTCCAGAGCGCAGGGCAGGCTCGGCCTGGCCACATGGCCTTCCTCTATTCTTGAGACACGGTGTGGGCATGGTCAACCCGGGCAGTGCCAGAAGATGAGGTCACGGTGCCCTGACTGGGGCAGTAGAGGACAATGAACCAGCAGAAGATGAAGACACCTGTCAGGGAGGAGAAAGCCTCAGTGAGCCTGGGGCAGCGCTGGGGCTGGCGGCTGCCCAGAGGCAAAACCGCTCCACTGTGAGAGTTCAAGAATGCACAGAAACATCAGCCCCCAAGGTGAAACCTGCTCCTGAAAAAGGACCTGATCAGTATCTTGGGAATGAAAACCAGTTCTTCAAGTAAAATCTATATACATATCTATCACATAAAACAAAGGCTGAAATGAAGAGATTTTCAACCACACGAAACAACGACCACAGCCCTTCTTATAAAGAGTTATTCCAGGATGTGCTTCAGCAAGAAGAAGAGGGAAGGTGTGAGGTATGAAAACTGTAGTAAGTACAGACATTGAGGGAGCAGTAAAAATCTTTTTGTGTCTTTAAAAGAAATTTAGAACTAAAACCCTATACAACAGTAGAAGTACTGAGGGGACTTCCCTGGTGGTCCAGCGGTAAAGAATCTGCTTTCCAATGCAGGGACACAGGTTTCTTGGTCAGGGAACTACAATCCCACATGCCACCAGACAACAAAGCCTGTGTGCCACAACTAAAAAACTTCACACACCACAACAAAGAGATTGTGTGTGGCAATGAAGACCCAGCACAGGCAAAAATTTAAAAAAGTACTCTTGTTAAAAAAAATATTGAAAAGACTTCAAGGGCAGTTAAAGTGGGCTGAGGGCTCTGTGAGAAAGAGAGAAATACTGAGTTACTCAGTGAAAGTGAAAGTGGCTCAGTCCTGTCTGACTCTTTGAGACCCCTCGGACTGTCCATGGGATTCTCTGGGGCAGAATACTGGAGTGGGTAGCCTTTCCCTTCTCCAGGGGATCTTCCCAACCCAGGAATTGAACGGGGGTCTCCTGCATTGCAGGCGTATTCTTTACCAACTGAGCTATCAGGGAAGCCGTTGAGTTACTCACAGTCAGTCGGAAAACCTCAGGGCATGAAGTGTTCAGGTTTAGCTATAATGGGTAACCTCAGAAAGAATGACAATCCACAGTTTCAAGACATGCCCCCAACCCTTAACCCCTGAGACTTCTCAGATGTGGACTCATGAATCTTCATCTAGGGCCAGTCTCTGATGGCCTAATAATATATGACTTCTGTTGTTAGCATTGTTCCCACATATTGAAGACTTACTGCGTCCCACACACACATTATCTCAGTTACTCATCATGAGACCTGGTGAGAAAAGTCCTGGGATTATCCCCAGCTGTACAGATGACAAGGATCTGAGGAGCTGAATGAGTTGCTGAGGTGGTGAGTGGAGGCAGGATTTGAACCTAGGTCTGCCTCTCCCCGGGTTTCCCAGGTAGCTCAGTGGTAAAGAATCTGCCTGCCAATGCAGGAGATGCAGGTTTGATCCCTGGGTCAGGAAGATACCCTGGAGAAGGTAATGGCAACCCACTCCAGTATTCTTGCCTGAGAAATCCCATGGACAGAGGAGCCTGGCGAGTTACTGTCCACAGGGTCAGGAAAGAGTTGGACATGGCTTAGCAGCTAAACAACAAGAACTGCTTGTACCCATGCTGCCAACCACGTTGCCATGCAGTCTCGTGAGGCACTGGGAGCCAGCCCTTCTCCTGTGGGCTTGAACCCGCTGGATCTAGACCCCCTGTGTCCCTAGTGACTGCTCTGGACAGGATGAGACTGTGAGTCAAAGCCACACTTGCCATTCCTCTCCAGGCTGTTTTCCCTCACAGTCGGGCTGTGATATACTTCTTTAAGTTGTGTGTATGAAACAGGGGTATGAGGAAAGGGGACAGGTGCAGGCAGGGAAACCCTGCCCCACATGCACCCTGAGTGCCTGCCCCTTTGCTGGATATGGGAGGAAAAATTCTGTTGGGGCCGGGAGCAGGCTTATCTACCATTTCCTCCACTAATCATTTCCTTCCTGCCTCCACAGAACCTCCAAGACTCTGTTCATGTCACATAGCCAGCATATCACAGGATCTTGCTCTCTCGGCCACAGATGACTGAACCACAGATGGATGTCTGATGGCCCAGTCAGATCCTTGACTCTCCTAAGAACATAGAAAAGACTGAACCAGACCACAGTCAGCGGACTGGGAAGATGACATAGGGATGAGGTGGTCATCGTGGGCAGCCAGTTGGAGGCCATGGGTAAGAACGGGCCCGTGGAGGGGAAAAGTTACCGCAGAGAGAAGGTGAGAGACTTGAGACTCCAGAGAAAAAGATGGAACAAGTATCTGCTTTGGTTTTGGTGGTTTTTCCTGACCCTGCTACCAGCTCCCATGAAGTCAGCCAGTCTTCCTACCCTGGGGTGCTTGGGGGAGCCTTGGATATTTAAAATCAGTACCCTTGAGTACCACCGGGCTTCCCTGGTGACTCAGTGGTAAAGAATCCACCTGCCAATGCAGGAAGTGTGGGTTTGATCCCTGGGTCAGGAAGATCCCCTGGAGAAGGAACTGGCAAACCACTCCAGTATTCTTGCCTGGGAAATACCATGGACAGAGGAATCTGGTGGGCAACAATCCGTGGGGTCACAAAAGAATCAGACTCAACTTAGTGACTAAACAACAACCCTTGATTTGAGCTAGCCTGAGTAGAATCCTGTTTCTTGCTATCCACACCTTCCCCCAAAGCCCCCCAACACCCTCTGGCGCAGGAAGGCAGCCCGTCTCCTCCCTAGCCCAGGAGCCTCACCTTGCAGAGAGGTGAACAGCGCAAAGACATAGGCCGTGAACGGGCCCAGGGACGTGAGGAGGGCCAGCCCCCATGGCAGGCCCACCAGGGACGAGAGGCCCAGCAGGGTGAGGACCCCCTTCCAGTGCTGCCCCTTCTCCTTGCCCGCTGTGGCACTCGACAGAGTGAAGATCTTCCAGGACACCAGGCTCAGGATTGCCGCACTGAAGAGGAAAACGATGAGGAAATAGCCGTGCACGGTGACGTAGAGGGCAATTTTCTCACGGAACCAGCACCTGGAGGAGATGAATGGCCGTTGGGACCAGAGGAAGTCCCCTGAGAGCAAGCCCCGGGCAGTCTCCCCAGGCTGTTCTTCTCTGACTAAAAAGATGCACCGCCCACATATCCATCCATCCTTCCCCTGCTCTCCCAGGGGAGAGGATGTCATGAGGCTCCAGGTTGCTATCCCTTTAGACTAGTGGGTACAAAAGGCCAATTTTGTCCCAAAGGCATGTTTTGTTCACCCTACCTTTTTTTGGGGAAAAAAAGCTGAATTAAGGAACACCCTTTTAAAAGTTAAAGGTTTGGCATATACATCCAGATTCCACTTGGTTTATGGGATCTTGGGCTTTGCTAGAGCCTCAGATGGTAAAGAATCAGCCTGCAATGCAGGAGACCGGGATTCGATCCTAGATCCCCCTCCAGGGACTGAACCCAGGCACTGGCAGTGAAAGCAGCAAGTCCTAACCACTAGACCACCAGGGAATTCCCTAAATATACCAATTTCTGCTTCTTTTACAAAACCATACAGCTGGCAGCTCTGTGGACACCTTCCTGAGGGACAGTAATCAGCTCCCAGTTAGGCTGGTGTGTGACTGCCAGTCTGCAGCCACGCCCACTCAGGCCACTGCAAGCATTTATGCTACCTGTCTGGCCCCTGGGACCCTGCATTCGAGGCCCTGGGCACAGCACCAAGGCCCCGCCAACTCTTTAGCACAGAGTCACGGATCTCAGGCGTGAGCCCTGGGAGAGGCTCAAATCGGCTCCACTGTCCCCTGTACTGCAGGGGTGCGAGGCCCCAGAGCAGGTGTGGATCAACCCCCATCGTACAGACGAGGCTCTGAGAGGGGATAAGCTTGCCCACGGTCACACAGCAACTCAGAGGCAGAGTCTGCATGGAACCAGAGCTGCTGCAAGCACTGGAGAGTCCTGCCCTGCACAAGGGCACCTGGCTAGGGGGCAGAGGGAGGCTGAAATCCAGCTCACCCTGCACTCACCAGGCTGGGCACCTGGCATGGCAGGTCAGAGGGATAAAGGGGGTACCTTTTAAAATTTTCCCAAAGGTGCTATAGAGGCTGGTGGTACCGCAGGCTGGAGCAGGGCGTCCTGCCTCCTGGTCCAGTCCTCTCTCCTTCTCAGCCTCCTCTCTCCTTGTCCTTCCTCTCTCTGGGCCTCAGTTTATCCCTCCAGGCCACGAGCTAGCTGGATCTGAGGATCCTTGGCCTTGATTTACTCTCTTTTTGGGATTCTCCCCTCTTCCCACCTTCTTCTGGCCCTAATTTGTGCCCCCAGGACCCTGAGGTCACCCCAACTCCCACAGCCACCACTCACAGCTCCAGCGTGGTGACGTTCTTCTCATCACGGATGGAGTAGGGGCCGTAGCTGTTGGCGATCCCAGTACCGATGACTATTAGGGCAGGCAGGACTGGGGGCGAGGAGGGAAGGACGTATGGCATCGCTGAGGCTCCCTTGGCACGTCCTCTTTCACATCCCCATCCCACCGTCCATCCTTCGAGCTCTGAGCCAATCAGAGTGGGAGCTGCCCCTGCCCATGGCCCTCCCCAAGGCTGGTCCCCTTCTGGCCTCATCCAGACAGAGCCAGCCAAACCTCTGCCTGGCCAGGAGACACCTACCCCAGCCCACAAGGCTCAGCTTCAGGAAGTAGTGGCCGAAGTAGGTGTTAAAGACCTTGATGACGAGCAGGTAGAGGTGGAAGGCTTCCAGGCTCATCCAGGTGAAGGCGCAGAGCAGGAAGTAGTGGAAGATGGCCCCCCGGGCCCAGCAGGCAGCATCGGACCCCTTCAGGCGTTGCCCCACATTGATGAAGAAGGCCAGATTCAGAAGAAATAAGCTGATGCTCAGGGACACATGGATCTTGGGGGCATCTTCAGACTTGAACCTCTGCCGGGAGAACCTGGGGCAAGAAGGGCCAGTGCAGAAGGGCACCCAGCCCTCTCCGTCTGACCGCCTCTGTTCCACCTCTCTGCCAGTGTGAGCACCCTCTGGTTCAAGTCCAGAGGCTCTCTTATGACCTGCAGGACCCTGTGGGTTCTGAATCTTTCTGGCTTCATTCCTTGACTCCATGCTTGAGCCAAACCGTATAAGTTGCAACTCTCTGAATGCCTTTTGCTTCTCCACAGCTCTCAGACTTTGCCCATGCTCTTCTCTCTGCTCTCAGGTGCCTTTCCTGCTCCACCTTCAAAGCCCTCCTTGGATGTTTCCTCCTGTGAAGGCTGTCTCTGGAGGCCACTATCCCATGCTTAGGTGGACCTTTCCCAGAAGTGAGTGCAGTGTAACTCTCCTGCCCCTTATTTCCATCTCTCTCCATGCTGTGACCTTGGGCCTAGCACAATAAGCAGGAGGAGGCCCTGCACTGGTTGAGTGACTGGATGGATGGTGCATGGATGCCTGAGGCCTAGAAACTGTAAGGAGGTGAGGCTCAGAGATGGACAGGGACTCAGAGTCACAGAGCAGGACAGGGGCTCCAGGCTGAGCCCAGGGCTCCACGCCTGCTCTGTGGAGCTCACTGCACTTTTCTAGACAATCAGTTCCTGCAGGACTCTCACTGGAGGGATGGGCCCTTAGGGCTACCTGGAGGGGGCATGAGGGATAACGTCCTCCTCACCTGAGATGCCAGGCCCCACCCTTGGGAGATACTGACACTTCCTCCTGGCACTCCAAGCACTTCTCTCAGTGTCCAGCAGGGCAACCAGCTGGCAAGTCATGCTTAGCTTGTTGGGAATGAAGGTAGTGTTCTGGGCCAGGGCTTGGGGATGGGGGTGGGGACCACTTACACTCATCGTTTGGTCTGAGATTGGGGGGTGGAGCTGGTGGGGGCCGCAGCCCCCTGGAAAAACAGCACCAGCATGTGGAGGAGGGCAATGGGAGGGCCCAGATTGGGAGTCAGGAGACCCAGGGCTGCTCCAAGTCAGTCATGGGTCAGAAGGCTGGGCATGGGGCTGCTCCCATGGGTTTCTTCAGCAGAAGTTCCTGTGGGTCCCTCAGCCATGGCCGGGGCCCAGAAGAGCCTGGGACCAGCTGCAGCAGCTTCTGCTGTCCCTGCTCCTCCTTCTTCCAGCAACAGCGCTGGGTTTTCCCAAGGAGTACCCTTCCCCACTCTCAGCCATGAACCTCAAACCCAAGAACAGGCACGTGATCTGGCGTGACCAATCAGTGTCATCCATCCTTTCGCCACAGTGGGCCTGTTTAGTCCTGGGCACATGGTCTAAGTTACTCGAGTGAGACTCAACTCTGCAGTACAGGGACAAAACTGAACACACACACACACACACACACACACACACACAGGGCATGCACGGGCTCAGCTTCTTTGG
This sequence comes from Budorcas taxicolor, assembly GCF_023091745.1. NCBI lineage: Eukaryota > Metazoa > Chordata > Mammalia > Artiodactyla > Bovidae > Budorcas > Budorcas taxicolor. Next base: position 27,311,104 of record NC_068927.1, on the reverse strand, counting down.
GGTATGATCTCTGCAGGGCCCTGCACTCAGAGGGACTCTATGCTTGTTTTAATGCTCTGTTGTCACCATCTTGAAATTCTTAATGAGTTTTGAACAAGGGACTACATGTTTTCGTTTTGGACTGGGCCCTGCAAATGATTTAGCCAGTCCAGTGTGCATGTGTAAACATGCTCTCACACACACACACACACACACACACACACACACACAATTGAATGCATGTGGAAAATGGTGAAAACTGAATGAGCTCTGTATTCTTGTTAGCAGTGCTGTGTGTGTGTGTGTGTGTGTGTGTGTGTGTGTGTGTTAGTTGCTCATTCACAAAGAGTTCTTCTCCAAAGAGCAGTGCTGTACCAATATCAATTTCCTGGTTTTATACTGTACTACAGTTATAGATGGAGAAGGAAATGGCAACCCACTCCAGTAGTCTTGCCTGGAAAACCCCATGGATGGAGAAGCCTGGTGGGCTACAGTCCATGGAGTCACAAAGAGTCAGACACCACTGAGCAACTTCACTTTCACAGTTATAGAAAATGTCATCACTGAGGAGAGCTGGATGAAGGAACCCTGGAACACTAGGTACTATTTTTGCAACTTCCTGTTAGTCTATAATTATTTCAAAATAAAGTTTTTTTAGAGACTTCAATTCTGAGGCTTAGTTCAGAAGATTAGCTGTTTAGGCAGCTAAGAAGCTATGATGCAAGCCTGGGGCTCTGCAAGGCCCCTGAGTATGAAGAAGTTGCCTGACGTGACTGACAAAGGAGAAAGCGAAGTGGTGAGACACGGAGTCCCAGGGACATCTTTTGAGCACCTGGATCCAGCATCACCTGAACTGAGATCACCTTGGGTGTTTCAGTCCCGTGAACCATGCATTATCTGTTTTAAGTGAATTTGAGTTGAGTTTCTGCCACCTGTAACTGAAATAGCCAGACACTTTTCAGCCTCCAATCCTGTTTTATAGATGAGGAAGCTGAGGTTTGGAGAAAATATGAGTATAACACAGGATTAACACTACTCTGTTGGTTTCTACCCTGCCCTGCTGCTGTCCTTGAGGGCAGGAAGGTGATGGGTCTCCTTCCTGGAAGGAGTGGGGCTGGGGCGGGGTGACCCACCTCAGGACAGTGTGGAGGACGATGGTGAAGGCCAGGAAGATCATGGAGGTTCCACAGCCAGCCTGGGAAATGTGTATGAGGGCCTTCACGGTGGCCTCATCCAAGGTCGGCCTCTGTGGGTGATTCCCCCAAACGAGAATCCTATCAATAGGAGGCTAGGCCCGCACACCCCAAAGGCCTGGCCCCTGCCCACAGCCACCCTGATCCCTGGCCCAGGAGCCTCGGCATTTCTGGAATTGCTGGGATGGTTGGGGAGGGGGCACTATTACCAGCAGCAGGGCGAAGAAGGTCAGGTGGTCACAGCGGCAGACAGTCCTGCGGACTCCGACCTCAGTGGAGCAGCCCTTGGAAGACCAGTCTCCTGATGGCCCAGGGGAGAAGGAGAGGGAGCATAGAAAAGGGGAGGGCAGGAAAAGGGAAGAGAGAGGTCCGGAGAGGAAAGGAAGAGGGGTCGGCTCTGCTGTTGAAGTCCTGTCCCCTAAGAACAGGACTTACCCTTACCCTCCCTTCATCTTACCCGGGGAAGGTCCTCCAGGCCCTACCTTTAGTCGCATCCCAGAATTCACAGCTGAGGTTCATATTCTAAAGCCAGAGAGTGGGAGTCAGGGGCGGGCGAGGCAGGGATGACTGGGAGTGGGGAGAGGAGGGTAGGGGGAGTGGGAGGTGCTCCATGTCTCAGCATGTGCCTGCATTAGGTGGAAGCAAGGCTCAGCCTGTGGTCACACAGGAACCACATTTGAAGCATTTGATGTATCCCAGGTCAGTGTGTGGGGTGTGGATTGGTGTGGGTGGGAGGGGCGTATGTCTGGGGGCTCCTTTAGGGGAGCGCACATGTGAGCAGATGTGCAAAGCCATGTGTATGCGTGTGGGTTTGCCAGGTCTGCCAGGCCCCTCTGGGAGCACGTGAGTGGAGCATGTTGGGAGGACTTGCGTGCATAGGCTGGACATGTGTCCATGGGCACAACTGTGTGTGTGGTCCTAATGGCTTCTCCAAGTGGATGTGGGAGGGTAAGGGGTGCAGAGTCCCCTGCATGTCTGTCTATATGCCTGGGGATGCCCACCTGCCCATGTGCCCCTCGGGAACTGCCAGGCCAGGGTGGGGGACTCACGGGGGGCTGGTACTGGTGGGAGAAAGTGATCTCCAAAGGCTCAGCCAGTTCGGTGACTTTTATGCGACCCAGAGTCAAGCCCACCATGCGATTGTTCAACACGCTGCTGCCGTCCTCCCGGCTGAGCAGGGAGCCCTGTGGAGGGATGTGGGGGAAGCCAGGCTACACAAGGGGCTCCCCCGACCCAACCCTGGTGGGGGCTCCTGGGACCTTCTAGGGCTTGTGCACCTTGCCTGGAGGGAAAAGTTTGGAGCCAGAGGTCCAGGGGATAAGGGGTCATGGGTGACCTTCTTCCTGCTGCTCCTGGAGTCTGCACCGGCTGTGCCAGGACGGGCCCTACACTCTAGGCCGAATGGCCACAACGCTGTGTATCTGATAGCTGTCCATTTCTGGTCCCCAGGCCTCCTCTGCCCTCTTAACTGGAGCACAGGTTTAGAAGGAAGATCAGATGAGAGATGGAGGACAGTGGATGCCTACAGGTGGGGAGCCCCTGCCCAGCAGCACTCAGGGAGGCACACGCCCCGTGTGAGTGCAGACACACTTCTGGGGACATACCTGGTACACATTTGCAAGGGAATGCGCATGCTTGCTTGTGTGAACATGGTCACACCAGCACATACATGATTATGTGTGTAATCAGGAATAAGAAAAGAGATGCATGTTTGTTCATGGACAAGGATGCACACAGGAAATGAACTCACTTGGGATACAGATACAAGTCCAAGGACACTGATGGGGGGCAGTGTCTAAATACCAACTGGGAATAACCAGCGTGAGCCTGCAGTCCAGACTCTAAGGACATAGGTCTAGATGACCTTGGCTGGAGACGTTCATCACTTCCTTCATCCCCACTGGGTCCCTCAGCAAAGACTCCAGAGGGGGCAAGCATATCCCAGTGAACCCAGCATTGAATCTCAGCCACCCTGTGCCTCTCCTCACCTTGAAGACATTCCCTGGACCGATGTCCAGGACGACTATGCCCAACCGGACCATCGGCCTGCCACTCTTCATGGATCCGAAAAGGCTCTTGGGCAGCCGGACTCTGTCAAGGTGCTGGTGCTCATCCTTGGTCATCTGCTTCGGAATCTGCAACCACAGACCCAGCCACTTCTGTCTTTCCCTGAGGAGCCCAGCCACCAGCACAGTTCCTGCCCCTCCCCCAGCTGGAAGGAGAAACTGAGGCATGCTGGGTGGTGGGACAGCACCAGGGTCCGAGGACAGCTCTGAGAGGTGGGACACCTGGGGACACAGTCCAAGCTCTGCTCTGTTCAGGCTGTGAGCCCCTGGCCAAGTCATAGCCCTTGTGGAGCCTCAGTTTTCCCAATATGGAGAATGGAGTCAGCAAGGTGTCCACGTGGCCACCAGTCAGGCAGGCTGAAAGTGGGTTATGAAGGGGAAACACCTGAACAAGTCAGTTTGCAGGTGTGAGGAAGGGTCAGTAGTAGTGCTTTTGGCCAGGGTCCTGACCCCTGCTGTGCTGACAAGGGCTAGGATGACAGTGTCTGGTTTCTGATTCAGGTATAAAGGAAAAGCATAAGGCCATCGGGAAGGGAGACAGTGAGGACAAAGAGGAAGAATACAAGAGTTCACATTGAATGTAATATCCATCCCCACCCAACAACACATTTTGTAACAGCTAAAAATGCAAAATATTAAAATAAATTTTCATGGGTCGTTGCCAAGTGTGTTTCATCCATTCTGTGACCTCACTGTTCCCCTGGGGCTGCAGCCTGGTCCCACCTGATCCTGCCTCAAAAGCACCCATGGGCATGGAAAGAGGGGGAGCTACGTGTTATAGCCAAGAGCCTCAACTTTCTGCTTCCTAGCCCAGAACCTTGTCAAAAGGACATGTGGGTGATTTCAGAGGCCGGTGCCTACCCCACTGCTAGGGTGAAGTGATAAAGGGCTGAGAAAGGCCCCTCCATCTTCCATCTCTCCTTCTCTGCTGCTGCTACTGCTAAGTCACTTAGTCATGTCCCTGGGATTCGCCAGGCAAGAACATTGGAGTGGGTTGCCATTTCCTTCTCCAATGCATGAAAGTGAAAAGTGAAAGTGAAGTCACTCAGTTGTGTCCAACCCTCAGTGACCCCATGGACTGCAGCCTTCCAGGCTCCTCCATCCATGGGATTTTCCAGGCAAGAGTACTGGAGTGGGGTGCCATTGCCTTCTCCACTCTCTTTCTCTAGGCTGACCTAAAAGTCCTTCAGTGACAGACCACTTCCTTGCTGCTCAAACTTCTGCTTTATGCCTGGAGGGAGGCTGTGCCCTCACTGCACCAAATATTCCCTGTATGTTATTGCATTTTCCCTGTCTGATAACCTTTACAGTGGGCAATACCACCCCATTTTACAGATGGAGAAACTGAGGCTCTGAAAAGTTCAGTACTTTGCCCAAGATCACAGTAACTAGTTAGGGGCAGAATCCAGAGTCTGCCTGTTAACCCTTTGCAGTACCTCCATCAGTGCCTCTGTCTGGTTTCTAACATGTTCCCTGATAGAAGTTCTCTTGAGAATGTCAGACTTTCGAGGAGCCTTCAAGCTCATTTTATAGATGAGGATTCAGGGGCCCAGAGAGGGGAGGGGATTCCCTTGAGGACACTTTGTCAGGTAGGGGAGAGTCCAGGACTAGAACGCTGACTCTCTATTTGGCAATCTTCTGAAGGCCTCATGCTAGCACCCTGGACAATCTGTTACCAGGATCCACTCATCCAGCTAATTCACCAGCACGCACTAGCTAGGTGGCAGAGAACTACCCAGTGTGACTTGGGAAGGACAACTGTTGATGGACACCAAGCACAGACCATGATTCTCTCAGAAAAATATGCCTGAGGAAAGTAGGGCCAGAACCCACCAAAGGGGAGGGGGGAGTCTTCACCTGAGAGGGGGTCAGAGAGAAGTACAGGTCTTCTGAGACATTGGTGTTGATGCTTTTGACAAGCGCCGTCAAAAAAGACGCATTCAATGTGTCCGTCTGACTCCTCTCCACCAGATAGGTCTCGAAGTTCAGCCAATATCTATAAGGGAAGATAGGGTCTTGCAGGTTGAGTCACTCACTTACTCACCTGGATGACAGGAGGAGGAATACCATGGACAGCGATCATCAGGCTCTTGGTATAGGAGGGGTGACCCAGGATATCAAAGGGAAGACCATGATGCTGCAGGAGAAGAGGGGTGCACGGGAGCGATTCATGCTAGTTCTGAGGGATTCTAGTCAGAGGCCCTCCTGAGTACCTGTTTCTCTTTTTTGGTAACAAAATACATTACAATGTAGTTTGTCATCTTAACCATTTTAAAGTGTGCAATTCAGTGGCATGAAAGACATGCACAACATTTGAAATCATCTTTGCTATCTAGCTCCAGAAATGTCCATCACCCTAAAAGGAAACCCTGAACCCATAAAGCAGGTACTCTTCCCCCAGGCTCTAGCAACCACTAGTCTATGAGTTTGCCTATTCTGGATATTTCATATAAATGGAATTATGTGCTATCAGGTCTGTTGGCTTCTTCCACTTAGTATGTTTTCAAGGTTTACCTATGTTATAGCATGTGTAAGTATTTCATTCCTTTTTAGGGATGAATAATATACCTTCATATGTATATACCGCCTTTTGTTTATACATGTTTCCATTGATAGGCATTTGGATTGTCTCAACTTTTTGGCTGTTGTGAGTAGAGCTGCTTGTATTCACATAAACGCTTTTGTTTGAAGAGGTGTTGTTTTTTTTTAAGTCTTTATTGAATTTGATACAATGTTGTTTCTGTCTTGTGTTATTGTTTCTTGGCCAGGAGACATGTGTGATTAGCTCCCCAACCAGGGATTGAACTCACCCGCTGCATTGGAAGGTGAAGTCTTACCCACTGGATCACCAGGGAAGCCCCTGAAGACTTGCTTTTAATTCTTTTGGGTGGATACCTGGGAGCAGAATTGCTGGTAATCTATGTTTAACTTCTTGAGGAACTATTCAACTGTTTTCCATATTAGCTGCATCATTTTATAGTCCCATCACCAATGGGTGAGGGTTTTGAGTTCTCCAGATTCTTGCCAACACTTAGTATTTTCCACTTTGTTTCATTTTCAAATATAGCCATCCTAGGGGGTGTGAAGTGGTATCTCACTGTGGTTTTAATTTGCATTTCTCTAGTGACTAATGATATTGAGCACATTTTCATGTGTTCATTGGTTTGTGTAAATCTTCTCTGGAGAAATTCTTCTGGGTAGTTGAAACTGTGGGATGATCAGGGTGTGGTGTGAGGGCTGTGCTCGGCTGTGCTGTGCTTAGTCGCTCAGTCATGTCCAACTCTTTGTGACCCCATGGACTGCAGCCCGCCAGGCTCCTCAGTCCATGGGATTCTCCAGGCAAGAATACTGGAGTGGGTGCCTTGCCCTCCTCCAGGGGATCTTCCCAACCCAGGGTTCAAACCCAGGTTCCCCACATTGCAGGTGGATTCTTTACCATCTGAGCCACCAGGGAAGCCCAAGAATGCTGGAGCAGGTAGCCTATCCCTTCTCCAGGGTATCTTCCTGACCCAGGAGTCAGACTGGGGTCCCCTGCATTGCAGGCAGGTTCTTTACCAGCTGAACTACCAGGGAAGCCCCGGTGTGAGAGCTCACTCACATTTATTACCAAGTGCTAAGTGAACACAGGGAATTCAGCCTTTGAAGACTTAGCTCTATGTACACTGACTTATTGGAACTGAACTGGCATTGGAATACATAGAATACAAATTTAATTGTCATTTATTTTACTGTAGCCCTCTTGCCATGGGCTAGAACAGGGGTCCCCGGTCCCCGGAGCCACAGACGGGTATCAGTCCATGGACCGTTAGAAACTGGGTCGCACAGCAGGAGGTGAGGAGTTGTCTTCCACAAAACCGGTCCCTAGTGCCAAAAATGTTGGGGACCACTGGGCTAGAAAGTTGGGGTGAGGCAAGTCCCCCCCCAACCCAGTCCCTGTCCTGGTGCTCTCCATGGTGCTGAAACTTCTCTGGCCAGAGTTCCTCTTCCTGAGCAAGGGGTCCTAAGATGTGTTGCCCATGTTTTAAAAATAATTTTAAACAGGTGAAGGCTGAAGTAGCAATGAGAGAGAAGTGGAACAAGAACAAATAGAGCCAGATCAAGGCTACTGGAAAGGAGTAGCTATGGAGGGCTTGCAAGGGAGACAAAAGGGAGAATTTTATTTCAACATCATTTTTTGAATAGTCACAGTTACCCAGGTGGTGCTGGTAGTAAAGAACACATCTGCCAATGCAGGAGGCATAAGAGATTCTGGTTCGATCCCTGGGTTGGGAAGATCCCCTGGAGAAGGAAATGACAACCCACTCTAGTATTCTTGCCTAGAGAATCCCATGGGCAGAGGAGTCTGGTGGGCTCCATAGAGTCACAAAGAGTCAGACATGACTGAAGTGACTTTGCACAGCACCAAGGAGTAAAACTCCAAGGAAACCACAGGACAAAAATATTATGAAATACAATCCATGAAAACATGTGCAAATGAGATTGGATGGATCCGGCAACTAGAACATCCAGCCAGGAACAGTGGGGTGAGACTGTCCAAATCCATTGACTGAGATACACCAATTGATGCTACTTTTTATCTTTCAAAAATCTAAACAAAGAAGTTTTGTGATTTTTATTGTTACCAAATAAAATAGAGAATTTTATTTCACAATACATGTAGCTCACCTCATGCACTCCAAACATTCCTTTCCCTTACAAAACAGACCATGAATTTACTTTCTTGAGGGGAGATTTTCTGATCTGGCTTTCAGAGCACTTTTTAAAAATTGTTTTAGTTGTGAAAGTAACATATATTCAGAAATTCTAAAGCATAAATGAAAATGAAAAGAAAGTGTTAGTCACTCAGTTCTGTCCAACTCTATGTGGTCCCATGGATTGTCTCCTCTGTCCATGGAATTCTCCAGGCAAGAATACAGGAGTGGGTTGCCATTCCCTTCTCCATAGATGTATAACTGAATTTTTAATTGTAAAGCTGACACCCATTTAAGGGTCCTCTTCTTTGTCTGATACTAATTTAACTATTGAGATATCTTTTTGTTTGTGTTTGTTTGCATGATACATTTTTTTTGTTGTTGTAAATGCTGTGAAGTTCAACAACTTGTCTTTTACCTTGGAGGGGACATCTTGATATTCTCTAGTCCTCTGAATGTCCAGGAGATGCACTGAGGTGATGGGACCCTGAATTCTTAGGGAGTTTGTCTCCTATCTTCTGGTTCACACGTGTCTTCCTACAGCATCTTCACTACTTGCTGCTTTCTGCTCATCAGATCTAATCAGCAATGTTGTCAATGTGGTGAACTTTACAGAATGTCAGGATGAGTGAGGTCTCTGTGAATTATCTTATGACAGTGAAAAGACTTCATGTGGCCCTGAGGAAACACTGTGGCTATATACTGTTAGCTCTGCCAAGTAAAAGCAAATGACTTCAGGGACTTCCCTGGTGGTCCCGTGGTTAAAATCCACCTTCCAATGCAGGGGACTCAGGTTCAACTGTCTTCCCTCATAGCTCAGTTGGTAAAGAATCTTCCTGCAAAGCAGGAGACCCTGGGTTGATTTCTGGGTCAGGAAGATCTGCTGGAGAAGGGATAGGTTACCCACTCCAGTATTCTAGGGTTTCCCTTGTGGCTCAGCTGGTAAAGAATCTGCCTCCAGTACAGGAGGTCTGGGTTCGATCCCTGGGTTGGGAAGACCCCTTGGAGCAGGGAAAGGCTGCCCACTCCAGTACTCTGGCCTGGAGAATCCCATGGACTGTGTAGCCCACGGGGTCGCAAAGAGTCGGACACGACTGAGCGGCTTTCACTTTCACTACTTTCAGGTTCAATTCCTGGTTGGGGAACTAAAATCCCACATGCCTTGGGGCCTCTAAATTCCCCTCACTGCGACTACAGAGTCCACGTGCTGCAAATGCTAAGCCCGAGCACTCTAGACCCCATGCTCCACAACAGAAGAAGTCCACATATCACAATGGGAAGCCCTTGTACCGCAACTAGAGAAAAGTCCGTATGCTGCAATGAAGGCCTAGCACAGCCAAATTTTTTTTCAAAAACTTTTTCAAAAAGCAAACTACTTTTGGAAGTCCTTGAAAAATGGTTTGGAGAAAAAAAAAAACATTAGCCATGTAATAGCCGCATAGCAATACGAAGGGCTGTGTTGATTTCTTTGTGAAAACATACTCATCAGGGACAGCAGCTGCGATTAGATTCACTACCTGATTAAGTTTATGACAGTCCATGTCATTCTCCAAGACCCACCTGACTGATGGTGTGTTAAATGGAGTTATGGCAGGTGTTATCACTTCTGCTTCTTTCAAGGCTGCATTAACCTCTGTATTTGCCCCCATCGATGTTGTTTTGTTTCTGGTTTACTATCTCAGTGGGAAGAAGACATTCCAGGAGCTAGTATTTAGCCATTCAATGAAATGCCCTCCCAAATGCAATTCAATAAAGAAAGCATAATCTCTTTAATAAACAGTGCCAAAATTGGACTTCCCTGGTGCTCCAGAGGCTAAGAATCCACCTGCAAGTGCAGGAGACATGGGTTCGATCGATCCCTGGTCCAGGAAGATTACACATGCCTCGGGGCAACTAGGCCAGTGAGCTGCAACTCCTGAAGCCCGAACACCCAGAGCCCGTGCTCCACACAAGAGAAGCCACTATAATGAGAAGCCTGAGCAGTGCAGTGAAGAATAACCTCCACTCACCTTGCAGCAGCAAAGATCCAGGGCAGCTATAAATTCATTCATTCATTAAAAATTTTAAAAAAGATAGTGCCAAAACTGTTAGCTATCTAAATGCAAAATTACAGCAATAACATAAAGCTAGACATTTATCTCACACTGTGCACAAAAAATGAACCTCAAATGCTAATTGAGCTTAATTATAAGACTTCAAACAATACAGTTAGAGCAGAAAACTTAGAAGAAAAATTTTATAGCTTTGCTAGATGAACATTTCTTTGATATGTTTTAAATTGAAGTTAGAATTTATCAAAATTAAATGCTTTTGATCTTCAAAAGGCATTGTTAGGAAAATGAAAAAACAAAACATATACTGGGAGAGAATACATATTTGCAAATCATACATCTGATAAATGACTTGTATCCAGAATTCTTAAAACTCAGTAGTAAGAAGACAACCCAGTTTTTTAAAAGAGAGGAAGATTTGAATTTCACCAAAGAAAATACACAAGCACATGAAAAGTTACTCAACATCACTAGTCATTTGTTAAATGCAAATAAAACCATAGTGAAATACCATCCACACTCAGTGAAATGGCTATAACCCAAAATACCAACAGTATTGTAAAAATGTATTGAAACTACAACCCTTTTATACTGCTTACGGGAAAGCAAATGATATAGCCACTTTGAGAATCAGTTTGGCAGTTTTTTATAAAGCTAAACATTTGCTTACTATATATTCCAGCAATTCCATTCCCAAAGAAATGAAAACATATGTCTACAAAGAACTTGAATTCAAATGTTTATGGGAGAGGCCCAGATTCCTGCTCCAGCTCAGAGAGCCCTTTACCTCTGCAAGTTTCCCAGATGGCAGAGTTCCTCCTGAGAATGTGTACATTTTGAGAAGCAACCAGCAGTTCTGTTAAGGTCGAAGTCTTCATACGAGTTCATATTGGCGAAGCCCTGGCAGACATTTCTTGGCTTTTCATCTCTGCGTGTGAAATCTCCCTCATCTAATGGAAGGATGCAAAATGTGAATGTTCTGCATGGGGAGGCGCCACAAGAGCAGAAGGTAGAGGAGTTCAGGGTCCAGAGTCTAGTGGTGTGGACTAGAACCCCAACTCCATACATACACACCAACTGTGTGAACTTGAGATGGATTCATATCCTCCCTGGACCTCGGTTTCAAGGTGAAGGAGATAATATCCTGCCCCTGCCGCACCACCCCCGCCCCCCACATCTCACAGGGCCAGTGGGCTACTTCAGGGAAAGTGCGTACAAAAGGCTTGGCACATGACTCTATAGATAAAGGTTCATGTTAGTGCAGGTACCCTTTCCTGCCTCCTCCAGGGAGTCTGCCTGGCTTTTTTGCATTTGTTCCACATCAGACTTTTCAAAGCCTTCACAAGTGGGACGCATGGTGTAACTCTTAGACATGATCTGTTTTGGTTTGCCTCATTCTCCCACATTCCCAGCACAACCCTCATGGCTACCTCCTGGTATAGGTGGAAAATAGAGCAGAGTGAGGCTCCCTGAAGCAGAATGACTGAGCAAGGTCAACAGCTGGTTGGAGGCTCCAGGACCAGAGGTCAGCTTTCACCCGGTAGGGGATGAGTGCAAGCTTCAGGTCACTAGCTGTGTGACCTCAGATGAATTACTTAAACTCTCTGATACTCAGTCCCATTGGCCAAATGAAGCTGATGATACTTTCCTTCCTAGTTGTGGGGAGGATTAGAGATCATACGTGTTAAGGACATAGCTCACAGCTCACCGGAGGGGTACAAAGAGTCAGTATTATTTATTCCAGGAGGTGAGAAAGGCATTGTAAAACTATTTGCATATTTATGTATTTACATTGGATGGAAGGATGTGTCTATATATTTACCTATCTCTCAACAAAAATAATATATGAACAGAGTTTTTAAAAACCAACTGTACACAAGGACATAAAATGAAAAGTAAAAGTCCCTGCAACTCCCAGGTCACACTCCAGAGTTTACTACTTATAAAAGTTTATTGTACAACTTTCCACGGAATGACTATGCATATGCAAGTATTTTATGCGAATTTACAAATTTACATGAATGGGATCATTTAGCAATATATCTAAAAGAGCTTTCTGTGTCAGCACATACCGATCCATCTCATTCATCATATATTTGCATACTATTTCAGTATACGGGTATTGCAATGCTTCTTCAGTTGGTCCTCTCTTGGTGAACATTTAGGGGGTTTTGTTTTATTTTTATTTACTATTTTGAATACTTACATCTTTGTCAGTGTATGTTATGAATTCATAGAAAACATTCCTATCCTCGGCATTTCTATATCAAAATGTATGCACTTTGGAAAATTGCTAGATATTATTGAATTTCCTTCTTTTTTTAAAAAAGATGTATGCAATTTTATGTACTTATTTGGCTGCACTGGGTCTTTGCTGCTGAGGCAGGCTTTTTCTACTTACAGTGCACCGGCTCTAGGCACTCAGGCTTCAGTGGTTGTGGCATACAGACCAATTTGCTCTGTGGGCTTAGTTGTCTGGTGGCATGTGGAATCTTCCTGGACCAGGGATTGAACCTATGACCCTTGCACTGGCAAACGGATTCTTAACCACTGGGCCACCAGGGAAGTCCTCAAAGTCCTCAAATTTCCTTCTCAAAAGGGCTACAGCTCTTTAGACTTGCACCCAAATGGGCAAGAGTGACTGCTTACTCAGACGCTCACAGTCCTAGACTTCACCAAACTTTCAAATCTTCGCTAGGCTGGGGGGTTAATTGGATTTCATTTTTATTTTAGAAGGAGTCTAAGCATCTATTTGTATGTCTTTTTCCACGAACTGCTTTATCGTTTCCTTTACAGGGGTGAGCCTGGATCTTGACCATCTGTGCCCTCAGGTTCTAACTGGCCCACCAGGAGCTGAGGGTGAGGTAGGCAGGGAGACATTTACTTTTCATTTTTTCACACCCTTCTCCAGTGTTTGATTTTTTTTAAAAGTATGTACAGTATTACTTTCACATTAAATGAAACCAGTTAAATTTTAAGACAAAAATGAAATACATAGTAAAGACAACAGCACAGCAAAGTCAGGGTAAATGAGGGTAAAACAGTAACATTTTCGAGTGTATATAATAATTAGGGCTATGTGTGACAATGTTTTAAGTAGCTTATAAAGGAACTTTAGTTTTCTGTTAGATTGTAAAGATATCCATAATATGTGGTTTAATGGGAAAAAGCACAGGATGGGTGAGAATATGCAGAACGAGATCCATGTTTTCTTTCTAAGCAAAGGAGGAAGAGAGGGGCTTCCCCAGTGGCTCAGAGATAAAGAATCCACCTGCCGTTGCAGGAGACATGGGTTCGATCCCTGATCTGGAAAGACCCCCAAGAAGCAGAGCAGCTAAGCCTGGGAGCCACTACGACTGAGCCTGTGCTCTAGGGCCTGGGAGCCACAGGTACTGGAGCCCACGCTCCCTGGAGCCCACGCTCCGAGACAAAAGCAGCCACCGTAATGAGCAGCCTCTGCACCACAGCGAGGGGAAAGCCCAGGCAGCGATGAGACCCGGCAAAGCCAGAAATAAAAGGGAAATAATTTTTTAAAGAGGAGGAAGAGAGAGAAAACAGGGCAGGAGGGAGAAAGAGAGAAGGAAGAAGAGCAGAGGGGAAGAGGAGGGGAGCCCAGGAAAGTGTCACGTCAGCTCCAGGGGAGGGAACATTGTCTTTTAATGGCAGCTCTCTGCGTGCCTGAGGGCTACTCATGGGTGCTGGGTACAGGGGGTACCTCCGCAGGTGTGAACAGAGCCTCCCTCCTGGCCCGCCATGAGATTTCAGGGCCTTCAGACTTACGAAGCTCTTGGCAAGTACCTGGGGCAGAGAAGATTACAAAACATCTTTTTTTGCAATTAGTTTTGGAAGACATTATCAGAAGCATTTAGCCCAGACGGGGAGAGCCTGACCCAGGCCTTTGTGCCAGAGGTCCCTCCAAACCCACCCTACTCTTCTCCATCCTGCTCTGACCCAGAGGTTGGTCTCCAAGGACCACATCAATCCGGGTTCATATGGGGAGTGGGGGATGGGCAAAGAGGTCAGAGGGCAGGACAGTACCTGCTCCTCCCTAGCCTCCCCATCACTGGCTTGCTTCTCTCTGCCGACAGCCACAGACTCTTGTTCCTGACCTGTCCTTAGTAAAGTATCCCCCCTCTGCCTTTTTTAAACTTTTTTTTTTAATGTGGACCATTTTTGAAGTCTTTATTGAATTTATTACAGTATTGCTTCTGTTAGGTAGTCAGAAAGGAAAAAGGAGTCCAGAATGGCGATGGCTAAAAGACAGAGACAAAGAAGGGAAAAGTCCCTGAAAGTAGAACAAAGGAAGATTCGCGGACGGAGTGAGAACCTCAGGTAAAACAAACAGCCCTCCTGGCTAGCCCAGTTTACAAAGGGCAGGCTCAAGGGGAGGAGAAAAAACATATAAAAAGAGAAGCCAAAATTGGGCCAGGGGCTTCTCTTCTTTTCATGTCTTTTGGTTTGGCCCACCCTCACACCTTGAGGATGTATTTTCCTTTGCTTTCTAAGTGAAAAATATAAACTAGTACAGCCACTATGGAGAACAGTGTGGAGATTCCTTGAAAAACTGGAAATAGAACTGCTATACGACCCAGCAATTCCACTGCTGGGCATACACACCGAGGAAACCAGAATTGAAAGAGACGCGTGTACCCCAGTGTTCATCGCAGCACTGTTTATGATAGCCAGGACATGGAGCAACCTAGATGTCCATCAGCAGACGAATGGCTAAGAAAGCTGTGGTACATATACACAATGGAGTATTACTCAGCCATTAAAAAGAATACATTTGAATCAGTTCTAATGAGGTGGATGAAACTGGAGCCTATTAAACAAAGTGAAGTAAGTCAGAAAGAAAAACACCAATACAGTATACTAACACATATATATGGAATTTAAAAAGATGGTAATGATGACCCTGTATGTGAGACAGCTAAAGAGGCACAGGATGTAGAGAACAGACTTTTGGACTCTGAGAGAAGGCGAGGGTGGGATGATTTTGAGAGAATAGCGTTGAAACATGTATATTATCATATGTGAAATAGATCTCCAGTCCAGGTTCGATGCATGAGACAGGGTGCTCAGGGCTGGTGCACTGGGATGACCCAGAAGGATGGGATGGGGAGGAAGGTGGGAGAGGGGTTCAGGATGGGGAACACATGTACATCCATAGTGGATTCATGTCAATGTATGGCAAAAACCACGACAACATTGTAAAGTAATTAGCCTCCAATTAAAATAAAGAGGAAAAAAAAACAAAACGAGCTGTAACACAGCTGTAACACTGGCCCATCCGAGAGCTGTAACACTGGTCTGTCCATCACTTCAAATTTTTGTTGCCACCAGACAGAACCGAGGAAATTACAAACTCCCCAACTATTTCTCTTTTATGTTTTTGATTTTTGGCCACAAGGCATGTAGGACCTTAGCTCCCCGACCAGGGATTAAACCTGTATCCCCTGCATTGGAAGGTGAAGTCTTAACCACTAGGCCACCAGGGAAGTCCCAGGAAACTAACCCTTTATTAGAGACCGTCTGCTTCCCTCTAGATACCTCCCAGTGGCACAGTGGTAAAGAATCCAATCAACGCAGGAGATGCAAGAGGGTTCGATCCTTGGGTTGGGAGGAAACCCTGGAGTTGGAAATGGCAACCTGCTCCAGTATTTTTGCCTGGAAAATCCCATGGACAGAGGAGTCTGGAAAGCTACAGTCCATGAGGTCTCAAAAGTGTTGGACACGACTGAGCGACTGAACACGCACACACTTCTGCCTCTGGGTCCCTACTCCTTTGACGTACCCATGTCACTCTGCTAGAATGTCAGTCCCTTGAGAGTAGGGACCACATGGTATATGAGCACAGGGCCTGACATTGTGTCAAGGGCTCCATTCATTCGGGAATGAATGAATGAAAAGAGCAAATGAAGGCATGGCAACTGCCCAAAAACACACTCAAAGAAAGGACCTTACCTCAAGACATAAACCTCTCAGGGCTCCTCACACTGCTTAAACAGCTGAGCCAGAGCACCCATCTCACCACAGGGGAAACTGTCACTCCGAGGGGACTCTGAGGCCTGATCAGAAAATTACAACTTCTGTGAGGGGCCCAGGGTCCTTATGAGGTCAAGCAAGAGCCACTGTTGGTTATGAAGTTAATTAATCCTTCAAGTGTTGCTGCCACACCTCTGGCACAACGTTGCCATTTTTCACACTTTTTTGAGCCATGTCCATGTGTGTTAGTTGCTCAGTCGTGTCCGACTCTTTGTGGCCCCACAGGCTCCTCGGTCCACACA
The DNA here is from genome assembly GCF_023091745.1 of Budorcas taxicolor. Classification (NCBI taxonomy): domain Eukaryota; kingdom Metazoa; phylum Chordata; class Mammalia; order Artiodactyla; family Bovidae; genus Budorcas; species Budorcas taxicolor. Next base: position 27,294,837 of record NC_068927.1, on the reverse strand, counting down.
ATTCTCCAGGCAAGAATACTGGAGTGGGTTGCCATACCCTTCTCCAGGGAATCTTCCTGACCCAGGGATTGAACCCAGGTCTCCTGCATTGCAGGCAGATTCTTTACCATCTGAGCCACCAGGGAAGCCCTATTTTGTGCCTTAGACTGAATTTTGCATGTCCCTGAATTTCCCAACTTTTGAAGAGAAGAGGCTCACTTGAAGCCCTGAGAGATCAATCCAAAGCCATGTGACCCCACGCTGGACACACACCGGGGTGGGGATGAGGCACGGGCACTCAGGCCACTCACTGAATCAAGAGTGAAACAGGAGGAGCAGCCAAGGCTCAGAAAAACAGACAGCCCATGGGGAGGGTGCATCGTCCTCTGCCCCAGGGGGTCGCTGCAGACGGCAGAGAGCAGCCAGGGAGAGCTGGCCAGGTGGGCCAGGGGTGGGGGCCCGCTTTCCCAGGAAGGAGGACAGCAAGGGCACAGCCTGGCACCCTCAGGCTGCCTCTGGACAACCACCATGTGGATGTGTGCCAGACCAGGAGTGAGGGCTTCCCTGGCGGACCAGTGGTTAGGACTTTGCCTTCCAGTGTGGGGGGTGTGGGTTCGATCCTTGGTTGGGGAGCTAAGATCCCGCATGTCTTGGGGTCAAAAAAACAGAAGCAATATGGTAACAAACTCAACAAAGACTTTTAAAATGCCCCACATTAAATATGTATATATATATTTAGGGAAAGAAAGGCCAAGAGTGAAGGAATGGAAAGCCTAATTCTCAGCTTGGGTGACTGGGTACCGTGGAGCTATTGTGGGGTCAGGAAAGGGGAACCAGTGTGGTTGGGGAAAGGGGTTGGTGGTGGTGGGAGGGCAGTGCAGGCCGTGTCTGGCCTCAGCCTCCAGGGGGTCCCAGACTCCTTTCCAAGGGGCTCAGAGGCAGTGGAGAAGGGCTTGTCCCATCCCTTCACCCTGTGTCCCAGAGCCAAGACTGTCAGGGAGCCACAGCCTGAGGTGTAGGGGTCAGGGAGCATGCTCCATGGCCCCCCGCCGTCTCCAGGGTGCTGCGGGGAAGGCACGGGGACCCAAGACGAGTGCTGACCCAAGTTTATCAGGACAGTAAAACTGACCCAGAGGTCAGAGGAGGTGAGGCGGCCGTCAGGGTGGGCTCCTCAGAGGACACGCTCCGGACATGCCCCCTCCCCAGCCCTCCCCGTCCCCAACCCCGGCTCTCCCAGGCTTGGCAGGAGGGGGTGGGGAGCCCACTGCTCACCTGGGGCCAGATGCAGGAGTAGCAGGACCCCCAGGGCCCTGGGCGCCACCATCCTGGGCCAGCCTCGTCCGCCGGCCAGAGCCCTGCAGCTGTGTGTCCTTCTGGCCCCAGGCTCTGCTGAGCCGGCCCTCCCTGGCCCCCACCCCGCAGTGTCACCACTTCCTGTGGCCTCTTTCTCCCTTCCTGTGCCATGGCACCGTCGGTTAAGTTGTGAAAGGTGAGTGTAGGGAACTGAGCAGTGTTCCTAGCCTCACCCCGCCCCATGACCATCTGCAGAGGGGCCCAGACTCCCTGGGAGCTGCTGAACCCACCCCAGGGACACTGCTCCTGGGTCTTATCTGGGTGGGTGTGGGGATCCAGCAGCCACAGAAGCTCTGAGCAGGTTCCTGGGGAGTGATGATGGGCCCAGGCTTTGGAACCAACAATTCTTTTTTCAGATCCTCCTTTCACAAGCGAGGGGCCTCTCTGAGCCTCAATTTCCCACTTTGGTAAACAGACACCAGGTGGCCCAGTCAGTAAAGAATTCGCCTGCATTGTAGGAGACGGCCTGCAGCTCAGGAGACCAGGGTTCGATCCTTGGGTTGGAAAGATCCCCTGGAGGAGGAAATGGCAACCCACTCCAGTATTCTTGCCTGGAAAATCCCACGGACAGAGGCGCCTGGTGGGCTAGAGTCCATGGGGTTGCAAGAGTCGGGCATGACTGAGCGATTAAACCACCAAAACAGACACAGCAATGCAGCAATGCCTCCTAGGGCTATGCCGGGTGTGTGAGGAGACCCGTCACGCAGCAGGCATGCAGCTCGGCTGTAGGGATGAGAATGAAGATGAGGAGAGAGTTGACACTCCCTCCTTCAGGCCTAGGATTTGAAGACCAAGGCTCAAGCCCAGGCCTGCTAGGGTCCTGGGAGGAGAGGAGGAGCCAGGCCTGGAGGCCCCCGGGGCCACTTCCCTCCCCCACCCAGCAGATGGAAAAACAGAAGAGGTATGAGCGAGGGCCCTGGGTCTTGGTCAGAGCTGGGCTGACGTCTGTCCTGGCCACTTCCCGGCTGCCTGAGCTGGCGTGAGCTAACCTCTGCTCCGAGTTTTTTATGAGGCATGGGGAGGATTCAAAAGACGGGTAGGCCCGCCCAGCCCTGGCTGGCTTCTCTTTCCCCTTCCTCCCACATAGTGTCCAGACAGGACTCAGCCTCTTGCTAGGCCCTCTGGGCCCTGGGAGGGTCGGGGCCACACGGGGGGCAGGTGGGAATCTGACAGGACCCCAGGCACTTCCTCTGCAGGGAAGGCTGGAAGGGTGAATGGGAGCCACTGGCCTGCCCCTCCGCCCACCTCCACCTGACTTGCCGCCTCCTCTCTCCCAGCCACAGGTCAAGGCAAGGGCTCGGTGAACCATGACTGCTAGGTTCCACCCCTGGAGACCCACCTGGTGCCTGGGGCTCGCAGAGGGACTCCCGGATGCCTTTTTGTAAAGAAGAGCCTGAGCCCTGCAGACCGGAACCCAGAGTGTGCAGCCCGCCTGGGGAGATAGGACCGGGGACTGGCAAAGTGGTTGGGAAGGCCCGGCAGAGCCAGAGCAGGGGCCACCTCTCCTAGGCCCAACGGGGGCTGGAGCTGAGCATGGAGCCGCTCAGAGCCCTGGGGATTCCCAGGAACACATCCCTGCTTCAACCGTCTCCCATCCTCAGCTTGTCCAAACGGCTCCAGGTTTGGAGTCTCCTGGTTCGAGGCCTCCGGTACTCTGGACAGGCCCAGCCAACTCACCTCCTGGCTATGCCAGCCCATTTCCCACACAAAGGGGGAAACAAGCCTGGTGGGACCAGGGGTCCTATTGTCCAAAGTCCCACAGCCCAGAGATGAGTGTGATAAGAACCATCTGGGTTGAGGAGTACTGCAGAGCCGTCAGATGGCCCGTTCAGGGCTGTCACGAGAGGATGAGATCCGACCAGAAACCTGGTCCCTGCTACCTGAGCTGGCCCCGGAAACAGACACTAGGTGCTCAAGAGAGTCCTTTGGAGTGGGAGGATTTGTTTGAGGGGAGTGCTACCGGCCGGGGGGAAGGGGCTGGGTCACCCTTCCTGCCCTCCCTGAGGATGGCTGGAGGTGTTTCCTAAGGTCTAGCCAAGTAATGTTGGTCTGAGAGACCCCCAGAGAGGTCCACGAAGGGGAGATGGCCCCGATCTCTGTGCATCCCACCCAGATGTGCAGTTGGGACAACGGAATGGGGGAGGAGGTCTGTCCTCTGCCTTCAGGGGCTGGGGCACAAGAGGAGCCCACCACTTGGAGAAGGGCAGAGGCAGGGGCCGATGGAAGTGGGTCTGGGCAGGTCCCCAGATATCCCACATTCAAGCCTGTGACATCACTGCCGGCCCATCCCTGGCTGCCAGGGCCCTTCACCCCACTTCCTATCCATCTCTGGAGACCGTGCCTGTTTCCCAAGCCCATGTTCCTCCTGGAGCAGCCAGGACAGGAGGGAGGAGACTGCAGGGATGGAAAGCTCAGATGCGGGCCAGGACTAGAGCTACACTGGACCTTTAGACACAAAGAGCCGTGATCAAACAAGATTGCTTCCGGAAACTGAAGGGGGGATGAGAAGCTATTTGACCTGCCTCACCTGTGCCACAGGACAGAGAGGGGAGACTTGACGGGACAAGGTAGAAGGCAGTGATGGGAGAGAATCAGTTTATTCAATTTATTGGATAATTCACTTTATCCAATCAGTTTATTCCTGCAGCCCATCCACTGCACACCGGTCAGTAAACTGGTTACATACGTCCCGTGACCAGCCAAGGGTTGAATTCAGCCCTCAAATGTGATTTCTTTGACTGGTGAATATTTTGGATTAGCTAAGGGGTTTTTTTCTTTTTTCATATTTATTATTTTTATTTAATTGTGTGGCTGCACCAAGTCTTAGTTGCTGCACGCGGGTTCTGATCTTTGATTGACGATCTTTGATTGTTGTGGCAAGTGGCATCTTTAGTAGCAGCATGGGGGATTTTTTTTAGTTGAGGCACATGGGGTCTAGTTCCCTGACCAGGGATCAAACCTGGGTCCCCTGCACTGGGAGTGCGGAGCCTTAGCCACTGGACCACCAGGGAAGTCCCTAGTCAAGTTTTTTAAATCAGGGGATTTTACACCAGCACAATCTGGATTTCTCCTCATAAAAGGCAGTGTGGTCTGGCTACATGGGCCCTCATTCTTGCAAGGTGGTGATTGGCTCGAGCTGAGTAGCAGCTGCACCCTCCGCGTGAGGCTCGTAACCTTCAGTTCCCCATTGACCCCACCACTTGCCACTGCCTCCCCAGTGCTGACACCCAGTTGCCATTTCTCCTCCCCCTTGCCCTGATAACATTTCCAATAGATTTCTTTTACACATGCCGTCTTCTCCTGTTCACGTTTCTCTATTGTGCCCCCTGCCCCACCCCCATCAGTGACTCTTACTAGAAGCACAGAACAAAGTTCAGGAGGAAACGCCCCAAAATGTTTGCATTTGTTGGTTAGGTGACAACAACTGACTTTTATTTCCTTCTGTGCACTCTTCTACAGCTTCCAAATTCTCTACAATGAACACATACTTCTTTTTAATATCAAAAGACAAATGGACTGGTAATTACAAAGGAAATCCTCCCCATCTTTGAGTCTGAGAGCCAGGTCAAATGTTGCTCTCCTGCAGGAAGTCTTCCTGGAATCCCAGCGAGGAGTGATGGCTCCCCCAACCCTGTGCCTGCAGCTCTAAGAGTTCTCGTGTTTGTGCATGGTTCCCATACTAGACTGAGAACTCACAACGGGGAACGAGCTGGTCTGGCCATTCGTGTCCAACAGAATTAACTGTGAGTGGCTGCGGTGTGATTAAAACTGCCTGCAGGGGGCGCTAAGGGGCACATCAGGCTCTACCAGCATCATCAGGGGAGGCGTGTCTCAGTCTTTGGAGGGCTAGGGTGGAAACGATTTTTGACTGCGATGTCCCATAGTTCGTGAGGCAAGAGGGCTTCGGGAGAAGCTGTGGGCCCCTGTGAGGTGTGGGCTTGGCAGTGGTGAGCAAGGGTGATGCAGCATTGGAGAGGCCCAGATGGAAAGACGGACCTAGCCCAGCCCAGAAATGTTTCTACTAAGCCTGAGTCAGGGGCAGGCAAAGGCCCACACAGTAAATAAAGGTTTACAGCAGGCACCAGGCAGCTCTTGGGAACCACTGCCCAAAGTCCAGGGTTGGAATCAGGGCCCCTGGGGCTGTGAGTGGAAGGCTAGGGAGGTCTTAGGAGAGGAAGGGAGGAACAAGAAGGGAGAGGGAAGGCTGGGGAGGCTGACAAAGGGGGAGGGCCCTGGGCTCAGAGGTAGGGAGGCTGTGCTCCTCCGGGGGTCTGGCTCAAAGCTCTGCCTCAACTCATTTTCCCTGCGTGCCATCCTTAGGTTAAAATGCCTGGGGCTACAGAGTACCCTCATGGTGATCACCAGAGACAAGGCGAGGGCACAGGACCAAGGGTGCCGCCAGCCTCCCAGGTTCAAGTCCCGCAGACTCCCAACCCCCAGCTACAAGGGCCGGTCCAGTGGTGGTGCATTAAGACCAGCCTTCAGTCCCACTCCTGGGCCCCCTGAGATGGACCCAAGAGGCAAGTAGTCAGAAGGCCCAGCCTGGGAATTTCTGGCTGCCATGGCAACAGCCCCACCCCTCCAAGGTCCTCGGGCCTTCTCAAGTCTTCAGATGGCCCACTCAGGGCCGGGCCTGGCTGCAGGGGGCGCAGGCAGCAGTGAAGAAAGACAGGTGACTCTGCTTCTTCACACCGGTGGGGTGCGCTGGCGGCCTAGATGCGGCTGGACGAGGTGCTGCCCGAGCTGATGGGGAGCCTGGCACTGTCCGAGTTGCTCTTCAGAGGTGAGGGCCCACCCTGCGCCTGCAGGCGCATGGACCAGTACCAGAGGAAAATGAGGAAGCCTGTGGGCAGCAAGGGGGTACAGGGCTCAGAGGCTGGGGGCAGCACCCCCAATACCACTCCCTTCCACTCTGACCCATGTCTGCCCACACCCCCCTCACAGACTCAATCTCAGGAGTACCGACTCTGCGCCAGGCACTGGGCAACGCTCTGTGTATCATCTCACTTTAGTCTCTCCAGGTCCCTTGAGACCAGGCCTCGTTATTACCATTCTGTTTTACAAACAGGGAGACTGAGGCCCAGGGAGATAAGGGGCTTGGCTGAGCCAGGAGTCCAGCAGCAGTGGTCGGGCTCTGGAGCCACTGCTTAAGTACCAGGTGATGTTATTTTTCCCGAAATAATACTACTGTGATTAAGCAATAGCTCAGTAAATGCGTGAATTGATCGGCATCCTTACAGAGTCCCCTTTACTTCACAGATAAGAAAACAAAGGCTCACCTCCCTCACACCATTGCACGGGAACTCCATGAAGACTTTGCTTTCCCTGTTTTCCTGCCCAAGCCCTCCTCCCTACCCAACGTAGTGAAAAACAAAGGTGTGTGTGTGTGTGTGATGTTGGGGGGTGAGGGCAGAGGGGTGCAGGTAGAGCAGAGACAGACCCTCATGGCATTAAGCCAGGGCCCCACGATCCAGCCCCTCTGCTCCTCCCCCCTCACCTCCTCCCCGTCTCCCCCCAAGCTCACTACCCCTTACGCAGCTCCTCCTCAGGGTTCCTCCAACACACACCCTACTTCTGGCCTCAGGACATTTGATCACGCTTCTCCCTCTGCCTGGAGTGCTCCAGCCCTAGAGCAGATCTCCTCAGCCTCTAAGGAGCACCTGGGCATCTATAACGAGCACTCTGACTCAGCAGGCCTGGGGCGGGCCAGAGGCGGCGTCTGCAGTAAGCTCCTGATGCTGCTGCTGCTGGTCCGAGAAACACCCTTGGAGTAATGGGACCCTTGATCTCTCCGTGGGTGGAGAGATCCACCTTTGTTTTTCACCGTGCTGGGTAGGAGGAGGACTTGGGCAGGAAAACAGGGAAGGCGAGGCCTCCATGGGGTCCCCGTGCAACGGGGGTGGGGCATGAGGGAGGTGAAGTGAAGGCTACCCTGGATCCATGGCTGGATCCTTCTGTTGCCTCCGGATGTCTCCTAAACGGAGGGGCCTCCCCCTCCAAGTGTCCCCCAGCAGGCTCAGACTGTCTATCACCTTGCCCACTATTACTTCCTTCCTCTCCCAGATGCCGTTTGATGCCTGTGGCCCTCGGTCTTCGGGGCCACACTTGGTCTTCCCCACTAGAGATGAGCTCTGTGGAGCAAGGCTTCTTGCCTGGCTAGTTCACAGCTGGAGCACCAGGGCTTAACATAGAGTCTACACAGAATAGGTACACATCAGTACCTACTGTACAAATAGAGACTTGTCAACTGTGGCCCAGAGGCCCCCACTTTATGAACGGGAAGGTTGAGGCCCAGAGAAGGGGAGGCTTCAGGTCATCTGGGTCATCTCATCCGTGGCCTGTTCTCTATGTATGGGCACCCTTCCTGGGCCAGGGTCTGGGGTCTTCTCCACACCTACCTTGGAAGGAGGTGATGATGCTGAAGAAGTAGAGGACGACAAGCTGGAAGGTGCCAGAAGCAAAGGAGAAGAAGACCAAGGCCCAGGGCAGGCCAAGGACCAGACTGAGGCCCAGCAGGGTCAGCACGTGGGGCCACTTCTGGGCATGCGGGCGCAGCCGCAGGATCTGCACCACCATGGTGCCCAGCATGGCCGTGTTGAACAGAAACACCAGGCTGAAGAGGCCCAGGTTGGTGACATGGCTGACCAAGGAGTCCCGGATCCAGCACCTGTGGGCAAGCGTACAAAGGCTCAGGGCAAGGCCGGGCTCACATGGTGCTTCCTGGGCCGTGGGCAAGCACCATGGTGAGCCCCAGTTACAGGGCAGTTACTTTAGACACTACTGATTCAAGGGCCAAAAAGTCACTCTTCTTCCAACTATCCTATATTCCTTCTCTACAGTCAAGAGAAAGGCTCAGTTTGGAGCGAATGTGTTTTTAACACTTTTAACACTTGCTAGTCTCCCTTTTCAAAAAGAGTCAGACTTAGGATCACCACTTTCATCAAGAATTTAGTAGCAGGGTTATCTTGTTCCTTTCATGACTTTTTACTGTTTATGACAAGTAATGCTTATTTCCCATTTATGTGTAATATGACTTAAAAAATACATTTAACAAGCCAGAAGATTTAAAGAAAAAATAAAACAATAATAATATGGATGATACAGGTAAGGCAAAAATCAGAAGACTATGATGCAAAAGACTGAAATTTTTAAAACACTGAAGGAATGGAAAGGATTCCTTCCTAGCCTAGGGCTCAGGAGCTCTGGATTCTAGTCTAGGTTCAGAGGGACTCACAGGCCAGGCCACCACCAGCCTGGGTGAATTAGCTGGATGTAGGACTGGATTTCAGCCCCATTCATCTCCTGGTTGGGTACCTTTGAGCAGGGTGGTGTGGATCCCTGCCTTCTCTGGGTCTCAGCCTTTCCATCTTTCCATGGGGAGGGAGATAGACGTGTGCAGCAAAGGAACATGCTAGAGGTTCATCTGCTCCAGCTCAGACGCCACACACAAGTTGGGAAACTGAGGCCCAGAGGGGGGCCAGGACCTGCGCAAAGTTATCTGGCAAGTGAGTGGCAGATCCAGGCCTGTCCTCACCCTCCTGGAGAGAAGCATCACTCTTAGCCCAGAGCTCCAGCCAAGGCCAGGCCAGTACCTCCAGCACCCGTCACCCAAGAGTCTCCTGGTCAGTGCGACCTGGGCCCAGGCTGCTCTGACTTCTGTGCCATGAGGACCACACTCCTGCCCTCACTGCACAGCCACTCACATGGAAGGGTAGATGACGCTCTCAGGGGTCTTGTGCACAGCAAGGATGATGTGACCATAGTTGTTCACGTCCACCAGCGCCACCAGCATCACCAGGAAAGCGGGGAAGCCTGTGGACAGCAATGCAGGGAGCTCCCTCTCCCACCTTCCCAGGTCTGCCCTTCCCTTCCCTCTGGTGAGCCCTCCTCCTCTCACGTGCCCTCTGAGACCTGTGCTCCCAGAGCCCAGCCAGCTCCACCTGGGGCAAGTCCTCCAAGCTTGGACCCTCCTTCTCTATTCCAGTTCTGCTTTCCCAAGTCGTGTCCAACTCTTGTGACCCCACAGACTGTAGCCTGCCAGGCTCTTCTGTCCATGGGATTTCCCAGGCAAGAATACTGGAGTGGGTTGCCATTTCCTTCTCCAGGGGATCTTCCTGAACCAGAGATTGAACCTGGGTCTTCTGCATTGCAGGCAGATTTTTTACCAACTGAGCTATGAAGGGAAGCTCCTGGTTTCCCAGAGGGGGGCCTATCTCCCCTAACCTAACCCCTGCCCCCTCGCCATCCTGGAAGGCCCTGAGGGAAAGGGCCAGCAGGTCCCTGCTAGGGGGCTGGATGTCACAGGAGAAAGGGAAGAAGCAGACATTGGTGGGGTGGAGGAGAGCTCAATGGGGGACATCTAGAGTTATGCTCCAGTGGGATGTCTATTCTGGGCCTTGACTCTGTCCATGAGGTGGAGACTGAGAGCTCCCTGGAAGGGGTTGCCCACCATTAAACACCTGGATTTTGACGAACAGCCAACTCTGAAGGAATTTCATATAGATCGATGATGAGAACCAAAAAGGAGCCAAATGAAAAATATGGGAGGAGCAGCAAGCTGGGATCAGGGACATGTGGAGGTTGATGGGCCTGTGCAGTGATCAAAAGGACTTGTGGTGTGTGCCTCTAGGCCTTGGGTCTGACAAAAGAGAGGCCGGGCTGTAGGTGAATTGGGTTGCTATTGGCTAAGAACAAACGCCAGAGCCATTGGGAATCTGTTATCTGAGGTTCATCGGGATGCACAGTCTGGGCCACCACCAGCCTGGACGCATTATGTGGGGCTGGATTACAGCCCACTCATCCACGACTGGGCGCCTTTGAGCAGTGCCCAACCTGCACATCCGCACATGGCGGCTCTGTCTGCAAACCCTACCTGTAAAACAGAGATGAAGAGAATATGTAAGCATTTACTGGAGACAGGGCTCATCACCTCATCCTCCTAAAGAGGACCTTGATCCAGCAAAGGCAAAGAACCCCTGAGGATGGGTGATTGAAGGAAGCAGTGAGGGAATAATTGTAGGTAGAGAAGTGGGACAAAGTGCCCACCTTTTGTCAAAGGCCAAGGGGAAGAGGCCGGTCTGGGGGGAACCCACAAACCCCCTCCACTAACTTACCCCAGCCCACGATGCTCAGCTTGAGCAGGTAGCCTGGGACATAGGTGCCGAAGACCTCGACCACAAGTCGGTAGAGGTTGTAGCCCTCGAGGCCCATCCAGGAGAGGCAGGCGAGCAGAGAGAAGTGCAGGAAGATGGCGCTGGCACGGCAGGCAGCCTCGGAGCCTGCCAAGGCCACCGGCTCACTGAGCAGGAAGCTCACGTCCAGCAGGAAGACGGCCAGCAGCAGATTCATGTGCACCTTGATGGTATAATCCCTAGACTTCCTCCTGCACAGGTGGGGGGTGGGCAGACAGGCTCACTCTGATGGTCCCCTTCTCCAGGCAGCCTTCCCAGACTACACACACACACACACACACACGCTTCCTATCCTACTCTTGTGGCTGCAGCCAGGCTCTTGCCCACCTGTCCCTCTGCACCTACCCTGTATCCAGCACCCACAGGCTCGGGCACTGTGTGTGCATTGAACAGCAGCCTCAGCTAGGCATAGATGCTCCAATCAACACAGACACGACCATCAACCAGATGCTCCCAAAGTCAGAAGGGAAAAACCGGAATTTTTGCTGTTTTGGAGAATCCACGCCACCCACGTTCCATGTCTGTCTGCACAACTGTACCTCTCTGAGCACAGGCTGTGTGCGCCTGTGCCCTTGAGTCTGCGTGTGTGCCTGCCCTGCCCCCATCCCGAGATACTATGTGGTCCAGGGCACTGTCAGCCTTTCTGCCCCCAGTGTGCCCTGCCTGGCATCACCCACTGCCTGTCCCAGAGGGTGCAGAACACCTGCCATCCTGGATTTCCACGCCTGCTGTGCCCCTAACACAAGGCACCACAATTGGCTGGCCCTACCGCCTCACCCTCAGTTTACTCATCTGTGAAGTGGGAGGACTGGCCCCCCTCAAGGGCGCGATGAGGGTTACACTGAAATAAAGCACCCAGCACAGATAAGATGCTCAGTCCTGAAGGGTTCCCGTCCCTGTGTTCGGGGGCACTTTTGTGATCAGTGGGTAAGTGCTGGGGGCCTTGTGCCCCCACTCCTGGCCCTCCACTAAGCCTGCCAGCCGTCTCTCTTCAACACCGACTCCAGCCCACAGCGTGCGCATCTGTGACCGTGCCTGCCCACGGCTGCACCCTCCCCTCCTCCCCACGAGGACAGTGAGCAGACTCCCAGTGCCACTCCAGAACCGAGGCTGTCTCCCCTCTACCGCAATGGCTCCAGGCCCCAACTGCAGGCGGACTTCAGTTTAGGCCAAGCCCAGCTCTGACAATCCAGACCCCACACACAAGCTTGTCTGAGGGTGGGGGAGGCATTCTTTACTCTGCCAGAGGTAACCTCTTCTCTCCTCAGGCACCCAAATGACTAGGGTTCCTCCATGGAGCCAGGAAGCCGGGCCTCAAAACAGACACCAGGGAATCAGGGCTGGGGAGAACCCTGGAGGCTCTTCCTGTCCACAGAGGCCACTGCCAGACAGCTCAGTAACGGACCTTGTGGGTCTGGAGCCTGCCAGCTTTGGTTCAAGCCTGCTTTTGCCACTTCCGTGCTGTGTGATCTCAGTCAGGTCACTTACCCTCTCTGAGCACTCTTTCACAGGACCCTTGTGAGGATGAACCTAGTTCATGTATATAAAGCACTTAGAACAGGGTGTGCCCATGGCTGATTCATGTCAATGTATGGCAAAAATCACTACAATATTGTAAAGTAATTAGCCTCCAATTAAAATAAATAAATTTTTTAAAAAGAAAAAAATTGCACTAAAAAAATTTGCAAATCTTTGAGTAGCCTTTAAGCAAATAAAGTATTGAAATGCATTTAAAATAGAGGGAAACAATGGGATTTTTAAAATAAAGGAATGTATTCTATATGCTCAAAAAAAAAAAAAGAACAGGGTGTGGCATGTGGGAAGCTTGATGTAATTGTTCACCATTATCATCACCAGCATCATCATATTACTGTATGTGCCCAGTGGAATCACATCTGGTCCTTCAAAGACAGGCATCTAGATTCTTACGTCAACTCGCCTGATTTTAAATATTGGCAGCTAACATAAGCTGTCAGTGCAATGTTACCCAAACACCACAGATCTGAGGAGGGAAGGTCAGCTGAATCTCCCAGGGCTCCCACAAACCACACACACACACACGTCAGGGTCAGTCAGGCCCGTCTCCAGGGTGGGTCTCCCTGACTGTGTGGTCTCAGCTCGGGGGCCGGGAATGGAGGCTCTCCCGTCTTCCCCTTTCCCTCTCAGCCCCAGGCCCTACCTGGAGCAGAGGTAGGCGGCAATGGTGAGGACGCAGGCCAGGGCGGAGAGGACGCAGCCCACGTAGGAGAGGAGACTCAGGTAGTGCTTGTGCACGGCGTCCACCTCCACGGAGGCGACCTGCGCCACAGGGCAGGTCGGGATTGGCCTCTGTGCTGAGGCTGTGCCCACATGGGGGGCTAACCCGTGGTCCCTGGAGGACCTTGGGCATTTGTGAGCCACTCTTGCCCCCCCAGCGGAGCAGAGTGGGGTCCCATGAGTGCAGTTTTTCACCACATTCTCATATGGATCCCCGTCCCCACCAAGGTCCAGCGGCCTCCACCAGAGAACCCCTTTTCTGTCCTGGCACTAACTGTTTCTAGAACACTCAACCCAGAAATAAGTCTCCTGGGAGGGAGTGAGCTCCCGATACCCAGAGAACACCAGAGGATCACGCTGGTCCCTCGGATGCTGGGTCCTAAAATTCTGGGAGAATGAATGTAGGACACAGAGATCTTGGGGGAGGTACTGAAGTCCACCACAAGGTCTCTGCATTGGGCCTCAGTATCCCCTGGAAGTTTCTATAGAAACACAGTCCTGTCCCCACCCCAGCCCTTTAGAATCAGAATCCAGGTTAGGACCAGGAACCTGCATTTGTATCAGGCACCCAAATTGGGGGATAAAGAGCAAGGACTTCAGAGACCTTTTACTTACTACTAGCTGTGTGACCTTGAGTAAATTGCCTAACCTCTCTGAGCCACAGTTTCCTTATCGATAAAATGGGACAACAACAGGAGTCAGCTTGAGGCTTGTGAGGAATGAATGCCGTATGTGTGAGAAGCGGCGGCAATGGGGCAGGAGGGGGTCATGTACCATCAGCACTGCAAAGTAGGTCAGGTGGTTGCAGCGGCAGGACGTCTGTGTCTCTCTCCTGATGGTCTCACACCCCGCATCGCTCCAGCTCCCCGGGCTGCTCGCTGAGGAAGGGCCAGCATGAGGCTCTGAGACCAAGCTCAGCACCCCCACTGTCATCCCTAGTACCCCACAAATGCATGACTGCATCCCCCTTCTGAGCTTTTGCTTCCCTCAGCAGGTCCCTAACCTGCCATCACTCTTTCTTCAAAGCCACCTTCCTCCAGGAAGCCCTCTTTGATTAACTCCATGTACCTCACCCTCTAGGGCCCCCACTACCTGCCTCCAGGTCCCTGCCCAGCTCAGAGCCCCCTCCACACTCACATGTCAGGTCTTCAACCCAGAATACACACTGCAGAGTCACGTTCTTCTGTAGGGACAAGAAAGAAGCGGGGGAGGTGCCTGTGGCAGTCTGCTCCTTCCCCACCGGGCTGAGGGAGCCAGTGCCAGGGCTCCACTCTATTTTGACCTGACTGGCCAGGGCCCTCAGCCAGTCAATCAGTTTTCTTTCAGAAAAGAGGAGGGATGGGAGCACATGGGCAAACAGGGACCCTTGTCCCCTGGGTTGCTTGGCTCACACTCACCGGCTGTGGCTGGTGCTGGAAGGTGAGCACCACGGGCTCCGAGAGGTTGGCTACTTTGGTGTTCTGCACAACAATACCCAAGACCTTCTCTCCCAAGACCTGGCTAGAATTCTTGTCCTAGATATATGGGGTATGGAGGAGAGGGGAGGGAGAGGGCTCAGGACTGAGAAGAAGAGTACACTCTTGTCTCTGCCCAGTACACTGCTCCCAGATTTTGAGTCTCCCTCAGGAAGCAATTCTTGCATGGGTAGTCATTTACACCATAGTAAGAATAACACCATTTAGACCTTTCCCAGCATGGCAACCCACTTCAGTACTCTTGCCTAGAGAATCCCATGGACGGAGGAGCCTGGTAGGCTGCAGTCAATGGGGTTGCTAAGAGTCGGAAACGACTGAGCGACTTCACTTTCACTTTTCACTTTCATGCATTGGAGAAGGAGATGGCAACCCACTCCAGTATTCTTGCCTAGAGAATCCCAGGGACAGAGGAGCCTGGTGGGCTGCCGTCTATGGGGTTGCACAGAGTCAAACACGACTGATGCGACTTAGCAGCAGCAGCAGCAGCTCTAAATGTCATGCACGTTGCCATCTGATTTCTGACTTTACAAAGACTTTTGGAGGCGAGGACTACCTTCCATACCTACCTTCCATCTCTCTGTCAGACAGAAGCTGCTTCCCCCAAGGGAGGGCACAAGAACAACCACCCCGTACCTGGAACAGAGCTTGGCTGCTGAAGTCCACCAAGAGGAGTCTCTTCTCAGCTTCCTGCCTCTTGCCCTTGGTCTTCTGGAAGAGCACGCTGGGCAGCAGCACCGAGTACTCCAGGATCTCGCTCTGCTCCTCCTGCAGACCAGAGGACCCGCTGGGGCTCAGCCAGAAGTGGACCTCCAGGTCCCCGCCATGTCCCCCCAGCATATGCCTTCCTGCACGCTGCCATCTCTAAGCCTACCTTCTTCACGAAGCCAGGCCAGACTCACAACAACCCTGCTCACTCCTCCTTTCCTCGGCACCAGTGCTGGCTAGGGAGTCTTGTGGTTAGAGCCCAGGGGATAAGGGCCTGGGAGAATCATGTTTATTCTGGTGTCTGGGTGTCAGACACTGACCCTGCCTATAGCCCCTTGGTATGCTGGGGGATATGAAGGGTCAGGGGGTGAGGGGAAGGGTAGGGGGTTGAGGGGAAAAGTGGGGGGATAGGGGGGTGTGGGGAGGGAGCGCTTGCAGCCTCTACATCTGCTTCCTGCCTTGGCTACCAATCCTGACCCCTGACCTCCCGCCGGGAGTGGATGTGCAGGTCCTGCGGGCTGAAGGTGGGCTGGAGCTTCCACACTGTGGCGTTGACCCGCTCCTCCTCGAAGGACACAGCGTCCCCTGTGAAGTTCACAGAGGCCAGCTTCGACTCCAGGCTCTGCAGCTGCCTGGAAGCACAGGAGAGAGAGGCGGAGATGACTGCTGGGGGTGAGGGGTGGATCCAGGTAGTCCAGCAGGCAGGAAGATGGAGGGAGCAGAGAGGCGACTCAGGCTGATACACAGGAAAGAGTGTGGGGCCCAACAGAATGACCTGCGGGGGGGGCGGGGGGGGGTGCGGAGGAAACTGGGGCCTCAGCGCAAACAGGAAAGGAGCGGGGTGGGGTCCTATCCTCAGACTCAGCCACCAGGCTCTGGGTCCAGTTCTGCCTGGACCGACCCACTTTGTGCTGCTGGGCAGCCCTACCCAGCAGTCAGCCTCAGTCTGCTGAGCTGTAAAATGGGTCAGTCCTTTTTCCTTATTGGTGGAGAGGAGGGCTTGGGTGCTGGTAAGAGAGACTTTTTTTCCGACTCAGGCAGGAGAGGGGGCTTGGCCTGTGGGACCGAATCGAGATGGAGACCAAGGGGAGGTCGCCACGGTCTCCCACTCCAAATCCCTGCCTTGCCCGGGTCTGGAGGAGCCTCCTCCTTACCCCTATATGCTGCAGACCCACACTTACTGGCCCATGGGGGTGAAGGGGGGCCTCCTTGAGGTCTTCTGGGGATGCTTCAGAAACTGGCTGAGCCGCTGGAGGTCCCTTTTCAGCTCACATACGTCCACCGAGGCATTGTGGGAGGCCTTGTTGGGGGGATCTGGGGGAGAGGGACGGACAGACTCACCAAAGGCTGTTGAATGAGGTTCCACACTCAGACCATACTCATCACACTCTCAATTACTCCCCCTGTGACTCTGACAGCTTCTGTCCCCATTTTACAGAACAGGAAACTGAGGCTCCAGGTAGTGGGGTAGACTCCCCCAGGTCACTCAGAGATGTAGCCAGCCAGACGGGGCTCTGTCATACGGAGCTCCCAGAAACTCCAGCCCCAGGAGAGTGGGCTAGACCACCCTTACCCCTACCCCAGGCATCCTTCTGACCACACAGAGGGAGCTGGGAGGGCCAGTTCCCCAGGACCAGCCAGGCCTCCTTCAGGAGGAGCTGGCGGGTGGGGGGCTTCTGTGGTGGCTCCAGGGCCTCCACCCGGGGTGCCCTGCACCCAAGGGCTGCAGACTCAGGCATCTCCAGGGGTTAGATGGAACTCTGATAAAGTCGGCAGATGGAAATAGGGACATAGCGGGAGAGGGCAGGCCCTATGCCATCAAATAAGGCAGGCCCTGTGGTCACATCTGAATTTTTAAGGTAGAAAGCCCGATTTTTCAGTCATTTGAAACCTCTGGCTCATGTTTTCCAAAAACTCTCTACAGACCAAATAAGACCAGGCCAGATCTCCTCTGCAGGAGGCCAATTTACAGCTGTTCCTGACTTTGCCCTAAACCCTCCCAGGTTGGGGCAGAATCCGGGCCTGGAGCGGGGACCCCCAGCTACCTGCCCCCACCTGCCCCAGCTCTGGCCCCTCCATCCCTCTCCCCACCCCACCCCCACCACCCCTTAGCATTTCCATGGGCCTGGAGATGCTAACATATTCAAAGCCCTGTGCCCCCTCTCTTGGGAGCCCTGCCCCAAACTGGAGCTGCCTGAAAGGAACCAGAATCAGGGAAATCCTGGACCCCAGGTAAAGCCTCCAGCTCCTTCTGGTCAGCCCCTCCTCCTTGCCTCCACTCTGCACTGAATAGAAGGCAGTGGCCAGGCCACACCTGTCACATCTCAGCCAGAAGACAGCCTGCACACCTCACTGTCGGCCTCTAGCCTTGCCACTTCCTGACCTTTGACCTCTCTTCCTGTCTCCCAGCCCCAAGCCAATCAGCTGCTGGGTTCAAATCTGGCTCCCTCTCTTACTCGTTACTCTTGCAACTTTGTGCCTCTCTGAGCCTCAGTTTCTCTTCTGTGAAATGGGGATAAACAGTCTAGATGAGGCTAACGAAGCAGAATTTTTCCTCCGGCTCCTGACCTCTAGTTCCGTCTCTCCGTTCTCTCTGCTCCCAGCCTGTTCATCTCTTGTTTTCCTTTACCTGCACCTACACTGCAGTCGCAGGATGGGGCTTCACCCCTCCTCCCTCACCCCTGTCTTCCCATGAACACACCTTGCATCACACTCTTCCACTCCTCAGACACCTTCCCTGAGTCCCCATTGCCTGTGAACAGAGCCCCCCCCAACTCCATGACATGACAGGCAGCCCAGCCCGCTTTAAGCCCCCTGCCCCCAGCCCCCGTGCACGTTGCTTTTCCAGTTTCCAGGCCTTGGACCAAACCCTTCCTGCTGTCTGGAAGTCGCCTTACTGTGGAAGGAGAAGATGAAGCTGGCCGCACTGGGCAGACTCGTGTTCTGGGGGCTCCACCAGGAGCTGACTGAGGTGGCAAACAGTGGGGGCCCCGGGGCCAGGGTCTCCTCCTGATGCCGGAAGCACAGGAGGTCAAGGGCTTGGTCACTCAGCAGGAAGTCCGTCCTGCCGTAGCGGAGATGCAGTCTCCCTGCGTGGCGGTTCCAGTAGAGGCAGAAGTGGTAGAGGCCCATGCGGTGAGGGAATGGCCAAGAAGCCGAGCGGGCTCCAGGGAAGGGGGCGTGGATGGCGAGGGCCTCCTCGGAGTTCCTGATGGAGATGTGGAGCTGGGTCGCCTGCTTATAATGGAGGCTGCTGTTCTGCGTCTGGTTCCGCTGGCCGCAGAAGCGGAAGTCTTCCCGGGGGCCCCCGCCACGGGCACCTGAGGGGGCAGAGACTGCAGGTGAGACTCTGGGCTGGAGGCAGGCCCTGGGCCCAGAACGCAGCAACCTGGTGCCTGGGACCCACACACATTCCAAGGACCTACTTCAAAGGGTCTCCAAAAATATGAATCTACCCTGCTCCAAGATGGTTGGCTTAAAAACAGGAAAAGAACAAACTCAAAATCAGTTAAAAAAAAAAAGAAAGAAAGAAAAGAAAAAACTTTCAAAGGTAAAATAATATTTTAAATAGCAATAAAATATTTCACGAGGCCATGCCTGCTACAGACAGCAGCGCAGGCTGTGCACTGCACAAGGGTGCTCTGGCTGCAGGGGTGGGTGGGGCCAAAACCCACCCCAAGCTGTGTACTGGGTGGGGCAGGGGGGCTGCACTTGACAGGATGAAGGGGAGACTCTATCTTTTTTCCAAGGTACTATCTACTTGCTATGCTGTATTTGCAGCCGTGTGCCTGCCCAAAGGGGTTAGCGGATGTGCTAGTCCTTAATACAAGGATGGCATTTTAACAGAAGTCCCAAGGCACCTCCAGGAAAACCTACCTGGAACCAGGAAGAGACCCAGCAGGAACAATGGCATCTGCAGCAGCACCTGGGCAGTCATCTTCCTCCCCCAGGGCACCTGAGACATCACTGCTTGAAAGAGGCCAGGAGTGTTAGCCGAGGTCCTGACTCCCAGGGTGATTGCCAGCCCTACAGAGGGACAAACCAGGGTAGTATGGATGTGGGATGCGAGGCAGGGAGGCATGTGTGGAAACAGTCCGTGGACCTCCCCCAGAGCTGCCAGGAGCGGAGTATCAGGAGGCAGTGGCCGAAAGAAGACACACAGATGACCAATAGGCATGTGAAAAGATGCTCCGCATTGCTAATTACTAGAGAAATGAAAATCAAAACTACAATGAGGTGTCTCACACAGGTCAGAATGGCCATCATTAAAAAGCCTACAAATAGCAAATCCTGGGCAAGGTGTGAAGAAAAGGGAACCCTCCTACACTGTTGGTGGCAATGTAAACTGGTGCAGCCACTATGGAGAACAGTGTGGAGGTTCCTCAGAAAATTAAAAACAGAGTTGTCATATAATCCAGCAATCCCACTCCTGGGCATATGCCTGGACAAAACTATAATTCAAAAAGATATATGCACCCCTAGGTTCATAGCAGCACCATTCACAATAGCCAAAACGTGGAAACAACCTATTCTTCCATCAGCAGAAGAATGAGTAAAGATGTGGTACATACATGCAGTGAAATCCTACTTGGCCGTAAGAAAGAATGAAATCATGCTCCCTGCAGCAACATGAACGGATTAAAGATGATCACACCAAGCGGAGCAAGTCACAGAAAGTCCAGGACAGTATGACATCAGTTATATGTGAGATCTACACTATGACACCAGTGAACACATCTACAAGGCAAAACCAGACTCACAGACATAGAGAACAGACTTGTGATTGCCCAGAGTAGAGGGGTGTGGGAGGGATAGATGGGGAGCTTGGGGTGAGCTGATATAAACTATTACATACAGAATGCATGAAAAGCAAGGTCCTACCGTATAGCACAGCGAACTATATTCAATATCCTGTGATCAACCATAATGGAAAAGAATATGAAAAGAATATATAAGCACTGTATAACGGAATCACTTTGCTATAAGAAGAAATTAACACAATGTTGTAAATCAACTATTCTTCAATAAAATAAATTTAAAAATAAAAAAAAAAAAGGCAGTGACTGAGTTTAAGTCCCAGCTCCACCTCTGGCTTGCTGCATAACCCTGTGTAAGTCAGGGAAAACAGGACTAATAATAGTACCTCCCTTCCAAACCCAGCAGTGATGGGGTAATCAGGGTAGCATCACTAGGAACCACCCCACCCTGCCGCCTCCGGGCCTTCAGAAGGCAAGGAAAAGGACGTTCTCAGGGCTCTCCTCCAAGAACCTCACCATAATGACCCCTAAGACCCAGCTCAGAGGACACCTTCTTCAGGAAGTCTTCCTCAACCCCCTTTACAGTCGGTCCTCGACTCCTTTGGTTCCCGCCTCCAGCCAGGGTCTCCTGTTACCAGCTCTGGAAGGTACAGGACGGTGCACCCCTCCTCCACAGGGAGCTCCTGATCCATCTCTGTGCACAGGCCCGTGTTCAGTGTTCACAGAGGTTACTGGGCAGCCGGGCCGCAGGGGTATTGGAGTGAAGGATCAGTGGGGTCACAGCGCCTTCTACAGGGGCTGGAGGAGAGAGGCACTTCCTGGTATGGCCACCAGGGGGAGCTCCCAAGGCAGCTGGAAAGGCAGAGGGACGTCCCAGTTTGGCAGGGAGAAACAGTATGGTCCAAGCTGGGGAGGATTCAGGTCCCCTCAGCCCTCTCCTGGTGTAGAATGGGTCACTCCCCCAGCCTCTGTTAGCTGAGTACCCACTATCTGCCAGCCTGTGTTGACCCAGCTTCCTCACCCCTACATCTATGCTAATCCTCATTCCAACCCTGTGAAATAGGCCCTAGGATTTGACCCATTTCACAGATAGGGAACCTGAGATCCAAGGAATTAAATGGCTTGCCCATTTAATTGTTCCAGAGGCCAAGGGCTTTCCCTGCCTGATCAGGACTGTAGTGCCTGGCAGGGAACCTCCGTTCCTGGTACTCACAGAGAGATGCCGGGTGGCTTGGCCCACCCCACGGCCATCTGGCCCAGTGACTGAGCTGGGTGCAGTCATGAACAGACACCCTCATCCTGTGGGGAGCTGCATATGTCTGTGGTGACAGATGCAGTCATCTGCTACAAGCCAGACAAAAGGAAGCCTGGCATCCATGGGGCATGTGAGGACTTTGATTTGGGGGAACCCAGGAGGGCTTCCAGGAGGAAGTAACTTTTAGATGAACTATTTGAGGGCAGCATTAAATGAAGGGGTGGCCCAGACAGGAATTCACTGAACAGACCTGGCCCCCTCAAGCCAGTCTCCAGTATCCCAACATATGTAACAGAACCCTAATTTCTTGGGTCTGGTCAGTCTAATCGTTGGTCAGCTGGGTTCATCACCCTGCCCTGGTGACATCGCAAGACCCCAGAGAAGAAGGAAGTGGAAGTCTTTGGGGGAATGGCTGCTATTTCCTAAATTGTGATTTTTAAGGTTTCACTCTGCATTCTCTTGGAGCATTTTGGTTCCTTTTGGGTTTTGGTGTTTTCGTTTTTTATTTTTAGGGGGAGTGAAGGATTTATCACTTGAAGTAAGGAGAACACCGAGGATCTTTCTAAAGCAGTGTCTCCAATTTGGACTCCTTTTGAAACTGTCACTCTAGAACAGTGGGAGGAAACCCAGCATCTGGGGACAGAAGTATGCCTCTGCTGGACCCCTTCTCTTTCCTCCTCCTTTCTGCCAGTCCCTATCACTGTCTATACCTGATCCCCAATACAAACCACATCTCCTCCAGGCAACTCCCTAACCCCTATTTTGACTTTCGCTTTATACCTGTGAACTCAGAGTTCACAGATCACTTTGCAAATATGGCCCCAGTTCTTCATTATGGCATTTGCATTCAAGGCCCAGAGAGGGCCAGTGATTTCCTGACCTTACACAGCAAGCAAGGATGGAGCTGGCTAGAATCCAAGTATCTCTCTGGCCCACTGACTTTCAAAGTGAGTTACCAAAAAAAGAAAGAAAAAAAAAAAAGTGAATTACCACTATCAGTAAACAGTACCTAGGACAGGGCAGAGTCATCTGTTTTCATTTATCTTCCTGGGCTGATCTCTTCAAGAACAAAAAAGCAGAAAGAGGGAATGAGGTTCCCATCACCAGAGGGATACAAGTGAGGCTGCACTTGTGAAATGCCATGATTCCAACAGATAGGGGTCAATGGCATGCTCTGACATTCCTGGTCATCCCCACTCTACCCTGGCTGCTTGAACAGCCACTCTAGCCTTATAGACTTTCTTGGAATTTGAGGGGGAGGAACTGCCTGGTTTCCTTTAACCCATCCTTAGTAGAGTAGACTCTGGAGCCAGACTGGGTTTAAATATCAATTCCTCTACTCAATGGCCATGTGTCTCTGGACTACTCACCTTCTCTGGGCCTCACTTTTGTCATCTGTAAATAGGTGTAAAAATCAAGACTATCGCAAAGGTCATTGTGAGAATTAAATGAATTGGTATCTATAGAGGATTTAGAGCAGGAATATGCACAAGGCAGGTGCCACAGGTGTCGGCTCAGTACCTCTGTATCCTTCCTGACCAGCTCACGCCTGCCCCTCACCCAGCCCCCTGGGCCCGTCACAGGTCCCTACTCCTACATCTTCCCTCCCACCCTCCACGTCACCCCCTCGTGGGCCCCAGCTCAACTTCCAAAGCACCTCAACCGGAAATTCTTCGAGCATGAAATTTCCTTTCTGGGAAGACTGAAACCCCACCCAGAAAACTTCCCACCTCACAGCACGGACTTGAGCCGGTCCCCAGAAGCCTCTGAGGGAAAGGAGGGCTGGACGGGGGCACCATCTACACTCTCATGAGGTCCTCAGAGCCACCCTGTGAGGCCGGTCCTGCTGTTTTGCCATTTTACAGATCAGAAAACTGAGACTAGGGCGGTGGATGTTGTAAGCTTCCCCACCGGTGGAGCTAAGACACGGACCTCAGTGTCATTCTAGAGAACTCCTTGGAGAGCTGGAGCCAATAGTTTCTAGAGATTCTTGCTCCTCTGGTTTGGGGAGACCCCCAAACAAAAGGAGAGAGAAATGGTGGGTGGGTGGCAGCCAAGACCACAGGCTGTGCAGATAACTCCAGCCTGGGAGAGAGAATTTAGGGGGCCGAGTCCCCAGTAGAGGCCCCTCCCCCACCCGCCCCTTCTAGAGCAGCTGCCCTTGACCTCAGGCCTTCCGTAAACACATGCAGAGAACATAACAATCTGGCCCAGTTTGACACAATGGGGGCCACCATCACAGAGTCCCCAAGGATCAAGGCAGAGCGGAGGGGCCAGGGCTCATCTAAGCTAAGACTCCCGGCTGCCCATCCCTCGGGCTGGCTGGGCCCAGGAGGAGATGCCCCGGCTCCAGTGCAGGCCCAGCCCTGCCCATCCTCACGGCGGGGGAGAGGGTAACGGGCAGGGGACTCATGGCTCACTTTCTCCCCTGAGGCCTGACTCACTTCCTCTGCCATCCGTTTAGAGCCACGAGTCACTGCTGGCCCAGTCCAGGCCCCTGGAAAACCCATTTCCTCGGAGGACAGAGGTGGAAGTTGAGTGGACAGGACCTTGGTGGCTCTGGGGTTAACCCTTCCCAGGCAGGCACCTCCCCAGGAAGATGACCTAGGCCCCCAGGCATTCTCCTGCCAGTAACACACGCGTGGACCGCAGGCTTATCCATCCCCCGACCAGCCTCTTTGCCTGGATCGCCTCCCTCTTTCCATGACCCAACTCATCTTTCTAAACTCAGTGAAGACACGCCCTCCCCTTGAAGCTTTCCCTAACTGCCATCAGAATTAACTTCTGTGTTCTGGTGTGGTGGGGAAGGGGGCAGTCCACAGCCTATGCTCAACCCTATATGCCCACCTTTGCCATGAGGAGTTCACATCAGAGGTGCCCAAACCCACGATGGGTCAGAACCACCCCAGGAAGTTCACTGAAATGCATTATCACAGATCCCTCCACACGGACATTCAGTATCTCTGAAAATAGCACAAAAGATTTTTTTCTTCATTCAGCAAATCAGAGGTAGTGGGGAATTTTTACCCAGTAGCTGCTATGAGCTTGATGGGTTTTTTTCCCAATTTTTTTTTCCTTTTTTTTTTTTTTTTTTTTTTTGCCAGGAGAGCAGTAACATTAGGATGAAAACACGTGCACATATACATACAGGGTACTGTCAGGGATACATAAACGTTTTGTGATAGAATATATGTGAGGGGCTTAGCGGTAAAGAATCCACCTGCCATGCAGAAGATGGGGCAGGAGCCTCGGGTTGGATCCCTGAGTTGGGAAGATTCCCTGGAGAAGGAAACGGCAGCCCACTCTAGTATTCTTCCCTGGGAAATCCCAGGGACAGAGGCGCTTGGTGGGCTACAGTCCGTGGGGTCACAAAAGAGCTGCACTGAGTGACTAAACAATAATGGCGTGTGAGGGGCAGATGCTCCAGGTCTCGTGTGGGGCTTGGGAGTCCAGCTTGACCAGGCAGCCCATTGACCAACACTCTGCGGGCATAGAACCACTGGCTTACAAGGCTGGGATACCACCAGGAGCCCTGTCTTACAGAGTCAGAGGTGGGTGGGGCCTGGCCCCAGATCACTTGGGTGGTAAATGGTTCGCTCTGGACAGGAGCCAGGGCAGCTTGCCTCCCCCGTGGCGTCTCGTCTCCACCTCAGTGGTGGTGAGGATGAATCACAGTCCTGGGTGGCTCACCTAGCATTTATCAGGGTGCCTGGGACCTTTAAGCACAGCTGGGAGCAGGGGGGTGTGGGGGGAGGATAGCCCCTGCCCCAGCGGGTCTCCAGGTGTGAGCCTGGTCCTGCCCTCCTGCAGGGAGAGCCAGCAGTGGGAAGACCCAGCCCAGCTTCCCAGCTCCAGCCCTCATCTTCAGCTGCTGGTCAGGGTCGGGGGCGGTGGGGACAACAGACGGGGGACAACATGGAGATGCTGGCTCCCCCTCCCCCAGCCCTGGACAGAGGGCCTTAGGAGAGAAGGGTTTGGCCAAGAGAGGGGTGGGTGAGCATGAAGTCCTTGAGGGAAGGACACATGAGGTGTGCATGCTCTTGTGTGCGGGTGTGTAGGGGAGCGAGGAGGGACGTTAGAGCAGAGCAGAGGGGGTGGGGTGGGGGGCTGAGAGGACCCTCCACCAGCCCTTTCCAAACTCTCATAAATGCAGTCTAACTTAGAAACACCATGTACCCGACAAACAAAGGCAGTGCCCCCACCAGACCCCGGCGGGACCCCCGACCACGCCTCACTCTCAGCCGGGCTCCCAGCCCCTCAGCAGAGCCCAGGGCTCCAGGGGGCACTGCTTGCAAACATGGAGCCCATCTCACCCTGCTCTCAGTCACAGGCTGGGGGACTGAAGCCCAAGCTAGGTGGCCACACAGAACTCCCCCCAGGAAGGGTGTTCTGGCCTGGCCAGGGAAAACAGAGTGACTTCAGGTTCCAGGAATTTTTCTACAATTAAAAAGAATAAAAATTAAGCTAGCTGCCTGCCTCCCGGAGGCCGGCGGGTGCCAAGGCCTTGCCGGCTCACTGCCCAGGATGAGTCCCACATTCTGGAGTCCTGCCCCACCAGCGTGGGCCCCGCCGCCCCATGGCTTCTGTCCAGCAGGTGCCCGGGCCACGGCTCCCTCCGCATGCCCAGACGAGCCCCGGCCCTGGGGGGAGACCGAGGAAGGGCAGGAGAGGGGCACCTGCCCAGATGAGAGGGCGCCGGGTTCCCCCGAGAGCCAGTTTATCCAGAGCCACCCACCCTGCCACCTGCTTTATCTGCAATCAGAGTGTTTACTCAAGAGGCCTCAGAGGCCAACACACCATTACGAGAGATGAGCCTGGGCTTGAGTGTTCTCTCCTCCAAACCTCTGCACACACCGGTCCTCCCCCCTGGATGCCAACCTTGTGCCATATCTGTAAAGGTCTAACTTAGAAACGCCATGTACTCGACAAACAAAGGAGGTGCCCCCACCAGACCCCAGTGGGATCCTGGACCATACACTGGCCTTCAGCCTCCACATCCTCCCCCGACTGCCCTGCACTCCAGCCTCGCAGTGCCTGGCAGAACAGCAGACGGCGAGTGGGAATAAACAGAGGTCTAGCTGGCACAGCAAAAAGGAGCTGGAATCCAAGAAGGGAAGCAGGAGATGACAGTTCCCATTTAGCGATCACTCACTTGGTGCCCAAAACTGCGCAAGGCACTTTTCACAAATGATCATTCAATCCCACCTTAACTCT
This sequence comes from Budorcas taxicolor, assembly GCF_023091745.1. Lineage (NCBI taxonomy): Eukaryota > Metazoa > Chordata > Mammalia > Artiodactyla > Bovidae > Budorcas > Budorcas taxicolor. The sequence continues at coordinate 27,268,652 of NC_068927.1, read as the reverse complement.
ATAAAGCAAATACTATTATTGCCCCAACGTAAAAAGGAAATGGAAATCCAAAAAGGCTAAGTGATGCCCAGGCAAGTAAGTAGCCAAGCCAGGATTCAGACTTTAGTCCACCAAACCTCAAAGCCTGTGATTTCAGCCATTACGGTCACCAGAGCCCTTTCCTTCCCTTCTCTGGAACTATCTCCCTGACTTTACCATGAGGTAACTTTGCCAAGCACTTCCTAAGAAGCTGTGTGTGTTTAGTCACTTAGTCATGTCTGACTCTTTGCAAGCCCATGGACTGTAGCCCATCAGGCTCCTCTGTCCATGGGATTCTCCAGGCAAGAACACTGGAGTGGGTTGCCATTCCTTTCTCCAGAGGATCTTCCTGACCCAGGGATCGAACCCAGGTCTCCTGTACTGCAAGCAGATTTTTTACTATATGAGCGACAGGGAAGTTCCTCCCTAAGAAGCACTAGTTCCCAAGCTAGAGAAATACTGCAGGTCCTACTTGGTCATATGAATTAACATATCAAAGGCTCTGATAAGTCCTGCAGAAAGAAAATCCACAGAGCTTGCTTGGGCTTAGTTTCCCAGCCCAGTGTGATGGTGCGAGCTTTTTGTTTTTTTTTTTTTGCAGAACACCTGTTACCAATGTGAAAAGAGGAGCGCTCGGAAATCTTGACACCACACAGATAAGAAAACTGTCAGCATTCCCCCTCCCAGCCTCCAGCTGCCTCCCCTCCCCTCCCCTCTGAGCTGTCCCAAAGGCCATTAACTAGCAGGAGATGGGCTACAGGAGCCATTTAGGCTGTGATGTTCCCCAGGGCGACTCATCACCATCTTTGACACTTCCAGGCCAGAGGTCCTGGGGGAACCTGGGGTAATGGCAGCCCCATCGCACCTCCCTTTGGCCGGCAGCACCAGCCCTTGGAGAAAGGGGCAGTGCCAGCCGTGTTTCTGGATTGCCATTAAAGTCAACCGCAGTCACCTCAAGCAGCAGACACTTGGAATGCTGAGACTGAAAGGGAATGAGGGAGGAGCAGAGAGAGGAAAAGAAAGAGAGAAAAGTGATGGGGAGGCAAGAGCTCTCAGAAGCTGAGAATCACAACCTTTTTGGAATCTGAGTGAGGATGGAAAAAATCTAGAACCTCAGAGAAGGGGAGGGATTAGGAAGGTCTGGGTCTGGCCCAGTTTAGGGGTGGTGTTCAGACAGCAGGACCTGTCATGAGCAGTCCTGGGACAGTGGCGCCAGCCCTGCACAGCCCCATGCCCCTGGGGCAGCCTGCAACCCACATGCAGGGCTCCCCACAGCCCTCCCCACAAGGAGCAGCTGAAGCTGGGCCTCAGGGCCCTCGCCAGTCAGCACCTGCCCAGGGAATGCACACTCCCAGAGTGGGGGTGGCAGGAGTTAGACACACGTGTGTGTTAATCGCTCAGTTACATCCCACTCTTTGGGACACCACGGACTGTAGCCTGCCAGGCTCCTCTGTCCATGGGATTTCCTAGGCAAGAATACTAGAGTGGGTTGCCATTCCCGTCTCCAGTGGATCTTCCTAACCCAAGGATTGAACCTGGGTCTCCTGCATTGCAGGCAGATTCTTTACCACCTGAGACATCAGAGAAGCCCATAGGGTCCTGAACTAGCGCCACACCTAACTGGTCCTAGGACCTTTGTAGCACCCAGTCCCCTCTTTGGGCCTCAGCTTCCTCCTCTACTGAGGAGGTGACAAGATCCCTGTCCCCCCATCTGTCTTTTTCATAAACCAGAGCCCCAGGTTGCTTCTAGGGAAGGGAAGGGCTTACCTCCAGGCTGACAGCGAGCGGAGAGGAAAACAGCGCTGGCCATCTCATCCTCCTGCCCAGCCTATCTTCCCTCTCAAACCACAGATGGACCTCAGCCGTCTGGCTGCAGTTTCCCTTCTGCATCTGTGTTCCCAGACTGGCCAAGGCCAGGCATACAAGGTCAGCCCAGTTACCTCCCTGTTCATTTTTGGGGGGCTGTGTTTCAGTTCTCTGGGGACTTGGCAGAATGCCCACCTTTGAAGCATAGGACCCCTTAGCATTCCCAAGGTCAGCTGCCAGCCCTCACTTTCTTTTCTCCTCCTCCGGGTCCCAGATCCCTGGCTGAGGGGCAAACCGGACACACAGCCAGGCATCCTCCCCAACAGGAGCTGGGGGCCAGGGTAAGCCTGAGGTTTCAGCTCCCTCCAGGGAAGGTCGGTGGAGGCACAGACTAGGATCCCATCCCAGCTCACTGAGCACACAGCGCCGCCTCACCTGGTCCTCCACTACTGTTTGCATACCCCCACGGGCAGGGTGCTCACCACCTCCAGCCACACAGCTAGCATTAAATGAAGCTCTCTGAAGATGCAAGACTTGATTCTAAGCTCTCCACCCAGAGGAGCACATTTAATCCTCCCCCAAATCTGAGACAAATACCATTCTGCCCATTTAACAAATAAGGAAACAGAGGCCCTGAAGATCAGGTTGGCTGCTGGAGATCACGCGGCTTGAGGTCCAGCATCAGGGCCTGGCTCCAGAACGCAGGCTCTCGATTTTGCAGTCCGTTTCTGCTTGACATTACCTGTTAGAAAGGGCTTCTCTTTAAAATTCCCAGTAAAAGATGCTTCCAGAAATGTGTTTCCTTGGGATTAGCTGAAACCCTTCCTCTGAAGAAACCCTGGTCCTGGAGGCTGTCAGGACCCCCTCCCAGCAACACACTTGCTCTCTGTCCTCCGCAGGCTCTGGACACCCACTCCCAGCTCTGGCAGAGGCTTGTCTTCGATGACAGGGGTACAGTCCGTAAACTGAAATTGAATTTTTGCTGGAGTGTGGCTGAAGGAAGGAGTGTGGGGTATGAGGCCCTTACCCGCAGCCACTTCCTCGTCACTCTGGGCTGCTGTCTGTTTCACTGACCAATTCCCCTCGGAGTCGTATCTGAGCCCCTGGTGTCACTGACACCCAGCCCCAACCCCACCCTCCCCATCAGCTAAGCTTTCAGTTTAGGGAGGAAGGGTGTTTGGGGGGATGGGAGGCAGAGGCAGAGGGAGTAGAAGAGGGATGGTGGGGAAGGTGGACGAGGAAAAGGGGAGAGATGAGGAGTGGGGGTGGGGTTTGGGGAGCCAGAGTCAGCGGGATGGAGAGAGAAGGCAAGAATCATACCTGGATTCCTGCTTCGCGCCGTCAAGCGGATTATCAATACATAAAGCGCGTGAATGAGTGGGCTAAGGGCTTGCCTTGTTTGCAGGCTGCAGCCTACTGAGGCAGTGGGTCAGCTTCTTCCCAGTCCAAGAGGCCAGAGGGGCACTTTGAAGCTGAACTACCCCAGCTCCAGCTCCCGCCCCTTCACCAGAGCCTCAAACAAAGCAGCGGGAAGATGGGCTGCAAGCCCCAGCCAACAGCCCAGGGAAAGGGGCGCAGGTGACAGCAACCCCTGGCAACCGTTGCCCTGGCAACCATTGGCAGCTGCAGTGACTACTACGTCACCACCCAACTCCAACCCAGCACAGTGCAGTTCCCCTAACTTGTCCTGTGCCCATATTCCCTTACTCAGATGCTGGCCAGGCATGGAACAGGCAGGAAGAAGGGCAGAGTTTAGTGCACTAAGTTATGGGCAACACTGGGGAACACCTGCCTAAGTTCATCAACATTTAAATCTTTTTAGAACACTAGTGAGGTCTACCCTTGCGATCAAAAAATGTCTGCTATCAGCTATATTTGCCCATGAGGCTGCCAGCTTGTGGCCTTGGCTTAATCCCCCTGGATACCCATCTAATTCCCACCACTGGGTTCCAAGAGAACAGAATGTGTACAATACTTCTCTGGAAATGTCTTAGAGGAGTGCCTCCTCCAGGAAGCCTTCCCAGATAGCCACAGCACACCAGGAATCTTTCTCCTGAATTAGCCCTGGAGTCAGAGGTTCCCCCTGGCTTTCCTCCAGTGCACCCTAGGGGCCAAGAGTGGGTCTTTTTTGTGCCTTAGAGTAAGTACCTGTTTGGGGAGGGACGAGAACTGAGGCAAAGCTTCTGAAAGCCTGCATATGTGCCAGGCACTCCACTGGGCATTTTGGAAATTCATTTCCACCACTCTAAAGTTTAGCCCTATTGAACCCATCTTACAGATGGAATGACAGAGGCTCAGGCACATGATGTGACCTGTTCAAGGCCACCTAACTGGTAAGAGAGGTGTATGGAATTCAAACCATGATCTCCTCTGAGGCATGAAGACATCAAGACCTAATGTCCATCTGATGCTTGACTAATCCCACCCCCATCCAATGTATATCCAGACTTTATTTGATTGCCTCCATTGACGGGGGCTCACTTCATTTCAAGAGGACACATCTCTTTGACCTCTGAAAAGTCTTTCATAGCCATTGAGTTAAAGGCAAAAGGACATCAAAGCCATGGGATGGCCTCTGTGTGCCATACAGAGCCCAGAAGAGGACCAGGGCCATGGGCGCCCCCACCAGGGCCTTCAGCTCCAGACCAGCAGCTGATTAAGAGACAGGATGGGGCTGCTCAGAGCGCCAAGGAGCCCAGGGTTTCAGAGCCCTTCCCCAGAATAAGCAAGGAACCCCTCGGCACTCACACTCCAGGGGGCTCTGGGCTGGCTTCTGGCCGAGGCCGTGGGAAAGGCAGCAGGGGCTGGGGTCCATGGGATGGTGCGCCCCTGCATTCCCATCGCTGCTCCCCGCCCCGCCCCCCCCCCCCGCACTAATGGACCAGAGCCAGGGCTATTGTCTCACTGGCGGCGCAGAGCTGTGTCCTATTCAGGCACTATTTTTGGCGCCCAGAGGAAGAGGAAAAGAAAGCAAAGAAAGGAGTTGCTGTTCTCGGTGGAACCTTCGCCCGGAAAGGATTCCAGGGCCTGCTGGGCCAGAGAAGGCTGTCACTGTGGATCAAAAGACCCTAGGCTTGAAAGGAGCTGGCGGGGGGGCTGTGGTTCAGGGGAGCCAGAGTGGGGGCCACAGATGGGGCACCCCTGGCCTTGTACACATGCTTGGTACTCACTAACTGCAGCCACATGCAGAGAAAGAGAGGCCCAGGATACCTGGTTCTACCCAGAGTCACTAAGCACTTATAAAAACAATTAAAAAAAAAAAACAAAAAAAACCTACAGTAGCACATAGCTGCCCACAACCAAGTCTCTGCCGGAAAGATTCTCACTTAACACCCACAACACTCCTGACCAGGGCGGAGGTCGGGGACAAAGTGATAAGCCTCATAAATCAGATAATTGATGCTGTGAGAGCAGCATGACCATCGAAATAACAAGCTAGTGACCCCGCTCCATTTCCTCCACCTTGTGCCACCCCACCCTTCCTTGCTTACACCAACTCCAGCGCACTAGCCTTCTTTCTATCCCCAGACACACATCAGGGCCTTTGCACATGCTTTCCCCGCAGCATAGAACATTCTTTCTGGGTTCTTTCCCTGATTGGTTCCATCTCAAGACTTTTCTTTCTTTTTTTAATATTTATTTCTTTGTGCCCAGTCTTAGCTGCAGCTTGTGGGACCTTTAGCTGTGGCATGCACACTCTTAGTTGTAGCACGTGAGATCTAGTTCCCCAGCCAGGGATTGAGCCCAGGCCCCCTGCATTGGAAGCATGGAGTCTTAGCCACTGGACTATCAGGAAGTCCCCCTTCTCAAGTCTTAATCCAAGTCTCCCCTCTCCTAAAAAGCCTTCCACGTACAGCCAACCAAAATATCCTCGCCATTCATCTCCTCTTCTATGTCACCTTATGTAATAAACTTTAAAGCACTTAACATTGTCTGAAATGACCCTGTGATTTGCTTGTCATCCATTTCTCTGTGTTTGCCCTTTCTTGTCTATCTTGCTCATCACTTGTATCTCCAGTACCTAGTGCCACAGAGCCTGGTCCACAGTAGATGCTCAATGACAGCTAGTTAATAAATGGGTGAGTGAATGAGACAGAGCTGGGAGTCTGACCAGGCCAGGCTGGCTCCAAGCCTTTTTCCAAAAGAGCCAGTTCCTGATGCTTAGGGCAGGGGGATTCCAGCTCTGAGCCGTTCCCGCTTCCCAGCTTCTATCTGAGTTAGAGGCACACACATCGCTGCCAGGTGCTTGGCCAGAGAGGGGCTTCCAAGACTGTGCACAGACTGAGAGCCAGGACAGGACCTGAAACTTCAGCTCCCATCCAGAGCCACCTGATAAAGGCTTTTATGAAGTCCTGTAGTGCACAATGGCAGTGGCAGACTTTATTTTGGGGGGCTCCAAAATCACTGTAGATGGTGACTGCAGGCATGAAATTAAAAGAAGCTTATTCCTTGGAAGGAAAGTTATGACCAACCTAGACAGCATATTGAAAAGCAGAGACATTACTTTGCCAACAAAGTCCGTCTAGTCAAGGCTATGGTTTTTCCATTAGCCATGTATGGATGTGAGAGTTGGACTAAAAGCAAGCTGAGCGCCAAATAATTGATGCTTTTGAACTGTGGTGTTGGACAAGACTCTTGAGAGTCCCTTGGACTGCAAGGAGATCCAACCAGTCCATCCTAAAGGAGATCAGTCCTGAGTGTTCATTGGAAGAACTGATGTTGAAGCTGAAACTCCAATACTTTGGCCACCTGATGCAAAGAACTGACTCATTTGAAAAGATCCTGATGCTGGGGAAGACCGAAGGTGGGAGAAGAAGGGAACGACAGAGGATGAGATGGTTGGATGGCACCACTGACTCAATGGACATGAGTTTGAGTATGCTCCGGGAGTTGGTGATGGACAGGGAGGCCTGACGTGCTGCAGTCCATGGGGTCGCAAAGAGTTGGACACGACTGAGAGACTGAACTGAACTGAACTGTTGTGCACAAGCCTGGAAGCCCAAGGCTTTCCTAGACCAGTGGGACCACAGACATATTTTCACAGGTGCTGGATTATTTGATGTTTGAGATCCTGTCTGAACTGTGATCCAAATTAGAGTTTTCTCTCTATGTGGAGGCAGAGTACACACTGCTACACCTTCCACCACCTGCTCCCATGGACCCAGGGGAGAGGGGCCCAGGCATGCGATTCACCAGCGAAGGTGGGTTGTGCACCCACTGCCGCAAATGCCAGATCTCCCATCTGGACTCCCTGTGGGCTCCCCAGAGTGGAGCAAGGAGGGGAAATGGCATGTGCCTGTGGCCGGGGAGGATCCTGGGGTCTAGGCACCTGGAGGCAGGTGTGTCCCTAGGACCAGCCTGCAGAGACTCGTGATGGAGCTGGGGCGGAGATAGGAAGCAGGAGGGAGCATGAGCCACACGATGTGCCCCTGACCTTCTGCAATGCATGCAGCTGCCCTGAGAAGAGTAGGTATTATTAAGCTCATTTTACAAATTGGAAAACTGAGGCTCAGAGAGGAGAAGCTTCTTTCCTGGGGTCCCATGGCTGCTGAAACTGAACCTATAGGTAGTTCTATGAACTCCTTCACCCGTGATGCCCCCATTGTCCCATCTCCAGCCCTGGAACCTCCAGGACATGGAGAGGAGTTGCCAGCCACTCCAGGGAAGTGGACATGAGGCCCAAGAGGCTGCACGATGGGTCCAAAGCATTCCAGCCCAGAAACCAGACCCTCACCCATAGGCTCATGGGGTTTGCAAGCACTCCCATCCTTCCAGGTCATTAGTTACTGCAGCTCCCAACTCTGGTTCCCTAAACCCAGGTGGGGGAGCAGAGGCCAGACTCCCAGATGCACTGACACCCACTGCAGGGTCTCCTTGGGGAGACACTGGCTGTCCTTTCCACCACAAATGGCAATGTGCACTACCCCCAGACCCGGCCCGGGTACTGGGACCCAGATATTCTCGGCTTCTAGCCAAGGAGCCAAATAATAGACTGCCCATTTGGCCTGGGGTGTGTACCTAGGTGGCAGAGCCCCAGCCGGGTGTGGCAGATGTGGTCATGGACAAAGGATAAGTACAGCTTTGAGGAAACCACACGAGGATTCCTTCCGGCCTTGCCCACTGCCTGTAGCTCTCTCCAGGTGATGGCACATGCAGGTGTGGGGGAGGGGAAGTGCCACGAGGCCAGGCACACACCTACCAGGCACAGGACTACTGGATGAAGGAGAGCAAGGGGCACCTGATAATTCAGGAGCTGGGTGTCCACCCTTCCCAACTCCTCCATCAGACTTTCCTTCCTCACGCCCATCCCGTTCCCCTGATGCCCTCTTGCCCTCTGTGCCTCCCATCCAGCTCACCAAGCTGTTTACACGCTAAAGAATTGATGCTTTTGAACTGTGGTGTTGGAGAAGACTCTTGAGAGTCCCTTGGATTGCAAGGAGATCCAACCAGTCCATTCTAAAAGAGATCAGTCCTGAGTGTTCATTGAAAGGACTGATGCTGAAACTCCAATACTTTGGCCACCTGATGCGAAGATTTGACTCATTTGAAAAGACCCTGATGCTGGGAATGATTGAAGGCGGGAGGAGAAGGGGATGACAGAGGATGAGATGGTTGGATGGCATCACTGACTCAATGGACATGAGTTTGACTAAGCTCCAGGAGTTGGTGATAGACAGGGAGGGAAGCCTGGCATACTGCAGTCCATGGGGTCTCAAAGAGTTGGACATGACTGAGCAACTGAACCGAACTGAACGGAGGAGCCTCTGAAGATGTAATGGATGGTTCTAATGGTGGGTGTACTGGCAAGACTATGGACAGGGCTTTTATATGGAGGCGCCACCTGCCCACAAACATCACCTGATGCTAGAATGGGCAGGGTCGGAAAATCTCAGGACTGGAAAGAGCCATGAAGAACCCCACATGGTATCTGAGGTCCCCCTACAACTTCCCTGTCAGACTTAAATACCAGCAGGGGCAGGGAACTCACTACCTCAGTTGGGAACATCATCTGTGGGGCCATGGGCAAAGATCCAGGTTCGGAGTCAGGAGACCTTGGCCTGCTTCCTCATCTGTGAAATGTACAGATTCAAAACTCCAAGGGCAACTGCACCGCAACTGAATGAAGGTCTTTGTAGGCGGCAGAGCTGTACGCACCAGGGGTGGGGGGTTGGTTAGGAGGCGCCCTGGGGGGTTGACACCCACTCAACTGGTGACAAAGCAGAGGAGCAGTGGGCAGAGGGTGCCAGGCCATGCATGACTCAGCTGCCCCCCGGGGTCACCCCTCACATTTGTCACCATTAAGGCAGGTGGGTCTGGGCAGTTGTGCCCCTGCCCTAGGGTCAGAAAACAGGATGCCAGCCACAGAGTCCCCCCACTAAGGGCCAGACTCAGCCAGGGACCCCCACCCTCACTGCCCAGGGGCCAAGGGGACTCAGCTACCCCAGGAGACCAGCCCAGCTCAAACCCAGGTCTCCTCTGCAGGTCTGGGACAGTGGTCAAGCCAGGCAGGCCTTGGGTCTCCAGGGGCAGGAGTGACCCTCATTCTGGGACAGCTCCTCAGGCCAACAGATCAAGAGGCCATTGGATGAGGGTGTCCAGGGGGTGGGGGGCTCTCTGGGGCCTTTCCCAGTGATGTCATGGGAAGACAGGGCTAATGCTTGCAATAAGCTCACTGCAGCTCCCTCAGAGAAGGGCTTGGTGATGGCCCAGAAGAGTGGCGATAACACCGCTAATGGTGTGCCAGGCCCTATACCCAGCTCACTTAACCCTCTTGAGGTGCCATTGCTGTTATTCATTGTTGTTGAATCATTAAATGGTGTCCGACTCTCTCAACCCTCTGGACTATAGCCCACCAGGCTCCTCTGTCCATGGGATTTCCCAGGCAGGAATACTGCAGTGGGCTGCCACGCCCTTCTCCAGGGGATCTTTTCAACCCAGGGATCAAACCTGCATCTCCTGCATTGGCAGGTGGGTTCTTTACCACTGAGTCACCAGAGAAGCTCCAAGGTGCCCTTACTATCCTCATTTTGAAGATGACAAAAATAGGCACAGAGAGGCTAATACACCTGTCCAAGATCACACAGGTGGGCCAGAACGGGACAACCCCAGAGCCACCCATCTTGTGCTGCCTCCCCCAGGGGGACAGCTGAGCTGGGCGATGGGAAAGTAAAGGTCCAGGACAGCTGGGAATGGGGGGTCTACTGTTCAAGGGCCCCTATAGCCCGGGGCTGACTCAGATGATTCCCACAGGGTCTCACTTAGGGATTCAGGTACCCTTCTGCCCGTTTGATGGCCTAAGGAATGAGGCTTAGAGAAATTAAGCCACCTGCTCAAGGTCACTTTTCAAGGATGTGAACTCAGTTCTAACTGAACTACTGTGTGACCGAACCTGAAGCCCAAACTTTCAGCAGAGGTTTAGGGAAGACCCATCAAAACTGTACACTGTGCTGAGTGCATGCTTTGCAGCCATCTCCCCCAAATTCCAGCAACAACCCTGGGGGGGGGTGTCACCTCGATGCACAGGTGTGAACACTGAGGTCTGGGGAGGCTGTGACCTTAGGCAGCAGGATACGAGCCCGAAAGTCCTCTGCTCTCACCCGTGGGCCAGAGAGCTAAGGGCAGGGCTTCTGGAAGGAGGGAGGCAGAGACCCGGGGACCGGAGGGAAGTCAGAGGTGGCTCTGATCTCTCACTGCTGCTCACCTCGGAGGTAGTGTGAGTGGCCCTGAACCCAGGGAGCCAGGCTGAAGCTATTAGGTGTCTAACCGCCAGCCTTTCAGGGGACCAGAGTGGGGCTGGCTTCCGGACAGAGAGTCCCCCACCCCCAGGCCATCTCTCTCTAATGCAGAAGCCTGTCTACTGGTGCCTGGAAGCCTTGCCAGCTCCTCCAGGGCTCAGCTTTTATCTCAGCCTGCCTGAACTGCCAAGTGCACCACAAACTGCCTGAGCCTAAGCCAGCGCCAGCCCAAGAGCCCAACTCCCACCACCCTGGCCTCCCCGCCAAAACACAAGTCAGGCTGTGGTGGGGGGTAGGAGGGGGTTCCTGCTGATGCCCAGGTAGCTCTAGGTCTCTTGGGGGCTGGGAGGCAGGAAGATGGCCCCCCTCAAGCTACTACGTGTGTCTCTGGGCCTCCGTGCACCCATCTGCCCAAGAGGTAGATCACAATAGTAAAAGCTAACATGTGGGACAAGCGCTGGTGTCAGCAATTCACTGCATTAGTCCTTCAGGCTCAAAACAGCCCCTGAAGTAGATACTGTTATGTTTTATCTACTTTTTCCAGATAAGGAAAATGAGGCGCAGACACCCAAGTTCACACAAACCGAGAGGAACAAAGCTCTCCCCAGATAAGTGGCCTTGCTTTCTCCATGGGTCCTGTTCCTTAAAAGCACATGGGCTTAACAGTGGCATGGATGGGGTTCAGGACAAGGGCACATATCCTCTGGCTCCCAGCCCGGAGTCCGGCCTGGCTGAGGAGTCCCCCTCCCATGGAGAGGGGCAGAAGAACACAGTGGATGAGAGCCCAGATTCTGGAGCCCCCAAGATAAGAGGTCACTCCTGGAGGTGCCTCCTGTGCCTCAGTGCTCTCATCTCTAAAATGGGCACACCAGGAGCTTGTAGCTTGTGGGAATAAAGGTGTGTTCAAAATGCTGAGCCTAGGCCTGGCAGAGTCCGAGGGCAGCAAGGATCCAGGACTGTTCTAGTCCAGCTGAGCCAAAGAGAGTTTGGGGCTTGAGGGGCCTGCAGGGGGTGGGGATATTTCAGCCCACCTGTGCCAGAGCAGGCACTGGGCAGGGTTCAGAAAATGTATATCTTGTGCTCCTTCCTCCAGCAGCCCCAACGTGACTCCCAAATCTGCAAGGCTCCCCGGGGGCCCCAAGGAACTCCTGATGGGTGAGAGGACCAGACTGACAGACGGCAAGCCTGGGGAGGCTGGGGTCCAGCCAGGACTCCACCCCACTTGAGAGGCCCTTCGGTGCCAGCCCTGCCCTGCCCCCACTTGCCATCTGCCTGGTCCCTGGGGTCCCAGTACCCCCAGCTGCTGGGTTTGCTCACGTGATGCCCCAGCTGCTGTGAGTCAGAACAGAGTCACAGGGCTGCCCCAGGATCAGGCTTGGGGGTGCTGAACCTGCTCTGGTTCTAGGTGGGGTAGCAGCAGTGAGATTTGGGGCTGTGTGGTCACATTTCCCTCATCCCCCACCAGCCCTGCCCCTGACTCTTCACTCCATACCCTACCACCCACCATCCACACACAGGTCTTGCTGAGGATGAAGTGACCCAGGGCTAGACTCAACTAGAGCACCGTCCACATGGCCTCCTTCATGGCAGACTCTGCCCTGCCCGTCTTGCACTTGTCATGCTGGACCTTGCTAGGAAGCCCACCCCCACCGCACGTGGACCTGGCCACAGCTCTGCTGCCTCTTGTACCTGTCCTTCTCCTGGACTGGCCGACCACCGCCCCACTCTGTCCCCTCAGCCATGAAACTCCTCCCTCCAAGCAGGAGCCTTGGGCCTGGGGTAGCCAGACTCTCCCACCCCAGTCACAATCCTGCCCTTCTCATCCCAGCTTGGGTGGCAGCCCACACTTCCAGAAACTTCCCACCATCCCTTCCCCTGCGAGCAGATTGCAACCCGCAGGCCTGGCAATCAGGCTACCAAAATGACACAAGCCAGCTCTCCAGTACCATCATCTGCTCCAGTCCCCCCCATCATTCTCAGACCTTGTCCCACTGCAGTTTCTCAGCCAGGAATGCCACCCCTGCCACCCCATCAGCCCTCCCCCTCTCCCCACCAGCCTCCCAGGCCAGCCTCTATGCCCTCTGTGGAGCCTCCCATCCTCCCAGGTCAGGAAATTCTCTCCCCCTCAGTCAGCAAGCTTATCTCCTTCCTTGGTCTCAGATCCTAATTGTCTTGTTTGTTTGTGTCCCTGACAAGTTGAGGGGGTCCTGCCCAGTGGCCCAGGGAACCACCGAGGTTGGCAACAACAGAGCAGGCTGTCGAGCAGAGCCTCTGCCTCCCTCAGAGCCATGCCTGCCCGAAGTGGTGTCCTTCACAACCTGACCCTCTCGGAGCCAAGCCCAGGACAGGAGGCGGGGCAGCTACCACCCCCAACCCCAACACATACTTCCACTTATCAGCAGGGCCAACTGCACCCAGAGAGAGAGAGGCAAGGCAAGGTGGCTGCAGTGATGCTAAGACCAAGGTGGGGTGCATCTCAGGCCCCTGGGGTTCCTGCAGCAAAGGGGCTCAGGTCTGGTTCCAAGAGCTAGTCCTGCCCTGGTCATTGGCAGGGAAGACCCCACGGGAACCCTGGCCTGGGATCTGGGGGACTAACTCAGCCCCTGATGGTTCTCACTGATTCCAGACCCTTCTCCCCGACTCAATCCGGAGGAATCAACACTCTGCCCTCAGCATATCCCCAGAGTGGGTGGGGTGGGGTGGGTAGGGCAGGGGCTTGGCTCTGGACCGCCCACACCCAATTTGTCTCATTCAAATGAGTCCCCACCCCTAGAACAGTAGCAGGCACACAGTAGGCACTCAATTATTATTTATATAACTAACTTCTTGGGCCCTCTACAGCCACAAAGGCTATTCTTCCCCACCTCACCTCGCCCAGGCCAGAGCTGCTCCAAGCAGGATGGTAGTGGTGGCGGCATGGTGAGAGGGGCCCCTGCCTCAACTCATGTCCCCCTCAACCCTCCTCAGTAAAATAGGCACCAGCCACCTCCGTGGGGGCCATAGGAGACCCCAACTCCCATGAAACGGCACCACAGGAAGGAGGCCAGTTGAGAAGGAGGTGGGGAGAGGAGCCAGACATCCCCCAGGTGGGGAGGCCCTATCAACTTTGAGCAGACGGGGACCTGGGGCCTGGCAGTTAGCAAGCTGGGAGCACTTCCCCATCGACTGCCGCTGGTTCCCAGGACGCTCTCTCTCATCCCAGGTCCCCCATGTTCAGACCCCACTGCCAGGTTCGTCTCCTCCCAAAGGCAGGGCCTGGGCCATGAAGAGCCACGTTGCCCCTGTCTCAGTGGGCGGCGGGGGGTCCCCGGACACAGCCCCAGGGCAGCGGCAGGCAAGGCTGCCTCCGAAGTGCCTGTGCCCAGCTGCCTGGCCCTATCCTCTCCTCCCTGAGGCCAGAGGCTGGCTTTCCCTCCCCACACTTGTTCCGTGATCTTGAGTGAGCCCCCTGCCCTCTCACCAACCTTGCTTCTCTCATCTGAACGGTAAGAGGCAGGAGACAACAGTACTTCCCCGGCAACGGAGCAGACCCAGGGACCCTACCACTCCCAGCCTCAGTTTCCCCGGCTAACAGACAGCTCTGAGAGGTTCCACCCTCTCCGGCTCCACCCCCTTCCGCGGCATCTCGCTGTCCATCTGCCCGCAACTCTCCAGCCCCGGCACAGCCCTGCTCATGTGTGGGCTAGAGACTTCAGAGCCCTGCTCCACCGCCACCTCACCCTCAGCCGCACACACCCCTGTTCCGCCTCCCTCCTGCCGTCGAGCCCTTGATCCGGTACCTAGTGATGAGCAGAAGGTCCCGTGTGGGGCCAGGCAGCGAAACCACCTTTCAAGATCCACCTCTGAGGCTTAACCTGCCAGCCGTGGTCCCGCAGCGGCCGAGGGAGCTGGTGCGCGTGAAGACTCCCTCTCCTGAGACAGTGCAAGGCAGGCAGCCAGTGTGGAGCCGGGGGAGGTGCCGGGGTGTGTTTGCGGGGGGTGGGGGGGGGGACACCCCTCTCCTGCCCCAGCTGGGCTCCTCCCTCCTCCAAGCTCGGCCGGGGATGACGGGACCATACGTGAGTCACACGGATTTCTCAGAGGGAGGCTGGGAGGGGGCAGGGCTGAGAGCACCGAGGCGGGGACATTGAGGGATGCCCATGACTCAGCGCTGGGCAAGGGGGCACTTCAGCTTCACCTCCTCCTCACCCCCCATCCAGGTGCCAGGCTTTGTGGACGGATGCTAGTCAGAGATAACTGCCTCCTCGCGCCCACCATCTGTTACTTCCCCAAGGCTGTTCTCCCCAAAGTTCCCGCAGAGAGGCCAGGGTTACTATGGCAACAGTCTGCCCAGATGCCCCCCCTTCCACCCAGGGCCCGGCAACAACTGCCCCTTCCTGAAAGAAAGGCCAGCCTCCTTGGCAGCAGGCAGGAGCCGGTGCTGACCAGCAGAGCGGAAGGGACTCCAGGGAAGGGGTGAGGGGCGGGTGTCAAGCCGCCTGGCATGCGGCCAGCCAGGCCACACACACAACTGGCCACTTGACCTTGACTCCTCCCTGAGCCTCAGTTCGTCCTCCCAGCAGAGGGACCCACCTCAGTGTTCCCCAAGCACTCACAACATTCAGCAGACTCAAGTTCTGTACTCTGAGACTGCAGGGGCTTCTTGAAATGGCCTTCCAGTTTGTCTGCTGGGTCAAAGGGGGAAACTGAGGCCCAGAGGAGGAACACTTCCAGGGGGCTCCAAAAGCTCAGAGAGAGAAATTTGAAAATGGGCTGATGCCCCCTTTCCCTTTCTGGCCACTGGCCTCTGTCTGCAGTTTCCTCTCACTGTTAACCTTCACAGCCACCCTGGGAATCAGGAAATTTCAGATGGCCCACGCTCCCCCGCTGTGGAGGGCGGGGAATCCCTCATCTTCCCTCATCCCTCCAATGTGAACCAATGATTTCAAAGTCACAGATGCTGGAAGGATTTCATAGCCTAATGAGGGCAAGTGATGAGAGCAACAATAACAACAGTAATAATAATAATTAATAAAAAGGATTATACGCACTGACCATTTACTACATTCCAGACTTCCCTGGCGCCACAGCCATGGCAACACGGGGAAACTCGTTGCTCAGACCAGTGCCTGACACTTGATGAGCCCTCAGTCAACGTTCGCCATGAATGTGCTGAAGCAGAAGGGAGAGCCAGGAAGCCCAGAGAAGGGAATTAGCTTGCACAAGATCACACAGCTGGGGAGTGGCAGAGGTGGGACAGGACCCCAGATGGTCTGGCTCCACAGCCAGCTGTCTTAACTGCTCATGAACTTAGACTCCCAGGCCTCTGGAGCGGGCCCTGGATACTACGAATGCCCAGGGCCCTAAGGTCCCTTCTCTCTCACGGGGATCTGCAGAAGGGCCTGGAAAATTCACCTGCTGCAGCATGAATGGAAGCTTTTCAGGCAGCCCAGGAGGCCAGGGGCTGCTGCTGGTGAAGTCCATCCCTCACCTGCTCGTATAAATCAAGCTGCAGGGAAGAGGAAGGGCAATAAAGCTACACAGTGGGGTACAAGGAAGCCCCCAGGCCTGAGCTTCTGGAAAGCAGTTCTGTGCTCTCCAAGCAGTCAGCCCACTGACCAGGCTGTGCCCCTGCCTGGGAGAGGTGGGCACTGGGTCTATGTCCAGCCGGCTGCTCCCTCCCACGGCTGCAGTGAGCACTGCCTCATGGCCAGGGCAGGAGGGGCCAGTCCACATTGGAGACCAAGAAACAAGGGGTGAAGATGTTCTTCCTCATCAGAGAAAGGACAGGGAGGAAAGGACCCAGGAAAAGGATCCAGGATTCCTTAAATTCACGTCTTTGGGCAAATCATCACTGCTAAGGTTCAGTTCCCCCAAGGTCTGTCCTTCAGGGCCAGGCCAGATGGTCACTGAAGCAGCCTCAGCTGTTCTCTGGGATCCAGGCCAGCCAGACAGCAACCAGACACACACACACACACACAGACACACACACAGACATACATATGCGCTACAGAGGGTACTGGCTAGCAGGGAGCAGATGGACGGTCAGCAGCGCCACTCTGAGTTGGCAGGGACTTGCTGAGCTGGATGTCCAAGCAGGGGATGCAGAGGCCTGGAGCTAACTGCCACCCTGGCCACATAGGAAAGGCCCTAGAAGGTGGCCCAGCCGTGCAGGAGCTGCTCACCAGGCTCTGCCCACTCTCTCACCATCAGCCTGCTCAGAGACCTACTATGTGCTGGGTACTGTGCCAGGCTCCAGGGCTTGGGAGACAAGCCTGGCTCACATTGTAGCAACACTGGGGAGTCAGTTATCAGCACCATAGAGCCCTAGGGAGCTCTGGGAGTCGGAGAAGAGAAACCAAATAAATTATTATTAATCACAACACTACCTGTTACTGGGCTTCCCAGGTGGTGCTGTCAGGAAAGAACCTGCCTGCCAGTGCAGGAGACATAAGAGACGCAGGTTCAGTCCCTGGCTAGGGAAGATCCTCTGGAGGAGGAAACAGCAGCCCACTCCAGTATTCTAGTCTGGAAAATCCCTATGGACATAGGAGCCTGGCAGGCTGCAGTCCACAGGGTCGCAAAGAGTCAGACACAACTAAGGCGACTTAGCACGCATGCCACCTCTTTCTAGTACTGCTACTGGGCCTAATTACCAGGGCTGTGTCCATAGGCTCTGAGTAAAATGCTCAGCTCTGTCTGAGCTCTTGTTGCATCCTCCACCCTGTGCGCTGGTCATGCTGGTGTTTCAGAGGCTCAGATGGTCTGTGTCTAGGTCTCCAGACCCATGGGCTTTAACCAAGCACCTGCCAGGCACTAGGCTCCTGCTAGGTTCATCACATTCATGATCTCCCCTGCATCTCAGGATAGTTGTTATCCTGCTCCACTGAAGAGGGACAAGGCTCAGAGAGGGTGAGGGTCACAGCCAGGGTTTGAAACGGGTTTGTTGGTCCTTGAGAACAGCTGGGTCTCGAAGAATCAGTTTCAATGAACAGAGACCAGCAGGAAGGACTTTCTGGGCAGAAGGGACAGCATCAAGAGAGAGGGGAGAAGTGGGACATGGGAGGCATCCTTGGAAGGAAGTAGGATCTAATTAGTGGGTGAGGGCAGTTTCAGGAAGATCTTGAAAGCAGGGAGTTTGCTTCTGAAGGGGTTTCGTCAACGGCGCTGAGAAGCCAGGGAAGGAATTTCTTGTGACCAGCATGCAAAAGGTGGTCCACAGACCTACAGCATGACCAGAGGAGTTATTAGGGATCCAGCATCTCAGGTGTGCCCCAGACCTACCGAACCAGAATATGTATTTAAACACGATCCCAGGTGGCTCCAGCATTTATTCAAGCAGGAGGAACCTTGGTCTGCTCTAGAAGCTGTACCAGCAGTGAAGGGATGGGGTATGGAAGGGAGGCCAGAGCCCCGCTGGGACTTTAGGGATGGAAGTGGGTGGGAGGCTAGGGACTTTGGTCCAAGTAATGAGAAGCAGAGGCTGGGACC
Source organism: Budorcas taxicolor (assembly GCF_023091745.1). Taxonomy (NCBI): domain Eukaryota; kingdom Metazoa; phylum Chordata; class Mammalia; order Artiodactyla; family Bovidae; genus Budorcas; species Budorcas taxicolor. Next base: position 27,250,623 of record NC_068927.1, on the reverse strand, counting down.
CCCACCCCACATGTGAGAGGGGATACGATATCCTAGACTGCCCTGAAATGCAGGGGTCATGGGACGGACTACAGATCTGGGTGACAGGGAAGAGGCTGCCCTTGGGCACAGCAGAATGGGGGTATCCTTGTGATATAGTGGGGAACCTTCCGAAAGGTCACTGGAAACACATAGCTAGGGCTCAGGGGTAAACAGCTGGAGTCCCCCAGGGCCAGGGAAGGTCATGAACATTACTGGCTGGTGATAGTGGCCAGAGATGGGGTGGAAAGCACAGAAAGTTGCAGTAAAGGGCTTCATTTGAAGGGACGGAGGAGAGGTGGTAATGCTACTGCCAAGAGGCTGGACTCAGACTCTGGGCTCAGGCCAACGGGCTTCTGCTCCTGGCTCTGGCAGCCTAGGGACTCAGGCAGCATCTCTCTAGCCATCCACCATCTGTGCAGATAGTAACAGCACCACCAGTAGTAATAAATGAGGCCACATACGTCAAGCTCCTGGCCCAGCCTGGCACAAACGCGTACTCTGATGTATTTGCAAGGGCTTTGCTGTTCAGAGAAGCCTGCACAGGAGACAGAGCTGGGGCTGTCAGGGCGGTGGGAGGATGTGTGGTCCCCAGTACAGGAGGGAGGATGGGACATTTGTGGTGGTCACAGTGGCAGAGCCTTGGGCAAGTAGGAGGGTACAGTGGGGCTTCTGCTTGGAGGCCTCACCCTTTCCCGACTCTAATCCTCCAGCCTGGGCAGCCTTGCAAACAGTGAAGCACTGTGCCCACCATCAGGAAGGTCACCACTGCCTGTGTATGGGTGGGTCCTTATTGGACAAGAACTGTTTAAGTTCGGGCTTCTCCCTCTTGCAAGCTGAGTGTCTCTGAAAATAACTGAGTACCATGCCTGGCACACAGTAGGTGCTCGACAAATGTTGGCCAATGTGATGATTATCACCAAGTCAACGCAAATGCCACAGGCCCACACTCCACCATTCGCAAAGCTCTTTCATGTCCAGTGTCTCCTCTACAGACAGTGATGACTGTTCCCACTTAACAGAGATGAAGACTGAGGCTCAGAGAGAGAATTTTTCCAAAGCCTCACAGCACATCTGTATGAGAGACAGGATTCGAACCCTGGTTCTGTGACTCAGACTACGTACTTGGTGGCCGATGCTCCCAGCCACCTCCCTGTTCATTCCCATGGGAAAGCTTCCTGGCCACAGGCGTGGGGGCAGCCACAGTCCCGTGATAACTCCATCACAGCCACCCCAGGGCGCAGGGGCTTGGCACAGGCCATGTGACTCAGCCGCCCTCACAAAGGAAGCTGTGTGCCTGGTGCTTTAGGCCTGCCTCCGCCACCCATCCCCCAGCCAGAGAAGGAGCAGGGAGCCTGACAAATCCAAGACGCAGGAGAGCTAGAGGCACCTTCAGCCAATGGGGCAAGTTTAATGGAGATTCAAGTCCAGACTTGGGATGCAAGAGGCTGGTGCCAGCTCCAGCGGTGGAATGAAGGGCAGGGGTCACCCAGGTCCAAGCTGGCTTTCTGAGGCCTTATTTGGAGGGCCAAGGACAGACTCAACCCCATTGGCTCCTCCTGGGGCACCAGGCAGGTGCCCCACCCACGTTTACCTGCATCAGGTTTCAAAAGCATGGGGCTTGTGGTCTGGGGAAAAAGACACTCCCTGGATACCAGCCGCTGGGCTCCTGCGTCCCCAGCACTGACCTCTCACCACCCCTTTCCCCCTGAAGGCTTCAGACAAGTCCATGTGCCCCTATTGAGCTCTCACTGTGTACCAAGCAAGGGACTTGTGTTTTCTACCACAGTCCTGCCAAGGCAATCTTGCCTGTTTTGCTGAAGGGAGAGACGGAGGCTCAGAGAGGGAGGTCCTGTGTGACCAGCCCAAGGTCACACAGGATCCAACTTCAAGGCCAGCGTCTTCCCTTAATACCCTCTTCCTGTTTCCAGTGGCATTTTGACCACATGCCAACAAGAAGTGTCCTTGGACCTGCCCCAGACAAACAGACAGACACCGCCACCCCCATCCCCCACCCGCCACCTCCCACAGGTGCCCTATTCCTGCCTAGACACATTATGCAGGTCCTTAGACAAAGTTCAGGTTGGCTGGGCCTCCCCGGACCACCCTGCTGACCTTCCCCAGAGGCAGGCACGCCTGGGTGACCAGCTACCAAAGACAGAAGGTAGACAGGGCGGCCACCCCCTCTCCCTGAGCATGACGGAATGTCTGACCTCAGCCCAGCCCCCCAAGTACACGTGGCAGGAAGGTTTGATCCAGCCAGAGCAGGCCTGGAAGGCCATTCTGACCACACTCCTGCCTCCAGAAGCCCCTGAACCCAGGGCAAGGGCAGGCCCAGCAAACAGGGGCCGCAAGCCCTCTCCACAATCCCACTCCCCAGGCCGCCAGCCTGAACCACCCTTGCTGCAGGAAGTAGGTGCAGGGCGGGGCATGCAGAGGCCTGGGTTCCACAGGTGAGATCCCATGCTGTCTTTACGTATCAGGCACCACTTTGCAGCCCAGGGTTTTCGAGCTGGTGAGCTGGGTGCAGCCTTCCTCTGGGGTTGGGGGGCTGACATCTGGGAGAACCGCTGTTCCCAAGGGGACCTCTGGTGCTCTGCTCTGAGGCAGGCTTGCCTGGGGGAGACTTGGTGATTGCTGCTGTTCAATCACTAAGTCGTGTCCGATTCTTTGCAGCCCACGGACTACAGGATGCCAGGCTCCCCTGTCCTCCACTATCTCCCAGAGTTTGTTCAGATTCGTATCCACTGAGTCAGTGATGCCATTCAAACATCTCACCCTCTGCCACCGCTTTCTCCATTTTTCTTCAATCTTCCCCATCATCAGGGTATTTTCCAATGAGTGGACTCTTTGCCTGGTGATTAGGAGGCTCCCCACTGCCCCTCTCTCACCTGGATTCCTCCCAGCACTGCTCCCAAAGTCCTCCAATCAGCACAGCCTGGGACCTGGCATCCAACTGTCCAGATTCAAGCTTCTGAGCCTCAGTGTTCACAGGTGTAAAATGGGTCTGCGCAGGCTTGTCTGAGGCCAGGGCTTCCAGGGAGTGCAGTCACAGTTGCTCTCACTATCCCAAGCTCTCTTTCAAGGCAAATTTGGCCCTTAGGAGGAGCAGAAGAGGCTTCTCCCCCCTCCATAGGAGCCTCCCTTCCTGGACAGGAGACCCAGGCTGGCCACCCCAGCTGTCGCTGATGTCTTGGTGGCTGTGCCCCTTTGATCAGTGCTCACCCCCAGCCCTGGCCTGTGAGATTTGGGTGGCGGCTACTCAGACACCCAAGACTTGGGCCAGGGGTGAGGCATCTCCACTCCTGAGTCTCAGGAGGGAAATGAGGCCAGAGAGGTTGAGCCACTACCCAGCAGGTGGCACAGCAGCAGGCAAAGTCGTCAGATCTTGCTTCATCGTGGGGTAACAAGGTGCCATGTTGCTTGACTGCCACAGGCTCCCCAGGGCTCAGGCTCTCAACTTTGACCTTCATGCAGCCAATGCCACACCCCCGGCAAGACACACACACACACACACACACGCGCACGCACACACACACACACACACCAGCACAGGCTTCCCAGGTGGCGCTAGTGGTAAAGAATCTGCCTGCCAGTGCAGGAGACGCAGGAATCACAGGTTGGATCCCTGGGTCAGGAAGATCCCCTGAGATAGGAAATGGCAACCCATTCCAGTATTCTTGTCTGGAAAAACCCATGGAGAGAGGAGTCTGGTGGGCTACAGTCCATGGGGTCACAGAGCTGGACATAACCGAGCGTGCACGCCCGCACACACACACACACACATACACACACACACACACAGAGCTGTGTGGAAGGTGTTGGTTGCCGGAGATGCACCTGGGAGCCATACAGAGGGTGCCTCAGCGTCCTTACCTGGAACCCGGGGCTTCCGTCACTCCCCTTTCGATAAATAAAAAGGTGTGTACTTTGTGGAAAGGCCATCCTTACCCCAGGAGACGCTCCCAGTGCCTCCCAAAAGCACCACTTCCCACCTGTGCCTCTGCCCTGGAGCCAGGGCGCCCCCAGGGTCTCCCCATAAGTGCTGGGGCGCAGATGGTTCAGGAGGCGTAATGGGGCGATGATGACAGATACTCAATAGCAGGGGTGGCCTAATTAACTGAGGCAACATGGGGAGCCCTCTCTGCTTCCCACACGCCCCAGGGAGCCAAGCTCGTGGGGGCAGAGCTGGCTGGGCGCCGGGCCCCGTCCCGGCTCCAGCCCCCCACCTCCGTCTGGCTGCTGTGTGGGGCCAGGAGACTGGGTGTGTGTGGGTGGAGGTGGGGGTGGAGATGTCTGCTCCCGTCTTTGTTTTCAGATCTCTGCTCCTGCCACCTCCCTCGAGATAGATAGGGAACCAGCCCAGAGATGGCAGGCTGCCCTAGTTTCCACTAGTGGCAGTGGCAGGACCAGCCCTTTGCTCCAGGCTGGGATGGGACACGCTGCCAGGTGAGGGGTCTGGGGAGTGGTGGGAAGGACCCTGTGCTGGCCAGAGGGGCAGGCACGCCCCCAGGCCTGCACCCTGTCCCGTCTCACCCAGGGAGACTGCCATCCCCCGCCTTGTCAAAAGTCAGACAACCTGGGCCAACCAGCTCCCAAACCGGTTTCCCGTGAGATCCCTGGTGGAAGTAGGTTCTGGGTGCTGGGTGCCTGCCTCCTGCCTCCCCATCCAAGCACCGAGGTTTGCAGCCTCCCCTCGGCCCCCCACCTTCCGCAGTCTCCCCAGCTGAGCCCAGGGAGTACACCGCACCTGCCAGCTTCCCTGATGACCAGCACGAGAGTATGACCAAACCCCCTTCAGAGCCCCAAGGGGCGACCCTGTGATCGCCAGGACCTTCACGTCAGCCCAGAATCCTGAGTCGTGGGGCCACACACCTGCCTTCAGGTGTGGAATTAGACCAGGATCGGCCAAGGTCAAGTGAGCCAGGCTGGGAGCCACGCTCCCCCAACCTCTCCGCCCCAAGCAGCCGCTTCTTACCTCAGGTCTGGGCAGGCCCCTGGCCGGACTCTGCCTGTGCGACTTCCTCCCCGTCCACCTTCTCCCAGGGCTCCCAGGCACCCAGCTGGAGCTTGTCTGGGCAGGCAGGCCCAGGTATGGCTCCGCCCGCGTGCGTGTCTCTTCCCATTTCCGGTGGCCCCACAGCTCCTGCCTCCCTCTCTCATTCCTGGGTTTCCCTGCAGGGGCTGACTTGGACTCTTGGGTGCTGAAGCCTCCCCGGCCCTCACCACAGCCCTTAATGGGCTTTCAGCACCTCTGTTCGGGGCCTCCTGGGCTGTGGCCCTCCAGGGGTCCCTGAATGTCTCTGAGTCTCAGTGCCCCCTTCCCCAGGGCTGGTGGGTGTCACTTCCCCCATCACCGTATGTGATGACCAGCTCTGCAAGCTCCGCCTCCTCCTCTCTGAGCTCAGACCCCACCTGAAGCCTGGGCCCAGACTCACCTGCCTGCAGTAGGAACAAGCCAACAGCCTGCAGCTGGCTGGAGACAGGAGGCGAAGGTGGGGCTCTGGGGCCTGGGGACTGGGGGCACGGTCCCTGCTGTCAGATATTCAGCCTCGTGTGGGACACAAAGAGGAGCTGACACAGAGGAAGGATGGGGGCAAGAATGGAAGGGGTTGTGGGCAGCTGCGCCAGCTTTCCAGGGGTACAGTGGGGAGTAGTCCAGGCAGGCTCTGCTCCGTCCATCCTGGAGGTCCCCACAGAGGCCTGGGCCTCTGTGGACCATTCGTGCCCACCCCCACCTCCCCTGCCCAGCTCTACCTGCCTGGCCCCTGTGTCACACTTGAGGCTTTGCCTGAGGCCAGCAGTTCTCCTGGCCCCACTTCCACAGGTGGCTTGTTTCCCTGCCCACCCCCCACCCCAGTGTCCCTAGTATTGAGAACTGAACCACCACTTTTTCCAAGAAGTCATCCAGGCAGTTGTTGATTCATTTGGCAAAGTCTGTTCCAGGTGCCACTGTGGACTCGGCCCCAGGTGAGGCTCTGAGCCACATAAAGACACCTTGAGCACCTTTCCTCACCTCCCCCTGCCACAACACAGGGTTCCTGTGGGTTCCCCTCATCTGGGGCCTATTCCCCAGGGTCAGAGTCATTTCTTTCCTTGTCTGTGAACCCTGCCAGATGACAAAACCCACACCCCAGCACAGGGCCTGGTGCAGAGAAATTCTGGGTGACTGGTGGGTGAAGGAGCAAATATGGGGAGGAGCAGTGGATGATGGATGGACAGACGGATGGACATTTTGAGGGCCTATGGTGTACCAGACACTGTTCTAGGCACGGGGGACACAGCAGCAAACAAAATATAAAAGTCTCTCCTGGACTTCCCTGGTGGTCCAGTGGCTGGGAGTCCACCTACCTGTGCAGGAGGAATGGGTTTGATCCATGCTCTGGGAAGATTCCGCATGCCAGGGGGCAACTAACCCACGCATCACGACTACTGAAGCCGCTGCCCTAGAACCTGTACTCCACAAGAGAAGCCACTGCAATGAGAAGCCCATTCACTGCAACTAGAGAGGAAGCCCCTGCTCACTGCAACTAGAGAATACCCACGCGCAGCAACAAAGACCCAGCACAGCCAAAAACCCTCTGCCTTCCTAGAGCTGAGAGAGACAGGTAATAACTTGATTAGGAAGTTAATATGAAATATTTTCAGTGATAAGAACCATGGAGCAAAATAAAGCAAGGGAGGCAGAGAAGGATGGAGGAGGGAGCATTGGTTTTGATTTTCTCTAAGAATATGACACGACACAGACTGAATGTGATGAGGGAGGTAGACTTTGTGATGTCTGGAGCAAGAGCATTCTGGGGGCAGGAAGAGCACGTGCAAAGGCCCTGTGGTGAGTGGCTGCTTGATGCATTTAAGGAATAAGGAGGAGCTGGGCATTGCTGAATAAAGGGGTCGAAGTAGAGATGAGCCCAGGGAGATGAAGGAAGGATGGATGGACAGATGGGAACAAGGGAGGGATCCAATTCCCTGAGGGAGGGTCTGCCTCTTGGCCACAGCTCAGCCCCTTTCCTGGAGGCGGTTTGTTGTCCCCAGATCACCTTTCCATCTTCACCCCAGGGAAATTTCTAACTGCTGATTTGACTGCTGCTCTGCCCATGAGCTTGGGTGGCTGCTCTGCTCAGCAGCAAGATGTGCCCACAATTGAGCACAGATGGGGCACCAGGAGAGTGGTGGGGTGTCAGGGAGAAATAGGCTTGCAGGAAGACAGCCTGACCCCTAAAACCACGGAGTTTCCCTGGAGCTCTGAGAGCAGAACCCACGGCCCCAGAGACGCCACCCACCCCGATAAGGACACCAGGGGAGTCCCTGTGACTTCCTGTATACCTGCCGGTGACTCCCCGACTCCTGAACCCACATTCCAACCCCCACGCTGCCCCACTGTGCCCTCAGGGCCCTGGCTGGTGATGTCATCGCAGGCTCTTCAGGTGAACTGGAGGGACTGGAGCCCTCATTCGCTGGATGCACCTGGGGGAGGTTGCCTAATGCCTGCGCCTTGGGCCATCTATGGAATGAAAGCACACACCTTCGCCCTGCTTCTCTTCCAGCAGCAAAAGGAGGAGGGGAGGGGATGGAGGGGAAAGTGCCCTGTCAGAGCAGGTGTCTGAGAAGCACTTGTGGGGCTGGGGGCTGGGTCTCTAGGAACCCCCATCCAGGACCTGTGGATTATCCCCTCAACTCCCACTACACCTGCTTTTTCATGTGGGTTTTACAGATACAGGTGGGGTTGGGTGGAGGGATTGTTAAGTAACACATCTGAGGTCATACCCAGACAGTCTGGCTCAGGAACTGGGGCCCTTTAGCTGACCCTAGGTGAACCCTGCCTCCCTCTGCTCAACCCCACCCCCACTCAGAGAGGAGTCTCAGGAAATGCAGACCCCTTCATTGCTGGGGTGAGGGGGACGTGTGAAGGGGTGTAAAGGGTCCCCAGCTCTGACATCTCACACTCTAGCAGGACCTCAGGCTCAATCTTCAAGCTCCCTCTGAGAGCTAGTGCTACCCATAGTCAGGGAGTGAGCTCCCCACCCCCAGGGAAACCAAGGAGTGCTAAGCTGAAGTGTTGCAGAAAAGAGACTTGCCACATCTGTGAGGAGGACTCAATGGTCTCTACTTTTTTTTTTTTTTTTTGGCCATGCCATGTGGCATCTTAGTTCCCCAGCTGGGGATCAAACCTGTGTCACCTATAATGGAAGCACAGAGTCTTAACCACTGGACTGCGAGGGAATTCTCAATGATCTCTAAAATAATTTTCTAATCACAGGTTAATTCACATGGGTCATTTTTCACTAATTCACTTATTCATTCACTAAACTAATACTTGCAGAATGACTCCTGGGTGCCAGGACCTTCCTCACGTTTTCAAAAGCAAACTGCCACAGGGCAGGCAGCGGCTCTGTGACTGGGCGTGGGGCTCTAGAGCAGACTGCCTGGGTGGGACATCCCAGCTCCTCTTGCCAGTCAGTGTGCCTCCCGTGGCCTTGGTTTGCCTATCTGCAAAATTAGAGTGACATCAGTATCAATCTATGAGAATTAAATGAGAAAATGCTAAGTGCTTCCAACAGTGGCTGGCATGTGGTAAGGGCTCTGTCAGTGTTTGCCATACCCACATGCAGAGGGGAAATGAAATTATGGACCTTACAAAGACTGTATGTCCATGGGGTCGCAAAGAGTCAGACAAGACTGACTTTCACTTTCAAAGCCCGTTATAGTTTTTACTGCTGTCTCTGTATTGAACAGAGTTGGCTTCTTCCTCCTTTTTGGCCACATTTGGAAGAAAGTGACCTCCCCGGCCAGATGTGGGTGTACAAACCCACAGCTCTCACTGTGCTGGGATGGGCAGAGAGATAGCCAAGGGAATTACCCTGCTTCCCACGAGGAGTTCATTCCCCACCTTCTGCAGCCTTGGACACACGTGTTCCAGGTTCTGCTTGCACCTGCTCCTTCATCTGCACCCAGTCTGAGGATCAGGAGAAACTGGTTCCAGTTCTGGGTCTGCCACTCACTGGCTCTGTGAGGCTGAACAGGTCAGGGCCCTCCTCTGAGCCTCAGTGTTCCCATCTGTGAAATGGGGATAATAAGATGACCCATGCTACAGTGTTTTCAAATGAATCACAGGAGGAGACTTGGGGCAGCAAACCACTCTGACACCACTCTGCCAACCAAAAGACTCATTTCGCCATCCCAACAACTCTGTCGAGTGTCTGTCCCCAAGTGTCTGAGACCAAGGGCAACCCAGAGAGAAAACTTTGCTCATAGCCCATGTGTGTGGGTGGCGCCAGGCCACATGCCTGGCATTCCGTGACCCTGCAGAGGCTGTCCTTTTGTAGTCCCGGGGTCCTCTGTTGAGTTGACTGAGTTCTAGGACAACTGAGTCACATTTTCTGCTGGGTCCCCCCATGTTTTCTTGAAGTCAGCACTCCCCGGGTAGCAACAAAACACAGGAAATGGGTTACAAACCAGCTGTGAAGACTGTGGGGGCAGGTGCTGTGGGCCTAGAACAGGGCAGCTCTTGCCAGGGCTATGTCTCAGAAAAGCTTAAAGAATCTCTTATCATAGTCCCAGGGTGGCCCTGACCTGCCCACGGGTCTCTTATTGGGACCAAGTGTCCCTCACCTCTCCTGATCACCTATCTCGTGTCTGCTCAGACAAATCCCACCCTCTGCCCTTATAGCCTGATTCAAATGTCCCCTCTTCAAATAGGCCTCTTGGAGTTATCCCATTCTTCCTTAGGGGAATTCAGCCTCTGAACCTCTGTTGGAAAGGGGGTCATCTCAACCCTACTCTGCTTGAGTTCTTGGATGGACTAATAATAAGATTGACACAAGACAGATTAACAGGAGAAAAAGAAACAAATTTTAATTTGTCAGCAGGGAGGTCTCAGAACTGGGACCCAAGGGACTTCCCTGGTCCAGGAGTTAGGACTGCATGCTTCCACTGCAGGGGGCGCAGGTTCGATCCCTGGTTGGGGAACTAAGATCCCACAAGTTTGCAGTGCAGCCAAGAAAGAAAAGAAAAAAAAAAAAAACGAAACCAAGAAGTGGCCAAAGCTGGCAGCTTTTATACATTTTAGACAGAGAAACAATAAATTTTTGAGGAATTAACAGGACAAAGAAACTTATCACTTAATTAGTGAAGAAACTAAACAGAGTTTGGGGGCTTCCCTGGTGGCTCTGTGGTCAAGAATCCACCTGCCTATGCAGGAGACGCGGGTTCCACCCCTGATCCAGAAAGATATCGCAAGTTGTGGAGCGACTAAGAACACGGGCCACGACTACTGAGCCTGTGCTCTGGACCCGCGAACTACAACTGCCGAAGCCCACGCACCCTAACGCCTGTGCTCTGTGACAAGAGAAGTCACCTCAATGAGAAGCCTTTGCACCGCAGCTAGAGAGGAGCCCCCACTCACCACAACTAGAGACAGCCCACACAGCCACGAAGACCCAGCACAGCCAGAAATGAAACAGAGTCTGGACTTGGGGCTGTAAATTAGGAAAGAAGTAACAAGGTTTGTTTATGCAGCTTCTCAGCCCAAATTCACCCTCTGGCGATAAGGGTGTCCTTCCTCCTCCATCCACAGGAAGGGCACCTTTCACATCAGAGAGCTGTTTCCTGCTTTTCAAGGAGACAGAGGAGGGTCAGAGCTTCCTTCTTGCATTGGCTGATCCTTGAATAACTTCAATTCAAAATAATCAATACACCAATGTGGCCTACTAGGGGCAGCCTGCCCTGATTCCCACCATCTCAAAAGTCCTCAGCACTTTACCTACAAGAATACTACCATCCAACTCTCCTGAGCATCTCTATGCCAGGCCCTTTCCTTTATTAAGCTTTAAAGGGTACATTAGTCCCTTGTCATGTCCGACTTTTTGCAATCCCATGGACTGTAGCCCATCAGGCTCCTCTGCCCATGGGATTCTCTAGGCAAGAATACTGGAATAGGTTGCCTTCTCCCACTGGAATGGATAGCCATTCCCTTCTCCAGGATATCTTCCCAACCCAGGGATCAAATCTGGGTCTCCTGAATTACAGGAAGTTTCTTTACTATCTGAGCTACCAGAGAAGCCTAAACTCTGCATGGACAGATTCATTTAATCCCCATAACAGGCCTATTGAAAGATCAAAAGTGAAAGTTGCTCAGTCATGTCTGACTCTTTGCAACCCCTTGGACTATACTGTCCATGGAATTCTCCAGGCCAGAATACTGGAGTGGGTAGTCTTTCCCTTCTTCAGGAGATCTTCCTACCCAGGGATTGAACCCAGGTCTCCCTCACTACAGGCAGATTCTTTACCAGCTGAGCCACCAGGGAAGCTATGGAGGGATGCTATTATTATAGGCGAGGAGATGGAACCACAAAGAAATTGAGTCACCTACCCCAGCACACATTGCCCATGAGTCCCCGAGCTAGCATTTGAATCCATGTCTGTGTTGGACCATAACTTGTCTCTTTTACACAGCTTCTCAGTAAATGTATTTCATTCATTCATTCAACAAAATTTTTACAAGAGCCACTATAATGCCAGACCCCACCCTTGGGCTCTGTGAACATGAGACAGACATCACCTCTGCCCTCATGGAATTTATAGCCAGATGGGGTGAAGGAATAAAAAAAGACTCAGTGAAGTAATTCATGAATCAAGTAATTCAATAAGTATGAAGAAAAATAATTCTATATAATGTAAGGGCAAAGCAGAAGGCAAAAAAAGAAAAAAAAACAAACAACCCACACATAAGGGCAGAGATGACATGCAACAGGGAACCTGCTTTTGGCCAGGTAAGCGTGGAAGGATTCTTGGAGAAGGTGACATTTGTTCTGGTGGACGAGGGAGAGCCAGTCTTGGAAAGAATGAGCCTGAGGCACAGAGTACCAGGCAGAAGGAACAGCTTGTGCACACAGGCTCAGAATGGGCTCAGAGCATTGGGGAAACAGACAGCTAAATGTGTCTGGAGCACAGAGGCAAGAGAGATGAGGCCGGAGAGGAGGGCCATGGAGACAGGGAGGGAGGTGCAATCTTGATCCCAGAGCAGGAGGAAGCCGTGGGTGGACTTAGGCAAGAGGTGAGGGCATCCATTTACATTTTAAGGAGAGTAGCTGAAGAACTCGGGGAAGGTGATGACACCCCACTTCAGTGCTCTTGCCTGGGAAATCCCATGGACGGAGGAGCCTGGAAGGCTGCAGTCCATGGGGTTGCTAAGAGTTAGGCACGACTGAGCGACTTCACTTTTACTTTTCACTTTCATGCACTGGAGAAGGAAATGGCAACCCACTCCAATGCTCTTGTCTGGAGAATCCCAGGGACGGGGGAGCCTGGTGGGCTGCCGTCTATGGGGTAGCACAGAGTCGGGCACGACTGAAGCGACTTAGCAGCAGCAGCAGCAGCAACAGCAGCTGAAGAACTAGTCCCTGCCCTGACTAGGTCAAGGCTGTTGATCAAGGCTGGGTCAAGGATCAAGGGTCCTGCAGGATCAAACAGGAACTGTGCAGAAGTTCCCTAGGGCAGAGGGCAGGGCAGCTTCCCACCCCATCAAGGAGGGAGACACTGAGGCTGGTCCTTCCACAGTAGCTAGTCCCCCCAGAACTGGAAGGCTGGCATCTGTTCATCCATCAGGTAGTCACCTGTCCATCCATCAGGCAGTCTCTCTGTCTATCTGCCCAACAGCCCTCTGCAGTCTTGGGTCCAGGGCTGGCCTTCTCTGCCCCTCACCAACAGTGAGCAGCTAAACAGTAACACCTGGCTCTCTGTGTATTGTTCAGACATAAACAGTGATATTTTCTGTTTTCCTTCTTTCTTTCGTTTTTGCCACACTGCGGGGCATGCAGAATTTTAGTTCCATGACCAGGGATCAAACCTGTGGCCCCTGAAGTGGAAGCTCAGAGTCTTAACCACTGAATTGCCAGGAAAGTCCCAAACACTGAAATTTTCATTTGAATCAACATCTAAGACAAGAGTGAAATGACAAAGACATGTTGGAACTTTTCTTGTTCATCAGTGACATGAGCGATTTTTTTTTTTTTACTGAATTGGATCACAGTCCTCAAAGCCTGGAATTCTTGCTGACTCGGATAAGCTTCTGAATACACTGCTGAACAGGAGAACAGTTTTCTGTTGTTTTGTGCGATTCACGACATAACAGCCACAGACGTGACACACGGCATTGAGTGTGCTCTGCCACCATTTTCTCCACCACTTCCTTAAGTCTAGCGAGACGACCAACAGAGCGAGCAATCAAGGCCTGATCTGTATTGCAGCATGCGCAGACTTCTGTGGTATAAATTCTCCCACCATGGACCAGTTCAAGGTATTGGACTGACCAAAAAGTTCGTCCGGGTGTTTTTCCGGAAGATGTGCCATGCCTTAAACGTGGAATCGGAGGAAAGCTGTGCCACGGCTCACTATTCCACAGCATTTCTATTATATCAGTGCGATGGATGTCAAAAACCACAAGCACATAGATGACTCGTTTGCTAAAGCTGCCGTGACTAAGTACCGCAGGCTGAACAGCTGAGATGACAGAAATTGGTTGTCTCACAGTTCTGGAAGCTGGGAGTCCAAGATCAAGGTGTCCACAAGGCTGGTCCCTTCTGCTGGCTGTGAGAAAGGGCCCATTCTGAACCTTTCTCCTCGCTTCTGGTGGTTCACTGGCTATCTTTGGCATTTCTTGGTCTGTCGAAGCATCACGCTGATTTCTGCCTTCATTTTTTTATGACATTCTGTGTGTGTGTGTGTCTGCGTCTGCATCCAAATGTCTCCCTTTTATAAAAACACCAGTCATATTGGGTTAGAGCCCACCCTAATGACCTCATATTAACTTGTTTCCCTCCCTAAAGACCCCCATCTATAAATAAGGTCACATTCTGAAGTACTGAAGGTGAGGAATCCCACATATGAATTGAGGGGAAGGATGCAGTTCAGCCCATAACCATAGCAAAATGTGGCATAATAATTAGAAAGTAGTGTATTTTGAGCATTTATTACCATTTTGATTATAGTTTAATTGTAAGTTTATGTGATTTAATGCTTAACAAGGACTATTTCATAACCAACAACTGGCTCCAACACATCGGAGGCCCTTGCCTCCCTCAGCCCTGTCCCAAGTCCCCAACTGACCTCCCTGCAGGCTCAGATGAGGGACAGGTCAGAAAAGCTGGGGGTAAGTCCTGAACATCTCCTCTGAGGAACCCTGAGAGCCTAGTCTCTTCTTACCAGGAAAGGGTCCTGAGGGAAGGATGTACCAGTGACAAGCTGTGGTCACAGGGCTTCCCAACCCAGCCAGCCAAGAGCTAGAAACCGTCCAAGTGCTCAGCGCCAGGAAGCGGCTCAGAAAGTGCAGCCCAGCTCGCCCCACTAGGGTGACCAATCATCTCTGTTTGCCCCAGACTGTCCCCACTTTCAGCCCTGGATGTTCTGGGTTCCAGGAAATGCCTGAGTACTGGGCAAACCAGGACAGTTGGCCATCCCCACCTTATGGTCAACCTCCCCAAAACTGCTTATAAATACCAAATCCAGGGAAAATAGGGCTTCCCTAGTGGGCCAGTGGTGGAGAGTCTGCCTGCTAATGCAGGGGACACAGGTCTGATCCCTGGTCCAGGAGGACCCCACATGCCATGGGGCAGCTGGACCCATTCATCACAACTACTGAGCTTGCGCCCTAGAGCCCATGAGCCACAACAAGAGAGGCCCACCACCACAGGAAAACCGTGCATTGCAGCTAGAGGAAAGAAAGCGAAGTCGCTCAGTCGTGTCTGACTCTTTGTGACCCCATGGACTGTAGCCTACCAGGCTCCTCTGTCCACGGAATTTTCCAGGCAAGAGTACTGGAGTGCGTTGCCATTCTCTTCTCCAGGGGATCATTCCGACCCAGGGATCGAACCCAGGTCTCCAGCATTGCAGGCAGATTCTTGACCATCTGAGCCGCCAGGGAAGCCCATGCACCACAGCTAGAGAGTAGCCCAAGTGCAGCAACAAAAGTGCAGCCAAAAGTAAATAATAAAATAAATTTAAAAAAATTTTAAATAAAATAAATTCGGTGAAAATAAGCAGAAAACAAATGTGGCATCTCTACCCATCCCGAGGACCTGTTTGTCTGCTCTGAGGTGAGGCTGGTACCCAGAGTCTACTCAGAAATGCTCTGCAAAGCTGGTGGTGTCAAATCTGTGTCTCTGGGTCCAGCTTCCAATAGCAGAGGTGTGGGGAAAGGAGGCCCCACCCTGAGCGGTGGGTAAGTGTGGGACCCTGGAGCCCATTCAATCCCAGCTCTATCACACACTTGCTGGGTGACCCTGGGGAGGTGACCTGACAGCTCTGTGCCTCAGTGTCTCCATCTGTAAATTGCTCCTACCACCATGGGTGATTGTGCAGCTTCCGTGAGATCGATCACAGAAAGCATAGTGCCTGCATGTAGCCGGCACTTAAACAATGCTGTATGTATGGTAGTGGCTCAGTTGTGTCCGATTCTTTGCAGTCCCACGGACTGTAGTCCACCAGGCTCCTCTGTCCGTGGGATTCTCCAGGCAAGAATACTGGAGTGGGTTGCCATTCCTTTCTCCAGGGAATCTTCCCAACCCAGGGATCGAACCCTGGTCTCCTGCATTGCAGGTGGATTCTCTACAGTCTGAGCCACCAGGGAAGCCCGATGCTACCAGGAAGCAAAGCCAGTTGGAAAGATTGTGGGTGTTTCTTTCCATTTTAGAATTATTTCCATTATGGCTGTTCTAAAATTGTTTTGTGCAACACAATCAAAGTAAAACAAAAACCGGAGGTATCTGTGTACCTGGGTGGATATAAATAGAGCCTGAAACCAAATGTTACACTGTGGTGAGGGGGTATGATGGAGGGCTGCACCCCAGACACCGCGGCTGGCCCCAAAGCGTGCCGTTCCGGGAGGTGTATCTTTAGAACAGCTGACAGGAGATGCAGCTGGCTGGTTGCTCTCTGAGGTTATGCCAACCCATGTCAGGACTAAAAACCTGAGCAGACTAAGGAAATCGGAGGCGGACAGGCGCAGCTCCTGAGTCAGAGAGGGTGTCTGTTCTTGCTGGGGAAGGCCAGCACGGGTGCATCTCAGGCCCACCTCCACAGCTGACACAGATTCCAGTCCCCTCAGCACTCACTGTGCCTTGCAGAGATCGGCCTCAGCAACTTGGGGAGCCGCCCTGGCCCCCAGGGTAGGAACGTCTGCCCCCCACCCCTGCTCCGTTCATAGAAGGGGCAGCTATCTCTCCTCCCAATCTTCTTTCTCCCTAGTCTCTAAGCTCCTGCCCTAATATTAGATTTGCTAATGCAGGATGCGGAGAAGGCAATGGCACCTCACTCCAGTACTCTTGCCTGGAAAATCCCATGGACGGAGGAGCCTGGTTGGCTGCAGTCCATGGGGTCACGAAGTGTCGGACACTTACTGAGCAACTTCACTTTCACTTTTCACTTTCCTGCATTGGAGAAGGAAATGGCAACCCACTCCAGTGTTCTTGCCTGGAGAATCCCAGGGACGGGGGAGCCTGGTGGGCTGCCGTCTATGGGGTCGCACAGAGTTGGACACGACTGAAGTGACTTAGCAGCAGCAGCAGCAGCAACAGTGCAGGGTGGGGCAGGTGGTAGGGGAAGGGGCAGTTCAGGAACAGAATGTAAGGAGGTGCTCACTGCCGGGAGCCCAGGGCTCTATACTCTCACTCGAATCTGCCTTGGACTCTGCGAGGCAGGCTGTCTTATTATCTCATCTCAAAACCAAAACAAAACAAAAAGCACAAGCCACAGACAGCACAAGGTGAATCACCCTGGAGAGCAGCAGGGTCAAGGTCTGAACCTAGGCTTGTCAGGCTCGTGTCCACTGGCTTAACCACTGAGCCATTCTCCCCGCTCCCTCCACCCCCACCCCAAACCTCCCCTGGCACGTGGAGGTGCCTGCACCTCAGGCGTGGCAGAAGCAAGCGCAAGCTAAGTTTGCAGGCTGGAGCTGGGGGCCCAACAATGTCCAGACCCACCCAGTGACCCTTGATCAAGTCCCTTCGTTTCTCTCTGTCTTGGCTGCACTGTCTGCGGAAGTTGATGGAGGAGGAGGTACAAACTGCAGTGGCCGCCAAGGGCCGAGCAGGAGGGAGAGGAGAATGGGTGGGGGGTGAACTAGAGAGTAAGGGCCATCTTGGGGAGCGCTGCCCAGCTCCAGCCAAATGTCACTTGAAAGGGTTTGGGCCCCGTGTGGCCTGATCCTTCAGTTCTTTTGAGAAAAGCTAGAACTTTTAGTTCAGACTTTGCCTTCCAGTGCAGAGGGTGCAGATTCGATCCCTGGTCAGGGAGATAAGGTTCACATGCCTCACAGCCAAAACACCAAAATATAAAAAAACAGAAGCAGCACTGTAGCAAATTCAGTAGACTTTAAAACTGGTCCACATTTTAAAAAATTCTTTAAAAAGAAAAGGTTGAGATTGATTTCAAATGGATTTAAAGCCCTTTGAGAGTCAAAGCCTATATACGGGGCCAGATACCACCATGGGCCTCTCACTGACAGTATTTAGACCCCATGTCAGAGCCTTGGGGTGCTCCCCGATGTCCGTGTGCCCCTTTAGTGGAATGGAACCTCACACTTTCAGCAGGGCTCACAGCTCTCCCGAATAAAGACATTACTTCCAAGTTTCCCTGGCAGTTAAACATGGCCACGTGACCGAGTACACCCATCTGCCCCACCGGGAGATCACAAAGGCTAACACTGATATGGGCCATGTGTGGTTGTCAACACCTTGCTACATTAACCCCTTCATGCTCACAGCAGCCCCACTGCTGCTGCTGCTAAGTCGCTTCAGTCGTGTCCGACTCTGTGCGACCCCATAGACGGCAGCCCACCAGGCTCTACCGTCCCTGGGATTCTCCAGGGAAGAACACTGGAGTGGGTTGCCATTTCCTTCTCCAAAGCAGGAAAGTGAAAAGTGAAAGTGAAGTCGCTCAGTCGTGTCTGATCCTCAGTGACCCCATGGACTTCAGCCTACCAGGTTCCTCCGTCCATGGGATTTTCCAGGCAAAAGTACTGGAGTGGGGTGCCATTGCCTTCTCTGCAGCAGCCCCACAGCAGATACTATTTTATCCACTTTTTTCAGGTGCAGAAACTGAGGTGCAGATGCCCAAGTTCACACAACCCAAGAGGAACAAGGCCAGGATTCTCCCCAGACAAGCAGCCTTGCTCTCTCTGTGGGTCTTGTCGCCCCAGAAGAGTGTAGGCATGGCAGTGGCAGGGATGGGGTTCAAGACAAGGGCACATGTCCTGTAGCTCCCAGCACAGAGTCTGGCCTGGCTGAGGAGTCCCATCTCCACAGAGGGGAGCAGAAGAGCGCAGTGGACAAGAGTCCACTTGGAGCCCCCAAGATAAGAGGGCACTCCTGGATAAGCCTCCTGTGTCTCAGTGTCCTCATCTCTAAAATGAGCACATCAGGAGCTTATGAACGGTGGGAACAAAGGTACATGCAAAGCGCTGAGCCCAGGGTCCAGCAGAGTCTGAGAACAGTGAGGATCCAGGACTGTTCTAGTCCAGCCAAGCCCCCAGGGAACCAGAGAGTTTGGGGCTTGAGGGGCCTGCAGTGGGTGGGGATATTTCAGCCCACCTGTGCCAGGGCAGCCACCGGGCAGGGGTCAGAAAATGTATATCTCGTGCTCCTTCCTCCAGCAGCCGCAACCTGACCCCCAAATCTGCAGGGCTCCCCAGGGGGCCCCAAGGAACTCCTGATGGGCGAGAAGACCAGACTGGCCGAGGGCAACCCTGGGGAGGCTGGCTCAGCCAGGACCCCACCCCACTTGAGAGGCCCCTTGTTGCCAGCCCTGCCCTGCTCTTCCCTCATTTGCCATCTGCCTGGCCCCTGGGGTTCTGGTGCCTCCAGCTGCTGGGTTTGCTCATGTGATGCCCCAGATGCTATGAGTCAGAATACAGAGTCATAGGGCCACCCCAGGATCAGAGCTGGGGGTGCTGACCCTACAGTTCAAGAGGAGAAGGAGACACTAGGGTTTGGGACTGAGGGGGCCACATTTCTCCCATCCCCCAACCTGCATGCCCCAAATCCCACTGCCCCCTCCGTGTTCTCTCTCAGAGCCCTGCCATGTAGAGAAGCCCACTGCATCCCTGAAAGGGGTGCAGCCCCGCCACCCACCATCCACACACAGCTCTTGCTGAGGAGGAAGTGACCCAGGGCTTGGTTCGGCTGGATCACCATCCACGTAGCCCCCTTCATGGCTGTCCCTGCCCTGCCTCTCCCATCTCTGTCATGCTGGACCCGGCTAGGAAGGCCACACACACAGCACACAGACCCGGCTCTCGTGGCAGTCTGAACAGAGTATCGCAGGAAAGAGTGAATTTATTAAGAACAAAGAACAAAGATAATGTAGATACCGCGAGCACAGCAGGCCAACACATTGACAATCTAGGGAGAGTCAGCTGGACAGTGTTAGAACAGCAGGCCGACTCGACGGAGAGTCAAGGATTTTCATAGGTTAGTGGCCAATTTTTATGTCCTCAAGAGAAAGAAAATTCCTGCTGGAAGGGTGGCATTAGATGACTGGTTAGGGCGCTATAGGCTGAGCACCGGGGTGGTCATTTTTGCCGAATTTGGGGTCAGGGAGCTGGCCTGTAAGGACCAGGGGCTTCCGGCAATGGTTACAAAGGGGCTTCCCAGGTGGCGCTAATGGTAAAGAACTCACTTGCCAATGCAGGAGACACAAGAGATGCAGGTTCGATCCCCGGGTCGGGAAGATCTCCTGGAGAGGGAAATGGCAACCCACTCCAGTATTCTTGCCTGGAGAATCCCATGGACAGGGAGCCTGGCGGGCTGTAGTCCATGGGGTCACAAAGAGTCGGACAAGACTGAAGCAACTGAGCACACACCAACGCACAAAGGGCGTCGGTTCCAGAGGTGACCTTGGTTCTGGGACTCCACTTCTATAGCCTTGGGGCAGGACTCCATACTGGCCACAGCCCTGCCCGCTCTTTCACCTGCCCTTCTGGGTGGCCACCTCCCGCTCTGCCCCAGCCCTGCATTTCCTCAGTGGCCCCACTCAGCCAGCTTCTCTCCAGGCTGAAGTGGCCTTCAAGACTGGACTCCTATGTACTCGTCCTGTGGCAGCTGTGTGGCCTCTGGCCAATCACTGCCCTCTCTGGGCTCCTCTCCATCCAGACTCAAGGCCTCCTGCCGCAGATTCTGAATTATTTGATTTTGGATAACGCCTCTGCATGCTAACTCACTGCAGTCATGTCCGACTCCTTGCGACCCTATGGACTATAGCCCTCCAGGCCCTTCAGTCCATGGGATTCTCTAGGCAAGAATGCTGGAGTGGGTTGCCATTTCCTCCTATGGGCGATCTTCCTGACCCAGGGATCGAACCTGCGTCTCCTGTGACTCCTGCATTGCAGACAGATTCTTTATAACTGAGCCACTGGGCAAGCCCTGGATAATGCCCAACATTAGTCATTTATTTTCAAGCCTCTCCTACCAAGTGACTTCATGTCAGCTAAGGGGGAGGATGGTGTTTTCTTCCTGAGAGTCTTGGGTATCAGGTTACCATTTCTCACTGGCTCGGCCTTTCCCCAGGAGTTATAGGGTACATGGGGATAAGGATCTGAAAGGTGGAGGCCCCAGAAGGTCAAAGTCTGCGCCCATTAGAAGTAGAGAATGAAACCCTTGCTGGCCAAACACCCAGAGTCTGCACCTGCTGTTCCGCAAACAATCCTCTGAGCAGCAGGAGGCCTGAGGCCAGGCTCCCGCGGGCACATAGCCAGGCCACCCTACCCCAGCCGTGCTGAGCCTCTACCAAAGCAAAAGGGGCTGCTACAGGCCAGGAATATACCATAGTCACCCATGGGGTGGGCCATAGGACGTCACAGAAACAGCCCGGTCCTGGAGACATGCAGACCAGAGGTCCTGTCCCCCCACCATCACTGACTCACACTGACTTTGGGCATGGCCCATTCAACTCTGAGCCTCAGTGGGCCTAATCCTAGCAACAATACGGTAAATGAAGTGCCCAGCCCAGAATCCAGCCTAGAGTTAGAGCAGAAAACCGCACCATAACAGGAAGAGGGGGAGAAAAAAGATAAACTGAATTTTCTTTTTTCCAGTGCTTACGGAAGTCAATAAAAAATGTCCAAGGTTAATAAATCAAAAAATAGCAGCATAAGCATGCTATTTATTCCCCTGGAGTAACCACGACATAAATTAAAACTGCTAAGTGGTGGACTCTGAGGAGGGGGTTGGCAGGAAATCGGGCCTTCTGATAAGTACTATTTACCAGTTCACGTTTTAAAATATCTGTCTCTTAAAAGTATTTGTCAAAAAGGGACTCAGCCCTTCCAGTGTTGTTTTGGGAGGTCATAACTCTTTAACAGGTGGCTCAGTGGTAAAGAATCCCCATGCCAATGCAGGAGATGCAGGATACCTGGGTTCAGTCCCTGGATGGGGAAGATCTCCTGGAGGAGAAAATGGCTACTCGTTCCAGTTTTCTTGCCTGAAGAATCCCATGGACAGAGGCTACAGTCCATGGGGATTGCAAAGAGTTGGACATGACTGAGCAACTGAGTACACACACACACACAACTCTTAACAAAAGTATTTGGGGCCTTTGAAGCCAAAATAATGTCAAGTGCTCAAGTTATAGAATCAGGTTGCTAAGATTCAAATCCTTGCTTTGCAACTGGCTAGCTGTGCCACTTTGGGCAAGTTATTTAACCACTCTGTACCTCAGTTTCCTCATCTATTGAATAAGAATAATAATAACTCCATGCTGCTGGCATATAATTGTGAGTCTTCATTATTATTAAAGTAGGCAGAGAGCCAAAGAATTGATGCTTTTGAACTGTGGTGCTGGAGAAGACTCTTGAGAGTCCCTTGGACAGCAAGAAGATCAAATCAGTCAATCTTATAAGAAATCAATCCTGAATACTCATTGGAAGGACTGATGCTGAAGTTGAAGCTCCAATGCTTTGGCCACCTGATGCGAAGAGCTGACTTATTAGAAAAAACCCTAAAGCTGGGAAAGATTGAAGGCAGGAGGAGAAGGAGATGACAGAGGATGAGATGGTTGTATGGCATCATCGACTTGATGGACATGAGTTTCAGCAGATTCCGGGGATTGATGATGGACAGGGAAGCCTGCTGTGCTGCAGTCCATGGGGTCGCAAAGAGTTGGACGTGACTTGGCGAATGAACAACAGCATCTATGATTCATAAATGCATTATGAATCATTTGAATCAAAATGATTCAAAATGGTTTATAAAAATAGGGTTATTATGCTACACATAGTTTTTTGTAACTTGCTTTCTTTTCTCTTGCCAAGATATAATGGATATTATTCCAGACCAGTACCTGAAGTTCTATTTCATTCTTTCTAACTGATGCAAGAATTCTAGTGCATACAATATAAAATGTATTTAGCCATAACCCCCTCTTGAAGGAAACTTAGGCAGTTTTCGAGTCTTAGCGTAATATGCTTGGCAGCAATGAACATATATTTTGGGCACATGTGTGGCTATTTCTGAAGAATAGATTCCTAAGAGGGGAATCACTGGGTCAGAGTTTGTGCAGTTAAAATTTTTATAGATACTGCTAAATTGTGCTCCTTAAAAAGCAGTACCAATTTAGATTTCCAGAACTCTGTGAAAGTGTCCATTTTCCCATACTCTTACCACGTTTTTATGCCAGTCTGGAGGGGGCTGATGCCACTGGGTTTTGGGGAAGAGGGTTGGTTTGTTTAACTTTATTTATTTTTACTTATTTTTTGGCTGCACTGGTTCTTCATTGCTGTGCGCAGGCTTTCTCTAGTTGCGGAGCGCAGGCCCTAGGGCACGTGGGCTTTGGTAGCTATGGCACACGAGCTTAGTTGCTCTGTGGCACACAAGCTGAGTTGCTCTGTGGCACGTAGAATCTTCCTGGGCCAGGGACTGAACTTGTGTCTCCTGCACTGGCAGGGAATTCTTAACTACTGAACCACCAGGGAAGTCCTGATGCCATTGTTTTCATGTGCCTATCTGTAATTGTGAAGGAGTCTGAACATCTTTTCATAACTTTCCTTTTCATTTTTATTTCTTCTTGTGTGAAGCAAATGCATATATCCTTCACCCATTTTTAATGGGGCTTTTTGCCACTAATTTATTTTCTCTCTAATTTACAGGACCCCTTTTCGTGCTAAAATTTTAATTCTTTAATACATATGAGGTAATATTTTCCAGTGATCTACTGCATGCTTTTAGCTAAATTCTCAGTATCTTTGGTCACAGGATGTTTTACATTATTATACAGTCAAACATGGGGCTTCCCTGGTTGCTCAGCCGTAAAGAATCTGCCTGCAATGCAGGTGACTCAGGAGATGTGGATTCAATCCCTGGGTCGGGAAGATCCCCTGGAGAAAATGGCAACCCAGTATTCTTCCCTGGAAAATCCCAAGGACAGAGGAGCCTGGTGGGCTGCAGTCCATAGGGCCACAGAGCCAGACATGACTGAAGCCGCTGAACACATAGTCAAACACAATGTTCTTTCATGAATTTTGACCCTCATGTCTTAGCTCCTACTGGCTGGACCTTATTAAAAACATTCTTCTAGGGCTTCCCAGGTGGTTCAGTGAGTGGTAAAGAATCCACCTGCCAATGCAGAAGACATGGGT
The DNA here is from genome assembly GCF_023091745.1 of Budorcas taxicolor. Taxonomy (NCBI): domain Eukaryota; kingdom Metazoa; phylum Chordata; class Mammalia; order Artiodactyla; family Bovidae; genus Budorcas; species Budorcas taxicolor. Next base: position 27,226,982 of record NC_068927.1, on the reverse strand, counting down.
TTGGTCCCTGATCTGGCAAGATCCCACATGCTGCAGAGCAACTAAGCCTGAAGCACCACAGCTAGAGAGTAGCCCCCGCTCACCACAACTTGAGAAAAGCCCATGGAGCAAGCAACAAAGACTCAGCACAGCCAAAAATAAAAAATTATAAAAAATAATCTTCACATTCTATTGTAATACTTCTATAGTTTTTTATAGAAGAAGAAATTTTTTATAGTAGCTGGGTCATATGCTTGGATTACTGTGATATTGGATGGTTTGCCCTGGAAACTAACAGAGATCATTCTTTAAATTTTGAGATGGCACCCAAGTACTGCAATTTGGTACTTGGTACTTGCAGAGTTCCAAAGAATAGCAAGGACTGATAAGAAGGCCTTCCTAAGTGATCAATGCAAAGAAATAGAGGAAAACAATAGAATGGGAAAGACTAGCACTAAGCGCTGGAGAAGGCAATGGCACCCCACTCCAGTACTCTTGCCTGGAAAATCCCATGGACAGTGGAGCCTGGTGGGCTGCAGTCCATGGGGTCGCTAAGGGTCGGACACGACTAAGCGACTTCACTTTCACTTTTCACTTTCCTGTATTGGAGAAGGAAATGGCAACCCACTCCAGTGTTCTTGCCTAGAGAATCCCAGGGACGGGGGAGCCTGGTGGGCTGCCGTCTATGGGGTCTCACAGAGTCGGACACAACTGAAGTGACTTAGCAGTATAGTTTTTTATAACATTTAATCTATTCATCTTTAATCTATCTGGAGTGTTTGTATGTGTGCATATGGTGTGAGGTAGGGATCTAATTATATTTCCTTCTAAATGGAGAGCCAATTGTCCCAACAATCAGTTGTGATGTCCCTTTGCCAAATGTAACTCTCTGACTTTCTAAACACCCTTGTTGTGATCAGCACATGGCAGAACTCTGTAAATGCTGATTTGTGGGAGCAACCAAAATAATAGCTCAGTGAGACCAGCATATTCTATCGCGCAGCAAAGCACAGGTCTCAGAATTTAGAACTAGCAGTGAATACAAGGGGTTCCCAATATAAGTGAATACTTGTGGCTTTGGTTTTTATTGTTTTCAAACTGGCTTTATCTCCCTGCAGAAAATCTCCACACTTTAAGTGTACAAGTCAATTACTTGACAGGCGTGCCCTCTTGTGTAGCAAACACCTCAATCAAGATACAGAGCATTTTCATCTTTCTAGAAACTTCCTTCATGCTCCTTTGCAGGCAACCTCCCCGCCACTTCCACCCCAGGCAACCATGATGCTAAACTGTGTGTGTGTGTAGTACACTGATAACATTTTCAAAGAAATAAATAACCTCGCTGCAGCGCGAGTCTGTTGGCTGAGGAAGAAGGCCAACTTCCCCTCCGGGAAAGGACTACCCTCTTGAGACTGACAAATACCTCCCCGGACCTGTTTGGTTAAGAAGGGGGCAGGGGTTACCCAGGCTAGGTATCCCCCACTCAAGAAGGCAAGTTTGTTCTCACAGTTTTTTCCAAGTCCAGAAATTAAATCTGCCAAATTTTTACTTAATATTTTAGATCGATGGATCTTTTTAAACTTAATTCAAATGATTTCTTTTAAAAGAAAACACAGTATCCTGTGTTAAATGACCAGGGTCACATGCCATAATTAATGAAAAGCTATTCAGTAGACTAATAGTAAACCTGATCTCCCTTGGGACTTTCCTGGTGGTCCAGTTAAGAATTCTCCTGCCAATGTAAGGGACATGGGTTTGATCCCTAGTCTGGGAGGATCCCGTGTGCGGTGAGGCAACTGAACCTTGTGCTCTAGAACATGCGAGCTACAACTACTGATCCCACACACCACAACTACTAAGCCCTCAAGCCCAGAGCCTGCGATCCACAAGAGAAGCCACTGCCGAGAGAAGGCCATGTACTGCAATGAAGAGAAGCCCCATTCACCACAACTAGAGAAAGCCCACATGAAGCAACCAAGACCCAGTGCAGCCAAAAACAAATATAAAAAATAAATTCATTTCCCTGTGCCATCTAAAATTCCATTCCTCTTATGGAGAGAGCTGCAGACAGAGAATAGAGAAGTGAGCTGCAGAGGAAGAATCCAGATCTTGAGGATGGAGGCTGGTGGTTTGGGGGGCAGGAGAGTGGCTGGCAGGGCGGACACGTGGCGGGGGGGACAAGCCAGCCTTTGCATGTTTCAGGACCTAAGGGCTCCTCTTGCACTGAAACAGTGGAATTGCTTTAGGAAAAGACCTGAGTCCACATACCCACTTCCTGCAAGCCTGCGACAGTTTCTTAGCTCACAGGTTCTGAGACCTTCCATCCATAAAGGGAAACATGTATTTTCGGGACCACTCAAGGAGAAAATACCTTTGGAATCAGACAGAGTGGGATCCATTTGTACTTATTAATAGTTACGTGTCCTTGGAGAAGAGAATCATCTTTCAGAGCCTCAATTTTCCCACCTGTAAAATGGGCATAATAATAGTACCTTATTCAGGTGGCTCTAGTGGTAAAGAACCCACCCGCCAATGCAGAAGATATGAGACACGGGTTTGATCTTTGAGCCAGGAAGATCCCCTGGAGGAAGGCACAGCAACCCACTTCAGTATTCTTGCCTAGAGAATCCTCAAGACAGAAGAGCCTGGCAGGCCATAGTCCATGGGGTTGCAAAGAGTCAGACACGACTGAACGACTAACACTTTCATATTGCAAGGACCAAATCTGATGGGATTTGCAAAGCACACCGCTTGGCACAGAGCAGACTCTCTATCAGTGAGAAGCAGTTATTCTATATCCCCCCCAAGGATCTTGGAGGATGCAAACCACTGATATCATCAGCCTTTGCCTGAGTGATGAAGTGGTTAATGAAATCAGTCCTTCCTGAAAGAAGCGGCTCTGGGAGTCACCAGTTTTATTAATGAATTGCTCGCTAAAATTCTTCCTGTTTTGCTGACAGGCGCAATTAACTGCCTGCAGGCTGGTGGCCCTAACTAAATGATAACCAATTTGAGGGTTGGCCTGGAGGCAGGATATGAGTGTGTGGGAGCCCAGGCCTCAGGAGTGGGGGTTGTAGCACCTGCTTCAAAATCACCACAGCCAAGGCCTCTTCCCAGGTCTGGCTCCCTCTGGGCGTGGAGGCCTGGGGCCTGCGAGGGCTGGGGAGCTGCCTCTAGCCCCTGAGGCCGGGCAGCAGGGGATGTCGGTGAGTGGGAATTACTTTCTGCACTGACAGCTGCATCAGGCCCCGGGTGATTATCTCAGGGAATCCTCCCAGCCCTGTCGCGTTGGTGTTGCTACTCTCCTCGTGCACAGATGAGGAGCCCTGAGGCTCAGAGAGGTCAGACAGTAGGCGGTCAGGGCACTCAGCGCTGCCTTTCCCCTGTGGTGGGGCCGGGTGGAGGCCCTAGAGTCCACACACTAGGAGGGACAGTCACACTTTTGCCTGACGGTCAGGTCACGTGGGGCCTTGGAGACTTATCTGTGCTGTCTCTGGCCCCATTTCACTGATGTGAGACTGAGGCCCAGAGAGGGACAGGGACTGGCTTGAACCAGAGTCAGAAGCCAGAGCCTAGATGTCCTGCCCCAGCTCAGGGAAGACAAGACTGAGGAGGGACCTGTGCCTGCCTGGGGCCCCCCAGCCAGAGAGCTGATGTGAATTCTCACCCGTCAGTTGTCCGTCCCTTCCCCCACCCCCCAGCCCCGACCCATGGGAAGCTATTACCCAAGTCAGTGTCTGGGTAACACCTTCCTAAGTGCTATAAGTGGTAGATGCGGCTGGTTTGAGGCTGCAAGTTCTCAAGCTTCTGGGTTCCTGGAAGGCAGCTCTCATGACCCACTGCACATCCTCCCAGCCCGCTTGGATCCTTGAATCACCTCAGCAATTGCAACCCCCCAAAATCTCCCAGAACAAACCATGGAGCTTTGTCCGAACACCCTTCGCTGGTCAGATAGAGCTGGAGGCAGAGGGATGACTGGTCTTTCCTCCTGGTTTGCCAATGGGGAAACCAAAGCCCGGAGAGGGAACAGACCAGGCCACAGTCACACAGCCAGTCCAAGGGAGCAGAGGTGTGGCTGGGACCCTGAGCGGGCCTCTCCAGGTCAAGGAGATGGTGACCTGCTGGGCTGCTTTGTGGAATCCCTGCCCTCTCTGGGCCTCAGTTTCTCACCTCTAAACTGAAGGGTGGCAAGAGATTAAAAGAGCAAATGCTACAGTAATATTGTGTTTATTATTAAGTTGACCTGGAGAGGTGCGTGAGACCTCATCCCATTTTAAAAAGATTTTATAGAGCCTCTTATGTTGCAGGCACTCTCTCAAGGGCATTGCAATTATTGGCTAGTCAATTCTCCTATCAACTCTATAAGCTGGTTACTATTTTGCCCATCCCATATTGCAGATCTGTTGGCTCAGGCCAGGAGAGTTTTGGCAGCTTCCTGGGTTGCATAACTCGTATGGTAGGGAGCTGCGACTTCTGCCCAGTCAGCCGAGTCATCAGGCACAGCACCGCACTCATTTCACCAGCCATCCACGGAGGAGGTGGCAGGAGGTCCTTACGGTGGCAGTCTGGGGACAAGTGGGCAGAAGTGAGGTCACTGAGAGATGTGCCAGGAACTGAGGAGTCAGGCTCCACTTTCTTGCCTCCGTGAGGCATCTGATCTTTTGCTGAGTTCTGCCGGCTGTATCTGACTCACTTCTGCTCACTCCGTCTCAGAGGATGCTAGCACCCTGGCCATGGTACACTACAGTGCAGGCAAGAGGTAGGCTGGATGCGTGCAGACACTGACATCATTATAGAGAGAAGATTTTCTCTGATGTGACCCAACACAAAACGTCCCCTCAGACCCTCCAACACAGTAGATCTGAAACTGATCTTGAGATTTTTGTTTTCAGCAATGGCAGACTTCCTTTTACCTCTGAACACAGTTTAAAATGTTGAGTTAAAAAAAAATTTTTTTAATTGAAGAGCTAGAAAGATCGTGGGGAAGCAGCAGGCTAAATCTGAGGAGAAAATATCACCCCAGAGAGGTAAACAACATGACAGAAACACCAAAGCCACTTCCGTACGAAAGGTATTGACAGATACCACCCACTTGGGCTTCAGTCTGGGGACCTTCAGAGCAAGCAGGACAGAAGTAAAGGCCAAAGACCAGTCCAGGGAGGGGAGACGTAAAGCAGACCCTTCCCATGTAGGTTGGGACCCCCTCCTCGAGGAAAAGGTAAACCAGAACTAAATCAGGCCCCTCCCCTCGGCCCCAGAAAGCAACCTGGGATCGAGAAGAGCAGAAGCAAGGGGAGAGGCCCATTCTGAGAACGAGAGCTGTAGACTGGCGGGCACACACTTGTCGCCCCGGGCACAACAGACAGGGGCAGACCAGGGGCCTCAAGCTGTGAATTCGACTGATGTTTTTCCGTCTGTAAGCATCCCAACTGCCTATCAGAGACAAATACAAGAAGGGCAAGGTGGTTGGGAAGGGATGGAGTGGGAGGTTGGGGTTAGCAGATGTAAGCTATTAAATACAGAATGGAAAAACAACAAGGTCCTACTGTATAGTGCAGAGAACTGCATTCAAGACCCTTTGATAAACCATGATGGAGAAGAATTTTTAGAAAGGGTGTTTACATATGTATAACTGGACCACTTTGCTGCACATCAGAAATTAACACAACGCTGTAAATCAACTATGATAGGGCCCTCATGGGGTCTCACTGATAAGATGGCTCATTACGTCAACCTCGAAAACAAAGAATAAAATCACAGTGATCCTCTTGACTGACCAAACTGCCCAAATGGCATGCTGTTTTCTCACTGGCGCCTATCTTCTCAAAGCTGCGAGATCACCAGATTCCAGACATCCGGCTCCGTGACCATCCCTTCAGAGAGTTTTTCATTATTGGCTATAAGAAGGACCCACCCTGTCAGAAAGGGAGGATGCTTGGTCTCCTTAAGAGCCAGTCACCCTCTCTTTTCCCTCTAATAAATTTCCCTTTTCTTGCCTGACTGCCCAGCTAGCTCTGTTTTTCTCTGCACTCGCCTTACAAACTAAATTTTTTTTAATATTAATAATTAAAAAAAGAAATAAATACAAAGCTGGAGGGGAACACATCCATTCCTTGAGGGAAGTCCCACAATAATTTTTTGAAGCCAACGGCCAGGTCAAAGATGACAAACTACACAAAGACAAGGGGAAGTGTAAGTCAGAATCAGCAGCAACAGATCTGTGGTTACTGCAGATATTTTAATGATCAGAAAAGAGGATTAGAGAACCATTTTTACTATATTCTACAAAAATGAACAACAAGCTGAAAATAGCTTCAGGGAATAGTAAACTATAGAAAGTGGCATAGCACATTTTTTAAAGAGCCAAAGGAAACTTCTAGAAACTTGAAGATGGATCAGAAGAAATTATTGAGAATGTACTCCATAAAGACAAAAAGATGGAGGATACTGATAAGATGGTAAGAAACACGGAGGATATAGTGAGAGAAAAATCTAATGTATATTTTTCATCAGAATCCCAAGGAGAGAGGAGAAAATATTTAAAGAGATGGTGGTTGAATATCTTGAGTATTTTTTTAGAATTGATGCAAGGCACAGTGGCCCAGCCACAGATACAAGTGGCCCAGAAAATCTCAAACAGAACAAATACAAAAAATTGATATTTAATAGAAATAGAAAAATAAGGAGAAAATATTAAAACCTAGCCAGAGAGAAAAGACCGTTTACGTTCAAAGCAATGATGATTAGACTTACAAATCATTCTCAACAGCAATGATGGAAACCATAGAAAAGTGGAATGAATGAAATCCTTAATGTAATGAAGCAGAATAACTGCCAACCTAGACTCTATACTCAGCTAAAATATCTTTCAAGAATGAAGGCCAAATAAAGACATTTTCTTTCAAACAAAAACTGAGAGTTCATCACCAGCAAACCCTCACTAAAGAAAAATTTAAAACATGTACTTGAGGCAGAGGGAAAATTATCTAGATGGGAGGGTAGAGGGTATAAAAAAAAGAATAGGGACTAAAGAAAGTGGCTAAAAGAATACAGACAAAGGACATCCCTGGTGGTCCAGTGGTTGAGAGGCTGGCTAGGATCGTGGGTTCGACTCCTGGTCCAGGAAGATCCCACATGCTGCAGGTCAGCTAAGCCCATTCAGCACAACTACTGAAGCCCGTGTGCCCTAAAGCCTGTGCTCCGCAGCAAGAGAAGCCACTGCAATGAGAATCCCGCACACCGCAGCTAGAGAGGAGCCCCCCTCGCCTCACCAGAGAAAGCCCACAGCTACGAAGACCCAGCACAGCCATAAATAAATAAATAAAATACGGACAAATGTATAAAACATCGTATGGAATAGTAATCATAAAGTCAAATGGAATCTAAAATGAAATGAAAATACCAGACAATCTAACATAAATTGGGAGTGGGAAACAAATAGTATCAAAATGTTATAGTATCAATGGGGTATTTGGGTGAATGATAAAGGTTTGATTAATGTCAGGCTTTAATAAATTAAGTGTGCATGTTACAATAACTAGAGTAAACACTAAAACAAGGATCAGGACACTGTTCCATGGATCAGATCCAGCCTGCTTTTGGTATGGCCTGCCAAATAAGAATGGTTTCCACATATGAAAAGGGCTATAAAAATCTAATCAGAGAAGAATCTATGGCAGACTATCAGTGGCACGCAAAGCCTGAAATATTTACCATCAGGCTTTTTACAGAAAAAAGTTACCAGCTCCTACACTAAAGGAATAGAAAAAGAGTATATCATTTCAAACTTAACAACAGAGTAAATGATATGAGTTAAATGATAAAACATATACAGACAATTCTTTCAAGGCCAGAAAGAAAAGAAAAAAACAGGATGAGTGAGCTAAGTACCACAAAGTAAGATAGTAGATTTAATTCTGAATGTTTACAGTAGATGTACATTACATTTAATTTACCTTTAAACAGTCAAATTTGCTGGCATATTGAGTGCAGCACTTTCACAGCATCATCTTTCAGGTTTTGAAACAGCTCAACTGGAATTCCGAAGATCATGGCATCCGGTCCCATCACTTCATGGGAAATAGATGGGGAAACAGTGGAAACAGTGTCAGACTTTATTTTTTTGGGCTCCAAAATCACTGCAGATGGTGACTGCAGCCATGAAATTAAAAGACGCTTACTCCTTGGAAGAAAAGTTATGACCAACCAAGATAGTATATTGAAAAGCAGAGACGTTACTTTGCCGACTAAGGTCCATCTAGTCAAGGCTATAGTTTTTCCTGTGGTCATGTATGGATGTGAGAGTTGGACTGTGAAGAAGGCTGAGCGCCAAAGAATTGATGCTTTTGAACTGTGGTGTTGGAGAAGACTCTGGAGAGTCCCTTGGACTGCAAGGAGACCCAACCAGTCCATTCTGAAGGAGATCAACCCTGGGTGTTCTTTGGAAGGAATGATGCTAAAGCTGAAACTCCAGTACTTTGGCCACCTAATTGGAAGAGTTGACTCATTGGAAAAGACTCTGGTGCTGGGAGGGATTGGGGGCAGGAGGAGAAGGGGACGACAGAGGATGAGATGGCTGGATGGCATCACAGACTCGATGGACGTGAATCTGAGTGAACTCCGGGAGATGGTGATGGACAAGGGAGGCCTGGCGTGCTGCGATTCATGAGGTCGCAAAGAGTCGGACACGACTGAGCGACTGAACTGAACTGATACACAGTCATTAATTATAAATGGACTAAATGCTCCAGTTAAAAGGCAAAGATTTCAGACTGGATGGGGAGAAATTTACGTTGTTTAAAAATGAACGAACACATCTAAAACATAAAAATAGAGAATATTTTAAGGCAATAAAATAAAAATACTAGTTTTCAAAAAGCTAGTATAACTTTATTTGTAAAAGACAAAGTAGACTTTAAGGCAAAAATACATTACTAGAGGTGAAGATAATAACAAAACTTAATTTCACTGACTCAATGAACATGAGTTTGAGCAAAGCCCAGGAAATAGTGAAGGACAGGGAAGCTTGGCATGCTGCAGGACATGACTTCAGTTCAGTTCAGTCACTCAGTCATGTCCGACTCTTTGTGACCCCATGAACTGCAGCACGCCAAGGCTCCCTGTCCATCACCAACTCCCAGAGTTCACTCAAACTCATGTCCATCGAGTCGGTGATGCCATCCAGCCATCTCATCCTCTGTCGTCCCCTTCTCCTCCTGCCCCCAATCCCTCCCAGCATCAGAGTCTTTCCAATGAGTCAACTCTTCCCATGAGGTGGCCAAAGTACTGGAGTTTCAGCTTTAGCATCATTCCTTCCAAAGAACACCCAGGGTTGATCTCCTTCAGAATGGACTGGTTGGATCTCCTTGCAGTCCAAGGGACTCTCACGAGTCTTCTCCAACACCACAGTTCAAAAGCATCAATTCTTCAGTTCTCAGCGTTCTTCACAGTCCAACTCTCACATCCATACATGACCACTGGAAAAACCATTGCCTTGGCTAGACAGACCTTTGTTGGCAAAGTAATGTCTGCTTTTGAATATGCTATCTAGGTTGGTCATAACTTTTCTTCCAAGGAGTAAGCGTCTTTTAATTTCATGGCTGCAGTCACCATCTGCAGTGATTTTAGAGACCCCAAAAAATAAAGTCTGACACTGTTTCCACTGTTTCCCCATCTATTTCCCATGAAATGATGGGACCAGATGCCGTGATCTTTGTTTTCTGAATGTTGAGCTTTAAGCCAACTTTTTCATTCTCCTCTTTCACTTTCATCAAGAGGCTTTTTAGTTCCTCTTCACTTTCTGCCATAAGGGTGGTGTCATCTGCATATCTGAGGTTATTGATATTTCTCCCGGCAATCTTGATTCCAGCTTGTGCTTCTTCCAGCCCAGCGTTTCTCATGATGTACTCTGCATATAAGTTAAATAAGCAGGGTGACAATATACAGCTTTGATGTACTCCTTTTCCTATTTGGAACCAGTCTGTTGTTCCGTGTCCAGTTCTAACTGCTGCTTCCTGACCTGCATACAGATTTCTCAAGAGGCAGGTCAGGTGGTCTGGTATTCCCATCTCTTTCAGAATTTTCCCCAGTTTATTGTGATCCACGCAGGACATGTCTTAGCAACTGAATAACAACAAAAGTTCTAATGATCATTGCAAAGTATGAAAAAGAGATGTTTGACAAAATTCAATATCCATTCATGGTTTTTAAAAAAATCCTTAGGAACCTAGAAATATAAGGAACTTCCTAAATCTGATAAAGGGTACATACTGAAAAAAAAACTTAAAGCAAATATTATACTTCAGGGTGAAACTGTCAAAAAGTTTCCCTTTGAGTTTGGTAGCAAGATAAGGAAGCTTGCTATTACTATGCTAGTTCTATATTGCTCTGTCAAGACCTAGCCTGTGCAATAAGAAAAGGAAGTGAGATAAGACAGACAAGCATCAAAAAAATAAAAATAAAAAACCTCACCATTCATAGATGTGATGATGAGTATATTTTAAAAAATTGAAAAACTATTTTAAAAAATTGACAATCTATTAGAATTAACAAGAGGGTTCAGTAAGTTTGCAGGATACAAAAAACAATGTTAAAACATCATTGCGTAATACTATATGCTGCTAAGTCGCTTCAGTCATGTCCGACTCTGTGCGACCCCATAGACGGCAGCCCACCAGGCTCCCCCGTCCCTGGGATTCTCCAGGCAAGAACACTGGAGTGGGTTGCCATTTCCTTCTCCAATGCAGGAAAGTGAAAAGTGAAAGTGAAGTCGCTTAGTCGTGTCTGACCCTCAGCAACCTCACAGACTGCAGCCTTCCAGGCTCCTCTGTCCATGGGATTTTCCAGGCAAGAGTACTGGAGTGGGGTGCCATTGCCTTCTCTGGTAATACTATATAGTAGCCACAATTAGAAAATAAAATTTTAAAAAGTCACAGTAACAGGTTCTGTTCATTATATGATGGTCCAAAATGATTCTGGCTTCCTGCTATCATGCCTTTATGAAATCCCCTTCTCTTGTGTGGGCTGCACTTAGTAACTTCAGTTCAGTCGCTCAGTCGTGTCTGACTCTTGGTGACCCCATGGACTACAGCATTCCAGGCTCTCCTGTCCTTCACCATCTCCTGGAATTTGCTCAGAATTATGTCCATTGAGTCAGTGATGCCATCCAACCATCTCATCTCTGTCATCCCCTTCTCCTCCTGCCTTCAATTTTCCCCAACATCAGGGTCTTTTCAAATGAGTCAGCTCTTCGTATCAGGTGGCCAAAGTATTGGAGCTTCAGCTTCAGCATCAGTCCTTCCAGTGAGTATTCAGGGTTGATTTTTTTTTTTAAGATCGACTGGTTTGATCTCCTTGCAGTCCAAGGGACTCTCGAGAGTTTTCTCCAACACCACAGTTCAAAAGCATCAATTCTTCGGTGCTCATGTTTCTTTATGATCTATATTCTGATGAATAGAACATAGCAGAAATCATGGCATGTCGTTTCTGACATTAGGTTATTAAAAGGCTGCGGCTCCCATCTTGGGTGTTCTCTCTGCCTCTCAAATTACTTCCCTCACGAGGAAGCCAGCTGTCATGCCATGAGGCAGCCCTACTGGTCCCCTTCACAAGTCAAGCCGAGGTAGGAGGAAGATTGGCCCCAGGCTGGGCAGCTGCAGTTGGTCTCCTGCTGACATTTCAAAATGGGATACCAGTGGGAGGATTGGGTCTTGAATTGGAGGCATTCTTGTGGATTTCCCAGCCTGACGCGTGCACAGAAAAGGCCTTCAGTCTAGAGGAAGGATGAAAGGATGAAGAAGACACCTGCTGGAATCCATCTGGCTGAGAGATGCATGGCCACACCAGGACCAAATATGGAGACGATTGACTAGGAAAACAAAACAAATGGAAACTGCCTGCATATAAGCCACCTAAGCTGCCTCTATTGGGCTACTCACCCTGAGGCTGCCTCTGTGCCTTTGCACACCTGTATTGTTACTTCTTCCACACAAACAATGCTTTTCACTTTTTCACAATATTGGTCTCTTTGCTGAATTCTTTCTTCAAAGAAGACAAGAACCGAGCCTCTTCCATCAGCTTTTCATCATGGGAATCAAAGCCTTTAGATAAGACCACAGCCTTAGTACATGGACTTGTAATATGACTTTGCAATTTCAATCCTAGGTACACACTCAAAAGAACTGAAAATGTATATTCACACAAAAACTTTGAGTACCCATAGCAGCATTGTTAATAATGCAAAATATTTACCAACAGATTAAAAAATAAATAAAAGTGTGGCATGTCCACCCAATGATATATTATTCATCAATGAAAAGGAACACATGCTACAACATGGAAAAACCTTGAAAATGTACTAGGTGAAAGAAACCAGTTATAAAGGCCACTTATTGCATAAGTCCATTCTATGAAATGTGCTCAATAGGCAAAGTTATACAGACAGAAAGTAGATCAATGGTTGCTTGATGCTGGAAGCTTGGGTGAAACGGAAATGAGGTGATGGGTATGAGGTTTCTTTCTTGGGGTAATGAACATATTCTAAAATTGACTGTGGTGATGGCTGCACAATTCTGCACAATCAGATCTTATGGAAAAAACCCAAATGAACTTTTGGGCCCACCCAATATTAGAAACTATTGAAATTGTACACTAAAAAAAGTAAGTCCACAGCCCTAGCCATCAACTCGACTGCAACCTCATAAAAGACCTTAAGGCAGAGCCGCCAGCTAGGTGTATAATCCACAAAAACTGCAGATGATAAATGTTTGAGGTTTTGCCACTGAGTTTGGGGATAATTTGTTACATGTTAATAGATAACTAATATAACCACCACCATTTGCAACACTTCAAAAATAGATCATGTGGCTAGAAATAAATCTAACCAGAAATGCACACAGTTCAGATACAGTTCTAAAATTTAATTGGGACATGCAGAAATAGACCAGAGCACTCACCAACAGTTCCACACATATGCAGCTGCCTGATTTACAACAGAGCTGGTGTTCCTGAGCATCAGGGAAAGGCTGGAGTTTATATGAATGGTGTTCAGACAGCTGGGTTTCCACAGGAGGAAAAAACAAAAACAAAATTCAGCCCTAACGCATACAAGCCACGAAAATCAAGTGCAGGTAAATTTAAAGACCCGACAGTGAAAAGCTGCAAAACTTCTTGGCAATGATTTAGAAAGATACCTTCCTGACTTTGAGCCAGGGAAGAATTTAACACAAAAAGCACTGGCCGTCAGATAAATATTTAATCACCTAGAACATAATAAGCTGAAGAATCTCTGTTCATAAAAAGACGATGGGTGGGGTGGGGGGTTGGGGCTTCCCTGGTGGCTTAGTGATAAGGAATCCACCTGCCAATGTAGGAGACACAGGTTAGACCCCTGATCCCATATGCCTGGAGCAACTAAGCCCATGTGCCACAACTACGGAGTCCGAGCTCTAGAGCCCAGGAACCGTAACAAGGTCACCGCCATGAGAGCCCTCTGCACCACAACTAGAGCACGCCCCCACTGTCTGCAGCTAGAGGAAAGCCCGTGCAGCAGTGGAGACCAGCACGGCCAAAAATAACTATTTTTTTAAAAAGACTGTAGGGGAAAAAAGTGAATAAGATCACCGAGTGGGAGAATATAATGGCAATCATTTAACCAACAAAGAAGCCATATCCAGAATATATACATATCCCCTAAAAATCAATAAGAACAACAGGAGAAGGGAGACTGAGACAAGGGCTTGGGTGTCCAGAAGATGATGCTCAAGGCAGGAGTGAGGGATAGAGAGAGTGAGACAGGGCAGGTAGACATCCCAGTACCAGGACGTTATCAAGGTCACTGCTGTAGGTGGTGGGACCTCCGGGACTCCTGAGACAGTCGAGAGCGGTCTCTGTGAAGGTCAGGAGCTGGGGCGCCCGTTCATCAGCTATCATGCCCCCATTCCAGTCTTTTCCACAGTGTTGGAAAAGACCCTGGATAGAAGATTGACAGACTGGCTCTCTAGCAGTGGGAGCTTTGTACCCTGCACAATGGCCAAAATTAGAGGGATGCTGGCACCAGGGCCATATGTTACAAGCAACCCAATAGAAAATAGGCAAAAGATTTAAACAGATGCTTTTAAAAGGGGAGGGACGAATCCAACCAGCCAATAAATATATGAAGAGATGCTCTACCTCATTCAAATGCCTTGGAAATGCAACTTACAGTAACAATGAGATACCACTACACACCCAGCAGATTAAGCAAGGGCTTCCCAAGTGGTGCCAGTGGTAAAAAAAAACCACCTGTCAGTGCAAGAGACTTAAGAGACGCAGGTTCAATCCCTGGATCAGGAAGATCCCCTGGAAGAGGGCATGGCAACCCACTCCAGGTTTCATGCCTAGAGAATCTCATGGACAGAGGAGCCTAGGGGGCTAGAATCCATAGATAGGATCACAAAGAGTCGGACACAACTGAAGCGACTTAGCAGGCACGCACGTGTGGCACCAGAGAGCCACGGGGATACTCATCTGAGCAGAGTGGAACTGAAAATTTGCTCAACCATTTCAGAAAAATGGCATAGTCTAGTAAAGTTGAAGACGCAGATGACCTGTAGCCCTGAAATTCCACTCCTAGATACATAGCTTGGAGCAACACAAACATTAATATGCACCTCTATCCACATACAAGAACACTCATCGTTTACAATACCTCAGCCTGCAAACATCCCAAACATCCATCCACAGGAGAAAGGGTTCAGAGCTGTAGTGTTGCCCGTGCTGGAATAGCATACAGCAATGAACTTGAATAAAACGTGTTTACATCCAACAACACAGATGAATCCCACAAATTTAACGGTAAGGTGAAGAAACGTGGATTTTGTTTATATAAATTTCCAAAATAAGAAAAAGCAAAACTATGTTGTTCAGAGATGCAGATACAGGTGGTAAAACTGTCAGTACTAGTAAGGAAGTGATGCCTCTAGACATCAGGATGTTTTCCTGCCCTGTGCAGGAAGGTGTGGGGTGGAGAAAGGAGGATGGAGATTTCAGGGGGCGGAGATGGGGAGTTACATGGCAATTTGCTCTATAATTTTGGCTAAATTGTGTATATCCTGTGAACTCTCTATAGTTTACAATTTATTAATGTTCACCAATAAAGGATTACATCAACAAAACTGACGCACACACACCACCTGTTCTCCCTCTGTGAGTTCCCCGCCGCAGTTACAGACAGGCCACCCCACCATTCAGGACTCACCATCAGACTTGATGACTCCCGCCCACCTGGTGGCCAGGCAAGCTTTCCATCCTATGGTTCCCCCTCCCAGCGCCCCTCTGAGCCTCACCCCTCCCTCATTCCTGCTGTCAGCACAACTCTGGATGCATTTCAGGCCCACCCAAGGACAACCAGAGACGGCTATGCCTCCCTGGATGACCCTCCAACCTGCCTCCACCCACTGCTAGTGGCCCTTTGGAAACACCACTCAGATGGAGGACTCACCTGGTCAAAGAGCTTCAATGCCTCCCTACTGCCCAAGCTCCACGATGGGGCCCTTACCCCTCTGGTTTCTCTCTTGCCTCCCCTATCTTCCCCCCCAAGCCCATGTGTCTGCACTCTCTCTCTCTCTCTTCCTTTTACCCCCAAACCTCCCCCCCCTTCCCCTCTGCTATTCTATTCAGCTAGAAGCCGTCTCTCATAAGAAACCTCCTGCTGGACTTCTCTGGTGCCTCAGTGGTTAAAACCCACCTGCCAATGCAGGGGACACGGGTTCGGTTCCTGCTCTGGGAAGATTCCACACGCCACAGAGCAACTAAGCCCATGGGCCACAACTACTGAAGCCTGTGCTCTGCAGCAAAGAATAGCCCCTGCTCACTGCAACCAAAGAAAGCCCACATGCAGCAACAAAGACCCAGGGCGACCAAAAGTAAAAATAAATTATAAAAAGAAGACTTCCTGCCACCTTGGGTTACACTCCTCACCCTCCTCTAACAGCCCACCGAAGGAAGCAGCCCAGCCCACAGGCTCCAGGATCTGGGTTGGTTTGTGCTTCTGCAGCCTGGGTTCCTGGGGTGATAGAGCGAAGCCAGGACCCGCCTGAGATGAGAGGCTCCCATTGCTGGAGAGGAAGGTCTGGGATGTCTTTTAACAGGTAACTTCTCATCAAAGCATCCCAGCAAACCCTGGGGAGGAGCAGGGAGCCAGCTGACTATGAGACCCCATGGGCTCCAATGCAAGGTCATCAAAGTAGTGACTATGAGGCTGAAGTTGAACCAGAGGCCCTTTCCCCATTTTCCTTCCAGGAGCAACATAAGCCTCTCATTTTTGTTTAATTCATAGGCCTTCTCCACCAATGTCAATCCCCATGCAGAAGGTGGGAAAACCTTGGAGTCTAGTGTGATATAAAAATTAATAATGAAATGTGACATTTTTGCTACCCCAATTTTGTCCACACACATCATCTTGTTACCATTGCCTGGTATATCCCTGGTCCCACCAGATGGTGAGCCTGGGGGAGAAGGGTGGTGCCAGTGGCAGCTGGGCCTCCTCCCTGCATGGGGAGCCCCAGGCTGAGCAAACCTGCCCCAGCGTAGTCTCTGCGCATGTGGGACAGATAGAGGACAAGGAGACAGAGGTTGGGTACTGGGGGGATGGGAGGATGAATGGACGGATGGCCAGGTGGTGGCTGGATAAAAGGACAGATAAGTGTATTCATGAACAAATTTAAGGAAAATAAAGGAATAATGAACAGATGGACAGGTAGAGCGATGAATGGATGGACAGACGCATGAATGAACAGAAACAGATGGGTGGATAAAAGAACAGCAGACATTCCCACAGAAGGATGGGAAAATCTACCAGTTTTCTTCTTTAGCAGATCTGGGAAAGCCAGGTCAGGGCCTCAGATGCACTCTTGCTGGAAATGTTCCCATCTTGCAGTTGGCAGGAATGTCAGGATCCCCCAAGTACTCTGCAGGCTGCCTCTGGGCTCTGGAACCAGGGAGAAAGGCAGGAGTGGTCAACCGCGACCCCT
This sequence comes from Budorcas taxicolor, assembly GCF_023091745.1. Classification (NCBI taxonomy): domain Eukaryota; kingdom Metazoa; phylum Chordata; class Mammalia; order Artiodactyla; family Bovidae; genus Budorcas; species Budorcas taxicolor. Next base: position 27,209,994 of record NC_068927.1, on the reverse strand, counting down.
GGTGGTCAGGATAGGAATGACCGCCCCCTGGCCTGGTTTGGCAGCTCTGGCCTTCCTGGCCCTGCTAAGGAGCCTACCTTCACCCTAATTCCAGGCGCTGACCTTCTGGCCTATAGGCTGAGGTTCCCATCTAAATGTCCTCGGACAGCTCACAGCACGAATGGTGTGCGAGGCAGCAGGCCAGGCGTTCACTCACACTCTGAAGGGCCTCAGTTCAGTTTAGTTCAGTCACTCAGTCGTGTCCGACTCTTTGCGACCCCATGAATTGCAGCACGCCAGGCCTCCCTGTCCATCACCAACTCCCTGAGTTCACGCAAACTCATGCCCATTGAGTCGGTGATGCCATCCAGCCATCTCATCCTCTGTCGTCCCCTTCTCCTCCTGCCCCCAATCCCTCCCAGCATCACAGTCTTTTCCAATGAGTTAACTCTTCGCATGAGGTGGCCAAAGTATTGGAGTTTCAGCTTTAGCATCATTCCTTCCAAAGAACACCCAGGACTGATCTCCTTTAGAATGGACTGGTTGGATCTCCTTGCAGTCCAAGGGACTCTTACGAGTCTTCTCCAACACCACAGTTCAAAAGCATCAATTCTTCAGCGCTCAGCTTTCTTCACAGTCTTACTCACATCCATACATGACCACTGGAAAAACCATAGCCTTGGCTAGACAGACCTTTGTTGGCAAAGTAATGTCTGCTTTTGCATATGCTATCTAGGTTGGTCATAACTTTTCTTCCAAGCAGTAAGTGTCTTTTAATTTCATGGCTGCAGTCACCATCTGCAGTGATTTTGGAGCCCAAAAAAATAAAGTCTGACACTGTTTCCACTGTTTCCCCATCTATTTCCCATGAAATGATGGGACCAGATGCCATGATCTTCGTTTTCTGAATGTTGAGCTTTAAGCCAACTTTTTCATTCTCCTCTTTCACTTTCATCAAGAGACTTCTTAGTTCCTCTTCATTTTCTGCCATAAGGGTGGTGTCATCTGCATATCAGGTTATTAATATTTCTCCCGGCAATCTTGATTCCAGCTTGTGTTTCTTCCAGCCCATCGTTTCTCATGATGTATTCTGCATAGAAGTTAAATAAGCAGGGTGACAATATACAGCCTTGACATACTCCTTTTCCTATTTGGAACCAGTGTGTTGTTCCATGTCCAGTTCTAACTGTTGCTTCCTGACCTGCATATAGGTTTCTCAAGAGGCAGGTCAAGTGTTCTGGTGTTCCCATCTCTTTTAGAATTTGCCACAGTTTATTGTGATTCACACAGTCAAAAGCTTTGGAATAGTCAATAAAGCAGAAATTAATGTTTTTCTGGAACTCTCTTGCTTTTTTGATGGTCCAGTGGATGTTGGCAATTTGATCTCTGGCTGCTCTGCCTTTCTGAATGGCCTACTCCTAACCAAGCCACACTCACCTCTCCCTGGCCCCTCAGAGCAGCCTTGGAAATAGCTACTAGGCCTCCATTTTACAGGTGAGAAACCTAAGTCTCAGAGGGGCCTTGAGAGGCTTGCCAAGGTCTGTGGTGAGTGAGTTGCAGAGCCAGGATTTGAACTCAGACTGTCTCAGATTTCCTCCTAGGCTAGCTCCCTGCCTCCCTGACAGATCCTGCTGGGACAATTATGGCTGACTTTCTAAGCATCCCCGGTGGGTCCACAGCACAAATACACACAGCCCCTGGCTCTGCAGAACTCACCGTCTGATGGGCTTGTTCCCACCCCTTCATGATTCTGATAAGGAGTCAGAGGCTGATTTGAATCTCAGCTCCAGCCCTGAGTACTGTGCTACCTTGGGCAAGTCACTTAACCTTTCTGTGCTTCAGTTTCCTCATGGATGGAAAGAATCTGATAATAATCACAATTATATCACAGGCTTGTTGTGAAAATTAAGTGAGCTAACATACGTAGGAAGTATCAGGTACATAGTAAGGGCTCCTTCTCACCAGTATTCCGGTGAGTGGCATTGGGCTCAGACGAAGCAAAGCCTGAAAACTCACAAGTGTAGCAATGCCATGCTTACTTCCATTGTTTTTCAGAAGCAAGATGGAGACGAGGCTGGGCAGCAAAATGGGGAAGATGGTGGCTGTGGGCTCTGTGGCGATGGCGGCAGTGGAGGACGTCTTCCAGAAGCTTTTCTGCTTCTACCTACAGAGCCCCCCCCGGGGACCACAGACCTGGGAGGGGACATCGACTTCCCGCCAGCTCACACCCACAGCACAGGGCCTGGTGCCCACAAGGTGGTCAAATCTCAGCTCAGTGTGTCCCTAGTCAGTGACCACGGGGCATACGGAGCAAGACTTCAGCCGGTCAGCAAGTGGCGAGCCTTTGGACTGCAAGGCTGTCTTGGAGCTCTTTTTATCCCACACTCCTTCTTCCCAGGTTGCCAGTGGCACTGCATAAAGCACTCCCTCTAAGGTCAACGGTCTCCAGCCTATTTGGCTCCAGGGACTGGTTTCATGGAGGACAACTTTTCCACAGACCGGGGTGGGGAGGTATGGTTTGGAGATGATTCAACCAGTGAAAAAGTGAAAGTGTTAGTCACTCAGTCGTGTCCAACTCTTTGTGACCCCATGGGCTATAGCCCACGAGGCTCCTCTGTCCATGGATTTCACCAAGCCAGAATACTGGAGTATTCCCTTCTCCAGGGTATCATCCCAACCCAGGGGTCGAAACCAGGTCTCCTGCATTGCAGGCGGATTCTTTACCACTGAGCCACCAGGGTACGTTACATTTATTGTGCACATTACTTCAATTATTATTACATCAGCAGCCCCCCGGCCCTGAGATCATCACGTTAGATCCCAGAGGTTGGGGACCCCTGCTTAAGTTATATTCCCAGAACCTAATGTATGTAACCTGGACAAACATATGACTAAGGAAGAGACCCAAGATTTGTGGGAACATAGCAAAGAGTTTCTAAGGTATAAGAAGTGAGTAAATGGAAATCTCAGAGTTTATTAGAGAAAATGCATTACGTGACCCTAGGCTACCATTACTTTAATGACCTGACTTCGACCTGACTTTCCTTTCAGAGCATGTGGCCGCTGATTATGTATTTCAGGGTTTGTAAGCTGAAGCCATGGCATGTTATCTGGCCAGAGCTTTTTCAGTTTTTTGGAAATGCCTGTCCATGGGTTTTGCTCATTTTTCTCTGAAGTTGTTTATCTTTTCTTACTGATCCATAGGGGATCTTGATACCAACTCTGTGCTTACATGTTTTCCCAAATATGGCTTGTCTTTTCACTTCCTTTAAGGTGTATTTTGGGAAATAGAATTTTTTATTGGAGTATAGTTGATTTAAAATGTTGTGCTAATTTCTGCTGTACAGTAAAGTGATCAGTTGTACATATACATACATGTGTGTGCTCAGCTACTTCAGTCACGCCCGACTCTTTGAGACCCCATGGACTGTAGCCCACCAGGCTCCTCTGTCCATAGGGGTTCTCCAGGCAAGAATGCTGCCATGCCCTCCTCCAGGGGATCTTCCCGATCCAGGGATCGAACCCAAGTTTCTTGTGGCTCCTGCATTGGCAGGTGGATTCTTTAGCACTATCTGGGAAGCCCACATAACATATAGCCACTCCTTTTTTTAGATTCTTTCCCCATATAGGTCATTACAGAATATTGAGGGGAGTTCCCTGTGCTTTACAGTAGATTCTTCTTAGTTCTATTGAATCTATGTAGCAGTGTGTGTACGTCAATCCAGTCTCCCATTTATCCCTCCCCTGCCTTTCCCCCTGGTAACCATGTTTGTTTTCTACATCACAGATGTAGAAAAGAAGCCCCATGGCTTCTGTCTCAAACACAAATTAGCATGTGGTCAATTGTATCTGGCTTTTCATCATGGTTAACGCTTTTTTGATGTTTTCTTTAAGGGTTCTTGCCCCATCTTGAAGTCAGAAAGATGTTAATCTATATTTTCTTCAAACAGTATTAAAGGTGTGCTTTTGACATGTAAACCCTTAATTCATCTAGAGCTGATTCTTGTTTTTGGGGGTTTTGTTTTTATTTTTGGTTTGGGGTGGGTTGTTTTTTTTTTTTTGTTTTGTTTTTTTTCCAGATTTTTGGCCATTCAGCAAGGCATGTGGGATCTTAGCTCCCAACCAGAGACTGAACCTGCGCCCCCTGCAGTGGAACCCCGAGTTTTAACCACTGGACCACCAGGGAAGTCCCTAGAGCTGATTCTTGAGTCCAGTGTAAGGCTGAGATTTGAGAGGACTTCTTCCCCACACGTGTCACCCGCTCCACATGGTACCCCCTTCCCTGGTCTGCCAGCTTCCGCTGTCATATACCAGAGTCCCACATATGCCTTCTCCTGCTTCCAGGCTCTCCTTTCCATTCCTTTGGTCAATTTGTTTATCCCAGTGACAAATTTCCAAACACATGGGGATTTTTAAATTACATTTTTGTTATTACTAGCTCCACTTCATCGAGTTCAAAGAATGTGGTCTAATAGCAATTCTTTGCAGTTTTTTTTTGAAGCTTGCTTTCTAATCTAGTCAACTGTCAGGTTTTAAAGATAGCCCTTAAGAGCTTAAGGAGAATCTGATCACGGGAGACAAAATTCAATTAATGTCCGTTACATCAAATCTGTTTCTTATGTCATTCAGATCTTCTGTATCTTGGCTAGTTTGTTCAGCTTTGCCATCCGTAATTAAGAGAAGCATCTGAGGAACCTCCCTGATGGTCCAGCGGCTAAAACTCCGTGTTCCCTGGTTAGGTAATTAGATCCCACGTGCTCCAACTAAGATCCAGCAAAGCCAAATAAAATAATATATTTTTTTTAATAAAAGAGAGAAGCATTTGAAACATTCCACGTTGCTGGAGGATTTGTCAGCTTCTCCCTAGTCTATCAATTTTTAAAAGTCAGATTGGTTGAAGTAAACTGGCAGATGATAAAATTTACTTTTTAAATGATATGGATATCCACAACTACTGTCATGAGGGAAGGGCAAAGGCTGTGGAGCCAAAAGAAGCCATCCTAGCTTTTGAGGTAGGAGATAGATAGGGCCCCTGGGCTGGACAGCTGGTGTTTGTCAAGTGGAGTAAAACTGAAGCTTTGATCTCACCCAGGCACTCCAAGGGCAAAGCTAGTTGCAAAAGCTGAGCTCTGCTAAAGTAAAGAGATAAGGTGCCTGCTCCTGAGGTCAGAAAAACTTTCCTATCTGCACACGTGCATGTGTGTAATGTCCAGGAAGGACACTGGGGAGCAGGAAGGAGCAGGAAGGCTCCCTGGGGGTCAAAAAGGAAGGGGGCACCCTCCATAAGATGCATGGAATGCACCCACAGGCCTCTGCTGTAGGATCCATCTTAGCAAACAGTTGCACATGCATCTTGGGGAGGGTGCTAGGACCAGTCAGGTATAAAGAAAAAAAATGAAACAATTGGCCAAATGTAAACAAAGACCCGGAAGGACTGTCCTGTAGAAGTGATCTGAATCACCTCTTTACCACGCCCTTCAGGACGCCAGCACTCCTCCGGAGGTGCATGTCTCTGCCTTGCTTCTGTCTTAAATAAACAAACTGCTTCTGTGTGCACTCCCACACCTTATGCTGTGTCTCTAATAATAAACTTTGTACCTGTTTTTACAGTTTTTGTCTTCTTGAAACATTCTTGCTTTAAAATGGGAGGAAAGAGCCAGGGTCACTTTGCATCTCACCTCTACCCCTGGGGACTAGGATTCCTGGTTTTCATCCAGGCTTACCCAGGTTCGATTCCTGGGCAGGGAACTAAGATCTCTCTTCAGGACTGCTCACTGCTATCTCTCCAAAATCAGCTTTACCAGTCAAGGGCAGCTTCTTGGTCCAGACAGAGAAATCAGGAGAGGCTGCCAGACTGAGACCATTAAGGTGTGTTGTCATCTTTCTGCAAATGAAGGACCCAAGGGACAGTGTTCTGGGAAGCTTGTACAAGGCCTGGATGTGAGAAAGACCTGTTCAGAGAACGTGAAGTAGTTGAGTATGGCAGGAACAAGGAGGACAAGGAAGGAATGGTGGGAGACGTGAGCACAGGTAGGACCCCCAGGGCCTTTCAAGCTCCAGTGGGAAGTTTGACTATGAGGAGGGGGAGGGTATGGAAGGGTGTCAGCAGAGAAAAACATGTCAGCTTACAGGATGAAAAAATTCCCTCTGGCTTCTGAGTAAAGCTCAGACTGGGAGTGGGAAGCTAGGGAGGGCTGTGGAGAGGAGGATGGAGGCCAGGTCTGGACCACGGTCGATGGGAGGAGCACCAGAAGGCAGAGCCCTCGAGCATCCTGGTGGCAGCCTCGACTGGCAAGGGGAGCCTGGGAAGAGAAGCCCTGAGTGGGGCTCAGGACTCACCCCGGGGGGCAGAGGGTTCCCCAGTTGGCACACAGGGGATAGATTGAAGGATAAAGACTGCACGCCCCAGACCCCCGAGCCGTGCTCCTTCCTAAGCAGCGTAAACTAAGCCTGTGCACCGCCAATGCTGAGCCCCGGCGCTACAACTACTGAAGCCCAAGAGCTCTAGAGCCCGTGCCCCGCAGCAGAAGTCTCCAGCGAGAAGCCCGTGCACAGCTAGTCCTAGTGCTCCGCAACGAGTGTGCACAGTAACGAGACCCAGAGCGGCCAAAAATTATGCTTAAAAAGAGCACGTGGCCAGGCTTAGCCAAGGAACTAAAGGAGAAACAGGCAGATGGAGATCTATAGGATGAAGTTTGAATTTCAGATAAACAGTGAACTTTTTTTGTATCTGTCCCCCAAATCGAGTATCTTGTGCTTTATTGGGTAACCCTCATTCAACACTCCTCCCCCCGTACACACGCTATGCCTTTCTAAAAAAACAGCAGCAAAGCAACACAGAAATTGCTAGTCTGCGGCCCTTCTGGCTTCGACTTGTCATCCCTCACCAGGTGCCTCCTCGGAGTCTCTGGCCCTGAGCAGCGGCCCTGCCCAGACACGACCCCTGCCATCTTCCTGCTAAGTCTGGAAGCCCCTGAGCGCTGCGCCCGATGTGGAGTCCAGGCAAGGCCAGGACCCTGCTGGGAGTGAGAGGAGGACACGGAGGCCCCGCAAGGGCTCCCTCATCCCTGCCCCCACACCCAGCTGGGGCATTTCTGGGAAGTGGTCCCTGCCCAGAGCATGAACCCCAACCGGGCTCAGGGCCACACACCTGGGGCTGTCTACTAGATTTACTAGCCCCATTCCGTGTCACTGTGGCCAAATCCTCCGTTGGCAGCCCAGGCTTGGTAGGATCTAATGGGCCAGGTCCACGCTGGGGTGGGGGTGGGGGAGGGAGATCCCAGGCAAGGCCCTGCTTTACTGGGCTGCGGAGTCAGCCTGGGACACCACTCCTTGGAGCTGCCCAAGAGAGGGGCTGGAGATTCCCATGATCCTCGGGACCCTCATTGGAATGGGGACTCATCCCAAGGCCTGGGGAGCCGGGTACAAGCCAGAGCTGGCCAAACCAGGGGAGCTTTGATGGGGGCTCACAGCACCCTGATAGAGGCAGGGGGACACTCTGCCTGGAGTAAGGTGGGAGAGAGACCTTCTCTGTGGGAAAATTGGAGAGATTTCATGGGAGACACGATAACTGAGCCCCTGAGAATATCACTAGATCAGAGAATTGGGGAACAGAGGGGTAGGGTGATCGGTGGCAATGGCCTGGAGGCTGTACCACGTGGAGAATGTTCCTAAAATGACCAAAGGCCAGCAAGGCTGGGGCAGAGGCAGCTCTGGGGAAAGTGGCAAAGCCAAGGGACACAAGATGTGCCCAGAGAGGAGCCGGACCTTAGATGGATCAGCCTCCGAAACTCAGGTGGCACTGCTAACAATAATAACAAATATGAATGATAGCGGTAACCATGCACTGAGCACTTACTTACCCTCTGCTGAGCCTCTTCATAACCAGTCCATTCTAAAGGAGATCAGTCCTGGGTGTTCACTGGAAGGACTGATGCTACAGCTGAAACTCCAGTACTTTGGCCACCTCATGCGAAGAGTTGACTCATTGGAAAAGACTCTGATGCTGGGAGGGATTGGGGGCAGGAGGAGAAGGGGACAACAGAGGATGAGATGGCTGGATGGCATCACCGACTCGATGGGCGTGAGTTTGCATGAACTCCGGGAGTTGGTGATGGACAGGGAGGTCTGGCGTGCTGCGATTCATGGGGTTGGAAAGAGTCGGACACGAATGAGCGACTGAACTGAACTGAAGCCTCTTTATATGGGATATTTTATTTACCCTCCTAAACAGGTATTACTATTGCCCCTGTCTTACAGAGGGAAAACTCAGGCACAGACAGGTGGAATGGTTTGTCCGTGGTCACACAGCTGTCAAGTGGCAGGGCTGGCATTTGAGCTCCGGCCATCCAGCTCTGGAATTGAACCATTATTTGTGTAAGAAATGAACAGAGGGCAGAGGTCCCCCCTGGGAGAAAAGGGATCTGGCTCCAGTTCCCGCCCTGTGATGTTCAAAGTCACCAAAATCTGTCTGATGGCCCGGAGCCAGTCACTGAGACCCCGTCCCAGCCCACTGCTCCAGATATGCCCAGAGCACAAGACACCAAGAGCCAGAGCAGGCGGCTGTGTTGGGAAAGAGAAGTGGCTATGTAGGCAGGACTGGCATTCCTCCTGCTGGTCACTCAGCACGCACAGTTCTGGAGGCAGGGCCTCTCCATCTGGTGTGTCATCTCCACAGACAGGCGACCACAGCATCTCCATTGGTTTTGGACCCACCAGCTTCTTATGTGGGCCAACATCGCCCCCTGGTGGGAAGCCTGGGAAATGCGCTGGCTTCATGAGTGGTCTTCGTCTATCAGGACCGGTCAAGGGCAATGGTGATTCTCTACAACAGTGACAGCTAACATAACAAATAAGGAGAAAACAAGAATGTGCAGCATAACAAGAGACTTGCATAATTTATACCAATTTATAAATACTGTAGGCGCCTCCCAGCTCCAAGAGTATAGACCAACAAATGTGAGATTTAGAACCTACATCCTCACACCTACCAGGGGAAATTCAAACCTGCCCAGTCCTCAAAATGCCTGGCCACTGGAGCTCAGGTGGAGGGGAACGAGGCACTCCCCTCCCACCTCCAGGAAGTCCTATGGCCCCAGTCAGTAGTCTAAATGGCCTATAGTGGCCTGGGGACTGGAGGAAGAGCCTCTGGGAAGGACAGGATCTTCTGATCTTCGGGAAAGGTGGGCTTGGAGTTAGTCCACATAATCTGGGAGCAAACGGAAAAGAAACTTCGGACACAGGCTGATGAGGTCTCAAGCACTAGGTGGGTCTCTAAGCACTGGGCTGGGGACTCCCGGCCTGGGATGACCCTCTCCCCAAGGAAGGAAGCAGAGCCTTTCCAGCTGGTCAAGACCCTGCCCCCAGCTGCCCTAGGCCAGCTGCCCCACCCTACTATGACCTCTTCCCCCCTGGTCTCATTCAATCTGCATAGAGCTCTGGGACAGGGCAAGACCAGAGCCATCTGTCCCCAGGTCACAGATGTGCAAACCGAGGGTCAGTGAGAAATGACAGGTCCAAGGTCAGATAGTGAGACTCAGAGCCAGGCGCTGAAACATGACCTTTTGACTCCGCGACCAGTGCTCTGGTCACAGGCCTGGCCAGCTGGGCCGAGGCACCAGGGGCGAGCTGGCTGCCCCCACGTGGGGCTGACCTGCCTTGGAGCAGAATGCCAGAGGAGGCAGAGCAACATCCTGCCCTCTGGGCCTGGGGAAGCCACGGAGGTGGAAAAGGCCCCCAAGAGGCGACAGTGGCCTCTGGCCTCCAGCAGCGGGCCTGCCATCTTCTCTTCTGCAGGCAGCCAGAGAGGCTGGGAGCTCCGGGCCAGAAGTCCAGGTCGTCCAGGCTACTGCACCATCTGGGAGGAGGTGAACACCTCCATCTCTGCCTCGGCCTCTGCCTCTGAGCGGCACCTCTGAGAGCAGAACCACAGGAAGAGGAAGAAACCTGCAAGAAAAGACCAGTCAGCGGGACCACGGAGCCGCCTGGGGCCTCCCTCCAAACCCAGGCGCCTTCTCGGTCGGGGTGAGCCGGGCCTCCCTGAGGCCCAGGAGTCATGTTCAGAAGCCCTCACTCTAGGAAGTCAAAAGGGATGGAGTACAGCAGCTGGAGGACCAGCTGCAAGCCCGTAGATTGCCTTTGTGCAAATTACAAGGAGGTGCCCCCTCTCTGTGGGCTGGCGTAGCCCCAAACCAGCCTGTTTGGGGCCAAACTTCAGCCCCTGACTTGCCCCCTTGACCTGGAGCCCTTCAGCAGTAGACCAGTACCTGCTGTCCACCACCCAGCCCCCAGGGGTTTCCTCCTCACCGTCCACAGGCCCTACCGTAGAGCGAGTTGAAGATGGTGAAGAGGAAGAGCTGGGGCAGCAGGAAGACACTGAAGGAGAAGAAGGCCAAGGCCCAGGTGGTGCCCAGCAGCACGGTGAGGCCCAGCACGGTGATGGCGTCCCGGCAGGCCCGGGTGCCCGGTGCCTTCTCCTGTGCCCGCAGTTTGTTCAGGACCCTCAGCGCCCAGGCCAGCACCACCAGGTTGAAAAGGGACGTGAGGCCACCATAGCCCATGACCAGGACACTGTGCACCCAGGAGCTCTGCACCCAGCATCTGCAGGGGAGGGGTAAGTGCCGGGGTGGGTACGGCTCCCAAGGCCCGAGGCGGGGAAGCCACGGTCTCCTAGGCCTCTGGACTGTCTCCTGAATCCTGTCCCCATCATTTCTTGCCTGACTGCACACATGGCAAAATCCTGAACCTGGCTTTCCAGCCAGGCCACAGGGCGTGGGGGTGGGTAAAAAATGGGTGAAGTGGGTCAAAGGTACAAACTTCCAGTTATAAAATAAGTAAGTCTTGGGGATCTAATGTACTGTATGATGACTATCATTAGTAATACTGCATTGCAGGGGAATTCCCTGGCAGTCCAGCCATTAAGGGTCTTTCTTGGAAAAGACCCTGATGCTGGGAAAGATTGAGGGCAGAAGGAGAAGCGGGTGACAGAGGATGAGATGGTTGGATGGCATCATTGACTCAACGGACACGAGTCTGAGCAAACTCCCAAAGACAGTGAAGGACAGGGAAGCCTGGCATGCCACAGTCCATGGGGTTGCAAAGAGTTGGACATGACTGGGCCACTGAACAACAACCACCAGCAGCTGTTAAGACTCCATGCTTCCACTGCAGGGGGCACAGGTTCAGTCCCTGGTCCATGAACTAAGATCCCACGTGCTGTGAAGTGCGGACAAAAAGTTAAAAATAAAATAAAAATAAATAATACTGCATTGCATATTTGAAAGTTGCTAAGAGAGTAGAGTTCTTACCGCAGAAAAATAAATTCTATAACTACATATGGTGACGGATGTTAACTTATGCTGTGTACCTGTAATTAATATAGCATTATATGTCAAGTGTTATATGGGCTTCTCTGATAGCTCAGTTGGTAAAGAATCTGCCTGCAATGCAGGAGACCCCGATTCAATTCCTGGGTTAGGAAGATCCACTGGAGAAGGGATAGGCTACCCACTCCAGTATTCTTGGGCTTCCCTGTGGCTCAGCTGGTAAAGAATCCACCTGCAATGTGGGAGACCTGGGTTTGATCCCTAGGTTGGGAAGATCCCCTGGAGAAGGGAAAGACTACCCACTCCAGTATTCTGGCCTGGAGAAGTCCATGGACTTTAGAGTCCATGGTTATAGCAGAGTCGGGCACGACTGAGCGACGTTCACTTTCACTATATGTCAATCATACTTCAACTTTAAAAATAAAACATGTAAAAATTTTTGTAAGAATACATACATATGTAGTAAGGGTTTTTTAAATGCAAGTGAATGAAAGTTGCAAAATCCAGGGTAAGAGGAGTGGGGGAGAGGTGAGGAAGACTCAGGAGAAGCCAGTTCTTAGTTGGGGGGGGCTCACTAACACCTCTGCATTGACCCACCTCCTGTCCTATGGAAGTGTCACTTCAGTTATTTTGCCCATGTCAGCAAATTATATAATAAAACACACATTCAAAGAGTCCTAAGTCACACTTCCTCAGAGAAACCACCTGACCCTCACAGTGAGAGGAATTAACCTCACCTCAGCCTCATTCTCAAAAGTCCTCTCCAACACCACAGTTCAAAAGCATCAATTCTTTGGCATTCAGCTTTCTTTTTTTTGAACTGTGGTATTGGAGAAAACTCTTGAGAGTCCCTTGGACTGCAAGGAGATCCAACCAGTCCATCCTAAAGGAGATCAGTCCTGGGTGTTCATTGGAAGGTCTGATGCTGACGCTCCAATACTTTGGCCACCTGATGTGAAGAACTGACTCTTTGGAAAAGACCTCGATGCTGGGAAGAAATGAAGGCAGGAGGAGAAGGGACAACAGAGGATGAGATGGCTGGATGGCATCACCGACTCGATGGACATGAGTTTGAGTGAACTCCGGGAGTTGGTGATGGACAAGGAGGCCTGGCGTGCTGCGATTCATGGGGTCGCAAAGAGTCAGACACGACTGAGCGACTGAACTGAATTAAAAAGCCCGGCACTGTGCCCAGAACTCTCATTTCCCGGAGGCTGGGGTGGGCAGAGGTTGGGGACCAGGGAGTCAGGCTGCCTGTGACCAAGTCCCACCTCTGCCTGCCCCTACTGGGTCTCCCTGGGCAGGGCTCCTCAGCTGCCTGTGCCTCCGTTTCCCTGACAGTAAACAAGGGCTGACAATACCACCTGCTCCCGCTGTGAGGATCAGTCAGCCCTGAGCAGGCCTGAGCTGATCTCAGTCAGGAGAGGAGAAAGGCCACATGGCCATCTGCTGGTGATGGGTCTACAAGGGGTTATTAAGCTGTTCCTTCCATGTTGCCTGTTAGAAACATTTCATCACAAGGAAAAGATTAATGTCCTAGGGCACAGGAAGGAGGGGCAGAGTCTGTTCCTCAGAGCCCCCCAGAGACCCCCCTCCCCCCCACACATACGCTGTGCCCGGTCCCTGGGTTGTTCCCAGCCCCCACAACACTCTCTTCTCCGACCAGGAGGGTTTGAGAGCTGGCGGTGCCATCCTACGCCCAGGTCGGGGGGTGGGGAGGAGCCAGGAGAGTGAGTGAAGCAAGGTGATGAGGAGAAAGGAGAGTCGGGTAGAAGCTGAGCTCCACCGCAGAGCCTGAGAGCCGCCGGAGCGTGTCTGGCCGACAGCTGCCAGGAGGCAGATGCTTCCTAAAGTTAGCTGGCGGCGATGTAATAACTCATCCAGCCGGAGACCTTGAGGATCCAGCAGAAGGGGCGAGGCAAAGCCCCCTGGAAACCACGCCCTCTGGAAGCCGCAACCCCCTCCCGGCCCCCGCAGCCAGCGCCCCGCCCACAGGACGCCCCATCTAGAGCCCGAGGACCTAGTCACCCTGCTGCCAGAGCCAGGGAGCCTGCCGCAGCCTTGAGCGCACTCACATTGACATGGTCTTGAAGCCCGTGCTGTTTCCCTGGCTGTCGGAGAGCTGGATCCTGCAGGGTCCGTAAACTGAGCTCTTGACGGCAAGAAGGAGCAGCACTAGGAAGGCCGGGACCCCTGAGGAGTGGGACAGAGGCTCAGAGTCCTGTCAGGAGATCCCAGAGATGCGCTGCTATAACAGTTCTACTGGGCAAGTAGTGGGGAAGGAAGGAGACTGCTCTGAGCCCCCAGCCGCTGTCAGTGTGGTCCAGACTCAGAGGAATTAGCCTGCCTAGTGGCCTTAGAGAAGGCGATCTTCCCAGGGAGTGCAGTGGTAAAGAATCTGTCTGCCAATGCAGGAGACGTGGGTTCGATCCCCGGGTCAGGAAGATCCCCTGGATAAGGAAATGGCAACCCACTCTAGTATCCTTGCCTGGAAAACCCCATGGACAGAGGAGCCTGGTGGGCTACAGTCCATGGAGTCACAAGAGTTGGACACAACTGAGCGCCCATGCTCGCACACACACTTAGAGAAGGCTGATATGAGTGAGGGCTCTAGGGTGGGATTGCAGCTGTAGCAGCAGTGGTCCTGCTGGGAGGGTGTGGCTGGGAGGTAATTGGAGAGAGGATTTGGGAACTGGTGAGGAAACAGAGAGGCTAGGGATGCTGATGACGGTGGTACGAGATGGTGGTGAACACAAGGATGAGGATGGTGGTGGTGATGGAGGTGGAGGCGACGGTGGAGGTGACTGATGATGGTACGGAAGATGGTAAGGAGAGTCGTTCTGGAGGTGGAAGTGGTGATAATAGTCATGTAGGAAGTGGTGGTGGGTGTTGGCAGGGATGGTGACCGTGGTCATGGCAATGGAGGAGAAAGAAAAGGACAGAGGGGACAGACACCCTAGACCTGCGGGAAGCCTCAGGAAGCAAGAGGGCAGGGAGACGGTGCTTACCCCAGCCCACCGCACAGAGCTTGAGCACGTATCGGGGGATGTAGATGTTGTAGACACGCCCCAGTAGGAGGTAGAGGTTGAAGCCTTCAATGGCCATCCAGGTGAGGCAGCTGAGCAGCGCGTAGTGCAGGGTGGCGGCCAGCGCCACGCACGCTGCCCCGGGCACTGGGGGCGTGGCCAGCACAGGGCTCAGCAGGAAGGCGATGTTGAGGAGCAGCACGGAGGCATGCAGGTTCATGTGGATGCGTGTGACTGAGTCACTCTGCTTCCTGCGGGTGGGAGCATGGCCTTCTGCGACCTGGATGTCACCAGGCAGCGCCACTCCCTGGGCTCATAGACACTTAATGACCAGGACACAGGTCAAGAGGGGCAGGGACCCAATAGCAGCCACACACAGTGAGGCTGGTCTCCTGCCTCCACTCCACCCCCATCCCGCCTTCTGCCTTCCGGGAAAGCCCACCTGACTCTCGCGGGGCCAAGTAGAAAAGAAGGAGGCATTCTGGGCAGCAGTGGGTGGGCAGGCCCAGCATGAGGGCAGGGGAATACCTGGCCTGGACGTGCAGCAAGACAGTGAGCAGCGAGGCCACGATGGAGATGCTGCAACCCACCAGGGAGATGTAGGTGAGAGGCGCCAGCAGCTCTGCAGGGATAGGGGCCTGGGAGAGTTGCTGTGGGGGGAAAGGCAGGGGCAGAAGCATGGAAATGCCCTCTCCTGCCTGAATCAAAGACCTGCCAAGATTTCAGCTCCAAGCCTCCATCCCCTACAATCCCATCCGCGATCCTGATTTGAAAACAGCCGTGGCAGACACAGCGGATTTTCTGTCTCTCGACTCCCACCTCTCCTTCCTCCCCACCTTCACTCTCTTAGGCCCTGGGGTGGACCCTCCCCTGCTCCTGCTGTGTGCAGTCAGGGCACCAGGCCTGGCCTATCAGAGCCCTCCCAGAGCCCACAGTGATTGGTTAAGCGATGGACATGTGACACACTCTAGGCCTATGGGACTCAGTCCCAAGATTTTGGCTGGCAGAATTGGTAAGAAACCTGAACCCTAGTAGGACCTACAACAGGAAACACTAGCAGCCATATTATTATTCCGCGGGGCGAGAATGTCTGAGAACTAAGCTAGCACAAAGCAAGCGCAGTGGAGAGACTGAGGTAGAGTCCTGTCTTGGTGATATTGAGTCCCTGGATCAAGCCATGCCTGAAGCCTAACCCAACCTTTCAGGGAACATGAACTCGTAAGTTTCTTCCCCCCCTCCCCAATTAAGTCCCTTTGAGTTGGATTTCTGTCCCTTGCGCCAGCTTTTACCTTTCTGCTCTGTCCTAGATGTGGGGCCCTCTGCACCTCTGATCACCCTCGTCCAGACTGGATGCACACATACCATAAGAACAGCAAAGTAGGTGAGGTGGTTGCAGCGGCAGAGCACCTGGGAAGGTGTGGGCCGCTCTGTGCGACAGCCCTCGGGGCTCCAGGCCCCCCAGTGGTGCTTGCTGGCTCTCTCCTTCCAGAAGACACAGGTCACTGTGTAGCCTTCCTAAAAGGAAATGCTGGAGTTGGGTGCATCCAAGGGGTGGTGGGGAAGGGCATGGATCAGGGTCTGGAAATTGTGGGGCCAAACGTGACTCAGCTGCACCCTTGTCAACATTTTACCAGGCACCAGCTGTGCTTTAGCATCAGACAGACCCAGATTCCAGCCCCACCTCCACCCTGGACTCTGAGAGAGACCTGGGAAAGTCACAGAGGTTCTCTGAGCCTCAGTTTATTCATCTGCAAAATGGGATCATTTATACTCAAGATACAGGCTTCCCAGGTGGTGTTAGTGGCTAATGCAGGAGACATAAAAGATGCGGGTTCAATCCTTGGGTCAGGAAGATCCCCTAGAGGTGGGCATGGCCACCCACTCCAGTATTCTTGCCTGGAAAATCCCATGGACAGAGGAACCTGGCAGGCTATAGCCCATAGAGTTGCAAAGAGTCGGACATGACTGAAGCAACGTAGCACGCATACTCAAGTCACACGGATGGTGGAGTCATCAAAGACAAGAAGGAATCTTGAGTACCCAGCTCTGGCCAATACAGGTGCTCTATGATCAACTCTCCCGTTTCCCCTCCTCGCCATGGGGAACAATGCTGGTCCAGACCCGTCCCAGTGAGGGAGAGAGTCATTTACAGACAACCCTGATGCCAAGCTGTGTGGTTGGAGAGGTGAGGGAAATGAAACAGGCATGCCATGGAAACCCGCAGAGGAAGGGGTGGAGGGGTCCTGAGAAGGGAAGGGACAATGAGGACTGAGGCCTTAAAGGACACATCAGATTTTCTCTAAGTGGAGCAAGGACATACCAGGTGGAGGGAACTGCAGGGGCAAAAGCTCAGAAGAATGAAATGAAATGATGACGGAGAAACTGGGAGTGCAGAGCACTTCTGATGAGACGGAGTGAAGATAGGGCCAGAGTGTAGGAGCTCTGGGCTTTGCAGGAATGCCTTCAGGGCTTGTGCCCACCCAGCAGCCCTTCTTCCTTCTTTTGGCATCAACATCTGTACTTTCCTTGAGGACCCACCCCTCTCCCAGTGACAGGTCATATAAATCCAGCCCAGTCCCTGGGCCATGTGACCACAGCCTGGCCAGTCCACCCCATCCCCCTGGGAACTGTGATGGTTCAGGGACGGACACATGATGCGACTGGACCTTTTGGATCTGTTATGGGATCCTGATTTGCACTGGCAAGAAAGAGCCCCCTGAGAAGAGGGGAAGGAGGTCCAGCACTTCAGCTGCCATCTTGCCACAGAATGGAAAGCCAAGGCAGGAAACCACTGCTGAGAAATGGACACTGAGCCATTACGGCACCGTATCCGCTCCTGGATCCAGCTGTACCTGAAGCAGTCATGGACATTTCATGTACAGGAGGCAATAAATTCCCTTTTGTGTTCAACCTGGCTTGAGCTGATTTTCTATCATTTGTGATTCAAAGAATCCTGACCAATGAGTGACTAAAAGCTTCTCTCTCATTTCTTTGGCAGGAATTTTCAAAACATTTCAAAATAAAATTTAAAGCAGTTTGTTTCTAAGATAGTTCCACAGGGCTGGGTTTGCTCAAACCAACAACATTCAATGGGATAGCTACAAGAGGGTAGGGATGGGCTGGAAATGGGGGTGTCCCCCAACAATACCAGGCTTTGGTTGTGCCAGAAGCTGATGTTCACTGGTTCGCTGAGGTTGCTCACGTATCCATGGCTCAGCTGGGCCCCCAGAACATAGTTGCTGAGCAGAGATGAGTTGATGTCTTTCTGGAAGGGCAAGAGAAGGAGGGCTGACTGGAGGGAACAGAAGGAGACCCTGGATGAGGTCTGAGAACCCCCTTCCCCAGCCCCTCCTCCCTGGATGAGAACAAGCAGCATGGCATTCATGTGCGCAGCTGTGCCAACCTGCTAGGCTTTGCACGTGCTGCCCCTTTCTCGTGGAGCCCCGTCTCTCATCACCTCCACCCTCACTTCCCATTTGTTAAATGGATTCCAGCCTTGTACCCTCCACCTCACCCTACCCCAACTCACTTTCAAAGCCAAGCTTAAAAGGCACCTCCTCTGGAAGCCCTCCTGGATTGCTAATTGGGAACCATCCTGACCCCACCCTGACTCATTCATCCCTTTGAATCTATGATTATACTTAACCTTGAGCTAAAATTAAGTCTCTAAGGTCCTGGTCTAATTGTTGAGATAGAGAGTTCTCTGAGGACAAAGATCTTGTGACCTACTTGTCTGCCTCCCGTTTAGGGACAGGTGCACACACAGAAGATTTCTTAAGTCTCATTTGCATATTATAATAGTGCCTTCCTACTATTCTGCTCAGACAGAGGCCCAGAGAGGGGCGCTGACTGGCTGAGGTTGCAGATGGCCAGGAGGAGACATGGATGCCTGCACTGCCCCCAGGAAGGGGCCAGCACCCACCCTGCATGGCCCACCAGCCAGGGCTGACCTGGAAAAAGCGGGTGCTGGAGAAGTAGATACAGATGAGACGAAGATCCCCAGAGCGTGTCCTGCAGGCATTCTGGGTCAGCTCGGCCGGGAACTGCATGGCGTGCTGGGGCTGGGCCTGCAGAGGGCCAGAGACAGGCTGGGCCCCATGTCCACAGTCCTCCAGACCCACAACACCTTCACTGTTCCCCACTCTCCGGGGAGCCCTCCCGGCCTTGCCCCCAAGCACTTCCTATCTTGGAGCCTCCATGCACAGAACCCTCTCCTGCCAGGCTGCACCTCCACCCGAGAGCCTAGGCCTTCCCTTCAGGCTGTTCTGGTCTTGAGCTGGGGTCTTTTCTCCCACTTAGGTGGGGCCCTGAGGATGGAACATCAGCACCCAACACCCAGGCATTCTGCAGGAATCACACCAGGGCCCTCACAGGGGGCTACCTCACCCCAGGAACCTGCAAAAGCAGGAAATCAACCCTGAATATTCATTGGAAGGACTGATGCTGAAGCTGAAGCTCCAGTACTTTGGCCACATGGTGTGAAGAACTGGTTCATTGGAAAAGATCCTGATGCTGGGAAAGATTGAGGGCAGGAGGAGAAGGGGATGAGAGGACAAGATGGTTGGATGGCATCACTGACTCAAGGGACATGAGTTTGAGCAAACTCAAGGGGACAGTGAAGGACAGGGAAGCCTGGCGTGCTGCAGCCCATGGGGTCACAAAGAGCTGGACACGACTGGGTGACTGAACAACAGCTCACAGCTATTAAGGCAGAGTCCAGAGCCCGGGCTGGTGGGAAGGCGGGTGATGGGCCCTGGGGAAAGTCTAGACCTTCAACCCCTGGAGCATTTCTGGGGTAGGGGCTCTGAATACACTCAATCCCTGGGCATCTCTGACCTGGAGGGCCTTCTCCACAGCGGCACTGCTCAGAGAGAGGCCAGTGAAGTTGCAGTTCAGCCTGAAGGCCAGTGCCTGGATGATGTGCGTCTGCAAGGTGAGGTTGTGGCCCCCGAAGCTGGCATTGAGCAGCCTCAACTCTAGGCCATGAACGAGACTGAGGGTGAGAGAGACAGCCAGATCCCCAGGTAAGGATGGAAGCAAGAGGGACCCTCCACAGCCTCCCCGAATCCCACACCCCTGTCACTCCCACCTCCAAATATCTGCACACACAGTGTTCCTGGCACACCCTTACCTCTCCACCCCGCCCATCTCCTTCTCCCATTAACTCTTGCTTGGGTCCCATTTTATCGCCACCTCCTCCAAGAAGCCTTCCCTGGCTGCTCCCCACTGGCTGAAATGCCCCACAGTCCCTACACTTCCCTGTTAGGTTATCAGCATTGGCCTGTCACCCTGAGCACCTAGGGTTTTGAGTCAGAGACCTCGGAGAGCCCAGTCCGTTCTTGGAGCCCCTTCCCAGAAAAATGCACAGAGACCCACGATTCTGCACTGGTCTCATGGTGCCCACAGCTAAGGGCCCCCAGCCAGACAGTAAACTCAGCGAGAACAGGGGCACGTCCATCCCACAGCTCCAGAGCTTGGTGCCTGGCACACAGCAGGTACTCAGTAAATGAGTGTTGAATAAATGAATGAGCAGTCTACACTGGAGTGCCCCTGGGCCACCGAGTCAAGATACAGGCTGGGGGTGGAGGCAGAGGGGACTCTGAGCAGGCGAGGAGGGATGCCCGACTCACTCAGCAAAAGACATGTTGCTCCTCCTCTTAGCTGCTGCCTCCATTCTCTTCATCCAGTCCAGGGTCTCCTGGGATGCCTCTGCGAGGAACGAGTCCAACAACCGCCTCAGCCTCTGTCCACAGCTGTCCCCCCAGCATCCCCCACCCCTGGCCATCCCATGGCCTCTGGCTCTTCTGCCCCAGGGCAGAAGTGCCCTCTTTTCAATCTCCTTGGTTTGAGGCCACCCCAGCTTCACATCAAAGTCAGAAGTCCCGGCTAGGATGTTTCTTGCACCTCAGGGAAGCCCTCTTACCTGCCATCCTGCTCTGAGACGCCAAGAGGCACAGGTAGAGGAAAGGGGCCCAGCAGCAATCCATGTTGTGTATCAAATCTCCTCCAGGAACTGGCTCCCACTCTGGAAAACGTGCATGTCTCTGTGACCACAGTACATGAGCCTCCTCTCACCCTAGGCATCTGGCCTGTCCCTAGATTAGTAGGGCAGCATCTTACCTGATCCTCACACTCCTGCATTCCACAGATGCGGAAACCGCAGCTCAAAGAGCAAGGGGCTTACTTCGAGTGAGGCTGCCTGAAGCCAGATCTCCTTGAAACCTGAATCCTGGACCATTTTTACCAAACCTTGCCATTTGCAACTCTGTCTGAGTCACTCCCTCCTCCCCGAAAAAGGTCTCTCTGGGGGCCTCCCCAGGACTCTGACCTCACCCATGGGAAAGTTGGGAGTTTCTTGTCATTAACCCTGTCCAGCCCTGTCATTCGCCCACCATGTGACTTTGGGCAAGAATCTGTCCCTCTCTGATGAAACTGCCAGCAGCAGCCACTGTGGGGAATTGGAAAGTTAGAAGGGAAAAAACAAGAACGAAGAGTCTGGGGAGAAGGATAGCTTTGATGATAATCATGGATGGTCAGAGGCCACCAAGAATCACGACAGCTGGAGGACAACAGGAGAACCACTGCCTTTGTCCACAAAGAATTCCTCCAATGCCCATTTTAAAGTAGAATGTGATTCGAACATATTTTTAAGTACTCTATTCAACATTTGCTTTGAAACCTCATCTTCCTTTTCACCTATTTTTGTGACTGCCAGAAACCACAGCAGCTGCTAGTTATGAATTAAGATGTCAGGCTCAAATTTTTGAAAATAAATCCAATGATTTGTTTTTTTTTTTAAAAAAAGGATCCTGTCCCTTTCTGCCATAATTCCCTCAGTTTTAAAATGAATGGACCAATTTCTGCTTAAACATAGCAAATTTATGTCTGCCCCTGAAGCTCCACTAAAATGAGACTGAATGGGACATCCCTGCTGGTGCAGTGGTTGAAACTCTGTGCTTCCAATGCAGGGGACATGAGTTCAATCCCTGGTTGGGAACTAAGATCCCACATGTTGTATAGTGAGGCCAAATATTTGTTTTAATTAAGAAAAAAAAGAAAACAAATTTCTAAAAACTAAAAAAAAAAATGAGAGAGAATGAATAAAATAGACACAAAGCCACGAAACACAGGACAATGGGAAAGAAGACAGCAGCAGATGAGAGATCTCAGTAAGACTTTGGCAGTCACGAAGCAGGTGGCTGCCTGGCTTTAAAAAAACAAAAGCAGGCCATGAAATGTTGAACCCAAGTGCTTGCGTCAGGGAGAAGTGAGTACGGGGGTGTGGGATCAGTGAGGGACAGGGAGAAGGCAGCGAGGTCAGCTACGGGGGAACTTAGGAACTAGAGGCTTTGGAATCTCTGAAGGCAGGATGGAGGGTGAGGCTAAACATGGGGGGCGGGGGGGTTGTTGGCTGTGAATCTTTAAAATGACCAGCTGGGTCTCCATATCTCCTCTGTCACCTGGAACATCCTCACCACCTTCCCCTCCCCAACCCTGTCCCAACTCAAAGTACATTCTCTGGAGACAGTGCACCAGAGAGAATCAGAAGGGTCCCATTCTGTGGAGTGCCATCCTGGTACAGGAAAATGAAGCCATATGCCCTCTCTACCGCCTCCTCCAATCAGCTTCCAGAAGACTGCAACAGCCAGGTAACGATGCTCCAAGGCAGGAGAAAATTTTTCTCTGAAGAACCAATCATGCCAAGAAAATTATCCTCTAGTTACTGACATTTTGGTGCTCCTTAATATAACGGCCAAGACCAAACTTAAGGTGAAGCTTCACCAGTCACCAAGCCCTACCAGGAAATTAAGTTCTTAGTGCTCAACCAAGGATCCCTCAGTTCAGTTAAGTTCAATTCAGTCACTCAGTCATGTCGGACTTTTTGTGACCCCATGAATTGCAGCACACCAGGCTTCCCTGTCCATCACCAACTCCCGGAGTTTGCTCAAATTCATGTCCATCAAGTCGGTGATGCCATCCAGCCATCTCATCCTCTGTCATCCCCTTCTCCTCCTGCCCCCAATCCCTCCCAGCACCAGAGTCTTTTCCAATGAGTCAACTCTTTGCATGAGGTGGCCAAAGTACTGGAGTTTCAGTTTTAGCATCATTCCTTCCAATGAACACCCAGGACTGATCTCCTTTAGGATGAATTGGTTGGATCTACTTGTAGCCCACGGGATTCTCAAGAGTCTTCTCCAGCACCACAGTTCAAAAGCATCAATTATTCGGCGCTCAGCTTTCTTCACAGTCCAACTCTCACATCCATACATGACCACTTGAAAAACCATAGCCTTGACTATATGGACCTCTGTTGGTAAAGTAATGTCTCTGCTTTTGAATATGCTATCTAGGTTGGTCATAACTTTCCTTCCAAGGAGTAAGCATCTTTTAATTTCATGGCTGCAATCACCATCTGCAGTGATTTTGGAGCCCCCAAAAATAAAGTCAGCCACGGTTTCCACTGTTTCCACATCTATTTGCCATGAAGTGAGGGGACCAGATGCCATGATCTTAGTTTTCTGAATGTTGAGCTTTAAGCCAACTTTTTCACTCTCCTCTTTCACTTTCAACAAGAGGTTTTTTAGTTCCTCTTCACTTTCTGCCATAAGAGTGGTGTCATCTGCATATCTGAGGTTATTGATATTTCTCCAGGATTTTTAAACATACACCTTTCTCAGGAAGCTGCTGGAGGCTGTGTTCCACAAAATGAGAGAGTAAATCATGAAAGAACACCTAGGGTACAGGAAAACCTGCCAGAAGAGACGTGAAGCTACTCCCCAGAAAATGTATGACGAGAAGGCCCACGCTGATGGCTGGACAGCAGGCCTAGGGCGCATGCCGTCCAGATGGAAGCAGAAGACAGAAAGTTTCCAGGAGGGAGGTCTCAATGGGTAAAAGAAAGAGGCAAATATACAGATTGTCTGACAGGTCTGAAGACATAGGAAAATTATTTTGAGAAATATCTTACAGAAAGCTTGCAAATGAAAAGCAAAAAAAAGCAATTAACTTCAGGAAAACCAAGTTGTACAGGAGAGAAAACGTAATCTTGCTACACAAATTGACATAAAGTATAAGATGTTTATAGCATTATAAAAACTTTTTTTTTATTTGGCTGTGTCACTCTGCATGCCAGATCTTAGTTCCTTGACCGGGGATTGAACCCCAGGCCCTAGCAGGGAAAGTGCAAAGTCTTAACCCCTGAACTGCCAGGGAATTCACTATATTTTTAAAATTGTATAAAAACCATATAAAAATGATTTTGACTTCCATTTATGATGTAGAGAGCCACAAGAGAACATCACTCCCATCTTGACCATGGAAAAAGCCAAATGATGTACAAAACTTGTTTTTTGAGTCTGTTCAAGAACTGAAGTCACAAAATAATCAGATAAACTGGTTTCCAGTGGTTGATAAGCCCTTCAAGGATGAGGTGTTTCACTTCAGTGGTTGCCAAAAAAGCAGATGAGAACAACTGATACCATAATGGATTCTTTTTTTAACTTTTTATTTTATATTGGAGTATCGCCAATTAACAGTGTTGTGATAGATTCAGGTGGACAGCAAAGGGACTCAGCTATACATATACATGTATCCATTCTCCCCTAAACTTCTCTCCCATCCAGGCTGCCACATAACACTGAGCAGATTTCCCTGTGCTATATCTGCTGAGCTAAGTCACTTCAGTCGTGTTTGACTCTGTGCGACCCCATAGACAGCAGCCCACTAGGCTCCCCCGTCCCTGGGATTCTCCAGGCAAGAATGCTGGAGTGGGTTGCCGTTTCCTTCTCCAATGCATGGAAGTGAAAAGTGAAAGTGAAGTCGCTCAGTCGTGTCTGACTCTTAGCGACCCCATGGACTGCAGCCTACCAGGCTCCTCTGTCCATGGGATTTTCCAGGCAAGAATATTGGAGTGGGGTGCCATTGCCTTCTCCCCTGTGCTATATGGTAGGTCCATATTGGTTATCCATTTTATTTTTTCAATCATTCAGAAACATTGTTTAATAATATTCTTATCAAAATAAAGCTTACAGAAAAGTTCACAAATCATGCATCTTGGTGAATTATCACTTGGGTTTCCTGGTGGCTCAGGCAGTAAAGGATCTGTCTGCAATGCAGGAAACCTAGGCTCGATCTTTGGGTCAGGAAGATCCCCTGGAAAAGGGAATGGCAACCCACTCCAGTATTCTCGCCTAGAGAACTCCATGGACAGAGGAGCCTGGTGGGCTACAGTCCATGGGGTCGCAAAGAGTTGGACACGACTGAGCAGTTAACACACTTTATCCATTTCAAATATAGCAGTGTGTACGTGTCCATCTCAAACTCCCTAACTAGCCCTTCTCCCTTTCCTTCCCCTCTGGTAACCACAAGTTCGTTCCCTAACCTGAGTCTCTTTCTGGTTTTTAAGTAAGTTCATTTGTATAATTTCTTTTTAGATTCTGAATATGAAGGGTGGCATATGATCTTAGTGAATTCTTAAAGGCTGAGTATGCATGAGAATGCCAGTTGAAAACCACTGAGAGCCCCAGACCCAAGGGGAGTCTATACCCGCTTGACCGTTTCTTCCCACAGTCCTCTGCTGGTGCTCGTGAGAATGACTGGGGGTGGGGCAGGGACCTGAGACAGCCCCTGTGGTGACATGGGCGTGCTGAGGTTTGAGGGTGAAGCCTATACGAGCCCCAGGCCGTGCGTGAGTATGTGATGGTAACTGGCTGCTGCGACAGACAGACATCTGTGCCCTGGCCTTGCCGTGATGAGACCCTCATCCATAGGTCCTGACTTGTTATAAGGAGAAGGTCTGCTGCCTCACGGAGAAGTGAAAAAAACCCAACAAGAGACTTCTCTGGCGGTCCAGTGGTTAAGACTCCACACTTCCAATGCAGGGGGCACAAGTGTGACCCCTGGTCAGGAAACTAAGATTCCACATGCAGCACAGCGCAGCCAAATAAAAACCACCTACCCCAGACCCTGCACGGACACTAAGCAAAAGCTGCCACTGGTACGGAGTGGCCAAACCCACTAGTGCCCAGGATTCTGCACTGTTATAAAACAAGGGGCTGCTCCTGCTGTGAGAAAGGCAGGACCTTCGTTCACACCTAGGACGCCTCCACCAATACATGGCAGGGTTTGGGCTCCATGAGGGTGAAGGAGAAGAAGTCAGCCAGCACTGAAGAAGAGGCAGAAGTAGCCAGTCACTGAATGAGAAACAGGAGAGCTAAGAAAGCCCCGGTCTTGGGGCTCAGGCACAAGGCTATCTAAGACTGAAACTTAGAGCAAGAGAACCAGAAATCTACTGCTTCCATCAAAAATTTTGCACCAAGTAATAAGCAACAGCTGTCTACCACTGGCAAAGGGGCCAGAACACAAAGAAAGATTCCCTCTGGGTTGCATGCATGCAAGGATGAAAGTGGGGTAGGATTACCGAGAAAATCCATGTGGGACTCAAGGGCTCACACTAAGCACAGAGTAATGGAGAAATACGATGCTTATGCTGCAGAGAGGTACCTGCAACAACAAAACTGTAACCCAGATCGACCACAGACTGGACTGACTCAGTGAATGCCTCTACTTAAGCCATGACATAGGAAATACGCCCACTTCTAGGCATAATTATCATTTTCCTCACTACTGTGCTTTCACACAATGCCTTGGTATTCAGTCAAAGCTTATAAATCAAGAAGAAAGAAAATACTCTTTGTCAAAAGATAAAAGAAACAAGAGAAGCAGAGCCAGAGATGACCAAAATGTTAAAACTATCAGATAGGGACTTAAAGATACATGAGTATGGGAAAGCAGGGGGTGGAAAGGTATGCTCCTAAGGACAGATGGGAAATTTCAGGAGAGCAATGGAAACTATTAAGGAGAGTCAGGTAGAAATTAAATACTCAATATCATTGATAAAGAATTTCTTCAATTGTGAAGTGAAAAAAAGTAAAAGTGTTAGTTGCTCAATTGTGTCCACCTCTTTGAGACCTCATGGACTGTAGCCTGCCAGGCTCTTCTGTCCATGGAATTCTCCAGGCAAGAATTCTTGAGTGGATTGCCATTCCCTTTTGCAGGGGATCTTCCCAACCCAGGGATGAAACCCAGGTCTCCTGCATTGCAGGAAGATTCTTTGCCATCTGAGCCATTGAAGGCCTATTAATCAGCAAACCAGACACAGCAAAGTAATAAGTGAATTTGAAGATAGAACAATATAAATAATCTGAATTGAAACACAAAGAGTAAGAAGAGTCAAAATAAAACTCAAAACAGTAGGACAAGAGCAGATGGTCTTATAAACACGTAATTTGAGTCCCAAAAGGAAGAGAAAGAACATAGAAGAAATATTTGAAGAGATAATGGCTGAAATTTTTTCCAAAATTAGTGAAAGACACCATACTACAGACTTAAGAAGCTCTACAAAACTCAGCAGAATAAATATAAAGAAACCATACCTAGACACATCATAGTCAAACTGATGCAAAACCAAAGATTAAAAAAATCTTGAAGGCAGAGAGAAAATGAAACAATAGATACAGAAGATAAGAAATAAGAACTACAAGAGAGTTCTCAAGAAACTATACAAACCAGAAGATAACACAACTACATATTTCAAGAAAAACGTGTCAACCTAGAATTTGATGTCCAGCGGAAATATGTTTCAAAAATGAAAACCAAATAAGGACTATTTCAGATGACCAATGGCTTAAAAAATTCATTTCCAGCAGCTGTGCTGTGCTTAGTCGCTCAGTCGTGTCTGACTCTTTGCAACCCCATGGACTGTAGCCTACCAGCCTCCTCTGTCCATGGGGATTCTCCAGGCAAGAGTACTGGACTGGGATGCCATACCCTCCTCCAGGAGATCTTCCCGACCCTGGGATCAAATTCAGGTCTCCTGCATTGAGGGTGGATTCTTTACCATCTGAGCCACCGGGGAAGCTTAAGAATACTGGAGTTGGTAGCCTCTCCCTTCTCCAGAGGACCTTCCCAACCCAAGAACTGAACCAGGGTCTCCTGCATTGCAGGCGGATTCTTAACCAGGTGAGCTATCAAAAAGCCCCATTTCCAGCAGACCTGCACTAAAAGAAATATTAAAGGAAATTCTTTTGGCAGAAGAAAATTTATACCAAATGAAAACATGGACCTACACAGAGAAATGGAGTGTTGAAACTGACAAAAATATGTCAAATACAGAATGAATTTTCTCAATTTTAACATCTGTCTAATGTAAAAATGGCAACACTATATTGTGAGGGCTCATAATACATGCAGAAATTTTAATGCACCACAAAAAAATAGCTCTATGGGCAGAAACAACACCAAAAAACCATCTATATAAGGAAAAAGTGGATAGCTTGAATTTCATCAAAAATTAAAACTTATAATCTTTGAAGATCATTGCTAAGAGAGTGAGAATACAAATTATAGACTGAGAAGAAATATTTGAAAACACAAATTTGAAAAAAAAAGTGCATCTGGACTATATTGAGAATTCATAAAACTAAACAAGAAGACAAATAACCCAATAAAAAATGGCAAAATATTTAAACAGTCACACAGCCAAAGAAGATACATAGATGGCAAACAAGCACAGGAAAAGATATTCAGTATCACTAGTCATTGCTGCTGCCGCTGCTAAGTTGCTTCAGTCATGTCCAACTCTGTGCAACCCCATAGATGGCAGCCCACCAGGCTCCCCCATCCCTGGGATTCTCCAGGCAAGAACACTGGAATGGGTTGCCATTTCCTTCTCCAATGCATGAAAGTGAAAATCAAAAGTGAAGTCGCTCAGTCGTGTCTGACTCTTTGCGACCCCATGGACTGCAGCCTACCAGGCTCCTCCATCCATGGGATTTTCCAGGCAAGAGTACCGGAGTGGGGTGCCATTGCCTTCTCCATGGAAAGGGAAATAAAACCACAAAGAGAAGTCACTACACACCTTCTGGTGTAGCTAAAATCAAAACGACCGGTAATATCTTGTGTTACCGAGAATATACAACAGCTGAATTCTCATGCATTAATGGAAGGAATGTAGAATGGGACAGCTACTTTGAAAAAGGGCTTTCCTGGTGGCTCAGCAGTAAAGAATCTGCCTGCAAAGTAGGAGTCTCAGGAGACACGGGTTCAGTCCCTGGTTTGGAAATATCCCCTGGAGGAGGGCATGGCAACCCACTCCAGTATTCTTGCTAGAAAATCCCATGGACAGAAGAGTTTGGTGGGCTACAGTCCAAGGGGTCACAAAGGGTTGCACATGACTGAAGCAACTTAGCATGCATGCAGGCAGGCAGTTTGAAAAATCTGAAAACAATACCAACTTCTATCAAGAGAATTCCCTGGTGGTCCAGTGGTTAGGACTCAGTGCTTTCACTGTCAAGGGCATGCGTTCAATCCTGGTTGGGAAACTAAGATCCTACAACCTGCACAGCACAGCCAAAAAAAATTGCATCCAATGGTGAAAGATAAACAAACTGTGGTATATCCATGCTGTGGAATATTACTCAACAATAGAAAAGAATGAGCTGCTGACACAGGCAACAAATGGCTGAGTCTCAAAATCATTATGATAAGTGAAAGAGGCCAGACAAAAAGGATCATGTATTTTATGATTCCACTTATATGATCTTCCAGAAAAGTAAAAACTTCATGTTAGAGAACACATCCATAGTTTCCATGGGGTGGGAAAAAGGTAACTGACTATAAAAGGAGCCAAAGCAACTTTTCAGGGGGATGTGCTCCACTCAATGGCTCAGTCGTGTCCAACTCTTTGTGACCCCATGGACTAAAACTCACCAGGATCTTCTGTCTCTGGAATTCTCTAGGCAAGAATACTGGAGTGGGCAGCCATTCCCTTCTCCAGAGGATATTCCCGACGCAGGGATTGAACCCAAGTCTCCTGCGTCTCCTGCCTTGGCAAGCAGGTTCTTTACCACTGAGCTACCTGGAAAGTGGGGATGGAAATCCTCTATATCTGGATTGGGATAGACATGTATGTAGGACTCTATGTATTTGTCAAAACTCATCAAACTACTCTCCAAAAGTGTGAGTTTAATAAATAAAATAAATCAACTAAACAAATAGAAAACTAGTAGGTGAAGCATCCATAAACCAAATTTTTGAGAGCCAAGCCAAAAATATAGTGAGAATATAGGGGAGAGAAAGTGGAAAGGTGTGGAGAGGATAAGAAAGCTAATCTTCCTCCTTCACGGAGGGAGAAAGTCACCAGAAAGGCCCCACAGAGTTCCAGGAAGGAAGAACCACAGAACTCAAACACAGAATTTCTAGACCTGTTTGATGGTAACGGCAGAGAGAAGTAGTGAAGAGCATGACCTTTAATTTTGTTTTCTTTCTTTTTTTTTTAATCTTTTGGCCGTACCACTTGGCCTGTGGGATCCTAGTTCCCCAGGGATCAAACTTGTGCACCCTGATGGAAGTGCAGTCTCAACCACTGGACCACCAGGGACATCCCCATGACCTTTAATTTTTCCACCATTGGATTTGCAAATACCGTATTACCCAGTGAGAGACAAGCACGCCCCACTCCCCATGAGAGTGTCAAGAGTTCAGCCTTTTCAAGAGAATCATTTGACAACACATACTTTTCATTCTGAATAGCCTCTGATCCAGGAAACTCATTTTTGTGAGTTTATACCATGTAAATAAGAGGGCAAGCCAGGTAAAATACATAGAAAAATATTTATGATACCATTGTTAATCATAAAAAAGCAAAAACTATGTAAATGTTATTCCTCAATAGAGGAATAGTTACAAAAATTACAATCCAATGCCACTCTGGAAAAGTTTGGTAATATCTTATAAAACTAAACATGTACCATATGACCCAGCGATCACACTTTTGGGCATTTAACCCAGAGAAATCAAAACTCATGTTCGCACCAAAACTTGCATAGGAGGGCTTATTTGCCATAGCCTCAAATTGGAAGCAACCCCAATGTGCCTTCAATGAGTGAATGGTTAAAAAAGCTCAGGTACATTTGTACCATGAACAACAACTCAGCAATTAGAAAAATATATTGACACACAACTTGGATAGGTCTCTAAGGAATCATGCTGGGGTGCGGGGGGCAGGGGTGGGAAGCCAGTCTAAAAATGCTGCATATTCTATAATTTGATTTATTTGACATCCTTGAAATAAAAAAATTACAGATATGGAGAACAGATCAGTAGTTGCCAGTGGTTTAGGGACTGGCGATGTTTCTGTAAAGAGGGAGCACCTAAGAAGCCTTGTGGTGACGGGAAGTTTTGTATCTTTGTTGTTATACAAGAATCTACACTTCATAAAATTGCATAGAATTAAACACACACACACACACACACACGTCAGTGTATAAAAACTGATTAAATCTGAATAAAGGTTGTGAATTGTACCAAAATCTATTTCCTGCCTCTGATGTACCTTAGGTATGAATGATGTTACCATTGAAGAAGATTTTTTGCAACTTCTTGCTAATTTATCATTTTTTCAAAATTAAAAGTTAAATATAGTACAATGGATTGCCATTTCTTTCTAAGAATTGTGATGTAAACAGCCACATAGACGAGGAGCACAGAATATCATTGAGTGGGATGCCATGCCTGCTGCTCAGCTGTATTCTACTCATTTGCAATCCCATGGACTGTAGCCCACCAGGCTCCTCTGTTCATGGAATTCCCCAGGCAAGAATACTGGAGAGGGTTGCCATTTCCCTCTCCTGGGGATCTTCCCAACCCCAGGATTGAACCCTCAACTCCTGTGTCTCCCGCACTGGCAGGCGGATTCTTTACCACTGTGCCACCTGGAGAGCCCATCAAATGGAAAGGACAAGTTAAAAATAGCTCGTGTAACATAATCACTGTGGTATTTGAACTTCTTCACTGAGGTATTTGAACTGTGGTGTTGGAGAAGACTCTTGAGAGTCCCTTGGACAGCAAGGAGATCCAACCAGTCCATCCTAAAGGAAATCAGTCCTGAATATTCATTGGAAGGACTGATGCTGATGCTGAAACTCCAATACCTCCAGATGTTATTAACACCTGCCTTACTTGCTGCATGTGCAACTTCATTATCTGCCCATTTTTGTATAGGGTTAGACTCTTCCTTATCAACCTCTAGAAACTCTTTATATAATAGGAAAATTAGCTCTTTGTCTATTCTATGAGTTGCAAATATCTTTCCTCATTCATCATTTGCCTTTTGACATTATATATGGTCTCTTTTTTTTTTTTTTGCCAGGTATATTTCTTTATTTAATATAAAAATTTTCTATAATAAAAATTACCAGTGTTTTCTCCTTGGGCTTCTGGATTTTGAGTTTTAGGTAGAAAGACCTTCCTCATTCCAACATCATAAAGGAATTCACCTAAGATTCTTCTAATACTTTTAAGGTTTCATTTTTTTATATTGGAATCCCCAGTCCATTTGTGTTGATCCTAGAGTATGCAATATAGATTCACATTTTTTCCTGGTGGTTACCCATTTGTCTTAACACTATTTTTTTTTGCTGCATCACGTGGCTTGACTTGTATGATCTTAATTCCCCAACCTATGCCCCTGCAGTGGAAGCACAGAGTCCTAACCACTGGACCCCTGGGGAATTCCCTTAATGCTATATATTAATATGTATGTTTATTTTTGTTTTAAAAGAGAATAAAGACTATGGAGTCAGAGCGTTGGGTTCTTATTTGTTTGGCTATTAGGTTAATATTTGAGTTTTAGGTAGAAAGACCTTCCCCATTCCAACATTATAAAGGAATTCTCCTAAGTTCCTGCTAATACTAATACTTTTAATGTTTCATTTTTTTATTTTCTTTTGGGCAATTCACTTACCCTCGCAGAACCTCAGAGATTGAAAGAATGATTTAGGAGGACAAAGGAAACCGCTGAATTAGATCATCTGGAATATTTCTGGTGAGAAAACTGAGAACCCAAGAATGCAGAAAAGATTCCCTTGGGGTACAGATAGAGAAACAGGCTCAGCCAGTGATGTGGACTTGACCTCCAGGGTCTGGACCCTAAGACTGGGTCCCCAGGCCCTTGGTCATGCTGCTGCCAGACAGACAGAGGGAAGAGGAGTTTAAGGAAATTAAGGCCAAAGCAGAAGCGATCCCTCCCCCAAGCACCCAAATAGCAGCTGTGGTTTCCATCCCCTTTCCCAGGAGCAAACCACAATCTTCACTTCTGCTTGCAACCTCCAACATCCCCCTCCCCATCCTTTCAGAGAGACCACCACTCACCATTACCCCACACCCTCAGCCATCTCACTCTCATTCATCCATCTCAAATAGCACAATTCACCATTTGAGGCCTTACAGGAAATAAGAGGGGGCTTCCCACATGGCGCCAGAGGTAAAGAACCCACCTGCCAATGCAGGAGACTCAGGTTCGATCCCTGGGAGGGGAAGATACCCTAGAGGAAGGCATGGCAACCCACTCCAGTATCCTTGCCTGGAGAACCCCATGGACAGAGGAGCCTGCTGGGCTACAGTCTATAAGTTTGCACACAGTTAAACACGACTGAAGCAACTTAGCACACAGCACAGGAAATAGGACTCCCTTACCTGAGTCCCAGGAAGGCTCTGCTTGACAGTGGCAAAACTGAGTACCACACAAGCATTTGCCTGGCGTTCTTCTGCGGCCAGTGGGCAAGCTGAAACACAAACCCAGACTCCAAGTCAAGTGCTCTCCCCTGAGATATGATGCAGCTTCCAAAAGCTGGCTGGGGGGCTGAGTTGCTACCAGGAAGAACAAAACCCTAATCAGGTCAACAGAACACGAGGGGACAAGTGGCGCGCAGAACAGAGACTTTGGGAGATGTAAATTCTATAACTAGTTCCGGTATTCAGCACCTGAGCTGTGAGGTTAGGCAAGGAAATTGACCTTTCTGTGCTGCACGTTTTCTCAACTGTAAAATGAGGCCAAGGTCGTCTATTTCCTAGGGCACGCGTGCTAAGTTGCTTCAGTTGTGTCTGACTCTTTGAGACCCTGTGGACTGTAGCCTACCAGGTTTCTCTGTCCATGGTATTCTCCAGGCAAGAATATTGGATTGCCTATGCCCTCCTCCAGGGGATCTTCCCGACCCAGGGGTTGAATCCACGTCTCTTATGTCTCTTGCATTGGGAGGCAAGTTCTTTACTTCTGGCACCACCTGAGAAGCACGTTTCCCAGGGAGAGAGACTCAAACGACCATATCCATGATGCACACTCCTGGGAATCTGAGGCTCTGACCCAGATTCCCAGCCAGGAATACACTGAGCAAGAGAACCCGTGCCTTCCTCTCCCTCTCCAGAGCTGGCTGTGTACCCCAAAGCCCACCCTCTCCCCAACAGTACCAGAGCCCACTGAGCCAGTGTGCTCCTGGGTAGGGCCCCACGTGCTCCTCCCAACAGCTGCTCCTGCCAACCACAGACTGGAATTCCCACCTCCGCATCCCCCACGGCCTGGGTGAAAGTGAACCTGTGGTCTCTGCAGGGAAGTCCTGACAGGTGCTATTATTTCCCAACAGGAGGTCCCACAAGGACCCAACAGGGGGGTCTATGACCCAATCAGATCCAGAGCCTTTGCCTGAGACACTGTCCCCAGGCTCCAGTCCAGGGCACTCAGAGGAACTGCGCCTGCTCTGATCTGCCCAACATCAACTCTGTGCCAGCCCCTCACCCCTGTCACCTGAGATGCAGGCTACTGGACTAGCCCCATTTTACAGATGAGGAAACTGAGGTTGAGAAAAGCAAAGTTCAATGACTTGCCCCAGGCCACAAAGCGGGTAAGGGGAGTAAAGGTTTGAACCCAGAGCCTAACTACTCCTTAACTGAATCATCTATTTTTCAAAAACATAGATCTCAACAACAAGATACTCATTTATAACACAGGGAACTATATTCAAAATCCTATGATAAACCATCTTGGGAACTTCCCTGATGCCTGCTGGTTAAGAATCTGCCTGCCAATGTAGGGGACACAGGTTTGATTCCTGGCCCAGGAAGATCCCGCATGCCTGGGGGTCAACTAAGCTGGTGTACCGCAACTATTGAGGCTCATGCGTCCCAGAGCCCATGCTCTCCAACAAGGGAAGCCACCGCAATGAGAAACTTGCATACCACAACCAGAGTAGCCCCTGCTCACTTCAACTAGAGAAAGCCCACGCGCAGCCAAAAATGAGCTGATTAATGAATTAACTTTAAAAAACCATAATGGAAAAGAATACTTGAAAAAGAATGCATATATAGCTGTAACAGAATCACTTTGCTGTATAACAAAAGTTAACATGACATTGTAAATCAAATATACTTCAAGTTAAAAAAAAAAAAGAAATATGTCCCCACCACCACTGGAAAACAAAAGAAAGCCAAAAACATAGATGGCTACAGTCCTGAGATTAGGAGTTGCCATCAGAGGCCCAGGAACCGGTGAAGGGAAGGCAGGTGAGCCCCACCTTGCTGCTCCGGGGATGTCGCCAGCCCAACAACCACCCAGGCAGGGGTGCGCCCAGTGCCCGCTGGGGACCCAAGGGTCAGGACAGAGTCTAGGAAGAGCGGGTCATGGAGAGACACAGACAGAGGGGCTGACCTGTGTGGCTGCTGCCGTCTCGCTGACCGGCCCACGGCCTTCTGCAGGAAGAAGGGGAAGTTGGGAACCTTTGCGCTGCGGGCAGGCGGCCTCTGCTCGTTCACCCGACTCCAGCACAGCACATGCTCACTGCACTTCTTCTTTCACTAGAAGAGGCCCGTTTGTTTCATCCGAGCTGACAGCCACGCCCAGCTCACCCTTTGATAGCAACCCCCCCCAGAACCTGCAGCACTTCCCGGAGGCAGCGGCACACTTGCAGAGATACTGGGCGTCAGTGGAGAGAGAGGGAGGAGGTGAATGTCAGGGCCACCGGTCAGGGTTCAAGACCCACTCGGCTCTGTACCCTTGGGCCAGAGATGAGGGCTCTCTGGGTCTCAGTTTCCCCAGGAGCAGGAAAAGGAGAATGATCCCTGCCTGAGCCAAGGATCGATGAGGCGGATGATGGTAAAGACCTCAGGCAGGCACGGCGTCACACTGCCTGGGTTCCAACCCTGGGCCCACCATTTCCTGGCTGAGTAACTTGGCTCAAGTGATGGAAACTCTCTGAGCGTCACTTTCCCCTCTGCACAATGGAGGCAGCGACAGTACCACGTCATGGGGTCATGTGGGGCTTATCAAGGGTAGTGCTGCAGAGTCGCTGGAAGTGTTCGTGAAGCCCTCTGGTTTCATAGAGGAGGGGTGCCTGGGGCCTGGGGGTGTGGGGGGAGGACAAAGACCTGACCCAGAGTTACCCAGTCCAGAGCCCTCTGGAGAAAGGCCTCACTGAGAGTACAGATCAGAAGATGTGGCCAGAACTGGGGGCTGGAAGGTAGCCAGCTGCTCCTTGAGCCAGGGGTCTGGACAAGCCTATCCGACATCTGCCGCTTCCTCCGCAGAACCCTGAGCAACAGGAAGAAATGTCAGTGTGTGTCGGAGAGAAGACAGGGTGCTCTCTCTTGCCATGGGCCCAGCCGGACTCCCTGGGAAAATTCTGACTCAGGAACAAGCTTTTCTACCCCCAGGGATGAGACAGGGATGCAGCAACATAGAGAAACAGGCAGGTTCCAACACGGTCTCCCTCCTCTCTGCCCCTGCGGCCTCCACCAAGCACAGCTCATAGGGAGTTCAGGTGGCCTTGGTGGGAGGAAGGAAGGGAGCTGCTCCTTGCAGGACAGGGAGACTTCAGGGAGGCGCAGGCCATCATGCAGGCTCCCACCCCAGCTGCAGTGCAGTGACTTTGCAGGGACACCTGTATGCTTGACCCCTTGCCCGCATTCCTGCTGGGTGACTTGGACAAATTCTCACCCTCCTCTGCACTTTGGTTTTCTGTGCCCATGACCCAGCCCTTGACCTCTAGGCTCTTCCTTCCTTTCTGAGTTCTCCTGGCCACCTCTAGGGTTGCATCACCAGCAGCTGCTCTCAGGGCCTAGGAGGAAGCTCTGTTCACCCCAAAAGCCCATTTTTCATTTTGGATCTGGGCCTGCCTCACTACGCCCTGCCTTTCGGGGGTGCTAGTTACATAGCCCTGCACTCTAGATTCTGGAACTCACTGCCAAGACACTCAAGGAGCCGGCAGTGGCTCCCATTACATTTGTTGTCTAGCCCCATCCAGTCACTACTTCCACCCAGTTCAGGATGTGTTTGCCATTGTTGTTGTTTAATCGCTCAGTCGTATCTGACTCTTTTCAACCCCATGGACTACAGCACACCAGGTTTCCCTGTCCTTGCCATCTCCCGGAGTTTGCTCAAACCCGTGTCCAATGAGTCGGTGATGATATCCAACCATCGCATCCTCTGCTGCCGGCTTCTTCTCCTGCTCTCAATCTTTCCGAGCATCAGGGTCTTTTCCAGTGAGTTGGCTCCTCGTATCAGGTGGCCAAAGTATTGGAGCTTCAGCTTATTCATCCCAGTCTCCCTGCTCTTATCCTGCTATGACACACACATACCTGGGCACAACAGCTCCTCTCCTTCCATTAGGGCCCATCTCAAGTCCTGCCTACTCTAGGAAGACTTCCCTGCTTCTGGTTCCCCTATGGAACATTCCAGATGCTTCTACTTTGGGAAGCATGCTTGGCCCTTGTTCAGTCTCCCAGGCAGGGAGGAAGGCAAGCCACCTCTCACTCCCCACCCTGAGAGAGCCATCCCCAGCCCTAGTGATGCCTCTCACTATGGGGGCTGCTCCCCCTGGTGATCTGCAGGAGGGCAGTAAGTGGCACCCCTGACAGGACATTAGATAAACTGAGTCACACCAGGAAAAAGTAATTTACTTTTCAGTCTCTCTCAATCCCAGTGACATCCAGGAGAAGTGTCTATTTAGAACTAAATTATCTCTAACCCCTTTCTACCACCGCCTTCGGCCCTTTTGATTTTCATTCTTCAAACTTATATTGGACATAGAAAACAGGATATCTGATTTTTAGTGATTCTTTTATTGTGGCAAAAATATACATGAAGTTTACCATATTAGTCATTTTTAAGAGTACAGTTCAGTGGCATTCAGTACCTTTATAATTACCATCACCACCCTCAAAGCTTTTCAGTCTCTGGAAACTGAAACTCTGCACCCATTAAACACTAATTCCCCATTCCCCACCCCCTACAGCCCCGAGTAACCACTGGTCTACTCTCAGTCTCTGTTTGACTACTCCGGGGAACCTCCTCTCAGTGGAATCATACGATATGTTTCCTTTTGTGTGTAGCTTGTTAACTTAACATGATGTCTTTATGGTCAAGCTATGCTGTTAAACATACGTCAGAATTTCCTTTAGCCTCCTCTCAAGGCTGAATAATATTCTTTTGAATGTATAGACCACATTGTTTATCCATTCATCCACTAACAGACACTTAGGTTGCTTCTATCTTTTGGGTATTGTGAATATGCTGCTACGAACGCGGGTGTACAAGTTATATTCCTTTCTTAACAAAGTGAGGGTTTTCTAGCTTGATTGAGGATGTTGCTTATTTACATGACATTTATTTTTATGACTTTCTTCTATTTACAGCAACTGATAACATTTCTTATTTAGCCTAAAATATACGTCTGTTCTAAAAAAAAAAAGTGAAATGGTTTAAGGAAAAGTGCCAAGTAAATAATAGCATAAGAGTTATGTGTTGATGGCAAAAAGTGGTGGCAGAGACACAGGACAGAGAACTGCTGATGTGTGGGAAATACTAACACAAGCCTCGGTGGAAAACCCTAAATTGGGGAAAGAAACCCCTAGCGGGGGCACTGGGAAACTAAACCAGATTAGTGCTGCATCCAGTAGGCTGCCAGGAGGTGCGGTTTTAGCAACAGGAATGAAACGGTAAAGTTGCAAGTCAGATCTGGGCTTTAAGACCTCCCAGCGTGTGACTGGAGTCTGTCGCTTGGCTTCTAATCCCCACTTTTCTCACGATGAGATGATGGTAACACCACCAGCTCATAGGATGGCTATGTGTGCACGCTTGCTCAGTCAGTCCTGTCCTACTCTTTGCAACCCCATGGACTGTAGCCTACCAGGCTCCCTTGTCCATGGAATTTTCCAGGCAAGAATACTGGAGTGGGTTGTCCCTTCCCACTCTAGGCAATCTTCCCGACCCAGGGATCGAACCCACATCTCTTGCCTCCCCTGCTTTGGCAGGTGGATTCTTTACCACTAGCACCACCTGGGAAGCCCTGGCTAAAACACTGAGCTAATTCATGTGAACTTCCAAGCCTATGGTCAGGACACAGCTTGGTTCTATGAGTGGGTAGCTCTCCCTCCCTCAACCCCTGCAACAGACATGCCTGGGACAATATTTTTGGTTCTTCTCTTTGAGACAGATAGCTCTATCATGATGATTTTATAACAGGAGTTTAGGGGACTTAGCTGGTGGTCCAGTGGTTAAGACTCCGGGCTCCCAAATGCAGGGGGCATGGCTTCAATCCCTTGTCGGTGTACTAAGATCCCCTATACCACATGATGTGGCCAATAATAATAATAAAATAAGCTGTAAAATAACAATTGGAGGTTAGGTTCACCATCAACTCAGCCTCCTCCGTCTTCTTAATGCATATCCCCACCTTTAGAAACTCTAGGAAAGAACTCTGGGATCTTGGTCCACAACTGTCCTTACTGGTTGTGAAACTCTGGGTAAGTCTCAGCCAAGAGCCTCAGTGAGCATTTCCCCAAGTTTAAAATCAGGGTGTTCCAGCTGTCTGAGTACTCAATATCTGAATCTCACAGGTCCAAAGTACACAGTAAGCAAAGGTCAGCCACTACAATATTCAAAGGTCAGTTCCCTCTCAAACCCCACATAGTGCCAGCAAAATCTGTCCCGAGTTGATTGTCAGATGCTATCAACATTCAACCATGCCAAGACAAAGCACATGGTTATGAGTGAAACTACAAATCCTGCAAAAAAGCGTGGGATTTCATGAAGTGGGTGTTAAGTGATGCTGTGGAAAAGGAGCAGCCACTGACCACAGAGGAAGAGAGCTTCTGTAAAAGAACGGACCAAGAACTTGCAGAGAGAACTGTTTGACTGTCACAGGATTGAGTGAACCCAGGTGTGAAACTCTCAAATATGTTTGCAAAAATGATCCTCTTGCTGCAAAGAGCCAATTCTTCATTGATGCTACTGCATGCATGATAGTAACCATAATCTAAATACAGGTTCTTTACCATCTTTACCATCTGAGCCACCAGGGAAGCCCCCAAATACAGGCATACCTCGGAGATATTTCCAGTTCAGTTCGAAGGCACCACAGTAAATCAAAGCTCACAATGTATTGAGTTACATGAATTTTTTTGGTTTCCCTGTGCAGGTAAAGGTTATGTTTACACTATATTAGTATAGTAAGTGTGCCAACAGCATATGTCTTTTAAGAAGTACATAAACCTTAATTTAAAAATCTTTATTGCTAAAAAGGGCCTTCCCAGGTAGTGCTAGAGGTAAAGAACCTGCCTGTCAATGCAGGAGACAGAAGAGATGGGGTTTGATCCCTGGGTGGGGAAGATCCCCTGGAAGAGGGCATGGCAACCCAGTTCAGTATCCTTTACTGGAGACTCCCATGGACAGAGGAGTCTGGCAGGCTACAGTCCATTGGGTTCCAAAGAGTTGGACATGACTGAAGTGACTTAACACGCATGCACATTGCTAAAATAATGTTATCACTTGCACCTTCAGCAACTGGTAATCTTTTTGCTAGTGAAATATTTTTAGGGTTATCAAAATGTGACACTGAGACACAAAGTGAGCAAATGCTGTTGGTGCCAACAGACTCGCTTTCCACATGAGAGTTGTACAAACCTTCAATTTGTACAAAACAAAAACAGAAACACAGCATCTTGCAAAGGGCAATAAACAGACATATGCCTCTATTGTTAATTATCAATTCAAACTAATTTATCTTCTTTATTTTTAGTTTCTTCCACGTAAAGACTCAATACAGCAAGGTTCCCTCCACCACAGCTCTGAACTTCTGGTCCTCCTTTAACACGAATTCACCTCATCGGCCTTCCAGGGGGACAGGATGTGGTAAGAAGAGGGCTGTACAGCGACCGCTTCCCCCTCTCTCGAAGTAACCACAGACACTCACTCTCAAGGGAGGAAGCCCCAAAGTGGCAGGGCGCACGCAAGTACCCCTCAAGACTGCGTGGGACCGCCCCACCCCTCCCCTAGCCAGTCGAGGCCGGCTCTGCGCGGGAAGCACCCTGGCACATCCGAGAAAACCTCCACCCGGCTCCACCACGCTTCTCAACATGCGCGAGGCTACTGTGGTCCATCCTTCTGCTGCACAAAGGGGAAACTGAGGCCCGATGGGGTGCAGGGACTTGCTGCTCCGCATCCACTCGGTGGCAGAGCCAGCACTGGGAAGAATGTAGGTAACAAAAGTATATAAGCTTGGTATACAAGCTGCACGTGCTGAGCCCGGGACAGACGGTGCCCACTTCGGCTGCTGGGCGCCTAGTACGTCATTGCCGCTCAGGGAAACATGAGGCGGGAAAGCCGACCCCACGGGGCCCCCAGACCCGGCCTTCCTTCCCCCTTCTCTAGGCCCGACGCCGCGGTGGGGCCTCCGTCGGGGTCCGGCCCGTTTGGTGGCGATCCCACAACTCAGCCCGCGCCCCTCTCCCCAAAGTTAGGCGCGGGTCCCCCACCCAACCAACTCTGCGGGCCAGGGTCAGAGTGGGGCCGCATCCCGCCCGGGCCCCACCGCCCCCGCCCCGCCGATTCCTCTCTCTCCCCTCCCCCCGGGAGGGAGGAGGAGACTCCGCGGCCCTCCCTCGGCCCTCCCGGCGGCGGCCGCAGCAAGCCCCGTGCCCGCTCCGCCCAGCCGCGGCGGATCGGACGTCCGGAGCCCGCTGGTCGCCGGCCGAGGTGAGCGGGGGCGGTAGTGCAGGGGGCCGAAAGCCACGGCGTCCCGGGAACTCCCTCCAGGCCAGGAACCTTCAGCGGGAGGGAAGGGGTTAAGTTGCGGGGCGTGCTGGAAGAGGAGCAGCGGGAGCTCCCGCGTCCGCAGCAACCCCCAAACTCCGAGCAGAACTTCCTAGCCCCCTCCGCAGGCTCCCCTACCTCCCGAGCCCCAGCCTCAGGAGTGGAAGGGGCTTCGGGAGTTGGGGGAGGGGGGAGAGCAGGGCCGCCCTTGAAAAGCAGCGGGCGGGGGCCAGACCCCAGGGGGGCGGCGGCGGCGGCGGGCGGGGGCGGAATTTGGACCTCTCCCGGGGGACCCAACGTGGTCACCATGGCGAATGCGGGACGGACGGGCGGCGCGGGCCAATCGGAGCACGGCGCCCCTGGTGGCTGCCAATGGGGGGCCGCGCGGCGGGGTGGGCGGGACCGCGTCTCGCTGGGCCTGGAGACCCTCCTCCCTCATCCCGCCGCGGCTGTGCTGGGGATGGGGAGAGGAAGTGAGGATTTAGGCGACTCGTGGTCGTGGGAGGGCAGAAAGGGAATTTCTGGAAGGAGTTGGGACAGGTGGAGCGACGGCTTAGTGTCAGGAGAAGGGAGTGGGCCTCCGTTCTCCCACTATTACGATTGTGAGAACTGGTGATGTCCTGCAAGCCTCCTTCCCCACCGCGGCTTCAGTTTCTCTGTCCTAAGTGTGGGTTATGTAGGGCTGTTGGGGAGGTAGGATTACTTCGTGTCGGCACAGATTCTGCCCACTGGTTGGACAAAGCTTTTAGGTATCTTGTTAGTGCCTCTCTCCATCTTACAAGAAAACAGCATCAGTGAGGGCGTGGCCTTGCAGGTATCAAACAGCGTCACAGAGGTACAGATGGGGCTCCTGAGAAGTCCACTGTACTAGAGTGTATAGTTCAAGGAGTTGCTCAGAGCCCCGGGGCTGGGGTCCACTCCATGAAAAACTCCCATCCTCTCCCAGCTGTGCTTGGCCTGATGACTGAGGACCCCATGGTGTAGGTGGTCCCAGGGGCACCTTGCCCCTCAGGTAATCAGGATCCAGGAGGGGAGGCATCCAATCCCAGCAATCCAGCGCCCGCCCCCCCCACCCCTCGCCAAAACACACCCAATTTTGCTGCTGGTCCTTGATGGGGACCAATAGCTGTACCTCTGGATCTCAGGTGGCCCATTTGTAAAAAAAATGAGTTATGATTAGTGGTCCAGGATATCTTTGGCTTCTCTGATATGGAGGTACCTGGGAACGGATTAGGGGTGCCTACCCCCCAGGGCTCAGGTTCAGCCTACAGGCTCAGCTTGCCTCCCTCTCCTCTCCTGGAGGTCCAGTGACGGGAACACGGGTGACAGGTCAGAGGGACAAGCGCCCAGTTTGTGGGCAGACCAGCCTTGGGCCCTGCACTTATCCAATCAGGCTGTCCTCTGTGGTTTCCTGCTGGGCTCTGCTCCCTGCCCACAGCGAGGCCTGTGGCCACAGGCCAGCCCCACAGCCCCACCTGAAAGGTTCTGGGAGGTTATAGAGGGTTTCTGAGCTGGAGGGAGGAATTAGGCCATCCCATCCCACACCCACCCCAGCCCCCTAAGCTGGGCCCCATCTAGGCCTCAGCACTGCCTACCCTTTTCACTAGATATGAGCCATCAAAACACAGTA
Organism: Budorcas taxicolor; assembly: GCF_023091745.1. NCBI lineage: Eukaryota > Metazoa > Chordata > Mammalia > Artiodactyla > Bovidae > Budorcas > Budorcas taxicolor. The sequence goes on along the minus strand of NC_068927.1, from coordinate 27,167,118 downwards.
AGGACAAAATAAACTTGTCCCCCTGCGAGTCAGACCCCCTCAGGTAAGAGGCCTGATCCTTGACCTGACCATGAGATGACCTCTGACTTTGACCTTGGCCACAGGCTCTGACACCTACCTGTCTCAGAGCCTGACCCTAAAGTGACTCCTGATCCTTAGAATGGTGCAACCCTCCCTGATTACGGGGAACCCCTAGCTGTCCATCTTCCACCCATCAGCCTGGGAAGCATTAATGCAGCATCTGCTGTATGCTGGGCCCTGTGCTGACAGCCAGTGAGTCCAGGATGCCCTTGTGGTTTCTCAGTGTGGCCACTGCTGAAGAACAGGAGGTGCCATGTTGGGAGCACTAACATACTCTGTGTATGAGGTTGGGGAAGGCTACCCAGGGGATCGTTACCCAGGGGTAGGTCCTAAAGGATGTGTAGGAGGTACTGCTAGAGAAAGGAGAAAGAACATTCCAAACAGGTCCACTAGAAGCAAGAGCCACCAGTCACTTTGTCTAGACAAGGCTGATGAAGGCCTTGCCTGAGGCAAATATCCAATCAAAACATTCTCCTGTCCTGGCCAGCAGCTGCCTGGAGCAGTGAGGATGACTGTGGGGCTGGGGTTCAGGAGCTCTTGAGTCCCATGCGGACCTGTGCATGCTTGCTAAGTCACTTCAGTGGTGTTCTACTCTTTGCAACGCTATGGGCCGTACAAAGCCCACTGTGCTCCTCTGTCCATGGGATTCTCCAGGCATGAATACTGGAGTGGGTTGCCATTCCCTCCTCCAGGGGATCTTCCCAACCCAGAGATCAAACCCACATCTTTTACATCTCCTGCACTGGCAGGTGGGTTCTTTACCACTAGTGCCACATGGGAAGCCTTCCCAGGTGGCTCTGCTACCCAGTTAAGGGGATGTGAAGCCATCGTTCTGCTTTCTGCTCTCCACCCCACCAGCCAACTTTGAGCACCTCCTGTGTGCAGGGCCTGTGCTAGTGGCTCCGGGTGGCACAGGTGTCCTGCCTGGGTTGGGGGAGGACTGAACTGCAAGAGGAGAGAGGGCCGCTGGCCAGGTCTGGTTCTGGAAGGCTGTGGGGATATACTCCCCTGGCAGAGGGGCTGGGGAGACCAAGGCATTTCCGGAAGGTGGTGGAACTGAGCCTGAAGGATGGGTGGGGTTTTGGAGTCTGAGCTGGGCATCCTGAGTAGGGGATCAGGCTGAGCAGAGATCTTGAGGGTTTGAGCAGGAATAGACCCGTCTGGCTGGTGCTGGGGGTGGGGGGTGGGCACAGGAGAGGGGAGGGTGAGTGGGAAGGACTTTCTGGGCCTGTGGAGGCTGGTACCTCCTCCACCTGCTCCATGGGGAGTGGTGACACACTGCAGGAATTGGGAGGCCACCCCACACACATACGCACACCCCAGCGAAGGAAGACACTGAGCTTGGCGATGAAGGGCAGGCGGGGTAGGCAGCGGGAGGCAGTCTCTACAACTGCCAGCTGAACCTCCATGCTGCATCTCTCTCGATGAGTGTGTATGTTACCAGGGCTTGGTGTGTGTGCGTCTGCCCCTAAGGCTGTGTTATGTCAGTGGGGTGGGGGTAGAGGTGAGGGGAAGCATTGCTAGGCTGCCTTTGAGTGTGAGGCAGGGTTCCTGGTGTGTCCAGGGGTGGGCTTCTCCAGAAAACCAACCTTGGGACCCCCCACCCCCATCCATTTACACATGTGTGCACACACACCCTTCAGGGGACCTGGGCCTGCAGGAAGAAAGACAGGAGGCCTGTCCAGAGCCTCTCTGACCCCCCTCCTCCCCCAGTCCCCCCCACCCCTCCCTTAAGCGTGGGTGCCTGGAAGCCATTAGGGGCCTGGGTGGCGCCCGCCCTGGCCCTGCACGACAGGCTTGGGATTCCTGGAAGGAGCGGGCCACCCCTCCCCAAGCCCCATTCACGCCTGGCAGCTCCCAGAGGCGGAGAGGATGTGGCAGCAGCCCCCTCCCTGCCGCCCTCTCAGTTTAGGGGCTGCAGGAAGGGCCCAGGAGACAGGGGCCTGGCCCCAGGGACCCCCGCCTCACCACCCCCCATTCCCAGCACAGCTCTGGCCTCTAGCAAGGCCACCGGACTGGCACTCAGATTTCCTGCCTCCTTCCCCTCCCCCGCAGGCTCTCACATTGTTTTTCTTTTCCAAGAGCTTCTCCATGTGGAGCTGGGCCAGGAAACTGGGGCGAAGAAGACTGCGAGTGTCTGTATATGCGTGTGTGCATTTGCCTGTCTCAGGGATGAGTATGTATTTTTGCGTGTCTCTGTGTGTATCCGTGTGGGCATGTGTATGTCTTCAGGTGTGTCTGTGACTGTGTATCTACAAGGAAGCATCTCTCTGAACATATACATAGTTGTTGTGTGTGCCTATGGGGCCACCTCTGTGTATGTGTGTGCCTGCCCATGACTTTATATTTACGTGTATGGGATTGCTTATGTGTCTGAGTGTGCACATGTCTGTGAATGCACGTGGGATCTAGGCCAGTCACCTCATTGCACAGGTGGAAAGATAGTCACAGTGGGTACTCAGCCTTCCAGGGATCCCTTGGGGAGTTGGGTGTACAGGGAACTGAAACCTAAGCCCAGAGGGCTGTGTCTGGGGGCGTAACCTAGTCTGTGCAGGTGTTGGGGTGGAGGTAGACATGTTTGTACATATGGAACTATGGGTGGTGACACAGCATCACCAGTTACTCAAAATATCCCACGCTTGGATGGTTAAAATGCAAATCCCTACTGAACATGATTCTCTGAGGAGTGGGGTCCAGGAACTGCATTTTAAGCTAATGTCCAGGTGAATCTGAAGGACTTCTTGCTCTAGAAGCCCTGGCCTCCCTCACCCCTCACTGCAGTTCTACCAGGGGGGAAACTGAGGCCCCGTATGGGGCAGTGGTTTACATGAGATTGATGACAGAGCAGAGACTAGAGCTGGTGCCTGGTGAAGGAAGACAGACGATAAACTAAGGGCAAACGCACTGGAGAAATATATTGGAATGGCCAAAAGTTTTGTTCTGGTTTTTCCATAACATCTTAGGGGAAAAAACTGAAGTAAACTTTTTGGCCAGTCCAATAGTAGGATCACTGAACCATGCTAAGGAACTGTGACTGCAATAGTCATTAATTTAAATGAACACTGGTCCACAGTGGTGGAAAACCTGTGATGCCTGGTTATACGGGTGAAGGCAAGAGCAGGCAGAGCAGTGAAAGCAACCAGAGACGGCTCTGCCTGGAGAGACAAGAACGAGTGAGGTAGCTGGAACACTGAGGGCGTTTGGGTGGGTGTAGCAAGGAGAGAAGGGACAGGGTGGGCAGTGGGGACAGTGAACAAGTGGGGGAATCGATGCGTTTTTGGTGTTGGAGCCTTTGAAATAGTGAGTTTGGAATTGACTGTAGGGAGGGGAGGGGTCACAGCTACTGGTAATGACAAAGGTGGTGGCCACTGGCACAATCCGGTTTGTGTTTTTAAAACCTCACTCTGGCTGCTGCTCTTGAGGATGGATTTGAAGGAGGCAAAAAGGGACAGGGGGATGGGACAGGGAGAGTGGTGGCTGCCGTCTCCCCAGTGGGAAGTGATGGTGGCCTTGACAGGTTAGCGGTTGAGGAGGAAGGTAGGTGGATCCCTGTGATGTGTGGCAGACAGACTGGCAGGACTTGGAGGTGGAGAGAAAGCCAATTCCAGGATATTCCCCACAAGGTGAAGAAGTAAAGAAGCACCCTTCTCCCAGAGAGGGCATCCAGAAGGAGGCTCCAGTTGGTGGGGGGCGGGGGGGGGGAATGGAGACAGGGAGTCCCATTTGACCAAGCTGAGTCTGAGTTGTCTGAGGGACATGTGAGTGGTTCTGGAGAGCAGCCCAGGCTGGGAGAGAGACTGGGGGTTACTGCGGACGTGGAGAGATGGCTTAGGCAGGGGCAGCCAGAAAGAAGGCGGCCAGGACTGGGGTGATGCCAGCACTGCAGGGATGAGCCCAGGTTGCCAACTAGGGAGGCTAATGGGGGACCGCTGGAGAATAGGAGGAAAACCCAGAGAACATCCTGGGAAGGAGAGGTGCAAGAAAGGAGGACTGGAAGGTGCCCAGAGCTAGAGAGGGCATACATGCAAGAGTTGAGACATGCCCAGAGGGTAGGGCAGGGGGGCTGGAGGCCAGGCTGGTAAGGCTTGATGAGAGAGGGTGAAGGAGGTGCACGGGGTGGGGGAGACAGCAAGTGTGGCCCACTCTGGATGGGCCTGGAAAGGGAGGAGACAGAGAAGGGAGGTGAAAGTGCCAGGAGAGACTTCAGCAGGGAGCAGGCTCCTTGGAGGGGGATCATTGGTTGGGGTGGGAGAAGCTGGATGGGGGGGCCTTTGACCCAAGGAGGGGAGAGCCCCCCATCCTCTTCAGGGCAGAGAGGAGGGGGCTGTGGGGCTAAAGGCAGGACAAGGAGGGAGTGCCAGCCTGACAGTTCCTCTTTTTACCATAAACTGTGACATTAGATGTGCTGCCAAGTGGGGGGCTTAGAGGCTGGAAAAGACTGATGAAGGGACACAGCCAGACAGTACTGGGACACTCTTCCAGGATGCTGAGAGTCCCACCAGCAGTGCCCTGATGGGTCACCCAGAAACGGAAGGAATAATGACCAGGGCAGGTCTTAGGGGCTGCAGTGAGGCTCTGAGGGTCAGGCCCAGCTGAATGGGGAAGGAAGTATGAGATAGCCCAAGGAGCTGTCGGTGGTCAGCATGAAGCCACTCTGAGGGAGAGTGTGGCAGGCTGGGGACAGAGCGGGGCACGTGTCTCACTTATTTTAAAAGAGATGTGGCCAATGAACAGCAGAGCTCAGTGGTCGGCATGGGGGGATACCTCACCACACTGCATGGCTCCCCCATCTAAACCCCAGCTTACTTCCATCATACCACCAGTGCGTGCATGTATTCACCAGACCCACACCAGTGTTTGGACTTCTGGATGGTGTATCTGGATCAACTCCAGGGCTTACTTTTGCTGAGTCTCCCTTTCCTCTTCAGTAAATGTCTATAGCTGCCCTCGAGTCTGTTGAGAGGATAGCTCACATAGGCATGGCCTGTAGTTGGCCCTCCATAAATGTCATTATTATTGTCATCATGTGCAGGGACAAAGACCAAGAGCCAGCCATCCCCTGCCCTCAGCAAACTCACAGCCTGGGGTGAAGATGGGCTGCTCACAGGGCACAGAAAAATAGTACAGTGAGGCTGGCTGGTGGAGACCTGGGCAGGGGCTGACCACCTGGCCTGAAGGGTCCCGGAAAACCTCTTGGAGAAGACACTATTTCACCTAAGTTTTAAGGATGGGAAGAGTCAGCCCAGCACAGGAAGAGGCTGGGAGGGGACTCCTGGCAGCAGGGCATTCCAGGCGGAGAGCAGTATAAGCTATTCAATGCGAGAGATGGGACCTGAAGGTCAGGGACAGCAGATTAAGGTTTCAGATCAGTGGTGGCTGCTCCAGGGTGAAGGGACTCAAGGGGGTTATCTGGAGGCCAGTGAGGAAGCAGCTGCAGGCCCTGGCTCACCATTCCAGCCTCCCTGGGGCTCCTGGAGGCGACCAGTTGCACTCCTTCCACCTTTGCCATGCTGTTCCTTCTACCGGTGATGCCGTTCCCTTTGCTTCCCGTGGCTGAGCTTAAGGATATGGGCGGTTGGTGGCCACCTCCAAATAATGGTTGTGTTCTCCCACAGGTCGGAGGGAGCGTCCCCCTCCCCGTAGCCCGGAGAGCACCCAGTAGCAGTGGCCATCATGCACAGTGATATCGCATCTGCCACGTGTCCCCCGCGCCGCCTCTGAGTCCGGGACTTCCAGCCCAGCGCCCACGAGCCTGCCCGCCCCCCGCGGCCACGCCATGAGCCACGGGCCAAGCCCCCGGCTGGCCGAGTCCCCGCAGCTGTCCAAGGGCAGCCTCCTGACCATCCTGGGCAGCCCGTCGCCCGAGCGCATGGGGCCAGCCGACTCGCTTCCACCCACGCCTCCCAGCGGCACGCCCTCGCCAGGGCCGCCGCCTGCGCTGCCCATGCCGCCGGCGCCTGCGCTGCTGGCCGACGGGGACTGGGAGAGCCGCGAGGAGCTGCGGCTGCGGGAGCTGGAGGAGGCGCGCGCGCGGGCGGCGCAGATGGAGAAGACCATGCGCTGGTGGTCGGACTGCACCGCCAACTGGCGCGAGAAGTGGAGCAAGGTGCGCGCCGAGCGCAACCGAGCGCGCGAGGAGGTGCGCCAGCTGCGCCAGCGCCTCGACGCGCTCACCAAGGAGCTGGCGGGCGCTCGGCGCGAGCGCCAAGAAGCGCAGGGCGAGTGCGAGGCGCGGGGTCGCGAGCTGGCGCGGCTGCGGGGCGCCCGGGGGACCGCGGACAGGACTCCCGATGGGCCCGAGACGGAGCCAGAAAGCGAACAGGAGCCGGTGCCGGTGCGCGACGTCGGATCCGGATGCGAGAGACCGCAGGGCAGCCAGGTGCGCGGCGAGGGGCGGGGCTTCTGGGCGGGGCCTTCGCGCTGGGGTCCGGAAGTGGGAGGGGCTGATTGACCCGGGCAGGAGCTGTAGCTGTAGGGCTCAGAAAGGGAAGTAAGGGCCCCTGGCACGTGGGTAGGTATCACACCTTCTGGGATTCAGGCTCTGCCCTGCAGGGCACCCGGTTACCTTCCTCCCACAGACCCCAAGGGGCAGAGTGTCCCTGATTATGGTGGTCCCGCCGCTCCCATACCTGCCGCTGCTGCTAAGTCACTTCAGTCGTGTCCGACTCTGTGCGACCCCATAGACGGCAGTCCACCAGGCTCCCCCGTCCCTGGGATTCTCCAGGCAAGAACACTGGAGTGGGTTGCCATTTCCTTCTCCAGTGCATGAAAGTGAAAAGTGAAAGGGAAGTCGCTCCGTCGTGTCCGACTTCTAGCGACCCCATGGACTGCAGCCTACCAGGCTCCTCCATCCATGGGATTTCCCAGGCAAGAGTACTGGAGTGGGGTGCCGTTGCCTTCTCCGTCCCATACCTGAGTAATCAACAAAACCAACAAATCATCCTCTCTGAGCAGGAGCAGGTTGTAAGAACTTACCTCAAAGGCATCCATTAGTCCCAGAGCTGAATCCGTTCATTTATTCAGTTTAGAGAAAGGAGTAAACATTTTAACAGGTGTCTATCAAAGCTGAGGGAGGGGCGGGTGTCAGGGCAACGGGAGCACAGAAGGAGGTCCCTGAGCCAGGCTCTGAGGAGGGAGCTTCACCGCAGCTTTTCTAGAAGCGGTCCTATTTGAGCTGAGATAGGAGAAATTGATGGTGAAAAGTGCAGGAATGCATTACAGGTGATGGAAATTCTGTGCAAATAGCGAGAGGCTGGGTGTGCTTGGTAAATCTGGGCAAAGCCTCCGTCGTTCCATGGGCACCCTTACAAAATGCTAGGCTCTGCATACACACTACCTAGTTAATTCTCAGGGCAACCCAGGAAATACTGGCTTTACAAATGAAAACACTGAGGCGCTGAGAGGTTAATTACCAGTGGCTCCCAGCTGGTGACTGGAGTCACTGGGAGTTGACCCCAGATGAGCTTCTCAGCCCATGGTGATAATAATTAGGCTATCTGGAACATTAATCATATGTGAGGAGGGCAGCCTCCCCTGAACAAGCAAGACTCACCTGAAGGCCATCTAGGGACCGAATCCAGGCTCAGGTTGCTCCCAGCTCCATCCCCAGTCGCGCCAGCTCCTAAGATTCTTCAATGCCCCCTCCCCTCTCCTACCTGTCGTCTAGAGTGGGCACTGCTGCCTCCTGGTGGCTGAAGCCCTCTTCCCCAGGGCCTGACTGGTGCTTGCAGGTTACATTTCTTGCTCTTCTTTGGGGCAGAGGATGAGCCTCTGTATATCAGCCAGCCTCAGACACTTCCTGTCCTCTCCGTGTTCGGTTATGAGGCACCCCAGGAGGTGGCAGGTACCGCAGCAGGAGCTCGGAAGATGCAGCCTGAGTTTGTTCTCCAGCCCAGCCATGTCTGTGCTCTGTGACCCTCCAGCAATCCCCTTCTTCCCTCCCTGGTTCCTCAGTTGGGAGTTGGAGCTTTGGACCAGATGGCCTCAGAGGCCCCCACCCAGACAGTCTGAGATACAAGAGATTAGAATTTCACTCCTCAGGCCCACTGTCCTAGTCTGGATAGGGAAACTGAAGGTCAGTCGAGGAAGGGACCAGCCCAAACTCATCTGGAATGACTGTGGGAGAAGCCAGGCTGGGACAGAGGCCATGGGCATCTTGGGTCTGTGGTCAGAGGCAGGCCAGGCGGCAGACAAGGGCAGCGGGGAAGAGGAGGCTGGCAGGGAGGAAGAGGGCTCAGGGCTGAGTTAACCGACCCTCACCGCTTTCTGTCTGGGAGCTGGTTCTGCGCCAGAGGCCGCCTTCCTGTTCATCTTTTACTGTTGTGGCATAGTTGCTCAGTGGTGTCTGACTCTTTCATGACCCCATGGCCTGTAGCCCGCCAGGCTCCTTGTCCATGGGGTTTCCTAGGCAAGAATACTGGAGTTGGTTGCCATTGCCTTTTCCAGGGGATCTTCCCAGTCCAGGGATTGAACCTGAGTCTCCTGCACTGGCAGGCAAATTCTTTACCACTGAGCCACCAGGGAAGTCCATGCATCTTTTACCACGTCACTTATCATGTTTCAGGTGATCCCACTGAAAAGTGGGGTCTTTGAGCAGGAATCCCTTTTGAGGGAATCTAGTCCTTATTCCTTGTAGGAATCCCTGCTTCTGCATTCATCAGTGTCCCACCAAATATTTGCATACTTCCAGCAGCAGAGAGCTTACCACCTCTTCTGGGGCATCTTCCAGGATTCAGGGAATCTGAGTGGCTGACTCTGTGCAGTTCTAAGCAGCGAAGGGGGAGGGTGTGGCCCTCCCTCTCCAGGGGTGGAGAGGCAGGCAGCAGAAGAGGAAACAGGGGTCCAGAGGACTGTGTGACTTGCCCACAGTTACCCACCAAGCTGATGCCAGACCCTGGACCTGGGAGAGGCTATGATGAAGGCCGAGAGGGTGAGGGCTCAGCGATCATTAGTCCAACCTCTGCCTGGGTCCCCACAGGAGCTGGAGCTGGTGGAGAGCCTGCTGAAGAGCAGACCAGAGGAGCCTGAGGGCTGCTGGGAGGTGCGCAGTGCAGGGGCTGGGGCCCCACGGGGCAGCTCAGGCCGCCAGGAGCGCAGCCGCCTGCCCTGGGAGGACACCACCGTCGAGGAAGATGCCTCCAAGCTGACCGCCCTGCGGCTACGGCTGGATGAGTCCCAGAAGGTGCTGCTCAAGGAACGAGAGTGAGTCCCGGGAGGCAGGCAGGGGCTAGGGGGTGGGCCAGGCCATACCAGGGCCTCCTCAGAATCACAGAATGAAAGTCCGTGTCACAGAAGTTGAGACTCAATGAAAGGGAATGGGACTTCCCCTTTGAGTCCCATTGATTCTCGGGACTTGAGAACAGTGGTACTGTACCCAAGGACCCAACATGAGGGCTTTTTAAAATTAATTCAATTAATATGTGTCAGGGATCTGGGTCAGGCACTGTGCTCGGTGAGGATACAGTTATCCATGAGACCAGCAATCCCTGCCTTCATGCAGGGAGAGTGCCATGGGCAAAAAATCTTAGCAGGGAAGGAGGGATACAGGGACTGAGGGGTGGAAGCTGGGAGTTTGGTTTTGGACATGTTGAGCTTGATTCAGCAGGAAGGCATTTGGGGACGTGAATGAGTCTATAGAGTTCACAAGACAGGTCTGGGCTGGAAGTAGAAATTCAGGAGTCATCAGCGAATAGATGATGCTGAAAACCATGAGCTGGGGTTGAGAGTGGATAGGGCAGAGGTCAAAGGATGGGGCCCTGGAGCCCACCAGCTATAGAATGAGAGGAAGAGGGAGGCAGCAAAGGATACAGGAGAAGGGAGCCAGTGAGGGGGAAGAGAAAGCAGGAGGAGCCATTTCATGGATGAGGGAGCAGTCAGCTGGTCAAGTCGGAAGAGGACTGAGCTCTGACCAGTGGGTTTAGGGCTCGGAGGTCACCAGTGACCTTGATTGGTGATTTTTGCCTGATCATGGAGAATAGTAACACCCCCTTTTCCATCCAGAAATTAAACACAAAGATGGCATAAGATAACTACACACATTAATCTTTTAAAAATCAACACAGTGCCCTTGTGAAGGTAGAAGCAGAGATCACGGCCATGCTCCTGCAAGCCAAGGAGCGCCAGATATTGCCACCAGAAGCCAGGGAAGAGGTATAGAACAGATGCCCTCTCACAGCCCTCCCGTGGAACCAACACCTCGGTCTTGGACTTAGAGCCTCCAGAACTGAGACGCTGCATTTCTGTTTAAGCACAGTGAACAAAAATCAACCTGTTGTACTAACTGAAATGTAAAGTAATGCTAAACTCTCAGAATGGGAGGCCAGCGTGGTGTGGGGGTTGGTCATGAAACACTGCATGTGGCCAAATAGCCACTGCACCTCCTGCACATTCAGGGCAGAGTGAAGGGTGAGGGGCGTGAGAGCAGTTTAAGGGACTCCCACCCAGTGATGGTGACAGGAAGGGACTCCTCCTTCAGAGAGTCACTGGAAAGTGCTTTCCAGCTTTTCCGACTGCAGAGCTGTGTGTTCACACCAAGTCAGCATAAAACAGATAGAGGGGAGTGGGGATATTATTTGATGGATGAGCCCAGGGCCCGGTGCCCTGGAGAACCAGACACTCTCCACAGCAGGGGCTGGACTCCCGCAGTTGTGTGGAGGGTGCAGCTCCAGGAGATTGCACAACCAGGTTGCCTGCCACAGAGTGGGATGCCAAGGCCTGGGGTATGCAGCAAACCACCAGAAGCCAGGGAAGCGGCATAGAACAGATTACCTCTCACGACACCTTGGTCTTGGACTTGGAAGGGACTGGAGGACTCAGCAGAGGGCCCCAGTGGGCTCACCCCCACGTCTCCCCTCCCCAGGGATAAAATGGCACTGAGCAGGAACATCGAGAAGCTGGAGGGAGAGCTCAGCCAGTGGAAGATCAAGTACGAGGAACTGAGCAAGACCAAGCAGGAGATGCTCAAACAAGTGAGTCTCGGAGACCAGGGTGGGCTTCCTGGAGAAAGCAGTACTGTGTCATTGAATTTCAGCAGTGGGAATGGGAGAAAGAGGGGAATTCAATCATTCACTGTCAAGCACCAGCCCTATGCCATGTGGTGATCTGTGGACTGGGGCAGGAGGTGGAGGAGGGGTTGTGGGGAGAACACCAACAGTAACCAGGTAGATAAATTCAGAAACTGAAATTCAAAACACAATCAGAGAGATGAGGTGGTGGGTCATAGAAAGGTCTCTCTAAGAGGGTTACATTCAAGGCAAGACCTAAAGTGATTAGAAGAAGCCACCGTTGAGAAGAGATGGAGGCAGAGTTCCTGGCAGAGGGCACAGCAAATGCAAAGGTCCTGAGGCCAGGACAAGCCTAGTGGGTTCAAGAAATAGAGGCCAGTGTGGCTGGAGGGTAGTTAATGAGAGATGAGATTGCAAGGGGATCCCACCAGCCTTGTAGACCAAGACAAAGGGAAGGAGTCTGGATGTTCACTGGGCACATAGTGGGTACGAGATCTTGCTAGAGCCTCACAGCAGTCAAGGAAACACACTTGGTGTCCCCATCTTACAGATGAGGAAACTGAGACTCTAGGTGGCAGAGAGGAAATTCCACCCCTGCAGTTTGGAAACTCCTGCATGCTGGGGTCCGGAGAAGGCAATGGCACCCCACTCCAGTACTCTTGCCTGGAAAATCCCATGGATGGAGGAGCCTGGTGGGCTATACAGTCCATGGGGTCGCTGAGTCAGACACGACTGAGCGACTTCACTTTGACTTTTCACTTTCATGCATTGGAGAAGGAAACGGCAACCCACTCCAGTGTTCTTGCCTGGAGAATCCCAGGGACAGAGGAGCCTGGTGGGCTGCTGTCTATGGGGTCGCACAGAGTCGGACACGACTGAAGCCACGCAGCAGCAGCAGCAGCATGCTGGGGTCAGACTGGGCTTTCCTCACTGCTTCCCTGTGCAGACCCTGATGGCCACCAGGGGGCGCAGCCACCCTGCTTTTCCAAAAGGTGGGCAGCTCACAGACCCGAGCCTGAAACTGCCCTGGAAGATTGGTCTTTAAGTAGAATCTCTTTAAGGAGTCTCCTAAAAAAAAGCTTCCCAGACCCTGCCCTCACTCTCCTGAATCAGCATCTTTGGGGCTTAGGTCCAGGAATCTTTTTAATCTTTTCAAATCGTGTAATCATTTGAAGAAATGTGAGACCCAACTGTGCAATTTTACAGATACATAACTGTACAGATTCTCATTGGTATCTGGGTTTTTTTTTCCCATCAACATTGCATATTTAAGGTTCATTCATGCCATTGCAATGAGCATTCCTCTGACAGTTTTCTTTGCTCTACAACAGGGACTCTGTACTATTTCACATCACCCCAGACAATTCTGATGTGACCAGCCTCACACCCACAGGCAGACCTGCATTCAGATCCCCTGGGTGTGTTCAGCCAGTGTTCGCTGAGGGTGCCCAGGCCATACACGGATACGAAGGCGGGCAGACAGACATGCTGTCTCTCAGGCTCACGTTCTTGGGGAGGTGGGGGGATGGAGAAGCACCCCTTCTAGGCAGGGAGGACAGGAGAGGCCTCCCTGAGGAGAGGGCATTTAGGCCAAGGCCTGAGAGTGAGAAAAGTCAGCCCTTCAAGATACCTCGGAAAGAGGGCAGTGAGCAGAGGGAAGCACAAGTGTGAAGCCTGCAATGGACAGGAGCTTGCGAATTTGAGGACTAGAGAGGAGGCTCAGAGAGCTCTGGGGAGGGGGGATGGGCGATGCGGTTGAGGGGAGATGGCTTTGTGGGACCATAGGGAAAGGTCAGTTCTTAGGGAACCTGGGGTTGGGATATGATTGGCTGTGTCTTTTTTTAATTAATCAGTTTATATTTTGGCCACACAGACTGGCTTACTTATAGGATCTTAGTTCCCCAACCAGGGATGGAACGTGTGCCCCCTGCAGTGGAAGCTCAGAGTCCTAACCACTGCACCACCAGGGAATTCCCCTGGGTTTATCTTTTTTTTTTTTTTTTTAAGATAAAAGGGCTACTGTTGTGGAAAATGGGTTGACGAGAGAAAGTCAGGGGGCAGGAGGAGGGCACCCAAGAATGGACACTGGGAGGCTGGATGGTAATCAGGGAGGTGAGAGATGTCGGAGGAGGCAGATGCGTTCAGATTCAGAGTCTGTTCTGAATACCCTGTGGCCCATTTGGGCACTACCTGAGGCTCCTTGCTGAGCCCTCCGGCACCAGCGCCCACCCCTCCCTGGAGCTGGTGGTCCTCACCTAACCAGCCTGTGCTGTATCACACAGCTCAGCATACTGAAGGAGGCCCACCAGGACGAGCTGGGCCGCATGTCCGAAGACTTGGAGGATGAGCTGGGTGCGCGTTCCAGCATGGACAGGAAGATGGCGGAGCTGAGGGGTGAGGTGAGGCCACCAGCAGGGCCCAGGGTCTGGGGGCGCCTGGGGGGCCCTGCCTCCATCAGTCACTCACTCACAGGAGGACAGGAACCAGCCACAGCCCTGGGTGCTCCAGTCTGCAAGGGGTGGGCCTCTGTGGCTCACACCCTGTGCGTGTCAAATAAGCCCGGGTTAATTATAGCTGCTGCAGCTGGACTTGCTTCCTGGAGCCAAAACAACTGCTGGAGGAGGTGGTGAGGGGGAACCTCCCGCTCGGCCGTGCCGGGCCCCTCCCTGTGGACCCCTCCTGCTGTCCTGCCCTGCTGCAGATGGAGCGGCTGCAGGCGGAGAACGCCGCTGAGTGGGGTCGCCGGGAGCGGCTGGAGACGGAGAAACTGGGCCTGGAGCGGGAGAACAAGAAGCTGCGGGCACAGGTCGGGGACCTGGAGGAGGCGCTGGCCCGGCGACGGCGGCAGACGGCCAGCGCGCTAGACTGCGACCTGCGGGCCAGCCAGGCTGCGCTCTTCGAGAAGAACAAGGTGGGGTAGTGAGGGGGCTGCAGCCAGGGCTGGGGCAGACCACCTCCTGGGCATCCAGCTCCAGACCGCAGGGGGCCAGAGACCCTTGAGGTAACGACTACAGACCAAGGAGGTGATTGCCTGGCGGCAGCACCTGCCATACACCAGGCTCAGTGATACCACCATTATAGCTGGGTTTGTGGGGTACCACTGTAGGCCAGGCTCCGGGCTGGTGCTTTTTGCCCGTGTTATGGAGAATACTTGGCGACGTAGTGGTAAAGAATCCACCTGCCAACCAGGAGATGCAGGTTCGATCCTTGGGTCAGGAAGATCCCCTGGAAAAAGGAAAGGCAACTCACTCCTGTATTCTTGCCTAGGAAATCCCACGGACCAAGGAGCCTGGCAGGGTACAGTCCATGGGATCACAAAGAGTCAGACACAAGTGAGCAACTAAACACAACAGCATCAGTTAATCCTTTCAACAGCCCTTTCATTGGTCCAACAAATATTTATTGAGCTCCAGCTGCGCGTAGGCCTTGTTCTAGGTGGTGGGGACACAGCCGTGAACAGACAGGAGGGATGTGGCCTCCCCTCGTAGAGCTGATAGCTGAGGGGGATATAGACGTTGCTCACTCCGTCACACGCTTATGCTGGTCACGCAGCTCCGTGGCTCTGGCAGGGAGAGAGTAAAGGGGATGCCCGGCGACCTGGCTGAGGCCCAGGTCCTGGGGAGGCTTTCCTGAGGCAGTGGCGTTTAAGCCCAGGTCTCCAGGGAGAGCAGACATTGACAGTGGGCTGATTCCAGGAGGAGATTAGGAAAATGATGTGAATGAATGTCCCATGGTGACAGGGACCTGGAGCTTTGGAGGAACAAGGGAGGCTGGTGTGGTTGGAGGGGAGCAGACAAGAGGGATGTGGTAGGTGAGGCAGGAGGCCTGAGCCACCTTTGAAAAGTGAGAGGTAGGTGCAAGCAAGTTGTGGCTCTGAGTGCTCACTGGCTGCTGGGTAGAAGACGGATGAGAAGGCAAGCGAATGGGGAGTCTGGGCCATTTCCTGGGGGCAGCAGGAAATGATAGAGGCCAGGACCAGGCTGAGGTTGGTGGAAATGGAACAGAGAATGGATTCAAGAGGCCATTTCACAGATGTGAAGACTGAGGGCTCAGAGAGCTCCCAGAGCTCAGGTGTGGACAGCTCCTCTCCTGGCTGCTCATCTTCTTCCCAACCACTCTGTCTTCAGATCTCTTTGCTTCCGAAACGCACTCCTCAGCTGACCCAGAGCTTTAATGCCATTTATACATCAAAGAGCCCTGACTTTGTCCCTCCCCAGAAAACGAGACTCAGCTCAAGTAGCCTACTGCACACCTCACGTCGTCTCCAGCAGGCACCCCAGAGTTCCAAGTCCAGAACGGAGCCAGCACTCCACCCACCTCCCCCTCATCACCCCCAGGCCTTCTCACCTCACTAGATGGCACCTCTAGCCTCCAGCTCCTCCCCCAACTCTACTGCTGGCATTTCAGAGAGGTTCCAGGGAGAAGGGACTCCAGTACCCCCAGAACCACTTGACCTCGTGGACTTCCCATCATGAGCCCTCCTCCATCTCCGCTCTCCTGCAGGAGCTGGCCGACCTGAAGCACGTGCACGGCAAACTGAAGAAGCAGTTCCAGGAGAAGGTGGCGGAGCTGGCTCATGCCAACCGGCGGGTGGAGCAGCACGAGGCCGAGGTGAAGAAGCTGCGGCTGCGGGTGGAAGAGCTCAAGAAGGAGCTGGCCCAGGCTGAGGACGAGGTAAGCACCTGCAGGGCCCAGCGTGCAGCCTGCAGACCTCGGCTGGGCTCGGTGGGGGTGGAGCTGCAGGGCCCTCCTGTGTTGCTCCGTGCTGGGTCCCCAGTGCCTGGTACAAGCCTGACTCTTGGGAGGCACTCAGGAGAGAGTGGGTGGGTGACAGGTGGTGTGTGGGTAGGAAGATGGGAAGAGAAATGGACAGATAACGTAGATGAGTGGTTGAGTAGATTAATGAATGGATGAGTGGGTGGATGTGGAGTTGGTTAAATGGACAGAAGGATAACTCCATGGATGGATGAACAGATGGATGAGGGGATAGATGGACAGATGGTTGGGAGAGAGGAGAGATGGATGGGATGTAACAACAGATGTCTGATGGGTGGTTGGATGGATGGATGGATGAAGGGGTAGGTAGATAGATGGGTGGATGAATGGATATGTGGAAAGATGGATGACTGAGTGGATAGTGGAAAGGTAGACAGACAGCTGACTGTCAGTGGGTGGAGGAGTGAATGGACCGAAGGAAAGAAGGGCAGAAGGATGGGTAGATGGGAAGATGGGTTTGGAAGAGTGGAAGGACACAAGGGTAGTATGAATGGGTGGCTGAATAGATCAATGGATGGTAAGTGGGTTGGTGGATGTCTCCATAGGCAGATGGATATTTCCATGGATGAATGGTCAGATGGACAGATTCATGGGAATATACAGGTAGGTGGGTTGATGGATGGATCAGTAGCTTGGGGCGTTGGAGGATGGGTAGATTTGGAAGGGAGAGGCAACAGGATGCCTCTTCTTTTGCCACAAGAAGAGGCAAAAAAAGGATGTTCTCCTGGAGGAGCTGGGCCTCAGATGATAGCATGTGAAAGGCCTCAAAGGAGAGACAGGAATTGCTTTCGAGGAGGATCATTCTCACAGAGGAACAGCAGGAGTGGCTGGTCCTCAGCAGACGGCAGGGCAGGCTGGCCCAACCCAAGGTGACTCCTATGCTTTCGGCCCCGTTCACCCCCACAGTTGGACGAGGCCCATAACCAGGCGCGGAAGCTGCAGCGGTCGCTGGACGAGCAGACGGAGCAGAGTGAGAACCTGCAAGTGCAGCTGGAACATGTGCAGTCCAGGTGGGCCCAGCGTGCTGCCCCCGGGGCAAGGACTCCCAGCCGGGACGCACAAACAGGGCAGGGGCGCTTCTAGCCCAGGGAGGCCCAGGGTCGGGGTCGGGGCTCCAGCCGAATGGGCCTAGAGGGGAAGACAGGGAAGGAAGAGATCCGGATGTCCTGGGGCCAGAATCCTGTCCCCTTCAAGCAGGAAGGGCCAGGGCTCGGAAACCAGGGAAGGGAGTGCAGGAAGTAAGACCAGCTGGGAGCCTGGGAGTTGTGTCCTGCAGCCAGCGGATATAGAGAGAGCAGCCAAAGAGGTCAGGCCCAACGTGGGGCAGCAGGGAGGGCGGGTGGATCTGGGCAGTCTCTGATGAGAAGGACAAGCAGCCCGCGAGGTCCTCCGGCTGGGGTGACTCTGGACCAGCTGGGGTCTGTGGGATCTCGGCCCTGATGGCAGCCCAGACCCCTCAGCTGCAGACAGGACCCATCCGCCTCAGTGAGGGAGGACCAGGAGGTCTGGGGGCCCACCCAGCATGCTCTGCCTCCCACTCCATCCCAACACCCCGAGAGTGGCTCTCTCCCCCGGACTCCCCTTAGAGCTGGGGTATGTCAGAGAATGTCTAGTCCAAGCCCCGCCCCATTTCACAAGCTTCCACCTGAGACTGATTTCCTGTGCCAGGCCAGGCCCTTACTTCCATCCTCTTATTTCATGGAATAGACAGCGCCCAGTCTCTGCTGCTAAGATTGGGTGGTGGGAACTCTGGCTTGACACTAAGTAGCTGTGTTATTTTGGGCGACTTACTTAACCTCTTTTTTTTTTTTCAGAGTTTCCTCATCTGTAACATGGGGTTGATAACAGTTTTTATTACTTCTTGATTGTGGGAATTAAATGAGCCAATCTGTGCTTATAAAAGGACCAGGCCCGTGATAAATGCCAAATAGTAGTAGAGCTTTAGTATTGGGGTCAGATATTGTGCCATGGTTGGATAGCATCACCAACTCAATGGACATGAGTTTGAGCAAACTCTGATAGAGAGTGAAGGACTGGGAAGGCCGGCGTGCTGCAGTCCATGGGGTCGCAAAGAGTCAGAAATGACTTAGCGACTGGTCAACAACATTGTGCTTTAAGAACCATGCTCCTAGGAGAGACAGGAAGGAAAATTTTTTTCTACCCCCAGGGGGCTGGCAAACGAGGAAACTAAGGCACAAGAGGGTTAAGTCCTTTCACCACCGCACAGGTGGTGGGTGGTCAGGTCAGATTGCCTCCCCGGCCATCTGCCACCGGAGCCCTTATTTACAGAGCATGTACTGTTATATATGTGCTGAGTGTCTGTGGCTAAGAGCACAGACTGTGGAGCCAGACCTGACAGCTGTGTGACCTGGGGAGCCAAGGCTCAGTTTCCCCAGATGCTTGGGATGTTGCCTATGAAGTGTCGTCAAGGAGCCCAGTCATGAGTGCAAGTCAAGCTCAGTGTCTGGCCAGTTCTGCCCACTCCACCCCCCCCCGTCCCCGTCTCCCCCCACCCCGCCCCCCCACTCCAGCACATGGGCCCCTCACAAGGCCGCCTAGCTTCAGGGCCTTCCCGCAGTCTTGGCCACATTCTTTGGGAGCCATAAACTCCCAAAATGGGCAGGCAGGCTGGCTCTGCCCAGGCTCTCAAGTGCTTCCATGGGAAGGGCTGGGCTGCCCAGGACCGCTGCCTCATCTTATTTCCCAACTTTTTGTGCTTTAATGTTCCGGGGACAGCTCACTAAATCACCATGCAGTAATGGAGGCCCCCGCCCGCGCCCCTCCCCGCCGTGTTAATAATTCATGCCTTCCAGTAAGATGCAGCCAGGCGGCTACTCCGCTGGGGGTGGGCGCGGGGAGCCGGGGAGGAGGGGGGATGGGCATTTCCTCCACTGGCTCTTCTTAGAGGCAAGTCTGCCTCGTAAATTTTGGCTTTAGGAATTTTAATGTGGGGAAGAACAAGGGTGGAGGGCTTTCTCACTGACATTAGGGATGTAGGGGACTCAGAACCCCCACCCCTGGACTCTCTTCCTATGGGCTTTGGAGCCTGGCTTGGGTTCAAATCCCAGCCGCTTTACCTTGAGCTGGCTGCTTCACCTCTTCAAGCCATCCCCCCTACCCCCCTACCTACTCCAGAGCCAGCCATCCAGTTCAGAGCCCAGCCCCTGCTCGCTGCTGTCTGTGGGGCTTAGTGCCTCAGTTTCCCTATCTGTAAAATGGGAGTGACAGGAGCACCTCCCTCACTTCGGGGGCTTCTGGAAGGATGAAGTGAGACGAGGTAATGTTTGTGGAAGGCTCAGTCTGGTGCCTGGCAGCGGGAAGCTCTAGGGGAGGCTTAGCTGCTGTCAGCACCAGCGGATCAGGCTTGTCTCTGACCCGCCTGTCACCCCACCCCACAGGCTCCGCCGACAGCAGCAGAATGCCCCCCTCTTTGGGAAGATCCGCAGCGCTCGCTTTGGTGCCGAGGAGGTGGGGGACGGAGCCAGTGACCTGGACGAGGATGAGGACCTGCAGATCCAGGTGGCTTAGAGCTGCCAGGGCTAGGCAGGACTGGGCGCCACCCCCCAACCCTGGGTGCCCAGGCTGACCAGCCACTCGGACTGATGCAGCTGTGTGTGCTGACTCTGGGAGCAGACCCCAGTCCCTGCCACAGACAACTTCCTTCTCTCCCACCGTGGGCGTTGGTGGTCCCACCTTAGCGACACTCCATGGAAGGGAAGCCGTGGCCTACATTTTATATATATATATTTATATATATATATATGTCATATATATATTAGTATATATGCCTGGGGTCCTTGGACTTATTTGGTTTTATAGACACAGGACCACTCCAAGGCCCAGTCAGGTGCCCCCACCCACCCAGGACTTTCTTGCTGGGGGAGGGGGTGTCAAAGGAGAGCTGTTAGGGGCCCCCATCCAGGCTGCCTCTCTGGACCTTGGAGGTCTGGCAGGGGCTGTGGCTGTTCATAGTACAATGTGATAACCCTATCTTTTGTAATAAATGGAGTTCATGTTCTCAGGTGGAGTCCTGAGTGTGTGGCAGATGCAGGCACGCGTGTCGGGGACAGATAGGATCAGCTTGCCCTGCACCAAACCTGAGCTCGGGAATATCAATATGAAGTCACTTGAGTGACTTAATAAATGAATGAATGTGAGAAAGAATGAATGAATGAACAGTGGGACTGATGAATGGTCTGGAATCCAGCTGCTGTGAGGGGAATGAGAAGAGATGGTGCATGTTTAATCTGCAGGAGACTTCAGTTCTGACTCCAGATGAGTTCAGATATCTGCTCTGGCCCTTACTGGCTGTACAACCTTGGGGAAGTTACTTGTCCTCTCTGAGCCTCAGTTTCTCCATCTGTAAACTGTCTCATAGAGTCATCAGGAGAATTAGATGAGTTCACCTGGAGCTCAGTAAAGGTGAATTATAACTGAAATACTTGAAGGTATGCCCTGGAGAGGAGGGATTTGCCGGCTGGGTTCGGCCGTAAGGGATGACATTCAGGCAACTGACTGGTGGGCGTTTACCCAGAGCTGGATATGAACACAACCTATAACCCTTTCATCATTCTCTTAGCCCTGCTCTAGGTAGTGACATTATAGGTTTTATCTTTTGATTCTTAATTCCTAAACCTATAACCAGCCAGTGTATATTAAATCTGGTAGGAAAGGTTATTCAAAGCATGGTAGCATATGTTGTTGAATCTTCGCAAGTTGAGGTGGCGTTTGAGTCACCTGCCCTTGATGAGAGTTTGACATGAACTCCTGGCATCAGGGCCTGCTTTCTGCAGGAGCAGGCACTCAGAACTGTCCTAGCCCAGAGGCCATGGCGAGTTCCCTGTGTTCAGAGGTGAGCACGGAGAGGCTGGGCTCAGAGCAAGGGCCTGGCACCTAAGAGAAGTTAGATTCAATTGATCGAGCTGGTGGGGCTCCCTGCCTTGGGGTGGGCAGCTGCAGTTAAGGACTTCTCTCTTGTTGTGGCCCAGTCTAGAGGACCCTTGGGGCTATGGTGCTAGGACCCACGGCTGCCACAGGCCCTGGGGGGCTGATAGGAGGCACCAAGCAGGCCAGGAGTCCCGCAGGGGATAATAAATAGGTCCCCTGTTGGCAAGACAGAACTGACCATGCTGGCAAGGTGGGGTTTGCTGTCATGCCCCAGGTCCCCTCCTGGGCTCCAAGGGGGAGAGAGAGGAGTGTGAGAAACCCCACATGGATCCCCCTACATGGGCCTTTCCCCACAAGCCAGAGCCAGCAGAAATGAGAAAAGGCTCTGCGGGAAGAGGAACATTTCTTGTGGGGGGGTCTTGCTGTTTTCTCTCCCAAACAGGAAGTGGGCCCCAGAAAAGGCTGAAAGCGCTGCCTTTTGACCCCCGGGAGCCAGGAGCCAGGCGCTCACAGACAGCAGCCCTGAGAGCCGCCCCCCCAGGCACCCAGGCGGACCTGCCATTCCCAGACACAGAGCAGACCGTCCAGCCCGACGGGCTCCCCCAGACTCCCCGGCACCTCTGGAGAGATAGCGTGGAGCAGGGGCCCCATTACAGCCCCTGTCTGCAGGCGGGGCCGCTCCTGAGAACCTCAGAAAGGAGAGGGTCTGGCCTCCCACCTCCCATGTACAAGGGAGCCGGGAAGTCTTGGGAGGGAAGCGCAGCCACAGACACAGGGCTGGAAGGTTCTCTGGCCCTGGAACTCGTGCTGTCTCTAAGCAAGGGGTTGCTCAGAGCCCTTGCATCCTGGAGGTCGTGGCAGCAACATCTGCCAAACAGAAGCATCAACTTGTCTCACATCGTGCTTAAAAAATGATTTTTAATGCATTGCTGATATTAATAATGGGAAGTTTCCTCATAAATAGTGGGTTTCCCCATCTTGAGACCTCAGCACATCAGACCACACTGGGCTCACACTCCTGCATGGCTGCAGCTGTGGAGGTGAGAGGTAGGTGCTCCCTGGAGGGGCGCACAGGCACCCACGAACCACAGTCCCCACCACTCCTTGCAGCCTCACCTGCACCCTCCTTGCCTCTATCACCGCCTGGTCCCCAGAAGCAGGCACGTGTCCCGCCCCTGGCCTAGTCCAGTCTTTCTTTGAACAAGTGAGGAAAGTGAGTGACCGAGCGGGGATGGTGGCTGAAGACTGAGGCACAGCCAGGCCACATTCACATGTCACTCTCCCTCTCAGAACTCCTGCAGGCTCCTTGTCACCATGGCAGGAGTGCCAAGAGCAGTTAACGTGTATTGAGCCACACCGTGTGATTCACGACCCTGTGAGGCAGGGCGTCCCAGTGTCATCTCACTTTACACCAAGGATGCAGGGACTCAGAGGGAGCAAGTAACAGTCGCAAAGCCGGGGGCTTCCCTAGTGGCTCAGTGGTAAAGCATCCACCTGCCAATGCAGTAGACACAAGTTCGATCCCTGGTCTGGGAAGATTCCACATGCCGCTGAGCAACTAAACCCGTGCACCACAACCATGAGCCCACACTGCAGAGCCCAGGAACTGCAACTACTGCACCCACATGTCGCAACTACTGAAGCTCGTGTGCCCTGGAGCCTGTGCTCTGCAACGAGAGAAGCCCCAGCAATGAGAAGCCTGTGCAGTAACAAAGAGCAGCCCTCGCTCGCTGCAGCCAGAGAAAACCTCATGCAGCAATGAAGACCCAGCACAGCCAAAAAATAAAAAATTTTAGAAATTATTTTTAAAAAAGAAAAAGGAATTATCCCAAAGCCACACAGCTACTTAGTGGTGACCCTGGCATTCCAGGTCAGGCAGTCTGAGGCAAGCGCCCACACTCCTGATGATGACCCCCTTCCCCCACCCCTCCAAGGCCAGGCCCCATGTGGTACAGGCCCTGCTCTCTGCAGCCCCACCCCACTCCACAGACCCTGCAGCTCAAGCCATGTTGAACCCCCTTCCCCATCAAAGTCCCACCAGCCTTTCAAAGCTCAGTCTACTTGGTTCATTTGGGCCGTGTATTTGTCTGCTTCCGCCCCACCAGATGCTTGTGGAGGGCAGAGAAACCTTGCAGCAGTGAGCACAGTGCCCTGGGCCTAGTGAGCATCTTTAAAAGAGGGAAAGAAGGAAGGATTGATGGCTGGATGAATGAGATGGTAGAAGGTTGAAGCCAGAGCCACCACCACCGCTCCCCACCCTCGACTCTGACTCCAGCTTCATTGCGATACTTGCAGGACCGGTCCTAGATGACTTTCTACTGGTCAGCTGAGAAGTCTCCCCGTCACTGAAAGCTGCAGCAACCTGGGAGCAGCAGTGCCAGGGCCTCTTCTCACAGACCTGGAGTGCCCGGACAGGCTGCAGAACCTGATGGGCCAGACAGTCCCGCTCGGCCCCTCCTCCCCCTGTAGCGTGAGGCTGGGGGCCCTGGCGTCTGTCCTCCCCGTGCTCTCCAGTCAAGTTCGTGTTGCTCCAACCAGGCAGCCTTTAGGGGTCCCTGCCTTGAGATTTATGCCCAGGAGTGAGTCCCCACATCCCGGCCCTCCAGGTGAGCTTGAGTTCTGGATCCAGCTGCTTTCTGTTTGGCTGTGTGTCTTCTGGCCAGCTCCTGCCCCTCTGGGCTTTCGTTTCCTTTTCTGTGAAAGGCAGACAGTAGCAGCTGGATTCTCCCAACAGAAGATGGCTTCACTGTTGGTGTTATTTTTCTGGCTTTCCTTATGCTCTCCATCCCCTCCCGAGACCCTAGCTCCCGGTCAGCCTGGGGGCCCACCAGCCACCCTGGGCACCCCTCTGGGACAGTGGGTGCTGAACCGGAGACAGAGGCAGAGCCCAGGAACCAGCTGCAGCTCTCAGCCCACTCCCCACCTCCCCCACCACCACTCAGCTCCTCTGTCTACTAATTGTAGGGTTGCAAGCAGCCAGCTGCCTCCCAGGCCCCAGGCGGGTGCCTCCCAATGGATCAAGGGCTCCCTGGAAAACCTCCCTGCTCTCCACCAGCCCCACAGACCCAGCTGCGCAGGGGTGGTCTCCATGGTGCTCAGACTCCCCGCTCCTGCTCCGGGAGGGGGCCAGGAGAGGTGTAAACGTGAAGCCTTTCTCAGCCTTTCTCATTTCCCAGGCTCCCGCCTCATCAGAGAGGCACATCCTGGGCCCCCTGCCCCCACTCAAGAACTAGCCATGGGGTTCAGTGAGTGGGAGGGAATTTGCCTGCCAATGCAGGAGGCGGGGGTTCAATCCCTGGCCTGGGAAGATCCCACATGCCGCGGAGCAACTAAGCCCCTGCTCTACAACTGCTGAGCCTGTGCTCCAGAGCCCAGGAGCCACAACTTCTAAGCCCACAACTAGAGCAAAGCCGGAGCAGCAATGAAGACCCAGCACAGCCAAAAATAAATAAATAAAATTATTTTTTTAAAAAAAGAACTAGCCATGGCTCTCCACTGCTGGACAGATAAAGTCTCCCTCCGCATCCTGACCCATGGGTCGGGCAGGTTCAGACATGCCCGTAAGCACATTCCCCAGCGGCCTTGGTCTCACGGCCCTGTTGCTCCAGGATAAAGTCCTGACAGGCCCCTCTTTTCTGCCCCCACTGGCTTCCACAGTATCCCCTCCATATCTGCCCCACGGCTGGAGTGCCGATGGCACAGTCAGACAGGTTGACAGCTCCTCAGTGACTGCAGAGGTCTGCTTGCACTGGGACCTCAAGCTGTGAAGGCTGGGGCCCCACCCATGGAAATCTGCATCTCCCACCCGCCTCCCCCAGGAAAGGAGGTTGAGTATCATTCAAAGCACAAGCATCACCTCCAGAAGTGGATAATGGCAAGCTGAGGAAACCGAGGCCCAGAGAAGGAAGGAGCCAGCCAGTAAATCACAGAGCCAGGATTCGGATCCAGGCAGCTCCAAAGACCAGGTATTCTCGGCTAACAGCCCTCAGCCCAGATCTGGGCCCAGTTCAAAGCAGAGGCTCTGTGCATGTTCAGGGGACCGAGGGAGGAGGGGAGGAGTGTAAGATAATAATGGTGTGACCACTGTCACCAAGCCCTCTTCCCTTTCCATCACTCAAGACTCTTTCTCCTCCAGCACCTGATTTGATGACTTGATGCTCTAACTTAGGCCAGTCAGATTTGGGGACCTCTTTACACAGTTGGAGAAGGAAATGGCAACCCACTCCAGTATTCTTGCCTGGAGAATCCCATGGATGGAGGAGCTTGGTGGGCTACAGTCCACGGGTCGCAAAGAGTCGGACACGACTGAGTGACTTCACTTCACTTTACACAGATGAGTTAAACTGAGGTCCAGAGAGCCAAGTGGTGTATGCAAGGGCACCCAGCAACTGTGTCCTGGGAATCTCCAGGTTATTGTGATAGGGTCATAATCCTTCCCTGGTGGCTCAGCTGGTAAAGAATCCGCCTGCAATGTCGGAGACCTCGGTTCGATCCCTGAGTTGGGAAGATCCCTTGGAGAAGGGAAAGGCTCACTCCAGTATGCTGGCCTGGAGAATTCCATGGACTATACAGTCCACAGGGTTGCAAAGAGTCTGACGTGACTGAGTGACTTGCACACATTAACCTCCGTTGTAATAAGAAAGCAGTCAAGGGGCTTCCTTGGTGGCTCAGTGGTAAAGAGTCCACCTGCTAATGTAGAAGACACGGGTTCAGTCCCTGGTCTGGGAAGATCCCACATGTGGGGCAACTAAGCCCATGCTTCGCAACTACTGAGCCCTCGCATCTAGAACCTGTATTCCACAAGAGAAGCCACCGCAGTGAGAGGCCCGAGCACCACAATAAATGTCACCCTTACTCCCAGCACATACAGAAGAGGCTACGCAGCAACGAAGACCCAGCACAGCAAAAATGACCAAATAAAATGATTTTTTTTAAAAAAGAAAGCAGTCAGTGAGATGTGGATTCACCTACACCACTAACCAACCACCACCTACCTGAGCCTCAGTTTCCACGTATGTCATACGAGGTGCTGTAGGGGTTGGAAAGGACACTTGTTAAGCCCCAGCATGGGCTTTGGGATCCAGCGGTATTGCTGTTTGTCCACCTTTGTCCAAGGACTCCCACCACCATATCTGTGTGGGAGACCAGTTGTCCGGGCAGGAAGAGTGAGCGCACACTGGGGTGGGAATCTTTGTCCAAGATCCATCCCTGCCTTTCTGCACCACCCCACCCAGCCACACTCGGTTGTCTCTGCTTTCCATTGCATCTCAGAAACCTCTACCTGCTCACCCACCCAGTTGCCCTGTTGCCCAAGGTATCTTTAATTCCAGGATGGAATGGGTTTTGAGCAGTAGCGCTGAGAGAACAAAGGCACCTTTGTCTGTTCTTGGACCACCACCCACTCCCCACCAACCCACTCCCTGGGTCGATAAGCTGGAGTTAGGAATGTAACAAAATTCCTTGGGAATTTGGTGGGAGTCCCTTATCAGATAAAATTAATCTGATCGCCCAATCCCCAAGGGGTAAACTGAGGAAGCTATCAAGCTAAGGGGAAGAGTTAGAAAAAAGAGAAGCCACACCAGGCATTCTGCCTCTGTTACTTCTTTTGATGCTCATGACAGCCCAGTGAGGGGACCACCAGTATCATCCCACCTTACAGGTGAGAAAATCGAGGTTGAGACCCCTGGCAGCTTCCTGAATCCAGGCCACCGCTGCCTAGCAAGGATGCCACTTACTACTGTGCCATCGGCTCCTGGTGTACTTTAAATATAGCTCAGGCCCCTTCCCTGGCTTCCAGGGCCTCTGCAAGTCAGGATGGTATCCGTCTGCCCAGCTTCCTCTACCACCCTCTCCCCCCTCACTCACCATCTGAGCCCACACCAGCCTCCTTTCTACCCCTCCAAAACCCTAAGTTCGTGCCTGCCCCGGGGTCTCCAGGCGTGCTCTTCCTTCCGCCTTCACATCCTCCCCTGGCTTCACCAGCTCCACGGATAGTCCCTCTCCTGTGCCCATTGACCTCCTTCTCAGTCCCATGACATTGATTTTTCCAGATGGCTTCTCCTTCTGTAATTACCGATTTACTTACCTGGCTGGTGCTGACTTGCTAGCCTGTGAGTTCCCTAAGGGCTAGGATCTGGTTCTTATGACTCACTTTGGTTCCCCCCAGCACCTATGCCTGCCACAGAGCAGGAGCTCACTGAGCCTTTGGTGAATGAATGAAGGAGTGAATGGGTGAACAAATGAATGAATGACCATCCATGCTCCCTCCCAGGCCCCTGCTCTGGGCTCCCCAAGGCCAGTCCCAGAGGCTCAGGTCGGTCAAAAGCAGCAAAGAGATGAAGTTATAAAGCAGGGCTGGCAAATGAGCTGTGCAAAGATTTTTTAAAGGAAACTCAGAGATGCAGTGCTATTAAAAATTGATATTTCAATGAGATAATCCCTCTCTTAGGCTTTTAATTGATTGTCTAAAAAGCCTTCCTCTGTTGTTGTGCTTCTTTATTTGCAGGGACCATTAATTTTTTTATGGACGATCAAACCCGGATACAGTGGAAGGGCCACCACATGGCTGATTCAGAAACAGTAACCAAGGTACCAGGGACACACATCTGGAGGTCAACCAGGAGAGGCGACATGGCCATGGAGCTGGCCTTGGTTCTGGATTTGTGGCGGGGGTAAGGGGGAGAGGAAACTCCTGCATGTCTAGGACACAGAAACACACGCACACACCTGCCCAGGTCCCCAGACCCAGTAGACAGGCTAAGTGGAGAGAGGTGGAACTGGAGGTGAGGACCCCAAGGGCAGAGGCAATGGCTATGAGGGGAAGCCTTGCTCTGGGAGTTGGGACCCTTAGTGGGTGGCCAGCTCCCCACCATTCCAGGCCTCTGTTCCCCCATCTGTCCCTTGCAGGACAAGTAAGAGCCAGTGAGTGGAAGTTGGAACCTCTCACTTGTGCTACTTAATGTCTCTGGGCCTCTGTTTCCTCATCTGTCCAGTACAGGTGTTGCTGGCACCCAGTTTGAGGTAGGGACACTGAGGAAGGGCCACTGGTGCTCACATTATTGCTAATATCGCTCTCTTAAAAAAACTTTTTTTTAATGATTTTTATTATGCCAGGTCTTAGTTGCTGCACACAGAGTCTTTAGTTGCAGCATGTGGGATTGAGTTCCCTCACCAGGGATCAAACCTGGGATCCCTGCACTGGGAGCAGAGTCTTAGCCGCTGGACCACCAGGGAAGTCCCTGTTGTTAATCTCAGCATCCTTCTCCTGGCCCTCAAATCTGTGCCCTTCATCCCTGAGGGTGACCTTGCCCACCTCCTTCCTCCTCCCCCTGGGATGGCTTTGAATCAGCCTCCCCGCTCTGCTGCGAGGCTTGAGGCTGCAGAGGTGTTCTGTGCATGCCTGTCTACCAGGCCTCTGGCTGCATCTGCTTCTCTCCGGACCCCATCCATCCACTCCCTCAGCCTGACAGGCAACCTCAATGAGGTCCCAGGGGATCCCTGGCTGGAGCGGCCACAAGCCAAGGCTGGGCTGGGCTGGGCTGACCCCTGGCCCTTTCTTAACTGCCCTGCCCACAAGACGGCCTCCCTCACTTCCTCTCTGCTGCTCCATTCCCCTGGCACCTCTTCTGGAAAAGAGAGGCTGGCCATGTAGGGTCAGATTCCTGGGCATGTGGCCTGTGTAGTCACACAGGGCTCTGCACTTTGAAGGACCCTGTGCTTGGTTTAATGCTTTGTTGTCACTGTCTTGAAATTACTCATAATTTTGCAAAGAGTCCCACATTTTCATTTTGCACCAGACCCCAAAGTTATGTAGCCAGCGTTGCTGTCAAGGCTCAGATCTGCTTCAGGAAATAGCCAGAGGGTGTGTCCTCAGGGACCCTAGAGCCCCTGCCTTTAGCCATCCCCAGCACCTCCACATCTTCCTCTCCCCACTTTCCCTGGATCCTCCAGCTCAGCAGCTCCCATCTCCTCACTGCAGGGGTTCTGAGTAGGGAATGACTTCTCCAGCCATCTCTCTGGGTGAGGACTCTTGGGAGGGGTCTTGGCAGAAAGCAAAGTCTTCCTCAAATCCTTATGTCCCCCACCCCCAGCCAGACAGGTACCACTTTTAAGTGGAAACGCAGAGGCCACAGGACAGATGAGATACAAATTCATTTCAACGATCTGTGGAATTCATAATAGCCTTCACTCGATATGGTCTTCTTTTTTTCCCCAGGCAGCGGATATTAAAGGTACAACTGCTTTGACCTTCTAGGCGTCGGTGAGGTTTCCTCCGGCAATGTGCATCCTCAGATGGTCAAAGGGTAGAAATCCCCACAGAGCAAATACTGGCCAAATGCTGCTAAAACAAAGACAGGTCATTTTTTAGAAACCTCGCCTAAGGAAGGCTGTAAGTATGTGTCATATACAGAAGCATGGGTACAAATTTTAGCCACAGAGCACTCATTGTGGCATTGTTTACAAAAGCAAAAAGAAAGACAACTGAACAGCCGGATGGTCAGGGGCTGGGGAAGTAACTGATAGTCCTTTTCTCCAGGGGCATGCCAGACAGTCAGCCAGGTGAAGCTTGTTAAAGAAGAGGGCGTGAGTAAAAAATCAGATTTAAAGACCCTGATGCTGGGAAAGATGGAGGGCAGGAGGAGAAGAGGACGACAGAGGTTGAGCTGGTTAGGTAGCATCATGGACTCAGTGGGCATGAATCTGAGCAGACTCTGGGAGATGATGAAGGACAGGAAAGCCTGGCGTGCTGCAGTGCATGGGGTCGAAAAGAGTCAGACACGACTGAGCGACTGAACAACAACAAGAGCAAAATACACTGCAGTCTTGATTTCCTCTCTGTTTGTGTAGAAGAATCAAACCCACAACGTTAGTGCTGTTGATTCTCCTGGCTCCTGGTGGCCAGTCACCAAGGAACCAGATTATCCCAACTTTCTGAGGATGTCTTGGGTTGGTCCCTTGCCACCACTTCCCTTACTACCCAAGCTAGACTGCCTTTCTCCTGCACAACTTGCCTTCACTTTCTGTCCTGCTCCCCACAATTCCTTTGACTTGCCTCCATGGCTTCTCCATAGGGCAATCAGGACTTTTCCAAAATGCAAATTGGATCCTTTCCTGTTCTGTATTTAACACTTAACTATCTCCTCATTACTGTTATTTTTGAGGAACCTCAATACTGTTTTCCAGATGTGTGTGTACTAATTCACTTCAGTGTGTCTAACTCTTTTCGACCCCATGGACTATATAGCCTGCCAGGCGCCTCTGTCCATGGAATTTTCCAGGCAAGAGTACTGGAGAGGGTTACCATGCCCTCCTCCAGGGGATCTTCCCAACCCAGGGATCAAACCCAGGTCTCCTGCACTGCAGGCAGATTCTCTACCACTAGAGCCACCTGGGAAGCCCCATTTTCCATAGTAACTATATCATCTTACACTCCCGCCAATGACATACACGGGTTTTTTTTTTTTTTCCTTCACATTCTTGCCGACACTTGTTTTCTTTTGACTTTTAATAACGGTTGTTCTTTTTTTTAAAATTAATTTTTGACCGCACTCTATAGCGTGTGGGACCTTAGTTCTCCCACCAGGGATTGAACCCACACCCCTGGCACTGAAAGGCAGAGTCTTAACCACTGGACCATCAGGGAAGTCTTTCCCTGCTACTCTTAAAATGGAGACCAAACCCTTGAACTGGCTATCAAGACTCTGCACATACCCAGCCTCATTGAGCAGCATGTGTCCCCATCTCCCTGGGCATTCCAGCCACCCGGGCATCCTCCCATGCACCTAGACAGGGCAGGCTGTCTTCTGCCACAGGGCCTTTGCACATGCTATTCCCCCCCCAGAACACTCTGCCATCCCTCTCCACCTAGAGAACTCACCCTTTTGCTTTCACCTTAAGAATCGCTTCATCTGTTAAAAGCCTCCCCAGGCAGGTCAGGAGCTCACCATAGATTTTCCAGCACCCTATAGTCCCTTTCTCTCCCACTCTCTCCTCATAACTTGCACCTGCAACTGTGGAATTCTTAGATCAATGCCTACCACTTAAAAAAAAAAAATCAATTCATTTGGTCGCACCTGGTCTCGGTTGTGACATGCGGGATTCTTTAGTTGCAGCACATAACTCTTAGTTGCAGAGTGCAAGCTCTAGTTCTCCGAGCAGGGATTGCACTCAGGCCCCCTGCATTGTGAGTGCAGAGTCTTAGCCGCTGGACCACCAAGGAAGTCCCAGCTCCTGTCACTTTTCCTAGACTATGAACTCCTCAGAGGCAGGCTGTTCTTGTTGACCACGGTGTCCCCGTTGCCCAGCGCCTGGCACAGAGTTAAGTGCTCAGATGTTTGTTGAATGAATCAGTGAATCAGTGAGAGAGGGGAAGCTGGGCTGAACCTGCAGCCTCCTTTTACTGCTGGCTGGCATGCCTGTCCGGGGCATAGCATGTCAGTCCTGATAGTAGCATATGACCTGTGTGCTCAGGAAGGCAGCCCAGAGAGAGAGCTTTCTTGGAGAGGGCCTTGCACTGGGAGGTGGGGCTGGAATGTCATCTTCCTAAAAGCGGCTCTCCGCATCCATCGGAAATGGCCCCTGGCGCAGTCTCCTTGGGAGGAAGCAGAGGGAGCAGGGGGGGTCCCATCTCCTTCCTCTCCACCCCTCCTGGCTTGTCCCCTTTGATGTGAGGTTCCTGGGGAGGCTGGTTTGTGTCACTGACCAGCGAGGGGAGGGAGACTATTCAGGGAGACCATTCAGGGCCTTGTCTTGAGTGGCAAACTGGCCAGACCTCAGTGTTCCAGCCAGCGGAGGGGCCCGGGACTCTTACAAGCGCCAGCCACTCACCAACAACATCTGAAAAGAACTCACCAATCTGATGGCTGCCGTGAGGTTGCCTGAGGCTCTGGGGCCTCCTCCCAGCTCCAGATTCCTTCTCCTCTGGCTCTGCCTTTGGCTCTGTCAAACCCACCCTTTTCCCAGGAGCAGAACTGGGGGTGTGGGAGGAGTGAAGATTTTGCTAGAGGTTCCCCGGGAAACCAGCATGGACAAGGATCCCCATCCTTCTAGGTTATGTCAAGGCCCCAAGACACAGAGATTACATGGTCTCTCGTTCAAGTCCTTCCATGGCCGTGTCATCTTAGACAAATTCATTTGGGTCTCAGTTTTTCTACCTGTGAAATGGGGACTGCAATATATACTCAGGATTGTTGCAGTGAGGTTCAACAAGCTCCTGGTGTGGACTCACACCACCATGGCAGGTAGAATGATGGCAATGACACCCCACAAAACACCCCTAATCACCCTGGGATCATGCTACACAGAAACGATTCTCAGTTCTTTTTTTTTTAATCCTCTGCCAGTTTCAAGAAGGAGGTCTCAGACAGGTGGTAGCATGGGTTAGCACTTCTCTCACACTTGCTAAACTCCTTTAACAAAAGCCTTGGAGCTAGCTTTCCAGGCAGGTGAGGTTAGCCAGCACACGTTGAATGCATTTGTTTTATTTTCCAGGTATTTCATTTATGTATTTTGCTCTTGAAGCAAAGAGAAAATTGTGAGGTAGTTGCAAGAAAGGCATTGAGCAAATAATAGCACAGGAGACACTTGAATCTGGGAAAAATCACAAAGTGGCTGGAGTGGCTGGGGTTTGGGAAATACTGTTCTAGCAGGGTGAGAGCACTTTAGGTGAAAACGCTTCAAACACTCTCAAGTGATATACAAACAAGGGGTGTGGGCGAGGGACCAGAGGAGTCAACACCGGAGAAGGGCTTTGAGTTTCCTGGGAGTAAATCTCAGGCCTGAGTATATTATTACTGATTCAGAAACAGGAGTGTATGGCCCTCCTCCACTCTGTACACCAAGCACTGAGGAAGATGTTTCCACTGATGTGATTTTATCTAGCTCTCATTATTCACATTTCTGGGGGAGGAAATTGAGGCTCCAAATCATGAAGGGTCTTGCAGCAGAGCTAGGAGCTCCCATGCTTCCCAGTCTCTGTCCTGAGTGAGGATTTTCAAGTACCGGCTCCCAGCGGCATGCTTGGGTGAGGTCCTGAAGTCTGGGCTGCACCCAGGAAGCAATATATACCTGGTGTGTGTTTAGTCATATCCCACTCTTTCTCAGGTCCATGGACTGTAGCCCACCAGATTCCTCTGTCCATGGGGTTCTCCAGGCAAGAATACTGGAATGGGTTTCCATTTCCTGCTCCAGGGGATCTTCCCAACCTGGGGATCTAACTGCATCTCCTGTGTGGTTGTCCTGAGGCAGCCTGAGGGTGCCAGGCCGTGCCCTTGCTGTCTTCTTTCCTGGGGAAGCAGGCCCCCGCCCCTGGCCCAGCTGGCCAGCTCTCCCTGGTTGCTCTCTTCCAGCTACAGCGACCCCCTGGGGCAGAGGAAGATGCGCCCTCCCTGTGCACTGTCTCTGTTTCTGAGCCTCACCTGCTCCTCCTGCTTCACTTGATTTAATAAGTGGCCTGCATGCCTGGCCCTCATCCCCACCCCTGTGTGTGTCCAGCGTGGGGTCACATGGCTTTGGGTCAACCTCTTGGGGCTTCAAATAACCCTCTTCTCTCCAAATGTTGGGAGATTCAGGGAAATGCAAAATTCAGTCTATGGCTCAAAATCGGGCTTTCTTGTGGCCAAAAATTTGGGCCCTATAGAAAATTTAGGAAAAAATTTCTACCCCTGTAGAAAATTTAGGAAACAGGCAAAAAGAAAGAAAGAAATGCTGTGGATTACTAACCAGCCCGTTTGGGGTACACCCCACAGGCAGCGTCCTCTTCCAGGAACTCCAAATATATTTCCTCACAGCTCATCGCCCCCACTTTACAGATGATAAAACAGAGGCACAGAGAGGCTAGGTAAGTTGCCCAACTGGTGAAACTAGGGCTTGAACCAGGTGGTTTGGTTCTAGAGCCTACGTGCTTGAGACACTGCCCTTGTCTGCCTGGAGCCATCCTGTCATTAGGAGGACAACCTCTCGGATGGGCCAGAGGGAAGTGGAGGAACAAAGCTGAATTCACACAGCCGACTCCTTGTCCCTTATTCATGGTCTCAGTTTCCAGACACCACATCCTTACTTGAGGTACTGACTGCTGGTCTCCAACACTCACTCATTCCCTCCCAGCTGAGATGTCTGGGAGGGAGCTGGGGCAGGGGTGTGGGGGTAGGGTGTGTTAAGGAAGGCAACAGGAATGCTGGTGCCTGTGCTTGGACCCTGGGCACACAGGCGTTGCTATCACAACTCTTGGACTTAACCATTTGCTGCCCAGAGAATGCCCAGCTTTTACTCCATCACACTCCATTGCCACTGTTTGGGATCACATCCCTCCCCCTAGACAAATCAGTCATGAGCCTGTGCCCAGAGCAACTGAAAGCCTGGAGTGTGCTCAAGCGAGAAGCAAAGCCAGTCTACCCACCTACAAAGAGTGTTGGCTATAGAAAGAAAATGTAAGAAAATAAAATCGGCCTGTCCAGTGGGGCTGAGTGGTGCCACTGCTCAGCAGGCTTGAGCCCCAAGGACTTGATAAAGCAAATACAGCCGGAGACCAGGAGACTCCCCCAACCCCGTCTTGGGCCTCTTGGGCCCAGCATCAATGCTGGACTAAAACTGGGGCTGGGAACCCCGGCCATGAGTTGGAGAGCCAAACCCACTTGGCACCATCCTCATTTAACCTCCAATGGCACCCCATTCCAGTACTCTTGCCTGGAAAATCCCATGGACGGAGGAGCCTGGAAGGCTGCAGTCCGTGGTGTTGCTGAGGGTCGGACACGACTGAGCGACTTTACTTTCACTTTTCACTTTCCTGCATTGGAGAAGGAAATGGCAACCCACTCCAGTATTCTTGCCTGGAGAATCCCAAGGACGGGGGAGGCTGGTGGGCTACCATCTATGGGGTCGCACAGAGTTGGACACGACTGAAGCGACTTAACAGCAGCAGCCAGGGCTGGAAGACGGAGGGGCCATTCACCTATAAATTGGGGGGCATTCCTTGTCCCACCCTTGATTTGAAAAGGAGAGTGGTGGGATTTCTCTGGTGGTCCAGTGGCTAGGACTCTGTGCTCCCAATGCAGGGGGCCCAGGTTCAATCCCCCATAGGGGAACTAGATCCCACATGCTGCAACTAAGACCTGGTGCAGCCAAACAGATAAATAAAATGAGGGTGCTGAGGTTCTGGGAGGGGAAATAATTTGCCGGTGGCCTCACAGACAGGCATCTCCAGTCTCCACTGAAGGCTTTCCTGGTCATCCACAGCACCTTAACTTCCCCTGTGCTGTGCTGTTCTTAGTCAGTCAGTCGTGTCTGACTCTATGCAACCCTGTGGACTGTAACCCACAAGGCTCCTCTGTCCATGGGATTCTCCAGGCAAGAATACTGGAGTGGGTTGCCCTGCCCTCCTCCAGGGGATCTTCCCAACCCAGGGATCAAGCCCAGGTCTCCCGAATTGCAAGTGGATTCTTTCCCATCTGAGCCACAAGAGAAGCCCAAGAATACTAGAGTAGGTAGCCTACCCCTTCTCCAGAGGAGCTTCCCGACCCAGGAATTGAACCAGGGTCTCCTGCATTGCAGGTGAATTCTTTGCCAGCTAAGCTACCAGGAAAGCCCCAACTTTCCCTATCCCCAGTTATACCCGGGAGTTGAATGAAGACATACTGCGGGCAACCTCTGAGTTCAAATTTGGAAACTGGCTCTCAGGAAGACTTTTCAGAGTAGTGTTTTATGCGTACTTGATTTTCGGTAGCGTATGAGTGAAATAGTTCCATGCTTTAAGATATAGTGTATATGTATGTATAAAATATGTTGTATTGTGGGGGGAGTGTATGTGTATGAAATCACATAATATGTACTCCTTAATTCTGGTTTCATTTATTTTCACTCAGTGTAATTATTTTGTGATTCATCCATGTTGTTGCATATAGAATATTTCTTTGTTTTAATTATTGTTGTATTTCACTGTATGTATTTATCTGGTACAATTAGTAAAAAATGCAAACTAATATATAGTAAAAGAAATCAAAGCAATGATTGTCCATGGACTGACATGGTCGGGGTGGGTACTGACATGGTCGGTAAAGGAGACATGAGAGGGAAGGAGGAAACTATGGAAGGATGAGGATGTTCACTCTCAGGGTTGTACTGATAGGTGTAGCTACATAAACCCTGTCACACTACATTTGTAAACTAATGGCATTATTTATTTATTTTGGGCTGTGCTGGGTCTTCTTTGCTGCACGGGCTTTTTTCTCCTTGTGGCAAACAGGCCTACTATCCAGTTGTCATGCGTGGGCTTTATACCGCGGTGGCTTCTCTTGTTGCAGAGCATGGGCTCTAGGGCACAGGCTTAATAGTTGTGGCACAGGGCTTAGTTGCTCCGTGTGGCATGTGGGATCTTCCCCAACCAGGAATCTAAGCTGTGTCTCCTGCATTGGGAGGCAAACTCCTATCCACTGAACCACCAAGGAAGCTCCACACTCTACATTTTAGACATGGATTGGAAGACCGAACATAGTAAAAATGTCAGTTCTCCCCAAACTGATCAAGTTTGAAGGTAATTTCTATCAGAGTCCTAGCAAGATTTTCTGTAGCTATAGACGAGACTGAGCTTCCCTGGTGGCTCATATAGTAAAGAATCTGCCTGCCAGTGCAGGAGACCCAGGTTCAATCTCTGGGTTGGGAAGATTCCCTGGAGAAGGGAATAACTACCCACTCCGGTATTCTTGCCTGGGAAATCCCATGAACAGAGGAGCCTACGGGGCTACAGTCCATGGGGTCATAAAGAGTCGGACATGACTGAGCAACTAACGCGCTCACTTTCATAGATAAGATTATTCTAAAATGTATATATGTAAAGGCAAAGGAGATAAAATAGCTAAAACAGTTTTCAAAAAGAATAAAGTGAGAGGACTCAGTTTACCTGATTCTCAAGACTTATTGTGTAGCTTCAGTAATCAAGCCTGTGTGCTATCAGCCAAGAAATAGACACATAAATCAACAGAACAGAGCAGAGAACTCACAATGGATCCAACTGATTTTTTTATAAAGTTGTAAAAAGAATTCAATGGCATAAAGAGAAGGCGACTTTTCAACAAATGGTACTGGAACAACTGGACATCCATGGGTCAAAGGGGGTGGGGAAACACCACATCAACCCAAGTCTCATATGTTCTACAAAATTTAACTCAAAATGGGTCACAGACTTAAAGGTAAAACATAAAATGATCTAACTTTTAGAGTAAAGCATAGGAAAAAGTCTTTATGATCAAGGGCTAAGTGAAAAGTTCTTAGACTTGGCACTGAAAGCACAATTTATAAAAGGAAAAACTGATAATTTGGACATCATTGAAATTAAATCTTACTTTGTGAAAGACCGTTTTAAGTGGATGAAAAGACAAGCTACAGACTGGGAGAAAATGCTTGTAGACCACATATTTACAAATATGTGGACAAGGACTAGTGTCTAGAATATATAAAGAACTCTCAGAACTCAACATTAAAAAAGCAAACCTTCAAATTAGAACATGGGCGAAAGACATGAAGGAAGATTTCACTGAAGAAGATACACAGATGGCAAATAAGCACATAAAAATATTTCCAACATTAGTCAGTAGAGAAGTGCACATTAAAACCACAACGAGATATCCCTATACACTTATCAGAATGACTTGAAGAGAAAAAAGCGGATAACAACAAATGTTGGCAAGGATGTGAAGAGATGAGGTCATCAAATTATACATTGCCAGTGGGGATGCAAAATGGTACAGCCGCTCTGGAAAACAGCGCAGCAAAAACTAAACATTCAATTGCCATAAGACCCAGAAGTTGCGCTCCTAGGCATTTGTCCCAGAGCAGTAAAGATTTATATTCACACAAAAACCTATACATGAATGATTATAGCAGCTTTATTCATCACAGTCAAAAACTGGACCAGACATCCTTCAATGGGTGTTCAAACAAATGAACTGCAACACATCCATGCCATGGAATATTATTTGGCAATGAAAAAGACAAAGTATTAATACAGGAAACAGCTTGGATGGTTCCCCAAAGAATTACACTGAGTTAAAAAAAAAAAAAGCCAGTCCCCAAAGATGACATACTTACAATTCTGATTTTACAACATTCTGGAAAGGACCAAAGTATAGAAACAGAGAACAGATTAGTGGTTGCCAGGGTTAAAGGAGGTAAGGTGGGAAGGGAAGTGGGTTTGGCTGTAAAAGCCCAACAGAGGGGGGATCTTGTGTGATGGAAATGTTCTGTACCTTGAGCATGCTAGTTGTGATACTGTTCTCAGTTTTGCAAGATATCATGAAACTAAGTAAAGGCACATGGATTCTCTCCATAACTTATAACTGCATGTGAATCTTCAAATATCTCAAAATAAAAAAGTTTAATTAAAAAAAAATTAGGTGACAGTACTGCAGACAGAGAGTGCATTGGGGAAAAATTAAGAGAATGAGAGAAGGAAGAAGTTTGAGAATACCCTACTCTGGAAAAGATGCTTTTTTATTATGAAAACTCTCTTGGTGGTTATTGTTGGCCAAAACTCCTCCAAAGGTTTTTTGTTGTTTAGTTGCTCAGTTGTGTTTGACTCTTGTGACCCCATGGACTCCTCCAGTCTCCTCTATCCATGGGATTTCCCAGGCAAGAATACTGGAGTGGGTTGCCATTTCCTTCTCCAGGGGATCTTCCCAACCCAGGGGTCAAACCCACATCTCTTGCATTGGCAGGTTCTTAACCACTGAGCCACCAGGGAAGGCCCCTTCAAAGGTTGCTGCTGCTAAGTCGCTTCAGTCGTGTCCGACTCTGTGTGTTACTGGTGGTAAAAAGAGTTTGCTGTGATGAATCAAGT
The DNA here is from genome assembly GCF_023091745.1 of Budorcas taxicolor. Taxonomy (NCBI): domain Eukaryota; kingdom Metazoa; phylum Chordata; class Mammalia; order Artiodactyla; family Bovidae; genus Budorcas; species Budorcas taxicolor. Next base: position 27,128,544 of record NC_068927.1, on the reverse strand, counting down.
GCTGGAAGCTTTACGAGCTGTGGTTTGAAGCAAAGCAGGTGCGGTCAAGTTTGAAAGATGCATAGGGAGGTCAGGAGGTCGAGACCCAGGCCCGCTTAGCCGGCAAGGACAAGATGAGCGTGGTCCCCTCCTCCCCCTGGCAGCGTGGGACTGGTTAGCTCAGGCCAGGGTGGGGGCTGCTAGGAGCCCTTGGTGGCCACTGGCATGAGAGTGACCACCCTAGGAAGTATTCAGGGGAAGGGAAGCAGCCCCCTAAGAAGTCCCGTGGACCAGATTTAGACTGAGGCCCAGTGATTAGAAGGCAGGGGCATGGGATCCATGAGTGAGTGCTGTGGTTCTTGGACCCTCAGTGCCTTGGGCTCTTGGCTCAGAGAAAACCTGGTCAAGGGTTAGACTGGGAAGCATTTTCATGTTTAAGGATTTCAGCTGTTCAGGTGTGGCCTCTTGTTTTGTTTTGTGTACTTGGTGTAAAGCAGTGTTTAACGTGCATCAGAGTCACCTAGGGGCTTGTTAAAACGCAGATTTCTGGGCACTAAGCCTAGAGATCCTGATTTCACAGGTCTGGGCTGGGGTAGGGAATTTGCTTTTCTAACAAGTTTCAAAGTGATGCTGATGCTGACCCTTCACTCTGCAAACCACTGGTGTTAAAGGGTGCAGACCAGAAAACCAGAGGGGTGACAGAGTCCCACCCGTGGGGAGGCCCTAGGCGACCTCCGCATGCTTGCCTGGTACAGCTTATAGAGGTCTGCGGTTTGTGATTCCAACAGCGCAGTGATAAGACTGACGAGCTGTGAGGTGAGTGCTGGGGGGTGATGGTGGGCCATGGGATTTAGAAAAGTCTCAGGGGGTGCAGGATGGGAGTACTGGGTGATTTGAGGGTGGTGAGGAGGCTGGGGAGGAAGGAGAGGCTGGCCGACTGCTAGGGGAGCTGACAATCCGGGAGAGCTGCGCCGATGCAGCTACTCGATTGTGCGGGGTGCGGTGGGGGGTGCTGGAGAGGGGCGATAGGGGGTCCCTGGGGGTGGGGGTCCTCCGGAAGGCTAGACTGAGAAGGGCCCAAGGAGTCCTCTAGGGGATAGGGGAGCAAGGGATGTGTGTATGATTCCCATAGAAATGGAGAGAGGGTGGTAGGAATCTGGGGACTGGGACCTGATGTGGAGTTCAGATTTCGGGGGCTGAGAGGCGATGTGAGACTGCGACTGGGGGCCCCGGAAGGGAAGGTGAGGCTGAGCCGGGGTTGAGGAGGGCCACCTGATGGGGCCCGCGGAGGCAAGCAGCGAATGGCGGCGGGGGTGGAGGTCGGAGGAGGCGGGGAGGGCAGGGAAGCCGGGGCAGAACTTGGTGTCCCTCAGCTCGGAGGAATACGGCGGGGGCGGGCCGCCAGGGGGGACGGGGCGGGGCGGAGCGGAGCGGCGAGGGAGAGCCTGGCGGCGGGGCGGCTCCGCGGAGTCCCAGCCGGAGCCAAGCTGGACGGCCGCGCCTCCCTCGCCGTCCCCGCCCGGAGCCCGGCGCCGCCGCTGCCCGGCCGCCCCGCCGCCCCGCCGCCCCCGCCGGCCGCGCCGTGACGCGGGCATGAGCCTGGCCCGCCGCCCGCTGAGCCAGCGCCCCCGGCAGGGGCCGCGGCGCCCAGGTAACTAGTGGGGCGCGAGGCGGGGAGGGGGGCCTCAGGTCGCGCAGGAGCCCTCCAGACCCACGGCGACTCCTCCGTGAGGACTCTCCAAGCCCATGGGACCTTCCTATCCTGTGGGGGTCCTCAGGGGTCCACTTCCAAAAGCCAATAATCCCTGCCACCGGAACTACCCCTTGAGCCCCACCTTCCCGCAGCTCTCTTCTCCAGGGGAGCCCAGGTCAGGGCTTGACCTCACACCTTCCCCGCACCTACCCCACACCTACCCATCGGAAGAGCCCAGGCCCTCGTGCTCCCTGGCCCTGCCATCTCGAAGGGGCACAGGTCAGCTCCTCATAGCTTGCCTCCTCGCACCCTATCTGCTTTCATGCCTCCTACTCTCTCAGTACCACCCCCCCCACCCCCCCACCGCCCCGCCCGCCCCTAAATTCCTAGAGACTCTCCAACTGCCCCACCGTCCACCCCACCTACAGATGATTCCTGCCGCACAGCTTAAACTCGCAGCCAGCTGCCCGCTTTTGTTGATTGTTTCTGCCTGTTCCTGGGGTCCTGTTCACTCTCTCCCCCAGGACTCCCAAAGTCCGGCTTCCGGTTAAATGCTTGCTGTCACTGCAGAGGGGTATGAGGGAGGCTGGCGCCTGGGCCGTGTCCCAAGCTGTGGCTCTGTGGCTGTTGCCAGGAGACTCAGATGGAGGGTTTCGGGTGTAGGGGTCTGAGAGTCAAGGGCAGTGACAGGCGGGCAGGATCCACAGCAGCGGTTTGAGGCTGGGCTTATTTAGTGCAAAGTCCTTTCTTCCCCCTTTCAAAAGATGTGGCTCCAGTGCAGGCCGGTCCTGTCCCCCAGCTGGGTTGGGTCTCAGGAGCTGTGCCCCCAGTTGCTTGTCCTTCTGAGCCTGGGCAATGGTTACTTCTAGCTCTTCTCTCCCAGGGAGGGCAGCAGAGCTGGGCATGATCTCACCCAACAACCAGGCCCAAGGTGGGGCCACCCAGCCAGACCTGGACATGGGGTCAGCAGTGCTGTCTCCCCCCGGGTCAGCTCTGAACCAAACTGTGGGTCCGGGGCCCAGGGAAATGGGAACCTACCGCTGTCCACATGTCTTTGGAAGCTGAGCTGGGTCTGAACAGGTGGATATTGGTGGTGGGAGAAAGGATGAAGAGGACAAAACAAATCCTGGAGATAATTACGTTTTCAGCCCCCATGTACTGAGTACCTACTCTGCACTCAGCAGTAAAGAATCCACCTGCAATGCAGGAGATGTGGGTTTGATCCCTGGGTTGGGAAGATTCCCTGGAGAAGGGAATGGCTACCCACTCCAGTATTCTTGCCTGGGAAATCCCATGGACAAAGGAGCCCAGCAGGCTACAGTCCATGGGGTCGCAAGAGTCAGACACGTCTGAGTGACTAAACAACAACACTGCACTGGGCACCATTCTAGGTGGTAGGATGGAGCTGTTAATTAGAGGAGGCTTAGCCACCAGGGAGCTGACAGTCTAGGATGTTGTTGGAGACAGTGGCCAAACAAACCAGCAGATGAAGAGGTGAAACCTATAGGGATATGTGGGGACAGTGGAAGCCAGGTGTGGTGGTAGAGGCTGACTGGGGGCTACCTTTGGCCAGGATGGTCAGGGAAGGACTCTCTAAACTGATGGTCTTTAAGCTGATGCGGTAGAATGAACCTTGGGCCATCTGAGGGAACAGTGTTGTATAGGCAGGGAACAGCAAGTGCAGTGATCCCACGTGGGTAAGAGTTAGGCATGTTGAGGAACATCCCCCGCACCATCCCCTGGCAGTGGGGAGATGAGGCCAGAAGGGTGAGGGGAGGACGGGAGGCAGACCAGCGGCAGTGGTTTGGAGACATAGCACCACCGTCCTGGTTGGAGGGCCCAGAAGACAGTGACAGTGACTGTTCTGATGTCTCTCTCTTCCAGTCTTCTCTTCCCAATTGGTTTTGGATCTGACTTTGCCACCCACTTTTAGACCTGCGGTGTTTCAGGTGGTGGTTGCTTGTGAGGATTTGCAGGGGTGGAGGAGGTCAGGGATGGGGCCCTCCGGGGAAGGGAGGACCTCCTCCTGGCCCCTGATAGCCATCACATGAGGGTAGAGAGGACCAGGTTGGGGTGGGGGTGGGGGATGGGAAATGTCCCTGGTGCTGGAGACAATCCGGTTGATAGGATCTTTGCCAGCGGGTGGAGACACCGAGCAGTCAGTGAGCCGGGGTCCAGGCAGGGCTGTCCCCAAGCCCTGATAAGATCCGATCTGTCGCGGGGTTGGGAGGCCCAGTCAGGCCGACAGCCACTCCGGCTCAGCCATTGGTTGCCAGCAGCAGCAAGTAGCGTTTGTTCTGGAGCCAAGCCTCCAGGCAGAATCTGGGTGCAGGGAGGGAGTGCTTAGACAGCCGTCCCACAGGGCAGGTAGGCAGTGGCCCTGCCCCACCCCTCTGCTGGGCACCAGGGAGTGTCCTACCCTTTCCGCACAAGATGCCTGCTCTTCCTGGGAGAAGGGGGACATTTCAGAGTCCAGCTCTCTGGAGGAGCCAGTGGTGTCCTGGTCAGGGCAGGTACCATTTGTGGCTGAGCAACCACATTGATGCTAGGCTGGGAGCAGGAATGGGGGTCCTTACTCCTTCCCCGTTGAGGAGCTGTGTTGAGGGGGTGCTGGACACCCTGCTTAGCCTCTCAGAGTGCTCAGAGCTGACCTGACAGACCTGAGACCACAGTTAGCGGGGTGTCTTTCCCTGCTGCAGAGCTGCTGGGGGCTCAGTAGTGATGGGGAAAGTGGCCCCAGGTGTGGTAAGGGGAGGAGGGCTGTGGGGGGCGCCTTCCTGGTTCCTGCCTACTGTGCTCAGCCGACTGCCATCTCTTGATGCCTGATTGGGTCTGCACAGGCTCAGCCAGGGGTCCACGTCCTTTGAGGGATTGGTTGGTTCTGGGTACCCCCCCCCCAGATCCCATTGCCCATCAAATGTGTAAGTCTACCCATTGACCCTTCCCCCTCTCTCCCCGCCTCCCCAGCTCTCCTGTGCTGTATCACTCTGGGCACCAGCTTGGGTCTTGCTCTTGCATATTTATTTGGAACCAAGTAAGGTCAGCACCACCTGTGACTCCAGGCCAGCGTGAGCTGCCGGGCGCCCTGCCACCCAGGCTCTCCCTGGAAGGTTACTCTTCCCGCTGGTTTATTTCTAGGGCCTGGGGCCTAGGGTGGGGTGTGGACCTGTGGACAGATGTGCCAGGGGTACTCCTGAGAGCTTGGCGGCTGCAGTCACTCAAGGGGTATGGCGGGGAAGGTAACAGGGAGAGGCAGGTAGGAGCAGGTCTGTGTCGGGCAGGTGGAAGGCTGGGTTAGGGTGATCTCACAGCCCTTGGCTGGGCAGCAGCTCTCGAAATACAAACAGCCCTTTGGGTTTTCAAGGCAGATGCTCTTGGTCCAGCGTGGGCAGGCAGGTGCCTCAGGGATTCATTTCCTCATTTTAAATGGGCTGATTTATCTTCTTTTTTTTTTTTTAATTTTATTTTACTGGTGGGGAAATCAAGGCGCTGAGATGTTAAGCGGCTTGCCCAGGACCTCTTGCCATTGAATGCATGTTCCTGGCTGGGCCACATCCCGAGCTTCCTTGGATGAACCGGGGGCCCTGTGCATGCTGGTCAGTGTGTTCTGAAAGAGGCCTCCCTTGCATGGCCCCTCAGCCTGTGGCCGGCTGGCCATCATCTCAGAGGGGACTTTTACAGAGCCAGTCCTTGCTGGGGGTGGTCAAGGAAGCCCCAGATGGTGGAGACAGAGCTGGGAAAGCTTGTTCACCTCTGAGTGCCAGCACCTGGGTCTAGCAAGGCTGTTGGGGAGGTCAGTACCAGGGAGAGACCCCACAGCCGACCTTACAGGAGGAAAACAGATCACTTGGGTGTGGCAGGGTCTTGGCCCCCAGGGAGCTGGGAGAGAGGGCGTGGATGGGCGCGGAGGCTGCTGAGGGGTGCTGAAGGGGCTCTCGGGGTACACGGGGCATAGAGAGCACTACCCTCTGTGTCCCTTCGCCTGTTTGCATGTGCACACTGGGGTAGTCACATCTGTTCCTTGTTAGGCACTCGACAGACAGGTCTCCAGAAGATTAATTAATGCCAAGCTGCTGGCAGCTCCAGCAGGACGCTTGCCCCAGGGTCCTGTCCTGGCAGCACAGATGCCCAGCTGACCCCAGCAGTGCTACCACATTCTCATCCAGAGACGCAGGGGGCCATGTTGTGGGCACAGCCCTGCCCCGAGCCTGGGTGGCAGAGAAGGCTAAGGCTGTGGTGAGTGGCCAGAGCCAGGTGGCAGAGCATCCCATCCCTAGGCCCGCCTCCATCACCCGCTCCGAAACTTATTTGTCCCTGACTGAAGCCTGGACTTGCTCTGTGACCCTGGCCACGCCGCCTCTCCTCTCTGGGCAGCTTGCTTTTCCCCAACCATAAAATGATCTGAAATGGATGTTGGGCTGGGTCATCACTGAGGCACCCCCCTCCGCCAAGTCTGAGTCTTTGTTATCTGCCGACCTGCCTGATTCCAAGAGCCCCTGGTGGCACCCCTTTTCCAGCTGCATATGGACTTCCCGTTAGTCCCCCTCAATGTGGTCCAGCTGTGTCCTTTGCTCCCAGCCCAGGTGTTTGCTAGTTCTCCGTGTAATTAACTCCTGCCTGGGTCCAGGACATGGGACACCGAGAGTCCTGTCCAGACCCGGTGCCCTCACAGACCAACCCGGCCTTCCCAGCGCCAGGACAAGGCAACCGCTTCGACAGTGGCCACTGCCAGCCTGCCCAGCACATTCTTCAGGCTTATCTGCAGGCCCGTCCCATTGGACTCTGCCCTCCCACCCAGGAAGCAGCACCCAGACAGGCTGCTGAAGAGTTCCAGGGGGCAGGGAGAGCAGGGTTTGAGGGGACGGTTCTCAGACTCTTGCCTGGAGCTGGGGAGATCCAGGTATAGAACAGAGTGGGACAGAGGGCCTGGGGTGGTGGGGGTGCTGTCTGCTGAGACCATGGGGTGGATCATCTGACCTCAGGGAGCATGGTCCCAGAATCTGTGCCATCTCCCAGGAGCCCGTCTCTTGGAAGGCTTCCCGCAGGGAGGTGCCCGCACAGGAGGGGCGCTTTCTGGAAGCCTGCCCCTCAGCTGCAGCAGGAGCTAGGGCCCCGCCGGCAGCTCCCCGGCCACCTTTTCCTCTGCCCCCACCTCCACAGCAGGAGCCAGAGCCCGTCCTCCCAGGAAGGGGTTAACCGTGTGAGGGAGGGGACTGGGCTAGACCATTTTCCTCGTAGAGGCCTCCACCTCGGGTTTTCCTGAATGGTTCTGCCATCCTGGGGTGGGGAGGGAAGGGAAGGAAGAAGGGCGGGCTGAGGGAGGAAGGGAGGGGACGAGTGTGGGTAGAGGAAGGAAAAAAAGATCGAGACAGCCAGGGGAAGAGAAAGATGTCACTGTCTAATCTCCCTGTCATTTTTATTTCCAGCAGGCGCCGGGCGAAGGAGCTGCTAGAACAATGCTGAGGCGGGCGAGGTGAGGAGCAGCTCCGTGCAGCAGCCCCGTCGGAGGATCTCGAACAGGTGATCGGAGGAGCCGGGGAAACCGAGGCCACCTGGGCATCCCTCCCCTCGGCACCCTAGAGAGACGAGCCTCAAAGACACAGTGGAGAAACCATGGCGACCAATTTCAACGACATCGTCAAGCAAGGCTACGTGAAGATGAAGAGCAGGAAGCTTGGGGTGAGCCACCTTCCCAGGGGCCCTCGGTCTGGCATCTGGGATGTCGGGGGTGCGCGGCCACCCGCCGGTTCCCGGCCGGCCATCGTGCATTGCTGGTCTCTCGAGGTTTCTGGCCGGCGGGCTGCCTGGCATGTGCCTGTGCCCGGCTCTGCCCACTGCGGCCCCCGCCCCAGCCCGGCTGGCTGGAGTCCCGGTGGCTGGGCCAGTGGTGGTGGCCGATGGGCAGGCGGCTCCCCTGCTATTGTTGAAGTTGTCGCCTGGGCAGTGGCTGGAAATGCCGGGCTATATCTGAGCTGAGACCAGCTTGTCACTTCCCCTTGCCATCACCTCCTCGTCTCCCCCTCCCCTCCCCTGGCCTCTTTTCTTTAAAGTACCTCATCTCTCCTGCTTCCCGTGGCTTGCTGTGTACCGGCATTTATTTATCTTTGGTTGTTGCTTCTACGGTTGAAGTATTGGCCAAGGAGAGTGGTTGGTTGTTGGGGGTAGGGCGGCGGTACAAGGGGCACAGAAGCTGGCATTTATGTGGTTTATGAATGAGAACCTGGACGGGATGGCCCGTGGCACTGGGCCCGGCTGCTTTCCTCCAGGTTTTGGGGGCTTGGAGGGCCTATGGAGATGAGGCCTCAGATGCACCTTTGCAGGGTGTGCACCCTCGCCCACCCCCTACTGGTGAAACCCCCCCAAAAGGCATGAGCAGGGGCCCCAGGGACCAACTTAATAATCTTGGTGAAGTTGTCCCAAGAGCTGCCTTTATTCCCTGACCCTCCCCGCTCTCTCCATTGAGGGGCCTCCCTAGTAAGACGGAAACCCTGGCCCCTGAGATGGCCCAAGTCTTGTGTTTACCTGGGCCTCCTGCCCGCCCTCCCCCCTCCCCTCCCCTCCCCCATGGCCTTGGTGGGAGTGGGGGTGCGATCTGACTTTCAAGGCTTCCTGGCTCAGCAGAGTGGGCTGGCGGAGGAGGCGGGCTCTGATACTCAGGGGCCCTTGTGTGGGTACCAGACAGAACAGGACTGGCCTTGGAGCAGGGTGGTTCTTGCGCCCCCTTCCACTCCTGTGGCCCTCACCCCCAGGGCTCCTGCTGGGGGCTCCTCTGTCCAGGCAGGGGGCAGCCAGTTAGCTGGTGGGCACATTGGGGTCTTACCTGGATTTGGACTGTGTCCCAGCCTGGGCCCTGGTGGCCGTCAGCCGCTGTGTTCTTGCCCCAAGAGAAGGATGGAGCCCACTTGGAGCACAGAATGAGGGGAAAAGCTAAGGCTGCGGTGGGGAGGCAGGGGGCAGGGGCCCAGCTTCTAGTGTGGCTCCTCCTTCCCCAGGGCCCAGGCCTGTCAGGGCCTTCAGGCCCCCAGGGGCCAGCTGGGCTGAGGGCCGGTCCAGAGCAGAGTTTCCCAGGAAGCCGAGGCACTTGAGGTGGCCACTTGGGCTCAGAACCCGGCCTGTTTCAGGGGGAGGCCCGGGAACCTATGGTGGACACAGTCAAAGGCAGGGTTTAGGAGCTGGGCTGTGGCCAGGCCCCATCTGGAGTCACCCCCACTCAGGGAACTCGACTTCCCCCTGCAGATCTGCTGTGAGGGGCTGGGGCCACCTGGCCACTCTTGTCTCAGCCTACAGAGGTGAGGGGGGAAGGGCTGAAAGAGATCAGGAGCGGGCCCTCCTACCTGCCAGGGCTTTCCTCCCAAGGCAGAGCTGTGGCAGAGTGTTTCTGAAGCGCTGATCAAAGACCTGTGAGAAGTGGGGAAGGAGGGCTCTTGAGCGCAGTGGCTCCCTGGGGCTCTGTGTTCGTGCGGAGTGTGTGTGCGTGCGCGTGTGTGCATGTGTGTGTGTGTGTGTGTATCTTGTAACCAGGCAACCAGAGCGCTCAGGCCCCCAGGCCTTCTGCCCCTGCAGGCTGCACAGAGCCCAGCCTGGCAGGGCATGTCTGAGTTGGCAGCATTCATTCATCCACCCATCCATTCACGGTCCCTACACATGATCATTCACTTGTTCAGCAGGCTCTGTTCACGAGGCTACTGGCATGTGAGGATTCTGAGAATAAAATACAGTCTCTGCCCTAGAAGAGCTGCTCAGCTTAGAGCTGAGGTCTGCTGGGGTTTATGTGGACAGGCCGAGGGCTGACCCAAGGTCAGGGGGGCAGAGACAGACATGTCTCCTAGTCTCCGGAGCCTGAAATAGCCTGGTGTGAGTAGCTTCTCAGGATGGAGACTGCCTCGGCCCACTGCACCCTGGGAACCTGACTGCCGAGGACCTGGTGCCCACATAGCAGGGCAAAGAGGAGGGCCCCTCAGTCTCCACACTGCCAGTGAGAGGAGCGCTGGAGATTCCGGGGAATGGCTCTGCCAGCCTTCTGGAATGCTTGCTGAAAGAGTAGGTACACCCCAGCTGGACTTTGGGCTGGAAAAGAGCCGTAGGAGGAAGAATCAGAGGCCCAGGCAAGTGGCTAGGGCCACCAATGTGGCAGCTCCCCGCTCCCTGGCTCTCTTGCCTCTCGGATGGAGTCCAGGAAGCTATAGAGAATTTAGGTGGATTTAGGCAAGGGTCACTGGCAGTGGTTGGGACAAGGATTGATGAACCTTGCTGGGAAGACTCTGTGCTCTGGGGGTGATTCCAGGTTCCTGGCTCTGCTCCTTGACCTCTGAGAGCGCCTGGTTTCCCAGCTGGAGCAGGAAACTAACCTTGGTTCCCTTCATTCCCAGGATGGCCAGTGAGTGAAGAGGTCCTAGAGACAAGAGGGGGTGTTACCTACATCAAGAGCTGTCCCCTGGCTCTAAGAACAAGGGCTGTGGTGATGTGCAGGCTGGGAGCGGGCTCAGGCCTGATTCCTGTCCGCACGACATTGCTTCTGTCCTGGCCGGTGCTCTTGGGCAGAGCCTTAGCGCAGTGGTTTCCCAGTACGGCCTTGGCTCCAGGCAGCCGGTTTTAAATACCAGTTCTACCATTCATAAGCTGTTACTCAACTCTTGGGTGCCTCAGATTCCATCTGTAAAGTGGAGATGATAATAGAACTGACCTCAAGAGTGACCCTGAGATTAAATGTGAGGAGTACTAATAACAAAAAGCACAAATAAATGTTGGCTCCTTAGGTTAAACCCAGAGCTGAACTCATAGCAAACAGTAACTCAGGAGCACCTTTTATGGAGCCAGCCAAGAAATGATTGCCTTTTCAATCTGGGGAGGGGTCTCTTCCCCAGGGTGGGATGTCACAGTGGTGTCGGCTGTCCCAGGTCTCCTGGGCCTGAGCCCCCTAGAAGGCTATGTGGCACTGCCCCTCGTGGTAGGCAGGGAAAACTGCAGGGTCACTTTGGCTGCGCTGGGAGTGGTCCAGGGTCCATCTCCCTGCCATCTCGCCCCACAGATCTACCGGAGGTGCTGGCTGGTGTTCCGGAAGTCCTCCAGCAAGGGGCCCCAGCGGCTGGAGAAGTATCCAGATGAGAAGTCCGTGTGCCTCCGAGGCTGCCCCAAGGTTAGGGGGCCTGGGCCCTAGCTCCCCAACCTGTAAGCAGTGATGATCTGTTCAGAGTCCTGAGGGCCAACAGGACCCTCCTGGGGGTGGCAGAGCTGCGGGGGATGTAGCGGGAGGTGCTTCATCCTGGCTGAGTCCCCTGTGGATGCCGTGCCAGGTGACAGAGATCAGCAACGTCAAGTGTGTCACACGGCTCCCCAAGGAGACCAAGAGGCAGGCAGTGGCCATCATATTCACTGACGACTCAGCACGGACCTTCACCTGCGACTCAGGTGAGGGGATGGGGCTGCAGGCAGTGTGCTGGTCAAGGTCCAGTTGGTAGGGGTCAGAGCCAGGCTAGCTCTCCTGATGGGGTGTGAGGTGTTGGGGAAGAGGGCACCCCCCAGGATGAGGTGGGCAGGCAGGCAGAGTCCACTGGCCTCGCCCTCTGTGCTTTGCATGCAGGGACTACTCCGGCTGAAGCAGGTGGGGTGGGCTGCCAAGGGACCCTGAGTTGGCAGCATGATGAGATACTGTTTTCTCCAGAGCTGGAAGCAGAGGAGTGGTACAAGACACTCTCTGTGGAGTGTCTGGGGTCGAGGCTCAACGACATCAGTCTGGGAGAGCCAGACCTCCTGGCCCCGGGAGTGCAGTGTGAGCAGACAGGTGAGGCCTGGTGCTGGCACAGGGTAGGGTGGGGGGACCTCCCCTCACCCCCCGAAAGCTCCAGGCCCTCTTGTCCTCTCCCCTCCAGATCGCTTCAATGTCTTCCTGCTGCCCTGTCCCAACCTGGACGTGTATGGCGAGTGCAAGCTGCAGATCACCCACGAGAACATCTACCTCTGGGACATACACAACCCCCGCGTGAAGCTCGTCTCGTGGCCCCTCTGCTCACTGCGCCGCTACGGCCGGGATGCCACCCGCTTCACCTTTGAGGCTGGCCGGTAGGACCCACTCGCCTCCCCACCCTCCAGCCATGGTCTTGATGGTGGCTGTCATTCACTTGTGTTGGGCCCTGTGCTGAAAGCTCATGTATCAGCATAGCATGCTGAAGGGGAACATAATATTCCCATTTTACTGAAGAAATCGAGGCTCCCAGCAAGTACGTCAAAAGCTCAAGTCAGATGCTGGCACTGGTACTGACCTGCTCTGTGACGGCAGACCTTTGTCTCAGTTTTCTTATCTGTCATATGGGATAATAAAAGTACCTAGCCTCATACACTGGGTGATGATGGTGAGGACTGGGTGTAGCTTGCACTCTGGAGCAGCCTGCCTAGACTCCAATTCTGTATACTCTACCATGTAACTTTGGTTGTTACTTAGCTTCTGAATGCCTCAGTTTTCTCATCTATAAGATAGTTTGAGAAGAACTGTAGTAATTAGGAAACCAGACCAGGTGGTGGAGAAAACAGAATGGATTAATTCTTGTAAAGCATTTAGACCACCACCTGGCCCATGGAAAATGTTCAGCACGTTTGAGCTCGGTGGTCAGGCCCTCAGGTAACAGCCCTGCCTGTTCCCAAAGAAGAGCCTGACTGAGCATGTCACATACGTGGGACGTGCCCACCACCGTGCTCTCTGTGCTCCCTGTGTCCCCAGGATGTGTGACGCTGGAGAAGGGCTCTACACCTTCCAGACACAGGAAGGGGAACAGATCTACCAGCGGGTCCACAGTGCCACTCTGGCCATCGCCGAGCAGCACAAACGAGTCCTGCTGGAGATGGAGAAGAATGTGAGGGTGAGGCCGCACGTGTCAGTCCAGGGTAGGGGGCGGCGGGCGGGTGGGCAGTCAGAGGACTGGGAGAGTACCAGCCGTCTCCAGCTTGTGAGTATGGCTAAGGCAGGCAGGGTCTTGGGCTGGCCACCCCTGGGCTCAGCCACTGACCATTCTCTGCCCCACAGCTGCTGAGCAAGGGCACAGAACATTACTCATACCCCTGCACGCCCACTACCATGCTGCCCCGCAGTGCCTACTGGCACCACATCACAGGTTCCCAGAACATCACCGAGGCCTCCAGCTTCGCCGGTGAGTCACTGCTGTGCGTCACCCCCACCAGCCAGGAGGTTCTGTGGAGGACAAGGTGTGCTGGGCAGGGGTCTTCTGTCCTGGGCCCAAGTCCTCAGCCTGCGTCTGTGTCCACAGGTGAGGGGTATGCGGCAGCCCAGGCCAGCTCAGAAACGGACCTCCTCAACAGATTCATCCTGCTAAAGCCAAAGCCCAGCCAGGGGGACAGCAATGAGGCCAGGGCCCCTTCCCAGTGACGGCAGAGCTAGCGTGCCTGGATGACCGCTGGGGCTGCCTGCAGGGGCTGTGGGCCAGGAGCCCAGAGAAAGGGAGCAAGCTGTCCTTTCTCTGCCCCCAAGGGTGAGACTGGACCAAGGCAAAGGGCTGGCCACGCCACCTGAGCATGTGTGAGGGGCTGGAGCTACCATAGGACTATATACGGTTAATGATTTTAATATATATGGCTTATGACATTATTCTATATTAATAAGATTTCCCCCTGTCCCTCCCTGCCACCACATACACATCTTTTATCCCCATGACCAGGCCACAGTCAGGGCTGTTTCTGAATGTGAGGGCGGTGGTTTTTCCTGTCCCCCAAGGGGTACCAGCCCTCCTGCTTTGGGCCCGAGGAGGGAGACAGTCCGCACTCCTGGCGCCTGCTCTTGCTGCTGGCTTTCCCACGCAGCCCAGGGGTGGAGACGGCAGGTGGCTTCTTGGTCCCTCTGGGCCTGGTGGCACAGGAAGGATCCGCGCTTACACTGTGCCACTCGGCAGCCTTGCACTTGGGAGTTTTACGCAGAGGTGACATCTGGCTGACACCTCAAGTGAAAATCTGGTTTAAAAGTGGTTTCTGCCCAGGCTCTTCCTGCTTCGTAGGCTGAGAAGACACCCTGGGGGCAGGGTGCTGATTACCTCAGCCCAGGGAGGGTGGCCTCCCGAGCTCTTTCCTGCTCCAGGGCCAGGCTGGCCCCCAGGAGGACTGCGGGGTCGGGGTGAGCACCCTGCTGCCCCCTCACTGACCAGGTGGGCAGTGCTCCTGTGGAGGGTGCCCCCCTGCCCTGTGTGGCCTCCCTCTGGCCAAAAGGACTCAAAAACCGAGACCACCCCATTTCCTCCTCCCCACATGGTGCTGAGGCTCCCTGCTGAAACGCAATTAAAGCAATTGATTTTCTAGTGCTGGTATTTATTGACTACCGTGCAGAAGGGCTATCTTTCTACTCACATCAAACCTTTGGTTGTGTGTGTGTTGGGTTTTTTGTTTTTAATATTTTAGGGTTCTAATCTGTGGGAACAGACCCTGTTGTAAATAACCACTATTCGAGTCGTGGCAGGAGGATGGTAAAGCAAGAGGCCCCTCCAGACAGAGCCCTGGAACCAGGGAGGGGCCACGGCCCGCTCAGCTCTGAACCTGACCCAGGGAATGACCACCCCAGGAGTAAGCTAGCCTGAAGGAGGGCACCCAGAGGCCACGGGGAGGGAGGCAGAGCTGGCTGGCTCGGTTCGTGGCTTGATGACGCATGAAGGAGATTACGTACGTTGTGCTCTTTATTGCCAAAAATAAAAACTTTCAAAAGACAACTACTGTTAATAAATAACCCTTCCTTTCTGTACTAGATTTCCAGTTTTCTCCAGGCTTCTCCTGCCAGGCTGCCTAATTAACTGCGTTGGGTGTGTGCCTACCAACAGGGCTAAGGGGTCAAGGCCAGATCTTCATTAAGGTCCTTGTCCTCTTCCCCGGCCTCCCACCACACCCACAAATTAAATCATCTGGCCATTGTTGGTGAAGATTGAAACTGATGGGTAGAGAACAAAATACAAGGTTTACTGGCGGGAAGAGGGGGATAGCCTGGGACTGACACTACTCTTAAAGAGGTTCTCAGATTCAAGACACTTGAGAATCTGAGTGAAAGACCAATAGGATGGCGGAGGCAGGGCCTGGAAGGGCGCTTGGGCAGCCCGAGTGAGGATTCCAGAGTCAGTCCCTACATACAAGCCTACAATGGTGAGCACTCCAACTTGTGAACAGAAAGGGTTTGAAGTAAAGAGCTGGAATGCCCCAAAGACGAGAGTCCAGCTCAGTGGCTGTCAACAGGGGAGCCCTATGGCCCCCGAGGCACACTGAGAGACCGGGTGGAAGGAGTGTTTCAGGGAGCACTGCTGCCGACCTACAGGCAGGCCCAGAGACGCTAAATGAAGGGGGAAACTGCCCTGCCAGCAACGGCAGTGGCCGTCCCGGTATCTGTAACCGAGCAAGGCTGGGACGGACCTACCCCTCCCCACTGCTGCCTTGCTAACTGGTACTGAAGGCTTGCCAAGAAACTTGAGCAGCAGCTGTCCAGTCCCCAGGAGCCAAAAAGAGTCTCAGAAGAGACCTGAAATCCAGCTGTTTTGCTCAAACAGGTGAGCTGCAGCTAGTTTATGGTGAGGACGTCACTCTGGATCTCGTGGCTTAACTGGGTCTGTAAATCACTCAGCTTCTTCTTTAATCCAGAGAGGGCTGAAAGGACGATGGTCTCGGGGCGCAGAGAGCCACAAGATTCCACATTGTAGTAAAACCTGAGAGACAAGAGTCCAGTGAGAGCCCTCCACAAAGCATTCAGGCCAGCGGGCCCCAGCTTTGGCCAAGGGCCTCCCTCCCTTCTAGGTTCTGACTCCTTTCTCCCCATGAATTTGACCTTGTCCGAGGGTTGACCTCCATCCAGCTTCTTAAAAACAGTGGTCCCAGTGTACTCTGTAGGACCTCAAGAGGGCCAGAGCTGCCTCAGAAAGATGTTGTGTGAAAAACCTCAGGACACTTGTGTAGACCCACTCCACACTGAGGGGAAGGAGGATGAATAAGCAGCGCCTCCTGATCCAGCATTTTCATGTCTGTCACTAGAACGCGTTGGACAGTTTGCGGCCCTAGGTTTGATCTTAGGTTGACCTTTCTTTGGGGGCTGAATAATCACAACAGGAACAGTCTGGATAACCGGAGGGCCCCCTTCTCCCAGTAACCAAAAGGGGGACTTAAGGGGGGTTCAGCAGTTACCTGCCCTTCCTCAGCTGAGGGGAACTGGACAGGAGGGAAAGGGGCTCCCTAACTCAGAGGCTGCACCAGACCTGTATTTTCTTACACACGTGACCTTTGAGTGCCAAACCAGGGTCTTACCTCTCTGGCTTGCCGTTGGGGTCGTAGGGGGCCTGTGACTCATCCTCATCCAGCTCTGAGTACTCACTCTTTGGCCTGAGGTCAAACAGAGGTCAGCACAGGGTTGCTGGGGCCAGCACATGGCCGCTTTTGGGACCCGTATCTCATAGTCAGGCTGCCCCATCTGGGTCACTAGGAGCCACTTCCACACCTGCCCACCCAGCCGGCCCTCAACTCCCACCAGGAACATACCATTCCTCCGGCTTGGGGTACACCGTGTGCCTGAGGGCATTGTCAGGGTCATACTCAAACGCCACTCCTGCAGTTGGGTTCCACTTGGCGTGCTCCTTGCCAAAGCCTTTTTTGGCATAGGCTCGCAGTCTCAGCTCCTGGCCCTTTCTCAGCTTGACGATGAGAATGTCTGTGGGGACAGGTGAGAGTCAGTCGAGGGCCGGCAGAGGCACAGTTCTCTGGGTCTGACCTGCAGCCCCTGGAAGACCAGACAACATGAGAGGCTGGGTCTGGTCCCTGCCTCTCTCAGGGCGCCTTACCGTCCTGCTCCACGTAGTCGTTGGGGTCATTATCTCGGTTCCTAGATGTCACCTGCAGGGAGTCCAAACAGAGGCATTTATTAGCAGCTGCTCATCTCACCCGGAAATCTTCCAGCACCTCCAGGGATCCCATCTGTGCTGGTGACTGGCCTCTAACCCCTATCTCATGGCTGTGACAACCTCCTCAGTCAAAACAGTAGCATGGTCTTCAAAAGGGTCCTAAGGGGGCAGAGGGCCCACAGCACCAATGTTTCTGCCCATTCTGGCAAGGGTCCAGAATCATTAGTACTTCTAAGCATCAGGCTCACGTTAAGACAGAGGGTAACACAGGGAAGTTGGCATCTTCTAAGAATCCACCCCAATCTGGCCCACTGGAGCCAGGAGAACAGCAAAGGTCCCAACAGGGAGGGCCTTCCTGACCGGAATGACCCGGGGACTGTTGGAGATGAGGTCTCGAGATGTGACGTGACGCGTCTGGTCTTCATTGCACCGCACGTCCAGAGTGAACTCCACCGAGCACTCGGGGCAGAACTCTTCACACGTGCAGTCCTGAGGTGGGAGAGAGACAGCAGTGAGTCTGTGGAGAGACAGTGAAGTCTGGCTTGGCTCCCCGCTTCTAGTGCCCTGTCCCTGAAGGTTCTTCATCTGATGAAAGGGTGGCCACAGCCGCCAGTCTCTCGTCAGCTGTATCCACCTACACACCACTCTTGGGCTGCTAAACGGCTCTTCCTCAGAGAACCAAGGCGCTAACAGAGGAGGCTTTCATCCCGCACAGTTCAGGATCCATGAGCTGGAACTAGCTTGGGAATGCAATTACCACTTAAAACAATCTAGGGGACAATAGAAAAAAGTACCTTTTAAGCTCCAGACTACTGACCTTTTCTAAAAAAGTTTCACACATTCACAAAAGCAGAGAAGGGTATAACAGACTGCCACCATGTAAGTATCACTCAGCTTTAATAATTCTCAAGTTTGCCATTCTTTAAACTGATTCTTGAAATACTCCAGTCTTAAGAGACTAGCTGCTACCATTTAACGCCGGGCAAGAAGAGAGGTACCAGAATGTAGTCAAGCAAACTGTTCTCCCCTCATATTAGTGAGGAAAATCCAAGCTACGTTTGACGTTTTCAAGACGATGAAGGAAATCTATGGGCCACCCCTGGCCAGCCTGTAATCACACACAGGTGGGACAGGAAGGCAACCTGGACCCTGGAGATGGAATCACTCTTAGAAATATGAAATTAAGGAATCAAAATGTAATGGAAGACAAAAATATAAAAAGGTGCTCAACCTAAAAAAAAGAGAAGAGTCTGTTCAAGAGATCAAGAGACTAAAGAGGTGTAACAACCAAATGCAATGCGTGCATCATAGATCCACAAACAAAAAGCCAATGAGGGGGAATTCCTTGGCAGTCCAGCAGTTCAGACCCTGTCCTTTCTCTGTCAAGAGTGTGGGGTTCAAACCCTGGTCGGGGAACTAAGACCTGGTAAGCCAAGCAGTTCAGCCAAACTGAAAAACAATTATGGACATTTTGAAGATAACTAGGAAAATCTGAATTTAGACTGTATATAGATAATACAAATCCACACTAATTTTCTTAGGCTCCATACTGTGGTTAGGTAAGAAAATATCCTTATTTTTAGGACACACATGCTGATGTAGTTAGGGGAGAAGTATCATGATTTCTGTAACGTTCTTTCAGATGGTTTAGCAAAAATCACAACATCTATATGAAACATAAAGCAAATACAGCGAAGTATCAACAACTGTAAATTAAAAGTGAAATGAGAATGAGTATGTATTCTATTTTTAACTTTTCTGCAAATTTTAAGAAAACACAAATGGAAAATCCACACCATCCTTATTCAGTAAATGCAATACTAGAAAAAAATTTAATGGAAGGAACTGTTTAGTCACAGGGCATGGACTAACTGCTCTTCAATTGGTGGTACAACTGTCTTTATCAATATATGTGATGTTTTATTTCTTAAAAACAGACTCTGGGGACATGAAGCAAAAATGATGAAATGTCAAAATGTGACAAGTGGTTTGGCGGCAGCATGCCTATTTGTTTTATTAGCTCCACACTTTGCTGTGTGCTTGAATATTAAAAAAAAAACACACATATATGGACTTCCCTGGAGGCGCAGTGGATAAGAATCCACCTGTCGATGCAGGGGACACAGGTTCAATCCCTGGTCCAGGAAGATCCCACATGCTATGGAGCAACTAAGTCCGTGCACCGCAACTACTACTGAGCCAGCAAGCAGCAACCACCGAACCTGTGTGCCACAGCTACTGTCACCCTTGAGCCTGAGGCCAGTGCCCACAACAAGAAGCCACCACAGTGGAGGTCTGCACACTGCAACCAGGAGTATCCCCACTCAATGCAACTAGAAATAGCTCGAGCAGCTACAAAGGCCCAGCAGAGCCAAAAATAAACAATTAATAAAACAAACAGCAACGCACATATACATTTACAAAATATATCAAATTAGCCATTAGCACACCAAAATGATGTGCCCCTGGGAATACCAGAAAAGGGGTTGATTCAGGACCACCTAAAGCCATCAAGAAGGAATACTCTCAAGCTGTCAACTAATGCAGCTCTGGTGAAAGGATGCAGGTAACCTAATCCTATCCTACACGTTCCCTAGTTCTGAGCCCATTAATGTATCATGGAAGCGGCAAACATCACCCCAGGGGAATGGAGCCATGTTTCAGTAAGACAACCTATAGGGTGAGGCATAAAGCTGGCAGACAGCTGCTGCTCTGCAGAACAGTTCTCACTCCCTCTGCTCCTTGTCCTCACCCACTAGCCTTCTGTTGACGCCCTTTAGCCTCCTAGGCCCCTGTCCCTGGGAAGAGATGCTCTGGAAAACACTGCACACCAGATGCTGAAGAGAAACAGCTCCACCCGTTCAGTATAAATGAGTATCCAGGTGTATGTCCCCTCTGGCTAATGAGACTCTCTGATGCCCCTTGAGCCTCATCGATCTGTGGTCCCATCAGAACCAAAGACCGATGCCTGCCCTGGGCTCCAGACATCTCCATACTGTCTTTCTAAAAGCCGAAATCGAGATGGCTGGAAAAAATCTCCTTGGGAACTGAGTTCCCTGCCTCCCCGGAGCTCCCCAAGCACACAGCATACCCGGGAGTACTGCAACTTGTCCACAATGTCATCACTGGTGAGAGGGATTAATCCTGGAAGACAGAGAAAAGCACATTGAAGAAGACAGGGGCCAAGCTGGAAAGGAGAGTCCAGAAGTCCCCTTGGGGGTGAGGACGCTTCTTCCTCTGACACTGGCACAGCCCCCTCCCTGTAACTCTCCAAACCCAGCACTCACCAAGTCTGTGAGCAATGAACTCGTCATGAAGGACAGAGGAATTGGCATCAATCTGAACCCAGTCAATTGCTAAAGAATGAAGGAAGCAGAAAAAGCAGACAGGCAGATTAGCCACCAAATTTTCCAGATTTAAAAATCATCTGAAAGTGTCAGTTGCTCAGTCATGTCTGACTCTTCGCAATCCCATGGACTGCAGCCTGCCAGGCTCCTCTGTCCATGGGATTCTCCAGGCAAGAATATTGGAGTGGGTTACCATGCTCTTCTCAGAGAATCTTCCCGACCCAGGGATTGAACCCCAGGGGCTTCCTGCACTGAGGCAGATTCTTTAGCATTTGAGCCCCTCCAAATCATCTAGTGCTTACTAAATTGCAGAGGCCAAGTCAGGCTGCCAGAGACTCTGATTCCACAGCTCTGGAGTGGGGCCCACAAAGCTGCATTTTAATAAGAACCACACACACTGCACCGCACTTCCCTGCTCAGGCAGTTATGATGCAGAGAGTTCCCTGTATTACCCCAAAAACACTGACCTAAAGATACCATGAGAATGGGAGCGTGTTTCTCAGAGCTGAATATTTCTGTGGGAAGCACTTAAACCTGCTACTTATGCCAACACCAATAAGAACACAAACTATTTGGGAACTTGAAAGTTGGACAAACCTCAGAGAAGTAACATAGACTTATGGCCCACATCTCCTTTTGTGATATAATGACTAGATTACCCAAATTAATACTTTATTATCATTCAACAAAATCATGTTTACCCAATTCCTTTAATGGGTAAGGCATACTAATCCCTACCAGCCATGAGTGAGGAGGAGAAGAATTGCAGTGTCACACATAGTTGACTTAAACACATTTACTCATTCATTCATAAATATGTGTACATAAACAATTAAATTCAGAAGTCAAAAGGC
Source organism: Budorcas taxicolor (assembly GCF_023091745.1). Classification (NCBI taxonomy): domain Eukaryota; kingdom Metazoa; phylum Chordata; class Mammalia; order Artiodactyla; family Bovidae; genus Budorcas; species Budorcas taxicolor. The sequence continues at coordinate 27,107,810 of NC_068927.1, read as the reverse complement.
AGTGAGACCAACTGTTCAATGAGGGGCGTAGACACTAGGAACAGAGGACCAGACACGACCAGACCCCCACCTGCTTGTCCTTCTGCTTCCTAAACCTGAGCCAAGTAAAGACTAAGAGCCAGGCTTTTCTGTCTCTGCCTTTCCTCCCACTGGCGTGCCTTTAACCTCTCCTGTGCAGGATTTAAAATCCTGTGAGGTTCCTATAAACCAGGCCTTGCCCTCTGTGATACAGAGATGAATACTCTCTCCCAGGAGGAAGCTACTCTCTCCTGGAACTCTGTCCACACTTCTCTTAAGACATTTGTCAAATTGCGTTATATCTGTGTGCATCTTGCTTCCACCTCAAGCTTCAAAATTTCTTTGGGTCTTCAGATGTCTTAATTTCTGTATTCCTAGCTGGGGTCTGGATTGCAAGAGGTGCTTCATGCTACATGGGAAAAGTGGCGCTTGAATGTCAGGGGTGCACCCTAAAGCACAACTGCCTCACTTTACTCATGATGAAACTAAGGTCCTGAGACCCCACGGGGTGATTAGGCAGAGAAGGAGAACCAGCACTCCAAGCTCTGAGTTGAAAAAGTCTCCGGGGGGTGGTAATGGTGGAAAAACTACAATGTCCTCTGCTTACCAACCAACTGGCCTGTTCATCTCCTTAGGAATTTGCACACTTGATGCGGTAACCATGGCTTACATCTCTTTTACCTAAACCAAACTCTGAGTTAACACTCAGAAAATATTTGTAGTATATCTGTAGACAGGCAGAACACCCAGTGAAGAGTGGCTGGAACAAAAGCAGAAACAGATCCTTTCTCCTTGAAGCGTCAAACCCACTGCAGCTATGGTTCTCCTTAAACCCTAAAAGAATCTGCCTGCAAATGCAGGAGAAGCGGGTCTGATCCCTGGGTTGGGAAGATCCCCTAGAGAAGGAAATGGCTGCCCACTCCAGTATTCTTGCCTGGAGAATCCCATGGACAGAGGAGCCTGGTGGGCTACAGCCAATGGGGTCGCAAAGAGTCGAACACAACTGAGCAACTGAAGATGAACTCCTAGAGAACCCTGTACTTCACAGCTCTGCGTTTCCAGTGCCTAGCACCACTGCCTGGAGCTTATATGCTCCCGAAATGCAGCTGACGGAACAGATTCACATTACCGGGCAATGGAGACTCACTGAACACAAGGCACAGAGATTATTCCCCTTAATCGTTAACGTCGCCCTGACAACTGCTATTAGTGTCCGAACATTAGAGAGGGGACTGCAACAGAGTTTAATAGCTTGCCCAAGTTTCGCAGCGATAGTTAAGTGAAAACAGTTTCTGAGTCCCAGTCCACAGACTCCTGAGCCCATGCGCGTCACCAACGCCCGGAAAAGAATGGAACTAAATAAATAGCCCGTGGGAGCCAGAGAGGTGGCCAGAGTGGCCCTGGGCCAAGGGCAAAGGGCCCGATCAAGTCTCCAGCACGACTGTCCTCTTAGCGCCCCCAATCCCTCGCCCAAACCAAGGCTGGGGGCAGGAGCTGCAAGGCAAGGGGAGGAGTGGGGTGGGGGGAGAGAGGCCCGGTAGCCCTGGCAACGCGACTGGGGTCGCTTACCTATTATGGGCACCTCAGCGATGAAGACCCTCCGGATAGAATTTGCCACCCTGAGGAATGAAAACCAAGCGGCGTGTGGGCACCGCAGCCTCGACAGGCCGGGCTCGCGCCCCACCGCGCCCAAAGCGGAAGCCCTAGCCCGGGAGCCAGTTTTGAAAAGACACGACGTCCCGCAGGCTGGGACCCCGGCTCTCCAGAACCGCCAACCTCTCCCCCAGCAGTCTTACGCCAGGTCCGTGTTCTCGATGATGAACTTGACATTCTCGTCGGTGAGCTCCGTGATCCGCACTGTGGGCTGGTTGGCGTACGGCATCGCGCCCCACCGCTCGCTCGACCTCTGTTGTCAGCTCTGCCGGGCCTGCGCCAACTCCTCCAGCGGAAGTCCGTCAGCGGGGCCTCGCCACTGGCGCGGACGGGCGCTCACAGCGCCGCCTGCTGCTCGGAGGCCTGAAGTTTTCCACCCACCCCTCCCACCTTCTTGAAGAGGCACCAGGTTCAACCACTCAGAGGGCGATTTGGCAAAGCATGCACACGCCCTTGATTCCACAGTAACACTTCTAAGAATCCATACTGCAGAAACATTTGCAGGTGTAAGCAAACATACATGTACAGGGACGTTCACTGCAGCTACTGCTGCTGCTAAGTCGCTTCAGCCGTGTCCGACTCTGTGCGACCCCATAGACTAGGCAGCCCACCAGGCTCCGCCGCCCCTGGGATTCTCAGGCAAGAACACTGGAGTGGGTTGCCATTTCCTTCTCCAGTTCACTGCAGCAGTCTCTGGCAAAAGATAAATAAAAGTTGCCCATTGACAGAGACCTGGTTAAATATACAAACACAGGAATACTGTAACGTTTTTTAAAAGAATGAAGTGTGGAAATTTATGGAAGAAAAGTACAGTTGGTCCTCCATATGCAAGGGTTTTTGAATCCAACCAACTGAAGATAAAATTCCATAAAGTTCCAAAAATAAAACAAATTTGCTGCACTATTTATATAGCATCTACAACTATTTACCATAGCATTAAACATTGTGTTAGGTACTATAAGAAACCTACAGATAATTTAAATTCTATAGGAAGGGCACATGTAGGTTACGTGCACATAGTAGGCAGTGTCTTAAACAACCTGCGAAGAGGTCTGATGGGTCTTTTTTTGCTTTTGGTTGTGCCACATCCATGTCCCCTGAAATGAAGTAAAGTCCTAACCACTGGACCGCCAGGGAATTCCCAGGAGGCAGCAGATTATACAGAGAAGTCCTAAAATAGAACTTGGCAGGGGACAACATGTAGCGGGCAGAGAAAGAATAATCAGAGGGGACAGAGGCGTTTGCTTTAGCAAGGAGTGACATCTGAGACAGAGAAGAGCATTAAGCGGGCCCTTGCACTAAAGCCTGTATCATCTCAGTAAATTAAGAATTAAGGTTGTCTGTTGAGTGTGAGATGGATGCTATATAGGATAAAAGAGGGAATGGAACAAAATATGATAGCTACTGCAGGCAACTTGACAGGATGTCAAGATAAAAGAATCAGGTGCAGAAAGGGCCCAGAGGAACGTGCGTGAGACAGGAAATTCCCACTAGCCGTTACTCCCATCGTCATTCAGTCCACTCGGGTAGGAGACCGCAGCACAGAAGACAGATGGCTGTTGGATGCTGCGTGCACCAAAATGGTGAAGCCCCAACTTCTCACGTGAGGATACTTGGAAAGGGGGTCTTTATGAGGTCCTGAGGATAGAACTCTCAGATTAGTGCTCTAACAAAACCAGGAAGAGACAGCAGAGCACACTGGCATGCTCTCTCTGTTGTGCGAGAATGTAGGGAGAAGGTGGCCATGTGTGTCAGGAAGAAAGCGCCAAGAATCAAGTTAGCTGGCACCTTGATCTTGGACTTCCCGCTTCTAGAACTGTGAGACATTTCACCACAGCAGCCTGAACAGACTTACACAACAGAGTTAACCGGACTTAAATAGGGGGCTCGGCCTGCACAGAGGCTGAGAGAATTTGTAAAGCTAAATACTGTATCAAGGAAATAGTCAGTGATGGGCAGGAGGAGCCGAAGAAGCTAACCGGGAGGGGGAAAGACCCCGTCACCCCCATTTTACTGAAGGGAGGCCCGGGCCCACAGGTGCAGAGCTGTCACAGCTGCCCAGCAACATCACACAGCACCGGGGCCCTAACTCAGGTCTCCTGCCTGCCAGTTGCAAGCCTTCTCCAAAACCCTGCTCTCTGCTTCTGGGGTCTTGGACAGCTGCCATGGTCTGTATGGAAATTCCCTACACAACAGGAAACTGCTTCAAAGATATTTATTATAATATTTTACAGACTAAGTTCACTAATAATCCTGCAATGAGTGCTGTTTTAACATGACACAGGGCCTGGGACCACACCTCTGGCCAGGCTGAGCACCAGCAGGCACCTGTCTCAGGTGAGGCAGCCTGCCCAGGGGGTTTCCAGGTGCAACGACTCAGGACACTGGAGAATGAAAGGGCAGCATGGAACTCACAGGCCTGTGCTGTGCTGTGGGGGAGCTGCCACCTGGGGTGGCCTCAGATCCGGACTCTGACTTGGGAGCCCCAGAGGCAGGTTAAGACATGGTCAAAGTGCCTGAGAGACCACAAGAGGGATGTGTTGGGTTTCCATGATTTGAATGCTTGATTGAGTGTTGCGTTTTTCAGTCCCATAGCTATGGTGCCAAAAGGCATCAGGAGGCCTGGCCTGGCATTAGGAACTGAAGAAGTGGCCCAACCCTGGGCTACACCTGTGTTGCCCAGTGCCCTGTGGTTCCTAGGTGGCTGTGGTAGTGTTGCAGAGTCCTTTGGCGCTTTCTCATTGACACCCTGTTCCATGGATGGCACCTTGTACGTTTCAAAGCCCTTTAAATATATCCATGGGTTTTCTTCCGGGTACTCTAGCTTACAGCCCTTCTTGCTCACCGGCGCTGGTTTAGACCTGTCAGGTTCTTGAGCTGACAAGAGGATGGAAACAGAGAGTGATGAGACCTGGCCCTGCCCCCAGGACTCCAATGGCGAAGACAGATTTCCGAGGCAGCCTGTGTGGCTATGATGTGGAGATCTGATGTACCAGGGTCCCAGGCATAAGTTTTGTCTTCATGCCAGTAACAGAGGTGAGATATTTGGAATCTAGAGATTGGGACTGAACCACTGCCAGCCCTAAGATTAGCTTCCCCAGTTTAAGGCTACAGAACTACTTGGGGTGAGTGACATGTGTGAGGATCATGGGACTGGAGCCAACTGGGCAGGGACAAGCTGGGCGGTACTCACCGTCACTGCTGCGCCCATGAGTCCTTGCACCAGGGCCTCTCCGGTGGACTTGACCTAGGAGGAGTCAGAGTCAGGTTTTCTCAGGCCCCACCACTGCTCAGACGTGAGACAGGGAGGTCTGACCTGTAGGCTCACTACCCCTACAGGTCGAATCAAGAGGGCCCTGTGTCCTGGAAGAAGAGTCTACAGATAACACAGTAACAAAGGGACCACATGTGGCTCTTAGGGAAGGGCTGGGGTGAGGAAGAACCAGTCAGGCTCCCTGTGAAGGCCCCCAGGACTGTCAGCTGAGGCCCAAGGGGACCAAGAGAGCAGACAGGTGACAAGTGTGGCCCAAGAGGACAGAGCGCTTAGTGAGGAAGCTTCCCAGATGCTGAGCCCCGAGCTACCTGCTTGGCAGTGTGGCCCATGTTCATTGCATCACTGATTCGGTTTTCCAGAAAGCGCCAGGTATCCTCGAAGTCTGGGGAGGAGTCCTGCATCATCACCAGCTCAGTGGTGTTGTAGATGCCAGCCAACACCGCTCGGCGGGTATACCAGTTAAACTGCAAAGGAACCCATCCAGGGGGATAGGTCACCACTGTTGCTGCAGGCTGGGGGAAGTCTGAGTGATTCCTACCCAAAGCCCCTGGCACTCCTGGGCTCCTTTCTAATTTCCTCTTTCCCTCACAGATACACGTGGCCCTCTGGACAATGTGGCTGTTCCCAAACTAGGCTGGGTGTCAGAATCACCTGGGAGATTGAAAATGCAGGCTCCTGGGCCCAACCTCTTAGAGCTCAGAGTCAGCAGGTCTGAAGTTAAGTGCCAGGATCTAGATGTTTATTAAGCATCCCATTTGATTTTGCTACGTCCACTCAGCTTTGAACCCACCAGTGAAAAGCCCAAGTCTCCGGACATCTAGGTATTTCCCTGGTGGCTCAGATAGTAAAGAACCTGCCTGCAGTACAGGAGACCCAGGTTCAATCCTTAGATTGGGAAGATCCCCTGGAAAAGGGTATGGCTACCCACTTCAGTATTCTTGCCTGGAGAATTCTGTGGACACAGGGAGCCTGGAGGGCTACAGTCCACGGGCTTACAAAGATCTCATGTAATTTTCAGGCTTCCCTGGTGGCTCAGATGGTAAAGAATCTGCCTGCAATGCTGGAGACCCAGATTTGATCCCTGGTTAGGGAAGATTCCCTGCAGAAAGGAATGGCTATCCACTCCAGTATTCTTGCCTAGAGAACTCTATGGACAGAGGACCCTGGCGTGCTACAGTCCTTGGGGTCTAAGTTCCAGAGAGGCTCTGTGATCAGGCAGTTGTGACCAAACCTTGTGTCATCCATCAGTGATGTGAGGGCTTGAGGCAGCGTCAGGGACAGACTGGAACACCTGGGAGGAGCTGAGAGTTCAGGTCCTTCAGCAACTTCTGGCTGTGGCTATCCTGGCCAATTGCTCTTCAGAGCACTAGCTTGGCTGCTTCCTGTTTTACCTCCCTGATTTCTGGGCTTTCTAATTTCATTTTCCAACCATCTCTGTTGGTGGTATATTCCCGTATGAGAGAAGTTTATTAAAGCACTTTGTTAGAACTGTGGTGGAAGCATCTCTCTGCCTCCCATCCTGGATCTCACCAAGTACCATCGCATATTAACTTCTTTTATGAAGGTGTAGATATATACATGTGTATATACATTTTTAATTTTCTACCAGAAATATGATAGTATTAATAAGTCAGATTCTTTCCGGCTGCCTGTTTTAGAGGCTTATTGATCTCTGAGCAAAGCATGCCAAGATGGGGTGTAGGGAGGGAGTTTCTTTTTAAAGCAACGTCTTAAAAAAAAATGTCTTCGAGAATGTCTCTACAGCATCCTTTTTTTTTAAAAAAAAAATCAGTCTCATAAAAGACATACACTGAGGAAGTCTGCCACAGAATCTAAAATTTAGGAGACTGAGGGGGAAATGATTATAAAACGGCAGCCCAATCAGCCCTCTGATGCCGTGTGTCACACTCTGGGGGGAAGGAGCACTGATGTGTGGATATAGCACTGGTCCCTGAATGAAGATGACCTAGAGGCTACTGTGGCTTGTTGAGGGACCCTCCTCATACATTAAACTCTCCTTCCTAAGATGAGAATGACTCTGGAGTCCCCCTGAAGGGATGTGTGATGAAAGAAATTTCACAAACTTCTGGAGGAAATGCTTAACGCAGCCGTCCCCACCCTCTGCGGGCCTGAGGAGAGCACTCACGTCAGTGGACTGGTCCCCAGCGTAATGCCACATGTCATCCACCATGCTGGTCAGCAGGTTCAGGCTGGGTGGGATGTTGTGAGGGAGCATGAGGATGCTGAGGGCCTGGGGAGAGATGACACAGGAAGGGGCACTTGCACACCGGTGATGGCAGCACCTCACTGTTCGGTAGAGATAGTAAGGGGCCCGCCCAGCCCTCCTTCTGAGACACACCATCTCCAACCACAGCTGTGAGCTCCTGGCATCTAAGGCTCCCTCCCACCTACAGCTTATGGGAGCCGGGGCAGAGTACCCTCTGCTGCCCAGTCAGATCCTCAGTCCCTGGCATGTGAACTTGGGAATGCAGACAGCCAGGTATAGCCTGGTATCTTCGAGTAAGGATGGAGGAGGGCACCCCCATTCTGTAACATGGAGAAAGAGGCAAGGCTAGGAGTGGAGTCTGGGGGAGGTTGCTAAGCCCCAATTCTAGGCCATCCTGGAGCCCAGCAGCATTTCTGCCCTTCATGCCCTGCTCATGATAAACTCCTTCCAGTTTTTTTTTTCCCCTAACTCAAACTGATTTGTTACCTGAGACCTCAAAATCCTTTCATATAAGCAGTGGCACAGCCCAGAGATGGCTCCATTAGCAGATATCAACACCGGAGAGTCCAAGGATTGTCACTTTACCAACTCTGAAACCCACTGGCTGTGGCCTTGAGAGACGTGCCCGATTGGCTGGAAAGTTATCTTGAAATAGCCCAGGAGGAAACATGCTTAATAAGAAAGCAACCAGGGCCTACTTCATGCACTTGTGCGGCTTCAAATGCAAGGTGGAATGAGTCAGTCCACGAAATCGAGCATGCGAGCACGGGCACGGGGCGGGCCTTGACTCTGGGCTGAACTCCCTCACACCCGGCCCACAGCTGAAATTAAGTGCCCAACCATCTCCCAGCTGGGCAGCGGATACCAGTTGATCTGTGGGTTCTCTCAGTTCTGATATATATTGACTTTCTTAACCGAGAATGGCCCACATTGTGACACGCTTTGAAAAGAGGAGGAGGAAAAATGGAGCTTTAGAAAACTTGGGGAAAGCCCTTGGAATGAACTCTCCAATTCTCTAAGTGTCACACTGACAAACTGAAAAGAAGTCCCACTCCCCTGAGATCTAGAATGCGAAAGGCCTGTTAATGATGATGGTCAGTAAAATCTTCTGACTTTTCTAATCTCCTTCATGGAGCCCTCCTCACCAAAAACCCAGTGACACACTCGGGCCACTAGCAGCCCACCAGGACGTGATCTAGGACCAGGCCACTCACATCTCCAGGAACTGAGACACAGGCGGCTCAGAAGGCCCTCTCTTTGGCTCTCCTCAATCTGACACCTAGTGTACCAGTACACTGCGCATCCCTGGGTCTGCGGAGACTAGCAAGCTAACTTCTGAACATCGTGCCAGACCTTCCGCGTGAAGGTGCTTAGAATCATATACATGAACACACTGTCACCCCGGGGCCTGGATGTGGGTGGACCGTGTACCCGGGGCCAATGCTGAATGTACGGGATCAACATTCTCAGTCTGGTTTCCACAGCATCCCTCAGGAACTTGTCTGTCTTCTTCTTCCTGGAAGAGAGAAAAGAAAACAGAGTATCTCCGGGTCGAAGGCATGGGCTCAGTGCTACCCCATCTACTCAGTTCTAGCAGGGATGGTTCCACCAGCTAGAACGAGACAGGCAGCTCCATTTCCGTCCCATTGGAGCAGCTGGGGTGCTCAGCGCTACTCTGCAGGCTCTGCTTGGACTGGCCTCCTGGGGACAGCTGGTGGGGCCTGAGTCCTCCCATCCTTAGCTGCTACCCCGAGCAATGACGCTGTGGGACTTACTCTGCCTGGCCCAGCTGTACCAGCTTCTGCTCCTCCTCCAGGACACGGGTGAGCCGAGCATTGCACTGGGTCACGAAATGCAGGATCAGCTCACTGCCGTCATTCCCAAACATGCTGGCGGCTGCACTGGAGAGACCCAGGGACTACAGAGGGGGAGAGGGAAAACAGGGAAGTGGCAGGCTGGTGCAGCGGCCACTGGCTGTCTGTCCATCACTAGCACCTCTTCTCCTGGCACCAGCAGCTTGGCTTTCAGTGGGACACCCCTACTCCTCATTCTTGGTCCATGTGATCTGGGAGAAGCTGAGCACTCGTCCCTCCACACTCCATCAGGCCCCCGGGTGTGATGCAAAGCAGAGCATCCAGGCCTGCACGTGTGGAGTTCACAGCACCTAGTTCTAGGACATGCACATGACCAAATCTAGTCCTACAAGGCCGCCTCTGGAATTCCGCTGGTACCGACAGGGAAGAGGGACTCTCTCTCCTCTGGGGTTGCTGACTCTCTCAACTCATGGGAAGCCCCCGCTGAGAATGAAGCTCACGGAGGGGAAAGCAAAGCAGATACACCATGCAGACAGCTCCCAGCAGCACAAGATAAGAATGCTGAGCCAGAGCCACTTTCAGACTTTTCTGTTATTAAATGAGCTGAAACACTCTACGTCTTGCTTGAGCCAGTTCAGAGTTGAGTTCTAACACTTGTAACCTAGAATTGTAACTGCTGTGAAAAGGGCCTTGGAAAAAGTGCTGTTTTTCTAGCTCACTTAACCTAAATCTCTTGGAAAGTAGGTCTCTCAGTTATCAAAAAAAAAAGAAAGCCCACAAACTTTTATTACTGAGTTGTTAAGGAGTTATTTAACAAAGTCACAGAGACCTTTTATTACTCCTGATAAACAACAGTCACTGAGAAGCTACGGTCAGAAGAACCCTGATGACAGCAGGGACGGAGGACAGAAAGAAACAAACAGACTTAAAAAATCCCCACCGTTGGGAGTTGGGAAGGAATTCTCTCCTGGTGGAAGTGCCCAGACTTTCTGGGCTTCCTTGGAGGCACAATGGTAAAGAATCTGCCTGCCAGGGCAGGAGAACAGGGTGAGAGCTATTCTCTGTAGGTGCCACCTTGCGGATACCTTAATGTTCTCTTTATCCTTCCAGCTACCTGGTTACCAATGTCACATCTAGTTAACAATGCTTCGTGTTAAATTCTCTCTATTCGAGTGATTTCTTCTGACTGACACACTCCCTGAAAGACCAACTCCGCTTCTCAGAATCTGTCCTGAAGAAACCAACCAGAAATATACTTAATTATGTCATATACATAGGTTTACAATACTAAAAAAAAAATTAGAAACAACCCAAATGTTTATCAATTGAGTTCAAGTAAATACAATAGGTATTATGCAGCCGTATGAACAGAGATATGCAGAGCGGGTGGGGTGGGGGTGGGGGGGAAGCCAGGTAACCATAGAATAATCAGTTGAATCAGATTTTCCCAAACAGTCCTGTTACATTTCTGTTCTCTACAGGTGCTACATCTTTCTCTAATGATTCTGTCAAACCTCCCCTGCCACCTCCAAATCTTTGTCTCTTACCACTTTTTCCTAACTTCAGGTTCATGAGACAACCACGCCTACTTCAGAGAAAACAGAAGCCATTCCCTGGGAACCCAAAAGATTCTTCTAGAAATGAAATCTGCAGCTGTCTTCTCCAGCTTTGCCTCTAATACATCGAAGGCCAGTCTTTCCACCTGTTTTCTGGACTTCACAAGTCTTGCCTTCAAGGAACCTCCCATTTTTAATTTTGCCATTTCTCCTGTATCTTTACCATCACCCGTGTTTCTGCATCCTCTGGCTCCAACTTCCATCCCACGTCCCCCGCTCGTACACCAGCTCATACACCAGCTCCCCTCTACCCCTCCCAGCCACACGCCTCTCCATTTCCTTACCCTCCGCTCACTCCTCAACCCACCCCGTTACTCCTGACCTGCACTCCCCTCCAACGGCTGCTACTGCAGTCACCGACGTCTAGTAGCTCCGTCCACATGTTGCTGCTTGGCCTCCAGAGCCAGGCTCCTCCACCTCAGTCTCCTTTGCCACTCCACCCCACTAGTCAAGGCTATGGTTTTTCCAGTGGTCATGTATGGATGTGAGAGTTGGACTGTGAACAAAGCTGAGCACCGAAGAATTGATGCTTTTGAACTGTGGTGTTGGAGAAGACTCTTGAAAGTCCCTTGGACTGCAAGGAGATCCAACCAGTCCATTCTGAAGGAGATCAACCCTAGGATTTCTTTGGAGGGAATGATGCTGAAGCTGAAACTCCAGTACTTTGCCCACCTCAAACGAAGAGTTGACTCATTGGAAAAGACTCTGATGCTGGGAGAGATTGAGGGCAGGAGGAGAAGGGGACGACAGAGGATGAGATGGCTGGATGGCATCACTGACTCGATGGACGTGAGTCTGAGTGAACTCTAGGAGTTGGTGATGGACAGGGAGGCCTGGCGTGCTGCAATTCATGGGGTCGCAAACAGCTGGACACAACTGAGTGATTGAACTGAACTGAACTGAACTGCTTCACCCACCCTTCAATGTCAGCGGTCCCCAAGAACCTAGACTCCTCTCTCTTTTCACGACACTCCTGGCACACTCACACTCGTGCCACCCGAGGCAATCTCACTCACGTCCCTGGTTTACTGATCACATCCATATATTCTAGTCCAGGCAGCTCCTCCAGTTTCAGGCCTGTATGCTCGAGGTTTCCCACTGGCTGACCCAAAGATCCCTCAGACACAACAAAGCTCAGGACTGTACCCACGATCCTTCCCTAAACTTGGACCTCTTCAGGGGCCCTAATCTTAGAAAACGGCACAGCCACGTACCCACACATGCAAACTGACAGGTAACTCCGTCACTCCCTCCTATGTCATTCTACCACCCGTCTCCGTGTTTACTGCACTGCTCTAGGTCAGAAAGCCCTCCTCTCTCCCGCATGACTGGCAGCAGGCCTCAGTGACTCGCTCTGCCTCTTTCTTTCATCTAGCAGCCAAATTGATGATTTTTGAAATGTTAAATTTAATCCCATATCTTCTGTATCTCCAGGTGGGGCTAGTGGAAAATAATCCACCTACCAATGCAGGAGATACAGGTTTGATCTCTGTTGGGAAGAGCCCCTGGAGCAGGAAATGGCAACCCACTCCAGAATTCTTGCCTAGAAAATTCCAGGGACAGAAAAGCCTGGTGGCTACAGTCCATGGGGTCGCAAAGAGTCAGACACAACTGAGCACATATCTCCAATTATTCTTAGGACAAAAGACATTGTAACTCTTCAATGTGACCTTTGGATCTTGTCTGATTTGGCCTCAACTGACCCTTCCCCAGCCTCACTCAGCTCAGATCTCTTCCATCACACTACCTATGATCTGCCTTTAGAACCTAACTCCCAAGATCCAAATACACGGTATATTCTTTTTATATTAAAAAATAATCTAAAAATAAAGGCATTTCTACTCTACAGAGGAAAAACAAGCAAAACCAGAATATCTGATAGCAGTGAGGGGTTCCTGGACTCTGAGCGGGGCTGGAAGAAAGTGTGAGGCCCTCTGCTCTGGCCAGTATGACTCCCTCCGGCTGATCCTGGCCAGGCTGCCCTGCCCACACCCATACACACCTGGGCTCCTTCTGCAATGGCCTCTGCCGTCCAGCCGTGGGCGGGCACGAACTCCAGGGCTGCGGTCAGGATGCGGTGCTGCAGCTGCTCCTCACTCTCGTAGTCCTCCTCCTCCTCCCCGCCCTGGTCGGTGTACCTGAGACAGACAGGAGGACAGAGTCCTCACTCCTCCTCTCACCGCCTCCTGCCGAGCGACGCAAAATGTGCCCGGCCAGAAACCACAGGCGCTGTGCCTCCTCTCAGCGCATGTCGGGAGGACATTTACTTACGTGTCAGTATCAGTGTGTGAGTGCCAACAGAGCAAAAGTCACATCATCCCTCACCTCCCAAAGAGTCACTGAGAGAAAGGAACCAGCGAGCAAGGAAGTCACGCGATAGGAAGGGACACGCTCTCGCAGAACCCTGGATATCCCAGTCTATAGCCTCACGGCACCGTTTCTTTATCCAGATTTGCACCAAACTGTAACCCACGAGGACAGGGGCAATGGTGACATTATTCACAGGGCCTGGCACAAAGACAACCCTCTGAACTGGAGTGAAGAGGACATTCACTGAGAAACCAGAAAACCGACTGGGAACACTCTCATTTCAGAGCTAGAGGAGCTCCTCAGGGGCAGGATTAAGTAAACAGAACATATCTAATGGAGATGGAAATTATTATCTCCTTTCTGCCAGGCAATTTGGCCCCACAGATGTGAACAAAATTCATAAGGTGCGGAACTTTGACTCAGTGCTCCCACTGCTGATAAAATCACACACTTGATCACACCGTTTTTCGTGATGTGAATGAAATCTAAATATCCATCAATAAAAGATCAAATAAATTTTGGTACTGCCATTTGGTGGAATATTAGACAACCATTAAAATCATACAATCTGTGAAAAGACATTAAAGATGTCCTGCTGAGTGAAAAAACAGGCTCTGGAACAACAGGTATAGTATACAGTGTAATTAATCATTTATAATATACACAGTGCTATATATGAAACCTGCTTAGAGAAACATCTAAAAGGATAATCACAAAAACGTTAGCAGAGTTATTCCTTGGTTTGTGATTTGTGGTAATTTTTTTGTTTTATTTTTGTGAACGTCTCTGTATTATTCAGAACATTTTAGAATGTATGGGCACCATTTTCATAAAATAAACAAACAAGTTCTTTCCAAAGATAGTTCTGAACATGATGAAAGGTGCGAAGAGGGTGGAGAGGAGAAAGGAAGGAGAAGCAGATTCACCCAGGCACTTAAAGTGGACAAAATGGGTGGACAGGCGTTCTGATGCCTACCTGGGGGGTGAACGCAGAGCCTCTGGATTGGGTTCCTCTGCGTCCTGTGCCTCAGACTGTTGCTGAGAAGAGGGCGGGGGTTGATTCTTCTGCTGATCCGAAGATCTTAGCTGCACAGCTGAAGCATGGAAGGCACGTGGTGCCAGGGCTGGTCGGCAGCGGGACACTGAAACAGAAACTGAGCTGATCAGTCAAGGACACTCTTTGACTCAAAAGTAGACCCTTTGAGACCCAGAGTGGTGGGAGGGATGGAAGAAAAGCAAAGGAAAGCCAGAACCAAGTGCTGGATCCTAGACAAAAATCTTAGGTAAACTGGGAACCTTCTGACATGATGTGGTGGCAAAAGCATAAACCAGGAGAACACCTGTCTTCTAGGCATGTTTCCATCATTTGTTAGGTTAATGGACAAAGAGCATGACTTTAAAATATGCAAATTAAGAGAAATAATCTCTATTTACTCAATGAGAATGCTGTGAGGCTCAAACAAAAAATGAAAGTGACTTAAAAATGTTACATATTTATATATCATAGCAAGAGCACTGGACTAGAAATTAGGTCTGAGTACCGATTCCCTAGTGTTTATGGGGTGTCTGTTTTCTCATCTGCAATACTGCAACAGCCCTATTTACTTTACTTTTAAAAGGTATAGTACTGTGTTCACTAAGGAAAGGCTAATACTACTTTTTTCTTTCCCAGCATTTATACAGAAAAGTTCAAACACACAGACAAGTGGAAAGAACTGTGGCATGAATGCCTGTATATCCACTACCTAAGTTCTATACAGCTATCCATCACACTCATCCTACATTAATCTATTTCTTGATGCATGTGTCACAGACTTCAGTATTCTTTATTTCTAAATACTTCAGCACACACATCCTTAACTAGAGTTAAAATTTTTTCCTTTTCTTTTATTGAGGTGACATTTATATTCACCTGTTTCAAATTTTTCACTCTAGTCTTACCTGTCCGAGAATTTCATCTATATAGAATCATACCATAGATTCTGTGTATGTATAAGACTTTTTTTTTGCCCAGAATATCTTCTAGACTGATTCGTATTTTTGAGTAGGTCAGTAGGTTGTTACTTTCTTACTGCTCAGTAGTATTCCATTAAGAAATACTATTCTGTTGGGCTGTTTCCGTGTTGGCTATTATAAATAAAGGTGCTATGAACATACTTGTTCAAATCTTGTTGTGGACATATGCCTTCATTTCTGTTGGGTAAATATCTAGGAGATTTTCTGGGTCACAGGCATTATTTGTTCTTCTACTGAATATAGTTTGGAGTTATGCATAAAACAGCACTCACTAAAGAAAAAAAAAATCTATGGACCAACTCAGAAAACAATGATTTTTAAAAGAAACACAGCATGGGATGGGTGAAAATATCAATTATTTTGGTATATGCACAGAAAAAAATGGAGCAAATATTCATAAAACTTTGAAAAGGGTCTGGGAGATCCCAAAGCAATATTGCAGAACCACTGCAGTCCAGATTTCAGGTGGACTACAGGAGAATACCGGAGAAGACAATGGCAACCCACTCCAGTACTCTTGCCTGGAAAATCCCATGGACGGAGGAGCCTGGTGGGCTGCAGTCCATGGGGTCGCTAGGAGTTGGACACAACTGAGGGACTTCATTTTCACTTTTCACTTTCATGCATTGGAGAAGGAAATGGCAACCCACTTCAGTGTTCTTGCCTGGAGAATCCCAGGGACGGGGGAGCCTGGTGGGCTGCCATCTGTGGGGTCGCACAGAGTCGGACACGACTGAAGTGAGTTAGCAACAGGAGAATACAAAAGAACATTATTTCATCAGTTATATACTTATATATGTTAATACATAATTTACTTATGGGAGGTAACATTTGTTTTCTATTTATGGTAGAGATATAAAGGTCAATATTTTTATAAAATCAGATGTATATAAACAAAACTACTGACTATATGGCGGCAAAGGTGATACGTAAATATTGAAGAATTACTGAAGTGGTGGGGAAATGACTGACTTAGGAAAAAGTATTAATAGACGAGGGGTCTGTGTGGCTGTTTCCTGTGATCAGGGCCCAGGGATTTGACAACGGAGTCAAGAAACTTGGGCGAGTGTGCCAGTCTGCAACGGATGAGCTGTGTGATCTTGGGCACCCACAGCCCTCTCCGTCAACTCCGTGAAATGGGAATGACAGGCCCTTCCCTGATGCTCTTGCTCCTCACAGGTTGAGAACGTGGTCAGAAGCCAGCCAGGCGACCACTTCAAGCCCGGGGCGCCCGCGCGAGCCGTTATGCCCTTCACCTCACCTTGCTCTCGAGCCGCCCCGAGGCTTCTTCAGCCCCTCACCCAGACCAGGTCGGTTCCCCCCACCGCACCCCTTCCCTCCCCTCTCCCGAGCTCGGCCGCCCCCTCACCGGGCAGGCACCGCAGCTGAAGGAGCCTCCAGCCCGCCCGGCGTAGCGCGCCAGAAAACGCCGCCGTCGCCGCCATCTTGGAAGCGGGCACGCCGCCTACGGCAACGCGATGGCAGCGCTGAGTGGCCACTTCCGCCCGCCCCAGCGCAGCGGGAGTTTCCGCCTCTCGCGAGAGGCGCGAGGTGTGGAGCCGGCGGATGCGGAGAAGCCGGGAGCGAGCTCAGGGCGGCAGGTGAGCGCTCTTCTGGTGGTCCGTGAGCTCCATCTTCCTCAACAGTCCCCTCCCGAACCATTCTCTCCTCTACATCGGCTCTTTTCCCATTTCCAGCCCCGTCCTTCGGCGGAAACGTGGCCGTGGCCACCTCCCTGAGGACCACAGCTGGGTTTCGCCCGGAGGAAGCCGGTGTGAGGGGCCGGGCTGGCCCTGTCTCCCCTGGGGCCCCTGAAGTGGTGGCTTCGGCCCTTCCCGGGCTGCCTTATCTCCCGCGCAGCCGGACCCAGCCTGAGGCCCGGGGGACAGCGCTGCGCGCGGAGTCTGAGACCCACTTCTGCTAGTAGCAAGCTGTTATGACCTTGAGTCTCCGTCCCTCTTTACAAACATCGGGGAAGCTAAAGTTTCAGTCTTGGAGGTTCCCTGGAGCCCCAGGTTGTAAATTTGAACCTGAGTCTTCCCCGAACCTCCAGGGTATTGAGTCGGTATAATTAAGTGTTCCTAAACTTGCCAGGTTGGAAAAGCCATCAGGATGCTTGTTAGTAACTTGGATCCGGAGATCTTTCTCCTGGACAATCGATTCAATACCTCTGAATGTACCCCTGGAATCTTATTTTAACGTGCCTCCAGGTGGTTTCGATGATCTGCAAGTTTGGGAAAGGCTGGTGGCCTTTATTCTCACATTGAGTGCCAAGCTCTGCATGACTCAGGGAGGTCATGGACTAGTCACTGAACAGAAATGTAAATACGGAGGGCCTCACTGGGAAATTAATCAACAAGGAAGGCTTCATGATAGTCGAAAGAAGTAAATGATTTTGGGGGCTAGAGATAACGGAGGGCAGGAGCTAAGCATGCCATTCTGTAAATTTTGTGCAGTTAGACCCTTTTCTCTTTTGCATCTTTGCAACTTTAATCTTTTCAGTTAGCTTATCAACTCTAGTGTTTTCAATTGCCTCTTCTCCCCTGTGTGAGTGTGGGGGAAGCCTCCCTTTAAGCCAGAACTACTCCCCAGGTGTTAAAATTTCAGATCCATATTTCCAGATTTTGGTAAAGCCCTACTGATCTCTCCATGAGGTTTTGTTTTCTGTCCACTCATCTTCGAGCAAATCTCTCTTGTGGAAAATCTAGCATTTGCTTGGAGACAAAGTTGTCCATTTCTTTTCCTTTGAGTTTACTCCTTCCTTAGAGATTATAACCTTTTTTTCTGTGTGTGTGTTTCAGTTTATTTGAATTAAAAATTTCCTGATAACTGTCAGTATTCTCAGAATTTTTTTAATACATATGACTTGAAAGGATTTGATCCTTGATTTGAACTGAAATCCACACTTCAATCTTTTTTTTTTCAATTCTTCCCCCACCCCCACCCCCATCCTTAAAGGAAGCCAAATGCCTCAAGATTTGATGTTTACAGGTGTCTTAAAAATAAGTGAATCTCCAGAAGTTGTTCTCAGATAAATCCATTGACGTGACAGTGACTTCTACTCTACCATTTTAATGAAACTGGGGCTCTGAGTCACACTTCCAAGTATGTTGACTTAGGTGCCAGACATTTTTTCCTTATGTCTTTTTAGAAAAAACATTGACAACAACATAAAACTCTGATGATGAATAACATCACACTTTCGCTTTTAGATATTTAAAAGAACACTGTGTCCCATTTTATTCGGAAAATGCTGACCACAAATGGTGGCTTTGTCTTGTGTTTTGAGGGTTAATGTTTAATAAATGTATTTTATGAGCTCCCTGTTGCCATAGAAGATTAGTTTCGGGGATATGGAACACAGAGCACTTTCCAGTCTTCTAATTTACGGACACGATCCCACTGGAGTACTGTATAAGATGTCATAAAGTATGGCTCTCGTATTGTGTAATTTTAACAATGAAAAAGCAGCTTCACATCTCTCCTTGGGGAGTCCTCCCGGCTGGCAAGGCTGAGGAGGAACAAGATTGTATAGGACTGTTTGAAGCAAAGGCAAATAAACTGGCCCCGGAGAAGTGGAGGCTCAGAGTTCTCTGACAACATTATTTTATTGAGCTTTATGTGCCAGGCCCTGCTGAGTGCTTTGCATATTTTTATCTCCTTATTTACCTCTTGCCACTGCCCTGCAAAATTTAAGATCATTATTCCTACTTTATTAATGAGAAAAGAGAGAGGCTAGTCACAGATCCATGGTTATGTAGCCAGTGAATAGAAGATCTAGTGCTAGACAGAACCCCAGTTCATCTCTGTTGGAAACCTGTGCTCTATAAAACTCTGCCTCCATTAAGGTTGCTGAAAAGGTCTAGAGATCTGGCCTGCGTTTCTCTTGCTAATGAGTAGCCTTTGGCCCCTTGGTTCTTGCATGAGGGTTTTTCTGTGAGTACAGCGCAAGGTTGGTATAGTGGGAAGGGATCTTTTTCCATGGCCCCAAGGGAGAACTTGTTTCAGCATCATTCTAGAAACAGGTCGTTTATTTCTTATAACTTCATGCCCAGCAGCCCGTATTCCTGTCTTTCGCAGTCAGTTCTTAAATGTGAGATCCCAAGTTGCTCACTTGAAAGACTTGTAGGGTTCTTCCTCAACACCATGTTACAGTTGAGAGCTTAAAGTTTCAGTTCTTGATTGTGTGCTTTTTAGGGATTAAAAAAAACCACAGTGTAGTGAATAAGGAATCCTGTTTGTCTGATAACACTTGGCATCCTTTTACTGCACCTCGAAGGCAGGTTAGGATAATAAAGGTATTCCACAAGGAAAGAATCACATAAAAGGCATGATGGAGTGAAAAATGCCAGGATTTTCCATTGAACAAGGGGAGGCAGGAGATACAGGTAGAGCGCCTGGAGATTACAGAATACCTGGATCCAGGAGACTGAGGAGATTTGACTTTGCTCTAGAAAATAAAAGCCTTAGTAACTCCTTTAGAAGATGAACGACAAAATCAAAAGTACTACCATATTTAAGGATGCCTGGCTAACCTCAGCATGTTTTAATAGGCTGAAAGGCAAATCATTTGAAGGGAACATTTTGAAAGAAGGAAGAGTGTGTGTGCCTGGCTTAAGTTCGGTCCTGGAATGTTTGTGCTGACATAATTGTTACTGGGTTAGCCACCTCTCAGAAGACAGAAGTGTACCGCTTAAGACTGATCCACGCATGACCTGTGTCCTACAGCTTCTGTCTTCATGTCATTTGATAGAGCTGTCTGCAGGCAGGGACTCAGCGTCATTAATGTTTAAGAAAGAAAAAGGGAACTAAGTAGACGGCTCTCTTGCTGGCCTGAGTGCATCGTGAGGACACTGTATACTCGTCTGAGTATCAAGTCAAAGAGAAAGTTGACTCCGGTGGGAGGAAATTTCCATAGGTTGAAAGCGTGGGTTTTACAGTCATACAGACTGGGATTCAAATCCCAGCTCTTTTTTTATCCACACAACACTTAACCAGTTATGTGACCTGGGCAAAATCAACAGCTTGTGTCCTGACTAAAATGGGAGTATTACCTAGTTTAAGGTTATGCTTGGGTTCAGTTGAGATAACGTATGTTAAATGCTTTGAAGAGTTTGGCTAATATTAATTGTTAAGGAAAGACATGGTAGATACCATTGATCACTGCAGAGTCAGTGGAATTGAATTTTCATATCTTGATGAATGGGGAAATATCATTATTCAATTTGCTAAATTTACATATGTTGTCTCTTTTTTAAAACATCTCAGCTTGTGGTTAGGATATGGTAGCCAACTTATTTGCCTCCCTTGCTGAGTCATACTTCTGCTTAATTAATGTCCTGTGTGTTTTATATTCTGTTCAAGCTGAGTTTTCATATCAAAGAGAAAATAATCGTTGTGCCTTCAACCTCCTTACTTGACTCCCCAGTCAGAATTCTCACCGAGGAAGCCACCTGCCATGTTTGGGAATGTTGGGGTTATGAAACCTTGGATAATGGGTTTGTTTAATCACACTCTGCTATCTACAGTGAGATTTTCTAATGGGAGGTCAAAATTAGGTATAATTCTAATTATTCCATGTTTGTCTCTGCTCAGTCTTGACTCTTTTTTGGCCCATAGCTTTTAGGTCCACAGCAGATTAGGAATGGCAGATTTTGGGATCTCGGCTGGCCAGTTTGTGGCAGTGATCTGGGATAAGTCATCCCCGGCGGAGGCTCTGAAAGATCTGGTGGATAAGCTTCAAGCCTTAACTGGCGATGAGGGCCGAGTGTCTGTGGAAAATATCACCCAGCTGCTGCAGTGTAAGTACCTGCACAGGTTGTCTTTCAGGGCAGACAGTTATGGTGGGGGTGATGCTTTCCTGTCGTTCCTTGATGGCTGGGTTTTTGTTTCAGGTGGCACATGCTAATAGTTGCTTCAGTTGAGGTATAGTGGACTTAGATACAGTTGATGATCTGTATAAGCAGGTTCTTATTTCTTAT
Source organism: Budorcas taxicolor (assembly GCF_023091745.1). Classification (NCBI taxonomy): domain Eukaryota; kingdom Metazoa; phylum Chordata; class Mammalia; order Artiodactyla; family Bovidae; genus Budorcas; species Budorcas taxicolor. The sequence continues at coordinate 27,086,901 of NC_068927.1, read as the reverse complement.
GACTTCGCGCTTAGCTGTTTAGTCGTGTCCAACTCTTTGTGACCCTTTGGACTGTAGCCTACCAGGCTCCTCTGTCCATGGAATTCTCCAGGCAAGAATACTGGAGTGGGTTGCCCTTTCCTTGATCTTTGCCATTTCCAAGATCTCCAGGGGATCTTCCCGACCCAGGGATTGAACCCACGTCTCCTGCATTGCAGGCAGGTTCTTTATTCATTGAACCTGTTTCACATCTTTTTCTTTTAAAGCTTGTTTTTCATCTACCTTCTTTTTTTACTTTTTCTCCTGAGCATGTAAAAGAAGTTAGTATGACTGAGGGAGAGCAAGCGTCCTTGCCCCACTTACTAGTAACGGTGGTATAATAGCATTGCAGAACAGGTAGGTGTTTATTTTATGGGGCCACGCATGTAGCTTTTGTGGGGGCTTGGTCAATGGCTTCTGGGGCCCAAGTGACCACTAATTAGAGTCTTCCTTCTTTTCAGCTGCCCACAAAGAATCTAGCTTTGACATTGTTTTGTCGGGTGTAATTCCTGGAAGCACCACTCTGCACAGTGCTGAGATTTTGGCCGAGATGGCCCGGATTCTTCGGCCTGGTGGATGTCTTTTTCTGAAGGAACCAGTAGAGACAGCTGTAGGTAAGGAGATCTTCACTTAAAAGACCAGATCTTCACTTGAAAGACCCACTTAAACCCTAAGATTTAACAGGGTTGAATCTTAGGTATGTTCTCTGCATCTCTCTGAGTAGCAGGTATCATTTGGAGATCAATATTCCTATACAAAACCGTATCCTTGGGGATAAGTTATTGTAAAACTCTGAACCACACATCCGAATAAGTTGTGATCTTTGACCCGTTAGTTGTAAAATAGAAGGAACTGCTCATCTGAAAACGGCTGGATCCTTCAGCAGGCGGATGGCTTAACCGGGACAGCCGCACAATGGAAAACTATGCAGCAGTGAAAAGGAACAAACGCTTGCCACATGCAGCAGTTTGGATGAGTCTCACGGGAATCGTGCTGCGTGAAAGAGATCCAGTCTCCAAAGCTTGCATGCTGTATGATTCCATTCACAGAACAGTCTTGAAATAACAAAGTTATAGTGACAGGGAACAGGGTGGCCATTGTCAGCAGTTAGGATCAGGAGGGAAGGGTGTTCATGAGGCTATAAAGGGGGTAGTATGAGGGTTCCTTGTGGTGATGAAGACTACACACACACACACACACACACACACACACACACACACGTGTATGTAAAAGTGGTGAAATCGGGATAAGCTCTGTGGACTGTATTATTACACAAGTGACAGTTTCCCAGCCTCCATACTATAGAATAACTGTATAAGATACTACCATGGGGAGGTGAGGGGAAGGGTCCTCTGAACCTCCCCGAACTTTTTTAAAATTTACTATACATCTGTAGTATTTCAAACTCAAAAATTAAAATATAGTCCAAGAGTGATGAGGTAAGTATTGATTCATGTGAAACTAAAGATAGAATCTAAGAAATAAAAACCTTAAAAAATTTTTTTTGCCTAGTGGGAAAGCTGTCAGAGTCATTCTAGAGTTTTAGCATTTTAGACTTTCTATCAAAATGTGATGCATTATTTCATCAAATATGATAATAGAAATGAAAGTATTTTGAAGCATGCAGAGGTGTTTATGTGGAAACACACACTTGTGATGTTAGGAGCAGATATAGCCTTCTTTGCCAGGAGGTAAACCCTGAGTGGCTAAAAACAGCGTCTTACCAGAACCATACAAAGATACTTGTATACAGTTTCTAATCCTCTTTCTCAGTCATTATCCAGCAGCCTCTGTAAGGTTAAGTATTTCTCAGAAACAGAGAGTGATAAGAAACAATAATAAAGGATTTATTGTATAGGAGCACTTTGAACAACCAAAAGGATTTCTCTAATTAAAATATTATCATTAAAATATATATATACATATTTATATTGTATATAAATATATTTATATTCTATTGAACAGAATAGGTTATTATTATTTTAATGCCCTGTTGACTAGGATAGAGCCTTTATAATTTTTCTTGCATTGGCCTATAAAGCTACTAATTGGGGTTTTCCTCTTAGCAGTTAACAATAGCAAAGTGAGGACGGCATCTAAGCTGTGTTCAGCTCTGACTCTTTCTGGTCTTGTGGAAGTAAAAGAGGTATGTTTATAGATGACCTTCTTCGCTGGGAATTTAAGCCTTGGGTGACTAAACCCAGTATATCTTTGTCAGATGATACACAGAGAATCTGGGAGAAATAACAACCCTGAAGGTGAGGTGAGCAGTGTCAGTTAGACTAGCAAACAAGTTGAGAAGATACCTGATGCCTTGAAGGACAAGACCTCTAAAATCAGCCTCTTCTGGAGAGACTCAGCTTGGGCCCATGTGGGCTGGGCCATTTTCTGGTCTCAGTACTGGTGGTGACGCCTGAGGCAGAAAGGGAGCAACACATCTCTTAGTGGCCGCAAGCCTTAGGCCCACGTGGAAGGCAGTCGCCTGTAATTATCACACAATTATTACACAAATCTTACACAGTCATTTTCCTCCGCTTTTTGGTGGGAAGCTGGAATAGGTTGGAGGGGAAATCCTTTTCTGACAATTCAGTAGAAATATTAACATTAAATAGAGGTATTCATGGTTCTGCATTCTTCTCCCATGCCGAAATGTTCTAGTGTGAGAGGTAGGTGTTATATCACAATAGTTGTTATGCTTGGATCTGTACATGGCCGCGGGCCTCAGTTTCTTTATACTTTCCCTTTTTTATTTTTCTTTTTAGTTAAAGTTCTTCCATTTTTTTACTCTAAATTACATGATGTTCATAAAACTTCAATTAAGACCAAAGAATTTAAAGTGACATCTGAGACCTTGCTTACACTTCCCTCCCTAGAGGAAGCCACCAATACATTTTTTGGTGTGGCTGTTCAGACATTTTATGTATTTACAAGAGTGTTGTGTGTGTGTGTCTACACATTGTTAATGTAAATCAAGTCACATTACACATTGTTCAGTCACTAGCTGTTTTCCCCACCTTCAGATACGCTCGACATTTATCCATATCAGCGTGTTCCCCACTTGCTTATTAATGATGGAACAACATTCAGTGGTATAAATGGACTATGATTTTGGTGGTCATTCATTCCTTAATTGTTGGACGCAGAGGTGGTACCCCCTTCTGTTTTTCCTACCTTTACTGCCTGCTGCTTCGTCTCAAGGAACATAAAAAGCATTTCCCTCCCCCTTGGTTCACTTTCTCTACTACATATTTCACTTCTAGCCTCTTTATCGTGGGCATGCTTACCCGCTGTAGGCTTTGATCCAATTCAACACACCCAATTCATCTTGATAATTATAATTATTATAGTCCCCGCAAGGCCTTGCACAGCGCCTGTACCCAGTAGACAGCTACCTGATAAATACTTTCAAACTCTCCATGGAATGGGCTAACTGTAAACATGTAGACTAGTTACGCTCTGGAGCACGTGAGGCATGAGCCCTTGTCTGTGATTTCCCACTGTCGTGTGCTTCCTCCAGACGCGAGCATTTGACATCCGTGGGGGGACGTGGTACCGTGTCACACTGTGGAAGGACTGTGATGTGCCCTGATCCTCTGATGTCTTGAATTCCAGCTACAGCGCGAGTCCTTGAGCCCTGAGGAGATTCAGTCTGTCCGAGAGCACCTGGGTTACCACAGCGACAGTCTGCTTTCTGTGCAGATCACAGGCAAAAAGCCTAACTTTGAAGTGGGCTCTTCTAGTCAACTTAAGCTTTCTACTGCCAAGAAGTCTTCCGGTGAGATGGCCTAGGGATATGTCTATCTGAGTGGCTTAGGAGGTCCTATTAGAAACCGAGCCAGAGATCTGAGTGAGGTGGTGAGAACTTTATAGAATCCTTCCTTAGTTTCTCTCATTTCCAAATAGAAGGATGCTTCATGTACTGCTGTCCTGGGCATATTCATAATCCGAAACTGAAGTGGCACGTAGATATTACCTAGTTCAGCCTCTCCTCCTGCACCAGAGGTTGCTGAGGCCTCCAGGTTCCAGAGTCCAGAGTTCTGAGTCCTGTAGCTTCATTAGCTAATGAAGTCTTTCCAGACCCCCAGAATCATGACACTTACCCTCTGAAGACCTCCCAGGGGCAGTCATGGCAGATAAGTGCCCTGTTCCTCTTCCCGTGTGTCCTTTTCTCTGTGCCACTGAAGTCAGCTTTTCTTTCTTTGAGGATTTTAAGACACTTATAAAAATAGCTCTTCTGTTTAGAAAGCTACACCCAGTCCTTTGTTATCATTCTCACCCTTCCTATCATTTTCTTTTAATGCCCAGGTTGAGAAAAATTGTCCCAGCTATGAGGTAGACAGAAATGTACAAGTACATTCACACTGCTGTGTTTTGGCTGTCCAGCCTGAATCTTCAAGAAATTCTTTGGCATCCTAACCTTTGGATTCACAGTTCCAGAGCAGCTAGGATCTGCTTAGATGGCCTGCCCTGTGGGGGTCTGAGCATCCAGTTGTGACAGTGATCACAGGGGGCACACTTTGCCCCCCAAGCCCCCTTCATGAGCCAGCCCACACTGAAGCCCCCGGAAAGGGAATCAGGAGGTGTAATTGTCACTGATTTGTTCTTAAACTACCACCATCAGCTCCAGAGCCCGTTTTCTTGTCTATAACAGGTTTACATGAGACCAAAGCTTTGCTATTCATGATGCTTTTTGGCACACCTTCTCATTTAATCTGCAAATCTCCTGCTGTGGGTATAGGGAATACTATTAAGCCCCATGCTCTAGGGATTGAAACCAAGAGGAGGAGGAGAAAGCAAGCTGGAGTGGAAGTTTAAAGCTTTAGGCAGACTGTGTCTGTATTTGTGTGTATTTGTGGCTGTATGGAACTGGCCCAAGTATGTAAATCTGTTTCCTCATAAGATTAGGATGACAGATAACTTTCCTCATGAGGTGGTTAACAAGACTAAACCAGATAACATATGTAAAGTGTTTAATATGTAGTATTAATATCAGGTACAAAGCAAGTGCTTAACAAAGGATGACTTTTCTTACCATTAAGTGATGGGTCCTTTGTAAGTGGTTGAGCCAGGCTTTGAGCCCAAGTCTTTTGACTCCCAGTCCAGTGTGTTCCCTGCACAGCCTTAAAGGAAAGCACTTAATATGTGTGTGGACCTTGTTTCCGGCTGCTTTTCTGGAGCTCGTTTTCTTTTATTGGTTAAACTCAGGGAAGCCTGCTGTGGACCCCGCAGCTGCCAAGCTCTGGACCCTCTCAGCCAATGATATGGAGGACGAGAGTGTGGTGAGTCAGCTCTGTGGTCACCTGATGGCTTTCTTTTAGGCTTCCCTCAGCTCAGTTGGTAAAGAATCCGCCTGCAATGCAAGAGACCCCAGTTTGACTCCTGGGTCGGGAAGATCTGCTAGAGAAGGGATAGGCTACCCACTCCAGTATTCTTGGGCTTCCCTTGTGGCTCAGCTGGTAAAGAATCTGACTGCAATGCAGGAGACCTGGGTTTGATCCCTGGGTTGGGAAGATCCCCTGGAGAAGGGAAAGGCTACACATTCCACTATTCTGTCCTGGAGAATTGCGTGAACTGTGTAGCCCATGGGGTTGCAAATAGTCAGACACGACTGAGCGACATTCATGTTGGGTAGGAGTGGTCATAGTTTGGAATGGACTCTGAATTCGTAAGTGTGAAAGCATTTAAAGCCCAGCCTTGTGGTGGTGCCTGACACTGGTGTTTTTCTTGACTCGGAAACTCCACATTGATGGCCTGTTATATTTCCTTTTCAGCATCTTTCCCCACAGATTTTCTTGTTCTCACTTCATGTGATATACTGAAGACTCTTGTAGGCATGTGTAAACCTAAAAAGAGTTTGTCAGCTAAAATATTTTTTGGCTTCTCCATCTAGACAAGATACCAAATGTTCACTGTCTTAAAATCTCAGATCTGTGCTTTCTATAACAAAATGCTTCATTTCTGCAACTATAGAGGTCAGTGGTAAGCAAAATAGATGATGGTTTGTGTCCTCACAGAACTTGCAGGTTAATTGTCCTCACAAATTACCCAAGTGTGTACATGATTATTGCCTTTCCCCTGAAGTTATATGGAAAATAGTCCATCCCCTTTTCTCGTGTGACAGCCCTTATATTCCCTGTTCTTCCTGCTCCCTCCCTCCCACCCTCCACACACATACTCTCTTCACATCATAAATGAGTTCCCAGGCCCCTCACAACCCAGTACAGCTTCCATGCCTGCAGTTTACTTGCTGTGTGGGCAGCTTGGGTGCGATTATCAACCCTGGGTAGGACGGTGGACGCCTTCTGACACACAGGGGTGAACTGCTGCTGTGGCCCGTGACCACATCAGCTGTTCATCAGCAGAGACCACGACTGTGTCATTCATGGCCTCCAACATTCTCCAGGATCTTATCGACTCAGATGAACTGCTGGATGCGGAAGATCTGAAGAAGCCAGACCCAGCTTCCTTGCGGGCCCCTTCCTGTGGGGAAGGGAAAAAGAGGAAAGCCTGCAAGAACTGGTAAGCCTTGGGGTGCGCCGGGGCCACCTTGCTGCTGCCAGCCGCTTCTGACTCTCAAAGAATCACTGTATTTTACAATTACTAAAACATATCTTATTGGAAAGTGTCAGATGTATAGAAGAGTGTACTAAACAGGTACATTTTAAAGAATACTAAAACGAACACCCAGGTACTGACCACCCAGGTTAAGAATTGGGAACCTTAGACCTTGCCTCCGCTGGCTTCCTCAGCCGCATCTCACTCATCTCCTCCCAAGAGGCTACATTCTCCCAAGTTTGGGCTCCTCCTTCCTGACTTTTTTCATAGATTACTGTCTCTGTGTGAAATCTCCAAACAATACCTTATTGAGTTGTGGAGCCCAAATCTGACTAGGCCAGGAAAGGTCCATGTTTGGATCTGTAAAGGCTCAGGGGGAAGGGAGGTCTGTCAAGGATTTGGGTGGCAGGAAATCTCACTCATCAGCTCCTGACTTCCCCTAGCACCTGTGGCCTCGCAGAAGAACTGGAAAAAGAGAAGTCGAGGGACCAGATAAGCTCCCAGCCCAAGTCGGCTTGTGGAAACGTGAGTATCTGGATGGTTACTCAGTATTCACAAAGGACTAAAGCATACACAGGCCAGCTCCATCTTTATAGAAGCTACTGCCCAAGTATTGTAACAATAGGGGGACATGCGAGACTGTCTCCAGGGAGTGGCAGGTGCCTGTCATTTCTTTTATCTGGCCCCTTTCTGCTTCACACAGGGCCTGAAGCTACCTAACCATTTGGTATGTGTGGCTATCATTTGAACTGCTGAGAATCCAGAAGTACGTCCAGCTAAGGAACTTTCTCTAGACCTTTGTCTTTCATGAAATCAGAGCTCTTAAAGACTCTCAGTCTGTGGGTCTCAGCTGGACGTACAGATACTCCCGCTCATTCTCTTCAGGCTGCTGCGGCCATATTATGAGATTATCTTCCAGCCCGCATCTCCGGGAGAGCTGACACTCAGCTTCTCACTAATGGGGCTCTTCTTTCAACAGTGCTATCTGGGCGATGCTTTCCGCTGTGCCAGCTGCCCCTACCTCGGGATGCCGGCCTTCAAACCTGGGGAGAAGGTGCTCCTGAGTGACAGCGACCTCCACGACGCCTAGGAGGGCCTGGCCTGGGGCACACCTGCTCCTCCGCCAGCTCCCGCCCCTCACATCCCACCACATGGTTCCCCCCCATCTCCTCTGACTTAGGTCCCTGGCGGGGAGCGTGATCAGGGGACAGAGTGGAGCTGGCCGGGGCGCAGTGCTGTGGAGTGCTGCCACAGGTCAAGACCAAGTTATCCTGGGGCCCTGCCACCTAGGAGGGGACCTCCTTCACCCAGTGTTAGGCGAACGGTGCTCATCTCCAGTAGGCCCCTCTCCCTACGTCAGAGTGCTGACTGACACTCTCGGATCCCGCCGCCCTTGAGTATTGACACTGACAGGGAGGGCCCTGTCTCATTCTAAGCTCTGCAGTGGCACCCACAGCTTATCTCCCAGAGTTGGTGGTTTATTCACTATGCAGTTTTTGGTGACGTGAGGTGAGGGTCTTGTGACCTCAGAGCACCGAGGGAATCACTCATGGGTTGCCGTGATCATGTCCAGTGTCCTGCTCCCTCCACTCCTCTCCCCCCACCCTTGTGTTAATGTGTTACATCTGTGTCCTATTTCATTTCTGTTCATCAACAGGTATTAAAATTTATGTACTTATGCGTATTTGCTGTGAAGAGGGTCTATGTCTGTGTCTGTGATGTCTGACAGCCACCTAACCTCACCTGGGACCACAACCATTTCTGGAGAGACTTGAGTCACCCCACGGGGAGCCATTCCTGCACTTAGAGATCAGGACCAACCTCCATCGCCTTTAGAAGAGTCTGTGCTGGTGAGCATCTAGAGAGAAGCAGGACAGAAGCAGAACCAACAGTAAATCTCTGAGCAGGAGCTCCTCTGTTCTTGTTCCCTGCCTACACAAACATGAAATTGATCTTGCCAGATAGCAAGAGAGATGGTGTGGATATAAGAGACCCAGGTTTTTCTGTTTCAACAATAAAGAAAAGTGCCCGTTGGTATTTGTCCATTCTGATGGATTTTAGTTATGGGTATGGCTTGACTCTGCAGCCCTGGTGGTAGACTGATCAGGACCTGTGAGTATGACAGGACATCCCTGCTGTGATTAGGTTATGTTGTGTGGTGGATGTGAGAAGATTTGCAGATAAAGTCCATCACGGAACCCTCATACACCGTTGGTGGGAATGTACAACATTGGTGCAGCCACTGTGAAAAACAGTATGGAGGTTTCTCAAAAAACTAAAACTAGAACTGCCATGCGACCCAGCAAATCTACTCCTGGATTTATATCCAAAAAAACCAAAAGCTAATTTGAAAAGATACATGCACCCCAGTGTTCATAGCTGTACTATTTACAGTTGCCAAGAATGGAAGCAATCTAATGTCCATCAACAGATGAATAATAAACAACATTGAAGATGGTATATACATACAATGGAATGCTACTCGGCCATAAAAAATGAAATTTTGCCTTTTGCAACAACATGGATGGACTTGGGCATTAGGCTAAATGACATGAGAAATGATATCAGTTATATATGAAATCTAAAAAATACAACAAACTAGTGAATACAACAAAAAAGCAGAAGTCAGAGATACAGAGAACAAGCTAGTTATGAGTTCAGCAGGTGGGGGCCAATATAGGAGCAGGGGAGTAAGTGGTGTAAGCTATTAGGTATAAAATAACTGCATAGATATGCTGTTGTACAACATGGGGACTATAACCAAAATTTTATAATAACTAAATGGAGTATAACCTTGAAAAATCATGAATCACTATACTGTACACCTATAACATACAGCAACTGTACTTCAATAAAAATAACAATAATCGGGAGAAAACGTCCTCCATGGACCTTCAGCCTTTTAAGAGGGTGATTATCCTTCATGGGCCTGACCTAGTCAGTTGATGCTTTATAAGAACTGGAGGGCAAGTTTCTCTTGCTGGCCTTGAGTTGCCGTGTTATGAGGGATCCACAGGCAAGGGACCACAAGCCACTTCTGGGACCAGGGAGCAGGACTATCAAAGAGACTATCGAAGAGAAAGCAGGCCCTCAGCTCTGCGATCACACCTGAGAACAGAAATCTGAACTGAATAATCAGGAGAGTTCAGAAGAGGACCCGGGTTTCAGGTGAGACCCAGCTGGTGGGACTCTGATGGGAGCCCAGCCTCATGGTGCCTGGACTTCCAAGCCACAGGACCTGAGATGACGAATGTGTGTGGTGTTAAGCCACTAGATTTGGGGTGGTTCATTATACACCCATGGTAGCCACTCCAGCCCCCAACTAGGCTTAAAGTGGACAGATATTTATCAAGTCAAGCCCCGGGACGGGATGCTGTTGGTGGCTCCCACTGCGGCTGCCAAAGTGAAGGAGGAAAATCTCTACCTGCAGGTTGAAGAGAGAAGATCCTGAGCCAAAGAGCTGGGCTGGGTTTAGCAGAACTCCAGGCAGGTGCCACCAGTTCTTGCTGACTTGATTCTTGTTCTGGGTCCCCGCCACTGCTGGCAAAGTGGGTGATGCCTCCTCCTGTCTGGCAGTTAAAGAGTCGCAGGCCAGCGCTGCTGGGTCGCACCACATGAGGGCTCAGAGTTGGGGCCAACATGCTGCTGAGCGGCCTGGCTGGCCAGCAGTGCACATGTGGCCTTGGTGCCCAGCTGCCACTCAGCTCAGTGCGTCCACGGAAGGTACACGGGTCCTCACACCTGCGGACTTTAGAAGACAGCAGCTCTGAGGGGAGGTTTTGGAGCCAAAACAGTCTCAGATATCATTGAAAACCACAATTTACATTTGGAGACTGGGTGAGACCCAGAGAATGAGCTACGACCATCACCTGATGACCTTCAAAGGCACAGGTGACCCAGGTCCTTGGACATTTTGTCAGTGGGCCTGGGTGGGGCTGAGGAATCATTTTTCAGTGAACTCTTTCTAAGGTTATCTCCAAAATCTGACAGCAATCAGTTGGGACGTTCCCCTTTTCTTTGAAGTCACTTTAAAGCACCAAGTGGTATGGGTAGCCGAGCAAACCACACCTTCCCTGGGGTTAAGACACAGCCGAAACAGAACCACAAGAGGAACCACAAGAGAGCTGGAAGGGCGCTGAAAGCAGGGCCTTTGGAGCTGGAGAGTGGGAGGAAGAGAGCAAGTGAGAGCCCAGACCTGCTCCAAACTGAGCGGGCCCTTGAGTTACAACATCAAGCAGGGGGTTCCGTGTGCAGGCAAGCATCCCACAGAGCAACCCTGGCCAGCTCATTGTTGGCAGGAGATCAGAGAGCTAGCTTTGCGATCCACCCACAGCCACCTGCTTCCTGTGTGTGGGGGAGGGGAAGCTACACATGGATCCCCTACCAAGTATGGGTGAGGGCTCGGCCAGGTGGGAACTTCTCACCAAGGGTGCTGGGGTTGGTTTAGGCCATTACCCCTAGAGTGTCAGTTTTAAGGTGTGTGCTCAGTTGCTCAGTCATGTCCAACTCGTTGCGACCCCATGGACTATAGCCCTCCAGCCTCCTATTTCCTATTCCAGGGGATCTTCCTGACCCAGGGATTGAACCAGAGTCTCTTATGTCTCCTGCACTGGCAGGTGGATTCTTTACCACCTGTGCCACCTGGGAAGCCCTATTAGTTTTAATAATGGCCATATATTAGAATCACCTGGATAGCTTTCCACCTCCAAAAACGACAAAAACACCATTGCCTGGAATCCTCCCTTTCCAAAGACTAATTAAGTCAGTTTTTCAGAAGAGGACTCAGGCACTCCATTTTGGCCAAGCTTTCCCAGGTAAGTGTCCCCCAGAACCACTGCCCTAGAGAAATTCTCTGATACCTGTACCAGAAGACAAGCCAAAAAATGTTTAAAGCAGTACTATTGTAATAGCAAGAACCTGGAAATAATCCAACTGTTTACCAAGCAGATGGGTGAAGGGTTGGTCATCATGTGGGAGAAAAAGATGAGTCACAGCTGTCCATGCAGATCAGCGGGAAAAGGACATGGAGCCACAGAAGCTCCATGAGCGTCACAGAGGAGCCCGTGTATGAGATGCGTTACATTCACATCAAGTGCAGAAGCTGAGAAACATACATGATACATCAATATATCATTAGGAATACACACACGTGCACGGGTATTATGTATACACACACATGTGACGAAACAAAATCAAGAACAATAAACACTAAACTCAGGAACAAACATGTCTCTGGAGGCTGATAGGAGGATGGGCATATACCTGGTTAAAACTATAAATTCAAAAAGATACATGCACCCCTACATTTATAGCAGCATTATTCACAAGAGCCAAGACATGGAAGGAACCTAAATGTCCATCAACAGAGGAATGAACAAAGATTATAAACGAACAGTGGAATGTTACTCAGCCATAAAAAAGAGCAAAATAATGCCATTTGCAGCAACATGGATGCAATTAGCGATGATCATACTAAGTGAAGTCAGAAAGAGAAAGACAAAGACCATATGATATCACTTACATGTGGACTCTAAAATAGGACAAAAGTAAATCTATCTGTGAGGCAGAAATGCACAGAGAACAGACTTGTGGTTGCCAACGAGAAGAAGAGGTAGGAAAGGGCTGGGCTGGGAGTTTGGGGTTCAGTTCAGCTCAGTCACTCAGTCGTGTCCGACTCTTTGCAACCCCATGAATCGCAGCACACCAGGCCTCCCTGTCCACCACCAACTCCCAGAGTTCACTCAGATTAGGAGATACAAATTCTTACAAATGAAATAGATGGATAACAGGGTCCTACTGTGCAGCACAGGAAGATATATTCATTGTCCTGGAATAAACCATAATGGAAAAGAATAGAATAAAAAAGAATGTATGTGTATATAATTATATATACAAATGTATAAATGAGTCATTTTACTCAACTATGGAAATCAACTCAACAGTATAAATCAACTATACTTCAATAAAAATAAATTAATAAAATGTACTCATGGGATTTAAATGTATGTAGGTGACTCAATGCCATTATTACTTACCTTTCCCAAGAGGAGGGGCCGTGCCAGCCCACACAGGGCAGAAGGAGAAGCCTGGGGAATGCCAAGGCCACAACCCTTATTGGGTTTCCATGGAAAAGGCAGGGCAGGGCGGGGGAAACGATTGAGGGCCGGCCGGTGGGAGTCATGATAGCGGGTTTTGGAGCGCAGGGCGCTGTCCCTCATTGTCTGGTACCCAGCGCTTGGTGATTTGGGGAAATACTGGTTTGGGAAGTGAGTTATATAAAGGAGATGGCTGGCGGGGGGGACTCAGGATTGGTTGAAGAGTTTGCAGTATGATTTTTGCGTCCCTTCGAGAGCCAGATCACAGGGGAGGTGTAACTTGTGACAAATGTATGCCAAATAGACAAATTCAGAATCTAAAAAACACGGTGAGAAAGCCCCTAGCTCAGTGCTCATACATCTGGACTCAGTGGCCATGCAATTCCTAGCAGTGGTTTTCCTTCTTCCTCTTCTCCTGTTAACCCCTGGCAGTGTTTCCCTGCCCAGCTCCCTCAGGAGAAGAGCTGGCCAGCCACAGACACGCTGACCCGAGGCCTTGAGCAGCTATAATCCGACGTGGGTGACTTCAGCCCCTGGGGACCCCGCTGAGGCCAGGGCCCCGGTGGTCAGGCGCATCCATCTTTATTGGGAGCTGGAGCGCCCTCTGATGGCCAACTGAAGAGCAGCGCAATTCTGAATTCCACGTCAATGCCGAGACTGAAGCGCAGTTACTTATCCGGGCACCGCTCCTCCGGGAGCATCTTTCTTGACGTGCTCCTCACGGGATTCACACGGGAGCTTGTTGATGAAAATATATATCTCAAATGTTCACTATGCACAAAGGACTTCCCCCTTCTCATAAATGAATCCGGAAGTACCGGGTTGCCTGTCAGAAATATCTGCCCCAAGGAGCTCCTCGGGGAGTCAAACTTGCAAGTAACTGTGTTTACAGGGGACAATGTGGTAAAGCGAAGATGCAAGCAGGGAGCTGGAGGAGGGCACAGAGTGGGCATCACTGCAACCACGGACATCAGGGAGGGCTTCCTGAGGGAGGCAGCGTCTGAGCTGAGCTCAGAAGGGGGCTGGATGTCAGATGCGGAAGAGAGGAAGCCCCTTCCAGGTGGAAGGAGCAATGAGAGGCCAGTGCGCCTCCCTGCTGGTCTGTGTCCTCTGGTCCCTGCCCTGTCCTCTCGCTTCCTGCCTCCCTACTTTTGGGCAAGTCTCCCTGTCATGATTCCTTAAAATGGCTTCTTCCCAGGGGAACATGGTGGCTGGTTCCATCTCCTGCCTCTTCCCCCCAGCCACCTTGCACCTGACCCTGCTAGGAAGCACTTGGATTCCGAATCCTGCATGTTGTTGCCAGTCCTGGCTCCACCTGTCCTCCACTGAGGGACCTTTAAGCCACCCACCCCCTTGCTCTGTGACCCTCAGGCCCCCCTTACCTGTTCATAGTCCTCTACTTATCCAAGTTCACAATAAGAGCCTCTAGGAAGATTCACTAGGAAAAAAGTTCTTATTCTTTTAAGGCGAGTTTGCAAGGCACTGGGATTACATGCATGATCTCTGAGTGTCTCTCTTCTTCTTCTTCTTTTTGGCTGTGCTGCATGGCTTAGCAAGATCTTAGCTCCCTGACCAGGGATTGAACCCAGGGCCACAGCAGCAAACGCACCAAGAGCTAACCACTGACCATCAGGGGATTTCCTGAGTGTCTTTATTGCAGGGTGAGGAGGTCTAGGCTCCACCCTTGTTCTCCCTTGCTGTCGCAGGGGCTCCTCCTTGCCTCCCCTCATTTTGAGATCATCTTTGCCCCACTCCTTACACTGTGGATCCAGACAACATTTTCCCACAAAGGACTCAGACTGGGCTGCTCCCAAAGACTCTGGATCAGAGGTGGTTGTTCGAGGGATACTCCTTGAGACCAGGGGCAGAGAAAGAGCCCACCGGTGGCTGAGAAGACCCTGGGGTCACGGATAAGATAATTCACCACCATCATCGACCTTATTATCATCATCGCTTTTATTCGTTGGCTTGGCTCTGATGTCTGCCCGTCAATAAGACAATTGACCACAAGGCGGCAGCAGAGGGCATAAGCTTTGCCTGAAAAGAACTTTTGATTTGCAGCCCAGCCGAATAACACCGAATTCTATGAGAGAGGGACGCACTGCCCCTGTCCCTAGACTTCGCCCCAGGGAGAGAAGCCACAGGCCCACGGCTGGTGAGGAGAGTGAGACAGATCTAGAATCTGAAGATCCCAACTTCTGTCCATTCCCCATGACTCCAGTCCTCAGCTGGGCCTGGACAGAGGGGTTTAGGGATGGTCCTTCTCCATCCTTCTGAGCACTTGGGCTGTGGATTCTCTAGGGAGGCTCACTGAGCTCCCAATATGATGGAGGAATCAGGACTACAGACCCTCACAGAAGTCAACAGGAAAACAACCCCCATGGCTGCCCTACCATCCCCCATCCCTAAGAGCAGGAGAGGCGGGAGGGGTGGCAGCCAGGATGGCTTCCCGCAGGCTGGCTTGGGCTGAGGCTGGGGGCGATGTCACCTGGTAGGGCGGGGCTCGCACTTCAGGTCAGTAGGGATCATGGGACCATGTGGGAAGCAGCCTGATGGGCGTGGGAGATGAGGGCTGCGGGCCATGGGGACGAGTGGGTGCAGGGGTGAGGCTGGGCTGGGGCACTCAGGACAAGGGGGAGTAACTCCAGCCTTAGGAGCGGGCCTGGAGTTGGAGCCAGGAGACGGGGGTGCAGCTGGGCTTACAAAGACCCTCTGGGGCTGGCTGGGCTGCAGTGTGTGGTTGGGGGGCTGAGAGGTAGGCAAGATGGAGAAGGGGCTGCAGGAGTCCCTGGCACCAGGGAGCTCCCCAGTACTTGGCAGAACCCCAGCCTGCCTGGAAAGAATCCTGGAAACACTCGTGGAATTGGGATCAGGTGTGAGGACGCCGGGAGCAGATTAGATGGGAGGCGAGCTGGAAGCCCCTTCCTGGGGCTTCTTCCTGCTCTCATGCAGCAGAGCAGGGGCGGGGGCAACCGGCCTCTTGTCACCCCTGCCTTGCTCATCCCACATCCCTCAGCCCCACCCCTGCCCCCATTTCTCTCCCGGGGCCCCCTCTCCCTGAGGGTGGTCTGCACCCGAAGCTTCAGCTTCTCTCTCTAACGTGAACAGGGAGAGACTAGATGTTCTCTGAGGGCCCTTCCAGGGCGACAGGCCAGGGAGGACAGAATATGCAGAACCCAGATGGGGGAGAAAGACTTTAATCAGAAAAGGGGACAAGGGACCTCTTTATCCTTGTAGGGCCTCTGGCTCCAGGAGCTGGGGATTGGGGTAATGAACATGGAGGCGGGAGGTCTACAAGAGGTCCAGGAGGGGTCAAGACTCCTGGAAGGCCAGATTAGGTGACTTCATGTGTTTCTGCAAGTACCTCACTGCCTTCTTCACCTTTTTGTCCTTGGGGTTTGCACAAATGGTTCTGCCAGAGCGAGTCACCAGCCTACATGGAAAGAGAACACCATGGTGGGGGGTCAGGGCAGGGAGGCCTTCCGGAGTCCTGGCACAGCCTCACCCTGTGATGACCAGGACCCAAGCCCCCAAGAGGGGCTGGAACTCGCCTGGAGTCATCCAGGGTGGCAGCAGCAGTTCTGGGACCCCAGGCTCTGTCCTCAGTGATCCCCGACCCTTCCAGGGAGCCAGGGCTGCACGGCTTTGCTCCCCACCTCAGACCATCTGCATCCACGTAACCCTGGGGATGAGGGGTGCGCGGGAGGGGCTCAGGGCTCAGGCCCAAGCTGCAGAGGCGACCATGTGGGGCGCTGACTGCCCCTGTGCATGGGGCTGTCCCATGTCTCTCAGGGCCTCCCTTTCCTCAGAAATGTGTCAAGAGCTTAGACCTCACAGCCTGAGGTCCTTTGAGGGTTCACAGAGTGTGGAGTGGGAGCTGCCCTGAGGAGCAAGACCAAGGCGACAAGAGATCACGGCCCCGGTCTGTCGTATCCCCTCCGCAGTGGCCCTTCCGGGAGCTCCGGGGTCCACCTTCTCCCACATTCAGCTCCCGGGGTAAGACGGGGGGCAGAGGGGAGCAGCAGGGGCAGACTTACACAATGGCATTGTTGGGACAATCGCCCGAGGTCGGGTACCAATCCATGAGCGCCTTTTTGGGAATGGATCCTTTGTAGAACTGTAGGCAGCACTCCCGGCCCACGCTGCCTGCTCGAGCTGTGGGGAAGGCCAAGCAGGAACAGGTATGTGTGCGCATGTCTGCTTGGGGAGGGTCTGTGAGGGTCAGCATGTGTGTGTGTGTGTCTCTGTAGTGAGGAGTCGGTGTGTGTGTGGTATCCTGTGGGTCCTTGCGTGTGCATTTCTGCATGTGTGTGTCTGTGTGGTTGGGAGGGGTCTCCTCGGGGGGCTCCATGATCATGTTTCTGTGTGGGGGAGTATGTGAGGGGTCTGCACCTGTGTCTTTGTGTGTGAGTCTGTCAGAGTGTGCACGTTTATGTGCATGAGGTCGTGTGCGTGCTTTGAGGGGCCCTGCGGTGTTTGTGTGTCTGTCTGTGCACCTGTCTATATGTGCTTGAGAGGATCTGTGTACACATGCCTGTGTGTGCGTCTTTGTGCATGTGCACATTTGTGTGTGGAGATCTGTGTGCAGGTGTGGATCTGTATGTGCTTGGGAAGTCTGCGCATATATGTGTGCGTCTGCATGTGTGTGCATCCATGTGTGCTCACACTCAGACCAGCCCCGAATCACCAAACGTTGACTCTGGACCAGGCTCTGGGCTGACCCTTTGCTGCAGCCGCTCCTTCAGTCCTCAAGCACACTGGAGACAGGTGCTGCCACTACCCCATTCTACAGATGAGAAAATGGAGGCCCGGGTGCGAACACACTTTCCCGGGGCTTGGTGTCCTCATCTTAGCACGAGAAAAAATCATCCAGCATCTGCAAACTGGCAAACAGATGATCTGTGGCTTCAATTCAGACCATAGCAAGGTGCTTTCCGAGAAGCCTCGGAGTGTCCTCTCACCATCTTGTGGGTGGGGCTTGGTTTGACTGACACGGAGCTGTCCAGGCCCAGGCTTTTACAAAAGTGAGACGTGTGGCTAACTGTGAAGGTCACCCCATTAAGCTAGCCCCGAAGACTGCGACCCTGTCACTGTGTCACCACACGGGCTTTGTTTCTCTAAAATAGCAACCTTAGCTCAGCCTTCCTTTCCCACCTGAGTATAAGAACCGCTCTTTTTCCACCTGCTCCGGGCCCGTGAGCTCCTGCCTGGATGCCAGCCCTCACTGTACATGCTGTGCTGTGCTTAGGTGCCTAGTCGTGTCCGACTCTTTGACACCGTGTGGACTGTAGCCCCGCCAGGCTCCTCTGTCCATGGGGCTTCTTCTCCTGGCAGGAATACTAGAGGGGGTTGCCATATCCTCCTCCAAGGGACCTTCCAAACCCAGGTCTCCCGCATTGCAGGAGGATCTTTGCCGTCTGGGCCACCAGGAAAGCCCATGAGAACTGGAGTCTTCCTATTCCTTCTCCAGGGAATCTTCCCAACCCAGGAATTGAACCGGGGTCTCCTGCATTGCAGGTGGATTCTTTACCAGCTGAGCTACCAGGGAAGCCCCTCATTGTATATAAAAACCCATTAAATAAACAGACTCTTAACAAATACTTGTGAGAATTATTCCTTGTCTGCGGGGGGCCAGCGTAAGGAACTCCTCCCATGGCAAAGGTCATGAGGAAGGAGGCTTGGCACACGCAAAGGCGTGATCAAGCCTCAGGAAACCCCCTGTTCTCGAGCATCTAATCCCAAAACCAGAGTCTGTTTTATGCTCTCACCTACACCTCTGACTTTACGGGGGGGCTCTCCCCCATCACCATTTCTCTCGGAGAAGGAGTAAATGCGCAGCTCCAAGTCAATAAAAATTCCTGGGCATGACAAGTGTTTCAGCTTACGGACTCCTCTGAAGGTTATCTAGCCCGCCTGTATAGGTTCGTCCGGCCACATGTGATTGTTTACAGCCTCCCAACCTGAGAGGCATGAGATGTTTTAGACTTACTAAAGGCAAATTCTTTTGGGGAGTTGGAAATTATTAGTATAGTGGCTTGATTAGGAATTATATTGGTGAAGAGTTTTTCATTTGTTGTGCCAATAATTGCTGCTAATTCCCTGCCCTGGGTGTGACAAGGGTGTCTTAGGTCAAACCTCTCTGCTGACAGACTAGCTTGTGTGACAGGATTATCCATACTCCTGCCACTACGCACATGATTGTTTACTACCTCTTAACCATAAACAGCACAGAGAGTTTTGGAGTATTTTGAAAGTCTTAATTAGCATAGGGCTTTTCTTCTTGTTGAGTCAATGATTGCCGCCAGGCCTCCATATCCTTAGGCACCTGGAAATATATTAATCAATGTATTTGGAATATAGAAAAGGAAATATAGTAGTTTTTGATGTTAGCAATACTAGACTTTTTGAGTTAATGAATTTTCTCTTTTGTAATAGATCTCTGTACTGTGTTATAAATCACTGTGTCCTTGCTATGTAAAAATGTAACTTTATCACTATCTTAAGACTAAATAGATTTTAAGGGGAGCATTGGTGAAAGGATTTTCATTTGTTGGGCTGATGTTTGCTGCTAAATCTCCATGTTCCCTACCCTTATAATGAATATAACTAGCATATAGGAAGAAGTAAGTATTAACCTTTAAGCATATAGGAGAAATAAGCATTAACCTTTAAGATTAATCATGTTAACCTTGGGTTAAATAAATTCCTTTCTTGATTGAACTCACTACACCCTCACCCTATAGGAATGTAAGTTTATTTGGAGGGTGGTGCCTGGTTTAAGAAAAAATACCTTTGGAAGAAATAAGTTTTTTGGTTATCAGAAAGAAAGGATCATAAAATCCTTACGACCTTTTTATGTAAAGCACCTGATTTTGATAGAGGTCAGAACTGCTGACCCCCACGTGACTCTGTATTCATCCCTATATGTAACAAAAGGTATATAAGCAAACCCCAAAATAAACAAATCGGATCCGTTTCCGGAAAGACTGATTCCCCCATGTCGCTTCCTTCTTGCTCCCGTTTCTCTGGCTGAGTTCCCGTCTGGATTCAGCCTCCTTTTCTCCACTACACTATCTGCCACTACACTATCCGATTCTACTCTCTCTATATATCTGTAATTAAATATGTTTTTTTCCAAAGACGCCGACGCCATCCCCACCTTCGAATCACCCTGGATCCACCGGGGCTGGACCCCGGCACTTGTCCACTGTCAAATCACAATCACAGCCACTGCCTCATGACATTTGCAGGGGGAGATATGCAAGCAATTTTTTCCCCAGAAGCTGAGCCCCAAGTCCTAGGACATTCATCTTCCTCCTCCGCCTCTTCATCATCATCATTTTCCTTTGAACGCCTCCCTCTAAATCCTATTGCTGCCAGCCTCTCACACCTTTGCAGGAGTAAGTGGGGTGCAGGAATATGTGCATGTGCAGCTGCTGAGGTCTTAGCGGCCCCACCCCTCCTTGCCCAGTGTCCCTTTCTCCTGTGTCTCTCCTCTGCTCTCACCTGCGTGGGCATCCTGCAGGAGAGCCCCCAGGAGGAGGGTGACCAGGAGCAGCGTCTTCAGGGGGGCCATGGTGCCAGGAGCCAGGGAGAAGGTCTCTGCGTGCGGGTCCCTCTGCTCAGGGGAGACCAGGGTGAACTCCCTGGATGAAGGTGACCTATTTAACCCCTTTGGGGATCTTGCCCCGCCTCTGATCACCTCACCCACACCCTTCCCTAGACCCGTGGAATTCAAAGAATTCGGGATGATTCAGCAGAAGTCCTGTCCTGGAATGTTTGCGGCTTTCCAGAGAAGGGCACTCCGTTGGGGACAGAGGTGGGGTATGTGTATCCGGGGGCCATGATACACTTCTCCTTTCACAGGGGACATTTCTTGGTTCCTCAAATAGAACTGAGACGCCTCCATCCTCAGCTGGCTGCATCCCTGCTCAGGCTGGGTAACGTCCTTCATGTTTGGTGCGCCCTGGGCAAGGAGTAGGCCAGCCAGGCTGGGGCCAAGAGGGACTGCCCACCTGGAGGAGCTTTTGGGTGCTGGGAAGGCCTCCTCGGAGGGTCAGCAGGCTGCACGGGCATCTTTCTGCAGGGGTAGCTCCATTGCAACCTGAGAAAGCCCTGGGGCCCAGACAGCCTGGGTGTGTGTCCTTTACCAGGCTGGGCTTTGGACCACAGCAGGCCAGCCCTACAGGTTTCTGTTTTTATAGTTTCATTTATTGATTACTTTTCGGCGGGTCTTTGTCGCTAGGTGGGCTTTTCTCTAGCTGAGGTGAGCGGGGGCTACTCTCTAGGTGCCTCTCACTGCGGTGGCCGCTCTTGTTGGGGAGTACAGGCTCAACAGTGTTGGGACCAGCCCTACAACGAACTGACCTGAGGGAGTGGTGCCGCAGAAGAATAAAGGAAAATAAGACTCAGAAATAAAGTGGGAATCAGGGGGCTGAAGCCATTCACAGGCAAAAGCCCAGACCCTAATCCTTGTGTGCTTTTGTTGCTAAATTCTACTTCCTTGTACGTGCTCTAGAGATATCTGTTTTTTACAATCTCAGACTGGGGATAAGGATATAAAATGCACAGTCCTCAATGTCAAAGCTTCAGGCCTTTCATTTCTCTGTTTAGCCCATCAGCTAGTGACAACTTTTCTCAGCAACTCCCTCAAGCCTCTGGTCACAAGAACAGTCACTAATGCTTTTCCATCAGTCACATCAGTACTTCAACATCTTGTTTTCAAGATATTTTTCCACATTGTACTTTTTACTGTTCCCAGCCCTTCGCCTGGGAGTGATGAGAAAGTCATTCTTATTTTTCAAAGAAGCCCTGCTAATTATAGTACGGGCCTGTGCAGAGCATATGCCCTATATATCCCCCTTTTTTATTTTTAGAAGCTTATTTTTGATGATTGTTGTTGATCATAGAAGCCAAAGCGATAGTCGCTAATTGCTGTTGTTGTCTGTTGACTTTCTTGGTGATTTGTTGCCAGACTATGTAGAAACAGAAAAAAAGGCACATAAAAATTAACATAAAACCAGCCATTGATCCTCTGATAATTTTCAAGGGAGGAGTGGGATTTAATTGAGAAATCCCACCTGCTGCTGCTTCCTGCAGGTTCAGTTCAGTTCAGTTCAGTCGTTCAGTCGTGTCCGACTCTTCGCAACCCCTGGCAGCACGCCAGGCCTCCCTGTCCATCACCATCTCCCGGAGTTCACTCAGACTCATGTCCATTGAGTCCGTGATACCATCCAGCCATCTCATTCATCCTCTGTCTTCCCCTTCTCCTCCTGCCCCCAATCCCTCCCAGCATCAGAGTCTTTTCCAATGAGTCAACTCTTCGCATGAGGTGGCCAAAGTACTGGGGTTGATGCAAATTGTTACAAATGAAATAGATGGATAACAGGGTCCTACTGTGCAGCATGGGGAGCTATATTCATTGTCCTGGAATAAACCATAATGGAAAAGAATAGAATAAAAAGGAATGTATGTGTATATAATTATATATACAAATGTATAAATAACTGAGTCATTTTACTCAACTATGGAAATTAACATTATAAATCAACTATACTTCAATAAAAATAAATTAATAAAATGTACTCATGGGATTTAAATGTATGTAGGTGACTCAATGCCATTATTACTTACCTTTCCCAAGAGGAGGGGCCGTGCCAGCCCACACAGGGCAGAAGGAGAAGCCTGGGGAATGCCAAGGCCACAACCCTTATTGGGTTTCCATGGAAAAGGCAGGGCGGGCGGGGTGGGGAGGAGGGGGGCCGCAACGATTGAGGGCCGGCCGGTGGGAGTCATGATAGCGGGTTTTGGAGCGCAGGGCGCTGTCCCTCATTGTCTGGTACCCAGCGCTTGGTGATTTGGGGAAATACTGGTTTGGGAAGTGAGTTATATAAAGGAGATGGCTGGCGGGGGGGACTCAGGATTGGTTGAAGAGTTTGCAGTATGATTTTTGCGTCCCTTCGAGAGCCAGATCACAGGGGAGGTGTAACTTGTGACAAATGTATGCCAAATAGACAAATTCAGAATCTAAAAAACACGGTGAGAAAGCCCCTAGCTCAGTGCTCATACATCTGGACTCAGTGGCCATGCAATTCCTAGCAGTGGTTTTCCTTCTTCCTCTTCTCCTGTTAACCCCTGGCAGTGTTTCCCTGCCCAGCTCCCTCAGGAGAAGAGCTGGCCAGCCACAGACACGCTGACCCGAGGCCTTGAGCAGCTATAATCCGACGTGGGTGACTTCAGCCCCTGGGGACCCCGCTGAGGCCAGGGCCCCGGTGGTCAGGCGCATCCATCTTTATTGGGAGCTGGAGCGCCCTCTGATGGCCAACTGAAGAGCAGCGCAATTCTGAATTCCACGTCAATGCCGAGACTGAAGCGCAGTTACTTATCCGGGCACCGCTCCTCCGGGAGCATCTTTCTTGACGTGCTCCTCACGGGATTCACACGGGAGCTTGTTGATGAAAATATATATCTCAAATGTTCACTATGCACAAAGGACTTCCCCCTTCTCATAAATGAATCCGGAAGTACCGGGTTGCCTGTCAGAAATATCTGCCCCAAGGAGCTCCTCGGGGAGTCAAACTTGCAAGTAACTGTGTTTACAGGGGACAATGTGGTAAAGCGAAGATGCAAGCAGGGAGCTGGAGGAGGGCACAGAGTGGGCATCACTGCAACCACGGACATCAGGGAGGGCTTCCTGAGGGAGGCAGCGTCTGAGCTGAGCTCAGAAGGGGGCTGGATGTCAGATGCGGAAGAGAGGAAGCCCCTTCCAGGTGGAAGGAGCAATGAGAGGCCAGTGCGCCTCCCTGCTGGTCTGTGTCCTCTGGTCCCTGCCCTGTCCTCTCGCTTCCTGCCTCCCTACTTTTGGGCAAGTCTCCCTGTCATGATTCCTTAAAATGGCTTCTTCCCAGGGGAACATGGTGGCTGGTTCCATCTCCTGCCTCTTCCCCCCAGCCACCTTGCACCTGACCCTGCTAGGAAGCACTTGGATTCCGAATCCTGCATGTTGTTGCCAGTCCTGGCTCCACCTGTCCTCCACTGAGGGACCTTTAAGCCACCCACCCCCTTGCTCTGTGACCCTCAGGCCCCCCTTACCTGTTCATAGTCCTCTACTTATCCAAGTTCACAATAAGAGCCTCTAGGAAGATTCACTAGGAAAAAAGTTCTTATTCTTTTAAGGCGAGTTTGCAAGGCACTGGGATTACATGCATGATCTCTGAGTGTCTCTCTTCTTCTTCTTCTTTTTGGCTGTGCTGCATGGCTTAGCAAGATCCTAGCTCCCTGGCCAGGGATTGAACCCAGGGCCACAGCAGCAAACGCACCAAGAGCTAACCACTGACCATCAGGGGATTTCCTGAGTGTCTTTATTGCAGGGTGAGGAGGTCTAGGCTCCACCCTTGTTCTCCCTTGCTGTTGCAGGGGCTCCTCCTTGCCTCCCCTCATTTTGAGATCATCTTTGCCCCACTCCTTACACTGTGGATCCAGACAACATTTTCCCACAAAGGACTCAGACTGGGCTGCTCCCAAAGACTCTGGATCAGAGGTGGTTGTTCGAGGGATACTCCTTGAGACCAGGGGCAGAGAAAGAGCCCACCGGTGGCTGAGAAGACCCTGGGGTCACGGATAAGATAATTCACCACCATCATCGACCTTATTATCATCATCGCTTTTATTCGTTGGCTTGGCTCTGATGTCTGCCCGTCAATAAGACAATTGACCACAAGGCGGCAGCAGAGGGCATAAGCTTTGCCTGAAAAGAACTCCGATTTGCAGCCCAGCCGAATAACACCGAATTCCATGAGAGAAGGACGCACTGCCCCTGTCCCTAGACTTCGCCCCAGGGAGAGAAGCCACAGGCCCACGGCTGGTGAGGAGAGTGAGACAGATCTAGAATCTGAAGATCCCAACTTCTGTCCATTCCCCATGACTCCAGTCCTCAGCTGGGCCTGGACAGGGGTTTAGGGATGGGTCCTTCTCCGTCCTTCTGAGCACTTGGGCTGTGGATTCTCTAGGGAGGCTCACTGAGCTCCCAATATGATGGAGGAATCAGGACTACAGACCCTCACAGAAGTCAACAGGAAAACAACCCCCATGGCTGCCCTACCATCCCCCATCCCTAAGAGCAGGAGAGGCGGGAGGGGTGGCAGCCAGGATGGCTTCCCGCAGGCTGGCTTGGGCTGAGGCTGGGGGCGATGTCACCTGGTAGGGCGGGGCTCGCACTTCAGGTCAGTAGGGATCATGGGACCATGTGGGAAGCAGCCTGATGGGCGTGGGAGATGAGGGCTGCGGGCCATGGGGACGAGTGGGTGCAGGGGTGAGGCTGGGCTGGGGCACTCAGGACAAGGGGGAGTAACTCCAGCCTTAGGAGCGGGCCTGGAGTTGGAGCCAGGAGACGGGGGTGCAGCTGGGCTTACAAAGACCCTCTGGGGCTGGCTGGGCTGCAGTGTGTGGTTGGGGGGCTGAGAGGTAGGCAAGATGGAGAAGGGGCTGCAGGAGTCCCTGGCACCAGGGAGCTCCCCAGTACTTGGCAGAACCCCAGCCTGCCTGGAAAGAATCCTGGAAACACTCGTGGAATTGGGATCAGGTGTGAGGACGCCGGGAGCAGATTAGATGGGAGGCGAGCTGGAAGCCCCTTCCTGGGGCTTCTTCCTGCTCTCATGCAGCAGAGCAGGGGCGGGGGCAACTGGCCTCTTGTCACCCCTGCCCTGCTCATCCCACATCCCTCAGCCCCACCCCTCTCCCCGTCTCTCTCCCGGGGCCCCCTCTCCCTGAGGGTGGTCTGCACCCGAAGCTTCAGCTTCTCTCTCTAACGTGAACAGGGAGAGACTAGATGTTCTCTGAGGGCCCTTCCAGGGCGACAGGCCAGGGAGAACAGAATACGCAGAACCCAGATGGAGGAGAAAGACTTTAATCAGAAAAGGGGACAAGGGACCTCTTTATCCTTGCAGGGCCTCCTCTGGCTCCAGGAGCTGGGGATTGGGGTAATGAACGTGGAGGCGGGAGGTCTACAAGAGGTCCAGGAGGGGTCAAGACTCCTGGAAGGCCAGATTAGGTGACTTCATGTGTTTCTGCAAGTACCTCACTGCCGTCTTCACCTTTCTGTCCTTGGGGTTTGCACAAAGGGTTCTGCCAGAGCGAGTCACCAGCCTACATGGAAAGAGAACACCATGGTGGGGGGTCAGGGCAGGGAGGCCTTCCGGAGTCCTGGCACAGCCTCACCCTGTGATGACCAGGACCCAAGCCCCCAAGAGGGGCTGGAACTCGCCAGGAGTCACCTAGGGTGGCAGCAGCAGTTCTGGGACCCCAGGCTCTGTCCTCAGTGATCCCCGACCCTTCCAGGGAGCCAGGGCTGCACGGCTTTGCTCCCCACCTCAGACCATCTGCATCCACGTAACCCTGGGGATGAGGGGTGCGCGGGAGGGGCTCAGGGCTCAGGCCCAAGCTGCAGAGGCGACCATGTGGGGCGCTGACTGCCCCTGTGCATGGGGCTGTCCCATGTCTCTCAGGGCCTCCCTTTCCTCAGAAATGTGTCAAGAGCTTAGACCTCACAGCCTGAGGTCCTTTGAGGGTTCACAGAGTGTGGAGTGGGAGCTGCCCTGAGGAGCAAGACCAAGGCGACAAGAGATCACGGCCCCGGTCTGTCGTATCCCCTCCGCAGTGGCCCTTCCGGGAGCTCCGGGGTCCACCTTCTCCCACATTCAGCTCCCGGGGTAAGACGGGGGGCAGAGGGGAGCAGCAGGGGCAGACTTACACAATGGCATTGTTGGGACAATTGCCCGAGGTCCGGTACCAATCCACCAGCTCGTTTTGGGGAATGGATCCTTTGTAGAACTGTACGCAGCACTCCCAGCCCACGCTGCCTGCTCGAGCTGTGGGGAAGGCCAAGCAGGAACAGGTATGTGTGTGCATGTCTGCTTCGGGAGGATCTGTGAGGGTCAGCACGTGTGTGTGTGTGTCTCTGTAGTGAGGAGTCGGTGTGTGTGGGGTATCCTGTAGGTCCTTGCGTGTGCATTTCTGCATGTGTGTGTCTGTGTGGTTGGGAGGGGTCTCCTCGGGGGGCTCCGTGATCATGTTTCTGTGTGGGGGAGTATGTGAGGGGTCTGCACCTGTGTCTTTGTGTGTGAGTCTGTCAGAGTGTGCACGTTTGTGTGCATGAGGTCATGTGCGTGCTTTGAGGGGCCCTGCAGTGTTTGTGTGTCTGTCTGTGCACATGTCTATATGTGCTTGAGAGGATTTGTGTACACATGCCCGTGTGTGCGTCTTTGTGCGTGTGCACATTTGTGTGTGGAGATCTGTGTGCAGGTGTGGATCTGTATGTGCTTGGGAAGTCTGCGCATATATGTGTGTGTCTGCATGTACCAGCCCCGAATCACCAAACGTTGACTCTGGACCAGGCTCTGGGCTGACCCTTTGCTGCAGCCGCTCCTTCAGTCCTCAAGCACACTGGAGACAGGTGCTGCCACTACCCCATTCTACAGATGAGAAAGTGGAGGCCCGGGTGCGAACACACTTTCCCGGGGCTTGGTGTCCTCATCTTAGCACGAGAAAAAATCATCCAGCATCTGCAAACTGGCAAACAGATGATCTGTGGCTTCAATTCAGACCATAGCAAGGTGCTTTCCGAGAAGCCTCGGAGTGTCCTCTCACCATCTTGGGGGTGGGGCTTGGTTTGACTGACACAGAGCTGTCCAGGCCCAGGCTTTTACAAAAGTGAGACGTGTGGCTAACTGTGAAGGTCACCCCATTAAGCTAGCCCCGAAGACTGCGACCCTGTCACTGTGTCACCACACGGGCTTTGATTCTCTAAAATAGCAACCTTAGCTCAGCCTTCCTTTCCCACCTGAGTATAAGAACCGCTCTTTTTCCACCTGCTCCGGGCCCGTGAGCTCCTGCCTGGATGCCAGCCCTCACTGTACATGCTGTGCTGTGCTTAGGTGCCTAGTCGTGTCCGACTCTTTGACACCGTGTGGACTGTAGCCCCGCCAGGCTCCTCTGTCCATGGGGCTTCTTCTCCTGGCAGGAATACTAGAGGGGGTTGCCATATCCTCCTCCAAGGGACCTTCCAAACCCAGGTCTCCCGCATTGCAGGAGGATCTTTGCCGTCTGGGCCACCAGGAAAGCCCATGAGAACTGGAGTCTTCCTATTCCTTCTCCAGGGAATCTTCCCAACCCAGGAATTGAACCGGGGTCTCCTGCATTGCAGGTGGATTCTTTACCAGCTGAGCTACCAGGGAAGCCCCTCATTGTATATAAAAACCCATTAAATAAACGGACTCTTAACAAATACTTGTGAGAATTGCTCCTTGTCCACTGTCAAATCACAGTCACAGCCACTGCCTCATGACATTTGCAGGGGGAGATGTGCAAGCAATTTTTTCCCCAGAAGCTGAGCCCCAAGTCCTAGGACATTCATCTTCCTCCTCCGCCTCTTCATCATATCATTTCCCTTTGAACGCCTCCCTTTAAATCCTATTGCTGCCAGCCTCTCACACCTTTGCAGGAGTAAGTGGGGTGCAGGAATATGTGCATGTGCAGCTGCTGAGGTCTTAGCGGCCCCACCCCTCCTTGCCCAGTGTCCCTTCCTCCTGTGTCTCTCCTCTGCTCTCACCTGCATGGGCGTCCTGCAGGAGAGCCCCCAGGAGGAGGGCGACCAGGAGCAGCGTCTTCAGGGGGGCCATGGTGCCAGGAGCCGGGGAGAAGGTCTCTGCGTGCGGGTCCCTCTGCTCAGGGGAGACCAGGGTGAACTCCCAGGGTGGAGGTGACCTATTTAACCCCTTTGGGGATCTTGCCCCGCCTCTGATCACCTCACCCACATCCTTCCCTAGACCCGTGGAATTCAAAGAATTCGGGATGATTCAGCAGAAGTCCTGTCTTGGAATGTTTGCGGCTTTCCAGAGAAGGGCACTCCGTTGGGGACAGAGGTGGGGTATGCGTATCTGGGAGCCATGATACACTTCTCCTTTCACAGGGGACATTTGTTGGTTCCTCAGATAAAACAGACGCCTCCATCCTCAGCTGGCTGCATCCCTGCTCAGGCTGGGCAACGTCCTTCATGTT
Source organism: Budorcas taxicolor (assembly GCF_023091745.1). Lineage (NCBI taxonomy): Eukaryota > Metazoa > Chordata > Mammalia > Artiodactyla > Bovidae > Budorcas > Budorcas taxicolor. The sequence continues at coordinate 27,058,180 of NC_068927.1, read as the reverse complement.
TGGTGCGCCCTGGGCAAGGGGTAGGCCAGCCAGGCTGGGGCCAAGAGGGACTGCCCACCTGGAGGAGCTTTTGGGTGCTGGGAAGGCCTCCTCGGAGGGTCAGCAGGCTGCACGGGCATCTTTCTGCAGGGGTAGCTCCATTGCAACCTGAGAAAGGCCTGGGGCCCAGACAGCCTGGGTGTGTGTCCTTTACCAGGCTGGGCTTTGGACCACAGCAGGCCAGCCCTACAGGTTTCTGTTTTTATAGTTTCATTTATTGATTACTTTTCGGCGGGTCTTTGTCGCTAGGTGGGCTTTTCTCTAGCTGAGGTGAGCGGGGGCTACTCTCTAGGTGCCTCTCACTGCGGTGGCCGCTCTTGTTGGGGAGTACAGGCTCAACAGTGTTGGGACCAGCCCTACAACGAACTGACCTGAGGGAGTGGTGCCGCAGAAGAATAAAGGAAAATAAGACTCAGAAATAAAGTGGGAATCAGGGGGCTGAAGCCATTCACAGGCAAAAGCCCAGACCCTAATCCTTGTGTGCTTTTGTTGCTAAATTCTACTTCCTTGTACGTGCTCTAGAGATATCTGTTTTTTACAATCTCAGATTGGGGATAAGGATATAAAATGCACAGTCCTCAATGTCAAAGCTTCAGGCCTTTCATGACTCTGTTTAGCCCATCAGCTAGTGACAACTTTTCTCAGCAATTCCCTCAAGGCTCTGGTCACGAGAACAGTCACTAATGCTTTTCCATCAGTCACATCAGTACTTCAACATCTTGTTTTCAAGATGTTTTTCCACATTGTACTTTTTACTGCTCCCAGCCCTTCGCCTGGGTGTGATGAGAAAGTCATTCTTATGTTTCAAAGGAGCCCTGCTAATTATAGTACGGGCCTGTACAGACCATATTCCTTATGTATCCCCCTTTTTTATTTTTGGAAGCTTATTTTTGATGATTGTTGTTGATCATAGAAGCCAAAACGATAGTCGCTAATTGCTGTTGTTGTCTGTTGACTTTCTTGGTGATTTGTTGCCAGACTACGTAGAAACAGAAAAAAAGGCACAGAAAAAAAGGCACATAAAAATTAACATAAAACCAACCATTGATCCTCTGATAGTTTCCAAGGGAGGAGTGGGATTTAATTGAGAAATCCCATCTGCTGCTGCTTCCTCCAGGTTCGATCTTTGCAAAAGGTGTAGTTTCTGAGAGAAAGTTTCCATGATCTTTTGCTGTAAACTATTACTACCCCGAGACAGTTTACCTTGATGTAAGAGGTGTTGTTTAACTTTGTCCCAATGAAACGAAGATTCATTATATTTGTGAGGAGTGACACAAAAAGAAGAAATAATCCAATCATACTTAAGACGGATCTGTTTTTGCAGACTGTTGACTTGATCACCTAGTAGTATAAAAACCTGTTGTAAATCAGCCATTGGTGCGGCTGATTTTCCATCTATTTGTCTTGGGATAGAGCAAAGGCCATCAGAATCTTCCTGCCATTCCTGCACAGACTGCACAGTCTGAACACTCTGATGTAATGCTGCTCCTGCTACAGCTGCTATAGTAGCTACAGCAGTAACTCCTAAAGCGGTAGCAATTAACAGTCCAATTAACCATTTAGTGCGTTTTGACACTTTCTTAAGGATTTCTTCTACAGTACAGACTGTGGGGCTATCCTGCCATGGTCTATTCACTTGAACAGGAAGCCATACTCCACATCTGGTTTTTAGAATATATAGAGAATAGTCATTCTGAAATTGGAGATAAGAATTGATACAAGTGTAAAAGGAACAATTTTGACAAGTAAGTAACCCAGAAGAGGCAATATAAAAAGTAGGTCCTATCAAGAATATGAAAGGTAAACAAATGCTTTAATCCAATGGGTTGAATTTTTATCAAAATGTAAGAAATGACTGGATATTGTTGAATTAAATTGCCCCTTCTATGCTGTTATGGCTTGGAAGACAGATGATATTTTCCACAATTCTGACTGTAAAGGCATATAAGGTAACTGAGGCAAGGGAGGGGAGAAACTCCCTCCATGCCACTATATAGAGCTATTAACAATGTTATTCATGGAGTCATAAGTATTGTTTAACAATATAGACAAATCCAAATTATTATTTTTATCCAAAGGATCTCCTTTGGGACTCCAATCAATAATTTCTCCATCAGAAGTACTGGCCATAAAATGTCCAGTATTCAGTTCAGTTCAGTCGCTCAGTCGTGTCCGACTCTTTGCAACCCCATGAACCACAGCACGCCAGGCCTCCCTGTCCATCACCAACTCCTGGAGTTCCCTCAAACTCACGTCCATCAAGTCAGTGATGCCATCCAGCCATCTCATCCTCTGTTGTCCCCTTCTCCTCCTGCCCCCAATCCCTCCCAGCATCAGAGTCTTTTCCAATGAGTCAAGTCTTCGCATGAGGTGGCCAAAGTACTGGAGTTTCAGCTTTAACATCAGTCCTTCCAAAGAACATCCAGGACTGATCTCCTTTAGAATGGACTGATTGGATCTGCTTGCAGTCCAAGGGACTCTCAAGAGTCTTCTCCAACACCACAGTTCAAAAGCATTGATTCTTTGGCACTCAGCTTTCTTCACAGTCCAACTTTCACATCCATACATGACCACTGGAAAAACCATAGCCTTGACTAGATGGACCTTAGTTGGCAAAGTAATGTCTCTGCTTTTGAATATACTATCTAGGTTGGTCATAACTTTCCTGCCAAGGAGTAAACATCTTTTAATTTTATGGCTGCAATCACCATCTGCAGTGATTTTGGACCCCCCCAAAAATAAAGTCTGACACTGTTTCCACTGTTTCCCCATCTATTTCCCATAAAGTGATGGGACCAGATGCCATGATCTTAGTTTTCTGAATGTTGAACTTTAGGCCAACTTTTTCACTCTCCACTTTCACTTTCATCAAGAGGCTTTTTAGTTCCTCTTCACTTTCTGCCATAAGGGTGGTGTCATCTGCATATCTGAGGTTACTGATATTTCTCCTGGCAATCTTGATTCCAGCTTGTGCTTCTTCCAGCCCCACGTTTCTCATGATGTACTCTGCATATAAGTTAAATAAGCAGGGTGACAATATACAGCCTTGACATACTCCTTTTCCTATTTGGAACCAGTAAATGGCAACCCACTCCAGTTTTCTTGCCTAGAGAATCCCAGGGACAGGGGAGCCTGGTGGGCTGCCGTCTATGGGGTTGCACAGAGTCGGACATGACTGAAGTGACTTAGCAGTAGTAGCACTTAGCAGTGTTGTTCCATGTCCAGTTCTAACTGCTGCTTCCTGACCTGCATATAGGTTTCTCAAGAGGCAGGTCAGGTGGGCTGGTATTCCCATCTCTTTCAGAATTTTCCACAGTTTATTGTGATTCACACAGTCAAAGGCTTTGGCATAGTCAATAAAGCAGAAATACATGGTTTTCTGGAACTCTCTTGCTTTTTCCATGATCCAGCGGATGTTGGCAACTTGATCTCTGGTTCCTCTGGCTTTTCTAAAACCAGCTTGAATATCTGGAAGTTCATCGTTCACGTATTGCTGAAGCTTGGCTTGGAGAATTTTGAGCATTACCTTACTAGCGTGTGAGATGAATGCAATTGTGCGGTAGTTTGAGCATTCTTTGGCATTGCCTTTCTTTGGGATTGGAATGAAAACTGACCTTTTCCAGTCCTGTGGCCACTGCTGAGTTTTCCAAATTTGCTGGCATATTGAGTGCAGCATGTCCAGTATTAGCATTACATAATTTCCATTGTACCCAATGTCCTAGTCCAGATTTTATAGAAATAACATAGTTAGGTAGATGGGGCGGAAACATAGTAGTATTTTCTCCTGTGATATTAAAGGAAAATGCCTCTAATAAGAAAGAATTAATTTTTTTCCCTTGAGATTCTTTAACTATAAATAGCCAACTTTGTAATCCTCTTTTAAGACAATGAGTTTCTGCTCCCATACATATAGGGGTTAGATCTGTTCCCACAGTATAATTAACACTAACATTTGAAAGTTGTCGGCCCTCTTCTTCTGCTTTTAAAGGAAGGCGCGGGTCGAAAGGTCCGGGTAACCAAGAAGAATCATTTATGAAAAGTGGAACAGAAGAATCCTCCCACATAATTGGTCTTAATAGAGGAGGATTGGGCACATATGCCCAATAAGTGTGATTGGCACCTGCCGTGGCAATTACCACAGATAACATAGCCAAGAACAAGGCAGCCGAGGTCAAAGGCTGTCCCTGTTCTTTGGCCAATTTTTCCCTTTCAGTGGTCAGTTTCTTCAATTGACCCCAAGTAAGCGGTTTGGCTTTGTTGGTCCTTGGAGCCGGTTCGGAGTAATTGCTGGTTGTCAGTCTTGTTATCCCCATCACTGGGAGCTCTCCGGGAGAATAGATGTCGAACCATCTCCTCTTCTTTCCTTACTTTGACATGCCTTCCTGGTATCCAGTGGTGTTGTCCGTCGTCTGAAATGACAAGAGCATAACCGTGTCCTTTCTTAAGTCTAAGGCCCTTACACCAGTTGTTCATAGCATTCTCCCACCCTACTGGAGTATTATCCGCAATCATTTGACCAGGAGTATAATTTTCACTAAGAACAATGTTCTGAAAAATGCAACGATGCTCCTGGCATTTTATGATCCAATCGTAAATCCAAAAAATCTAAAATAAGTAAGGCTTGGGCTAATTTCTCTTTTGGTATTATCTATATGCCATACTTTTCTCCCCCTTTCTGTTTAAATAACTTATTTTTAGAGTACAATGAGCATGTTTAATAATAGCCTGGCCTTAAGAATTATATGGAATGCCTATAGAATGAGAAATATTTCAATCAGATAAAAATGTTGCAAAACCATGACTCACATATGTAGGGCCATTATTGATTTTAACATGTTTTGGTAGGGCCACGTAAGAAAAGGCTTCCAAAAAATGTGAGATAACATGAGCAGATGTTTCTCCAGAATGAGCAGAAGCAGAGCGGCGGTGGCGTTCCCTTCCACCGGGCCGGCCGCTGCAATCCTAGGATGGATTTCTGGGGGGCCCTCCATGGGCCCCCCTAATAAAAAAAAAAAAAAAAGAATGAGCAGAAGCAGAAATCATGCCCGAATAAGTATCCACGGAAACCTGAACAGCTCCCAAATGTCCAAAAGAAGGGACATGATTAACATCAGTCTGTCAAATATCGTTGGGATAACGGCCTCTGGGATTAACCCCTGTAGTTGTAGGAACGTGGTGAGTAAGAGTCCATGTAGGGCAGGCAGAAACAGTACTTTAAGCTCCTTGTCTGCATAACTGAAATTTATTCATCAAGCCAGTGTATTTGAATGTGTGAGTTGATGAAATTTATAAGGAGTAAGAAATGCAATTAGCAAAGAGTCCGTGGGATCATTGCTCTTTGCCAATGGTCTGGGCAAATTAGAATGAGATCTGATATGTGTAATGTAAAAAGGGGCAGAACAAAGCCTTACTATATTTTGTAATTGAGATAATATGGTAATAATAGATGATTTAGAAGAAGCCTTTGGTAGAGATACGGTTTCAATAATTTGTGTTATCCGTACAGCATATTGAAAATCTGATATAATATTTAATACTGTAGAAACATCCTGTAATAAGATAGCAATAGCCTCTAATTCTGCTTGTTGAACAGAGGCTAGGCTAGATTGCCAAACCTTTGTTGTGGGTCCATTATAACTGGCTTTGAGAGTTTTATTTGTGTCAGTAAAATACATGGGGGCGTTAGTAAGAGGAATTGTTTTACTAGTAATAGGAATTATCCATTTGTGTTTAGCAGCAATAGTACTCAAAGGTGACTTTGGAAAATGGTTATGAACCTCAGCTATGAAATCAGCAATGGCAATTTGCCAATCTATACTGGTAACAAATAATCTATAGATTTGATCATTAGTGAAAGGAAGAACAATTTCATACTAATAATAACCAGAAAAGTTGTATACATCTGGGTCTCATTTTTGAAATAAGAAAGGGAATAAGCATTATGTAAGTAGTCATTATTTTCTTAGGAGTGTGGGATAAAAATCCCCATTCAAGGATACCCTGTGGTTGCCATAATATTCCTGTAGGGGAATCTAAAGTAGGAAGAATAAGTAAAGAAATTGGCACAGTCAGGTTTACTTGTTTGTCTTTGCTGGATAGCTTGATTTACAAGATCCAATTCCTGTTTAGCCTGTTCTGTTAGTACCAGGGGATTATTTAAATCAGAGTCTCCTTGTAGGATCTGAAATAGATGTGTTAAGGAATGATTGGGAATTCCTAAAGATGGTCACAACCAATTTATATTTCCTAAATGGCAACCCACCCCAGTAGTCTTGCCTAAAGAATCCCATAGACAGAGGAGCCTGGCAGACTACAGTCAATGGGGCCACAAGAGCTGGACACGACTTAGCGACTAAACCACCACCAGTAATTTCTGAAAACCATTTAAAGTTTTCAAGGAATCAGTTCAAATTTGTATTTTTTGTGGTTTAGTAATATTTCTTTGGAATATATATCCTAAATAGGTATAAGCTTCCTGCTCTTGTAATTTATCAACAGCAATATGTAAGCCATATTCTTTAATCTCTGTATTTAAGAAAATACGTTGATGTTTCTCAGCAGAAGGAGAAGAATATCATCCATATAGTGGATAATAAAAGCATGAGGGAATTATTTTCTAATAAATTCAAGTGGTTGGGAGACATATAATTGACATAATGTAGGACTATTAAGCATTCCTTGTGGCAATACCTTCCAGTAATATCGAGGCACTGGTTTTTTATTATTAATTGATGGTACAGTAAAAGCAAAACAGCATCAGATTCTTGTAGAGGAATAGTATAAAAACAATCTTTAAGATCAATGATTTTTATTTTCCAATTTTGTGGTATCATAGAAGGTGATGGAATGGCTGGTTATAAAGCACCCATAGGTTTGATTATAGCATTCAGTTCAGTTCAGTCGCTCAGTCGTGTCCGACTCTTTGTGACCCTGTGAACTGCAGCACGCCAGGCCTCCCTGTTCATCACCAACTCCCAGAGTTCACTCAAACTCATGTCCATCGAGTTGGTGATGCCATCCAGCCATCTCATCCTCTGTTGTCCCCTTCTCCTGCCCCCAATCCCTCCCAGCATCAGTCTTTTCCAATGAGTCAACTCTTCGCATGAGGTGGCCAAAGTATTGGAGTTTCAGCCTTAGCATCAGTCCTTCCAAAGAACACCCAGGACTGATCTCTTTTAGAATGGACTGGTTGGATCTCCTTGCAGTCCAAGGGACTCTCAAGAGTCTTCTCCAACACCACAGTTCAAAAGCATCAATTCTTAGGTGCTCAGCTTTCCATACATGACCACTGGAAAAACCATAGCCTTGACTAGACAGACCTTTGTTGGCAAAGTAATGTCTCTGCTTTTGAATATGCTATCTAGGTTGGTCATAACTTTCCTGCCAAGGAGTAAACATCTTTTAATTTCATGGCTGCTATCACCATCTGCAGTGATTTTGGACCCCCCAAAAATAAAGTCTGACACTGTTTCCCCATCTATTTCCCATAAAGTGATGGGACCAGATGCCATGATCTTCGTTTTCTGAATGTTGAGCTTTAGGCCAACTTTTTCACTCTCCACTTTCACTTTCATCAAGAGGCTTTTTAGTTCCTCTTCACTTTCTGCCATAAGGGTGGTGTCATCGGCATATCTGAGGTTACTGTTATTTCTCCTGGCTCTTGTTTCCAGCTTGTGCTTTTTCCAGCCCAGCGTTTCTCATAATGTACTCTGCATATAAGTTAAATAAGCAGGGTGACAATATACAGCCTTGACGTACTCCTTTTCCTATTTGGAACCAGTGTGTTGTTCCATGTCCAGTTCTAACTGCTGCTTCCTGACCTGCATATAGGTTTCTCAAGAGGCAGATCAGGTGGTCTGGTATTCCCATCTCTTTCAGAATTTTCCACAGTTTATTGTGATCCACACAGTCAAAGGCTTTGGCATAGTCAACAAAACAGAAAAAGATGTTTTTCTGGAACTCTCTTGCTTTTTCCATGATCCAGCGGATGTTGGCAATTTGATCTCTGGTTCCTCTGGCTTTTCTAAAACCAGCTTGAACATCTGGAAGTTCACGGTTCACATATGGATGAAGCCTGGCTTGGAGAATTTTGAGCATTACCTTACTAGTGGGTGAGATGAGTGCAATTGTGCAGTAGTTTGAGCATTCTTTGGCAATGCCTTTCTTTGGGATAGCATCAATTTTTCTTAAATCAGTCAACATTCTCCATTTCCCAGATTTCTTCTTAATAACAAAGACAGGAGAATTCCAAGGACTAGTAGTTGAGGCAATATGATTAAGAGATAATCGCTCCTCTACTAGCTGTTCAAGAGCCTGTAACTTTTCACGTGATAGGGGCCACTGCTCTGTCCAAATAGGCTCGTCAGATTTCCATGTCAATTTAAGTGCTGTTTTTTGTTGTTTGGCAGTGGCCCCCACAACCTGTTTATTTTGAACAGGATTGTATCCCATATTTGCCATAATTTGTTTAGCTTGAGAAGATATAGTAGGAATTGTTACATAAGCTCCCCATTGCATCAATAGATCTTGTCCCCATAAATTAATAGGGATATCTGCAACTAAAGGTTGTAAAGTTGCAGGTTGTTGTTTGGGGCCTGAACAGGTCAAAATATTAGTACTTTTTTGAATATTTTGCATCGTTCCAATTCCAGTTAACATAATAGGGATATCTGTTAAAGGCCAAGAAACTGGCCAATGCTTTTTAGATATTATAGAAACATCAGCTCCAGTATCTACAAGTCCTGAATATTGCTTATTATTAATATATACAGATAATGTGGGTCTAGAATCAGATACAAAAGTTTGCCAATATACCTGTTTTCCTGTACTTCCAAATCCTCCAGTTTTTTAAATGAGATTTACTAGTAGTGATATAAGGTAATAATAACAACTGAGCTATATGATCTCCTTTTATTATTTGATAAGGATACTCTGTTTTCATCATAATAGAAAATTTGCCCTCATAATCTTCATCTATAACCCCCATTAAGACTTGAACTCCGTTACTTGTTAAACTACTGTGTCCTAATAATATCCCCATACTTCTTTTAGGTATTGGACCTTTCATTCCTATAGGGATTTCATAAATTACCATAGCTGGCATAAGAAGTAAATTATCAATGGCAGGGATATCTAATGTTGCACTTCCGGATGTTGCAGAAAGGAGGTTGGCAACCCAGGTGTATGGTTTGAAAGGGCTGGAGGAGGTTGCTGTTCGCTGGCTGGGTACACAAAAGGAACAGCTTCCCAGGTTTGTTGAGAGCTCATATTGTTTGATGGGCCCTGAGCAGAGCCATTCTTCCAGTTTCCTGACAAAGGGGATTCATTTTTATGAATTTAGATCTACACTGATTAGCCCAATGAGTGTCTTTATTACAGCGAAGGCATGATCCAGGTGTCTTTTCATTTGTGGGAGCAGGCTTATTAGGTGTGTTTTTCTTAGTCTTGAAATTTTTCTGCGCATGTCCTCTCTTACCACAACTTAGACATTTAATCTCCTGATTCATTTATTGTTTCAAGCCCGTAATGGCTTGAGCCAACAATTGCATCTTATAGGGTTCTGATCCGATATCATGACAAGCCTTAATGTAACCCTCTAGAGGCTTTCCTTATGTTTTGAGAGGCTGTAAGACCTTTTGACATTCTGAATTTGCATTACCATAGGCAAGCGTCAGTAGTAACATATCCCTTAATTCAATTTGAGCAACAGTTCTCACCAGATTTTGTCTTAATTGGGTGATAAAATCAGTATAAGTTTCTTCATTAGATTGTTTTACATTAACAAAAGAAGGATGAGACAGTCCTGGGGGGCTAAACTTTTCCCACGCCCTAAGACAAATAAATCTTATTTGACTTATAAGTTGATCATCGAATTGTAGTTGTCTCTGAACCCCTTGATATGCTCCTGACCCATTAATTGTTCCACAGTAATATCAAGAGGAGGATTAGCAGCTGCATTTCTTTGAGCCTGTTGAGAGACCTCATCTTGCCACCATGTTCAGAACTGTAAAAATTCCAAAGTGGATAAGCAAGTTCTAGGAATCGTTTCTCAATCACATGGAATGAGCTGTTCAGACTGAGCCAACCCCTGAATAAGACCTGTAGCGTAAGGAGACGTAGTTCTGTATTGCGTGCATGCCTGTTTAATCTCCTTAATAGTTTTAAAAGAGAGAGGAGTATGTTCTAATTGTACCCCGCCGTGTGAAAGTTCAGCATTAGGGGGCACCTCAGTCACGATAACAGGCAAAACCAAAGTATCAAGGTCACCTTGTCGCCTCACTGCTCGTACAGCTTGTTGAAAAGATGAGAGAGCAGACACAGAAGTCTTTGGTATTGTGACTGCGGCTCTAAGTACCCCATCATCCCATGGTGTATCAGGATCTAGTGGAGGGGGTTCCTGAGCTATAGGGGGCTCTGGCCAAGGAGCCGAAGGCTGTGAGGCTGGTGATAAAGGGAAAGCTTCAGGATGTTGTCCCATACCAGAGTTAAAGTGGGATTTAGGACTCAAAAATTGAGCCTCTCTCTCCCCTTCCAAAGGATTATATTTCCTGTTATCAAGATTTTCATAAATATGAGGCAGCCGGACAAGCAACTCCTGAGATGCAGGAGAAGCAGGAGCATCAGATTCTGAATCAGAAGAGTCAGACCGTTCAGATTGTATAGGAGCCAAAGTAGTATATAAGGTTACAAGGAGACCACACGCTTATAGGAATGGGTTCCCCAGATCGATAGGCTCTACGCAAACAACGCATCACTTCTTTCCACTAATTAAGATGCAAAGTCCCTTTTTCTGGGTTCAACCAGTAACAGTGCTTATGAATTGCCTGAAATGATTCCCGAAAATTCTCTTCTTTCTCTTGCACTCCAGAGCTATGTAGTAAGCTTTTTAGAAGCATAATCTAGTCAGCATGCTTAGAGAGAGATTGCCCCCATTGTGTCCCTGATTGACAAATCCACAGGGGTGTCCTCACCAAGTACTTTCACTGTCCTCCGATCTCTCGGCTAGAATTCTTTGCGTCTTTTGGCACTGTCAAAAAGCCTTGAAAGCTACCTGCACCCTCAGGTCCCTGTTTGGGGGCCAAATGTTGGGACAAGCCCAACAACTAACTGACCTGAGGGAGCAGTGCCGCAGAAGAATAAAGAAAAACGCACAGGCAAAGGCCCAGATCCTAATCCTTGCATGCTTTTTATTGCTAACATCTACTTTCTTGTACGTGCTCTAGAGATATCTGTTTTTTACAATCTCAGATTGGGGATAAGCATATACAATGCACGGTCCTCAATGTCAAAGCTTCAGGCCTTTCATGACTGTTTAGCCCATCAGCTAGTGACAACTTTTCTCAGCAACTCCCTCAAGGCTCTGGTCACGAGAACAGTCACTAATGCTTTTCCATCAGTCACATCAGTACTTCAGCATCTTGTTTTCAAGATGTTTTTCCACGTTGCACTTTTTACCGCTCCCAGCCCTTTGCCTGGGGGTGATGAGAAAGTCATTCTTATTTTTCAAAGAAGCTCTGTTAATTATAGTACAGGCCTGTGCATAGCATATTCCCTACAAATAGTCATGGCGCACAGGCTTAGTCACTCTGTGGCATGTGGGATCTTCCTGGATCAAGGATCAAACCCTTGTCTCCTGCATTGGCAGGCAGATTCTTTACCCCTGAGCCACCAGGGAAACCTCGCAACAGGTTTGAATCGCCATTTAGTCCTAATCTGTAGACACTGGGAATCCAAGTTCCCCCAAATGGGGCATCTCACTCTAGGCTGCAGAATGGAAGGGAAGGATCCTTGGGACAGAATGCCTCTGGCTCCTAGGAGAGTCAAGTCAGCTTGGAACACGTGATCAGGGTCTGTCCTCAGCTAGGCCCTGAGCAGACCTTCCATGAACCATGTGGGCTGCGGGTGGGTCTCTTGGCCACCAGAGAAAATGGCCAATGGTCTGCTCAGTGCTCCCCAGGCCAGATTATGGGAGTCCCTTACCTAGAAGGAGAGTCCCATGTCGCCCCTCCTCAACCTGCATCTCATAGGGCCACCCTGGACTTTGATTCTGACATGCAGGATCTAAGCCTGGCTCCACCCTGTCCCTGAGCAACCAGCGGCAGCTCAGAATGACACACACCCACGTCTGCAATGGGATGCAAGGTGCATCTGACTCCCTCACAGCCAGCTCTGTGTTACTCACTGAGCCATTAGCATCATTTCATTACCAGTGATGAAAACAACAGCAGGCACTATTGTTTTTGTTTTCGCTTCTAACTGAAGATTGAAAGTGAAAGTGAAGTCGCTCAGTTGTGCCCGATTCTTTGCTACCCCATGGACAGTGGCCTGCACCAAGCTCCTCCGTCCATGGGATTTTCCAGGCAAGAGTACTGGAGTGGGTTGCCATTTCCTTCTCCAGGGAATCTTCCCGACCCAGGGATTGAACCCAGGTCTCCCTCATTGTAGACAGACGCTTTACCTTCTGAGCCACCAGGGAAGTCTTTAGTTGATCTCTATAACACTATGTGAGTTCCAGGAGCACAACATAGTGATTCAATATTTCTATGCATTGTAAAGTCATCACCTGGATAAATCTAGTTACCATTCATTACTGTACAAAGTTATTACAATATTACCAACTATATTCCCCCACTCTGGACATTTCATCCCAGTGACTCATGCATTTGGCAACCTGGAAGTTTGTACCTCTTAGCCTCGCTCACCTATTTCACTCCTCCCCCTGCCCCTTCTCCCCTCTAGCTATCACATGTTTGTTCTCTGTGTCTAAGAGTCTGTTTCTGTTCTATTACGTTTGTCCATTGGTTCTTTGGATTCCACATCTGCGTGAAATCTTATGGTATTGGTCTTTCACTGTCTGACTTATTTTACTTGGTACAATCCCCTCTAGATCCATCTAGGTTGCCACAAATGGCAAGGTTTCATTCTTTTTAATGGCTGAGTAATATTCCATTGCATATACGGGGGGGGGGGGTGGTGGTGGTGATGGTGCTGGTGCTGGTTTAGTTGCTAAGTGGTGTCTGACTCTTTGCAACCCCATGGACTGTAGCCCACCAGGCTCCTCTGTCCATGGGATTTCCCAGGCAAGAATACTGGGATGGGTTGCCATTTCCCCTTCCAAGGGATATTTCTGACCCAGGGATCAAACCCAGGTCTCCTGCATTGCAGGCAGATTCTTTACCACTGAGCCACCAGGGAAGCCCTCCATTGTTTATATATCATACCTTTATTCATCTGTCGATAGACATTTAGGTTGCTTCCATGTCTTGGCTATCATAACTAGTGCTGCTATGAACATAAGGGTGCAAATATCTTTTCAAATTAATGTTTTTGTTTTCTTCAGATAAAGTAGAAGAAAGAATTAGAGTTGTTGCATCCCATGGTAGTTCTATTTTTAATTTTTTCAAGAAACTCCAGAATGTTTTCCCCAGTGGCTTCATCAACTTACATTCTCATCAACAGTGCACAAGAGTTCCCTTTCCTCCACATCCTCACCAATACTGTTACTTGCTGTCTTGTTGATGATAACTGTTCTGAGGTGTGAGGAGATGTCTCACTGTGGTTTTGATCTGTATTTTCCTAATGATTAGTGATGCAGAGCAGCTTTTCACGTGCCAATTGGCCATTTGTATGTCTTCTTTGGAAAAATGTCTTTTCAGTTCCTCTACCCATTTTGGGGCGCTTCCCAGGGGGCGCTAGTGGTAAAAAACCTGCCTGCCAATGCAGGAGACAGAAGACGCGGGTTCAGTCCATAGGTTGGGAGATCCCCTGGAAGGAGGGCTTGGCAACCCACTCCAGTATTCCTGCCTGGAGAATCCCATGGACAGAGGAGCCCAGTGGGCTACAGTCCATAGGGTTGCACAGAGTCAGACATGACTGACTCGACTTAGTGTGCACACGTACACACACCCTTCTTTTAATCAGTTTTTTTTTTAATTGAGTCGTATGAGATCTTTGTATATTTTGGATAAAGAAAGAAAGTGAAAGTGAAGTCGCTCAGTTGTGTCTGACTCTTTGCAACCCCATGGACTGTAGCCCACCGGGCTCCTCCAGCCATGGACTTTTCTAGGCAAGAGTACCGGAGTGGGTTGCCAGTTCCTTCTCCAGGGGATCTTCCCGACCCAGGGATTGAACCTGGGTCTCCCACATTGCAGGCAGACACTTTACTGTCTGAGCCACCAAGGAATCCCATATATTTTGGATGTTAACCCCTAATTAGATATATCAGTTGCAAATATAATCTCCCATTCAGTCGGCTGCATTTTTGTTTTGTTGATAATTTCCTTTTCTATGAAAAGATTTCCAGTTTGATGTAGTCCCATTTCTTTGTCTCTGTATGTTTATTCTTTAATTCTTCCAGGTCTTTGTTAATTGATTCTTGCATTTTCTCCATTTGGTTTTCAAGGTTTTTGATCATCTTTACTATCATTATTCTGACCATTTCTTTGTCTTTTATTTTTTTCCCTTTCCTGAGGAGACATATCAAAAAAAAGAAATTACGGAGGCCATTGTCAAAGAATGTACTACCTATGTTCTCTTCTAGGATTTTTATGGTTGTAGGTTTTACACTTAAATCTTCAATCCATTTTGAGCTTATTTTTGTATAGGGTGTGAGAGAGTAGTCCAGTTTGATTTTTTTTTTCAAACTTTAAACAGTTTGAATTTTTTTTTGCATGTAGTTGTTCAGTTTTCCCAACATCATTTATTGAAGAGGTTGTCTTTTCCTTGTTGCATATACTTACTGCCTTTGTCATAGATTAATTACCCACATAAGTCTGAGTTTATTTCTGGGCTCTCTAGTCTGTTCTGTTGATTGATGCATCCATTTTTGTGTGGTATCATAGTGTTTTGATTGCTGCAGCTTTAAAAAAATATTATTTATTGGTTTGACTGTGCTGGGTCTTAGTTGTGACATCTAGGGTCTTCGATATTCATTGTGGCATGCAAATTCTTAGTTGTGGCAGGTTGGATCTACTTTCCTGACCAGGGATCAAACCCAGGCCCCCTGCATTGGGAGCCTGGAGTCTTAATCACTGGACCACCAGGAAAGTCTGTACTGCAGCTTTGTAGGGTAGTTTAAAATCAGGTGCCATTCGTTGAAACCCAGCTCTACCAACAGCAGTGCTCAGACTATAACCTCATCAGCCCTCATGGCTCACCTGTGAAAGGAACCCATGATGCTCAACTAGACCATAGGATAAGGTCAGGTGCTCCTCCTTCTCCTCCCCCAAGGCCACTTTGGGAGGCTGGACTGCTTCAGTTCCTGGTTGCTGGAGTCCTCCCCTCCATGGCAGAACCACCCTGTGGGCAGAATCCTCTATCATGGCTTTGCTGTGTGACCTCAGGAAGCTCACAGACCCTCTCTGGGCTTCAGTTTCATTACCTGCAGATAGACTCAGGGCCCCCACCAAGACTGTAGATCTGAGAAAGATGGGATCTGCCCTTAGAGAAGCTCACGTGAGAATCTCTCTGCTTCTTAGAGTCACATCACATGTCAGAGACCCCCCTAGCCCCACCCATTCCTCAAGCCACAGCCCAGGAGGGTTCTCTCTGCTCCCAGTCTGTCCCGCTGGCCATATCCTCCTATCTCCAGGGCAGACTTTGGCCTGGAAACAGAATCTGGAGCCCAGAGGAAACACAAAAGCCCAGGGTTGCCTGGGAAGGGCATGCGTCCTAGGAGGAGGCAGAGGGAGCGTGTCTGCTGATGCAGACCCTCCTGGGGGGAAGTCTCAAGACCCAGAACGCCCTCAACCCAGTGGCATCTGCCCACCGTCTCAGGGCTGCCCCACCTCCCAGTGAGGCCCCCATGCTCTTCTCTGCTGGACAACAAGGAACTGTTACCATGATGATTAGCAGTTTATTAATCATGAGTCTGCCCCAGCCCCCACAGCTGGGGAAACTCCCTGAGTGGGTTTCGAGTCCCCTTTGTTTTTGCCACCGACTCAGAACTCTTCTCTGGAACAAGCCAAGTTCCCCTGCCCCTTCCAAGGAACAGGTTACAAGAGAAGGCGCAAAGGATTCTGGACCAGCTCCGGGCAGGAGCAGCTTGCCTTGCTGGGGACGGGGAGTAGAGCAACCAAGGTGCCCGGGAGTCCCTGCCAGGTGCCTGGTGCTGTGCTGGGGTCATGGATGGGCAGAGTTCAGAGGCCAGCCCTGACCCCAGGGGAGTTCGCGGGAGATGAGGATGGAGAGACAAGGCCCGGCCCCACAGGGGAACATGCAGGTGAGATGAAGGGCCAAGGGCCCTGGAGTGGGGAGATGTTGCTTTTGGCCACCTTGGATGCCACAAGGAGGCTGCAGCCAGTGAGCTGGGCCGGGTGGGTGGAAGGATTCATACCAAGGGGAGGAGGGATGGGCATTTCACACCAGGGAAGCACTGAGCACAGATAAATGGGGGGAACAGCATGGGATGCTCCTGGAGCAAATGGTCTGGGTGTGACGCTGAGACAGTCAGCTCCATGGGGATGGGAGCGTGTCTGCTTTGCTTACCACCATGCGTGTCCCCAGTGCCAAGCATGGCACCTGCCACCCAGCGGGCTCCACAGTGAGGCTCGACCGAGTGAACACAGGCTGGAAAGGGAAGTTGATGACATGGAGCAGAAACGGGGGGAGAAGTCCTGGAGGGCTGAGTGCATCTTTCAGCCTTCCTTGGGAGGCAGAGGAGACCAGGGACATTTTTGAGGTGGTTTCCTCACCGGGGATTAACCCATTTATTCCTCTTTGGTTCTCCTAGCTGTGAGACAAACTCCAAGGGACCTTCCAGATGAGTGTCCTGGAGTCTGGGCCTGTGATCAGGGTCTCAAAAGACCTTTGAGGTGCTATGAGGACTCTGGGGCTCCAAGGTCTGTCAGGGAGGTGTGGGGGAAACCAGGAATGCTCCCTGGAGGAAGTGACAGGGAGGGGCTGCTGGAGAGGGGGTGCAAGGGAGGGGGTGTAGGGGAGGGGTGCTGAAGCTGGAGGAAGGGAATGGGTACAGGAGGGAAGCAGGCCAGGTGCAGGCCTGTTGGGAGAAGAGCATCAAGTGGGAATTGGATCTGAAGGGGAGGAAGCAACGGTGTGGACTGTCTTAACACCTTTGACTCAAGCTGGCCAGACACCTGCCTGTTCACCTACCGACCCTCCTGACCTAACACTGTTGCCATGGGGAGTGCCTTGAGGATTAAACCAGCTGGAAGGCTCAACATCCCCCCAGCTTTAGCCTGAAGGGGTCAGACCCCCCTGATTCTGGGTCCTCCACTTGAAAGGTAGCAGGGGAGGGGTCCTGCCCCACCTCTGGCTCCACCACAGGCTGGGCGGGGACTGTAGATGCAGCTGCCACACCTCCCGAAACTTAGCCCCAAGCCACAGAGCAAGGACCAGGTTGCTGGGGCGTGGAAGCTCTTCATCACCTTCAAATTGCATGTGACAACTGTCATTTGGCTGGCAAAGCTGTCACGTGGGTTACTTGTGTCAGTTGAGGCTTCAGGAGGTGCGACGACTTGTCTCCTGCAGGAGACGTATGTAGCATTGTACACACTCGGCTCCATCCTCTGGCAGCGGAAGCGAGGTTCATCCTGCCCCGCCCCTGGGGGCTGAGGTGGTCAGGTCTCCAAATTTATCTCCATCTTCCAATCCCAAGATGTGTCCCACTCCCCTGTCCTGAAAATCTGACCTGCTCATTGATGAATCAATTGTTCCTGATAGGTTATGGGCCTGCTTGATTCCTCGGGTCAGAAACGCAAGGGCTGTCCCTGCCCCAGGGTCTCCCTCCCTTCACCTTACTGAGTCAGCCACCCAGACATGACTTGAATCCATCTCCTTTTCGCCATCCACATGGCCAGCGCTCCATTTCTCTGCCGGACCATGGTCCCACATCCATCTCCAAGCTCCCATCCTTGGCCTCCAAGTCCATCCTCACTAAAGCCCAGTCATCTTCCACAAACACAAATCTCAGCAAGGCTCTCTCCTCCCCAGATCCTTCAATACCCCCTCATTACCTTCAGGATGGAGTCTAGCTTCCCACCGACTTTTCAACTTTTGCCCCCAGCCCTGCCACCCACCACATCACTTTGTTCCAGCCATATCAATGTTCTTTTAGTTCCTTGAGAAAGGCCAGGCTCTCACTGACACTACTCAAGCCCTTGGACAAGTCTGCCCTACCCCTGCTTCCTGTGTAGAACACTCTCTTGCTCCCCACACCCCACTTCCATTCATTCCTACACTCCTTCAGATCACAGCTTAAACCTTCACTTCCTTCCTTCAGTCCCAACTTTCCTCTGTGTCCTCAAAGGTCATTGACTTCCCCATTATGCTGTCTTTTCATTGCATTGTTATCTGGCTTATTGCTGTGAACTCCTTGAAAACAGAAACTCTTTGTCTTTCAACGCGTACCTCCAGGACTTAGCACCCAGCTGATATGCCATAATGTATGTTTATTGTATGGATGAAGGGTTGGGTGGTTGGATGGACGGGTGAACAGATGAGTGATTGGACGATGGACGGATGGACGTGTGGCTGGGTAAGTAGCTTCATGGATGGATGGATGGGCAGTTACACAGTTCTGAAGTACAGCTTGGACTCAGCTTCTGTTCTATCCCCGGGGCTTCTTCACCCCCAGAACAAGTGATTTTTGATCCAGTGTATGTGTGCCCTCAGCTCATGAGATACACCTGAATCCTCTGTTACAAATGAGGTGGAGGAAACCAACCAAGGCACTCTTACCTTTTTTTTCCACCTAGTTCACAGCTTGCCTGTGGGTTGTGGCCATTTCTTGCTTCCTGCCAAACCTAAATTGCTTCAACTGTGGCTTTGATCTCATTTGCTTTTCGTCCTAGAAGGGTCTTCCTCCCTCCACATGCTCCCACCCCCTGGCTTCTCACACTATCCCACCCCAAGGTCCCCTTCCCCTCTGCCGATGACGTGATCCCTTTTGCCTGCTTCCATAAAACCTCTCTTTGACCCCAACTCCCCTAGCCTCCAGCATGCTTTCCTCCTATTTCCCCTTTTATTTTTCCCCTTTTATGAATATGACCAAACTTCCCCGATGTGTGGTCTACACCTCCCACTACCAATTTCCTCTCTGCCCACATGTGATTGAATTCTTAGAACGTGGCTTCTGGTGCTGACACTCCAGGGATGTAACTCTCTCTGGGAAGCTCAACCCCCGCACCCTGAACTTCTCATCCTTTCCCAGAGGACAGTGTGGGGCAGTGGTTACCACCAGATGCTCTGGGAGCAGTGTCTACAGCCCTGGGCCCCAGTCCGTCATCTACCTGTTCCTGGTTGTGTGACCCCGTGAACAAGACTAGGAACCTCACTGTCCTTGTCTGTAAAATGGGCATGTGGGTAAGATTCTGTCTCATGGTATTGCTGGGAAAATGGACTGAGATGATGAAGGTAAAGTTCTCAGTCTCCAGCTGGATGGATGAGTCCCCTTGTCATCACTGAGCACCCGTTTCCCTTCTTGACATTCCCCCCTGTGGGATTCGGGGCATGCTTTTCTCTTGCCTGAGCTCTTTGTGGGCTCCTCTCCTCAGTAATGGGCTTCCCAGGTAACGCTATTGGTAAATAACACACCTGCCAATGCAGGAGAGAGAAGAGACCTGGGTTCCATCCCTGGGGTGGGAAGATCCCCTGGAGGAGGGCATGGCAACCCACTCCAGTGTTCTTGCCTGGAGACTCCCACGGACAGAGGAGCCTGGCGGGCTAGAGCCCATGGGGCCCCAAAGAGTCGGACACGGCTGAAGCAATTTAGAATGCGGGCACTCACACTCCTCAGTAATGTGTCTGAGCTCTCACCACGGGCGGGGCAGGGTTCTTAGCAGTTACATAAGAACTATTTTTATCTACATTTTACGGATGAGGAAACTGGGGACCAACCGCAATGGTTGAGAAACTGGTCCCAGGGCACAGAGCTCTAGCTCGTGGTAGGAGTATGCTTGGGACTCTGTCCTAGGATGTGTTTTCTCCTGAAGCAAGCCTTTCTCCTTCCAAGACGTCTCCACTCAGACCTTTGATCTTAGCACGGATGCCTCTTAAGTCTCTGTCCGTGGCATGCCAGATCAGACACACAGCCCAGGAGGCTGCTGTCTCCGCCAGCATTCTCTTGTCTGCACTGGCGGATGCCCTAGCTCTCTGCCTTGCCGTCTAGCTGGTTCTATGTCAGTCTGCCACTCACACTGGACTGGGGGCTCCAGAGAGGCAGAAAACTGTCCCCTCATGGTTCTCGCAGCCTCGGGAGCCAGAAAGGCAGAACCGAGTTCCCTCTCAACCGACTTCCCTTTTTTTCTGTGTAAGTTAGCCTCATTCCCTACCTCCCCATATGTCTCACTGGTCTGAAACTTTGCCCTTGACTCATTCCTCGCCTCCAGCCCCCACATTGCATCAGGCACAGACTCCACTCGGCAATGTCTTCAGGCAGCTTTCAGCTTTCTCACTTCCTCCTCATTCCCACTGGCTCAACTCACATCCTTCACACCCAGACAGTATACCAACACTCCCAGTATATTCTCTCCTCTCTGGTCCTGCAGACACCACCCACCTGCCTGCCTGTGTCTGGTGGGTCTTTCTCAAGTGCTGCTCTGCCCACCCTCAAGAACCACCACTGGCTCCCTGCTTCCTTCCACCTCCACTGGAAACTCTTCAGGCCGGTCTCTGAGCCCTGCCATCAGTCTGCTTCCTCCCTTCCCGGTCAGTCTCATCTCTAGCTTCTCCAGGGTTTAACTTCTACTCTGTGCCTGGGTTTGCAGCTCCTGTCCTCTCTTTTTCTGGATTTACCCACCTCCTATCCCCAAACCAAATTCTATCCATTTCTTATCTATATGTGTATTAGTCACTAGTCATGTCCAACTCTTGGTGACCCCATAGACTGTAGCCCACCAGGCTCCTCTGTTCACGGAATTCTCCAGAAAAGAATACTGGAGTGGGTTGCCATTTCCTCCCCCAGGGGATCTTCCTGACTTATGGATCGAACCCAGTCTCCTGCATTGCAGGCAGATTCTTTACCATTTCTTATATATGGCATGCCATAAAAGATTAAGCAAGAGGGTTACTGTGGAGCCAAGGGGCTGGCAGTCAGATAACCCAGGTTTAAATTCAGCTCTGCCATCAGCAAGCTGGGGGACTTTCAAGAAGTCACTCCTCTCTGAGCCTAGGTTTCACATCTTTAAAATGAAAATAATAATAGTAACTGCATTAGAAGGTTTGGGTTTCCTTCAGCTGCCTTAGCACTATATTTGGCAAATAGTATGTGTTCCTGACTTTAAATATCATCTATATGCCACTGACTCCCAAATTCCTCCCGCCAACTCCAGACTTGTATATCAGCTGCCTACTCAACATGTCAAACAGATGTCTCAAACCACCAAGTCTGAAGCTGCATTCCCATTCCCATTCACCCCCATACCTGCTCCTCTCCTGTTCTCTGCCAACCCCTCCATCCTGTTACTCGGGCCAGAAACCTGGGTGCCATCCTCTACACCTCTTTCTCTCACCCTCTACTTCCCATCTGTCTGGTGATCGCCCAGCTCTGCCTTCAGAATCCAACCAGAGCCCAGCATCTCTCTCCTGGATTCCTATACTGCCTTCTCCATCATCTCCCCACCTCTCTCCTCACCTCCTAAAATCTTCTGTCAGCACGGTTGTCAAAGGGAATGAGAGTGTCCTCTGATCAGAGCATCTCCGTGGCTTTCCATCTGACTCAGAGGAAAAACCAAGGACCCCACAGCAGCCAGAAGGCCCTGTGTGCTCTGCCTGCCTCCTGACCCTGCTAACTCTGGCATTTTCTTTCCCTGGATACTTGTGTGACTCATTCCTTCACCTCCTTTAAATTTTATTTAAATGTCACTTTTCAGTGAGGTCTACCCTCTAAAATTGCAACCGACCCCACCTTTTCCTCTGCTCAAATTTTTCTTTTGCTTTTTGCTGTATATTTAATACTTACTGCCCTCCAACGCACCATATACCATTGGCTTACTTATTCTGCCTGCTGCTGTTTGCCTGTCTCCCACTCATATTTCCCTACTCCCATCCCCACTGGAATGTAAGTTCCCAGGGACAAAGGCCTTTCAATGAAGCATATCCCTGGCACATGGAGGGCCTGCCATCCATCCTGGTAGAATCCAATGAGAGGATGAATAATGGCTGGTATTGTTCCGGGAGCAGAATACAGAAGCACTTCTCATGGTGTCTCGCTCTTCCCTGTGATGAGCGAGGGGAATCTCACTCATGCCTGGGCTTTATCACTTCATCTGGGCTCCCACTCCAGCCCTGTAAATCAGTTCCTTTTATTCACTGCTAGAATCCAACACTCTCGCTCAAGGGAGCACTTATCCCAGTTTCCAAGTATTTTCACAGGCAGGTGTTTGGTCTCCTGAAGGCACTGGGATCATTCTAGCCTGGGATGCCAGTCCAAGGCACTTAGCCCTCAGGAGCAATGACAGACCTTTCATTCGGATGTCAGAAGTGTGTGGCAGCCTGCTCTGACCCTGGCAGCCTGCCTGGCAGGGTCCTTCTTATCCAATCTGACGCTTGTGCTCCCAAGGTTTGTTCAGCACCAGGGTCAGCTCTCAGAGCCCAGCATCCTGGAAAGAGAACATGGCACCCTGTCTAAGCAGCCTGGTGAACCTGGCCTCTTTGAAAGGCTAGGGATTTCCCCACATTCCTGACTGGTCTCAGCCACTTCAGACAAGCCAGCAGGGACAAGACCAGCGGCACTGGGCTGTATGACACACGGCATAGACCTACATGGCTTATGGCTCTCCCAGTGGGGGCAGAGGGTTCATAGCAGCTGTGGCCACATCCAAGCAGGACCCAGAGCTGGGAAGTATGGGCCCCAGAGGAGGGGACCCTGTTCCTTTTCTAGACAGAAGCCAGCACTCCGCAGCACTCCAGGCCTGGCCAGATGGGTTGTGGCTTGTCCTGCCACACACGGGGCTTTCCCCTCAACCCCACTTGTCTCAGCATGCCTCCTTCTTCCTGCCTTGTCTCCGTTCCTTCAACACTCCAGTCTCAATTTTTTTAAACTAAAACTATCCACACTAACTCCAAAAATAATTTGGCATTTTTATTGGGATCACACTGAAAGTATAGATGTCCTTAGGGAACAGGGAGTCTGTCTCACCCACTCCCCATCCACTCCCTGAAGCCTCTCTCAGCCTGTCCAAACTCTCCTCCTCCAGCCAGCCCTTCCTCATCCCTGCCCTCCCCATGGGCTGCAGGCTGGGGAGTGGGATGACTGGCTCTCTTCACTGTCTGAGGTTGGGCTCATTAAGGATGTGCTTCCCGGGTAGATGGGGAAGAGCATGGGAATGAGGGCAGGAAAGGGGCAGAAGCCCAGAGAAGGTGTGACTCCTCCAGGGAGCTTCTTCTTGGCCCCAGAGAGGCTCTAAAGTGAAAGTAGCCAGTGAGTGGGGCTCGGGGTGGGACACCACAGTTAACCATTTCCATGTGCCCATCACCAGGTAAGAGTCAATCTTTCTGCTCAGGGAAGCCCCATGCATCTCTCCTGATCTGTTCCTCTGTGGACTAGAGGACCCTGGATGGGGCACCCGCTGGTCCCATGCATTTCTTCCTATTTTACTAATGTGTGTGTGTCCCTAAATCATATATATCACTGTTTATGCCTGCTTTGATGCTTCATGTTAACACTGCCATATGGTATCTGTGCTTTCACATTTTGCAGTGTTGAACTTGAGAGTCATGTATGTGGACAGGTGCCAATGTATTTCTTTGCTTTTACCATTGTATGCTATTCTGTACAATGACTATGCTACAACTGACAAAAAGCAGAGTAGGGTCTTTGAAGTTGGACTGTCTTCCAGGTTGGTCAAGGTAACTGCCGTTAATCAGTCTAGGCCACTACCATCTCGAAAATGGGACTTCTATGGACCTCCTCTTGGAGCTGGGACAGGGATTAAATGAGAAAATTCATTCAAAGACTCACCGTGGTGTGTGACAAGGATGGTGAACCTCGCAGTGAGGAGGCCAGTGTCTTAGTCATCGGTGTCTTCAGCAATAAATAAACTCCTCCTCTTTCCCATGCTCCCCACCCTACCTGGGAGCCCCACTGCTTCTAATCCTGACGCCCTGGAAAGACGACCTGGGGCTGCCAACTGGGCATCTCAGTGCTCATGCGGATGGAACTCCAGCTCTGTCGGGCCGATGGTAGTCATGATGATTTATAAAGCCAGGAAACAGGCTGCACGGGTACAGTGAGAGGCAGGGGTGGGGGAGAAGGGGAGGCCCAGGCAAATGTCCAGGCAGGCAGAAGCCTCCACAATGAGACGCCTGAGATCCCAGGGCTGCTGGATTCCACTGCTCACTCCCCTGCGGGTCTGCGTGACAATCAGAGCCTTGATCCAGTCCAGGCTTCCTGGGGGTCCTTGTTGGGCCTGAGAAGCAATTTATTGATGCGGGTGTGGTGGAGGAGGTTCCGAGGGCTTTGGGGGTGATCACATCTTCACAGAAGGCCACTTTCCGTCTCTGACATCACTTGGAGACAATTAAATATTTTCACCAGGAAAGGCCTTGAAATGTACCTCCCGCCCCCACCCATGGATGGGCCGGCCTCCATAAATCAGAAGGGGCGTGGCATAGGTATCCCGTCAGGGAGTGCCAGTGGACATGATGGCTGTGGGCCCTGGCTCTGCCCCTCTTTCTCTCCTTCCAGGACCTGTGGTGGGTGGTGGTCACTGGAGCACAGACCAACACACACAAACGCCTGCTCTCACGGATCTTACAGAAATTAGCCAGGTCACGTGAGGGTTATAATGAGGATGGGGGAATCAGCATCAAGGGAAACGAATTGGAGCCGGCAGGATGGTTGAAATGCTCCAGGAAAACAAAAACACCGAAACGAACTTGCCAGCCCCTAGAACTGGGCCAGATTTCTGTGCCAAGAGGCCAAGGTTACCCTGGTTGGACTTCTTGGTTTTGGAGCTATGTTAGAGACTGCTTAGTCTAGATCATCTGGCAAACAGCTGGTGCTCAATCATTTTAATATTCTTCTCCACATTTACTTCCGTGTCTGCTGCAGGGGATCACCAGCATATCTGAGTTGTCAGAACTCCTCAGCATCAGTGTATTTCAGAGGAGCTACAAAACCCTTCTTCTTTCCACCTCCACTCAGTAAGAATTCCAGATTAAATCCATTAATAGCTGGCAGGCTAAGGGTGGCCTTCATCTTGTCTGCAAACAGAGCAAGGATAAAGGGGTAAGTTTGACCTTGGAAAGCC
Organism: Budorcas taxicolor; assembly: GCF_023091745.1. Lineage (NCBI taxonomy): Eukaryota > Metazoa > Chordata > Mammalia > Artiodactyla > Bovidae > Budorcas > Budorcas taxicolor. The sequence continues at coordinate 27,032,933 of NC_068927.1, read as the reverse complement.
TGTTTACCCCAGTTAAGGGAACGGTTCAAGTTTTCAACAGTATCATGCAGGTAACTGACAAGTCATTCCTGCTAAGTCCAAGTAATATGTTTCTTCTTCCTAACTGCCGCATCAATCAGGATAGGCTAGGTTACGCTGCAATGACAAATAGCCTCAAATTCTCAGTGGTTTAAAACCGCGAAGCTTTGCTTCTTCCACATGGAGCTGCTGGGGCTCTTTCTGTGGCTGGAGGTTCTGAGTCACCCTCACTCTGGGAACCAGGGTAATGGACCAGTCAGTCATCCTCTGGAATATTGCCAAGTTCTGGGCTCCAGGAACTAAAAGTTCTCAAGGGTTTCTCACCAATAATTAAATGTTTGAATCTGGTTTGACAAACTTTACTCCCACTGCCGGCTCAGAACTGATTGTTTGGCACCTCACCAACCCCAAGGGAGCAAGAAGAGTGGCTCTCTTGAGTACTTAGGGGCAGCAAGCCAGAAATGCTCGGAGAAATTGATGCTGAAACTAACTTTCCTTTCCGTCCAAGTCTCAGATTCAGACATCTTGCTAGTCTGGTTCTAATTAGTTAGGATGCCAGTGTTTTGACCTTGCCAAGTTCAAAAGCAATTTAGAAGGAAAAAAGTTCCATCAACTTGAACAGCATCCATTAGCTTAGGGAAAAAATTATGCAAGTCATAAATTATTTTTATCTGATTGCTGACACTGTATCATGTCTTTATCTTCCTTTACTGAAAACCAAGAAGACTGATATATATATAGCTCCTATAATTCCATAGTCTTATTTGGGAAACCAATAACAAAACTGAGTAGAAAAAGGACATTTCAAACTCTTTGATCGTGAATTCTACTTTTCCAAAGTAGAACCAAAAGCCTGGAAAGATTAAGCAACTTTCCTAAAGTCACACAGCCAAAGATCACCATGTTACATTCCACTTCTGTATTGCTAAATAGCAAGATGCTCATTAGAAATAGTTCTATTCTGTCCCCTGGGGACAAAAGATCCCTTGAAGGTAAGAGAGAGGCATCTCTTCCCACAGGTGCCCCACTCTGGAATCCTCCTAGGTTCAGAGGTACCAGCACTTCCAGCCAATTTGGTGAGGTTGGTGAGATACTGCGTGGGTCTGGCAGCTGAAGTTTGTGGTCATCTGGGGAAAGACAGCCTGGCACTAGATCTCTTCTTTAATCCCAGTACACAGGAGCAGCAGGGCATGTGTACACACACACACTTCATGACTCCCAGGCGCTCACTATTCAGCCTCACACTGGAAATTCCCAAGCATTCATTTGTGTTTTTCTGCCTGGCCTCACCCTTTTGGGGAATGTACAGAGGACACAGGAGAGGCAAAGGGGAATAACAGCAAAGGGCAGAGGGTGAGAGGGCTGCCGGTAGCTGTCGCCCAAAGGACCCTGCAAGCCTAGGTGGGGTGGAGGTAGGCTGGCCTGGTTCGGAGGGCTCTAAAACTCTGGCTAGGTGCCAAATCCCCTAATTTGGAAGGCAGGGCAAGGCGGGGAGGGAAAGAGAGGAGAGGAAGGAGGGAGGAAAGAGGCAACGGCTTGAAAGTGCAGACTCTCAGCAGGACTGAAGTGGGGCTCGGGAGTCTCTACTTTTGACAATCTGTGGCTCACAATTTTAGAAACGGTGGTTAAGATTCAAGTCCTAGAGAAAGACTTCAGGTTCCAGTTCTGCTGCTTACAGTCTGTTTGACCTTAAGCAGGTCCCGTGAACTTTGAAAACCTTACTCTCCTCATCTGCAAGTGGAAGCCCTGGTACATAAAGAATTTAGTGTATTGCCTGGCATGTGGTAAACATTAAATAAACAACGGCTATTTTAATAACAATAATAATATTACTATTATTATAATATGATATTCTAATAATATTATAACATAATGATATTCATTGGACGGACTGATGCTGAAGCTCTAGTACTTTGGCCACCTGATGTGAAGAGCCAACTCATTGGAAAAGACCCTGATGCTGGGAAAGATTGAGGGCAGGAGGAGAAGGGGATGACAGAGGATGAGATGGTTAGATAGCATCATAGACTCAGTGGACGTGAATTTGAGCAAACTCCAGGAGATAGAGGAGGACAGGAGGAGTACACGAGTACTGGCATGCTGCAGTACCTGGGGTCGCAAAGAACTGGACACGACTTATCAACTGAACAGCAACAGTGATAATAATATAAATAATAATATTATACTACTAGTAATAGTATATTATATCTCAGAACCCTGATCACTCTATCAAAGCTTTGAGAGGCCTCAGGTGGCTCAGATGGTAAAGAATCCGCCTGCAATGTGGGAGACCTGGGTTCAATCCCTGGGTTGTGAAGATCCCTGGAGAAGTGAACAGCTACCAGCTCCAGTATTCTGGCCTCGAGAATCCCATGGATTATACAGCCCATGGGGTCGCAACGAGTCAGACACGACCAAGTGACTTTCACTTCACTTTCAGGTCTCTGTCAGACTCTGCACTAATTGTGGGGAATCACTTTAGCTAAAGTTGAGCTCCACAGCCGAAAAAGAAAAATCAGACCCCAAATCCCTAGGAAGTTGCTCTGGACTGAAGGAGAATACAAATTTCTTTTGCTCTCCATTTCCTTCTGGAACATGAAGAGCTTAACCTTATCTGAGAATGTGATGAAAAATCAGGGACAAATATTTTCATTTCAAAGACACTGCTGGTGTTGCATGTTGCTGTAAGGGTGGTGTTCACGTGTTGAGGGGATATGACTTTGCCTCCAGCTCCTTCCTGGGTGTGGGAACGGGCAAAAGCCCGACTGGACTTGGAGTGGAACAGGAAAGCTATTGTGTGCTGCCAAGGGCAGTACGAGAATTTGCAGGGACTTCCCTGGTAGTCCAATAGTTAGGACTCTGGGCTCCCACAGCAGGGGGCGTGGGTCCTATCCTGGGTCTGGGAAGTAAGATCCCACAAGTTGAGCGGCGAGGCAGCAATTTCAGATTCTTGCAGAAACTTCAAAGCCAACTGTCTGTGGGGCTCGGCAGGTGGTGAAATGAGGGAAGCTGCACGTAAGAAAAATTAAAGGCCCATCATATGCTGTCTTTCCTGGTCCCACTTTTGATGAAGACTTGGGCTCAGAGAAAAATATCCTCTCTATGAGAAAAACGAGAGAAGGGTGATGATAATGGCAATTGACATGGCCATTGGAATCCGGAGCACCACGAAGTGGAAGGGGTGGTAGAGAATCCAGGATTGTCACCCTGGCCCGCTCCATTTCAAGGGGCAGCCAAGGCTCAGGCCCTACCCACTGTCATCTTGGGGGCGACAGCACACAGTGGGGCTGAGACCTTCCGAATCACTTGAGAGAACCTAGAAAAGTGGGCTGGTGTGTGTAATTTCCTGTTTCTTAAGTGTTGCCTCTAATTAAAAAAAAAAAAATTCCATGTAGACATCAAACCTAAAATGCCTCTAATGCAAAACATTCTGATATTTAATAAACTACTAGTAGAGAACAAAAGATCTGTCTATTAAACTGTGAAAAGTCATTAACTGTAAGACACATCTCGATTCCAAAGGTATTACAACGTGAAAAAAGAAACATGTATCTAAGAATCCATGGAATCATTTGTTCATTCACTCAGTCGTGTCCAAATATTTGAGACCCCATGGACTGCAGCATGCCAGGCTTCCCTATCCTTCACTGTCTCCTGGAGTCTGCCCAAACTCATGTCCGCTGAGTGGGTGATGCCACCCAACCATCTTGTTCTCCTTCTCCTCCTGCCAGCATCCGGGTCTTTTCGAATGAGTCAGCTCTTCGCATCAGGTGGCCAAAGTATTGGAGCTTCAGCTCCAGCATCAGTCCTCCCCGTGAATATTCAGGACTGATGCAATACTCTGTAATAAGCTGGACTTGGCCTTTGGCAATTTGCACAGTTTCCAGTCTACACAACTGTACAGAGCCGCTCGTGATGCCACCTTGGGCACTGGCAGTTCACACTTGAGTCACACCTCTGAATACCCAAGTCCCTTGAGAAGTAATCCCTCTTTGATCTTTATCTGGACCAGCAGTGAGTTGAGGCTGTAAAGAGGAAAATGTGGCCCTGTTTGCTCCCGTGGGTCACTAGATCCCTAATGGTGATACCAAGGCCCTCAAGGTGGTGGCTTAGTAGGCCTGGGCAGTGGGAGGGGCAGGGTGGGGGACTTCATAAGGGAATCTAATTCCTGCCAGGGATGGAAGCTGCTGGAAATCTCCCACCTGGTTTTTTAAAATCTTAAAAACATTTTAAAATTTCTTATAGTGGAGTATAGTTATTAACAATGTGGTGTTAACTTCAGGTGTAGAGTGAAGTCTCACCTGATTTTACGCATGCCCAATGTCACATACCTGGGCAGAGCAGAACTAGGCTAGAGGCTCAGCCGTCCTCACCCCTGTTCCCAGGGCCCCTTCTCCTGCTGCCCCTCTGCCCCAGGCATCTCCAATGCCTCCACAGAGAGTCTTTTGTTTATTTGGGCCACACTGCCCTGCCGCATGCAGGACCCCAGGGCCAGGGATCGAACCAGCGTTGTCTGCAGCAGAAGCACAGAGTCATATCCACTGGTGCACCGGAGAAGTCTCACTTCCCCAGAGAGTCTTGGCTCCTCCTTTGTTCCATCTTCCCAGAGGCCCCGATTGCTGAGTCTGACCCAGGAAAAACAACTATATTGGACCCACAAAACTTTTCAATTTTATTAGTAAAATATAAAATGGCACAGACATTGGCGATAGGGTTGGAAAAGCAAAATGATCAACCAACTCCTTCCAAAGCCCTCCCCAAATTGTCTTTATCCCTGTCCTTCTCCAGAGGACCTCACAAAGTCTGTGGAAGGGGGACCGTTGTCCCCAGCCGCATTATCACAGGTGGGAGCCCCATCACAGGAGCCCCATCCCTTGAAGGTTCCCCATCAAGAAGAACCCAAAAAGTGCATTCAGATCTGCTGTCCTCCTCTCTTAGGTCAGAGTGCCCCCAACCCGAGCCAGACCCTCAGGGGCATCGAGGAGGGCCAGGCAGACAGGGAAAGCTGGCTTCCCTGTCTCTGGACCAGAGCCGCGTGTGCACTCTCTCAGCATCTATCTGCAAAGGAGCATGCCACTTGTACATGGAAGAGCCTGGCCCGTGGGAGGCTCCTCTAGTGGGGTGCAAAGAACACTTTCAGAGACCATCAGAGGGAGGTGGGGAGCTGCCACCAGAGACCCTGAAGGGTGGAACTTGCAGGTCCAGCTCTGATGGTGGGGTGCTGGCCAGTCCAGAGAGCCTTCAGCCCCACCCAGTCCTGCCCAAGCCTTCAGTGCCTAAAAGGGAACCTCTGACGTCATGCCCACAACTTCCCCTCCCCTGCCCATCTCTCCCCACAGGACAGAGTCCCTTTCAGAAATAAACACAAGAACCTCAGGTTTCCATGGTGGACTCTGATCTTATGGAAATTCCTGGCCCTGCCTGTGGTGGGGGCGAAGGGGAGGCAGGAAGAACTCAGAGTGCAGAGGACAGTGTTTTCAAGGAGTGAGAGGTGGAAGAGGAAACCAGGCCGCAGAAAAGAAAGAGAAAATGCTGGACTCGGGTCCCTCAGGAAGAAGTGGAGGAAAGGGCATGGCTACTGCCTGCGGCTGCTCCCTGGCTCCTTTCTGGGAGCCTGCAGGCCTCTGCTCCTCCTACAGCCTGTCACTTGTGACCTGGTAGGCTGTCACAAGTCGTGTAGGGGTGGGGTGGGGGCAGGACCTCCTGGTCACAGCATCCATGGATGTGCCTGTCTCATCGATGGTTGAGAGCATCTCTACTGCTGAAGGTTGAGAAGCTGTATCCAGGGTCTGCAGAAAGGGGTCTCTGGATCAACTAGTGATGCCTGACAGGGATAGCCGTTATTGCCACATATCTACCATCCCTCTTCCCTTTCACAGATGAGACACCAGAGGGATGAATGTCTTCATGGACTGGTGAGGGCCTGGGACTAAACTCCCAGCCTTCACATTCATAGTCAATGTTCCTTCACAGATGCGGAGGTGGGGGGTGGGGGTGGGGGTGGGGCTGGTGAGGGTGGAATCCAAGCCTCATTCCCAAAATACCTGCCCAAGGGCAGAACCTTCGCTGGGAGCAGTCCCAGTAAACACCACACTAACTTCATGCAAGAAAAGACAGGTCCCCGCCTGGGGCATGGGGTCTGTACAGGACCCATGGAAAACTAGCACCGCAGGTGGCCGGGGTGGCTGGCGACCGCAGCGGGACCAAGAGACGTGACGAGGTCTGGGGGAGTGGGCAGGGGAGGCCTGACCGAGGCTCATTTGCGAAATGGGATCCCCGCGGTAACACAGGGGAAGTGGGTTAAAGGGGCCGGGCATTCAGGAAATAGTTGTTCACGGAGGCTGGCATGGTATCTAAGGGACCCTCTAACCAGCCAACAGCAGAGGGGCATTTTTTGTCTTGGGACATTGGAGTGAGCTGGGGAGGCCACCTGCTCTGTCCACAGTAGGTCACGAATGGTCAAGGGTGGCCTCCAGACGCTGGGAGCAGACCCACCCAGATGGCCTCTCCTTGCTCCAACCATCCCAGCTTGGGCCAGGCTCTTGGGTGAGGGTAAGTGTGAGGATGGGGGACCCCGGGCCGCTGAGTTGAATGACTGGACGGACGCAGGCAGGAGGGGATCTCACACTGGCACCAGGACATATGAATTACTGCCACAGCTCCGGGGGACATAGCAGATCCCTTCCACCATATCCCCCACCATCTTGCGGGGGCAGCTCTGCAGTCTCTGGTAGGCAAACATGCCCACCCCCAGGCAGAAGAGGAGACCGAGGAAGGCCAACAGCCCTACGGCCTGCCTTCGCGTGGCCACCTGGGAGTCAGGCACGGACGTCATAAGGATGCCCAGACTCTGGGGGCCTGCAGTGGTGAGAACGGGCTCCTTGGCCTTGGGGAGCTCCTCAGTCTCGGGGGCCCAGCTGCCCGAGGCCAGTGCATCCATGCTGGGGGTCCCTTCAGAGGCTATAGTGACCTCAAAGACTCTGGACACAGTGGCCAACCCCAGGAAGGCCTCCGTGTGAGCTAAAGAGGGACTTGTTTCTTTGGACCCTAGAGAGTTCTTTGATGAGTCCTGTACCTTGATTCCCATAGTTAGGCTTCCAGGCCCACTGCTGTCCTTTAAGACAGCGTGGGAAAGAGTCAGGGCCTGGGTGGAGGGGACCGGGGTGGAGGGGACCAGGGAGGGGAGGGCCTGGGTGGAGGAGACCAGGGTGGGGAGGGTCTGGGTGGGGAGGGTCTCGGTGGGGAGGGTCTGGGTGGAGGGGGCCTGGGTGGAGGGGGCCTGGGTGGAGGGGACCAAGGTGGGGAGGGTCTGGGTGGAGGGGACCGGGGTGGGGAGGGTCTGGGTGGAGGGGGCCTGGGTGGAGGGGACTGGGGTGGGGAGGGTCTGGGTGGAGGGGACCAGGGTGGAGGCGGCCTCAGAGGCTTTCCCCTCAGTCCAGAGGCCTGCCTCAGGTTGGTCGGCAGCAGAACTCTGCCAAGACGTGGTGGTGGTGATGGCAGCCTTGTTGATAAGCTCAGTTTTCTGAGTCCCTCCATCTGGAGCTTTTGAAGTGGAGGAGGACCTGGTCCCCATGGAACCAGCCACTCCTGGCGAAGTCCCCAAGGCACTCTCTGCCCCTAGACCACTGCTTTCGCCTGTGAAATTCACCTCTGAGGCAGAAGACCAGTACATCTCTCTGGCGCCCAGGGGGGTCCTGGGCTCACCCTCACCGATTTGCCTCTCGAATGTGCCGCTCTTTTGAGTCACAGCAGCCTTCTGGTCTAGTTGCTTCATGGCTTTCTGGACCCATTCCTCCTTTGGGTCAGCACAGAATGATTTACCCTTCACAGTCTTCAGGCTGCAAGGAAGGAAGACAAGGGAGCCAGTGATGCTTAGATGCCACGTGGAGTAGGAGCATCACACAAAATCTCTGCAGGTGAGCCGACCTGGCTGGAAATCAAGTCCCCACCACTTACTAGCTATGAGCTGTGAGCTTCTTAACCAAGGCAGCTCAGCTCACAGAACTTCTGTGCTCTCACTTGAGAACTGGAAAGAGTCCTGTCTTCTGCAGGGTGACCAACCATCCCAGAAAAACTGGGACTGAAGGGGTCTTTTGGTGAAAATTTCGGCAAACCAGGACAAGTTGGTCACCCGCTTCTGTGTTATTGTAAAAAAATTTTAAAGATGTAAAGCACCTGGTTCAGAGTGCATGAATGAGAATTCAGTTGCTTAGCCATGTCCAACTCTGTGCGACCCCATGGACTGATCTGTACCAGGCTCCTCTGCCCATGGAATTTTCCAGGCAAGCATACTGGAGTGGATTGCCATTTCCTACTCCAGGGGATCTTCCTGACCAGAAAGATAATAAAAATGTAAGTCATAATGTCATGAACGTGAAGATGGGGTCTCTTCGCTGTGAGCTTTCTGATTGGGAGATATCCCAGGTGTTCTCTGCCACGAGGTGTGTGAATGGCAAGCTTGGTGGTGGAAAAGACTCAATGTCAAAACCTCCTCTTCCTCCTCTCCTTCAGTTGAAAGCTGACCTCTGGACCTCTCTCCTCTCCTAGAGTGTATCCTCAGGCTACAAGGGCCCCTAGGGTGCTACAACTCTCTATATGGTGGCCCTGATGGGACCCTTAAAGTGAAATGTGAGTGAAAGTGTTAGTTGCTCAGTCATGTCTGACTCTTTGTGACCCCATGCACTGTAATCTGCCAGGATCCTCTGTCCATGGCATTCTCCAGGGAAGAATACTGGAGTGGGTCGCCATTCCTTTCTCCAGGGGATCTTCCCAACCCAGGGATCAAACCCAGGTCTCCTGGATTGCAGGCAGATTCTTTACCATCTGAGCCATCAGGGATGCTCAAAGCATGCTGGAGTGGGTGGCCATTCCTTTCTTCAGGACCCTGAGTTCCATCCAAATCTTGAGCTTCCTTTGAAGCCTGCGTGTGGCTTAGTACCAAGACCACAGCTCACAGCTGGCTGCTCCACCCCTGCCCCACACCCTGGCCTGTGCTCCCCATCCAAGAAATTTTGTCTCGTTAAACTTCATACCCTTTCTGCAAAATGGCTACTATATACATCCCCATTTTACAGATTAAAAAACTGAGGCTTAGAGGGGTAATATAAATGTGCCTGTCTCCAATATGTTAGGAAGCCAGAGAGGTCCAGAAAGCGAGCATGACCCTGAAGGACCCACAGGAGCAGTGCTGCCCCAGTGCCGTCATCCCCTCTCTGGAGCATCCCACTTCCCCTTCGCCTACGAAAGAGAAGCAAACATGTAGGGTAGCGTGGGGGAAGCGAGGTTTGACGGGTGAGCAGAGGTCAGGCTGTAGCGCACTTGCCCTCTTAGTAATCAGTGGGAGGAAGTACAATTTTCTTTAGCTGGGCCCCTGCTTCGAACAGGCTGTTTCCTGTTGCCAGGAGTCAGGGTCTGGCTGAGACTGCTTTAGGGCCCAAAGGTCAGTCCTGGGGAAAGGCCTGAGGGCTGGGCAACCAGGCAGTACCCAAGAGGGACCCCAAATGAGCAAGCAGCCAAGATGGCCAGGAGTCCCAACACCCAGAAGGGAAGCTGGCTTGGCTTGACCCTTCCCAGAAGTCTGAAGTCTGAGAGGGATTCTGTTTCCTTATCTGTTCAATGGAGATAATAATCTTGGCCTCTCCTATTGTCAGCAGCTTCCAGGCACACTGCCAAGAGCTTTAGTTTCACTATCTCCTTTCATTCTCCTCAAAACTACCCATTTTAACAGATAAGGAAACCAGAGCCCAGAGAGTAGATAAGATCACTGGGGCCACCCAGACTGTAAGTGGTAAAAGCAGCGTTCACACCAGATCTGCTGGCATCTAGAGGCTGCACTTTCAGAACACCATGTTTTCCTCTCCCATGAAACCCAGCAGGTGCCAGTGCTGCATAAAACACTCTTTGGCCCAGTAGGAATTACCAGCCCGGGTGGCTTCTCCAGGCCATTCAGGAATGCCACGGCTCACGTTTGCTCAGGGCACGGATATTAAGGTCAGAGAGAAGGGCAGCAGGTCAGGAGCAAGAGGAACACTTGCTGAAAGCCCTTGGCCAGGAGCCCAGTTTGGGGTGACAGGATGTGGACATGGATTAGCAGAGACCAGGGGCCTGAAAGGAATGCAGAGGCCGAGAGGGCAGTACCTACATGACAGCTCCATCATTGCAGGACTCCCGATTTCGTTGGTAGCCGACTAGACGAGACACGGGAATCTTCTGGGTCATTTTGTTGCAGGAGAAGTTACACTTGTTCACACCGTGTTGCTGTCCTGACCCCACAGAGGCCCCCAGTCAGCCCGACTGTCTGTGGACATCTGGCTTCCCAGCCCCATGCCAGCTTGTCCCAGACGCACCCTCCTAGTCAGAACCAATGCCCCACACCCTTGACCTCAGCCCCCTGTCCCCAGCCAAACCTCTCTAGGCCTCAGTTTCCCTACCTGTAAAATAGGGACAGCAATAGAATCTATCTCACAAGTTTGTTGTAAGGATGGAGGGAAATGAATTCTTATAAAGCTCTTATTATCCGGCACATCTTGTTTAATTTTAAAATTCAGTTGCTGGAGTGGGTTCACCGGGGGAGAGGAGTGTGAAACTGACAAGGATCTACCTGAGGTTACACAGCCAGCAAGTGATGGAACAGGCTTTCCTGCCAGGCCTGGCTCCCGGCCCTTCTGGACCCGTGACTGACCCGCTGCCATTTCCCTCTACGTGCTCTTACTCTAGTAAGTCACCTGCTCAACTCTCACCCCCTCGCATCGGGATCCCATCCCTCCATCTCAGCCTGATCCATTTCCACAGCCTCTGAGACGCCCCTAGATCTCTGTCCATTCACATCCCATGTGTATTCCCTGTATAGATAATGGTCACCGGCAACTACCGTAATGACACATTCATATGCCCAGACCAAAAAAAAAAAACCAAACACATAAAGGCATACATGCCACCAGGCCGAAGTAGCAGATAACAAAAAATTTAAATATATAACAATAACCACCTTCTAAGCAGTGTGCTGAGTAGACAATCCTTTGTTCTGCATTAAGAGTCAGGATGAGGGTTTCCCTGGTGGCTCAGTAGTAAAGAATCCACCTGCCAATGCAGAAGTCACGGGTTCAATCCCTGATCTGGGAAGATCCCAGATACTGTGGAGCAACTAAGCCTGTGCAGTAAAACTGTTGAGCCTATGCTCTACAGCCGGGGAGCCACAACTGCTGAGTCTGAGTGCCCTCTGGCCTGTGCTCAGCAACAAGAGAAGCCACCGAAATGAGAAGCTGAGCACCACAAGAGAGTAGCCCCTGATCGCCTCAACTAGAGAAAGCAGAGTGCAGCAAAGAAGACCCAGCACAGGCAAAAAGTGAATACAGATGTAAATAAATTGTCTATAAAAAGAGCCAGGATGAACTGGGAAGCAGCTCCAGAGAGGAACCAAATGGGCTGTTTGGATTCCCAAGACAAGCTGGGGGAGCAGGAGTAGGGAGGAGGGATAGAGATGGGGTTGTGCATGGGGTGGGGGCAGAATGGGATAGACAGGAGCTTAAGATGGCTGGGTCCCACATGGAGCCAGACAGAAACCCCAGGACAGAATGACAGTGACTCAACAGACAGTTGAGAACCCAGATGTTTTATATAAACATTCAAAGTGGTTTGCACTGCATCTCTACCTTCCCCTAAAATTTCCAGCAAAATTTGCTCTACTTGGTATAAATTCGAGAGGGGCAGGCCAAAAAATGAAGAGCTTGAGTTTCGGATCGGAGTCAAGGTCATTTGCAGCCAAAGCAAGACCTCAGAGGGTTTTGAAAAATCTAGAGGTTAGGACTTCCAGGGCAGTGGAGCTGAAAGAACAAACTTATTTTATTTCTGCAGAGCTTGGCAGGTCCCCAGTGATCCCTGGGGCTCCACCAGAACACACATCGCTCTTGCACAAAAACTTAATGCACGTGGACACAGAAACCAAATAAGATCCGCCTTCCCAAATACAGGCGGTGCACGCACACCTTCTAAAACCTGCTGCCCCTTCTCTCATCACGCCCCCTGCCTCAGCTCACCCTGCCTTGTGGGGAGTAGGGGGAGTCAGGGCTTGCAAGGTCAGGGCCAGGCCATCAGGGGGCATCACTAGTAGCCCCCAAGGTGGGCAGGGGGGCTCCCCGCAGCTAGTCCTTGAGTCACCAGCTGCCCTTTCTCTCTGAGGAACCAGGATGTGAAAGTTTCCTTGCTGCCTAGTCACCCTATTTTCCCCACAGCGGGACCTCAGGATGACTCAGCAGCCTCCCCACGTCCTGCTGAGCAGAGTCAAGAGTCAGTCCTCTGGACTGGAGTGGCAGGTGACTTCCGGGGGGAATCCCCAGAAAAGTGGTGCCCCTGATGACCTGGAGCCAGGGGGAGGCTGCCCAGTGGGCAGGAGGGACAAACTAGGGAAGCTCAGTGCCCTCTTCTGACTCTGCATCCACTATGCCCACCTCTGGGACTTAATGAGCCACAAAGGCAGCCTGTCTCACAGTCCCCACCTTCTGCCCCAGTGCCTGATGGCCTTGGCCGGGTTCTCGTCTCGCTTTTGCCTGGGAAGGTGGTGTAACTAACTGAGCGGGCTTTCCTTCTAGGAACTGAAGTTTTCTGTTCTGTAACTGGGGATAATGTCTCAACCAGCCAGTCGTCTGCTAACTGTCGTGTGAATGCAGGAGGACAGGGACCTTGAATGTCTTGGTGTCACAGTGTTTCTCATCATCAAGCATAAGGTGGATATAAATATTCATTGAATGAAATAAAGTCTCAGTCTACTTATCGCTCCACCCACCTCCCTACCTGTCTATCCATCCATCCGTTTATCTGCCCCCTCTTGTCAATCTGCTACCCATTCCCTGCCACCCACCTGTCTACCTCCCACCCACCCCTACTCACTCCAGTCCTTCAATCTACCCGTGCCCCCTCACCTACCTACCACCTGTCCACCTAGGCACCCTCCACCCCCTTCATCTACCCATCCCTCCATCTCTCTCCAGCCCACTCACACATGCTTCATCCATCCATCCACTCCCTGATTTGGCGAACATCTATTTGAGTTACTTTTGAGTATCTACAAAGACCCAGGCCCTCTTGTCCTTAACTCTGAACTCTTTCTCCCAGAGGTGCTGATGCTGAGCTCGGAGAGAGTACCTCAGTCCCAATAAATGCTATCAGGTCACCATGTTCACTTGGTCAGCCAACAAATACTGACTTGCCTCTAGCCAGGCCCTGTGTGGAGCAGAGGGATGAAGAAGCCTCATCTCAGCCTCAGAAGTCTCTCAACCTGATGGACGGCTAAGGCAGAACCACAGAGTATCAGAACCTTTCTTAGTAGACCACCTATGGTGTATTGGACCCTAGCTCAGCCCACACACATCTGCTGTCATTAATTCCTGCAAAAAGATTACTTTCATCCTCATTTTAAAGATGTGGAAGCTGAGAATAAGAGAGGTTTAATGACTCGCCCAAGGCCACACAGCTGCTTAGTGGCAGATCTGGTTTTCCTCCCAGCCCCTAAGACAGTCCACTGTTCTAGGCTGCCTTAAACGCCAAGAAAAAACACCATGTTCCAGAACAGACCTCAGAGAGGCTGCAGTTTACATGAGGGAGAGACCCCCCTCCAACTGCAAGTGATCAGAGGAGGTTTCTTGGAGGAAGTGTATATTAGGCTGGAGCTTAAGGACTGGAGCTCAAGGAGGGTTATTGGCAGGAAAAGATGGGAATGTTCTGGATCTCTGGGTTTTTGGGTGATAGAGAGAGAGCTTGAACCGTTACTCAGCTGTGTGTCTCAGACGAGTCACTCAGGTTCTCTGAGCCTCCCTTCCCTATAAAATAGACATAATAATAACTGCTTCATGGGATGGTTATGAGAATAAAGCTTTTAAAATATCTGGACCCTTAGAGCAGGGTTTTCTCGACAGCAAACACCACTGACATTTTGGACCACGTGATTCTTTGTTGTGGAGGCTGTACCGTAGGATGTTTGGCATCACCCCTGGCCTCGATGCACTAGATGCCTGAGTACCTCCCAACCAAAACATAACAACCAAAAATGCGGCCAGAAACTGCCACATGTCTTCTTGGGCGCCAGCTCCGTCACTGAGGACCACTGCCCTAGAGATACCCATGTGATTCTCCCCTGCCTCCCTCAATGCCCCCTTCTCCCCTGACTCCCTACATAAAATCTCAACATCTTCCACACCACCCTTTGATCCTTGTTTTTTTTTAATCACAGCATTTTTTTTTCCTTCTAACAGACCAAATCCTTTACTACTTCATTTTGAGTATTATCTGTCTTTTCCAGTTGATATTCAGCAACCCCAAGAGCTGGGATCACTGGCAGTTTTATTCACTGATGTGGCCCAGCACCTAGAATTTTACCTGGCACATAATAGGTGCTTATCTACTAAATGAATCAACAAAATGCACAAGGAAGCCACTTTGTACATGTAAAATCCCAACCAACGGGAAATAGAGGAATTTTTAATTTAGATTCGACCCGGGCCTGGATCTGACACTCTCAATTTATCCTCCTCTGCCTTTCCCACCCACCCCTACTGCTAATCAGGGGGGCAGACGACAGCAGCTTAATTCAGTTTTTTTTTTTTCCCTCTTTCTTGTCAGAGCTTGAGTGGGAGTGAATGCGTCACTGCTCAGGGAGGAAAATTCTCTGTTCTGACTTGTATCTGCAGGTTTGTTATATAAAGCAGAGAAGCCTCCTGCCTGACACAGCTCTGCAAACCCACATTTGGGAACTGACGCAGCCACCCTGCACCAGCCAGGGCGGTAGCCACAAAGTCCCCAGCTCCCCCTCTCTCCTGGCCTCTCCAGCTTGTAGTCCAATCCCTAAATCCTGCAGGGGCTCCCAGGGGGTCTCTCTGAGTCACACATGTCAGCGTGGCTAAGAATTTCCAAGATGAACTTGGCCAAATGCTCAGTTGTAAAGCAGGAGAGACGGAGTCTCAGAAAGGTCCGAATAATGAGAATATCTCCCAGCAAAACCAGTGTCCAAGATTAGGGTGGGCACCTGATGGTTTTGAAGCCTCAGGCTCCTGGATAGAGTTTCTAGAGTGCCTCCCACCCAGGATCCCTCCTCCATCCTAGCAGAGAAGACCTCCCCCCAACCCAGCTTAGTAGAAGCGATCCTCCTTTTTCTCCCACTTGCCAAGTGTCCTCAGCCTCACCACGCACATATAGGCGATAGCTATATTTAAAGGTGCAGCAGCTGGGATCAAAGAAGGCAATACCGTACTTAGGGTCACAGCTATGCTCAAGCAACCTCCACCCGACTCCTCATCTTCCAGTCCTCACTGTCCCCATACACCTCAGGGCTCAGGGGTTCAAGCCCAGGAAGCAGGAAGGCCAGTAGCGCTTGGCCTGCACCATCTCCACTCGCCTGCTCTCTGCCCCACTGGTGGCTTTTCCCCAAACAGAGGGACTCGGGGGACAGTGCGCTCCATGGAGGTGTCCTGGAAGCCAGAGACTGGTGCTCATTTTCCCAGACTGGCTGTGTGCCCTAAGGCAGCCTCCCGCCCTCTCTGAGCCTGTCTGCCAGATGGCCAGGGTATTCCCAGAGGATAGGGTTGACTCGAAGAGCTCTTGAAGGCAGTGAGCTCCACAGACGCAGCGCGTGCATCCGCGCTCCCTCCTGCACCCACTCTTACCCTCTCCTGTCCTACTTGCTGGCTGTGCATCTTCAGGTCAGCTTCTCAACCTCTTTGGGCCTCCATCCTACTCATGTTGGGTGGGATCAATACATCATGCCCTCCCAGGTCCCAGGCTCCAGAAAGCAAGTGACTGGAGGTGAAAACATTTTCTAAACTGTGCTTTGGAGGAGAAAGACAGTACCCTGTGGGGGGCAAGGGGGATGGGGACAGACATGGGCAGAGGGATAGGGGGCTAGACCAGAGGTACAGTGATGAGCCCAATTCATGAGGTGCAATGACCTTGACCTCCACTGGTCCTGGGTCCCTTCTCCTTGGGAGGCCTTGAAATTGGGCAGGAGAAAGTCCCAACTGTGGCCTGGCTTGGGGCCAAGCCGAGACGACAGGAATCAAGACCGAGGGTTACATATTAACCCCGGAAAGGGAGATGAGCCCACGGTCTGCCAGGGCTCCATCCGAGTGCCCACCGAGAGCCTCCTCAGGCTCCCCACCACCCTCACTCTCCCGGCACCCCACACCTGGCATCGTCTGCTGCCCACACCACCTCCCTGCACTGCCAAGTGGTCGCCACCTTGCTCCCTGCCACCAGGCAGGGACAGTCTCTGGCGAGAGTAAATTTTTCCAGCCAGAGGGCAGACCACACAACCAGAGAGGTGTCCAGCCGCATCCCCCCACCTCACCCCCACACCCAGCTCCTACTTCCCCCACCCAGCGTATATGTCAAGAAGGGGCTACCAGGGATCTCAGCCTTACCCGGGGAAGGCTCTGGGAGCCCTGAAGTCAGGCTTGAGGGGCAGAAGTGGGTCTAGGGGCTCCCCTTACCTCACTCATGCCTGAATCCACCCCACTCACCAGCTAGCAGCACAACCAAATGGCAGAGGACAGCCAAGCAGGGCAGCCACGAGAGAGGCAGAAGACCCATGGCTGGGGCGGGTGGGGGTCCAGGGGTGCCAGGCAGGCGGCAGGGGCCCTTGTCGAAGCTCAGTGCTTGTCCCCTGGCCGCCTGAGCTCTGCTGCGATTTATAATGGGGCTCCTCTGCCTCCGCCTCCGCCTCCAGCCCCCGCAGGCAGCAGGCAGGCGGTGGGAGGGGAGAGGAAGGGAGCGTGTGCAGCAACTGGATTCCTCAGGATGTTGCCAAGGAACCGAGCGAGCAGCTCCCTGGCTCTGGGTGGTGGGGGGACTGGGCTGGCTCCGCATATGGGGATCTGCCTGGGAGGCTGGACCCGGCCTGTTAGGGTTCAAAGGGCTTCCTCTCCTCCCATCTGCTGAGGCTGCCTTCCTACTGGGACCTGGCACATGTCCTAGGGTCTGAGCCGGGGCCCTCGCTCCTACGTGGGCCAAAAACAAAAGGACAGAGGACTGGAGAGTCCTGGCGGCAGGCAGGCAAGCCAGGAGGACTCGGGGGTCCCGCCATCTGGGGTCTGATAAAGTCTGCCCTGGTCTGGGAGGGAGCTCTCCGATGCCAGGAAGGACCTCTAACCCTTAACCTCTCAACGCCCCAGCACCTGAGGGACCTTGTTCATCAAGGTGTTCCCCGAGGCCAGCATGGAACCTGGCAAACAGTAGGGGCTCAATACAGCAAAAGCCTGCGGAAAGAAAGAGGCAGCCCCACTTCACAGGGGCAGATGGGGAAACTGAAGCCCTGAGAGGGGGCCAAGTTATTCACAGAGAGCATCAGAGAGGAGATCCCACCTCCCCCGCCACAGGGAAGAGCAGGCAGGCCCAGGAGGTGGGCGGTTCAGGACACGGCAAAGAGCCCCGGCCTCCCCACCTCCATGCCCACTACCTCTCCTTCCCTCTTTTGCATTTTCCTCATCTCCTCCCTCCCATCACCCACTCACCCACTGTGAGCCCAGGGGAAACACATGGCTGTCACCCCTGGTAACTTGGGGCCTCTCGGGTGGTCCTGAACTCAGCAATATGCCCTGAAAGATCCCTGCCCCTCGTGTGGGCTCCGTGCCCCAATCTGTTCGAGGAGGGAGTTGGGCTGATCACAGAGGAGGGACCCCAGCTCCTCAGCTCCGACTTCCCAGGCTCTCTCTCTGTCAGAGGCCATGACAAGAGGCGCAGGCGCGACTGGCCATCAGCTCCCACCAAACTGGCCGCAGAGCTTGCTGGTGTGAATGGGCGCTGCACAGCAGCTTTCGAGGCTGCCTTCCCCACAGGCAGTGGCAATAACGCCCAAGACTCCAGGAGACTCTAGCAGGAGCCCAGTCAGTCTGGGCAGGAGTTAACCATGAACCCACTCCCATCGAGGCGACTCTGGGCTGCCAGCCAGAGCAAAGCCGCTCTGTCTGTGAGCTATGGCTGCAGGCTATGGAGCCAGTGGGTCTAGGTGGGGCTGGGCAGAGGGGTCATAGCTCCCGGGGCACCTCTCTTTTACCCTAAAGCTGTCTGGGGTGTGGAGCTAGAAGGCTGGACCTTCCTTGACAGGGAGGGGCATCCCTGGCACTGGACAATGTCCACTCAAGCTCAGAGAATCTGTCTAGCCCACGCAGACATAAAGTAGTAAACTTCATATCCCTCAGTGTATAGCTGGGGAAATTGAGGCCCAAAGAGGGACAAGAAGTGATACAAACTGAGGTCCCAGGTTCTTTCTATTCTGCCCATGATGAGAAGTGGCGGGGGGAGCCGGAGGAAGGGGAGGAAGAACAGAACAGGGAGGGGCCGGGGAAGGGGGGGAGGACTTTGTTTAGTTGCTAAGTCCTCTCCCACTCTTTGGGACCCTATGGACTAGCCCGCCAGGCTCCTCTGCCCATGGGATTTCCCAGGCAAGAATACTGCAGTGGGTTGCCATTTCCTCCTCCAGGGGATCTTCTCGACCCAGGGACTGAACCCATGTCTCCTGCATTGACAGGCGGATTCTTTACCACTGAGCTACTGGGAAAACCCAGAAAGAGGAGGAGGGGGAGAGAAAGGAAGAGGGGAAGGGGAGAGGGGGGAGGGGAGAGGCAAGTCCTGGGAAACCCCACATTTCATAAAGGACAAGAACCAGGTTGGACCAAATATTTGGGGGTAGAGACCCTTGTTCTCTTGGCCCCATACTATGATCCAAAGAAGGATTTAGAAAGCAAGGACTTTGGGGTCAGATGATCCTGGTTCTGGCACTATCTCCATGCCATCTCAGACAGCTACCCTGCCTCTCTGATTTCACACTTACTCTGAGATAGGCAGTGTTTTAAGTGCTTTGAATGACTAATTCACCAAATTATGTCACCAAACCCAGGTGTAAACAAGATGCCATTATTGTGGTCCATTTTATAGATGAGGAAATTGAGGCATGCCAAAGTTAAGGAATTTTCTGAGTATCACCATCCCACAAGTGGGAAGCCTGGATGTGCCCCAGCCAGCTAACTCTGGAGTCTGAGGTCCTGACTCCAGATTACACTTTTCTCTCCACCCCCACTGTGAGGACTGCTGTGGGAATTGAGTTTGTGCCCTTAAGGTACCGGTTCAGAGTCTGGCATGGAACAGATACCAAAACATAGAGATAGCGTTGCTATGCTCTGTCCAGCCCTTAAGAATGTCCCCTGTCCTCTTCTGGCCCAGCTTTCGCTCCCACAGAGTTGGAATGGTCACCCCACCTCTCTCATCAGGGTGTTAAGAACTGAGTTTAGATTCAATTCAGACACAGTAGCCAGGGTTTTAGGTTGGTGGGATCTGAGACAAACATGATTCAACCACTTATGAGGGGTATCATCTTGGGCAAGTGACTTAACTGCTCTGAGCCTCAGCTTCCCTGTCTGTAAAATGGGTTGCTAATAGCCCCCTCACCGAATCACTCACTCCCTGCGGAGTTCACAAATCTGAGGACTTTCACGGTGCCTGACACACAGGAACCATTGGTGCTTGTTATTCAACCCTGATGCGTGCCTGGCACTGTGCTGGACAGGGATGGGAGGTGGGGCAGGAGGGGAGGTAGGGAAATAAGTCAAAGTTTTTGCCCTAAGGAGCCCCAGTTCAGTAGTGAAAGAAGATGCAAGTCCTATCTGTCAGAGATTCGAAGGCTGCGGGTCTTAGGGAAAGAGACAGGTCTTTGTTCTTGTCTGGGAATCAACGAAGGTAGGAATGAGAGATGATATTTCAGCCACAAAGTGGGCAGAATTTTGCTTGTTTTTTTTTACATTATTGTTTTGAAAAATTTGTAAACAATAAAAAAGGGATGAAACAAAGAGCTTTCCTGCATTTTTCCGTATTTGATTCATCTTTCTTCTTTTTGCCAAGCCATCTCAAAATGGTTGCCTGATACTTTGCCTCTGAATTCTTCAGCATGTACCTCCACTGAATAAAGACATTGTCTTACATGAATAGGATACTATTATCACACTTAGCAAAACTAACGATTCTCATATCTCTTATGACATTTAGTTAATATTCAAATTTCTCCAATTGTCCCGAAATGTATTATAAGTTTCTTCTCCTGTCTTCCCTCTTTCTCTCTTTCTTCCTTCCTATCTGTCTATCGACTATTGAGCCATGGTCCAATTTAGGTTCATGCATTGCTTATGGTTGTTTCTATTAATCCTATATTAGACTTCTTTTGCATTTTTCATGATTGAATTCCTGAAGAGTCAAGACCATTATCTTGCTCACTGTTTTTCTCACTGCGCGTTGTCTCTGAGGAAGGAATGGGCAGGAAGTCTGCCGTTAAACACTTTGAAGCTGGAGTGAGAAAAGAGGATGCTATTCAGGGAAGAAAGGAAGCTGGGAATCTTCTGAGCTGAGGAATCACCAGAGCAGCACCGGGTAGCAGGAAAGAGGGTTTTCGCAGGGTCAGTGGGATGGTAGGGAAAGAGGTATTCTCACCTATATTCTGTAGACCCACTGGTGGCTAGGACCCTCTATGGGTGCCCCAAAGAACAGGGAGGCTGCATCACTGTTGTGGAACATGGGGGATTCTCCCAGCATCGGAAGCAGGACAGAAGCAAGTGGGGAATGGGGTGGGGAGCCCAGGGCACACCTGTGGGACCCCAGTTTGGTAGGAGGAATGTGGTGGCCAGTGAGATGTCTCTCCAGGTCCCCCTGGGGGCCGCACTCCCTGCCCCAGCCAGCCCCACCTAGCTCCCCTTTTCTGACCTCTAAAGAGGGAAACATACATGCTCCAGACACTTCCCTCTATCTGTGCACGTGCCTGGCCACTCCTTCTTTTTATTGTGGTAAAATAACAATCACTTTGCCAACAAAGGTCCATCTAGTCAAAGCTATGGTTTTTTCAGTAGTCATATACAGATGTGAGAGTTGAACCATAAAAAAGGCTGAGCGCTGAAGAATTGATACTTTCGAATTGTGGTTCTAGAGAAGACTCTTGAGAGTCCCTTGGACTACAAGGATATCAAACCAGTCAGTTCTAAAGGAAATCAACCCTGAATAGTCATTGGAAGGACTCATGCTGAAGCTCCAATACTTTGGCCACTTGATGCAAAGAGCCAACTCAGTGGAAAAGACCCTGATTCTGGGAAGGACTGAGGACAGAAGGAGAAGGGAATGAGATGAGATGGTTGGATGGCATTACTGACTCAATGGACATGAATCTGAGCAAACTCCAGGAGATGTTTAAGGACAGGGAAGCCTGGCGTGCTGTAGTCCATGGGGTCGCAAAGAACTGGATGGGACTTAACGAACAACCACATACATCACTTAAAAAATTAACATTTTAACAAGTGTTCAGTTCAGTGGCATGATGTACATTCACATTGCTGTATACCCATCAGCACAATCCATCTCCAGAATTTTCTCATCTTGCAAAACTGCAAGTTTGGACCCAGTGAACAATAACTCCCATGTCCACCTGCCCACCGCTCCTGGCAACCACCAATCTGCTTTCTGTGTCTAGGAGTCTGACTCCTCGAGGAATCAGACAGTACTTGTCTTTTCGTGACTGCCTTCTTTCGCTTTCAAAGTTCATCCATGTTGTAGCAGGTGTCAAAATTTCCTTCCTTTTAAGGCTGAATCATATTCCACTGTATAGTTAGACAAGACTCTGCTTATGCTTCATCCATCGATGGGTGCTTGGGTTGTTTCCACCTTCTGGCTATTTCAGAAAATGCTGAAGTGAGTAATGGGTTTACAAAGATCTGTTCCTGTCCCTGCTTTCAATTCTTGTGTGTGGATGCCCAGATGTGGGATTTCTGGATTGTATGGTAGTTCTACGTTCAACTTTTTTTTTGAGAAACAGCCATACTGTATTCTTCAGCGACTGTACCACTTTACATTCCCATCACCAATGCACAAAGGTTCCTATTTCCCTACACCCTCACCAACCTTGTGTTTTCATAATAGCCATGTTAATGAATCTGAAGTGGTATCTCATTGTGGTTTTGATTTGCATTTCCCTAAATGTTTAGTGATGTTAAGCACCTTTTCCTGTCGCTGGGGAGGAAGAAAAATTTCCTCTACGTGTCTAGGTTCTTCTGCCTGGTCTAAGAATTAAATTGCCATGAGAGATTCACAGGAGAAAATCAAACAAGAGTTTAATAACATTATATTCACAGGGGAGACCATGGGAAACTGAGTAACTTGCCAAGAGAGCCAAAGCCCTCATATTAAATACCATTTTCAGCTGACGACAAGAGAATGTTGGGGGTAGCAGTTTGAGACTTCAAAGAGGAGGAAGACCATTCACAGGGAGGAAAAAAAAGCACAAATGTTTGGTAAATAAATGCTAGCTGCATCACGCAGAAACAATGGGACACAGACTGGATGTTGATCTCTAGACCTTGCAGTTTCCCAGATCGTACTTAGCTCCATATTCTTCGCAGATACCTCTAGTGATAGTTTTATTCCTGTCACGGGTTCTTCATTTAAAATCTTTCAGTCAGTCAAGGGGGCAGTAACCAAAAAATTTCCCAGGTCTTCTGTTTCTTAAAAATAATCAGCCTAAGATTTCCCTGGTGGCTCAGTAGATGGGAATTCACCTGCCAATGCAGGAGACCCAGAGTCGATCCCTGGTCCAAGAAGATTCCACGTGCTGCGGAGCAACTAAGCCAGAGCACCACAACTACCAAGCCTTCATCTTGCAACTACTGCAGCCTGAGAGTTCTCAGCTGTGCGCTCCAACTGCTGAAGCCCCGGCAACCTAGAACCTGTAAGTCACAAGAAAAGCCACCTCGATGAGAAGCCCATGCACCGCAATTGGAAAGTAGACACAGCTCGCCACAACTAGAGAAAGCCAATGCAAAGCAACAAAGACCCAGAGCAGCCAAAAATGAAGTAAATAAATCAGCCTATAGGATAGAAAGAATGAATTATATTTTCCAATGAGGCTATGTTATGAGACCATGAAATGTAATGCTCTAGAATTCTTTGAAAAAAATATTTCTGTTAAAGTTCAGAGGATATATTAAAATTGCCATAAGCAAAATATATTAATGATGTATAATATTTAAATGAATGTTAATAAGAAAGATAGAAGCAGCTCTTTACTTATGTAGATTTGCATATTAGTTCAGGTCAGTCACTCAGGCATGTTCGACTCTTTGCCACCCCATGGACCACAGCACACCAGGCTTCCCTGGCCATCACCAACTCCTGGAGCTTGCTCATCCTCATGTCCATCGAGTTGATGATGCCATCCAACCATCTCATCCTCTGCCAACCCCTTCTCCTCCTGCCTTCAGTCTTTACCAGCATCCAGGTCTTTTCTAATGAGTCAATTCTTTGCATCAGGTGGCCCAAGTTTGGACCAGTTTCAGCATCAGTCCTTCCAGTGAATATTCAGGACTAATTTCCTTTAGGATTGAATGATTTGATCTCCTTGCAGTCCAAGGGACTCTCAAGAGTCTTCTCCAACACTACAGTTCAAAAGCATCAATTCTTTGGCACTCAGCCTTTGTTATGGTCCAACTCTCACATCCATACATGACTACTGGAAAAACCATAGCTTTGACTAGACAGACCTTTATTGGCAAAGTAATGTCTGCTTTTTAAATATTCTGTCTAGGTTTGTCATAGTTTTTCTTCCAAGGAGCAACCATCTTTTAATTTCATGGCTGCAGCCACCATCTGCAGTGATTTGGGAGCCCAAGAAAATAAAGTTTGTCATTGTTTCCTTGTTACTCCATGTATTTGCCATGAATTGATGGGGCCAGATGCCATGATCTTCACTTTTTGAATGTTGAATTTTAAGCCAACTTTTTCACTCTCCTCTTTCACTTTCATCAGAGGCTCTTTAGTTTCTCCTCGTTTTCTGCCGTAAAGGTGGTATCATCTGCATACCTGAGTTTATTGATATTTCTCCTGGAAATCTTGATTCCAGCTTGTGCTTCATCCAGCCCAGCATTTTGCATGATGGACTCTGCATATAAGTTAAATAAGCAGGGTGACAATATACAACCTTGCCATACTCCTTTCCCAATTTGGAACCAGTCCATTGTTCTATATCTGGTTCTAACTGTTGCTTCTTGACCTACATACAGATTTCTCAGGAGGCAGGTCAGGTGGTCTGGTATTCCCATCTCTTTAAGAGTTTTTCACAGTTTGTTGTGATCCACACAAACAGTGGAAACAGTGACAGACTCTGCAATCAGATGGATATATCTGTCTTTTTCTCCTTTGCCTTTTGCTTCTCTTCTTTTCTCAACTATTTGTAAGGCCTCCTCAGACAACCATTTTGCCTTTTTGCATTTCTTTTTCTTGGGGATGGTTTTGATCACTGCCTCATGTATAATTTGTGAACCTCCGTCCATAGTTCTTTAAATACTCTGTCTATCAGATCTAATCCCTGGAATCTGTCACTTCCACTGTATAATCATAAGGGATTTGATTTAGGTCATACCTGAGTGGTCTAGTGGCTTTTCTTACTTTCTTCAATTTAAGTCTGAATTTGGCAATAAGGAGTTCATGATCTGAGCCACGGTCAGTTCCTGGTCTTGTTTTTGCTGCCTGTATAGGCCTTCTCCATCTTCGGCTACAAAGAATAAAACCAATGTGATTTTGGTATTAATCCTCTGGTGATGTCCAAGTTTAGAGTCGTCTCTTGTGTTGTTGGAAGAGGGTGTTTGCTATGACCAGTGTGTTCCCTTGACAAAACTCTGTTAGCCTTTGCCCTGCTTCATTTTGTACTCCAAGGCCAAACTTGCCAGTTACTCCAGGTAGCTCTTGACTTCCTACTTTTGCATTCCAGTACCCTATGATGAAAAGGACACCCTTTTTATTTTTAATTTTTTGGTGTTAGTTCTAAAAGGTCTTGTAGGTCATCATAGAACCATTCAATTTCAGCTTTTTTGGCATTAGTGGTTGGGGCATATTGTGATATTGAATGGTTTGCCTTGGAAACGAATAGAGATCATTCTGTTGTTTTTGAGATTGCACCCAAGTACTGCATTTCAGACTCTTTTGTTGACTATGAGGGCTACTCCATTTCTTCTACTCCTGCATATTAGACAAGGAGAATTTTAAAGTGGTTACTTTTTAGGAATATGCACAAAACTGAAAATATTTTTATTAGTCCCCAAGTAGTAGAATAAAAATGTTTTTTGTGTTAAAAAAATAATCAGCCTGAATTAACTCATGTCAAGGAGATACACTTTGGACTGGCAAATATTGCCCCCACTAAGAATGTGCTTATTAACCAGTTGAGTATCTTCTTTGGAGAACTGTCCATCCAAGTCTTTGCTTATTTTGTTATTGGGCTGTCTGTACCTTTTTATGCCATCAAATTCTCATAACTACATGTACTATGTGCTTTTATTGCCCACTATTCACAGAGGCAGAAACTGAGGCTCAGAGGGACCAAATAACTTGTTCCAGACACACAGCTGGTGAGAGTTCCTATGTCTGTCTGAACCTGTGACCTATGCCCTTCATGATGCTTTTCCATGCCTCTCAGTTAGTCTTCCGGGTGTCTGGAGCCTCAACCTTGGAAATCTCACTGTGAGAGCCAGATCCAAAAGGGAGCAAAGGCCACTTGTGCCAAGATATCCATGGAACAGACTGTACACTGAGGAATTAATGATGCAGCAAGAGCAGAGAAGTCCTTCTTCTGGTTGTTTTTGGTAGAGCAAGCTGTGTCCAGGAACTCCTCCGGGGAAGCAGACCCATTTGAGGGCCCAGGGAATTTCGGCACCAGATGAACTAGGTACTCCCCAGATCCACTCCCTCTTCTTCCTGGATACACAGCTTGGCTGTACTTCCCAGCATCCTTTGCTGTCAGGGCGGTCATGTGACTGAGTTCTGCCAATGGCACATGGGCAGAAGTGATGAGCCCCTGTTTCTGGCCCAGCTCATGAAGTCCTCCCACAAGCTTCCATTCTCTTTCCCCATCTTCTGGATGATGGATAGGAGACCTGGTCCTGGAGGAGGTTGGGGCCATGAGAAGGAAGCAGCTTGGATCTTTAAATGACCACATGGATGGAAGGTCACCACAGACCAGGAATGCCGGTCAGACTTCATGCGAGAAGACAGAACCTTGTATGAAGTTGAGCCACTGAGATTTGTGGGGTTGCTTTTGCAAGTAGCATCTCCTGACTAATACACTGTCCTCTGTCTCTGTGTTCTCCCTTGAAGGGGGAGGGTTAAGGTTGGGTTATTGAATGAGTGAATGAATATGCTTCTCATAGATCTACCCTTGAGGACTGAATGAATGATTTCATCAACTCCTCCTGTCAAGTGGTCCCAGGGTGGACACATGTCTGGGGTTCCCTGCTGGCACCTGCTCAGCTGCTTCCCAGGTCCTGAGGTCTGGCTGAGACTCCCCACCCTCTCACAGGGTGACCTTGGGCAAGCCAGATCATGTATCAATGTCAAGGGCTTCTCCACTGGGAGAGAGGGGGCCGTGGGTCTCCTGCCCCACCTCATAGGAACAGCACATGCCAAGGAACAAAGCAGACACTGTGGCAGAGGATTTATTTTCCAGAAGGCCTGAGGGGCAGGGGCAGGGGCAGGGGCAGGGGCAGGACAGGAGCAGAGGGAGGTTCCAGAACACTTGAAGGCCATGCGCATGGGCAGCGGGCAGGTTAACACTTCTAGTACCTGTAGTGGACAAATGGCCTTGGGCTCTAGGAGGGGACAGAAGCCCTGAAAGACACTGATTTTTATGCCTTGCAAAGCCACATTCTCTGTGGCTTCCACCTGAGCCTAACAGCAAATCCCTTAAGATGGGTATGCCCATTCTTAAGTGAGGCTCAGGGAGGTTAAACATTCTCCTCAGGGTCACACAGTGACAACCACCCTGCCATGCTGCATCAGGCTCCCTCAGAAAGGAAAAAGCACAGATACCTGGGGAACCTGTGGTCCCCAAAGAGGTGGAGATAAGTCCTAAATCCCAGTCATTAGCCTGGCCACAGCCACCTGAGAACAACCTCCATTCAAGGCTCTTTTCCTTAACTATACCCCACACATTCACCTCAGGGGTCAGGAAATCACTGCCTTGCTCCCCTCCCACACATTTCCTAGAAGTTCTTCCCATCATTTATTTGGACTTTTAAGCATTTGCCCTCTTTACTTATACAAATATAACTAGAGCTTATAATACCAAGCCAAGTGTAGTCATTCACACTGTGGCATGAATTTCATTACTAGCTATTTGGGAAAGGAGGAAGAAAAAATGAAGGACTCTGAAGAGTCCCTCTGAAGAGATCAGGCCTGGATGTTGGAGGTTGGAGGGGCAATAAAAACCCTAGGGAAGCAAGAAGGTTAAAGACTTCTAACATGCAGGTAAAATGGGGAAGAAAGGTGAATCTGGGCAAATTTGAGGCTTCCGAATGGACCCCACCAGCCCTTCTCTGCTGCTGCTGCTGCTGCTGCTGCTGCTGCTGCTGCTAAGTCGCATCAGTCGTGTCTGACTCTGTGCGACCCCATAGACGGAAGCCCACCAGGCTCCTCTGTCCCTGGGATTCTCCACGCAAGAACACTGGAGTGGGTTGCCATTTCCTTCCCCAATGCATGAAAGTGAAAAGTGAAAGTGAAGTTGCTCAGTCGTGTCCGACCCTTAGCGACCCCACGGACTGTAGCCTACCAGGCTCCTCCACCCATGGGATTTCCCAGGCAAGAATACTGGAGAGGGGTGCCATTGCCTTCTCCGAGCCCTTCTCTAGACGACCCTAAGTCTCTGTGCTGATGCATGAGAGCCTTGGGGAAGCAGGAGAGAGAAACTACTTTTACTGACTCAGTCTGCAGCCTCTTACTGAGCTCTGATTCTAAACCAGCCCCTGTGCTCTGTGCTGGAGGCCAGGAGACCAAAGTAACTCAGGTGTGGATGCTGATCTAGCTGGGAGGGCTGGAGGACAAGCTCCCAAGTCCCAAGAATTCTGGGCAGATGGCAATCAGTGTTGTTAAAGGGAGGCAGAGGACCCATGGAAATTTAAAAAACTGAATCTCAATTACTGGCTGCTTAGGTTGAGTGATGATGCCCTGGAGGATAGATGGGGGCAGACAGGTGCAGAAAATGGAAGGACATTCTGGGTGTCAGGAGCAGCCCAGGAAAAGAGCCAGAAGTGGAAAGGTATGACATGGGTTGGGAGAACAGGGAGCTGGAATCCAACATGCATGAAGGGAAATGAGGCAGGACTGGAGACTGAGGTGCCAGGCTCAGGAGCTCTGGCCTCAGCTGAGGGCAATGGGGAGCCATGGAAGGGTTTGGAGCGGAGGAGTGACTGACCAGGGTGGTGGGTCCTCTGGCTTTGGTGGGGCAGAGGGTGGGTTGGAGGGTAAGAGGGGAGATGAGAGTCACAGCTGGAGGCTTGACTGAGGGTGACAGCTGCAGGGATTAAGATCTCTCAGCACTGAGAGAGTCGTTGGCACAGGCTCATGTCAGGAAGCTGCTGTAACAGGAGGGAGGTGGGGATCCATGAGCCTTCCTGGAGGAACCAAGGCCACGGTCATCAGCTCAGGGGCTGCCTCATTGGTTCAGCTTCTGGAGAATCTTCTTCACCCAGTGCTGTTTGGGGTCAGCACAGATCTCTCGGTCCTTCACAGTCAGCAAGCTGGAAGGCAGAAACACCAGGAGGAGAAGGAAGCCTCATTAGCATGCAGCAAGGATGCCATGGTCCACTGCAGATGGTTTGCATACAGCAGGTGACTCATAAATGCAGGTGACTCACATGTCTTAAGAAGGACAGGGGGAAATAAACATCAAGGACTTCCCATACCTTCAGCCCCAGCCCCAAGAGCCAGGACAGGCTAGGAAATAGAATGCCCAAGAGGCTCATAATCACTGCTGACACTGTCTTGGGAGAGAGTATCGGGCAGTGGCCAAGAGCATGAACTTTGGAACCAGCTTATCTGGATTAAAGTTCTGGCTCTGCCACTTGTTAGCGAGTCCCTTAACTTCTTTGAGCTTCTGTTTTCACATTTGTAAAATGGGCATGATAATTGTGGTCCAGCTTCCTGGGAATCTGGTAACGATTTGATGAATTAAAATATAAACTGGAGTGCTCAGAACAGTACACAGCATACAGTAGATGCAACATAATTGTGCCAGGAGCTGGCCCGAAGGTCTTTTTTTAACTTTTTTTTAAAAGGCAGAGGAACCAGAGATCAAATTGCCAATATCCGCTGGATCATGGAAAAAGCAAGAGAGTTTCAGAAAAACATCTATTTCTGCTTTATTGGCTATGCCAAAGCCTTTGACTGTGTGGATCACAATAAACTGTGGAAAATTCTGAAAGAGATGGGAATACCAGACCACCTGACCTGCCTCTTGAGAAACCTGTATGCAGGTCAGGAAGCAGCAGTTAGAACTGGACATGGAACAACAGACTGGTTCCAAGTAGGAAAAGGAGTACGTCAAGGCTGTATATGGTCACCCTGCTTATTTAACTTCTATGCAGAGTACATCATGAGAAACATTGGGCTGGAAGAAGCACAAGCTGGAATCAAGATTGCCAGGAGAAATATCAGTAAC
Organism: Budorcas taxicolor; assembly: GCF_023091745.1. Taxonomy (NCBI): domain Eukaryota; kingdom Metazoa; phylum Chordata; class Mammalia; order Artiodactyla; family Bovidae; genus Budorcas; species Budorcas taxicolor. The sequence continues at coordinate 27,003,421 of NC_068927.1, read as the reverse complement.
CTCAGATATGCAGATGACACCACCTTTATGGCAGAAAGTGAAGAAGAACTAAAGAGCCTCTTGAAAGTGAAAGAGGAGAGTGAAAACGTTGGCTTAAAGCTCAACATTCAGAAAACTAAGATCATGGCATCTGGTCCCATCACTTCATGGGAAATAGATGGGGAAACAGTGGAAACAGTGTCAGACTTTATTTTTGGGGGCTCTGAAATCACTACAGATGGTGATTGTAGCCATGATATTAAAAGACGTTTACTCCTTAGAAGGAGAGTTATGACCAACCTAGATAGCGTATTAAAAAGCAGAGATATTACTTTATCAACAAAGGTTCATCTAGTCAAGGCTATGGTTTTTCCAGTAGTCATATATGGATGTGAGAGTTGGACTATAAAGATGGCTGAGCCCTGAAGAATTGATGCTTTTGAACTGTGGTGTTGGAGAAGACTCTTGAGAGTCCCTTGGACAGCAAAGAGATCCAACCAGTCCCTCCTAAAGGAGATCAGTCCTGGGTGTTCATTGGAAGGACTGATGTTGAAGCTGAAACTCCAGTACTTTGGCCACCTCATGTGAAGAGTTGACTCATTTGAAAAGACCCTGATGCTGGGAAAGACTGAGGGCAGAAGGAGAAGAGGACGATAGAGGATGAGATGGCTGGATGGCATCACCGACTCAATGGACATGAGTTTGGGTAAACTCTGAGAGTTGGTGATGGACAGGGAGGCCTGGTGTGCTGCGGTTCATGGGGTCGCAAAGAGTCAGACACGACTGAGTGACTGAACTGAACTGAACTAATAAAAGTCACATAATATAAAACATACTATTTTAACCATATTTAACTGGACAGTTCAGTGGCACTAAGTACACTCACATTATTGTGCAACTCTTACGATCATCCATCTCCCGAATTTTGCACCTTCCTAAACTGAAAGTCTGTCCCTATTGAACATAACTCCCCACCCACCCTCCCCACTCTCTGGCCCCTGTCATCTACCAATGTACTTTCTGACTATGAATTCAACTATTCTTAGGTACCTCACAGAAGTGGAATCAAATAGTATTTGGCTGCACCTAATGTGTATTGAAATGCATTTTTAAGGTTCACTTGACATATGTTGGCCTGAACTTTTAACATTGATTTTCTTCATAAATCTTTCAACAACCCTGTGAGCCTCCAGTATTCTATCTGCTTCACAGTGAGGAAAGTGAGGCTCAACGACGTAAAGGAACTTGCCCAAGGGCCACAGCTGGTAAGACCTGCCTCATTGTACTTGCTGTAAACTGGACGCTCTGGGGCAGGGCCTTCAGAGAACGTCCCCATCTGGGCCCGCCCCGGAAAGACCTGAGCACAGACAGGAGTGGGGAGCAATAACCCAAGACCACGTGGCAGTTGTGGGCTCGGGCTTCCACTTTTGCCAGAGCTGCAACAAACACCCCTGATCTGCACACATGTGCGCGCACATACACACAGATGACCAATGAACAGAGAGAACAAAGAAGGCAGAAAAGCAGGATTGATCTTGGCCGTGGGCAGCCTGCCCTGGCTGCTCTGTGGCACCAGACAAGGCTCGGCCTCTCTCTGAGCTTTGATCTTCCCATTCATCGAACCACATTCCTTCTAGAATCCCTTCCGGCTCAAGATCCAATAGCCACTCAGTGGCTCAGTGGTAAAGAATCCATGTGTCAAGGCAGGAGACTCAGGTTCAATCCCTGGGTCAGGAAGATCCCCTGGAGAAGGAAATGGCAACCCACTTCAGTGTTCTTGCTGGAAAATCCCATGGACAGAGGACCTGGTGGGCTACCGTCACGGGGTCGCAAAAAAAGCAGCTAAGAAACTGAGTGACTAAACAACAGCAACCGCCTCTCACTGAGCATCTATTACAGGCCAGAAATTGGGTATTACACCTCCCACTTATTATTATTATGCCCTGCGACGCTCAAAAAGGCCCCAGAACTCAGTGTCCACTTATTCACCTGTAGAAAGGAGATTTCACAGTACCTACTACACTGAGTTGTTTGAAGGACTAATATTTGTTAATATTTATAAAGTGTTTATAACAGTAACTGGCATCTAACAAGCACTCTCTACACGTTTGATAAAAATAAATGAAGGTGGTCATTCTCATTATACTGATGGGGAAACTGAGGCCCAGTATTGAAGTCACCAGAACCCTGGCAGGGCTTCCTGCTTCAGTCTTCTTGCATTTTACCCCTTTGAGGGGTGGAAGATGAATGAGAAGGATGAAGATGAGAAGATGGCACAGACCCAAAGAGGATCATAAATCCCCAGGTTCAAACACCCCACCCCCAGCAGACTCCAGGCCAAGGAAAAGGAGCCAAAGAAGCTGAGAGAAAGCAGCAGAGGAGAACAAGGACCCAAGAGTCCTGATTCCAGCCTGGGCAACCTTGAGTAGGTCGTTTCTCCTCACCCCATCCTGAGCCTGTTTCTCCATCTGTGAAGTGGAAATAATAGCACCTCCTTGTAGGATCACTATGAGAATGAAACAGTCATGCTCAGAACAGTGCCTGGCCCAGAGGAAGCACTTAGTGTCAGCTCTTAATATTCTCCTGGTAAGCATGGGTCGCCTCATTGAAAGGGAATGAGATAATGTCATTTGCAGCAACCTGGATGGACCTAGAGACTGTCACACTGAGTGAAGTAAGTCAGACAGAGAAGGAGAAATACCATAAGACATCCCTTATATGTGGAATCTAAAAGGAAAAGATACAAATGAACTTACTTACAAAACAGAAAGAGACTCACAGACTTAGACAACAAACTGATGGTTCCTGGGTGGGCGAAAGGACGGTGAGGAGGCACAGTTAGGGAGTTCGGGATGGACATGTACACACTGCTACATTTAAAGTGGATAAGCAACAATGGCCTACTATATACAGCACAGGGGACTCTGCCCAGTGTTACGTGGCAGCCGGGACGGGAGGGGAGTTGGGAGGAGAATGGATACATGTATATGCATCCCTTTACAGGTCCCTTTGCTACTCATCTGAAATCATCGCAACATTGTTTGTTAATCAGCTATATACCAATAATCAGAAAAAAGAATGGACTGCCTCAGATAACTAAATCTCAGGGCACTGGGGATCCAAGATGCTTCTGATGGGAACATCTTTGCTGAGTCAGCCTACTGCCTGTCCCCTGGACCCTACACTCTACAGCAGCTCTACACTACCGATCTCACCATGCCCGCGGATGCCCCCTCTGCGGTCTCAGAACCAGGCACGTGCTGCCTGGCACAAAGGAAGTGCCTGATAAGATCTGTCGAATGATCACATGGTTTTTTTCCCTGGTACACCCAAGCCTCAGCTGAGCCATCTAGTCCAGCCAGGGACTCCCCTGGCATCTGGGTGTCCAGCTGCATTCCTCCAGCCCCGGCGGGAGCCCACCCATGTGCACACGGATCCTCCTGGGCAACACCCCTCAGGCTCTCTAGGGCCTTGCCTCCCCAGCTCCCTACTCACACCACGCCAGGCCTCCGGCAGGAATTTGAAGTCCAGTAGTAATATTTCACCAAACGCAGGGGCAGAGGGTAACGGATGTAGTCCCGGCAACAGACGCTGTCCTCCACGTTGGCACCGTAGGGGCCTGGGGGAGAGGGTTGTTCAGAGGTGTCACAGGCTGGTCTCCCTTGGCCCTCACCTCTGACTCAGCTTTTCTGTTCTCATGCGAAAGGTTGGTGTCCAGAGGATTCTGGGCCCTCAAAGACCCCGCTCGTGGATCCCTAAGAAGCCACTAAGCACCCGGCGTCCACACTCTGCATCAGCCAGCTCAAAGGAGACGGAGTCAGACTGACTGAGCATCAGCAATGCCCTAAGGGGACTTCCCTGATGGTCCAGGGTTTAGGACTCTGTGCTTCCATTGTAGGGGGCACGGGTTCGATCCCTAGTCAGGGAACAAGGTTCTCTAAGTGGTATTAGCACTTTCCAAAAAAACAAACAAAAAAACAATGCCTAGTGTGGCCACGTGTAAAAAACCCACCAAAACTCAACGAAACAAACGGTACAATGCTGAAGCTCTAGATGGGACCCAGAGACTCTGAACAGGAAGGAGCCTTAGAAGTTTGCTATTTGAGGTGAGGTCCGTGGACCCTCATCAGCATCACTTAAGAGCTTGTCAGAAAAGCTCAGTGCCTCATCCCAGCCGGGCTGAATCAGATGTGCACTTTGAAGAACTCTCCAGGTCTTTGGAGAATTTCCTTTCAGCTCACATCTACTTTAATCCCCTTCCTGGAGAAAATGGTGAGAGTGGGGTCCAGAGAAGGAGGCGGATTTGCCCAGACCACACAGCAGGACCCAGGAGAGTGTCAGGTCAAGGGCTCAGACAGAGTCCAGTCACCCAAGCCCCGGTTCGAGTCTCACTCTGCCCTGAGTCACGTAACAGCTCTGAGACCTAATTTCCTCCTCAGATCCAGGGGGCAATAATAGTACCTACTCTCTGGGGCCTTTAATGCAGGGAAGAGTGCTCAGGAACCCCAGTAAATGAGCAATCACTGTTCCTGACTCCCAGCCCAGTCCTCATTCCCCTACCCAACACAGGGCAGAAGAGCGGATCTTGAGATGCAGAGAGAAATCAACAGCCCAGTGTTGAGGGCAGGTTCCGGAGCAGAAATGGGGCAGCGAGATGGCAGGACCAGTCTTCCAAGGGAATAGCCCTTACCCCTGCTCCCACCTTTCCCCACCCAGGCTGTCCTCCTTCAGGGGCTCCTTCTCCACACCCCAAGACCCCATCCTTGAGTTCTCTAGGGGGGACCCTGGGCCATGCCCACCACCACCCCTAACCCAGCTGAGGCAGACCCTAGACTCCAAGCCCTCAGCCCTGCTCATTTAACAGATGTAAAGACTCAGGTCTGGTAGAAGCAATGGGACTAGCCCAACAGCCTACAGCCTGGCGTCTTCGGCTCTCAGTTCAGTACTCTCTCCACCGCTACTGTCTGACCTTGACTTCTGCAGAGAGCCCTGCCTCTTCCCAATCTCACCTGCCTCTGTTGCTTGAAGTGTCATAGCCAGGAGGATGAGAGCAGCCAGGAGAGGGGTCTGCAGGCTGGCCATCGTTTTGACCTGTATCCCAGCTCAGGTGTCTACAATCGCCAAAGGACAGAGAGGTCTGGTATTTAAATGCTTGCTACACCCACAAGCCTCAGACACTCTTAGTCACCCGTGAGGCCAGAGTCTCTGACATTCACATTATGAAAGAAGAACTCCCGCTTCCTTCAGAGAGGAGGAAATTCTCTGTGGCCAGTAGTCACTCAAAGGGGACCCCCACGCTCACCTCTCCCTGAGTCTCAAGAGATGTGAAATCCCCCTTGAGCTGGGCCTCTTGGAGGCCTGTGCTCCCTGGGGTCTGCTGTCTCTGTAGTCTTGGCCATGTCACTGGACGTCTCTGGGTCTCAGTTTACCCATCTGGAAATGGGGGAGATGTTTTCAGAGTCCCACCGACTTACCCCAGAGGTCGTTTGTAAATCGAGTGAGAATGGGGACAGGAGACAAACAGCCCCAAGCCCTCGCCTGGAACTGAGGCCCGTCTTGTCCCCTTGGTGACCTTCATCGTGGGTCTGTCTTCAAAGGGAGAAGCCTATGGACCCCTTGGCTTATTTTCTCTGCTGCATCGCCAGCGTCCTCCAGGGCTTCTCACAAGGTCTCAACTTGGGCCAGTTCATGGTCATTTACATTTCCAGGTTTCCTTGTGGCTCAGCTGGTAAAGAATCTGCCTACAATGCAGGAGACCTGGATTCGATCCCTGGGTTGGGAAGATCCCCTGGAGAAGGGAAAGGCTACCCACTCCAGTATTCGGGTCTGGAGAATTCAATGAATCACAGAGTCAGATTCGACGGAGTGACTTTCACTTTCTTTTTGTCCTTCTTTCCAGCTGTCTCTACCCTCTTCCTCAGCCACCCCCTTCTCAAACTACCACCATGTCCCACTGATTCTACTTCCTAAGTCTCTCTCAGATCTGTCCCCTTATCTCTGTCCCCATTGTCCCTGACCTGTCCTGGCCACCTACACCCCAGGCTCAGGTGCTGGCCTCTCATTCCCCACTCCACAATGCAGTGACCAGAGGGAGCAGCCCTGATGCCAAGTTCCATGCACCTGCTTCAAAACCCTGCTGCACCCCCGCTAAACCCATTCTCCTGATTGTGACCTTCAAGACCTCTATTCCAGACACGACCCTCCCCCCCAAACTGGTATCCCTCCCATGAGGAATCACATCGCTCTCCTCACAGTTCCTCAAAGAGGTCTGCGGCCTGCCCCTGGCCATGCATGCCCTTTCCACTTCCCTCCTGCATAAACTCCCACTCGTGCATCAGGAGCCGTTTGAAATGTCAGCCTCTAGGTAAGCACACCCCCTCAGGACTTAAAATTCTCTGGGGTGACCTAGAACATGGACTCAAATGGATTACATCATATTTTCTCTTTCTTGGGCTCCTCCCAGAAGCCAAATTGATTCATCCCTTGGAAAGCAGGGTCTCCATTTATTTGCTTGGCAGTCCAGGGTCTCCCAAGATTGGGGTACATTGAGGGTGCTCAGAATACATCTAACGGAGGAGAAAAAAGGGACTTGCCAGTAAGTGGCTGAGCCAGCCTAGAGTTCAGGACTCAGCAGTACTCTACTTGTAAAGGGATCCAGCCATTCATTTATTCATCCATTCCACAAATCCTTATTGAGCCCTTGGTAGACAAAATAAAGAACCCCTCAAAATGTCCACACGTAATTCCCTAAACTTGTGAATATGTGACCTTAAATGGTAAAAAGGACTTTGCAGGTGTGTTTAAATTCAAGCCCTTCAAACAGAGAGACTTCCGGAATTATCTGGATGGACTCAATCCAATCTCAGCATCATTACAAGAAGGGCCAGTAAATGCGTCAGATACAGACAGGATAAGGAATGACATAAGCAGAAATTTACGTGATATGATGCTGTGAGCCCAGGAATGCAGGCAGCCTCGGGGAGGTGGAAAAGGCAAGGAAACAAATTCTCCCCTAGGGATTCCAGAAGGAAAACAGCCCTGCCAACCCCTTGATTTCATACCATTGAGACTGATTTAGGACTTCTGAGTTTCTAAACTGTGCATGGGTGCGTGCTCAGCTGCTTCAGTCGTGCCTGACTCTCTGCGACCCCACGGACTGTAGTCCACCAGGCCCCTCTATCCATGGGATTCTCCGGGCAAGAATACTGGAGTGGGTTGCTGGGCCCTCCTCCAAGGAATCTTCCCCATCCAGTGATCAAATCCATGTCTCCTGCATTGCTGCTGCTGCTGCTAAGTCGCTCCTGCATTGCAGGCAGATTCTTTACCCACTGAGCCACCTCTGAACATGCCACACGGGGCAACTAAGCCCGGGTGCTGCAACTGCTGAGCCTGAAACGAGAGAAGGCCCCGACTGCAACGAGAAGCCTGAGCACTGCAACTAGGGAGCAGCCCCCGCTGACAGCAACTAGAGAGAGCCTGCCTGCAGCAGTGGGGACCCAGCACAGCCAAAACTAAATGAAGAATTGAAAAAGTGAGTGTATTTAATGCCACTGAGCTGTATACTTAAAAAATGGTTACAATGGTAAATTTTACATTATGTATATATTATCAATTAAAAGGAAGAAAACAAAAGCATATGAAAAGATATTTCACATCTTATGTCATCAAGGAATTGCAAATTGAAGCAATGAGGAGATACCACTACACACCTATGAGAATGGCCAATGTCTGGGACAGTGACGACAGTGAGGATGTGGAGCAACATGAACCCACTCATTGCTGGTGCGATGTTAAACAGGACAGCCACTTCGAAAGTCTGGAGGTTTCCTACAAAACTAAGTATGCTTTTCCTGTCTGGTCCAATGATCACAATCCTTGGTATTTACCCAAAGGAAAACTGAAAAATTATGTCCTCACAAAAGCCTATAGTTTAGCAACTTTATTCCTAATTGTCCTTCAGTAGGTGAATGGATAAAACGTGGTACTTCAGACAATGGAATTATTATTCACTGCTAAAAAGAAAAGAGCTATCAAACTGTGAAAAGACACGGAGGAAACTTAGGTGCATATTACCGTTATTGTTGTTTAGTCGCTAAGTCATGTAGCCCACCAGGCAGCCCTGTCCATGGAATTTCCCAGACAAGAATACTGGAGTGGGTTGCCATTTCCTTTTCCAATGACTAGCTAAGTGAGAGAAGCCAATTTGAAAAGGCTAACTACTGTATGACTCCAACTATATGACCTTTTGGAAAAGGCAAAACAATGATAAAAAGATTAGTGGTTACCAGGGGTTAGAGGGAAGAAAAGATGAGTAAGTGGAGCGCAGAGGAGTGTTAGGGCAGTGAAAATACTCCATATAATACCATAACAATGGATACACATCGTTGTATTTTGGTCCATACCCATACACCACACACCAAGAGAGAATAAACCATAATATTATAAACTACAACCAGTCCATTCTGAAGGAGATCAGCCCTGGGATTTCTTTGGAAGGACTGATGCTAAGGCTCAAACTCCAGTACTTTGGCCACCTCATGCAAAGAGTTGACTCACTGGAAAAGACTCTGATGCTGGGAGGGAGTGGGGGCAGGAGGAGAAGGGGATGACAGAGGATGAGATGGCTGGATGGCATCACTGACTCAATGGACTTGAGTCTGAGTGAACTCTGGGAGTTGGTGATGGACAGGGAGGCCTGGCATGCTGCAGTTCATGGGGTCGCAAAGAGTCGGACGCGACTGCCTGAACTGAACTGAACTGATAGCCTTTGGTGGTTACAATGTGTCAAAGTAGGCTCATCAGTTGTCACAAATGCACACTCCGGAGGGGGATGTTAATAGCGAGGGAGCCATGCACGTGTGGCGGCAGGGAGTACACAGGAAATTTCTTTACCCTCCTCTCAGTGTTGCTGTGAACCTAAAACTACTTCAGACAATTGTCTTGAAAGAAAAAAGAAAGGTGTTACCCAGAGTCTAATCAAGCTCTAGCCCTGAATCCCATTTTATAAGAAATACAGGGTCTAGAGGAAGATGAATGATCCCACGAGAAGGCAGATAACTCCAGAAGGTGGGACCTTCCAGGCCTCCTAAAAGAAAGCTGTCCGGGGATCAACACATAGTCAATGTTCTGATTTTACAACATGTGGATCAGGGACATTGAAGATTAAAAGTGATTTAAGAGATAGTCAAACGTGTACAATATATAGACTAGTTGAATCCTTATTTTGAGAAACAGTTATAAAAGATCTTTTCAGGATAAACGGAAATTTATTTATTTTTCTTTTTTCTTTTATTTTTAAAATTTTATTTTTAATCAGAGGATAATTGGTTAACAGTGTTGTGTTAGTTTCTGCTGTACAACCACATGAATCAGCCATATGTATACATATATCCCTGGTGGCTCAGAGCTTAAAGCGTCTGCCCCCAGTGCGGGAGACCCAGGTTCGATACCTGGGTCGGGAAGATCCCCTGGAGAAGGAAATGGTAACCCACTCCAGTATTCTTGCCTGGAGAATCCCATGGACGGAGGAGCCTGGTGGCCTACAGTCCACGGGGTCGCAAGAGTCGGACACGACTGAGCGACTTCACCTTCACCTTCAAACATATATCCAGGCATCCCCGGTGGCTCAGCAGTAAAGAATCCACCTGCAATGCAGGAGACATAGGAGATGTGGGTTCCATCCCTGGGTCGGGAAGATCCCCTGGAGAAGGAAATGGTAACCCACTCCAGTATTCTTGCCTGGAGAATCCCATGGACGGAGGAGCCTGGTGGCCTACAGTCCACGGGGTCGCAAGAGTCGGACACGACTGAGCGACTTCACCTTCACCTTCAAACATATATCCAGGCATCCCCGGTGGCTCAGCAGTAAAGAATCCACCTGCAATGCAGGAGACATAGGAGATGTGGGTTCCATCCCTGGGTCGGGAAGATCCCCTGGAGAAGGAAATGGTAACCCACTCCAGTATTCTTGCCTGGAGAATCCCATGGACGGAGGAGCCTGGTGGCCTACAGTCCACGGGGTCGCAAGAGTCGGACACAACTGAGCGACTTCACCTTCACCTTCAAACATATATCCAGGCATCCCCGGTGGCTCAGCAGTAAAGAATCCACCTGCAATGCAGGAGACATAGGAGATGTGGGTTCCATCCCTGGGTCAGGAAGAGCCCCTGGAGGAGGAGATGGCAACCCACTCCATTATTCTTGCCTGGAGAATCCCATGGACAGAGGAGCCTGGCAGGAAGTGGTCCATGGATTCGCAAAGAGTCGACACAGCTGAAGTGACTAAGCACACAGGAATACACAGATCCCCTCCCTCGTAAGCCTCCTCCCCACCTCACCCCCATCATACCCGTCTAGGTTACCATAGAGCTCCGGGCTAAGCTCCCTGAAACCAGGAAATTTAAATGTAATATGACATTAGGGCTTTACTGTTGATTTGCTTAGGTATGATAAAGACTTTAAAGGTGTGTAGGAGGATGTCCTTGTTTTAAAGAGATGCACCTGAAGTTTTTAGGGGTGAAATTCATGATGTTTTACTTTCAAAGAGTTCAGTTCAGGTGAGGTATTCATGTATATGAGTACATATTGATGTGTGTATATAGACAGACATGTGTGTGTATATGTATGTGCGTATATGCATATGTATGTATGTACTGCACATATATATAGGTGCAAGTGCATACAAGTGTGTAATACCTACATCTGTGTGTTGTATACATATACATGTAAGCATGGACACTTGGTATGTGTGTGTACGCATGCATAGGTATGTGCAAATGTGTGTTACATGTGTGTGTATGCATATACCTGTACGATATCCCAGGGAAAGCAAACACAGCTGGATGTTAACCATGTTACAGTGAGGTGGTAGATACACTGGTGATCCTTAAACTGCTCTAACAACTTTCCTGAGCATTTTAAATGTTTCATAACAAAACATGGGGAGAAAAGAAGAAATATTTTTTAGATGTGGAAGTGATCTTGTGAAAAATGGACCGTCACTGGAGGGAGAGACACAGAACTGGTCTAATGGCTTTTCATCTGAACTTGGGGTTTCCTTCCACAGGGCCTCAGGGTGTGGGCTCAGGGGTTGCCCCCTGGAGAGCACCTTTGTCCCCAGCAGAGTCAGGGCCCCCAGCCTTTCCTGCTGACTCAGCCTCTGCTCCCCAGTACCCCATTTCCCAGGGGTTCGGAAAGAGGGTGAGCCTCACCTGCGCCAGCCGGCCTGCGCTCCCCCAGCCTGCTCCGCCTGTGCAGGAGGAGAGGCAGGCACTGCACTCACGGAGCCCTGAGTTCACAGACAGGGCTCAGGGGACCAGCTGTTAGAAAAAGGCAAGGGGAGTTTCTCTCGGGCTGAAGGTGGGGAATCCCCGGCAGTTACCAAGGAAGGGGATGCTGTCCCTCTTCATGTGGAGAGCTGCCCTGTGCTTCTGTCCTTCCGCAATGCTGGCAATGCATGGGAGGCTCCCAGATCAAACTCTCCTTTCCCCAGGTGTCCTTCTTCTTCTGTGTAAATTATTTTTTCCTTATTAAAAAAAATATATAAAAGTGGAAACCACCCATGTCCATCAGTGGATGAATGGAAACACACACACACAATGGAATATTACTCACCTGGAAAAGGAAGGAAATTGTGACCTGTGCTACAACATGGATAAACCTTGAAGACATTAATGCTAGGTGAAATAAGCCAGTCACAAAAAGACACGTGCTGGAGGATTCCTAGAGGTATCTATGAGGTACCTAGAGGTGGTCAAATCCATAGGCACAAAAAGAAGAATGGTGATTACCAGGGGCTGGAGGAGGAGGGAATGGCGAGTTATTATTTGATGGGATAGAGCTTCTCTTTGGGAAGATGAAAAAGTTCTAGAGGTGGAATGCGGAGACAGTAGCACAATGCAAATGAGCTTAATGCCGCTGAACTGCACACCTTAAAATGATTTAAAGCTTTAAAATGACTTAAAGCTTATGCTAAACTGCTGTTTATTTGCAGAGTTGTTCTGGACTCTTGTGACCCCATGGACTGTAGCCTTCCAGGCTCCTCTGTTCATGGGATTCTCTAGGCAAGAATACTGGAGTGAGTTGCCATTTCCTTCTCCAGGGGATCTTCCCAACCCAGGGGTCGAACTTTCTTCTGCTTGGCAGGCAGATTCTTTACCACTGTGTCATCTGGGAAACCCCTATGTGTATATTACCACTACAAAAATATAGTTATATGTAAATATGTATTTACACAAATACTTAGCTTACATCTGAAAAGATATACAAACGAGTCATCACGTGAGCTGCCCCTAAGGATGGACCTGGGCTAGTGGATGGGGCAGCTGTTTAGAGGAGGAAAGGTTTGCTTTCCACCAAATACCCTTTTGAATGATTTGAAGTGTTTTCCATATGCATGACTGACCTATTCAGAAAGAAAAAAGTTTTAATTCATGCAGCCAAAAAAAAAAGAAAAAGGGTAGGCTGAAAAGCCATTTTCTCACCTCTGACTTCCCCTCCACATTTCATTTCCTTTTCTCAGAAGCAAACAAGCTTGCTGATTTCTTATTTGTCCTTCAAAAACAGTCTATGTAAGCATATATACAAAGGCATTTCTTTGAAAGAAATGGGAGAAAGGCCTAAATAAGGAAGGGAGGAAGGGTGGGAAGGAGGGCAGCATATGTGCGTGTTATGTCCTCAGTCATGTCCATCTCTTTGTGACCCCGTGGACTGTAGCCCTCCAGGCTCCTCTGTCCATGGGAGTCTCCAGGCAAGAATACTGGAGTGGGTTGCCATGCCCTCCTCCAGGGGATCTTCCCGACCCAGGGATCGAACTTATGTCTTTTACGTCTCCTGCATTGGCAGGCCTCTTCTTTACCACTAATACTGTTCTGTTCCTTGCTTCTCTCACCTGAAATGCATCTTGGAAAAGTCCCTATCAGTAGTCTAGATCAGCCTCGTTCTTTCCAGTGGCAATCTGGTTTTTTCTGTATGGATCTACCAAAATTAATATAGCTGGTCTGCTTATTGATGGACGTTTTGGGGGTTTTCCAGTCTTTTGCATTTACATGCTGTTTGCTGTTCATGAGGGGGAACACATCTGGTGGATAAATTCCTAGAAGTAGTGTCTGGACTTTTGCTTCCACTGAGAGGCAAAGAGAAAGTCCCTGCCCTGAGGAGCTGCTGCCTCGGAGCTTCCTCTTTTCAGCAAAGCTGGAGGGGCCCTGGAGAGGGCTCCTCATGGGGCTCTGAGGACCACTCCAGGCTTCTGATTTCTGAGTGGCTGGGATCCCCACCCTGAAATTTTCTGGGGGAAACAGCCTGTCATCCATTTACATGGCAGGGAGGATATGAGCACCCCCAGATTGTCCCACAAATAGAAGGAAGGATATGCATGTTTATCTGAGGGCCTGGGGCAGCAGGTGGACAAGCCTGGGCCTTTGTGAGCAGAGAAAATTGATCAAGAGCCTAGCCAAGATGTGGCTGAGTCCAGAACTCCACCTGGGCCAGACAAGTGGACTGGGAAGCAAGAGGGAAATGGAGAAGGAAGGGTGAGGAAGAAGAAGTAAAAGATTTGGGGATTAATTGGCACAGTGGCAACCACTACAGTAATAAGAGGAGGAAGGAGGAGGAGGAGGAAGAAGGAGGAAAAGGAGAAAAAAAGATGAAGACAGCCCATCGGTACTCACTGAGTGCCAGATGCACCGAACCTTGTGTTTTATACCAACTGTCTCATCGTCCCCCCGCTGAGAAGGGGCCACCATCCTCACCCCCAGTTCTCAGATAAGGAACCTGAGACTCAGAGTCCACAGCCAGTGAGTGGTGAGGCCTGAATTTACACTCAGGTCTGATGCCAGAGTCTAGGTGCATTCTAATCACTCATTTCTGTAGCCAGACTAGGACCGAAGGCACCAGTGAGAGTAATGAGCCCCGTTAGGAGGGCTCAGATGGACTGAGAGTCCATCTCAGGCCAGCGCAGCCAGGGTTACCGTAAGCGCCCTAAGATGAGGAACCAAGGCTTAAAGAATGGAAGCCTGCTGCTAGGGCTGCATGGAGTCTGGCTTTGATCCTTTCTGTTGCTGCGGTTGTTCAATCTCCACGTTGTGTCCAACTCGTAGCGACCCCATGGACCACAGCACACCAGGCCTCCCTGTCCCTCACCATCTCCCGGAGTCTGCCCAAGTCCGTGTCCACTGAAGCGGTGATGCCGTCCAAGCACCTGTCTTCTGTCACCCTAAGTTTTTTTATTTTGTTTTTTGAGATATAATTTATGTACTCTGAAATTCACCCTTTTAAAGCGTATAAAGGATATACAATTCAGTGGTTTTTTAATATATTCACAAGGTATGTATCCATTTCCATTAATTCCAAAACATTTTCATCACCTCAAAAAGAAGCACAGTGCCCATTAGCAGTCCCTCTCCATTTTGCCCTCTCCCCAGACCCTGCTTTCTGTCTCTATGAGTCTGTCTTTTATGGACATTTCATATAAATGAAATCAGGCAATAGGTGGCATTTTGTGTGTTTCATTTTAAGTTCTCAAGTTGCATCCATGTTGTGGCATTATCAGCACTTTATTCTTTTTATGACTAAATAATATTTCCTTATGGATATAACATATTCTGTTTATCCATTTGAATCCTTTCTATTTTGGGGCTGTTATGAATAATGCTGCTATAAACATCTGTGTACAGGCTTTCGTATAAATCTATGTCATATGCGTGTCTAAGCAGGAGAAGAATTTCTGGCTCACATAGTAATTTTATGCTTAACTTTCTGGGGACCTGCCAGAGGGGCCTGGTGGGCGACTGTACATGAGGTCGAGAAAGAGTCAGACACGACTTAGTGACTACCCAGCAGCAACAGCAGAGTGTTTCCGAGGGGGATCTAACATTTTACACTCCCACCAACAATGTGTGAGGCTTCCAATTTTTCAGTTTTCTTGTGAACTCTTGTTATCATCTTCCCGTTTGGTTACAGCCATCCTGATGGGTGTGAAGTGGTATATCATTGTGATTTCAATTCACATTTTTCCTAATGACTAATGATGCTGAGTATCTGATCATGTGAATATTGGCTATTTGTATATCTTCTTTGGAAAAATGTTTATTCATACCCTTTGCCCAGTTTTAAATTGGGTTGCTTATATTTTTGTTGTTGAGTTGTAACAGTTTTTTATGTATCCTAATATTTGATCTTTATTTTCTTCCATTCTTTGGCTTGTCTTTTCACTTTATTGATAGTGCCCTTTGGAGCACAAAAGTTTTAAATTTTGATGATACTAATTTATTTTTTATTTGGTTGCTTATAACAAAGAAAGAGTCATATCTAAGAAACCATTACCTAATCCAAGGGCATGAAGACTTAGCCTTATGTTTCCTTCTTGGTACTTTTAGCTCTTACATTTCCATCTTTGTTTCATTTGGGGGTGATTTTTGTATGTGATATGAAGTAGGGGTCCAGCTACATTCATTTGCATGTGGCTATCCAGTCCCAGCATTCCTTGCTGGAAAGAATCTTCTCTCTTCATTGACTTATCTTGGCACGCTTGTCATAAACCAATTGCCCCTAAATGTATGCTGTCATTTCTGGACTCTCAGTTCTAATCCATTGATCTGTATGCCCATCCTTGTGCCAATAATACTCTTCTAGGACTACCATATTTTCTAATAATATTCTCAGAGGTTTTTTTTTTTAACTTTCAAATGAAATATTTCAAACATAGATAAAATTAAAATAATTTTGGGAACCTACAACCTAGATTTAATAGCAGTTGATATTTTGCTGTGTTTTGGTTCACTTTTTTTTTTTTTTCCATTAAGAAGTAAAATAGTTCAGGGCTTCCCTGGTGGCTCAATGACAAAGAATCCACCTGCCAATGCAGGAGTCACGGGTTCAAGCCCTGATCCGGGAAGATCGCACATGCCGCAGAGCAACTAAGCCTGTGTGCCCTAACTATTGAGCCTGTGCTCTAGAGCCCAGGAACTGCACCTACTGAGCCCTCAAGCTTCCACTGCTGAAGTCCACGCACTCCACAATCAGCCACCGCTTCTAAAGAGCAGCCCCAGCTCGCCACAACCAGAGAAACGCAAGCACAGCAAGGACGACCCAGCAGAGCCTCTGCTGCTGCTGCTGCTGCTGCTGAGTCGCTTCAGTCGTGTCCGACTCTGTGCGACCCCATAGACGGCAGCCCACCAGGCTCCCCTGCCTCTGGGGTTCTCCAGGCAAGAGCACTGGAGTGGGTTGCCATTTCCTTCTCCAGTGCATGAAAGTGAAAAGTCAAAGTGAAGTCGCTCCGTTGTGTCCGACCCTTAGCGACCCCGTGGACTGCAGCCTACCAGGCTCCTCTGTCCATGGGATTTTCCAGGCAAGGGTACTGGAGTGGGGTGCCATTGCCTTCTCCAGCAGAGCCTATAAATAAACAAATAAAATTATTCTTTAAAAGGAAATAAAATAGTTTAGATATAACCAAAGTTATCTTATTCCTAATAGCCCCAGCCATTTCCCCTCCCTCTGTCTCCACGGGTAACCACAAACCACCACTCTGAAGTTGCTGGGGTTCCTTTCTGAGGATGCCATTATCCTTTTATAGCCTTTTATTATGGTACTATTTTGGGGTCTTAATATTTTATGCAAGCAGCATCATACTGAATGTAACCTTTTACAACTGGCCTATTTCACTCAAGCTTATGTTTGTGAGCTTTTTTCATGTTGATCCACATGGATCTAGCACATTCATTTTCACTGTTGTATACAGCAAGTCGAAACAGAACCAATCTATTGCTTGTTTAATCCAGTCCCCTGGCAGTGGACATTTAGGTTTTTTCCAGATGTTGACTATTACTGAGAGTTCTGTAATGAGTGGACATCCTTGCCGGTGTCTTCCTGTTCTCTTCACCTTTTCGCTCACTTTTTGCTCTAAGCTGGGTTCTCCCCTGAGGACTCTGCTTCCCCTGTAGCCTTCTTAGCAAGCCATGGTTCTCTCCCTGAGGACCGCATACCACATGACTGGCATGGGAGAGGATCCTCTTCACTCCTCATAGATCCTTCCAAGCCAGCCTTTCTTCCCATCTTCTCCATAAAACTCCCAGATTCTTTGACACGCAGGTCAGCAGCCTCTCCATCCATTACTCACCCTTTGTTGCAGCCTTGTATACCTCTAGTCACTTCCCGTCCCACAGATAACACTAGCTACCAGCTCATCGTCATTCCCTCCAGCATGATCCTGTCATAGTCATGATGATTTCAACAGCTAGCCTCTCAGTCCCATGACCTTCTCTGCTCCAATAAGCTGATCTTCCACCTACTTCAGCCCCTTACTCCTAAGATACATGTTGCCCATATCATTACCAGTAACTGCAGTTGTATAATTTCAGTTTCCAATACCCCACTCTCCAACTACCGTCACCTCTCAGCCCAGATCATCAGCTTGAATATTCAATTCCAACAATCCTTCCACCACACTCAGATCAGTCCCCTCTCTTTCCCTTGACCCTTGCTCTCCACTCAGGTCTTTGCGTCTCTTGTTATTCAACTCAACTTCCTTGGTCTTTCATTTACAAACATCATTTACTCTCTTTCCCAAGTAACTTCAACTATCTGCTGCCCATTCTTGCTACACCCTAGCAAATCCATGACTGCACGGAGACAACTCTTCACTCGCTGCACTTGCACCCGTGTAGCTGAACGAGGCTGGAGAAAAGCACCCAGTCATGCTAACCAAAAATTCAAGCTCACTAATCTCCCACGGTCCTTCCATTCTGCCCCCAGAGTCCTGCTGTATATTCCTGGCTTGCTTGCTTTTGCATCCTCCTAGACTATTTCATCCTTTCTTCCTTCACTCAAACCTTTAATCCCTCCTCCCTGATCCCCACTCTCAACTGATGACCCTGATTCCTATTTTCCTGAGAAAAGGGAAGTTATCTGAAGAGCACACCCACCTGCAGCTACTGCTTCTACCCATGGATTTCCATCTTCCTTGCTTCTGACTAACCCCCTCTCCTACTCAAGGACATTACTCCTCAGTTCTCCCATTCTTTCCCGCATCATCAATTTCCCCCTCTCTACTGTATCTTGCTCATCTGAATGCAACGTACCGTTACTTCCTGCATCTTAAGAAAACAGTGCCTTGACCCCACATCTGCCTCAAAATACTGTCCATTTATAGCAACACTCAAAAGAAGAGTCTATCCTTGCAGTTTCCAAGTCCCCTTTCCTTGCCTCTCTATTCCCATGCTGATTCCAAAGATTTCTTTGGCATTCCCTGTGATGGAAGATTCATGAGAGAAGATCCACTTCAGAGAGGGGAGGAGGAGAAGAAACTCTGGAGCACATTGTATTTCAAAGGTGTTGACAGAGGTAAAAGAAGATATTTTTGGTCTATGTAGGATGTAGAAATTGTTAAACACATGAAGGATATAAAATGTCTTTCGTGGTTTTAAAAACTATTGGAATTAGGTAAACTAACATGTATTAGATGATGGAATACTAGATGTGGTAACAAACAACCCCCAAATTATATAATGGCTCAGATATGATTAAAAGTTGACTTCCCACCTTGTGAAGTCCAAAATAGGTGTTCCTGATTAATGGGCAGCTCTTCTCCAAGTGGGGGCAGGTGACTCAGTGGTAAAGAATCTGCCTGCCAATGCAGGAGACATAGGTTTGATCCCTGGGTCAGGAAGATCCCCTGGAAAAGGAAACGGCAACCCACTCCAGTATTCTTGCCTAGGAAATCCCATGGACAGAGGAGCTTAGCAGGCTACAGTCCATGGGGTCCCAAAGAGTCGGATGAGACTAAATAACAACTTCTCCAAGTGATGATTCAGGACCCAGGCTCCTTTCATCTGTGCTTCTACTGTAGTTAATGGAGTACTGTGCTGACCTGCAGGAAGCCAAAGAAGGGAAGACAGAGCAGGGAATGAAGCACGGGAGGCTTTTATGTCCAGACCTGGAAGTTGGGGTGCATCTGCTCTGCTCACATTCCAGTGACCAGAATTCAGACACATGGCCTTGCTTAACCACAAGGAAGGCTGAGAAATTCTCTACCTGACTGCCCAAGAAGGAAAGAAAACAGGCTTGATGAAGAGCCAGCCAGTCTTTGCAAATAATGGAAGTCCTCCAAGGACTTCCAATGAGCAGGCAAGAAGAAGATGATTCATCCTCCAGCATCTTATCCTGAATGAACAGCTTGCTCTAGCCTGGATTCAGAGAGCAAGTTCCATTGTAAAACCACATTTGTTTTTTTCTGGGAAGAAATCCCTTAGAAAAGCAAACAATTCTAACATTCTATTTATCTCTCCTGACATTTGATATGTTTAATGGGTTTCCAAATATGGTGTTTCAGTGTTGCATAAAAACAAGAGGCACCTTAAAGCCTGTAGGGTGTGACTAGCGTGGCCGTACCCGAAGTCTAGGACTATGGCATAGCTCCACTTCCAAGTGCAGCGAGAGCTTGGCTAACAAACTTCACACTCCTGGGACTCAGGCTCCAATTCTGTGGAACAAGTAACCCTTGCAATTCCCTTTGCTGGGGAATCAAAGACTTGCTCATTCTCTGCTCGCAGTGATCTTTACAAGAGCCCTTTGGAGCTGAAAGGGCATGAACGGTTATTGCTTATTTCACAGCTGGGGAAAGTCTGAGCTGGAGAGGTGACATGCCTGACTCAGGGAAATCCCACTTCACAGTCCCCAGGCAAGAGGTGGTGACTTAAGTTATGAGAGGAGGTGACATCAGAAGAGGGAAGCAGAAAAGCATGAGGAATGGTGTGGAAGGAGGAATGAAGAAAACCCACGAAAGTACATCTCCAAGCTTGAGGTTCTTTCCATACTGCCTCCTAAGCCTCACTTTCTTGTGATTTGTTGTCTGTGATGCCTGGTGATCTAGTCAAAGAGGGAGGACTATAGAGAAGTAGAGTGGGAACTCAGGGCATCTAGAATCCGCAGGAGCCTTCAGATAGGAGCAGGATGTAGATCACTATTGCTCCCGTGGTCAAAAGCTGCCTGTTTGAGGAAAGGATCCTAAAGGAGGAACCATGAAGTAAAGGAACCCTGCTTTTGCATCCTTTTATTCTGAGCTCCAGGGAGTTGCTGCTCAGGGATGCTGTATCTTCCGCCTAAGCCTGTACCTCTTATCTGAAGAGGGAAGATGATTAAAAAAAAAAAAAAAAGTGACAAAACATTAACCGTGAATCAAGGTGATGGGAATATAGAAATTCTTTATACTACTTTTGCAAGATTGCTATAAGTTTAAAATCACTTCAAAAGCAAAATCAGAGGATTATAAGCACCTAGAAGCCCCCTTATGCTCTGTTCCAATCAGTACTCCCTCAAGGGATGCCCCCATTCTGACTCCTAATATCTAAACCAGTTTTTCTGTTTGAATCATGTAGAAATCATAATTTTGTGTCTGACTTCTTTCTTTCAAAACTGTGTTGATGGGGGACTTCCCAGGTGGTCCAGAGGTTGAGACCCCCAGCTTCCACTGCGGAGGGAGGGGGGAGTGCATATTCGATCCTTGATCAGGGAAGCCCCTCGTGCCACATGTTGAGGCAAAAAAAAAAAAAAGGTGTGAATGAGATTCAGCTATGCTGTTTGTTTGTTTTCAGTTCACTCATTCTCATTTCCCTCTAGCATTCCACTGTAAGAATTCATCATATAGGGGTGGGATTTCCAGAATGACTGAGAACCTCTGAAAACACTCACTCCAAAAGATCAATGGTAAAGCTAGGCAAAATAGCCAAAAGCAATCATTTGAAAACTGGATATTTATCAAAATCATCCATGGTAGGCAGAATAATGACCTAATAAAGATGTTCATGTCCTAATCCCCAGAAACTCTGAATACATTGTTACACGGCAAAGGGGAATTAAGATTGCAGATGGAATTAAGTTTGTTAATTAGCTGATCATAAGATAAAGCCCTTCCTTCATTGGAAGGACTGATGCTGAAGCTGAAGCTCCAATACTTTGGCCACCTGATGGGAAGAACTGACTCATTGAAAAAGACCCTGATGCTGGGAAAGATTGAAAGCAGGAGGAGAAGGGGACGACAGAGGATGAGATGGTTGGATGGCATCACCAACTCAACAGGCATGAGTTTGAGCAAGCTCCGGGAGTTGGTGATGGACAGGGAGGCCTGGCGTGCTGCAGTCCAAGGGGTCACAAAGAGTTGGACACAACTGAGTGACTGAAGTGAATTGAACTGACTGATAAGATAAATGCGGGCGTCTCTAGAAGCCAGAAAAGGTAAAGAAATGCATTCTCCTCCAGGGACGGGGGAGGCTGGTGGGCTGCCATCTATGGGGTCGCACAAAGTCGGACACGACTGAAGCGACTTAGCAGCAGTAGCAGCTAGGTCTCCAGAAGAAAGTAGCCCTGTTGATACCTTGGTTTTCTTTTATTTTTTTTTCCCAAGGATATTTATTTACTTATTTGGCTGCATTGGGTCTTAGTTGTGGCACTCAAGATCTTTGTTGCATCACGAGGAATGTTCTGTTGTGGAGCTCAGATTCTCTAGTTGTAGCTCAAGGGTTTAGTTACTCTGAGGCAAAGGGGATTTGGTTTCCCAGTCAGGGATCAAACCCATGTCCCCTGCATTAGAAGGCAGATTCTTAACCACTGAACCACCAGAGAAGTCCCATTTTGATTTTAATGAGACCTATTTTATATTTCCGACCCATAGAACTATAAGGTAATATATTTTTCTAATTTTAAGCCACAAAGTTTGAGATAATTTGATATAGAAGCAACAGAAAACTAATATAGCATACAAGAAATTGAGAAACATTTACTTAAGAAAATCAACTAAACTTCAGTTAGGAGCGTTTACGTCTGCGGTGTTCAGCCTGAGGCTATGTCCATATTTCTCCTCCCTCAGCTTCATGATATATTAATAGAAGGTCTATCAAAGTGGTGGTAAAGAGGTGACTGTATTGGAGCAGAGTGCAGAAAATTCCATACCCAGAGGCATTATCAAAAACAATAGTGATCTCACTGTCATACAATTAGAGACAAATATCAAAGTTAGTCTAAGGTCTCTGTACTGGTTAGGAAAAGCAGTAGACCAACAGGTCAGCCAGAAGTTTTAACAGGGATATCTGGAGAACAAGACAGCCAAAGTTCTCAGTAAGATTCTACTGGCGGGCGATGTGCATACGAAAGACTGCACAAATCTCAGGGGATACTGGAGAAGATTAGAGCGAGCTACTCAGCATGAGCCTTGAAAACACAGGAATTAAAATCAGGAATAAACTTGTAAACTAGCTATACCCTGCATATATACCTCAAAACACAAATAGATCATTTAGCAAATGGTAGAAGTCTTATTGGCTCAAGAGATTTAAGCACAACTTATGGCCAATCATTGGATAACCATCAAAGAATGCTGACCCAGAGGCAACCCCTACTGGGTTTATAAAAACAAGAATAAAAAATAACTGAGCAGAGACATCAGCAGCCACATGCTTGGAGGAAACAAAATCCATAAAATTAGTCCAGAGAAGTCACCCCCCCCAAAAAAGAAAAGAAACTAACAAAAAACAGACAACAATAAACAGCCCCAGTGATGGGGAAGGGGTAAGAGAAACCAGAGTTGCTGCAATGTATGATCTCAAACAGTCAGCTGTCAACAGAAAGAGTTACAAGAGAGGCAAAGGAAAAAATGGGACTCCTGCATAACAAACGAAACAGTCAACAGAAACTGTCTTTGGGGGATCCAAATGCTAGAAGACAAAGTCCTCAAAGGAGCTATTATAAACATATTCAAAGAACTGAAAGATCAAGCTTAAACAAAGGAAAGTATGCTGACAAAGATTTATCAAGTAGGAAATAATAACGAAGACAAAGAAATTATTTATTTATTTTATTTTTGGTTGTGCTGGGTCTTCATTGCTGCATGCCGGCTTTCTTTAGCTGCTGTGAGCAGGGACTACTCTTTGCTGGGGAAGGTAGGTTTCTCATTGCGGTGGTTTCTCCAATTAAAACAGAGTTTGGAGAGTGGATTTTTAAAAGTATGATCGCACTATATTATGTCTACAAGAGATATACTTTCTAGCCAAAGATACAGATATTTTGAAAGTAAAAGGATAAAAAAGATATAAAACGCAAAAGAGATATGAATGTTAAAAAGAGCTAGGGTATCTATGTTGCTGCTGCTGCTAAGTCGCTTCAGTCGTGTCCTACTCTGTGCGACCTCATAGACGGCAGCCCACCAGGCTCCCCCGTCCCTGGGATTCTCTAGGCAAGAACACTGGAGTGGGTTGCCATTTCCTTCTCCAAGGCATGAAAGTGAAAAGTCAAAGTGAAGTCGCTCAGTCGTGTCTGATTCTTAGCGACCCCGTGGACTGCAGCCTACCAGGCTCCTCTGTCCGTGGGATTTTCCAGGCAAGAATACTGGAGGGGGGTGCCATTGCCTTCTCCAGGGTATCTATAATTCAGGTAAAGTAGACTTTGAGGCAGAATTTGTTACTAAAGTCAAATAAGAGTATTTTATAGTGATAAAAGGGTCAATCAATCAGGAGGACAATCATTATAAACATATACTCACCTAACAGTATTTCAAAATACACAGATCAAAAATTGACAGAATCCAAGGGATAATTCAACAATAATAGAGACTTCAATGTCCCATTTTCAGTAATTAATATAAACAGGTAGAAGATCAATAAGAATATAGAAGACCTGAACAACACTATAAAATAACTGAAACTTACAGACATCTATAGAACATTCTACCCAACAACAGGAGGATAAAGATTCTTCTCAAGTGTATGTAGAACATTCTTCAGGATACCATATGTTAAGCCATAAGACAAGCCTCAACAAATTTTAAAAGACTGAAATGATCCAGAGTATGTTTTCCAACCACCATTAAATATAATGCCAGAAGGAATTTTTGGAAATTCAGAAACTTAAAATTTAAACAACAAATTCCTAAATAACCAGTGAGTAAAAAAGAAATCACAAGAGGAAATTAGAAAATACCTTGAGTTGAATAAAAACAAAAGCACGAAACATCAAAACTCAGGTGAACTTCCCTGGCGGTCCAGTGGTTAAGAGTTCACCTGCCAATGCAGGGACGGGGGTTCGGTCTCTGGGCTGGGAAGGTTTCACATTCCTCTGGGCAGCTAAACCCATGTGCCACAGCTGCCGAAGCCCCCACTCCACAAGGCAATGAGAAGTTTATGCACCATAACTAGAGAGTAGCCCTCACTGGCCACAACTAGAGAAAGCCTGAAGACCCACCACAGCCAAAAGGAAATAAAGAAATACTAAAATGTTTACAAAGAAACTTAGAGAATACTGCTGAAACAGTGCATAGAGGGAAATTTAAAGCTGTAAATGCCTATTTTTGAAATGGAGAACGATCTCGTCAATAACCTAAACTTACATCATGAGAAACTGATTTTAAAAAAGAGAAAACTAAATCCAAAGCAAGCTGCAGGAATGAAATAACATAGATCAAAGAGGAGATAAATAGAAAACAACAGAGAAAATCAATGAAACCAAAGGCTGGCTCTTTGAAAATATTAACAAAAGTGACAGACCTTTAGCCAGACTGACCAAGGAGAAAAGAGAAGACATGAATTAACAAAATCAGGAATGAAACAGGAGATACTCCTGCCTAGAAAACACAGTTAGCAATTGTATGACAATAAATCAGATAACCTAGGTGAAACGGACAAATTCCTAGAAAGACACAAACTGCCAAAACTGACTAAGAAAGAAATAGAAAGTCCAAATGGATAAATAACAGCAAGCCAAAAGACTGGGTTAGTAATCAAAATGTTTCCCACAAAGAAAAAGAGGCCTGCCCCAGGTAGCTTCAGTGGTGAATTCTGACAAAAGTTTAAGGAACATTGAACACCAGTCCTCAAATTTTCCAAAAATAGAAGGGAATACTTCCCAATTTATTCTATTGAGATAGTCTGGGACTTGGGACCTGGCATCCGGGGTCCTTCCCTGGAGTGCTTGCACCTAGACAAATGCCTCCTGGAGCAACAGAATACCAAGAAACAAGAAGGGGCTAAAAATAACTGCATGCATGTGCAAGGAGGGCAAATTATGTATAAGACACAAAAAAGCCAAAGACCAACTGCCATTTCTGAGGTGCAGGAGCGAAAGCAGGGTACCGCACATGCCCCTGCACACAGCACCACCGAGAGAGCACGCCTAAGCCATCCCTGATGACCACTGATCACCCCACCACCCCCACCCCGTTTAAGGAGTCAGCCCGCCCTCCTCAGACGGCAGGCAAGGACACTTGTTCCTTGTTTTCACTCCCTTGTGCTACAGCCTATAAATCCTTGCCTGCATTTCTCGTCTGGCCTCCTACCAATCTCCACCGACTGAAGAGTTCAAGTACCCGGGTCAGTAACAAAGTGAAGCCAGTACTGAGCTTGTGTGTGCTCAGTTGTGTCTGACTCATTGTGATCCCATGAAGTGTAGCCCGCCAGGCTCCTCTGTCCACGGGATTACGCAGGCAAGAATATTGGAGTGGGCGGCCATTTCCTCCTCCAGGGATCCTCCCAACCCAGGGATCGAACTCACATCTCCTCAGTCTCTGGCTTTGCAGGTGTATTCTTTACCACCAAGTTACCTGGGAAGCCAGAAGCCAATATTACTCTGATACTAAAACCGGAAAGACAGAGCACACCCCAAAAAATTAAGGAATAAATAAAACTAAGAAAACCACGTCCCTTATGAATCTAAACGCAAAAAAATCCTAACGTGAAAAAAAATTAGCCAACCAAATTCAGCAAAACACAAAATGAGTTAACCATGATCAAGTGGAATTTACGTCAGGGATACGTGGTTAGTTTAACATACAAAAGCAATCAATGCAATATACCACATTAACAGAATAAAGAACAAAAACCACATAATCATCTCAATAGATCCAGAAAGGGAATTTGACAACATTCCACACCCTTTAATAACAAAAAATTACTCAACAAACTAAAAACGGAAGGGAACTTCCTGGGTCTGATAAAGGGCAACGATGAAAAACCCACAGCCAACACACACTTATGGTGAAAAACCGAATGCCTTCCCCCTGAGATTTGGAACAAGACAAGGATATTTCTTGTCAAGAAATTAAGCAACAAAGAGAAATAAGAGGCACTCATACTGGAAGGGAAGAAGTAAACATAATCATATATACAAAAAATTCTAAGGGGATTACAAAAACACCCAAAACAAATAAAACTACAAAACCGTAGCAGAAACAGTAGTAATCCTGTTGACTTCAGTGTGGAAGATCAGTATACGAAAATCACCTGTATTTCCATATGCTAATGAACAACCCACAAATGAACAATTCCATTCACAACTGTATCAAAAGAATAAAATATGCCAGAATAAATTTAACAAATACAGTGCAAGATTTCAAAAGTGAAAATTATATCTTTGCCAAGAGGGGTAGAAATCTAAATAGAGAGATATTCTAGGTCTATGGATTGGAAGGCTCATTATTTATGGGAAATTCTCTTCTATTTGATCAATAGATCTAACTCAGTCCTTATCAAAATTCAAGCAAGTCTGTTTCCTTTCCACACAGATTGACTATAGCTGCTTCTAAAGTTTATATTGAAAGGCAAAGGTCCTAGAATAACAAAAACAATCTTGAAAAAGAAAAACAAAGTTAGAGGACATAACCTTCCAATTTCAAAACTTGCTACAGCAATAAAGAGAGTGTGGAACTGAATAAGGATAGACATACAGATCAATGACACACAAGTGAGAGCCCAGAAATAAACTCTGACATTTACAATCAGTTGGTTTACAACCAAGGAGGCAAGAGGCAACTGGTTACCTACACAAAAAAAGAATGAAGCTGGACTCCCTACATCACACCATTCACTAAATTTAACTCAAAATGAATGAGACCTAAACGTAGAGTTAGAATTATAAGACCCTTAGGACAAAATCCTGGTGACCTTGGGTTAGGCAAATGTTTTGTCACCAGCAAAATCCACTGGGGTCCCAGAGAAAAATAAGAGAATTTAGGTGATAAGGTCTCATTTCTTTTGTGCTTAATTTAGTTTCCACTTGCCTGTAAATGGTCTTGCCCTTATCACAAAGGACTAGAGTTTCCACCACAGAATGGCTGTGCCCAAGACCTCCAGCTTGGCAAGGCTGTATGAAAAGCGTGAGCAGGGCACTTCAATTCGAGATGGTAGAGGAGGGGCATGTGCATAGACCCTTCACCTGGCACTGCAGTCCAGAGCGTGAGCAACACTCCTGTGCCAGACCCATAAGAACTGCCCCCTTCCGCACTTGACAAGAAACCTATAAGGCAGCCCCGCCCACAGCCTTTCAGTGGGAAAGGCAGCTGTGTACTCTAGAGTCAGGGCTTACACCTGTCCCTTCTTTGATCTGATCAAAGCCTAAAACATCCCTTTGCTTCTACTGGCACAAGAAACATGGGGAAGGAGAATCCTTGTTGGGGCTCTCCTTGGAAGGGGTGGTAACAGTTTCTTAGATACAACAGCAAAAGCCCAATCCACAAAATTAAAAATTAATTGAATTTCATCAAAATGTAAAACTATGAGTCACCATGAAGAAAATCTAATCACTGGAAGAAAATATTGGCCAATTACACATCTGCTTGAAGATGTGTATCCAAAATATAAAGAACACTTTATAGAATACCACTCAAGAACACAACACGTAGTCCAATTTTTAAAAACTGGCAAAGCAACAGAACAGATATTTCATTAAAAAAGCTATATGAGCATCCAATAAGCATATATTAAGATGTTCAATGGGGCTTACCCAGTGGCTCATTGGTAGAGAATCCACCTGCCAAGGCAGGAGAGATTGGGTTCCTGAGTCAGGAAGATTCCCTGGAAAAGGAAATGGCAACTCACTTCAATATTCTTGCCTGGGAAATCCCATGGACAGAGGAACATGGCAGGCTACAGTCCATGGGGTCAAAAAAGAGTCAGACACAGCTTAGTGACTAAGCAACAACAAGGTGTTCGGTAAATATCATCAGTCATTAGAGAAATATAAGCCACAATGAGATACTACTTCATACCACAAGAATGATGAAAATAAAAAAAAGACAGATAATAACAAGTGATAGCAAGGATGAAACTAGAGTCCTCAATAATTTGGAGGAAATGTAAAATGGTACATTCAGTTTAAAAAACAGTTTGGCAGTTTCTTAAGAAGTTAAATGTATGTGTTTTTCTGTATGACTCCACAATTCACTCCTCGGAACATTTACCCAAGAGAAAGGAAAATATATGTCCACACAAAGCTTAAATATGAATATTCAGGGCAGAATTATTCATGATAGCCAGAAACTGAAAGCAACCCAAATGTCCACTCATGGATGAATGAACAAAGTGTATTTTACAGACACAACAGTATACATTCAGCCACAGAAAGGAATGAAGTACTAATATTTGTTAAAACCTGGATGAACCTCACCAGCACTGTATTAAGTGAACGCAGCCAGGCATGAAGGGCCACTGGATGGTTCCCAGTATGTGGGATGTCCAGAAAAGACCTATCTATAAAGACAGCAACTAGATTGAGTAGTTAACTGGGGCTGGGGATGGGGAAAGGGGAGTGACTGCAAATAAGCATGAGGGATCTTTCTGGAGTAATGGAATGTGCTAAAATTTAATTGCGGTGACAGTCGCACAACTTTGTGCTTTTACTACAAATTGTTGAATTCTACATTTATAAGTGAAATAGAAAGACCCTGCAAAAACAACAACAAAAAAGACTATGTAATGTCTTCATTCATTCTACTATTAATTAGCATTTGGGTAGCTTCCAGTTTGGAGACATTATAAATACTGCAGGTATGGGCATTCTTGAACATCATTTGATGGCTATAAGTAAACATTTCTCTTAGGTGCGTGTTTGAGAGTAGGATTTCTGGATGGTAGGGTGTGCATATATTGTGCTTTGGTAAATTCTGCCACAGAATTTTCCCGGATCTTCTATAGACTGACAGCTCCGTCAGCAGTGATGAAACTTCTGGTCACTTTACATCCCAGCTGACCCTCGGCACTGTCTGTCAGTTCCCTTTTAGCCATTCTTTGAGTGCATAGCAGTGACCACAGTGGCTTCGGTCCGCATGCCTCTGATGATCAGTGAAGTTGAACCCATTTCAAGTTTGGCTGTTTTGTCTCTTTGACCATTTGGAAATTCTCTTTGTGAAATGCTGGTTCAAATAATTTTGCCCCCCTTCCCCTCTAAGTAGTCTGTAATTTTCTTACTGATTTTTGTGGGAGTTCCTTCTATTGAGTTGGCCCAAAAGTTAGTTTGAGTTTTTCCATAAGATGTCATGAAAACACCAGATGAACCTTGGGGCCAACCCAATATATTCTGGATGAGGGTTTTTTTTAATACCACTCTCTGACATGATTTTTCACTTCCTTGACAGTGTCTTTTGATGAACACAAATTTTTGCTTTAATGCGGTCTAATTTAATAATTTTTTTCTTATGGTTACTGTTATTTTGATGTCCCCAATTAAGAGATCATCTCCTTACTCATAAAGCTATATTCTTGTTTTTTCTAAAGTAGTTATTGTTTTACCTCTCTAATTTAGATCAACAATCAATCTGAAATTGATTTTATATATATATATAATTTGAGATATGGGGTCAATATTCCTTTTTTTCCCATTTGGATAATTGATATATGCAACACGTTTGAGGGGTTGTTTATTTTGTTTTTTAAGCACAGTAGCTTTAGTAAGTCTTGAATCGGATGGGTGAGTCATTCAGCTTTGCTTTCCTTTTTCAAGGCTGCTTCCGCCATTAAGTCTTCCGCCTCTCCAAAGAAGTTTTAGAATCTGCATGTAATAAAAACTATCCTGGGAACAAATTATCTTAAAATTTGTATGGGATAAGACCTCAAACAGCCAAAGCAAACTTGAGAAAGAAAAGCAAAGCTTGAGGCATTATGATCTTTGTTTTCAAATTACATTACAGGGACTTCCCTGGAAGTCCAGTGGTTAACACTCTGAGCTTCCGCTGCAGGGTCACGGGTTCAATCCCTGGCCCCCTGGTTGGGGATCTAAGACTCTGAGATGCCGTGTGGCCAAAACCAAAAACAAACAAATAAGCAAAACGTTAAGAAGAATGAAATCTTGCCATTTGCAGAAACATGAATGCCCCCCACCCCCACTGCCCAAGGAGGATTGAACCCACGTCTCCTGCATTGGCAGGAGGATTCTTTACTGCTGAGCCACCTAGGAAGCCCCCACGTTAGATACATAGATGTTTGTTACACACTATATGAGAGAAATTTTAGGCAGTGTCTTCTTTCAGTGAGAAGAAGATATACTCAGTGATGATACTACATTCTTAAATATTTCAAACGTATTTTTCTTTCAAGAATAAAGACATTCTAGGGATTTCTGACTGGAATTGCCTTAAACCTGTCAATCAGTTTGAAGAAATGAGAAATAGATTCTATAATCCTGAGTGAAATAAATGAAGTAAGTCAGACAGAGAAAAACAAATACTGTTTAATGTCACATGTTGAATTAAAAATGAAAAACAAGTTTATGAATACAAAGGACATGTTGGTAGTTGCCTGATTGCCAGACATGGGAAGCGGGGGTGGGAAAAATGGGAGCGTGTGTGCCCCCGACCCTTTGTGACCCTATAGACTCTAGCCCACCAGGCTCCTCTGTCTGTGGGATCCTCTAGGCCAGAATACTGGAGTGGGTTGCCTGTGCCCTCCTCCAGATCTTCCCAGCCCAGAGATCAAACCCAGGTCTACCGCACTGCAGACAGCTTCTTCACGGCTGAGCCTGGGCAAAGTGGACAAAAGGAGTCAAACCAGTTATAAAATAAAGAAGCCATGGGGATGCAATGTACAGCACGATGACATAGTTAATAACATTGTATTGTACATCCGAGAGTTGCTGAGAGAGTCACCTTAAGAGTTCTCTACACAGCCACCAAAAATTATAACTAAAACACGGTGACAGATGTTAACTAGATTCATTATGGCGCTCATTTCACAAGTATATACAAATATCGAATCATTAAGCGCTCCACCTGAAATATAATGGTGTATGTCAATTACACTTCAGTATATTTTTAATTAAAAAATAAATTTATTATTAAATATTTAGAGAAGAAAATGTTCCAAATGATTATGAAAAAACATTTTTATAATAATGTAAAAAAACAAAAAGTAATGCTTTGCAAGTGAATTGTAGACATCATGACACTCTGTTCTTTTCATATATATATTCAGTAAGTCATGCATGTTGTGAATTGTGTAACAAGCCTGTTCAGTTCAGTTCAGTTCAGTCACTCAGTCATGTCCGGCTCTTTTCGACCCCATGGACTGCAACAAGCCTGTAGCACTATTGTTTCCAAGGTTACCATAAAGCTGTGAAAAGCCTCCTTTTCAAACAGGAAAAGGAGGTATTTTCTGTACCCTTGTGAAGACTTTTCCCACATTAAATGTATACAGAATGTTTCCCACAAGCTTGTTGTTGTTGTTCAGTCGCTTAGTTGTGTCTGACTCTTTGCGACCCCTTGAACTGCAGCATGCCAGTCTACCCTGTCCTTCTCCATCTCCTGAAGGTTGCTTAGACCCATGTCCACTGAGTCAGTGATGCTACCCAACCATCTCATCCTCTGCTGGCCTCTTCTCCTCCTGCCTTCAATCTTCTCCAGCATCAGGGTCTTTCCTAATGAGTCAGCTCTTCAAATCAGGTGGCCAAAGTATTGGAGTTTCAGCTTCAGCATCAGTCCTTCCAATGAATATTCAAAGCTGATTTCTTTTAGGATTGATTAGTTTGATCTCCTTGTTATCCAAGGGACTCTCAAGGGTCTTCTCCAGTACCACAACTCAAAAGCATCAATGTGGAGGAAATTTTAGGCACAGTGTTCTTTCAGTGAAAGGAAGTTACAATCATTGAGTTAAGCTTGCAGTGAATCGTATAACAGACCTGTAGCACTGGTGTTTTTTTAATTTATTTTTTAATTGGAGGAGATAATTTCTTTATAATGTGCTGCTTTCTGCCATACAGTGAGAATCAGCTATAATTGTATATATATATGTTTATATGTATCCCCTCCCGTTTAAGGGCACTGGTGTTCTAAAAGCCACTTTGAAGGTGGAAAAAGCCTAGCTTTCAAATAGGGACAGGATGTATCCTCTTTTATGTCCGCAGGCAAAGACATGTTCCCACATTAGATTTAGAGAGATGTTTCTTACAAAACTACATGAAAGAAATTTTAGGAACAGTGTTCTTTCAGTGAAAGCAAGTTATACTCGCTGAGTGACACGTGTAATGAATCGTGTAACAGATCTGCAGTACTGTGTTTCTAAGGCTGTATTAAAGCTGGGGAAAACCTAGCTTTCAAACAGAAAAAAAACGCATCTTCCTTTCCGTCTACATGTAAAGACTTCTTCCCGTATTATATATATGTATATGCATGCTCAGTTGCTCAGTTGTGCCTGACTTTGAGACCCCATGGACTGCAGCTTGCCAGGCTCTCTTGTCCATGGGACTTCCCAGGCAAGAATACTGGCGTGGGTTACCATTTCCTACTCCAGGATATCTTCCCACCCCAGGGATCAAACCTGTGTTTCCTGCATTGGCAGGAGGATTCTTTACCGTTGAGCCACCTAGGAAGCCCCCACATTAGATACATAGATATTTGCTACATGCTATATGAAAAAAATTTTAAGCAACCTATTCTTTCAGTGAGAGGAAGTTATACTCAGTGATGATACTACATTCTTAAATATTTCAAATGGATTGTTCTTTCAAGAATAAAGATATTCTATATATAGGCAAAAGAAAAAAAAAATCTGGGATTTTTTATTGGAATTGCCTTAAACCTATCAATCAGTTTGAAGAAATGAGAAGCCGACTCTATAATCCTGAGTCTTTCAATCTCTGTTCATAGTATATTCCTCCATTCATTTAGTCTCTCTTTCAAATTTTTTCAAAAATATTTTGTAGTTTTCAATGTTGAGGCTTTGTGCAACTTTCATTAGATTTATTTCTAGGTTTTAAATTATTTATAATACTGTATGACATGTTAAATTTTCATGATTGTCTCACCTTCAAGTATCTATTTGTATGTTGCTTTTTCATAGAAATTTAATTAACTTTTGAATATTGACCTTGGATGCAGTGACCATGCTGAATTCACTTATCAGTCCAATAGCTAGTCTATAGATTCTTTTGGAAAGTTCCCTATACTCAATCATGTCATATGAATAATGATTATTTTTTCTTTCTATTTCTTTTTTTCCCCCTAATTCTTATGGCTTTTATTTCTTGACTCATTGCACTGGCTACCATACTAGTACAATGTCAAAGTGGTGACCTAAATCACGTGTCCAGTATACTATTTGTAGGAAAAAGGAAACTGGGACTTTCAAGTACATATATGCTTAGAATCTTTGAATCTTTCTGGAAAGATATGCAAAAAACTAGTCACCTATCACTAAGGTGGACTTCCCTGGTGGCTCAGTGGTAAAGAATCCACCTGCCAAGGCAGGAGACACAAAAGAGTTGGGTTCAGTCCTTGGGTTGGGAAGATCCCCTGAAGAAGGAAATGGCAACCCACTCCAGTATTCTTCCCTGGAAAATCCCACGGACAGAGGAGCCGGGCTCAGCCTGAATGACTGAGCACGTCACTAAGGCAGCAACTGTTGAAACTAGGGCTTAAATTTAGAACAAATGGTGGCTTCCTCAGACCCGCCCCAGCCATGCTCTGGAATGCAGGAATAGCCTGTCCCATTAGATTTTAAAACCCACAGAGTAGAATCACAGCCAAATTCTTACACCAAGATGTTAGGGACCAAACGACGGTCTCTAGGACCTGAGTCATGTTTACCAGAAAGAGACAGGATATGCGCTCATCCTGCCTGGCCAATCATGTAATGCCAGCTACTCCTGTAACTGAGACAAAGAACTGCCTGTATATAAGCCGCCATACTCCTTTGTTCGCGGCTCTTGTCAGATTCCCTTGTGTGGGATGAGACTTGGGCCCTAGCGCGCTAGGAATAAACAAACTCCCTTCATGCATTTGCAATACTGTGGTGGACTTGCTCTCTCGGTCGGCTCGGAGATACGGGCTCGGAGCATAACACAAGAGAGAGGTCCAAATGGGGCGTTTACCATTGTCTAGAAGGGAATGTGAAAGTCAAAGTCGATTAGTCGTGTCCTACTCTTTGAGACCCCATGGACTATACAGTCCATGAAATTCTCCAGGCCAGAATACTGGAATGGGTAGCCTTTCCCTTCTCCAGGGGAATCTTCCCAACCCAGGGATCGAACCCAGGTCTCTCAAATCACAGGCAGATTCTTTACCAGTTGAACCACAAGGGAAGCCCTTAGAAGGGAAAGTGGCCCAGGGGAAAAAAAAAAGACTCTTCCCTCTAAAGTAGGTTTTCTGGGCATTTCATGGTCCTGCTTTCCTACTGCTTTCTCTTGGCACTTTTCATCAGCATCTCAGTAACTCTCAAATCAAAGATCAACATAAAAGTTGTTGAAGAAACGGGCAAGAGTAGTTACCCCTGGGAAAGTTAACCAGGCGTCAGGGAAGGGGAGGGAGGTTTGTTTTTACTGTTATACCACATGCATATGTTATGGACTGAATGTTGGTGTCCCCCCAAAATTCATAGGCTGAAATCTAATCCCCAGTGTGATATTAGAGGCGGGGTCTTAGGGTCTTAGGGAGGAACTTGGGTCCTGAGGGTGGAGCCCTCATGAATGGGATGAGTATCCTTAATAAGAAGCCTGAAAGCTCAGGTCACTCCTTCTTGCCACTATGTGAAGATACAACGAGGAAGTCAGCAGTCTACAGCCCAGAAGAGGCTCCTGAGCAGAACCTGACCATGCTGGCACCGTGGTCTTGGACTTGCAGCCTCTAAAACTGTAAGAAGTAAATTTCTGTTGTCAGCAAGCCACCCAGGTCACATTATTTTGTAATAGCAGCCCAGCTGACTAAGATAACATGTAATGCTGATTCAAAAACAAATCTAGGATTTATTTATTTTATAACAAATAATGCAATTAGATGTTAAATCACCTCTCAGTTGAAAAGATGATTGTTGGCAAGCACATCTCTCAGAGAATGGGGGGAGGGAAGCGACGGGTGTCAGCCCCTCTCCCCAAACCCCACTGTGCTTCTGATGTGAAGAGAGGGACACGGAAGCCCAGACCTTCTGAGGGAAAGCAGTGAGCAGGGGCCACACTCTGTGAGGGATGTGAGGATGGGGCGCCATGGCTACCCTGGGAAGACTGAGTAAGGTTCTCTCGCTCGCTGCTTCAGGCGTGTCTGACTCTTTGGGACCCCATGGACTGTAGCCCACCAGTCCTCTGTCCCTGGGATTTCCCAGGCACAAATACTGGAGGGGGTTGCCATTCCCTTCTCCAGGGGATCTTCCCGACCCAGGGATCGAACCTGGGTCTCCTGCATTGCAGCCAGATTCTTTAGCAACTGAGCCAGCTGGGAAGCCTGGGGAGACTGAGCCGCCGCAGAAAAAGACCCAGAGAGAAGCTGAATCTCAAAGACGGCAGGGTGCCTGGCACAGGAAGCAAAGAGTTCCCATTCCTGAGTGGCGAGGACCCCCAAGGTATCCCTAGAGAGTCCCATCTCCTCATGTCCTATTTCCTGTGTGTCCATATGACACACCCACACCCCAGAAGTCCTGAGCACGTCTTGTTTCTCAAAGACATTGGCTCAAGTGGGGCTCTTCCGTTGACCCTGGAGTTGCCTTGGGAAGGCAACTGCCTCTTCGGGCTCTGTACCCACCCTGCTGGTCAAGGCTGGCAGCCGGCTCTGGAGGTCTCCTGCCTGCCCCAGACCAGAGGAGGGGACTGAGCTGCTGAAGGAAGCCCCAGGACTGCTATGCCCTTCCCTCTCTTCCCCACCCCAGGGGCATTCCATGTCCCTGCATGGGAGGTCCAGGCAAATTCTTTCTGCGTTTACAAAAGTCCGTAAGTCGGTGACCTCCCTCTAAAGCTGACCAGTCCCATAAGAGTTTTCCGGAGCCCTTACGCAAGAGGGCCCCTGATCGGGGTGGGGGCGTGTTTCTGTGCTCCATCTGGAGCAGACCCCCTTCCTATACTCCCACCTCCCCAGAGAACCCCCTCCTCCTTATGTCTTGACCCCTGGGGTTGGATCCCAGTCTACAGTTGGGACTTTCCAAAAGCTCCACTAGGCCTTTTTCTGGCCTCTCCCCCTTTCCAGGCCACCCATCAGGGATCTTGAACACTGGGTGAAGTGAGGAGCAGGTTTCTCAGAGCTCCAGAGAGCAAGATCGAGGCAAATGCAGAGGAAAGAGCACCAGATCACCATGCTGAAATTCTCCCTGAGTCCGATTACAGCATTAATTATGAAAGTTGGTAATAGGCAGCTCACTCACTTTT
This sequence comes from Budorcas taxicolor, assembly GCF_023091745.1. Lineage (NCBI taxonomy): Eukaryota > Metazoa > Chordata > Mammalia > Artiodactyla > Bovidae > Budorcas > Budorcas taxicolor. Next base: position 26,967,079 of record NC_068927.1, on the reverse strand, counting down.
ATGTGAATGCATTTATTTAACCCTCCCAAAAACCCTTTGAGGTGGGTACTATTGTTTTCCCTGATATTACACAGAGGCAGGCACAGAGAGGTTAGGAGGCTTGCCAAGGCCCACAGCTAGAAAGTGACAGAGCTGGGATGCAAACCTAAGTACTTTGATTCCAAAATCTAGGCTTTTGACTCATTCATTCTACTGCTTCTCACAGCCCCTGGGGAAGATCTCATATCTGAGCTTTGGGTCATGCTGTTCTCCCCTTCTGGAATGTTTCCTCCCTTCTCCACCTGGCAAAACGTACCCTTCCGTGCCCACCCAAGAGCTTTCCCTGGTATGGTCCCTGTCCCCTGCTAGACATGTCACGAGGTCTTTGCCCAGTCGTAATGCCACTCCCCATTGAGCTACAAACATTTCCAGGAAGGTCCTGGACCTTGTCCATCTTCATGTCACCAGCCTCACACACTGCAGACTTCTCCAAGGAGGTTCAACGTTCCGTATGGGGCAGGCCTCAGCCTCTGACTTTCTGCAGAATTTTGGATATATCACTGCCCTTCTGTGGTCTCCAAAGTTCCCAGGAGTGAGATTTTTCTCTGATCCTCAGTTGCTGAAATCCCCATTTCTCCCTGCCAAAGAAATCACCTGGGGACTTCTTTCTCCACACTCTGCTCTATGGGAGAGAGATTGAGAGCTGCCTGGTGGGCCACCCCTGGGATCTCAAGTTGGACTTATCCCAGAAAAACTTCTGAGTCACCTTCCTGTCTCAAGATGGAACTTGGCTGCTTTCTCTTGGGTGATGAAAGACCAGGAAATGTACTGACTCCTCCACCCAAACCCCCACTCCTCCTGCCCAGGCCTGAGGAGGAGGGTGATCTAATTACAACACCTCATTGATAATAATAACTGTTATTAAGGATCATACTACATATACTCACCCCCCATTCATTCATAGTATATGAATTCCCTAGCCTGGAAGGCAAAGGGGTGGGATAATTGGGACAACAGGGTGGGTTGAGCCAGAGCTCCAGATCCAGGGCTGTCTTGTCATCACTTCTCTAAGCCTCAATGCACCCATCCGTAAAATGGGTTAAGTGCCTTTCCTCATGGGTCATCACTGTGAAGAAGATACACATAAGCCCCACAGTGTCTGGCACATAGATATGGCTGAACGCCTGGCTTAGACCACTGTACAGATGAGAAGATCTGTGAGCAACTTGGGAGCACACAGCAGGTGCTCTATCCAACTCCCTACCCCCAGCACCCCATGCATGATAAATGTACAAAAGTAAAGAAGTGTTAGTCGTTCAGTCATTCTAACTCTTCGCGACCCTATGGACTGGAACCCATCAGGCTCTTCTGTCCATGGGATTTTCCAGGCCAGAATACTGCAGTGGGTTGCCATTTCCTTCTCCAAGATGTACAGAAGACAGTAGGAAATGTTCCCTTTTCTGCTCGTCCCAGAGGCTGTGTGTCTTTGGGCAATCTGCTTTCTCTCTTTGGTCCCAGCCTCTTTGTCTAGGAAATGTGAAGCTGTCTAAGCTTACACTTGAATATCAACACCCAAGGGGATAGTGGGTCACATTAGGGAATCTTTGGTCGGCAGAGCTGGCCTGGTGTGATTTCTGTCTCCAGTGCTAACTAGCTTTGTAACAAAGGGTAGTTCCTTGACCTCTCTAAACCTCAGTTTCCTTGTCTGTCCAGTTTCTTCCTTCCTCTCAGTGTTGTTTTGAAACTTCAGCACATGAAGACTGCTTGGCACAGACCTGGAACATCAGAAGTGCTCAACTAATTAAAGATTATTTAAGAGTGAAAGGAGGAAGTGGTGGGGACTGGGGAAAGATGGTTGTAAATCGTGTGTTGTGGGAACCCAGAGAAGCAGCAACTAATTCCAGCTGGTGAGGCATAGAGAGGAGCCTGGAGGCCCAGAGAAGGAAGGTGACCTTGCCAATGACACACAGCTGTTGTGGCAGAGCTGGAAGGAGGCTCCATAGATTTGGCCCCATTTTGGATGGAGAGGCAGCGATCTGTGATGGGGCAGGCATTGACTTACAGATGACCCATAGGGAAGGCGAATGCTCTTTTCTAGTGTGTACTTGGGAAGTTCTGATTTCCTTTCTTCTGAGAACCAAGGGTTCCTAAAACAAACAAATAAATCTATGTCTAAGCTCTGTTTCACTCAGTGAGTTTATTTAAAAGAATATCTCTTAGTAGAGACAGTTTATCCCTGCCAATTTTACCCTCGAACTTGAGGAATGTACCCCAGACCGGGGCAAGATGGGGTTCCAGAGCTCCCTGAGCCTCAGTTTACACTTCTATAAAATGACCAGATTCTTTTTTTTTTAGAGGGATAGTTGCTTTAGAAGGTTGTATTTGTTTCTGCCATACAACAACGTGAATCCGCTGTAAGTATACACATATCCCCTCCTTCAGGAACCTTCCACCCACCGACCCCACCCCACCCCCTAGGTCACCATAGGGCACATGCTCCCTGTGTGACTCAGCAGCTTCCCACTAGCTACCTGTTCTACACATGGTACTGTTGCTGGAAGGAGGACCTCTTCCAGGGCCAGAAAGCAGGAAATGTTCCCTTTCCTCCTACTTTCTCTTGTCTAACACTCAGAAACGAATTGTCCAGGGAGACACATGTGCTGACAAAGCAAGAGACTTTATTGGGAAGGGGCGCCCAGGCAGAGCAGTGGAGTAAGGGAACCCAGGAGAACAGCTCTGTCACGTGCCTCACAGTCTCGGGTTTTATGGTGATGGGCTTAGTTTCCAGGTTGTCTCTGACCAATCATTCTGACTCCTGGTGGCACACACATTGCTCAGACAATATGGATGCCAGCGAGAAGGATTCTGGGAGGTAGGCGGACACGCTGCATCTCCTTTTGACCTTTCCCAAACTCTTCCAGTTGGTGGTGGCTTATTAGTTCCGTGTTCCTTACCAGGACTTCCTGTCGTGAAAGAACTCATGCAAATGGTTACCAGGGTGCATGGCCAGGGTGGGCGGTTTCAGTAAGTGCACTTCCCCTAATAACTCCCCATTGAGAGAATTCATATTCAACATACTTCTTGGGAATTGGGGCCAAGGTTTCTTTCTTCTGTAACTTCTTCCTGCTGTGCATGGGCGTAGTCCTATCTAGCAGAGTAGAAGTCTCTCTCTCTCTACTTGATCTTAGTTGAGGTATTCTGTATCTGAAACAGGCTTCCATCCTTGGAGTAACAGCAATTTAGTCTGAAACTGTTGGACCCCCCAAGAGATGAAACAGACGGGCCAAACAGGAGACCTAACAGGATGGTCACCACTGGTCCTCAGAAAAGGAAGGCAAAATTTGGGGTGAGGGCCGCAATATGTGTAACTCTTTTCTGATTGGTTTAGCAGTGAGGCAACAGGGAGGTGCTCCAGGAATCTTGTGCTCAGCCTAAAGTTACCATCCTCCACCTGGGTGGGGGCCCCAGTCCTGTAGAAGAACTCAAAGATATTGTTATGCATATTCCTTGAGTAGGAACCAGGATTTTGTCCCAAGGTTGTACCACCATTTCCTCCTCTGTTTCTGTATCCCCTCCCTTCTCTGATCAGCAACTGTTTGGATCTGCCCTTTGAAACTCAGGGAAGGTTAAGGAGGCTGAATGAAGTCTATATCCTACAAATAAGAAACAGGAAATACAGAAAGAGTCTGTACTCCAGAGCCCCATGAAGTCCCACTCAGTTTTAATTCAGGGAACTGGGCAACTATGACTCTGATATCCTCTTGTCAAAATAGGGCAGAGGACTACCTCATTTTGGAGAATAGACACTGAATTGGAAGTATTTCTGAGTTCCAAGTTCTAGTCCTATATGATTAAAATCTCAGTCCCTTGTTCTACCATTTTGGTATAGCAGACCCAATTAGAAGTAGTTGGAGGAGTGGCAACTGGAATTTTAATAGACAAAATGAATCTCATTTCTTTTCAGAGGAATAGGCCTGAAACCCAATCTAGACCTGGCACTTTGGGGAGACTTGTAGCCAGTTGCCTCAGTTCAGTCCAGTTCAGTCGCTCAGTCGTGTCCAACTCTTTGCGACCCCATGAATCGCAGCACGCCAGGCCTCCCTGTTCATCACCATCTCCCGGAGTTCACTCAGACTCACGTCCATCGAGTCCATGATGCCATCCAGCCATCTCATCCTCGGTCGTCCCCTTCTCCTCCTGCCCCCAATCCTTCCCAGCATCAGAGTCTTTTCCAATGAGTCAACTCTTCGCATGAGGTGGCCAAAGTACTGGAGTTTCAGCTTTAGCATCATTCCTTCCAAAGAAATCCCAGGGTTGATCTCCTTCAGAATGGACTGGTTGAATCTCCTCGCAGTCCAAGGAACTTTCAAGAGTCTTCTCCAACACCACAGTTCAAAAGCATCAATTCTTCGGCGCTGAGCCTTCTTCACAGTCCAACTCTCACATCCATACGTGACCACAGGAGAAACCATAGCCTTGACTAGACGGACCTTAGTCGACAAAGTAATGTCTCTGCTTTTGAATATACTATCTAGGTTGGCCATAACTTTTCTTCCAAGGAGTAAGCGTCTTTTAATTTCATGGCTGCAATCACCATCTGCAGTGATTTTGGAGCCCAGTAGCCAGTTGCCTAGTTTTATAAAAAGTAAGCTTGCAGTTAATAGCTGCCAGCAGACATTGTTTTGAGAATGTCTAGTGGCATCCAAGTCGGACACGACTCAGAAAGCTCAAGTTTTTAGCAAAAGAAGGACTAGTCTGAAATTACATCCATAGTGTCACCTAGTTATTTCCTTGGATGTCTGAACCATAGCTACTCTATTTTGACTTTTAATTGTAATATTCTCCTTAGTAGCCAAAGTAGACGTCACCATTAATGATGACAGTGTTTCTCTAGGTATGAGAAGATGCAAGAATTGGGACTCATAAAATCTTCTCCTGAAAAGATCTAACTATCTAAAGGCCTGTTCTGCCAGTTTTTCCCAGAGCACAGCATGCTTCATTCCTGATTTCCACCCTGAACTCTTTTCAGCAGTGTTGAAGGTCAGCAGCTCCCATGACCATGATTTAATCTTTGCAGAGGTAGATGGCAAGTGTCAGTTTCCAGTTGGCAGGGCCCTTTCTTGGTCTTAAACTTGACCATGATTTGGGGGAAGGGGGGTGGTATTTCATGACCATTTCATCCCACAGTGCTGAGAATGTTCATTCTCAGGTCTGGCAAAAATTTTGTTGACAGGCCACTCAGTGGGCTGTTTTCTCTGGACCACCTGTCTTACTAACCTCTCGATCCATGAAAACATTCCCTCTTGTTGCTTCTTCCCAAATCTAGAGTTACACTGTTACCATCATTTGTCTCATATGGAACTACATATTATTTTATCAGAGGCTCAGTCACACATTTGGCAGTGTAAGAAACAGCAGTTTTGCAAAACAGGGGCAATACAAATAACATAGCCAGCAACATTAGTAAAGTCATAAGTAAGACTTAAGCTAAGAGCTTTCATCAAATGTAGCCCAGTATATTTCAGGTGGTCTGGCTTAGTCTATTCTGTATGAATCCTTATCTTCCAGGGAATTTATATGTTGGCATTGTCTACAAGGCACATAGCCCAGTTTCCTAGTGCTATTAGACTGATTATCCTTAGTACGATTTAATTGTTTCCAACATAGAGGAGACTAAACCTAAATTACCATAGCCTGGTATTATCTATACACATCCATCCCATAATTCTGGGAGATTTTTTCCCTTGCTGAAACTTTGCTTGTTGCTCTGATCGAACCTGAGTAATGCAAGAAAACTCAAATTTATGGCCAGGGTCAGAGCAGACATTATTAATTGGCCAGGTGAGGGGATCTCATCTAGCAATATCAATAGTGACCTGAATATGGCTATAATTTTTCCTTCAAAGTAAATTTTTTCAAGGCCAACCAATTAGAGCCTTGGGGTAGAGAAATTCACCAAGGTAACGCAGAACTAGACACAGATAATTGGCCACAAACTCAACAATTGGACTGATTTCTAAAATTAGCATAGGATCATGCCTATGATAGAAAAACATTTGATTTATAGGCAAAGGTCCAAGAAGTCAAGAAAACACTATAAATGATCATATGAATCGGGCCCAGCATCTTGGGCAAGTCTTCTACTTCTGATGTCATCTTCTCATGCTGCTGCTGCTGCTTAGTTGTGTCAGTTGAGTCCAACTCTGTGCGACCCCATAGACGGCAGCCCACCAGGCTCCTCTGTTCCTGGGATTCTCCAGGCAATAATACTGGAGTGGGTTGCCATTTCCTTCTCCAATGCATGAAAGTGAAAAGTGAAAGTGAAGTCGCTCAATTGTGTCCAACTCTTCGCAACCCCATGGACTGTAGCCTACCAGGCTCCTCCGTCCATGAGATTTTCCAGGCAAGAGTACTGGAGTGGGTTGCCATTGTCTTTTCCACTTCTCATCCTAGTATAGTGCAGTTTCCTCTGTTTGAGCATTGTTTTAAGGTAAGTTCAGGTCAGCAGTCTTCTCTATAGAGTAGTCCAGTATAGAAGCTTTTGGAAGTGGAAATTAATTTAAGAGTCAAAGTGAAGTCGCTCAGTCATGTCCGACTCTCTGCGACCCCATGATGGTAACCTACCAGGCTCCGCAGTCCATGGGATTTTCCAGGCAAGAATACTGGAGTGGGCTGCCATTTCCTTCTCCAGGGGATCTTCACAACACAAGGATTGAACCCCAGGTCTCCTGCATTGCAGACAGACGCTTTACCGTCTGAGCCAATTTCACTGTGCATAAGCTAGTTAAGAGTACCTGATAAAAATGTCCTTCCAACCAGGTTGGAGACAGTCCCTTAAATTATGTCTTTTTCCAGTCTTGGTTGCAGGTCATGAGGCATCTGATATCCATCCAAAGATAGATTACTGAGATAAGCTTCAGAAACAAACTTAGAATATTCTTTAATAATTCAATTAAATTTTACATTAATAATGCATAATAGCAAATAACTATCCAGGAAATGAGTCTTAGTAGATACAAACCTCCACTAACAAACTGGGATTTAACATTTATTGAAATATCTTAATCTCCCTAAAATTACCCTCATTTTTACCAAATATAACCAAATTAAAGCTAGTGTACTTGCAAAATAGGTCTGCTCTCAATAAATTTGGCCTGATGATTTATAGAACCATAATTGATCATAGACTTCTTGCTTTGCTGAAACTTTTATAGAATCTCAGACTAAACTTTTAAAATAAAACCTTTCAGGGCTGGGAAAGTCATACCAAAGGTTTAACACAGATTTTGCCTAGCAAATCTAGGTGAATTCTTCCCTTTTCAAGGTCTCAAAAATTCCTTGTGATTTCTGTACCTATTAGTGAGATAACCTTCCTCACTTATCTGATAAAGTTAATGGAAACCTAAGAATTTCCAATCTCTGGAGGAGTCATATAGAGAGAAAATATAATTGTTTCAATTTGTTTATAACATATAGTTTTACCAAATTACTATCATAATTAGTTTGAGGGGAAGGGTTTCCCTACTCCTGGAAAACACAGAATAAAGCCTGTAATTTTTTTAGATAGAAACCATAAAAGTTATAAGCATATTCACTGGCCCATTCAGTCCTTTTATTAACCTTTGTGAAGTCATCAGGTTTCCCATTAGAATACCAGGACATATCAGAATGTTAGGAACTCCATATAATTTCTAGGATATATAAATTACTAATATTTACCATACAATATATCGGAGAAGGCAATAGCAACCCACTCCAGTATTCTTGCCTGGAAAATTCCATGGGCGGAGGAGCGTGGTAGGCTGCAGTCCATGGGGTTGCACAGAGTCAGACACGACCAAGCGACTTCACTTTCACTTTCCACTTTCATGCATTGGAGAAGGAAATGGCAACCCACTCCAGTGTTCTTGCCTGGAGAATCCCAGGGACGGGGGAGCCTGGTGGGCTGCCATCTATGGGGTTGCACAGAGTTGGACACGACTGAAGCAATTTAAAAGCAGCCGCAGCAGCAACCATACAATATAACCGGAGAGGATTTATTATTCATTTGATAATATTTTCCATGTAATTTATCCAACCAAACAAACACAATTTGTTTAACATCTCTCTTTGGGGTGTTTTGGGGGCCCTCTGAAGCATCCCAAAGTTAGCTTGAGGTCCAAAGAACTTCAAGAGAATTTGATTTAGGAAGTTTTGTCAAAAATAATCAGTCAAAAATGTTTAGAACATTTAGTCAGATGTAGCCAATGCTGGTGGGTGTAGCACTTGGCTTGCTGATATGTCAAAGTGCATATATACTGAGGTTCAAGGTCTAGTGAAAGTAAACTCCGCCATCTTGGACCTAGTTGGCTCTAACCAGTTTTCCTTTGGCTGTGTCATTCCTAAAAAAATCCATTTATCCAACTAATTGTAATCCAATTTTAGAAAATCCTGATCATGCATAACTTTTTTCAGTATTTTTTTTCATAACTTTTACTGAAAACACATCTTCAATTCAGTTCAGTTCAGTCGCTCAGTCATGTCTGACTCTCTGCGACTCCATGGACTACAGTACGCCAGGCTTCCCTGTCCATCACCAACTCCTGGAGTCTACTCAAACTCATGCCCATTTCTTTCCCCAAAGTATTTTCCACAATGAGGTACATTTCTGGCTGACAAATCTGTAACAGAATACAGGCTTATTTGGCCTCTAGTAAACCTAGGTACAATAGAAGTATTGTACTTGTTGACGGTCTGTCAGCTAGTTAGAACAGCAAAAAGGAGTCCAAATGGTGGTGGCTAAAAGACAAAGGGGAAAAGGCCAGGAAAAGGGAACAAAGGAAAATCCACGGTCCAGAGTGAGAACCTAAGGTGAAACAAACATGCCTCTTCCTGGTTAGCCTTAATTTACATAGAGCAGACTCAGGGGGGAGGAGACAAAATGTATAAGAAGAAGGAGCCAAGATGGGGTTGGGGCCTCTACTTTGGGGTTAGCCTGCTGTCACTCCTTGAGGGTGTACTGTCCTTTGTTTACTGAATAAAACTTTGAGCTGTAACCGAGCTGTAACACTGGTCCACTGTTTCAAATCTGTTGTGGTGAGACAGAACTGAGGAAATTACACATTCTCCAGACAGTTCTAAAGGCATGTCTATGTTACCAGGTATTAATTTCATACTGAATATGTCCCAGTTCACATGAACCGAAATTCATTTAGCTTAATTTAGAATTGTTTGATTTGTAAGCATTTGCTTTTCTTTAAGCCAATTAAACAGAGCTCATTTACAAATTAATCTCAAAAATATTATCCAGAGGCAAAGACATACCTAGACACACACATATTCAGACAGACACAATGCAAGATCAAGTTTCATTTTCTAAACTTAGTCATGAACTAGATATTACAATATAAAATTTAGTAGTTTATAAATAAAATTGGAATAAGTAAAAAATCTGAGGGCTTCTTCCTGTTTTTCTTCAGTCTCAGGAGTTAGAGATGTTCTAGATAAGTGTTCCTGAGAGCCCCGGTCTCAAGGCACAGGGAAAGAAAATCAGGTTCTAACACAATGGCAGCAGGTCTAAACTAAATGGTGGCCACAGAGAGCAAAATGGCCATCATAAATCACAACACAGAACACAGAGTATAAAACACACACACAGACCTGGCAGTCCTAATCAGACACTCCCTTAAATACAAGATTACAGTTTCTCAGAAAACATCCTATACAGACACAGAACTTAAGCTCCAAGTACTAACAGGGTAAATGAAAATATCTCAGGTCTTCAAAAATTTCAGAGAGGAAAGGAAGCCAGGTTGAAAGAAAAGGGGGTAGGAGGCGGGAGAGGCGGGCAAAAGGGATGGCCTTACAGACGTCTCCTGCCACCTGCAGATACCCAGGTGTTCCCTGGACTTTACCCTTGGCCCTCAGAGAAGGGAGGACTGGAACTTCGCCCTACCAGAGACCAGGTCAGACCAGACTGGAACCAGAATTTAAACCAGAAACCAGACCAGAACCAGAATTCAAGTTCTTTGCCGAGAGGAGGTGATCAGCCTCCAATCCTCAGCTCAGGCTGAGGCCCTTCGACCAGATGCCTGCATCCAGGACTGGGGGACTAGAAAAAAAGGGATGGGATAGGAAACATTAAGGAGAGGAAACAAAGAGGGAAGGGGAGAGAGGTCAATAAAGACTCTTGCTCCTTACCCAGTCGGGGCACTCTAGCCAGTTGTTCGCATCAGGAGGAGACCAGGGACAAGAGGGTCCCAAGTTGCAGCTGATGGGTCTGGTCCATCAGTGGGCAAGCTGGTCCCTGAGTACCCAAGTGGTCAGGATGTCAGTCACAACGAAGAAGAGTTGCAGCAGAGTCACCATTTGTTGCAGGCAGGGAAACCCCCTTCTGGCAACAGTACTGTATATATGAAAATGACCAGATTCTATAGGCCAGCAGTTCCCAACATTTTTGGCACCAGGGACCTGTTTTGTGGAAGATGATTTTTCCATGGATGGGGCAGGAGGGGGAGGAGGGGAAGAGACGGTTTAGGTGGTAATGCCAGTGATGGCGAGTGATGGGAAGCAGCAGATGAAGCTGTGTTTGTTCACCTGATGCTCACCTCTTGCTCTGCAGATCTGGGGAGGAACAGAACTGAGTCTGTAGGAAACTACAACATTAGGAGGAGAAGGAGGGGAAAGATCGGCAAGTATCTGCTTCGACGTGCAGAGATGTCCTGGAGGGCTGCATGAGGAGCTAGTAACAGGGGTGGCCTCTAGGGCAGGAGACTAGGGTAAGGGAATGAAAGAAAAGTTATTCACTGTTTATTCTTTTGTACCTTTTGAAAGTCAAATTATGTCAGTATTGTTGTTGTTCAGTTGCTAAGTCATGTCTGACTCCTTGCCAAAGTAATGCCTGTTAAAATTTTTTTTAATATGTAATGCAAAAAAGATTAAGTTTTAGAAGGCAGCATTTTAGTACTTTTAAAAATTATATAGTAATGACTGCAGTTTTTGTTTTTTTTTCACACACTGAGGATCAAATAAGAAAAGCCCCCAGTGGGCAGGCTCTTTGGCCAGAGATTCCCTAACACTAGAGGGGGAGGAAGCTGGAGCACAAAGAGGAAGAAAGCATACTGTTCACAAATTTAAACTTGATTTTTAAAGATACAAAGGAAAAGTGAAATATTTCTCTTTCCTTCCCCAGAGATAACCTTGGATTTAAAATAACTTTTTGAGATTCCTTGCCAGGCTGATGGGAATTTAAAGCGGTGAAAAGAAAGGAAAGCAAAACAGGCACTGTGAAAGGCAAGTTTCCATTTAATAACTTGACTTTCCATTGTGAAAGGCAAGTTGGTTAAGCTTGGGAACCCTTAAGTCTGTTTCTGCAGTGATTTTTGTCCCGTTTCTCTGGGCACCGGCTGAGCCTAATTCTTCTTGGCCAAGAAAGCAAGCCAGGAGGCTTCCTAAGGAGCAGCATTCCTGTCTTCTCCAAGTTAGGCGGTGACATCCCTAGCTGGTTCCTAGGGAGAAGGAGGCCACAGAGAGCTTGCCTGGCCTGAAGATGTGACCCTAGCAAACAACCTCATACCTAGCCGTACCTACCGTGGTCATCTGCAAGCGTCTCCCCAGCTGGACTGAGAAAGGTGGTAAAGGTTTCCTAACATCTCCACCACAAAAATTATACATGCTCATGGTAAGAAATTCCAAGAGCACAGAGAATGGGAACTCTTTTCATTTCCTCTTCCTAGAGGGAATTGAGTTACCCACCAGGTTTTTTGGGCATCCTCCCAAAGTGGTCTGTAGGTCAGCCCTGAGAGGCATTGAGGGTAACAACGCCCGTTCTATAGATAAGGAAACTGAGGCTTGGAAAGAAGGAGAGAGTCTTGAGACACACAGCTGAAGTGTGGCAAAGCTGGGATTTGAACTTGACTCTCCTGTTCACAAGTCTACTATTGTGTAAGCTCTGAATGGCTCCATCCCAAGTTTATAGAACTTCTTTGGTACATCCCTTGTCCCAGGCATATACACACCACACACACACACACACACACACACACACACACACACCACAACACACACACATGACTAACTCAGTCACACAAAAATGTCCCAATACGTACACACACATGGGCCCAAGTGGGGTCCCCTTACCCCCATGGACACATCCATCTCTAAACCATGATACACACTCTCACACAATCACACATGTGCAGTGTGTATAAATAGACTTCAGACGCACACACATGTTACCACTCCCAGAGACAAACAGTTCTACACATGCATAGACACAGACACTGGGACGTGCCCTGTCCCCACTCACCTCTCCCTCATTCCTTCGTCAGAGCCTACCCCTCAGAGGGGCCACACTCCCCTTCTTGGCCATGCTGTCCACAGAGGTTTTGCCCTCTCTGCCCCCTCCAGTTCCAGCTGCTGTCTTCTAGACCAGTGATCATGCCAGCAGATGCCACCTGCCCCAGCCACAGCTGGGCCCCCTCTCTCCACGCCCTTCCCCTCCTGGCCAAGATTCTAAGGCAGCAGAAATCTAAGGCTCCTGTTCCCGCCCTAGCAGCCCTGGTGTGTGTGTGCATGCTCAGTCATAGTCAACCCTTTGTGATCCCATGGACTGTAGCCCACAAAGCTCCTCTGTCCATGGATTTCCCAGGCAAGAATACCGGAGTGGGCTGCCATTTCCTACTCAAAGGGATCTTCCCAACCCAAGGGTGAACTCACATCTCCTCCACTGGCAGGTGGATTCTTTACCATCTGAGCCACGGAAGATCCACAGTCCTGGTACCTCACAGAATTTTGGTGAAGAACCTTGAGGTTCATCACTCCCACCTTCGAAGATTTATATGAATAGGTATCTTGGAGAGGACCTCGGCTGGGAGATAAAAACCTGTTTTGCCAAAGTTTTCACTTTCTTCTCAGGTTCAAACAATTTGTTCACAAAATAAGCCACTCGTTATATACAAATAAATGATACAGATATTTATTAGAGAATTATCTAGCTTACTTTCAATATACCAACATTAAAAGAAAAGAGAAATAGAGTAGAGAGTACATTACCAAATTGGGTTTTGACCAACATCCAGATTTAAACAGTGCTAGAAAGTCCCATGTCTCAGCACAACTGGAATCCCAGTTGGGAAAAGGTCCCAGGCAGCATGTACGCTCTGGGTGAGACTTCAGAGATTGCATTTCAGGGTTCCTGCTTATATTCCCAGGGACGCAAACTGATATCATCATCAATCTGTGAGCAAATTGGAAGCCTGATTCAAGTTAATGATGTTTGTTTTGTCTTGCAAAACTTGGGATGTTGTTAAGCCTGGGGCTTGGTTGGCCAGAGCCCCTCCAGGGGCTCAACAATCTCAAGATTCCTCCCCCATCTTATATACGGTGCTGCAAGTCTTGCCCTCACAGAAGGGAGTCACTCACAGTCACTCACAGTCGGGGCAGTGTCCAGGCAGGTTAGAAGCAAGGTCAAAGGCCTGCTCTGCTTTGTCTCTGAAGCCTAAACAAGACTATTTAATTTCCCCTAACAAAACCCAACCCTAGGTGGAAGCCCATCCCTAACCCTCCTTTTAATCCCGTGACTTCATCTTGTCCAGTTGCTCCTGTTTGTGAAATGTTTCTGAACCCCTTGCCTCAGTTTCCCCTAGTAGTCCTCATGTAATAGGGAAGAACCTCGGTATTCTAAGTCACTAGGGACTTGCCCAGCAGTCCAGTGGTCTTGCTTTTACTGCAGGGGGCGAGGCTTCAATCCATGGTCACGGAACTAGGATTCCACATGCTGCCCCTCCGCCAAAAAAAAAAAATGTTAATCACTAAAGGGATGTTGCTTATAAACTTCAGTTATACATAATGGTCCATCTCTAGGAACCCTGCCTCCCAGGTAATAAGCGTTAAGCAGGAAACATCCTGACCAGGCCCACCTGTGAATGACTACAGGGAAGGAGAAATTAAGACAATCCCTCTGGAGTCTGGCTGGAACCAGGGCTTTACCCTCTCCCCTTTGAGTATAAAAGAATCCTGGATTCTATTAATAACTGGAAGAAGAAGTTTCTTTGGGACGCTTGTCCACTGTCTCAGACTGCTGGCTTTCTGAATAAAGTTGCTATTCCTTGCCCCAGTGGCTCATCTCCCCATTTACTGGCCTGTCATGGCAGGGGAATGATGAGTCAAGACTCAGTAACAAATACATTTAGTCTGACTTGAGGCTCTCCTAAAAATGTGGCTCCCTGATGCCCAGAGACATAGCAGGAACCTCAGGAAAATGCACTCCTATCCCCACACCTGCTTGGGGTTCCCAGGGCGGGGGCAGAGTGGGCACTCCACCAGGTGGTGAGTAGGTGGAGAGAGGAAGTTTCTGTTGTTCTGTAGCCTGACGTTAACTAGGAGAAACTTGCTTCCTCTGAAATGTAATCTTGGGGATGAGAGCAAGAGGACTGAGGTCCTTAGTTGGGATGCTGTAAGCGTCTGGGGGGACAGACTCTGAATGTAGGATTTATTCATTTGCTCAATTAATGACTATTCCTGAGTGCTTACCTACAAGATGCCAGGTGCTGGAGACCAGGGGTGAATGAAGGGTCCAGGCAGGCCCTGCTCACATGACGTGTAGGGTACATGTGGCCTGAGAATCTCTCTCTCTCTCTCTCACACAGACACACACACACCCATGCTGGGGACTCTGGTTCAGACAGGGGAGCTGACTCAGGCTGGAGGCCATCTGGGGTGTCCAGTGGACAGCTGAGGGATATAAAAACACTGAGGCCCTTTAGCAGTGCTGAGACTGCCTGACCTAGAAAAACATTGCATCAGACTCTGTCTCATTTTTGCAGGGTGCTTGATCAGCCAAGACACTTGCTCTATAGATCTGTGGAAACCTTTGGAGAACTGAGATGTCAGTAATGCTTTTTTTTTTAGAATGAAAAGTAATTTTCACGGCTTTTTTTCTTTTGCAATGCAAAAGCAGTGAATTGCAGCGAATGGGGCTCCCCCAGAACATCCCTGGCTGAGGGGCCAAACACCCTGATTTTTCACTACTCAATGATGCCTTACTGGGACTCAGTGAGTCCACTTGTCCAGGCCCCTGCTGGCATGTCCTCTGTTGAAATACTAGGTCATGGGTACATTTTCTATGACGTATCTAGCAGCATCAGAAAGGGACTGCAGGAAACAGGCCAAGAGAAAACACAAAGCATTAGGCATATCGAAAGATCAGAGGGAAACTGGGAGCTATTTGTGGGTGAGAGAATTTCCAAAGGAAATGGTAAAACTGAGGGCCTCTGAGCTAGTAGGAAAGACCTGCAGATGCTGGCTCTTGTCCCTCCCCAGAATTAGGGCCTTCCTGTCCTTGGAAACTCCACTTTGATGGGCTCGGGCATGTAACACACATAGCCTGCTGGATTCTGGCATCTCAGGGCAGGGGCCAGGGATGGGGTGGGGGCGGTTGTGGAATCCGACTCTGGATACCTGGGGAAGTGACGACACCTGTCCTGGGCCTCATGACACACACAGAAAATGTGTGGTGGCTGAAGGGAACATGGAACATTTGTCCCTTTGAACTGGACCCTCCCTAAGGTCCTCAGCTTCTATGCAGAAATCCATGGCCCATCTTAACCCTCCAGCTCCCCTATTTCACCCTCGTTTCTCCTCAGACCCTGTCCTGTTAGTCCCATGCTCAGGCCTTTGCTCTCGCTGTGTCCCCTATCCCTTCCCCTCCACCCCTACAAAGCAGAGCTATCCTTTTGTGCCCACCTTCTCCAGCAAGCCTTCTCCTTGGCATCTTTGGAGTTCTTTTCCAGTGGGGCTGTATCATTATTTGCATAGGCTCTGGTCTCTTGCTCCCTCATATTTTACAGGTGAGTGAAGAAGGCTGGCACTGGCCAGTAAAAACATAACACAAGGCACCCATAGTTAAAATTCCAGTAGCAACTTTGAAAAAATAGGAATAGATGACATTCATTTTAATAATCTGTTTAACATAATATAACCAAAGAACTATCACTTTAACATATCAACAGTAAAAAGTAATGATAAAATAGGGTTGACCCTTGAACGACATGGAGGTTAGGAGTGCTGACCCTCTGCATGGTCAAAAATCTGTGTATAACTTACAGTCTGCCCTCTGGCACCTGAGGTTCCTATGCATCCACGGTTTCTCCCATCTGTCGCTCCGCATTCATGAACAGATTCAGCCAACAGCAGACTGTGTAGTGCTATAGGTTTCACTGTTGAAAAAACCCACAGAATTTACAAAAGAAAAAACCCAAGGGTAAGTGGACCCACACAGTTCGAACCCTTATTGTTTAAGGGTCAGCGCAGATCAAGGCCATATTAGTCTTTGGGTTACAGGTAACAGAAGTTCACATTAAACTGACTTAGTGGAAAAGGACATTGGCTCATGAAACTGAAAAGACCAGGGGCAGACGGTTTCAGGTACAACTAGATTCAGGTGCTCCAATAATATTGCTGTCACCAGAGTTCTGACTTTCCATCAGAAACTTTTCCAGCCCTTCCCAAGCAGGCTCTGGATGGCATAGCAATGACAGCCACCACCAGCCTCAGACTTTTCTCTACCAGCTCAGCCACCTGATCCCCACACCCAGTTCCTCTTCTCCAAGAGTTCCCCCTCACCAGACTCCCATTGGACCAACTGGAACTGTGTGCTCATTTCAGAACCAATCACTGTATAGCTAGGTGAATGGAACTGGCTGATTGGTCAGACCAGAGTCACAAGCCCATTTCCCCCTCACATGGTAGGAGACTAGAGTCAGCTTATGTGATGTGCCAGGACAGAGAGTGGGTGAGACATTGTTTCCCAACGGAAAATCAGGGGACTGGTATCAGAAGACCTGGGTGGGGAGAGACAAGCTGTGGAAGTGGGAAGTGGCCAGAGTAGGGGTGGGACTGAATCAATAAGGGCTCCCAAAGAGTAGCCGAGTATCAGGTCAAACAGGAAAGTCATAATGTAGTCCTGCAGAAATGTTTAAAACTTTAATGACTTGTGTAACATCTTCCAGCTTTGTCAGAAGTGGGATTCAAACCCATGCCTCCAGGGGAGACTGCAACCTGAATGCAGTCACTTAGATCACTTAGTCACTTGGATCACTCGGCCATCCTGACTACTACTAAAAAAAAATAAAGCTAGTGGAGGGGAGGGAATTCCAGCTGAACCATTTCAAATCCTAAAAGATGATGCTGTAAAAGTGCTGCACTCAATATGCCAGCAAATTTGGAAAACTCAGCAGTGGCCAGTTCAGTACAGTTGTCGCTCAGTTGTGTCCTACTCTTTGCAACCCCATGGACTGCAGCATGCCAGGCCTCCCTGTCCATCACCAACTCCCTGAGCCTGCTCAAACTCATGTCCATTGAGTCGGTGATGCCATCCAGCCATCTTGTCCTCTGTCATCCCCTTCTCCTCCCACCTTCATTCTTTCCCAACAGCAGGGTTTTTTCCAATGAGTCAGTTCTATGCATCTGGTGGCCAAAGTATTGGAGTTTCAGCTTCAGCATCAGTCCTTCCAATGAATATTCAGGACTGATTTCCTTTAGGATTGACTGGTTGAATCTCCTTGCTGTCCAGGGGACTCTCAAGAGTCTTCATCAACACCACAGTTCAAAAGCATCAATTATTCAGCCCCTAGCTTTCTTTATAGTCCAACTCTCACATCCATACATGACTACTGGAAAAGTCATAGCTTTGACTAAACAGACCTTTGTTGGCAAAGTAGTGTCTCTGTTTTTTAATTAGCTGTTTAGCTTTTCTTTCAAGGAGCAAGTGTCTTTTAATTTCATGGCTGCAGTCACCATCTGCAGTGATTTTGGAGCCCCAAAAATAAAGTCTCTCCCTGTTTCCCTATGTATTTGCCATAAAGTGATGGGGCTAGATGCCATGATCTTAGCTTTCTGAATGTTGAGTTTTAAGCCAACGTTTTCATTCTCCTCTTTCACTTTCATCAAGAAGCTCTTTAGTTCTTCTTCACTTCTGCCATAAGGGTGGTGTCATCTGCATATCTGAGGTTCTTAATATTTCTCCTGGCAATCTTGATTCCACCTTGTGCTTCCTCCAGCCCAGCGTTTCTCATGATGTACTCTGCATAGAAGTTAAATAAGCAGGGTGACAATATACAGCCTTGACGTACTCCTTTCCCAATTTGGAACCAGTCTGTTGTTCCATGTCCAGTTCTAACTGTTGCTTCCTGGCCTGCATACAGATTTCTCAGAAGGCAGGTCAGGTGGTCTGGTATTCCCACCTCTTTAAGAATTTTCCAGAGTTTGTTGTGGTCCACACAGTCAAAGTCTTTGGCATAGTCAATAAAGCAGAAGTAGATGTTTTTCTGGAACTCACTTGCTTTTTCAATGATCCAATGAGTGTTGACAATTTGATCTCTGGTTCCTCTGCCTTTTCTAAATCCAGCTTGAACATCTGGAAGTTCACGGTTCACGTACTGTTGAAGCCTGACTTGGAGAATTTTGAGCATTACTTTGCTATCGTGTGAGATGAGTGCAACTGTGCGGTAGTTTGAGCATTCTTTTGCATTGCCTTTCTTCAGGATTGGAACGAAAACTGACCTTTTCCAGTCCTGTGGCCACTGCTGTTTGATCTCTGGTTCTCTGGTTCCTGAGAGAGAAAACCAGAGATCAAATTGCCACCGTCCCTCTGTCCGTTTGTCCATTCATCCACTCGTGCAGAACTTATGCCTCCAGTTCCTGCTATGTGACAGGTACTGTACTACTGCTAGGACCACCTGGTGAACAAGATGGCCAAAGTTTCTACTTTGATAAGAGCTCAGAGCCTAGTGAGAGAGAAGCATGATCATCAAATAAGCCAGCAAATACGCACGGTGACTTTGCATCTGTCAGAAGGAGGCCAGGCTGAAAGTGAATGCGAGGTCTGGGGGCCATTTTAACCCAGATACTGACAGGAATGCTGAAAGGAGCCAACCCTGCATGAGCTGGGGGAAGACGGCCCCACACGGAGGAAACACAAAGTGCAAAGGCCTGAGGGGGAACAGAAAGATGGGTGCAGGGAGCTGGAGGTGGAGATGAGGTGGAAGAGGTGAGCAAGGCTGGATCAAAGAGGGCAGACAGGATACTGTGGTTGTCGGGATGGCCCCGTAGATACTACTTCAGCAACGTCAGTTTGATAGGTGGGAACTTGCTCCACCACGTTTACCAGATGCATGCAATAAATGGTACACTGGGGACCAATGGAAATGACCAATGGTAGGTGACGGTCTGAGACAGCACCACCAAGCTGGGAACTGGGGAGATGACCTCAAGACCATGCAGGATCTCACCTCAGTAATGCAGGCACTCCTGCAACAGATTCAAAATAAATTTCAGACCGTATCTGACCAGATCATTGGAATAACTGATGACATCATCGTGAGGGCCTTCCCTTGTGAAGTGGTTAAGACTTCACCTTCCAATGCAGGAGGTGTGGGTTCGATCCCCTAATTGGGAAGCTGGGATCCCCACATATCTTGTGGCCAAAAAAACCAGAACTTAAAACAGAAGATGAGATGGTTGGATGGGATCACCAACTCAGTGGACATGAATTTGAGCAAACTCTGGGAGATGGTGAAGGACACAGAAACCTGGTGGGCTGCAGTCCATGGGGTTGCAAAGAATTGGACACGACTGAGCAGCTGAACTGACGGAAAACAGAAGCGATGTTGTAACAAACTCAATAAAGACTTTTAAAATGGTCCACATTTTTTTAAATCTTAAGAAGAAAAATTGATGACATGGGCAATCATACTGATGACCTGGAGAAAAATACCGCATTCAGACCATGTCCAGTTGGATCACTGGAAGAACTGATGACCTGAGAAGTCACATTGGTGACCTGGACAGAAGCACCACAGACCTCATGACACGGGCTGGGGTGGAAGAGCTGGATGGTGAAAACAAGATCCCTGCCCCACAGAAGAGTTGAAGTTTGCCCATCCAAACCAGACTCAGCAGCATCCTTTTCATGAGCCAAGAGAAGACGGAAGATGGGTGGCTTTTTGCAACTAATGTGCACTAATGTGTAGCCAGGTTTTCTATTATCAAGTGGGCCCTCCTCTTACCTGGTACTAGAGTTAGTTTATAGAGTGATTTCCCTCCCCTACCTTCCATGTTTCCCGAACATGGTAACTTCATATCTCGGACCTTGGTCAGTTGTGCTATTAAACACTAAAACTTTGGCAGTTTTGGAGTGGGGCAGAAGAAGTGGTACATTGGTTTATTTTTCTGGGTTAACATTTAAAGCATTTATTCTATTCCATGAACCCTAAATGTACAGCACGTATTAACCCTTCCGTCTATGCAACCCTTTGAGGCAGATACTATTCCTAAATCTATTTTGCAGATTGGAAAACTGAGGAACAGAGAGGCTAACTAACTCTCCCGTGTCATAGAGCTAGCAGAAGCAGGATTTGAACTTAGGCGGTTCCAGAATCCACATGCTGACACATTCAGTCATGCTCCTTCAAGTTAAAATTGGCTATGCAACCACATGAGCACTGCAACCCTTGCTTATTAGAGTGTTATGCCACGGAGTCTCCCCACTCCTGGGGTTCTCTTTCTAGGGAGACTGAAGGCTTTGGGGACATGATAAGCAGTCTACAGAACTTGGAAGTGAGTTCCTGGTCCTTGGTGCATTCTGATCACCACTGTCCACATGATTCATTCAAATTCTGGGAACTGGGTTGCCCAACTCTCCGCACCAAGGGAGAACCTGGGGTCTTTGGCTCTGGCTCCAGAGAGACTGAGCGGTTCCTATCCCACCCCATCAGAGATCCACACCTGCTTCATCAGCTGCACCCCTGAGCTCCCAGCTAAGTGGGCCAAGATGCCCAAATCAGGCTTGGCAGGGATTCACTTCTGGCGCTGAATCTTGGCCAAAGAAACCAGAGCCTGAAGCAAAAAACTTGGCCTTGCCAATTGGACTGGCTTGCTGGGAAACGCTTACCCTTTCTTTTAAGTCTGGTTTATAATGAAAACAGGACTAAAAATAATGTCTCCAAGTTCAGCCTGCCACCTTAGCTGGCAAGCCCCCATGGCTTTCTTTCTGGCTTTGTTTCTAAAAAGAAACAATGTAAATAAAGCACTTATCACAGATGTGACCTAAATTAAATCCCTTACAATTATATGGTGGAAGTAACAAATAGACTCCAGGGATTAGATATGGTAGACAGAGTGCCTTAAGAACTATGGACGGAGGTTCATAACATTGTACAGGAGGTGGTGATCAAAACCATCCTCAAAAAACAGAAGTGCAAAAAGGCAGAATGGTTGTCTGAGGAGGTCTTACAAATAGCTGAGAAGAGAAGCAAAAGGCAAAGGAGAAAAGGAAAGATATACCCATCTGAATTCAGAGTTCCAAAAAAATAGCAAGGAGAGATTAAGCCTTCCTAAGTGATCAATGCAAAGAAACAGAGGAAAACAACATTAGAATGGGAAAGACTAGAGATCTCTTCAAGAAAATTAGAGATACCAAGGGAACATTTAATGCAAAGATGGGCACCATAAAGGACAGAAACATTATGAATCTAACAGGAGCAGAAGAGATTAAGAAGAGGTGGCAAGAATACACAGAAGAACTATACAAAAAAGATCTTCATGACTCAGATAACCATAATGGTGCGATCACTCACCTAGAGCCAGACATCCTGGAGTCCAAAGTCAAGTGGACTTGACTTTGGAAGCATCACTTAGGAACAAAGCTAGTGGAGGTAATAAAATTCCAGCTGAGCTATCAAATCCTAAAAGATGATGCTGTAAAAATGCTGCACTCAATATGCCAGAAAATTTGGAAAACTCAGCAGTGGCCTTAGGACTGGAAAAGGTCAGTTTGCATTTCAATCCCAAAGAAATGCAATGCCAAAGAATGTTCAAACTACCACACAATTGCACTCATCTCACACACTAGCAAAGTAAAGCTCAAAATTCTCCAAGTGAGGCTTCAACGGTATGTGAACCATGAACTTCCAGATGTTCAAGCTGGATTTAGAGAAGACAGAGGAACCAGAGATCAAATTGCCAACATCCGTTGGAGAATAGAAAAAGCAAGAGAATACCAGAGAAACATCTACTTCTGCTTTATTGACTATGTCAAAGCCTTTGACTGTGTGGATCACAGCAAACTGTGGAAAATCCTTAAAGAGATGGGAATACCAGACCACCTGACCTGTCTCCTGAGAAATCTGTATGCAGGTCAAGAGGCAACAGTTAAAATCGGACATGAAACAACGGACTGGTTCCAAATTGGAAAAAGAGAACGTCAAGGCTGTATATTGTTACCCTGCTTATTTAACTTTTATGTAGAGTTTATCATGCAAAATGCTGGCTGAATGAAGCACAGCTGGAATCAAGATTGCCGGAAGAAATATCAATAACCTCAGATATGCAGATGACACCACCCTTATGGCAGAAAACGAAGAGAAACTAGGAGCCTCTTGATGAGAGTGAAAGAGGAGAATGAAAACGCTGGCTTAAAACTCAACATTCAAAAAATGAAAATCATGGCATCCAGGCCCATCACTTCATGGCAAATACGTGGGGTAACAATGGAAACAGTGAGAGACTTTATTTTTTGGAGCTCCAAAATCACTGCAGATGGTGACTGCAGCCATGAATTTAAAAGACACTTGCTCCTTGGAAGAAAAGCTATAACAAACCTAAACAGCATATTAAAAAGCAGGCATTACTTTGCCAACAAAGGTCTAGTCAAAGCTATGGTTTTTCCAGTAGTTATGTATGGATGTGAGATTTGAACTGTAAAGAAAGCTGAGTGCTGAAGAACTGATGTTTTCAAACTGTGGTGTTGGAGAAGACTCTTGAAAGTCTCTTGGACTGCAAAGAGATCCAACCAGTCAATCCTAAAGGAAATCAACCAGGAATATTCATTGGAAGGACTGATGCTGAAGCTGAAACTCCAATACTTTGGCCACCTGATGCGAAGAGCCTACTCATTAGAAAAGACCCTGATGCTTGGAAAGATTGTAGGCAGGAGGAGAATGATACAACAGAGGATGACATGGTTGGATGGCATCACTCAACAATGGACAGGAGTTCGCGCAAGCTCCGAGAGTTGGTGATGAACAGGGAAGCCCAGCGTGCTGCAGTCCATGGGATTGCAAAGAGTCAGGCAAAACTGAGCAACTGAACAACAAAAAGTCACTGTTATAGGCTCAGAATAGTTCTCAAGGAGGGGTATTAAGCCAGAAAAATCAAGCTCCGTTTATCTGTGTGACTCTGGGTAAATTACTTTGCATCTCTGAGCCTGATTTACCTCATCTGTAAATGGAGGTAATGCTACTCTGTATTGTGGCAATGCTATGAATGTTCAGCAAAATAATGGATAATAAGGGAGGCATTCACTAAAATTCAGTTTCCTGCCATTCTTTTTGCAGGCAGAGGTGGGTATATATGCCAAGATTCCAGGGATGCCAAAATCCCTGGAATTTTTAGGCCCCTCGGTTGGCTGAGCATCAGGCTCCCACTCAGGGACTGACTCCATCTGTCCCTAGCAGAGGTGAGCACAGTCACCTGGGACTTCCCCAGCTGCTAGTAGACTTTCCAGGGTGAGCTCAGGGGACTTTCCTCTCCCCAGCTGGACAACTTCCGAGAGTAGAAAATGAGTGAGGCTGGTCCCTCAAGGATTGATCGTTGGTGTCTGGGCTGCTGATAAGGGGACTGTGAGATAAACAGGAATAGTGACCCTTTCCCATTTTTGGAGACCTGGGCCTGGAATAGGGTTCTAAAATGGCCTCTTCCATGCCACAAATCTAGCACCTGAAAGGTGTCAGAGGAAGATAGCTGACCATCCACCCAAATCCAGGAGGTAGGTCTGAGTGGGGCCACAGCACTGACCCTCATCAAATCAGCACTTCTCCCAGCCAGGCAAGGAGAGGAGCAGGAAGAGTGCGACTGACTTGGGCTGTAGCTCTGGGTTTGCCGTTGTTTTCTTATCTCCAAAGCATACACATTTAGAAAGGTTGGTGGTAGAAGGCATGAGGGGAGTGTTCCAGAGGTCATGACCACAAAGCTTCTGCCCCAAAGAGGACCCTGGTGAGTGACTCAGCCTGTGTGAGCCTAAGCTCTCTGCTGTGCAAAATGGGGCAGGAGGACAGAACTAATGGTTCCTGTCCGAGCACTGGCCTCAGAGGGAAGTTGTGAGTGTCTGATAACCCCTCTGATCTTGGTGACTTTCTGTTGCATCCCTACACCCCCCTCTCTCCACCTTTTTGTATATAGGCACTCACACACAAAACACTCACTCACTCACACACACACACACTCACACACACACACACACACACACACATCATCCAGCCAGCAGGGCTTATTACTTATACCTCCAAAACACACCTTGAATCTTGAACTTGACCACCCTTTGCAATCTCCACTTCCCTGGCTCAGTCACCGTCATCTCTCATCCTCCTTTCCATGACCGTCTCCCTGGGCTTTTGATTCTCCTCTTGCCTCCCACATCCATTCTCTGTAGATCAGCCAAATGGATCATTTTGAAAGGCCAACTGACTCTTGTTACTCCTCTGCTTTAAACACTCCAGTGACTCCAACACAGACAGAAGAAAATCCAAACTCTTCCTGGCACCCCAGCTCTGTGTGATATGGACTTCAGCCTCCTCCCATGCTTAACCTTGTCCCATTGGCCTTGCTGCCTCTTCAACAGACCAAAATCCCTCTCTGGCCCAGGACCTTTGCACAGGCTATGCACCCCCCGCCCCCGCCCCCCCCACCCCAGGGAACACTGCCATTCCTGGCTTTGACTGTGCTTATCTCTCCCTTCAGAACTCACTGTCTTCTGAGAGGGGCCCTCCCTGACCACCCTTCCTATGAGAGCCTCTAGTCACTCTTGATCATTGGTAAAAGAGGCTTTTTAAAGGTAAAATTATGATTCTCACCTACATATAAAAAGAACACAAGTCAAAGATTCCATTTAACTCAGAATTTGTGAAAAAAAAAAAAACAACAAACACCAAGATGCTACAACTGATTCAAAACACACACACATACACTGACAATCAGAAATGATAGAATGGATTTATAATACAGTTATAAAAATGGCCAGTATTCACAGGGCAATAGTTAATTGCATTCCACTCCAACCAAATTCGCTTGCGTTTCCATGACTAAGACTCATTTGTATGTTGTAGTAATGAAAGGTGCGGGCCCTAGACTCAAACAGGACTCGGGCCCCAGACAGGACACCCAGTTATTTGTCTTGGCCTATTTCAAGGTCTCTTGCAAGTTTCTTGACGTCCTCTTTCTTGCACTTAGCAGCATTTTTTTTTTTTTTTTTGCCATTTTGCCTTTCACCTATTTCTTAGCTCTCTCCCTGTACCCCAGGTTTGAATGTGTCTTGACGGCAGAAATTCTCTTTAGTATATAGGCCTGCAGGAAATCCCATGGAGAAAGGCACTCTCATAACCTGGGATCTTCTGGTTCCTGGACAGAGCGAGTGCGTGGGTAATTCTGGTTGGGTTAGGGAAGGAGTAGGTGGAAGGTGCTGCGGGGTCTAGGGAATGCCGGAAGGAGGCGGCGCAGGAGGGATTAATCCACCGACATTCCCTGCCCGCCTACTGTGTGTCAAGCAAGGTTGGGGCGCTAGTAACACGGTCAGGAAAAAGATGAATCTGAGGGCTTTGCGCGCTGCAGGCCTCGGTGTAACCTGGAGTCTGAGTGAATGAGTTAAACACACATACAAAGGTGAATTTG
This sequence comes from Budorcas taxicolor, assembly GCF_023091745.1. NCBI lineage: Eukaryota > Metazoa > Chordata > Mammalia > Artiodactyla > Bovidae > Budorcas > Budorcas taxicolor. The sequence goes on along the minus strand of NC_068927.1, from coordinate 26,941,399 downwards.
GCGTTTTGACGAATGTTAGGAAGGAGAACTCGCGGTACGCTTGCCTTGCGATACCCCTGGCTTCACCTGATTCAGAGACCTATAAGCCAAAGGGAATGTGCAGATTTGTCTGCTTTGTGCGGTAAAGGCATGAGGGCATGTATGCAGAAATGTAAATGTATACAGACATGCAAATCAAAGCTGATGTGAACAGTAAGTACATGAATGCAGAATGAAAGCCTGTCGGCGGCACGAATGCAAGTAGGTGGGAGTCCTCTGTTTCTTCGCCTTTCAGACTCTCCAGCATACCGCGCGCGCCCTCTGCTGCTGCCCAGGCGGGTTTCTGTACCTTCGCGTTGCATTTCGCTCCTCCAGTTGGAGCAAAAGCTTGTATCTAGCTCCTCCTAACGCTGGGCAGAGAACAAAACCGCAGCGCCTGCCGTTCGCCACGCATGCGCACACTGGAATTATTTCGAAGGGGATCGCTTGCAAAGCCCTTTCAGCGGTAGTCAGGATGGCCGAGCGGTCTAAGGCGCTGCGTTCAGGTCGCAGTCTCCCCTGGAGGCGTGGGTTCGAATCCCACTTCTGACAAGGCTAGATCTTTTTCGTTTTTCACGAACGGCGACGTCTGAAATATGCCCTGTGGATATTAACCTTTTTACAAAACAAGTATTTTCTATTTATGACAAGTTATTTCCTGAAGACTTATTTTGAAATGTAAAACTAATCCTTCTCTGAAGCCGCAAAGCCATTCTTCAGACATTTGAAGTAAGGAAAATGCAAAAGCTAGAGTACTGTCAGAAGTGGGATTCGAACCCACGCCTCCAGGGGAGACTGCGACCTGAACGCAGCGCCTTAGACCGCTCGGCCATCCTGACTCCTGGAGATAGAGTTTGCGTGGGATTCTATTTAAGTCACTATTGGTGCGACGTGGCTTGGGAATTATTCAAATAATTCTGGGGTCTCTCGCAGCTGGAGATCCAGCCACACAGCCCCTTGTCATCCACAATCAATAACCACTGTACTGCCAAGATTTATCGTTACCCTTAAAGTAGTTCAGTCTTTTTACTACTTACACGTTTTAAAAGGAAACTTTGTAGCCTACACAGAAACGGAAAATTAGTTTCTCTTGCCATCAACAGGAAATAACCATAAAAATAAATAACAATGGAAATGAAACTATATTATTGAATTCTAGTCATTTGCCAATGCTGTGACTAAGTTTTCACATTATTTTTAATGACTAAAATTACCTGAAAGGGTCTAGACTATTGTTGGGCCCCTGGGGGGAAGTGAGAGGAGGTCTAGAGGATTCTTTTTGGAAGAAGGTATTATGGACTTTGCATGGACTCCTCAATGGATTGAAGCCACTGCAATGGGCTTCCATTCCGCATGTGTTTAGGTGAAGCCTCATCAAGAAAGAGAAAGTTGGCTTTTATACTTTTTTAATAAACTGAACGAAGGAAAAGCTAGAAAATGTTAAACTTGGAGAAGAGACCATTTATCTGTTTACAAAAGCCTGCTGTGTTTATGGGGTTGGAATTGTGCCGTTGAATCTTGCTGCAGGAACTGAGGCTTGATATGTAGGTGCAATGGGTGGGTAGTTACCACAGGGGAAGTTTTCCACAGAAGAGCTTGCTGAAAAGAAAATAAGCTGCCTGTGTAGACAGTGACATCCCCTTCACAGGAGGCATTCAAGATAAGGCTGGACAGTCACTGCAGGAAAGCGGGTGAGGGGATTCGACGGTTCCCGTATTAGTTTCTTTTTGCTGCTGTAACAAACTGCCACTAATTTAGTGGCTTAAAACCACATCATTTATTATCTTATGGTTCTAGAGGTCAAAACTTGTCCCTTCTGGTGGCTCTAGAGCAGTGGTCCCCAACCTTTTTGGCACCAGGGACCGGTTTCATGGAAGAAAATTTTTCTACCGACCGGGGTGGGGGATGGTTTCGGGATGATTCAAGCATATTACATTTTCTGTGCACTTTATCTCTATAATTATCACATCAGCTCCACCTCAGATCATCAGGCATTAGCTCCCAGAGGTTGGGGACCCCTGCTCTAGGGAATATCCATTTCCTTTCCCTTTCCACCCACATTCTTTGGCTTATACCCTCACATCACTCCACCTTCTGCTTCTGTCTTCAGGATGCCTTCTGTGCCTCTGACCCTCCTATCTAACCTCTTCTCACCTAAAGCAAGTGTGGTCGCCCAAAGCACAGCGAGGCCAAACACACCTGAAGGTCAGTTTGGAGCAGGGGAAGATTTATGGCAAGGGCCATGCAAGGAGAAGAGGTGGGTCATGCTCAGAAGGTCCGAACTCCCCAAAGGGTTCCAGGGAAGAAGTTTATACGGGCACTTTAAGGGTGGGGAGGGCTGCAGGGTGTGTGTAACCTCCCTCTGATTGGTTGGTGGTGAGGAGACAGGGCGGTGTTCTAAGAACCTCAGTCATTAGCATTCTGGTTCCAGCCAGCGGGTGCTCAGCCTGAAATTACCATCCTCCGCCTGGGCTGGGCACTTAGCTCCCATAGACCTCAGAGATGTGTGTCAGGTTATTACATCACCAGCAGGACCAAGAGCACACCCCAAGGCTGTGCTATGGTTTCTTTCTGCATTCCCTCACTGTAATTACTGTTTGAATCAGAGAAGGTCTTGGAGGCTGAAACCTTTTTCCTACAAACAAGAAATGGGCGGGGGAAAAAGAGAAATGCTAGGGGCAAAGAAAGGCCCTTGCATGTGGGGAGGGGCCCACAGGGTTCTGCACAGTTTCGATTCCTCCTTTTCTTTGATATTCCTCAACGTGATGGTCACAGGTATTGAATAGAACGATCACTCATAAACTTGGCAGAGGAACTTGATTTCAGGGGAACTCAGTTTCATTACAAAGATTATTTATTTAAAATATATATGTATAATAAAATGTTCCTATTAAAGTCTCAAAGGCCACAGAAACATCAGGACCTGTGATTATCCCCGGGTGGTGGCATTTATTGTGAATTTTCTTTTCTCATTGGTTACCTGCATGTGATATTTATATTTTGAACATGGATTACTTGGGTAATTCTGTTTTAATTCAAAAAACTGTCAGGAGGACTTTCCTGGTGGCTCAGTGGAAAAGAATCCTCCCGCCAATGCAGGAGACACTCATTCGGTCCCTGATCCAGGAAGATCCCACAGACCTTGGAGCAACAAAGCCCAGGCACCACAATTATTGAGCCTGTGCTCTAGAGCCAGGGAAGTGCAAGCATGGAGGCCTCCTGCCCAAACTGCTGAAGCCTGAGCATCTAGAGCCGGTGCTGTGCTACACGAGAAGCCACTGCAATGAGAAGTCCGCCCGAAACTAGAGAGTAGCTCCCACTCTCTGCAACTAGAGAAAGCCCACCCAGCAACGAAGACCCAGCACAGTCAAAGCATAAAAAATAATTTAAGAAAAAATTTTAACTGTTAGGAAAATTGGAAAAGAATTTGAAAAAGACAAAAGATTTCTGGATGTTCTTTCAAATGAATGTTAGGTGTTGTCTACAGCCGTTCTGTCTATTACAGAAGCCACTAATCACATGTAGCTACAGAGCATTTGGGATGTGTTGTCATCTTAGTGCAAAAAAAGAAATGCAAGATGTCTCAATAAAAATGTTTATATTGATTACATGGATTTTGAGGGGTGGTTTTTTTTTTTTTTTCGGCTGAGTCTTACAACTTGTAGGATCCCTCACCACAGATTAGAACCTGGGCCCCAAGGGAGCGTAGCCATTGACCCACCAGAGAAGCCCTTTGGCTATATGTATTCAGGCTTTTTGAGTGTGCTCCTCTAGTGACTTCTTGTTTTTGTTTTTGTTTTTTTTTTTTTTAAGGTAAGAAGTAGATTTATTCAGATACAGAGAGAAGCACACTCCACAGACAGTTGGGGCCATTGCAGGGAGCGAGTGTGGCTTGTTTTTTATTTTTTTTAATGGATTTATTTTAGTTGGAGGATCATTGCTTTATAATATTGTGTTGGTCTCTGCCATACATCAACATGAATCAGCCACAGGTATATGTATGTCCCCTTCCTCTTGAAGCCCCCTCCCACCGCCCACCCCATATCAGCCCTCGAGGCTGTCACAGAGCACTGGGTTTGTGACTTACACCGGCTATCGGTTTTACATGATACTGGACCTGTTTCCATGCTGCTCTCTCAGTTCGTCCCACCTTCTCCTCCCACTGTGGCCACAAGCCTGTTCTCTATATCTGCGTCTCCACTGCTGCCCTGCAAATAGGCTCATCATGCCACCTTTCTAGATTCTTTATATATGTGGTTTTTTTTTTCTTTCTGACTTCACTCTATAATAGGCTTTCATTTCATCTACCTCATTAGAACTCATTTCATCTACCTCATTAGAACTGACTCAAATGTGTTCTTTTTATGGCTGAGTAATATTCCTTTGTACATATGTACCACAACTTCTTTATCTATTCATCATGCTGTTTTAATTGTTTAATATTTAGTTCATAAATTTGCAAACAAATCTTGTCTATAAAATGAAATCAATTCCACCCTTGGTAAAAGCCAGTTCTGCATCTATGAGCAAATTCACTTTAGCATTGCTAATTGTGACAGATACGTACATGTATGTGTGTAAGTGTACACACTTACACTAGACAACCTTCACCACCACCCTTCTTCAGTACTCTTTCCATCTTGCAAAACTGAGACTCTGTGCCAAACCACCATTCTATTTTCTGTCTTTATTAATTTGACTATTCTAGATAGCTCATATAAGTAGAATCATGTAATATTTGTCCTTTTGTGACTGACCTGTTTCATTTATGATAATGTCTTCAAGGTTTGGTTCTTCCTAGGTGACTCAGTGGTGGAGAATCCGCCTACACTGCAGGAGACATGGGTTCAATCCCTGGGTCAGGAAGAGCCCTTGGAGAAGGAAATGGCAACCCATCCCAGTACTCTTGACTGGGAAAACCCACGGACAGAGGAGCCTGGCGGGCTATAGTCTACGGGGTTGCAAAGGGTTGGTGGACACAAATAAGTGACTAAACAACAACAAACTTCAAAGTGTATTCATAGCACGCGTCAGAATTTCCTTCCTTTTAAAGGCTGAAGAATGTTCCATTGTACATCTATACTACATTTTGCTTTTTCCATGTATACTACAGTTATCCATTCATCTGTAGATAAACACTTCGGCGGCTTCCATGATTTTACAACAATTTTTAAGGGGGGTTCATGTTTGGGAACGCGTGTACACCCGTGGTGGATTCAAGTCAATGTATGGCAAAACCAATACAGTATTGTAAAGTAAAATAAAGAAAAAATAAAAACTAAAAAAAAAGAAAAGAAAAGAAAAGACATTTTAAGGCCAAAAAAATTTTTTTTATTTATTGATGCATAGTTGGTTCACAATGGTATGGCAATCTCTGCTGTACAGCAATGCGACTCAGTTATACACATAAATACTGATACATATTTATATAGTCTTTTCCATTATGGTTTATCACAGGATATTGAATATAGTTCCCTGTGCTATACAGCAGGACCTTATTGTTTTTCCATTCTAAATGTAATAGCTCAACAGGTAAGGAATCTGCCTGCTACTCAAGAGACACAAGAGACTCGGGCTTGATCCCTGGGTTGGAAAGATCTGTTGGAGAAGGAAATGGCAAACCACTCCAGTATGCTTGCCTGGAAAATTCCATGGACAGAGAAGCCTGGTGGGCTACAGTCCATGGAGTTGTGAAGAGTCGGACATGACCAAGCACAGCACAGCACAATTATATAATCCTGAATAATCTCATTTTAAAGTCCTTAATCACACCCGCAGAATCCCTATTGCTAGAAGAGGTAACATTTACAGGTTCCAGGGATTAAGAGGGACCATCTTGGTAGAGTGGGCATTGTTCAGCTTGCCACAATTATGTCATATACTACTACTACTAAATCGCTTCAGTTGTGTCCAACTCTGTGTAACCCCATAGACGGCAGCCGGGGGACCAGAGTCCCCCGTTCCTGGGATTCTCCAGGCAAGAACACTAGACTGGGTTGCCATTTCCTTCTCCAAAGCATGAAAGTGAAAAGTGAAAGTGAAGTCGCTCAGTCGTGTCTGACTCTTAGCAAACCCATGGACTGCAGCCTACCAGGCTCCTCCATCCATGGGATTTTCCAGGCAAGAGTGCTGGAGTGGGGTGAAGACTCCATTTATATGACTTTCTGGAAAAAGCAAGGCAACAATGACAGAAGATAGATCAGCGGTTGCCTGGAGAGTAGAGGTCATGAAGGACCTTTCTGGACTAATCACAATGTTCTATATTTTAACTTCGGTGGTGAGGAACTTCCTTGGTGTTCCAGTGGTTGACTCCACCCTTCCATCTGCCTGCCAATGCAGGAGCTTCGGGAGAATGGGTTCAATCCCTGGGTCAGGAAGTTACCCTGGAGAAGGAAATGGCAACTCACTCCAGTATTCCGGCTGGAATAATCCCGGGAAAGGGGAGACTGGTGGGCTATAGTCCATGGGGGTTGCAAAGAGTTGGACATGACTAAGCACACATGCTTCCAATGCAGGGGGTGTGGGTTTAATCATTGGTTGGAGAACTAAGATTCCACATGCCTGGTGGAGTGGCCAAAATTTAAGGAAAAACATTTCTGTGTGTTATTATGAGAAAGCGATGGCACCCCACTCCAGTACTCTTGCCTGGAAAATCCCATGGACGGAGGAGCCTAGTAGGCTGCAGTCCATGAGGTGCGAAGAGTCGGACATGACTGAGTGACTTCACTTTCACTTTTCACTTTCATGCATTGGAGAAGGAAATGGCAACCCACTCCAGTGTTCTTGCCTGGAGACTCCCAGGGACGGGGGAGCCTGGTGGGCTGCCGTCTATGGTGTTGCACAGAGTCGGACACGACTGAAGTGATGCAGCAGCAGCAGCATACATATTTATCAAAATGGCACAAAGTGCGAGAAACAAAGTAGAGAAAAACAATACTGATCTTGGGTGGTCTCAGTTGGCAACAGCTTAATCTCAGTTTCCCCCCCAATCGGAGATTGAAGCCAGCCCATGGCAGTGAGAGCACGGAATCCTGGCCACTAGACCATGAAGGCCAGTGGCTAGTGACAAGACCCTGGCTTGCCTGCTTGGTGGGAGTGAATTTCGACAAAGGGACAGAAACAGGTGAAATAGTGAAACAAGTTAAATATTTATTAGGAGGGGGGGGGAAAGTAAGTGTGAATAGGCACACATGAACTGGCTCAGAGAGAGGGTTCTGGCTTCTTGGAAGTTTAAACCACTCATATGGAACATATCTGGATTTCCTCTCATCAATCTTCTTACTTTGCCTGGCTCTGAGTCCATCTTTGGGCTTCCCTGGTGGCTCAATGGCAAAGAATCCACTTGCAATGCAAGAGATGCAGGTTTAAATCGTTGGGTCGAGAAGAGCCCCTGGAGGAGGAAATGGCAACCCACTCCAGTATTTTTGCCTGAAAAATCCCTTGGACAGAGGAGCCTACAAGGGCTGCATGGGGTTACAAAGAGTTGGACATGACTTAGGGACTAAACAGCAGCAGCAACAGAGTCTATATTTGGTATAACTTAGTGTCCTCCCCTGTTTGGGGTACACACGTCTTAGCCAAGATGGAATCCAGCACAGAAGCCTCTGGGAAGGCTGACACCACCTATTATGGGGTGGCATCACCAAGGAGCCTTTCTGCAAATGTGTAGTCGGGAAGGTCTTCTTGACCTCATGAATGAGAAATATGTGGTCTCTATCTTTCATCCAAGCAGGACTCAGCTCTTCCTTGTTTCTACCATTATATTTATTTTGGAGTATCTTTCCACAGGGGACAGACTCAGCTGCTCAGCCTGGGGCCTCAATAGCAACACAGAAAATAACCGTGGGGAGAGGGGATCCAAAATATAAAAGGAGCTCCTAAAAAAAAAATTCCACAAACCAGGCTGCAATGTTGGAGGGAGCACAGAACTCCGCAAAACTGTTGTCACTTCTGCAAGGTTCAGGGGGTGCTCCAAACCACCCTCAGGCGATTCAATAGTTCATTAGCTACAAGGCCTCACAGAATGTACTGCAAGCTCTTATTGTTACAGTTTGTTACAGCTAAAGTACACGGATTACAATCAGAGGTGGGGTGATGGAGATGTTCTGGAATTAGTGGTGATGATAGTTCATGACAGTGAATACACTAAAATCACTGAATCGTGTACATTTTAAAAGGGTGACTTTTGACTTCCCAAAGTGGAACATCCATTGTCCTCTCCCCAGGGAGTCACGCACTCCAGGCATTCCTTACGCAGCACTGATGTGTGACAGTCCATACAGACTACTACCAACCAGGTAAACTCACCTACCGCCTGGGGAGCCACAGCCTTTTTGGGGAGTTCATCACCTGGCTACGGGTTGACGGCTCACATCACCAAGCTCAGTTTCCAACTCTTCCAGGTGGAGCTGCTTGAACTGACAGCCTGTGCCTCCACTCCAAACCACACTGTTAGACTATCTGGTGTGACCAGACCCTACCCTACAGAGGCATGACATTTCAAGGGCGATTACTTCTCAGAGACCGAGGAAAAATGATCAGACCACTCTTTGGCCTAATTTTCAATTCTTTAGTACACAGAAGGCAAATGACTCAAACCTTAAATTCACAGAAAAGGAAATACAAATGGCCAATACTTGTCACCACCAGCTAAATATTAGGAAATACACATGGAAACAAAGAGACTTCTTAAAAAAAAAAAAAAAAAAAGCTCACCGCACATAGCCATGTGGGCTTCCCAGGTAACTCAGCAGTAAAAAATCCACCTACAATGCAGGAGACACAGGTTCAATCCCTGGGTCAGGAAGATCTCCTGGAGAAGGAAAGGCAACCCACTCTAGTATTCTTTCTTGGGAAATTCCATTGACTGAAGAATCTGGCAGGCTGCAGTCCATGGGGTCCCAAAAGAGTAAGACATGACTTAGCATTTAAACAATAGCCATGTGACTCAGGTGGTAAAGAATCCGCCTTCAATGAGGGAGACCTGGGTTCAACTACTGGGTTGGGTAGATCCCTTGGAGAACAGAATGGCTACCTACTCCAGTATTCTGGCCTGGAGAATTCAGTCCATGCGGTGGGGCTGCAAAGAGCTGGACATGACTGAGCCACTTCCACTTTTCAGCCACCTGCCTACTCAGTCACGTCCGACTCTGCAACCCCATGGACTATAGGCTCCTCTGGCCATGGGATTTCCCAAGCAAGAACACTGGAGTGGGGTGCTATTTCCTTCTCCAGGGGATCTTCCCAACCCAGGGATCAAACCTGGGTCTCTTGCATCTCCTGCATTGGCAGGCAGATTCTTTACCATTGAGCCATCAGGGAAGCCCATTTTCAGGCATGGGGCAGGTAAATAGTTAAGTTCACCTACTCTTAACGTGGGCGTTAACTAATAGGGACTTTTGGAGCAATTTGGCAGTATCTAGTTTTAAAAACCGCAAATAGCCTCAATCCAGTGGTTCTGTTTTGAAGACTGGATTCATATGTGTGCAAAAATGTAAATAAGAGGCTTATATAATATTGAAACTACATAACTCCGATGGGATTCAAACCCAGCCTGATCAGGGACTTCCCTGGTGGCCCAGTGGTTGGGAATTCACCTGCCAATACAGGGGACAAGGGTTTGATCCGTGGCCTAGGAAGATGCCACATGTTGAAGGCCACCTACACCCATGCACCATAATTACTGAAGCCTGAATGTCTAGAGCCTCTCTTCTGCAACAAGAAAGGCCACTGCGATGAGAGGCCCACCTGCCTCAACTAGAGAGTAGCTTCAGCTCTCTGCAACTAGAGAAAGTCCACACAGCAACAAAGACCCAGAGCAGCCAAACATAAATGAACAATTTTTTAAAAGAAAGAAAACTTCTCAGATTGGAACTTGAACACATAGGCCAGGATTCAGAACTGTTATCTTTTAACTGGGATCAAAAACCTGGTTTCAGGACTTAATGAAGCTCAGGTTCTTTATGTCGCAGCACAGAAGGAATTCAGCAAGAAGCAGTGATAGGTAAGAAGTGGATTTATTTACAGGCATACACATTTCATAAACCAAATGTGGTGTCTTGAAACGGGATAGCAGCCCCAAAATACGAGGCGGTTAGTTTTATGGGCTGGGTAGTTTCACAGGCCAATAAGTGGGAGGATTATTCCAACAATTTTGGAGAAGAGGGCAGGGATTTCCAGGATTTGAGCCACTGCCTTCTAACAACAGCCTCTTCCAACAACACAAGAGAATACTCTACACGTGGACATCACCAGATGGTCAACACTGAAATCAGATTGATTATATTCTTTCCAGCCAAAGATGAAGAAGCTTTATACAGTCAGCAAAAACAAGACTGGGAGCTGACTGTGGCTCAGATCATGAACTCCTTATTGCCAAATTCAGACTTAAATTGAAGAAAGTAGGGAAAACCTCTAGACCATTCAGGTGTGACCTAAATCAAATCTCTTACAATTATACAGTGGAAGTGAGAAATAGATTTCAGGGACTAGGTCTGATAGACACAGTGACTGATGAACTATGGATGGAGGTTCATGACATTGTATAAGTGACAGGAATCAAGACCATCCCCAAGAAAAAGAAATGCAAAAAAGCAAAATGGTTGTCTGAGGAGGCATTACAAATAGCTGTGAAAAGAAGAGAAGTGAAAAGCAAAGGAGAAAAGGAAAGAGATACCCATTTGAATGCAAAGTTCCAGAGAATAGCAAGAAGAGATAAGAAAGCCTTCCTCAGTGATCAATGCAAAGAAATAGAGGAAAACAATAGAATGGGAAAGACTAGAGATCTCTTCAAGAAAATTAGAGATACCAAGGGAACTTTTCATGCAAAGATGGGCTCGATAAAGGACAGAAATGGTATGGACCTAACAGCAGAGGATATTAAGAAGAGGTGGCAAGAATACACAGAAGAACTGTACAAAAGAGATCTTCACGACCTGGATAATCATGATGGTGTGACCACTCACCTAGAACCGGACATCCTGGAATGTGAAGTCAACTGGGCCTTGGGAAGCATCACTACAAACAAAGCTAGTGGAGGTGATAGAATTCCAGCTGAGCTGTTTCAAATCCTGAAAGATGATGCTGTGAAAGTGCTGCACTCAATATGCCAGCAAATTTGGAAAGCTCAGCAGTGGCCATAGGACTGGAAAAGGTCAGTTTTCATTCCAATCCCAAAGAAAGGCAATGCCAAAGAATGCTCAAACTACCACACAATTGCACTCATCTCACACGCTAGTAAAGTAATGCTCAAAATTCTCCAAGCCAGGCTTCAACAATATGTGAACCAAGAACTTCCAGATATTCAAGCTGGTTTTAGAAAAGGCAGAAGAACCAGAGATCAAATTGCCAACATCTGCTGGATCATTGAAAAAGCAAGAGAGTTCCAGAAAAACATCTATTTCTGCTTTATTGACTACACCAAAGCCTTTGACTGTGTGGATCACAATAAACTGTGGAAAATTCTTCAAGAGATGGGACTACCAGACTACCTTACCTGCCTCCTGAGAAATCTGTATGCAGGTCAAGAAACAACAGTTAGAACCAGACATGGGACAGAGGACTGGTTCCAAATTGGGAAAGGAGTACGTCAAGGCTGTATATTGTCACCCTGCTTATTTAACTTCTATGCAGAGTACATCATGCTAAATGCTGGCTGGATGAAACACAAGTTGGAATCAAGTTTGCTGGGAGAAATATCAACAACCTCAGATATGCAGATGACACCACCCTTATGGCAGAAAGTGAAGAACTAAAGAGCCTGTTGATAAAAGTGAAGGAGGAGAGTGAAAAAGATGGCTTAAAGCTCAACATTCAGAAAATAAGGATCATGGCATCTGGTCCCATCACTTCATGGCAAATAGATGGAGAAACAATGGAAACAGTGGCAGACTTTATTTTGGGGGGCTCCAAAATCACTGCAGATGGTGACTGCAGCCATGAAATTAAAAGACATTTACTTCTTGGAAGAAAAGTTATGACCAATAAGGCAGCATACTAAAAAGCAGAGACATTACTTTGCCCACAAAGGTCTGTCTAGTTAAGGCTATGATTTTTTTCCAGTGGTCATGTATGGATGTGAGAGTTGGACTATAAAGAAAGCTGAGTGCTGAAGGATTGATGCTTTTGAACTGTGGTGTTGGAGAAGACTCTTGACAGTCCCTTGGACTGCAAGGAGATCCAACCAGTCAATCCTAAAGGAAATCAGTCCTGAATATTCACTGGAAGGACTGATACTGAAGCTGAAACTCCAATACTTTGGCCACCTGATGTGAAGAGCTGACTCATTGGAAAAGACCCTGATGTCGGGAAAGATTGAAAGCGGGAGGAGAAGGGGACGACAGAGGATGAGATGGTTGGATGGCATCACCGACTCAATGGACATGAGTTTGAGTAAACTCTGGGAGTTGGTGATGAACAGGGAGGCCTGGCATGCTGCAGTCCATGGGGTCGCCAAGAGTCGGACGCGATTGAACTGAACTCAGGCTTCCCAGCAGTGAAGAATCTGCCTGCAACACAAGAGAGGAGGTTTGGTTCTATCCCTGGGTTGGGAAGACCCCCTGGAGGAGGAAATGGCAACCCACTCCAGTATTCCTACCTGGGAAATCCCATGGACAGAAGAGCCTGCAGGGCTATAGTGCATGGGGTTGCAAAGAGTCGGACATACATATGCACATACTTAGCCTCAGAGCTGTCCTGGAGCCTGTGGGTACGTCATTTAGCATATGCTATTGCATTACAAGTGTATAATGCTGGGAAAGATGGAAGGCAAAAGGAGAAGGGGGCAGCTGAGGATGAGATGGTTAGATAGCATCACTGACTCAACGTACACGAATCTGAGCAATGTCCAGGAGGCGGTGGAGGACAGGGAGGACTGTGCAATCCGTGGGGTCGAAAAGTCAGACATGACTCAGCAACTGAGCAACAAAAACAAAGCGTATAATGAGGGTCAGGGTCTACTGAAAGTTGACTCTTCCACCCTCTGGGGCCTAATATCCTCAATGGCTATGTCATTCTTTTAAAGGTTATGCTCTGCCCCCTTCCCTCCCATTGCAATATAACTTGTAATGAGGAACTATTAGGAACCACTTAACTGTTTACCAATAAGGGAAAGGATACTGTAACAGCCATCCTATCAAATATTATTGTTGTTGTGTTAATCGCTCAGTTGTAGCCAACTCTTTGCAACCCCATGGCCTGTAGCCTGCCAGGCCCTTCTGTCCATGGAATTTTCCAGGCAAAAATACTGGAGTGGGTAGCCATTACTTTCTTCAGGGAATCTTCCCAATCCAGGGATCAAATCTGGTTTTCCCGCATCGTAGGCAGATTCTTTATCAAATATTATATGACATGTAAAAAGAATTATGTCAATCTTTGTGTGTTGTTGTGGAGAAATGTCCAAGACATGTTAAGTGAAAAAAATATAAAGTTCCAATGCATACAGTCTATTCCCATTGCTTGGTAAAAAATTTTTAAAGTTACACACAAAGCAAGTCTGTATATTTCCACATATTATATGGTCATGAAAAAAATAAGAAAAAGAGAGATCTGATGGGATACTCCAAATTCTTCTCAGTGATTAACTAAAGGTGAGGGTCCAGATTTGGAGACGTGTGTATGATGTGCAGTGAAACAAACTAATGAAATAATTGTGCAATGAAAAATGAACCAAACCTACCAACCCCACAGCACTAAGCACAGGGCCAGTTGGAAAAGTGTTCAGTCAATATTGGCTGATTTTAATCAGCAACCTCCTAAAGCTGGCTTCTGGATTTTGTTGGATGACCCCTCAAAGGAATCTTTCTATGAATTTTTGGAAAAATTGGAAATCAGATGGTGTAACTGCCCGCTAATGGTCTGTTTTTTAATAATAAAATCCAGGAATACTCTAATGGTACAGTGGTTAAGACTCTCTGCATCTACTTCATGGGGCACAGGTTCAATCCCTGCTCTAGGAAATAAGATCCCGAATGCCACAAGGCACAGCCCAAACACTCTCTTAGCAAGGATTTTAGACCTAGGTGACCTGGCTCCAGGCTTCCCATGTGGTAAAGAATTCACCTGCCAAGCAGAAGTCGAAAGAGACACAGATTTGATCCCTGGGTTGGAAGATCCCCTGGAGAAGGAAATGGCAACCCACTCAAGTATTCTTACCTGGGAAATCCCATGGACAGAGGAGCCTGGTGAGGTCAGGGCGTCTCAAAGAGTTGAACACAATTGGGCACCACCACTGACCTGGCTTTTGGCTGCCTCTTGAACTTCACTTCTCCCCAATCCCTTCATTTTATAAATTTATGTCCCTACTCCAAGATGCCAAAGTCTTTCCTGCCTCAGGACCTTTGCACCTATAGTAATTTTCTGAGCCTAGAACGGTCTTTTTCTGTCTGATTCTTATGCATTCTTCAAGTCTCTGCCTAAGTGCTTACACTTTCCCTGACACAGTTGTTTAAATGACACCCCCAAATCTCTATTATTCTTTCCCAGGGCATCTTTTTTTCTCTTGTAGTATATCATCAAATTATCTATATATCTGCGTATTTGTATATCTCGAGACTGTCTCTCCCATCACATTCCCTGAGGGTAGAGTCTCTGCTAGGATGGCTCACAGCACTGTTCTCAGTGCCTGTCGTTGTTCAGGAGCTCGGTCATGTCCGACTCTTTGCGACTCCATGGACTGCAGTATGCCAGGCTTCCCTGTCCTTCACCATCTCCCGGAGCTTGCTCAAACTCATGTCCATTGAGTCAGTGATGCCATCCAACCATCTCACCCCCTGTTGTTCCCTTCTCCTGCCTTCAATCTTTGCCAGCATCCAGGTCTTTTCTAATGAGTCAGTTCTTCACATCAGGTGGCCAAATATTGGAGCTTCAGCTTCAGCATCAGTCCTTCCAGTGAATATTCAGGACTGATTTCCTTTAGGATTGACTGGTTTGGTCTCCTTGCAGTCCAAGGGACTCTCAAAAGTCTTCTCCAACACAATTCAGAAGCATCAATTCTTGGGCGCTCAGCCTTCTTTATGGTCCAACTCACATCCATACACGACTACTGGAAAAACCATACTGTTGACTAGATGGACCTTTGTTGGCAAAGTAATGTCTCTGCCTGGTGCACACCAAACATCTGCTCAGTGCTGGAATCCCCACAGCCCCTGCAATTATCCTCCACCCCCACCCCAAGGACAACAAGCCCTGAACACAGTAGGGGCTTGATCAGAGTAGGGAGACTTTGTAGAATTAAGGAAAACTTCCCTAGTGGCTCAGTGGTAAAGAATCTGCCTGCCAATGTAAAAAACACAGGAGACGTGAGTGCTGTCCCTGGGTTGGGGAGATCCCCTGGAGTAGGAAATGGCAACCCACTCCAGTATTCTTGCCTGGGAAACTCCATGGACAGAGGAGTCTGGGGGTTACAGACCATGGGGCCGCAAAGAGTCGGACACAACTAAGCAGGCACAGGTTAGACAGGTGCTCTAGATGATGTGTGGAGGTGGCCTTTCAGACAGAAGGAGGGGAACTCACCCTGGGAACAGAGAGACCCTCTCCTCCACAACCTCAGCTGGCTCTCTGTTCCCCTGTCCCAAGAACCCAGGGCTTCCTTGGCAAAAATGGGGGCTCTGGGTGGGCGTCACATTCCAGCCTGGGGACAGGTTCCTTCCCACTTCTTCTGACCGGAGGCGAGTGAAATTGGTTTGGAAGAAAAGGTCGAAGGGAAAAAAAAAATACAGTACAGTGATTGAGTCTTGCTTGTTGCCATTTGAAAGGAATGAAAGTGGGATTAAGCAAAAACACAGAATCCAAACCAAAACCAAAACAAAAATACTCTACTGTTTTAGAATCTGCCTTGGAAACAATTGTCTTACTGTTTTCTGTGTCATCCTAAAATCAAGGGTTTGCTCGACAGCTTTGTTCTGCACTTGGCTTTGAGCAGTCTGCAGAGAGGCTGGGCTCTGGGTAACGATTTTGCTGTTACCAAGAAGCATTTCTCATTCCCTGAGTATCTACTGTCTGCATGGGGGTGGAAAAGAGGGTCTCAGGTGCTTTGGGAAGGGGATGGGAGTGGGGGTTGAATATCCAGTTGAGTAAATATCAAGTGTCACCTTCTCTGAGAGATTATCTTTGATTTCTTTTTTTTTTTTTTAATATCTGCTTATTCATTTGGGTGCACCAGGTCTTAGCTGCAGCAGGTGGGATATTCGATCTTCCTTGTGGCCTGTGGAATCTGTAGTTGTGGGATCTAGTTCCTTGACCAGAAACCAAACCCATGCCCCCTGCACTGGGAGCATGGAGTCTGAGCCACTGGACCACCAGGGAAATCCCCGAGAGGTCATCTTTGACTACTTTGTCTAAAATTTACCTCGGGGTCATCTCTGTCACACTCCTGTTTTACTTATATATGTATTTAGGGGCCACACCACGTGATATCTGATTTCCCTGACCAGGGATAGAACCCATCCCATCTGTGAGAGCCCTGAGTCCTAACCACTGCACCGCCAACAAATTCCTGGTTGTTGTTGTTTCTAGTTATAGCACTTGTCACTATCTGAAGTTATCTTTTCTCTCCAGCTTATACTTGTCACCTCCATTAGGAAGTGGGATCCCAGAAGGCCTTGTGTGTTTTTTTGCTTGCTGTATTCACATGGCCTGGGGTAGGGCCTGACAATATAGTAAGATCTCAACAATCTCTGGTTGATGAATAAACGAAACAATTGTCTGTGCAGGTCTCTATAACCTGAGGGTGTGTGTGTGTGTGTGTGTGTGTGTTTGCGCGCGAGCAAGTGAGTTTTAGGGCGCAAGTGAAGCAAAGAAACTGTAACCACATCATCTCCCGCTTTCTGACAACCTCCCCGCCCCCCACCCAAAGGCAAAACCTTTCCGTGCAATATTTCATTTATTCTGCCCGCGGCTCTGTGAAGTGCGATTCATTCCTCTCCTTGTATTACAGACGAGGAAACTGAGGCTCAGCGATCTTGTCAGTTCAGAAGACCACATCAATTGAGTCATAAAAGGATCTCCTCCTTCCACGCACTCCCACATTTCATCCAGACCCTCCCCTCATGGATGCTCGGACATCTGGGACCCTTTGGGGTTTCCTTGGTGGCTCAGAGGTTAAAGCATCTGCCCGCAATGAGGGGGACCTGGGTTCGATCCCTGGGTCAGGAAGATCCCCCTGGAGAAGGAAATGGCAACCCACTCCAGTATTCTTGCCTGGAGAATCCCATGGTAGGCTGCAGTCCATGGGATCACGAAGAGTCGGACACGACTGAGCGACTTCACTTTCACTTTGGGAGTCTCGACACAGCGATGACGATCCCGCTTTACGGGGAGACTTCAGAGAGGTGCAGGGGCTCGCCCAACAGCACACAGCGCTAGAGAGACATCCAGGAGGGATGTGGGTAGCTTTGCAAGCAGCCGGCAGTTTATCCCAAGGCTCGGAAGCCAACGGCGAGAAGGGCGCGGAGCGCTCAAAGCCGCCCCGGATGTGGGGGAAATTGCCAGCAGGCGGCTTTCCGGGGAGAGACAGGTGCGGCTGTCTAGGCTGGTTCTGGTGAAGCCATCTCATTGACCGCGGCCTCACTTTCCACCTCTGTAAAGAATTGGCACCTTCGTGTGCGGATCGGAGCTGGACCGGCCGGCGGTGAGCGAAGGGTTAAAGGGGCGGGTCTCGTGACAAGGGCCGGGCCGGGATTCCTGTAGCACCTGGCGGCTCGCGGCTCCCCGCCCAGACGCCGCGCGTAGCTCCGGGAGCCGCAGCGCCAGCGGGAGCCCCCCGGGGAGGAGCCGCGCAGAAGCCGGCACCTGCCGCGGGAGGGGCGGCGACGACGGCCGGAGCAACCTCGGGAGGCGAGCGGCGCCATGGCAGAGTTCCCGTCCAAAGTGAACACGAGAACCAGCAGCCCGGCTCAGGGAGGCGGCGCCGTGGTGTCGACACTGAGCCCCGACTTGGGGTTCGTGCGCTCCAGCCTCGGTGCGCTCATGCTCCTGCAGTTGGTGAGCGCGCTCGCGGGGCCTGGGCCCCGGGACCGGGTTAGGGTGGTGGTGTAGAGGGGTCCCGGCCGGGCCTGGAGGGATCGGGGATCCGGAGCTACCCTTTATCTTTGCTCCCCGCACACCTCCAACCTAGGCTCACACGCGCCCCAGTGCGCCTTGCCTTCCTCTGGGGGTGCTTGTAGGACGGGCGCTCCAGAGATCTCCTTGGTACCCTCTCACCACGAGACGCCCTAGTTGCCGTCTCTTAGAGCACACGCAAGCTGTACCAATGTCAGAGTGCCTATCACTAGCGCCCCATCATTCCGTCCCCTCTGGTCACCAAGAGGTCATCCACAGAAGCGCTCATAAACGCCACAATCACTGCGCGCGACTGTTTCTCCCGGACTCTGGCTCGCCCTTTGCCAGGAATATGCCCTCAGCTCTCCAGCACCCAGCCTGAGGCAGTCCGATCTCAGCTGATCCTCTGCCGAGCTCCGAGCTGCCCCCGGTGGCTGGCGCCCCAAAACACTCCTCGTCTAAACAAGCGGGCACATTTGGAGGCAACACAGACACTTCAGCGGGCCCTACGGCCCCTGCGAGGGAGCCCGACCCATCTAGCTTCCACTGGGTAACCTGCCGCTTTCCAGCCGGTTTGGCCCCTGGGGGTCAAGATACCACGCCCAGCGTTGGGGGAGGGTTTGGTGGGAAGGCAGAGGCAGGAATCCTGTATCTAATACCTTCGGTAGACCCCTGCCGAGGCGGATCGATGGCCACATCCCTTTCTGCAGCAGTTTCAGGGTTGGAGGTGTTAGCTTCCCGCCCACCCCTGCTCCGCCCCGCAGTACCCTCTGGTTCCAGTATGGGAGCTGGGTGGCTGCCCTGTGGGAGGGGTTTGTTGCGTTTTCAGGGGACTAGCGGGAAGCTGGACGCGGGTCAAGATCCATTTTCCGTTAGGGCACCTCCTGCTGTCCCACTGCTGGATCCTAGCAACAATGCCAGGGGTCAGCACAGAAGGCAGGGGCCTAGATCAAGCTTCCCTCTTTACCCAGGGGATCACACTTTCTCCTGCACCAGTGCTATCTCTTTCAGTTCAGTTCAGTCGCTCTGTCGTGTCCGACTCTTTGCGACCCCATGGACGGAAGCACCCAGGCTTCCCTGTCCGTAATCAACTCCCTGAGCCTGCTCAAACTCATGTCCATCTAGTCGGTTGGATGGTTGGATGCCATCCAACCATCTCATCCTCTGTCATCCCCTTCTCCTCCTGCCCTCAATCTTTCCCAGCATCAGGGTCTTTTCAAATGAATCAGTTGTTCGCATCAAAGTATTGGAGTTTCAGCTTCAGCATCAGTCTTTCCAACAAATATTCAGGACTGATTTCCTTTAGGATTGACTGGTTGGATCTCCTTGCAGTCCAAGGGACTCTCAAGAGTCTTCTCCAACACCACAATTTAAAAGCATCAATTCTTGGGCGCTCAGCTTTCTTTATGGGCCAACTCTCACATCCATACACGACTACAGGAAAAACCATACTGTTGACTAGATGGACCTTTGTCAGCAAATAGTCTCTGCTTTTTAATATGCTGTCTAGGTTGATCATAGCTTTTCTTCCAAGGAGCAAGAGTCTTTTAGTTTCATGGCTGCAGTCACCATCTGCAGTGATTTTGGAGCCCCCCAAAATAAAGTCTGTCATTATTTCCACTGTTTCCCCATCTATTTGCCATGAAGTGATGGGACCAGATGCCATGATCTTTGTTTTCTGAATTTTTTTTTTTTAATGTGAATGTTGAGTTTTAAGCCAAATTTTTCACTCTCCTCTTTCACTTTCACCAAGAGATTCTTTAGTTCTTCTTCGCTTTCTGCCATAAGGGTGGTGTCATCTGCATATCTGAGGTTCTTGATATTTCTCCAGGCAAGCTTGATTCCAGCTTGTGCTTCATCCAGCCAGCATTTAGCATGATGTACTCTGCATAGACGTTAAATGAGGAGGATGACAATATACAGTCTTGACATAATCCTTTCCCAGTTTGGAACCAGTCTGCTGTCCCATTCCAGTTCTAACTGTTATTTCTTGGCCTGGATATGGATTTCTCAAGAGGCAGGCCAGGTGGTCTGGTATTCCCACCTCTTGAAGAATTTTCCAGTTTGTTGTGATCCACATAGACAAAGGCTTTGGTGTTGTCAGTAAAGCAGAAGTAGAGATTTTTCTGAAATTCTTTTGCATTTTCTATAATCCAGCGGATGTTGGCAATTTGATCTCTGGTTCCTCTGCCTTTTCTAAATCCAGCTTGAATATCTGAAAGTTCTTGGTTCACATACTGTTGAAACCTTGCTTGGAGAATTTTCAGTGTTACTGTGCAAGTGTGTGAGATGAGTGCAATTGATCTGTAGTTTGGACATTCTTTGGCACTGCCTTTCTTTGGGATTGGCGTGCAAATTGACCTTTTCCAGTACTATGGCCACTGCTGAGTTTTCCAAATTTGCTGGCATATTGAGTGCAGCACTTTAACATCATTTTCTAGGATTTGAAATTGCTCAGCTGGAATTCTATTACCTCCACTAGTTTTCTTTTTTGTAGTGATGCTTCCTAAGTCCCACTTAACTTTGGACTCCAGGATGTTTAGCTCTAGGTGAGTGATCACACCAACATGGTTATCTGGGTCATAAAGATCTTTTTTGTATAGTTCTTCTATGTATTCTTGCCACCTCTTCTTAATATCTTCTGCTTCTGTTAGGTCCATACCATTTCTGTCTTTTATTATACCCATCTTTGCATGAAAATTTCCCTTGGTAGCTCTAATTTTCTTGTTGAGATCTCTAGTGTTTCCCATTCTGTTCTTTTCCTCTATTTGTTTTCATTGATCACCGAGGAAGGCTTTCTTATCTGTCCTTGCTATTCTTTGGAACTCTGCATTCAGATGGGTATAGCTTTCCTTTTCTTCTTTGCCTTTAGCTTCGCTTCTTTTCTCAGCTATTTGGAAGCCCTCGTCAGACAACCATTTTGCCTTTTTGCATTTTTTTTTCTTGGAGATGGTCTTGATCACTGCCTCCTGTACAATGTCACGAACCTCCATCCATAGTTCTTCAGGCACTCTATCAGATCTAATCCCTTGAATCTATTTGTCACTTCCACTGTATAATCATAAGGGATTTGATTTAGGTCATACCTGAATGGTCTAGTGGTTTTCCTGAAGATGGAGAAGCTCTATACTGTCAGCAAACACAAGACCACAAGACAGGGAGCTGACTGTGGCTGAGATCATGAACTCCTTATTGCTATCTCTTTCAGAATTCCTCAGATCTCCTCCTGTGAGCCTTGTCCCCAACCTCACCCTCAGCTCTCTTGGAGGGGCTTGTAGGTGTTTGTCCCCACCCCAGGAAAATATGTGGAATTGGAATCTCAGTCACTACAGCCCAGAAATCTGCATTTTAAACTCCTCTGAGTTGTCTGGCAGATTCTCTGGGAAGGGAGAGGGAGGGGCAGAGGTTCCCCCAAATTTAAATCTGCTGGTAGGAAGGGCCTATCTGGAGCGATGCTGAGTGCTAGGCTTCTGCCTGCTTGTGAAGGGAGCAGTTGCCAAGCATGAAGGAAGTCCCCAACCCAAGGGTGTGAAAGCGCAGAGGAGAGAGAGAATCAGTTCTGAGGTCAGGAAGGCTTTTGACATTGCCCTTTGGGCTTTCCTTGCAGCTTAGCCGGTAAAGAACATGCTGGGTTTGATCCCTGGGTTGGAAAGATCCCTTGGAGAAGGGAAAGGCTACCCACTCCAGTATTCTGGCCTGTATAGTCCATGGGTTCCCAAAGAGTTGGACACAACTGAGCGACTTTCACTTCACTTCACTGATATCTGAGGCAGAAGTAGGGAAAGGGTGCTAAAAGGGCAGGCGATCATGCAGGCCAAGGCTTGGGGCTGGGGAAGTGGAAGAGAAGTGGGGAGCAGGCTTCCCTGGTGACTCAGATGGTAAAGAATCCACCTGCAATGCTGGAGATCCAGGTTCAACCCCTGGGTCAGGAAGATCTCCTGGAGAAGGCAATGGCAACCCACTTCAGTATTCTTGCCCAGGAGATCCCATGGACAGAGGAGCTCTATGGGCTACAGTCCATAGGGTTGCAAATAGTCAGACAATGACTGAGTGATTGAACACACATACACAGGTGGGGAGAGTAGCCAGCAGGTTGATTTAGCCGGTGGAGGGGAGGAAGAAGTTTTCCTCTACCCGTTGAGTTCTTCTGGCTGGTCTAAGAGTTAAACTGACATGAAAGAGATGAACATGAGAAAAATCAAACAAGGTTTAATGCTATGTACACATGGGAGAGACCCAGGAAAACTGAGGAACTCAAAAAATGGCCAAAGCCCTCCGCTTAAATCCCATCTTCAGAAAAAGAGGATGTTGAGGATGTGAGGTCAGTTACAGGATGTGACTGGGAAAAGCACAAGGAACAAGGGTAAGGTTGTGGCGCAAGTTTAAGTCACTGCTTTTTCCATGGATGTGTTTCTAGAGATTTGGTCAACCTCCTCTCCCTGGTACTGTGAGGGAGACATCCTTATAAATGTAACTATTTCTTACAAAAGGGTAGGGAGCCTTGGTTCTCAGCTATTCCCTTGCCTGCTTTTCTTAGCATATAACCAGCTTAAAATTGATATGCCAGAAAGATGAGTTTGGGGATGGTAAATTTTGCTCCCCTACACCGGAGTTGAAGCACTTGTTTCCGGGTGGCCAGAAGCCGAGGGAGATAAGTGATGACGGTTTTCTGTTTGCATACTTAGGGGGTTTGGAACCGCAGGGGCCTCTAAGCTGGGCTGAGGATGAGGAGGCCATGGGGTGGGTCCCCCACGGTTCACTCTTGGTAGACAGGACCTGAGCATCAGCCCCTTTTGCATTTGAACAATGAGACTTGGAATAAGGGGAACTAGAGGAGGGTCCTGCTGTGTCTGCAAGAACTGAAGTAGCTTCCGCTGGAGGAGGCTTGTGTCCCTTGATTTGGGGGTCCCTGTGGGCTTAGCAGCCCGGTCCTGAGCATCTGGGTCCCATCACACACAGATGTAGACAGAGGTGTTGATGGAATGTAGGACTGCCCAGAGAGCTGTAGGGGAGCTTGGCACTTAGACTCCAGGGACTGGCTGTGAGTGGGATGGCCTTCCTTTGCCCTCCCTGCAGTGTTTTTGGAGCCCAGGGTGGGAGGATGAGAGTCTCCCATTGGAGTGCTGAAGACCTGCACTTTTTCGTGACTTCACCAATTGGCTTGTGGGAGAAGCTGCTTCCTGAACTGTTTCTCCGGCAATGGACAGTTCCATGGGGTCTGAGACAAAGGGGGCTCCACTCAATAGGCACCATGTCTGCTGGGCAGCCAGTGTGGCTCCCACCACTCAGATGCCAACTAGGCTTCAGGCTCTTTGCTAAGAGCTTCATATTCTTGTATATTCCTCCACTTTACAGGTGAGGAAACTGAGGCCCAGAGGTCAGTTCTTGGCCCAAGAGCACATAGAGTGTTAGAGCTGGGATTGAAGCCCCCAGTGGCCTGACTTTTCTGATCTGCACTTTGTTATCACACTCAGCTGGGCTCCTCCCCAGCTGGACACTGGGTGTGGTGCTGTTGTGGGAGCAAAGACCCTAGGTCCAGTGCCTGGTCTCTGGAGCTCTTGGTCTCTGAGGGAGGTGCTCAAAGGATGAGCTTCCTATGGAGGGATTAGGTGGGCTGCCTGGAGGAGGCAGTACATGGGAAGGTATCAGACATCCGTGTTTCCCAAGACATGGTGAAGGGTTCCAGATGTGGGAGGAGGAAGAGGGGCTGGGTGGGAAGGCCCCAGCTTCTTGAGAAGGAGATGTGTTCTTTGTTTAGTATTAAATGTGTCCTGAAGAACCAGCCTCAGTGTTCACTGATTGTCACTTCCCCCACTCCATCTAGCTCCAGAAATAATATGAAATGGGATATGATATTAAGTCACATATGACAGAAGAGTTAAAGTAATATATTTTTTAAAGTTGGTAGTATGTGTGTGTGTGTGTGTGTGTGTGTGTGTGTGTGGAGATGGGGTAGGGGCTGACTTAAAGAGAGCTGGGAAAAATCTAGACTCTGTCACAAATTTAAGGCTGTTGATTCTTTGTTGAGTTTCCTAGCAGCCTAGGCAAAAAGGGAAGCAGGAATTTATACAGATAGCATCTAAAGAGAAAGAAAAATAAAATAAAAAAGGAAGCAGGCATGCCTGGTCTAGAGATAACTCTTGGTCTTAAAAACCGGGAACCTTTGATGCTGCAGATCTTTGTGTGGCTAGTTGGTGGTGGAACTTTGTGGAAGCTGTGGTTAACTTGGCTGATCCCAGAGACTTATATAGAGTAAGTATAAAGTGAAGCGCACATTTCTTCTTCTTGTTATTTTTTTTAATCTTCCTCCAGCCCAGGGGAGAAAGGTGATCTCCTGGGTTTGCATGCATGTATGCTAAATTGCTTCAGCTGTGTTTAACTTTTTGCAACCCTATGAACTGTAGCCCGCCAGGCTCCTCTGTCTATGGGATTCTCCAGGCAAGAGTCCTGGAGTGGGTTACAATTTCCTCCTACGATCTTCCCGACCCAGCAGTCGAACCCATGTCTTTTATGTCTCCCGCATTGGCAGTCAGGTTCTTTATCGCTGATGCCACCTGGGAAGCCCCACGTGGGTTTACTGATGAAGGAACAGACTTAGCGAGGTTGAGGAACTTGTACAAGGACACATGGGGTAGAGCGGCCAAACTGTGATTTGCACTCAGATCTGAGAATCCAAAGCTTGGCTCTAGCTGTGCTTCCTTTTGTTTTGTTTTTGGGATTTTGTTTTGTTTTTGTTTTTGGTGGGAAATGGGGTGCCTTGGAGGGGAAGAAGAGGAAATTCAGCATGGGAAACTCATCTGAGGCCAGGGCCACAGGGAAGTCTTCCTGATAGAAATGGGCTCTGAAAGGTTTATTATGTGAAAGGGGTAGTAAGAAGGAAGTACAGAGCACATGAACCTTGGAGTATCTCATATAAAGACCCAGCAGTCAGAAGGCTTGGGACAGAGAAGCCCTATGAATGGTCTGTGACAGTAGAGCCATTTGTGTTTAGAAGCGTCTCTCCTATCCTTGGGGCTTCCCCAGCGGCTCAGCAGTAAAGAATCCACCTGCAATGCAAAGATGCAGGAGATGTGGGTTCGATCCCTGGGTCGGCCAGGTCCCCTGGAGGAGGAAATGGCAATCCTCTCCAATATTCTTGCCCAGAGAATCCCATGGACAGAAGGGCCTGGTGGGCTACAGTTCACAGGGTCGCGAAGAATGGGACATGATGACTGAGTGACTGAACACACACACAATTCCCAGTTAACAGGGGAACAAACAGATTGGAAGCTTCACTTGCCACTTGATCACAGTGATCCGTGGGCGGTCGTGAGAGGACTGGTGGAAGCAGAGAAGCTTGGTTTCAAATCCTGGCTCTGTGATCTTGGACAAGTTCCCCAATACCCCAGTTTCCGTGTCTGTGAAATGGTGATGGTGAGATTGTGGGGAAGGTGGAAGCTGATGCCTGCAGAGGGCTTAGCACAGTGTGTGTGAGAATGAAGGGAAATTATTAGGATTCACAGGGTCATAGAAATCCAGGACTCTTACGCTTGCTCCCAAAGGTCCCCGGGTGTCTCCTCAGCAAGAGCTTGTATGCTCCCAGGGACAGGGAGCTCAGTCTCTCTAAAGGGTGCCTGCTGCACCCTTGTGCGCCTGGGACGGTGAGAAAGTCCTTCCTCTCAGTAATCCTGGATCTCTCTCCAGCCCCACAAGGCATGGCAGCTCCTCTCCAGGTTGGAGGCAGGACAGGACCTGAAAGTCAGCTCTTCAGCCTGGTGAGACAATGCTGTTGAGGTCTGAGAGGTGCGAGCAGAGGTTGGCCATGTTGGGATCGCAGTGTTGGGGACTCACAGGGTTTCCTTAGCCTTGAGTTTTGTGGGGCCCATCTCCCTAGGGCAGCGTTCCTGCTGCTGCCTGCTCCCCACCTTCCTCCGTGCTCTGCTGTAGGGAGCACAGCCGTGCCTGTACCGTTAGCTCCGCCTACACACCCCACTTGTGGCTGGGGGATTCTCGAATGTTTGGAGTCAATTTGTAATTATATAACCAATATATGGACACGTTGATCCCTAGGTTGGGAAGATCCCCTGGAGAAGGGAAAGGCTACCCACTCCAGTATTCTGGCCTAGAGAATTCTATGGATTGTATAGTCCATGGATCCGCAAAGCGTTAGACACAACTGAATGACTTTCACTTCACTTTATTTTTTTATTCTTTGTTTTTTTAAAACTTTTAATTCTGTTTGGGGTGTAGCCAATTAACAATGTTGTGATAGTTTCAGGTGAACAGCAAAGGGACTCAGCCGTACATATACATTCCATTCTCCCCCAAAGTCCCCTCCCATCCAGGCTGCCACATAATATTGATATAGCATAACAGTACTATGCAGTAGATTCTTGTTGGTTATCCATTTTATATGTAGCACTGTGTAAATGTTGATGGGCTTTTTTTTTTTTAATGCTTTTATTCTTTTAAAAATATATACAGATATATAGCAAAAACACTTCAGCAGTCCAAAGGGCTATTAATGAATACCAAGGGTTATCAATGAATATATAATCTCTCATCCGGGTTGGGTCACTGTCCACACCCCTATCCCTGGCCCTCGCCGGAGGCATTATGGGTGTGACATTCCAGGGCGAGTCAGTGGGTTATTTACACAAAACATAGGTAGCCCCACCGCACCTGTGCCTTTCCAGTCTTTCCCTCCTGGCAATATACCTAGGGATGTCCTGTATCATTGCACAGAGAACTACGTATGTCTTTCTTTTTTAATCCTTTCTTTTCTTAATTTCTTTAATAGATAATATATTTACAACAGTCCAGAATAAAATAGAATGGGAAAGAGCACCATGAGCAATCTCTGTCCCCTCTGGATAGAGTTGACCGCCCCCATGCCCACTCTGTTCTATTTCCTGTGTATACCCCAACCTCTCCCCGCTTTACCCCAGGGATATCCTCTAACCAGGTGGCACAGTGGTAAAGCATCTGCCAGCCACTGCAGGAGACTTGGATTCGATCCCTGGAGAAGGAAATGGCAACCCACTCCAGTACTCTTGCCTGGAAAATCCCATGGACGGAGGGGTGTAGTAGGCTACAGTCCATGGGGTCACAAAGAGTCGGACACGACTGAGCGACTTCACTTCTCTCCCTCCCTATAACCCTTACAAGTTCTGACTCTTTATTGCCAACTTATAACTAGACCAACTCCAGCTCATCCTCAACACCATTGAGGACATCTTTGTGCCATTTCTTTGCAACAACTTTTGGGCACTACAACCATTTGGGAGACTATCTTGGAAGGGATGGGATCTAAAATTCTAAGTGTAAATCTTGACCAAATTGTGTATTGGATTTTAACTTAACAGTAAAATTTTGGATAGGATAGGAATTAGAGACATTATCTCAATTTGGGTCTGAAATGGGTCAGGCAGCATCAGTCCCAACCAATACTCCCCTGGGTCTTATCCTCCAAGATTGGGAAAGATTCAGACTACTGGGATTAAAAACAAGGAATCTTGTTATGGTATGTAATCATATTTGGCCACGACATGAGCTAGGAAGCCAAAAAAAGTGAAAAAAGGGAAAGTGAAGTCGCTCAGTCGTGTCTGACATTTTGCGACTCCATGGACTGTAGCCTAAAAGGCTCCTCCATCCATGGGATTTTCCAGGCAAGAATACTGGAGTGGGTTGCCATTTCCTTCTGCAGGAGATCTTCCCGATGCAGGGATTGAACCCAGGTCTCCCACATTGTAGGCAGACAGTTTACTGTCTGAGCCAGAAGCTAAGAAGAGTGGCCATTAAATGGATCTTGGAGTTATGATACTATAATGCACTTAGATTATATTGTAGAAGGAAATATGTTCAAATTTTCATGGCCTTGTATTTATATAGTGAGACCCAAAAGGAATTTAAGGTGCGTGTAGTTCAAAGGGATAATTCTAGTAAGGAGACAGAAGACATTTTAACTGATCTACCCTATGGAGCCATCCAAAGGTTAAATCCTCTGCAAGGAGGAGCCAGAGCTACTCCTTGCCTACTGGGAGGAACCATTACCTCAGGAACCATTACCTTTTATCCCTATCACCTAGGGATAAAAAGAGGCCCCACCCATATTCAGGAACTTCTTCTTTGTACGCTGAGTTACCCAAGTTCAGTTCAGTTGCTCAGTCATGTTTGACTCTTTGCAACCCCATGGACCGCAGCACGCCAGGCTTCCATGTCCATCACCAACTCCTGGAGCCTTCTCAAACTCAGGTCCATTGAGTCAGTGATGCCATCCAACCATCTCATCCTCTATCTAACCCTGCTTCTCCTGCCTTCAATCTTTCCCAGCATCAGGGTCTTTTCCAGTGAGTCAGTTCTTCATATCAGGTGGCCAAAGTATTGGAGTTTCACCTTCAGCATCAGTCCTTCCAATGAATATTCAGGACTGATCTCCTTTAGGATAGACTGGTTGGATCTCCTTGCAGTCCAAGGAATTCTCAAGAGTCTTCTCCAACACCACAGTTCGAAAGCAACAATTCTTTGGTGCTCAGCCTTCTTTATGGTCTATTTCTCACATCCATACATGACTACTGGAAAAATCATAGCTTTGAGTAGACCTTTGTTGGCAAAGTAATGTCTCTGCCTTTTAGTATGATTGTCATAGATTTTTTTTGTTTGTTTGTCATAGCTTTTCTTCCAAGGAGCAAGAGTCTTTTAGTTTCATGGCTGCAGTCACCATCTGCAGTGATTTTGGAGCCCAATAAAATAGTCTCTCACTGTTTCCATTGTTTCCCCATCTTTGACGTGAAGTGATGGGACCAGATGCCATGATCTTTGTTTTTTTGAATGTTGAGTTTCAGGTCAGATTTTTCACTCTCCTCTTTCACTTTCATCAAGAGGCTTTTTAGTTCCTCTTCACTTTCTGCCATAAGAGTGGCGTCATATGCATATCTGAGGTTATTGATATTTCTCCTGGCAATCTTGATTCCAGCTTGTGCTTCATCCATTCCAGCATTTTGCATAATGGACTCTGCATTTAAGTTGAATAAGCAGGGTGACAATATACAGCCTTGACGTACTCCTTTCCCAATTTGGAACTAGTCCTCTGTCCCATGTCTGGTTCTAAATGTTGTTTCTTGACCTGCATACAGATTTCTCAGGAGGCAGGTAAGGTAGTCTGGTAGTCCCATCTTTTGAAGAATTTTTCACAGTTTATTGTGATCCACACAGTCAAAGGCTTTGGTGTAGTCAATAAAGCAGAAGTAGATATTTTTCTGGAACTCACTTGCTTCTTCTATGATCCAGCAGATGCTGGCAATTTGATCTCTGGTTCCTCTGCCTTTTCTAAATACAGCTTTAACATTTGGAAGTTCTCAGTTCACATACTGTTGAAATCTCGCTTGAAGAATTTTGAGCATTACTTTGCTAGTATGTGAGATGAGTGCCATTGTGCGGTAGTTTGAACATTCTTTGGCATTGCCTTTCTTTGGGATTGGAATGAAAACTGACCTTTTCAGCTAGCACTGTCAATGATATAAGTTACCAACCAATGCCCTTACAGTGTTGCCTCTGAGAGAAGTTTCTGATGGAAATTGAGGAACAATATGTGTCTATGTACCTTTCTCAATGTCTGATCTAAGTGTGGCAGAGGACAAGCTGAGAGGTTTTTCTGAGGATCCTGAACTCTTTACAAAAGAATTTACCCTATTAGTAAGATCTTTTGATCTCACCTGGGGGTACTTAACAGATTTTACTATCCCTTTGCTGCACCGCCAAGGAAAAGCAGGATATAATACTGGCAGCCAGAGCCCATACAGACCAATTGGCAGCCCAAGCCAACAGGGCCATGCAGTGCACTGGGTGGGGAATGATGCTGTCCCCGAGGCAAATCTGCAATGCAATCACCAGCTGATTCTATTGATAATAGATAGATGGGACCATATGATTAACTGTTTAATAGAGATTATGAAGAAAGTTACAGTAAAACCTGTTAATTATGAAAAAGGTCCAACTGGGATAGGATGAAAAACCTGCAGTCTTCTAAAGGAGATTAGTGGAAGCTTTTAGGAGGGATACCTAAGCTTTAAGGAGTATATCCCTCCTCCTCTGAGGGATGGGCCCTTTTGGCTATGCATTTCATAGCCCAGTCTGCCCCAGACATCAGGCATAAAATTCAGAAAGCAACTGCTGGTCCTCAGACTCCAATGAATGATTTGTTCCAATTGGCTTATTTGGTTTTCAATAATGGGGATATGGTTAAAAAGACTGAATGCACCCAGAGAAGTATGCAAGAGACCCAAATGATTGCAATGGCTTGGTCTGCTCAAAGACCACCAACTAGGAGGCTGTCCTTGCTTGGCCAATCTGGTCCTGGTAGACCACGAGGCCCATGGGTACACATACAAGGCCAGTGTAGCCTCTGTGGACAAAAGGGGCACTGGAGGAAGCACTGCGGTTGATGTGTCCTTTGCAAGTAGCCAGGCATTGGCAGAGGGAATGCCCCAGACACCAGACAGCAGAGGCCCCTCAACCATTGATGGTTTTGCAATCAGAAGACCGATGGGACCCACGGCCAAAAATGGCTCTGCCTAAAGATACCATCTACATAACTAATGTCAAGCCTCGGGTGATCATTGATGTGGCTTGGTAGAATTTCTTATAGACACGGGTGCAACCTTCTCAGTCTTAGCCCAAAGGATTGGAAACCTTAGCTTACATACCAACAAATAAAACACAGGCAGTTTTGAAAGTCCTAGGCTTGATAGAGGAAATGCCACAACCTTGTTATAACAAGGGGGAAAATTGGGCTAAAAATAGGGGGTTAATAAGTCAAAGGGGATGATGTATGTTAGATGAAAATACTGTGATTCCACAAACTCAGCAATGGAAAATAATCAAGGTTTTATATGAAACTACCCACTATGGATGTGAAAGTGAAGTGAAAGTGAAGTCGCTCAGTCCTGTCCGACTCTTTGGGACCCCATGGACTATAGCCTACCAGGCTCCTCAGTCCATGGAATTTTCCAGGCAAGAGGACTGGAGTGGGTTGCCATTTCCTTCTCCAGGGGATCTTCCCGACCCAGGGACTGAACCTGGGTCTCCCGAATTGCAGGCAGACGCTTTACTGTCTGAGCCACCAGGGAAGTAAGATGTGAAGCTCTTTGGAATTTACTACAAAGATTGCTTGTGGGTAAAGGAATGAAAATGGTGGTGGCCCAGATTACCAAATCATGTGACACATGTTTACAAAATAACCCTAGAAAAATGCCACCCCTTCTCCATTATTTAGACCCATTCAACACCAAGGAGAACGGGTACATTGATTTTACTCAGATGCCCAAGTCCAGAGGAAACAAATATTTGTTGGTAAAGGTAGACACATTCACTTGGAGAAGCCAATGGCACCCCACTCCAGTACTCTTGCCTGGAAAGTCCCAGGGACAGAGGAGCCTGGTGGGCTGCAGTCCATGGGGTTGCTAAGAGTTGGACACGACTGAGCGACTTCACTTTCACTTTTCACTCTGATGCATTGGAGAAGGAAATGGCAACCCACTCCAGTGTTCTTGCCTGAAGAATCCCAGGGATGGCGGAGCCTGGTGGGCTGCCGTCTATGGGGTCACACAGAGTCGGACACGACTGAAGCGACTTAGCAGCAGCAGACACATTCACTAAATGGCTAGAGAACTTTCCCACATGGACAGAAAGAGTAACAAAGAATTTGATTAAAAAGATACTCCCACCTTTCAGATTACCTCAATATATACAAAATGATAATGAACCTCTCCCAGGTTTAGGAATTATTTTGGTAAAATGGTTTGGGTTCTCAAGATCATGACTAAAATTCTGAAATAGAAACTAGGAGGTTTCTGTGTTTGTGTGTTCATATGTGTCTATATGTGTGTTCTAGATGTATAATATTGCCAAAAGTTAATTCACAAAAGAGCTCTACTTAATTGACTTAAAGGAAATTAAATGCTCATATAAATACTCAAAAATACAAAATAGTCCGGCGAGAATTTAATTTCAGTCTCATGTTACCTGAAAAATACTCAGGACAAAACTGATATCTGGTGATTGAAAAGTGAAAGACTGAAAATTTGAAAATGGTTTAAGCTTTCTGGTGTGATTAATATAGGCAAAGAGTTACACATGATCAGGATTTTCTAAGACTCAATTAAATTTAGTTGGGTAAATGGATTTTGTTAGGAATGGGTTTGATTTCTCCCTCCAAAGTAGTCTTGAAATGCTTCTTTTGACAAACAGATTGAGATGAGTTTCTTTGCCTATAAGTGATTTGTATTTGCTTTTGAGATCTTTAGGGAAAAAAACCTTTAGGTAGGGAAAAAGTATTGTCTCCTAGTGACTTATGATCTTATCTAACTGAAACTAACTTTGGGATGTTTTAGAGGGCTCCTGTGTTATCTCAAAGAGAAATATTTAACTAGGGTTATTTGGTATGTTGTGTTAAATGTGATCATTTGTAATTTTGGTTATCCAACTTTATCGTACACTGTAATCAGATGTTTGACCATGCCTTTCGAGTCTTTTGTCATTTATACATATTTATGTACCCTGGTGCTGGTTCAAAAAATGCTTCATCAACCAGAAGATACATAGGAAGGCTAAGGAACCAGTTACAGCAGTTGTACACCAAGATGGCTCTGTAGGGATTTCAGCCCATGTAGACTAAAACAAGGAGCCTCCCTTGTCCCTGGGGCCCCTAGATCGGGTATCCAGAATTACGGAAGATGAACCTTCCCTTCTGCTTCCCAAACTGGGTTTTGGCTGGGTTGGTGTCCCAGCCACATGGGTTCAAGTCCCAAGCTGGGTTTTGGCTGGGTTTGAGTTCCAGCACATGGGTTCAAGTCCCAGTCTGGTAAATGGTTTCACCCCAACCCTATTCCCAGCAGGCAGAGAGGCCAGGTCTCATGGGGCTAATGAAGTGCCTGTGATCCCAGCAGCCAGCTCTCTCTGGAGGGCCAATGGCAGGGACCAGCCTAGGGTGCTGAAAACATTGCTTCTGTCATCCCCTCAGGGTTCAAGGACTGCCCCTGCCCCTTCTCTGCTCCCACCTCCAGGGCACTCCCAATTAGTCTCCAGGGAGAGTCCCTACCTTCTGGGATTTGGAATTCTGTTCCCCACTGGGCATCTCTCTATCTGCTGAGTCACAGAACTGGCCCCACCATTAACTGTGCATAATCTTGGGTGAAGTTCATCTTTTCCAAGTGACTTGGTTTCCCCATCTGTGAAATGGGCCATGTGCTTTATGTAAAGAGCTGGGCTTCCTGGGAGTGAAGCACTGGGGCAGCGTGGGGAGAGGGGTTGGAGTTGAGTTGCACTTGACCTGGGCTTTCAGGGGGCCTGAGGCCTTCCTGGGATAGCTCTGTGTGGCTATTAGAGTCTTTGCGCTGGGGAAAAGGCACAGATTGGCCTTCTGGGGAGACCAGGAGACCCCAGTGGAGGGAGGGGAGGAGGGTAGGAAGGCAGGCAGGTAGGATGTAAATTTCTGGAACCTCACTGAGGGGCTGTGTTGCTGCTGCCTCTGGGAGCCAGGGAAGGCCTTGGCGATGCCTCAGGGGGCCCCCACCTGCCTCCACATGCCTGGGGCTGTCTGTGGAGGGGACCTGCTTAGTCTCTGGCCCCAGAGTGCTGTTTGAGGTTCAGGTTGGAAAGGTTTTTCTAGAACCCCGAGAGAGACCCCAGAGGAAGATGGTGGCAGTAGGCTCCTTGACATTCAGTCTGCACGCAGGGGCTGGAGGTCCCCGTTAGGGGGGTCTGGGGGTGGCAGGGCTGTGAGGGTAGGGGTGTAGAGGTCTCTTTCATCTTTAATTCTGTAACTCAGGACTCAGGAATAAGAAGCACTGTGATAAAGGCTCTGTTTGGAAAGCCTTGGAGGTGACCCAGGCCCTGAGTCAGTGTTCCCCTCCTCCCCCTCCTCCTTGGCAACCCAGGCTGGGAGCTGCATGCTTGTGGGTGGGGACCTTGGCTGCCTGGCTCTCTCCCCGCACCCCACACTCCCTGAAGCCTATAACAGTGCCTGGCACAGAGCAGGCCCTTGGGGGAGAGTTTGTTCAGTGACTCGATGTGGTAACTCACGTGCCTGCTTTTCAGGTGACAAAAGGGAGGTTTGGCAGAGTTAGATACCAGCCCAGACCCGGTCAGTTGGCCCCAGGCTGGGTTATGAACCTGCCCCGGCGTGGCCTGCAGAGCACACAGTGGGAATTCCAAGGAGCCTATCCCTCTGCAAGGGGAGGAGGGGGGGTGTGGAGTTGTGGCACCCCACCGCCCGGCGCCTCTGTTCCCTGCGCCTTTGTCTCCTGTGACACAATGGGTGGCTTTTTGTCCCCATAAAGTCCCTTTCACCATAGGGAGAAGGGCCAGAGCGGGGGTGGAGGCCGGGCCGGGCCAGGCCAAGTTCTGAGTGTCCTGAGCTGCCCAGATGTGTCCCTGTGTGGGGAAACCCCTGGAAGGGTTCACGTGGTCCCCTGGACCTCAGTTTTCTGGAAGGTGTAGTGGGGAGAAGGGAGTCCTGGGGGCTGTTGAATGGGCCCCACCCTCACATTGTTTCCAAAATATTTTGTTTCATTACCAATGTTTAAAAAACTGAAGATTTCATGTAGAAATTTGGATTTCTAATATCTCTTTAAAAATTAGAACTTCTTCAGATTTCCCTGGTGGTCCAGAGGTTAAGGATCTGTGTTTCCACTGTAGGGGGCACGGGTTTGATCCCTGGTTGGGGAACTACGATCCAGCATGCTGTGTGGTGGGTGCAATAAAAAAAAAAAAGTTCTGGCTATCCCAGACCTGCATTCCCCCAGACATCAGCTGGTTGCTCTCAGCTCCACAGACCTCCCCTGGCCCACCTTAGTCTTTTCTGTGACCTGCCTGTCTTGGTAGCTGCTGAGTTTGAAACCACAGTGTTAGCTCTGGGGCACAATGTCCCACCTCGTGCCACCCCACCCCCCCAACTCTGGGGTTTACTCCCTCTAAGCCCCAGGCTGTCTAACAGCCTTCCTAGCCACTCACAACCTCTGCAACTGTTCACTTTTTCCTTTATTTTCCCTGCATGACATACCTATGAGGTAGTTGAAGGAAGGGGGATCCCTTCCAGGGCCCAAGAGTGGGCTCTTGTCTAACCCTCGGAAGTGAATTGTCCGAGGAGACACACGTGTTGACAAAGCAAGGGACTTTATTGTGAAGGGGCGCCTGAAAGGAGAGCAGGAGGGTAAGGGAACCCAGAACTGCTCTGCCACGAGGCTTGCAGTCTCGGGTTTGATGGCGATGGGGTTCGTTTCTAGGCCAGTTCGTCGTCTCTGGCCAGTCACTCTTGATTCAGGGTCCTTTCTGGTGGTGCAGGCACTGCTCAGCCGAGACGCGTGCCAGCGAGGAAGATTCTGGGAGGTGACATCTCCTTTTGACCTTTCCCAAGTGCTTCTGGTTAGTGGTGGCGTGTTAGTCCTGTCTTCCTTACCAGGACCTCCTGTTGTAAAATAACTCACGCACATGGTTACTATGGTGCCTGACCAGTGCCACGGGCAGAGTTCCTCACGCTGGCCCCCAGCATCCAGCGTGAGGAACTCCACCCATGGCAGACCAGGGTGGTTGGTTTCAGTTGGTATGTTTCCTCTAACAAGGTGACCAGCATTGGGGTACATTCCCAACCTTCTTATGTGTCAGATGAAAAAACAAGCCAAAAAGGTTAGATGACTCTATGATGAACCTAGACAGCGTATTAAAAAGCAGAGCATTCACTTTGCCAACAAAGGTCTATATAGTCAAAGTCAAAGCTATGGTTTTTTCAGTAGTCATGTACAGCTGTGAGAGATGGACCATAAAGAAGGCCGAGTGCCAAAGAATTGATGCTTTCGAACTGGGGTATCGGAGAAGACTCTTGAGAGTCCGTTGGACTGCAAGGAGATCAAATCAATCAATCCTAAGGGAAATTAACCCTGAATATTCATTGGAAGCTCCAATACTGTGGCCACCTGAGGTGAAGAGCCAACTCACTGGAAGAGATCCTGATGCTGGGAAAGATAGAGGGCAGGAGGGGGCAAAGGATGAGATGTTTGGATGGTATCACTGCCTCAATGTGCATAAGTTTGAGCAAACTCTGGAAGATAGTGAAGGACAGGGAAGCCTGGCACACTGCAGTCCATGGGGTCACAGAGAGTCAGACACGACTTGGTGACTGAACAACAATAAGGCCACTCTCAGCCCAGAGAGTGGAGAGTATTAAAAGGAGAGTTGAGTGACCATCTTGGGGCAGGAGTGGAGTTAGCGAGTGCTCCTGGGATTGGTAGAGTCCCTTCAGTCAGTACGAGGGAGGAGAGGCTGTGGGTACCCCTGGAGGAGGCCTGAATTGAGGAGTGTCAGGGCTCAGACCGAGAGGAGCCTTGGAGAACGCTGAGCAGACCTCCCTGCTTCTGCTGCACAGAGGGGAAGACTGAGGTCTAAACGGGTGAAGGTTCTGCCCTGGGGCCCTTAGCCTGTGAAGAGAGGAGGGAGTGTAGCTGCAGGAGGAGTCCTAGGGTGGGGTTGGGTTGCATTCTGCTCCCCTTCACCTCCACACCTCCACCACCTTAGGATAAGCCCAGCTGCCTTATCTGAAAGGTGGGCGGGGCTGCACTGATGGATGGGGTGAGGAGGTGACCCTTATCTGCCAGGAACTATGCTTGGTGCTTAAGGTTAAATACCTTCATCTCTCCAAGCCTCACACCCCTAGGAACTGCACATGCTGGTCCTACCCCGTCTACTGCAGGAAACCAGGCACAGGGAATGGGCTGGAAAGCCCAGGTTCTAACCCCTCGAAGTGATAATGACATTAGGGCATGTACTGAGTGTCGAGACTGTGTTGGGTGTTGGTCTGAGTGCCTTTCCTACATTGCTTCATTTACATCTACCCTTGTAAGGTGGGCACATTTTGAAGATGAGCACACGGAGGTACAGAGAGGCTCAGCAACTTGCTGGAGGTCACACAGCTCGTAAGCTAGCAGGGCCAGAGCTCAAACCCAGGGAGTCAATAGACCAACTTTTCATCAGTTAATGCCAACATCTCCCAGTTAAATCAGATCATAACAGCCATTCACAGCCTCAAAGAGTAGCGAAGAAAGATGTGTTCGTTTCCTAGGGCTGCCATAACAAATTCCCACGAACTAGGTCACTTAAAAAACAACAGAAATTTATTGTCTCACAGTATTAGAAGTTCAAAGTCAAGGTGCTGGCAAGGTTGGTTCCGTTGGGAGGCCCTGAAGGAGAGTCTGTCCCATGCTTCTGGCCAGGAATCTTTTGTTTTCCTTGGCTTGGAGACATATCACTCTGATCTCTGCCCCCGTCTTCACATGGCGCTCTCTCTGTGTGTGTCTCTATGTCCAGTTTCCCTCTTATAAGAACCTCAGCCCATGGATTGCTCCCCCACAACTGATTACCCCCCACCAAATGCCTCATGGTCAGGCATTTGTGACTAATCCCTTTCCTCTCTGACTCAGCAGGTGCTTTTAACAAAAATCTCTGTTATCCAGTTGAGAAAAAAATTTTTGGAAGCTCGAACGTCCTGGAGCATGTGTGAATGTGACCTTTTTGACAGTGTTAGTCGCTCAGTCATGTCCGACTCTGCAACCCCATGGACTGTAGCCCACCAGGCTCCTCTGTCCATGGAATTCTCCAGGCAAGAATACTGAAATGGGTTGCCATTTCCTTCTCCAGGGGATCTTCCCGACCCAGGGATTGAACTTCCGTCTCCTGCAGATTATTTATCGTCTGAGCCACCAGGGGAATTGTCGTTTAAAGACAAAATCCCTCATCTGAAATCTTTAGGTTTTCAAGAAGGAAAGGGTTTTTTTTTTTTTCCCTTCAGGATTTCCAGGCAGTTCTCTTGGTTCATCTGCAGGGGGTGCCTGAGGAGGCATGGCAGGGGCCTCAGAGTTTGGAGGGGCCAAGGGGTGAGGTTTCATTCTGTGCATGTTTGTATGTGTGTGTATGTCTGTGTGTCAGTCTTTGAAGAGTAAGACACACAGGTGTATGTGTCAACATGGGGTCAGAGGTGCATGGGGTCAGAGGTGCATAGGGACAGAGGTGCATGGGGGCAAGAGTCAGGGACCTCGAGAGTTTGTTACAGCACCGAGTTCTGCTCTTCCTCACCTGGCTCCTTCCTTTTGCCAACTTCCCCCCCACCCCCACCCCCTGCTCTCATGTCCTAGTGAGATCTTTCTTGACCTTCTTATCCCTTCTCAGCTGAATTTTTCCCCATAACACGTTTCCTGTGCTCCCCTCGTGTACTAGGCTTTTATCTGACTCCCCTACCCCCAACCCAGCTGTAGAGTGAGAGCTCCAGGAGAGCAGGGCTTCCCGTGTTTACCACTCACACAGTGGCAAGTGCTCAACAGATGTTTGGCTTACTTATCTGGCAGCACCAAGTCTTAGTCACAGCATGCAGGATCTTCAGTTGTGACATGGGGCCTCTTGGTTGTGCCTTGTGGGATCTGGTTCCCTGACCCGGGATCGAACCTGGGCTCCCTGCATTGCAGCGTACGGTCTTAGCCACTGGACCACCCGGGAAGTCCCACCACAGATACTTGTTGAATGAGTAAACCCAGAGGGAGGCACACGGTGGGGCCTGTGCTCAGAGCGGGGGTGTCAGAATTGCACGAGGACCTGTACGAAGCCCAGCGGGCAGGTGGCAGAGTCAGGGCTGTCTGCCTTGCCCTCTGGCTACTGCTTCCCTGCTTCCCCTGCACGGCGGGGTTTATTGTTCTGGACTGGACTGTAAGACAAGTCTTCTGGCCTCTTCCAGCTGGACTGTGGGTCCGCAGCAGGTGGGAGGGTCCAGCGGCTCCTGCACATTCTAGAGATGAGGCCTGGGCCCAGCTTCCCATGCCTAGCAGAGGGTCAGCACATGCGGGGTTGCCCTATCCTGGACTGGGGTGCTCCGGCAGATTCTTGGGGCTGGGGGTGAGGGGACGGGAAAAACCAGTCTGTCAGGTTCAGATGGACCTTCCTTGTTGGAGAGCAGAAACCGAGGCAGCTCCCTGGGCACAGGGCCAGGGAGGCAAGGCCGGAGGGATGCCAGATATTCTCACTGCTTATTCCAGCAGCTTTGTCTCCCAGAGGCTGCGCTTGCTGATCTGGAAATCAGGGCTGAGCAGGAGGGAGAGGCAGAGACCAGGGAGCAGGGATGCCAGCTGGGCCTCGCCCCTCGGAGCCAGCCCAAGTGTCCTCATTTTTTGTACATCACTAAGTAACTTAGTAGACCAGGTTTCAGAGAAGGGTTGATCTGGGTTCAAGTCCTGCCCTACCCTGTCCTTGACTCATGGGTGACTACAGATGACCATGGGCACATTTTCCTCTGAGCTCCTGTTTGAAAAATGGGGCTAATAAAAAAGCTTAATGAGAGGGTTATGGGAAAATCAGTGAAATAAAAGGGAAGGTGCTCACCTGAGGCTTGGCACATTACGAGCCAGAGGGCATTAGGTGGTTACTTGTGACCAAGCCCATGAGTGATAACACCACCAATTGATAAGTGTACATTAACGTAAACCCAAATCATTCCCTTCATGATTTTTAATTCACTGCATTTTCTAACTTCCTTTCAGATAGTTGTAACCAGGCAACACGATGGCATGGAGGCCCATAAGGACCCTGCTTTAAAGCAAGGAGATAATTAGGGACATCCCTGGAAGTCCAGTGGTTAGGGTTCCACACTCCCACTGCGGGGGCACGGGTTTGATCCTGCACGCCCAGTAGCATGGCCAAATAAAAAGACAAGGAGATAACTGTCTGCCCCTGGAAGGGTCCTGTGCCTTGCTGCTTTGGGGGTGTCTGTTCTTTTGAGCAGTGACTCCCCTGGGTCTGGGGGCTCTTGGCCCCCCTGATGTGTCTGTTTCAGGCAGTGTCTGTCCGAAGGATGAGTGGTAAAAGCTTGGGGGTCTGGGCTGAGACACCCTGACTCTGGGTCCTCATGGATAAGGACTCCCCTCCAGTGGTGTGACTGCCCACAAGGCCCTGCTCCCTGTCCCACCTTCCTCACCACACACTGGGCCCTGTGGGCCACCCAGTCTATTGGTGGTGGCTGAAGGAGAGCACTAGAGGCTGGAGGTGGGGCAGGAAGGCTGGCAGGGTGCAGTAGCCAGGTGGGCAACCCTGGGAACTCACCCCTCCCCCCCAGGAGAGGAAGAGGGGCAGGTGCAAAAACCTGGAGAGAAGGGGGAGAGGGTGCCTTCCTGAGTCTCTCACTCCCACCCCTGGGTGGAGGGAGGCAAGGCTGGGAGCATATTTATCGACTCAGGCCTGCTTCCTCCTATAACACACAGCACCTGTGCCGGAAGGGTGTCTGGCCCCTATTTCTTGGATAAGGAAGCTGAGGCCGGTTAGCGCCTGGGCATGTGTTTACTGAGCAGGTACTCTGTGCTCGGCACTGCAGGGCACTGGAGACGCAGTGATGCCCAAAACCCAGGGGCCTGGGTTCTAGCGGGTGGACTAGAGATGCCCTGGGGAGCCGCACAGAGGCGGGGACACTTGCCTGGTGTCCCACCACACAGGCAGGGTGAAAGCCCAGCAGCTGACTGGAAAGCCCAGGGCTCTACCTCTCATTTCCAGTGGTGGGGGGAAAGGAAAGCTGTCAAAGGGGCTCCTGGACTCTGGGCCTCAGCTAGGGTCACCCCTGCCCTGCCCCACACGTGGAGGGGGACTGATACAGAAACTTCCCTTTTGGTCCTTGGCACGGGACCCTCTCTGAGGGCTTTCCTGGTGGCTCAGATGGTATAGAATCCACCTGCAATGTGGGAGACCTGGGTTCGATCCCTGGGTTGGGAAGATCCCCTGGAGAAGGGAATGGCTGCCCACACCAGTATTCTCCAGTATTCCTGGAGAATCCCATGGACAGAGGAGTCTGGCGGGCTACAGTGCATGGGGTCTCAGAGAGTCGTATATGACTGAATGCCTTTCACTTTAGGGGACCCTTTCTGGCTGCTCTGGGGTGAGTGACAGCTCTCCCTTGTCTGGGAAGCTGGGGAAATTTTTGTCCTTCAAACCAGCAGGCAGAGGTGGGTTTTGCTTCTGAGCAAGTTAGGTACCCCTCTGCCAAGTTCCCCAGGATGCCCTTGAGGTGGGTCAGCCGACCTGCCTGTGTAGAATTCCCTGCGGGACGGTATCCTCAGCTGGGAATAGTTCCTTTATATACATGAACCCTCATGGGCGCTGACCTTATAGAGTAAGTGTGCTCTTCATACTCACACGACCAGTGCTGTGAACACAGCACAGAGTGGCTGTGAGTTGCCCCAGCGTCACACAGCTGGCAAGAGGAGTGGGTTTTAAATCAGGCGGTCGGCTCTGGAGGCCGTGGAGTTAGCTACTCTGCACACGCTGGGATGTTGGGGCCCACCTTGCCACGTACAAATGGCGAGCTAGTCCCTTGGCTTCTCCGAGGCCCAGTTTCACCTGAAAGGCAGGGATGGTAGCACCTGTATGGCGCAGTTAGGCGAGTCGGAGAAGGCTGGGTGGAGGGGGCTTGGTGGGGCTCCAGGCAGATGTCACTGTACCTCCAGGCCTCTGTGATTGTGTCCCTGCCTCAGGGATGTGCTGGTGACTTCATCTTTCTTTCAGTAGCTTTTCCTAAGCCCCTGGCCGAGCTTGGGTCCTGTCCTGGGTGCCAGCATGCACTTATGAATGAGCCAGTCATGTTCTTGGGGAACTGGACGTGCCCGGGAGACCACCCTCTCCAGGGCTGCAGGGGTCTCACTCTGGAGGCAGCCGAGTGGATGGCAGTGCTGCTGTGGCTTCCGGTCTGGGGAAGGAAACAGAATTTGTTTTGGGTCGGTGGTGCCTGAGGGGCCATGTAAGCCCAGAAGAGGGCTCTGGAGCCCAGACTGGAGGAGTATGGAAGGTTCCCTGGAGCACGTACCATTTCAGCTGGGGTCTGAAGGAGGTAAGTTACCAGGCAAGGGCTTTGTATGCATGTGGTAAAAGCCAAAAAAACATTTCTCCTGCAGGGGGCGCGCCAGGGCGAAGGCCTGGAAACCTCTGCTCTGTGGCCTCCGGCCTGAGCGCTGGGGACTCTGGGAGACTCTGGCTCCGTCTCATCCCCTCCAGGTGCTGGGGCTGCTGGTGTGGGCCCTGATTGCTGACACTCCGTACCACCTGTATCCATCTTACGGCTGGGTGATGTTCGTCGCTGTCTTCCTCTGGCTGGTGACAATCATCTTCTTTGTCCTCTACCTGTTTCAGCTGCACCTGAAGCTGTATATGGTGCCCTGGCCGCTGGTGGTGAGTCTGGATAGGAGCCCTTGGGGTGGCTCCTCTGCCTCTGGGCCGGCTGTGACAATGTGACCTTCCCTGAGTGAGATGTGGTGGCTGGGGGTTGACTGAAGTCCTCGTTGGCCTGTAGAACTGAGTCGGGGCGCGGGAAGGAGGATGAATGGTTTGGGTGTCCAGTTTTTCTGAGCGCTGAGAGCTTTGAATCCAGGATGACTCAGGCTTGACTTTCTCCCACGGAGGGAGTACAAGTGAGGTGCTGTTTGAGATCTTGAAAATATTTTTCCTTTTTGGGGGGTGGGCAGTTGGGATTTGATTCTGTGGGTGCTGTGGCTCTGGCTGGGCCCAGACTGGCAGCCCTGGGCCTGCAGGCTGGGGTGAGCTGGCAGGAGTCACCGAGGCTGGGCCTGGTGTGTGCAGGATGGGCTGGGTGCAGGGTGAGGCCCCCGCAGCCTGGCAGAGGGTGGTGTCCTCAGTTTGCCTAGGTCAGTCTCCTTAGAACACAGAGCTGAGAGTGTCCATAGGAAGTACCCTGGCCAGACACAGAGAAAGCTGCTGGGGCTTTTTTTTCCTCCAGCCCGGAAAACCCCTGCAGCTGGGGTCTGAGGCTTTCAGCGAGCAGAGAGGCGAGAGAGGCACATGATTGTCAGACAAGCAAGGCTGGGACTAGGCAGCATTGTTTGCAATTCAATGACTTTTGAAGCTGAGGAAACGTGAGTCATCCTCAAGACAGACCGGGTTTGTTAGATCTTGACATCACTGGTAGGAGCCAGGTGGTGTTTGCAGTGGGCACTGGGCTGGGAGGGAAGATCCTGGGGTGACGAGGGGGTGGCCTGACTTCCTGGACAGGGTCCAGCCCCTGCCCCGTGTCCTAGGAGCCTTGAAGAAAGACATCTCCGGAGATGGAGGGGCCTTGGTGTCTCTTAGCACTGCTGTGGGGCTCCAGTCGCAGCTGCTGATGGGAGAGGCTCCTTTCCCAGGCCATGATGGCAGGGCAGTGCCTCACACTCCTAGATCAGGTGAAATTAGGATTGCCAAATCGGGCTTTTCTGGGATGGGGACTGCAAGCCGCCTTTGGGGCCCAGGCAAGAGGCCCTAAAGAAAAGACATACGAGTGAAGTAGGTCAGGAGGGGTTCTGGAGAACTTGTCTGTCCATAGGAAGCCGCCTCGACTCAGCTCTAACTGTTGTTAGTGGGAATGCAGGTGCCAAATCTTGATGTTTTAAGATTGAAAGTTTTATATGAAATCTAATTTTAGAATGTTGGTAATTGTTTTTTAAAAATGTGAGATAAACCAAACATGCCTAAGGGCCATCAGTTTGCTGTCTGGCTGGGCTAAGAGATCTGCTAAGAACTGACTTCAGGGACCAAGCACTGGGGAAATGGGACCTGGGACTGGTTGTTAGCCCAGGGCCCTTCCTTGGCAGCCAGCTGAGGGTCTTTACCGTGGCATTTGACGTGGGGCCTAGAGCCTAGGATGTGGCCAGAAGGCAGAAATAGGTTCCTCCCACTGGGGGCAGAGGTAGGGATGTGAGGGCCCCCCAGCACCCACCCTTCTGCCACACCCCTGGGGTCAGCCTCAGAGCCAAGCCCTCAGGGGCCACGGGAAGGGCCAGGCTTGGCCGGGAGCCACCGCGGAGGAGCAGGCCCTTCAGCTGGAGCACTGAGACAGGCTCGGTTTGGCCTCTTGCCATCAGGAGTGAGTTTTAACATATGGAACTGTTGATGTTCCAGCCAGATCACTTTAGGCCCCCACCATCTCTCAGCCATAAACTATGTTTATGTTCTCTGCTCATAGGGCCTCCAGGCTGGCCCTGTGTAGACCTCTGCCTCTGGAGGCCCTTTTAGTGGGAAAAACCCACATGGTCTCCATCCTCCTCCTCAAGCCCCAGTCCCTGTTCTGGCTACTGAAGGGATGTGTCAGTGGGAACAGGAAGTTCCATAGTTACTGTAAAAGCCTCATGTCTTAAGCCTGTTCTTTCCACTCCCCCAACCCCCAGTTAATGGTATTTAACGTGGGTGCCACTGTCCTCTACATCACGGCCTTCATCACCTGCTCTGCTTCGGTTGAGCTGACATCCCTGAAGGGCACTCGGCCGTATAACCAGCGTGCAGCAGCCTCTGTGAGTATAGTTCCCTGGGGCACCCTCGGCAGTTAAAGGGGAGATGGGTCAAAGCGAGGTCTATGCCCCTGGACTCCCGCTGCTCCCTGACCCCAGGCCCAGCACCTGCCACATGCTCAATCACCCTCCAGCTCCCAGTGGACTCACAGGTGTCCATGTTGTTTAGTCACTAAGTCGAGTCCAATTCTTTGCGACCCCGTGGACCACAGTCCGCCAGGTTCTTCTGTCCATGGGATTTCCCAGGCAATAATACTGGAGTGGGTTGCCATTTCCTTCTCCAGGGGATCTTCCCTATCCAGGGATTGAACCCGTGTCTCTTGCCCTGGCAGGTGGATTTTTTACCATTGAGCCACCAGGTGTCCATAATTAACAGCAAAAATTAACAGCAAAACCCCGAGGAACCAGAATGCTTGGGAAATGCTTCAGGTTGGCAAATGAAGCTTGGGCTACCTGTTGAACTTTCCTGTGCCACACTGATCTAGGGTTGTTTGTCTCCTTGGAGAGTCT
Organism: Budorcas taxicolor; assembly: GCF_023091745.1. Lineage (NCBI taxonomy): Eukaryota > Metazoa > Chordata > Mammalia > Artiodactyla > Bovidae > Budorcas > Budorcas taxicolor. Next base: position 26,896,508 of record NC_068927.1, on the reverse strand, counting down.
GTTAGAAGCTCTCTATCATCCACCTTTGAGAAAGGCATGGGCAAACTATCTGGGAGAGTCTCAGGTTCTCCTAGGCAACCCAAACTTGGGCTCCATGTCTGGTAAAGTGTCAGAACCCCACACACCTGGCATGCATCACCCATGAGTGTTCTTCCACTCCGTGTGTGTGTGTGTCTGTGTGTGTGTGTGGACAGGAGGGTCGGGGGGAGAGGGACGGCCAACCCTTTTGACAGACCAGGAAACTGAGGCTCAGAGCGGTGAAGGGACACACCTAGACTGAGCCCTGGGTAGGGCTAGACCAGGACTTGGGCTTCCTCATTCTTCCTGGTGAGGATGGTTTTGAAACCTGTGAACTCAGTCACCAGAAGAGAGACATGGAGATTTCTGGAATGTGAGTTACATAATATTCCTAGGGCAGCTTTTGAATGTTGCCTTTTAAAAAACAAAATCCCGGAGCTGGGTCTAAAGCAGCTCCTACCCCTTTGTCACTCTTAGCATATTGTCCAGTCTTCCCTCTCAGTCTGACACAGCTTGCCTGGGTTAATGCAAAGTTAGCACCCAGAACCTGGTACCCATCAGCCTCAGTCATTAAGTGACTGTACGGGTACCAGGAGTTGGTGTGGCTCATTAGGTTAATTGAGGGGCTCTGGCTTCCCTGTCTGTGCCTGCCCTCTGTGTTTCACTGCTGTGGCCCCCAGCCCCACGTGCCATGCTTCAGACAGACTCACCTCTGTGTCTTCTCTTTCAGTTCTTTTCGTGTTTAGTGATGATTGCCTATGGAGTGAGTGCTTTCCTCAGCTTCCAGGCCTGGCGAGGAGCAGGCAGCAATGCAGCCACCAGTCAGATGGCTGGTGGCTATGCCTAAACCACCTGTGCCATGGGCCACTGTGGGGCTGAAGGCTACAGCCTGCTCCCAGTGCGGGTGGCTCCGGAAGCCTGAAGTCTGCGCCCCGTACAGAGTCAGCCTGGAAGGGACTACGCATGCTCATCTCTGCTCATCAGGCTCCTCGGGCTTACCCGACACTCCCAAGGAATCAGGACCCTTCCTCTGGCAGGCATGTGGCCTGGAGAGAGGCCAACAGCCAAGACAGTCCTCTCCGCCCTCCATATTCAGAAGGTGATGGGGGATATGGGACTCTCTTGCTTTGTCCTTAGGACTTCGTGTTCAAAGCTGAGACCTAGCCTTCTCGCCAGCACTAAATACACTAACAGTGCCGCAGCCCCATAGAATAAGCCTAACAAGCAGCAAGTATTTATCCTTGTTTTTGTTCTGGGAAAGCTGAGCAAACTCATGAAACCATTCTGATTCCTGAAAACATTAACTCTAGTTTGACCCTCCCCCAAGCCAATATGTCACTTGTAGGGAAACATGTAGAAAGGGTTATGATTCTGACAGCATGGTTTTCCTTTCCTGCCTTTCGAACGTACCAGTTATTTAAAACAAATCAGTTTTAAGAGACTCTCAATGATGAAAACCTAATCCAGGCTTCCCTCCCTTTCCCAAGCCCTTGTTTTGTCATTTTCCCTTTGGGGAAACTAACATCAATGCTGACTGCCTCCCTGACGCTGTTAATTAGGCACCTGGGATGGGAGGGAAAGTAAGGCCTTGCTGGTGAGTTGCCTTGTGCATGGTGGTAACTTTGTTTTTGTTTTTTACAAAAATAAAGACCGAAGAACTTATTTGGAAAATATGTTGGGGAATCATAGTTAGAGATGCTTATAAACACCAGGAAGCCGCAGTCTAAGTCAGTACAGTTGGCCTTCTGTATTTGTGGGTTTTACATCCGAGGATTCAAACAATTGGTTGATAGGCCTACCTTGATAGCTTGTGAAGTTCAGAGATCAGATAATCCAGGTGCTTAGTGTGTGGAGCTGACAGCAGAAAGAAGGGGGAGCAGCAGAGAGAGGTGGGTCCCCCTGAGCTTATTTTCCTACTACAGCACAACATGCTCTGAATAACAAGCCACAGGCATTTCTGGGCACCCCTTGGTCCCACCTTAAAAAATTGGGAACAATGAAAGTGTAATTAGAGTCAAACAGTTGTGGATGAGCTCCTCTCTGGGGGAGAGGGGCAAAGGAGAGGGTAGGTTAAGTCAGATGCCCATGTCCCAGCTGGCCCAGTATAGGCCTAGTTTGGGCCTGTTGTCCTGGGATGACAATTAACTGCATCCCTTTTTACTCTCCAGTGCCTCAGAGTTTGAATAATAAATTATAGTCATTGCAGGATCAAGCCATAAGAAGAGCATTTTTAAGGAGGACCAACTTATTTTCTTTTGAGGCTTAAGAGAAAACAAAATCCTCAGCTAGGCTTCTGACATCCTGAAACAGCTTCTTTGGGCAGAGATGTTAACATGCTTTGTCAAACAATTACCTTGTGGTTCAGGCTGATGCCCCCCAAGTCCTCAGCGCCTGCTGTGTGGGTGAACAGTGCTGCCCAGGGCTGAGGCCTAAGCTATAGGAAGAGGCAAGTGTCCCCCGAAGCTGGGGCCAAACACTGCACTTTCTCACGCTGGCCATTCCTGTTGCAGTTGCTCAGCTGTGTCCAAATCTGTGACCCCACAGACTGCAGCATGCCAGGCTTCCCTGTCCTTCACTATGTCCCAGAGTTTGCTCACACTCATGCCCACTGAATCAGTGATGCCATCCAACCATCTCATCCTTTGTTGTCCCCTTCTCCTCCTGCCCTCAATCTTTCCCAGCCCCAGGGTCTTTTCCAATGAGTCTCTTCGCATCAGGTGGCTAAAGTATTGGAGCTTCAGCATCAGTCTTTTCAATGAATATTCAGGGTTGATTTCCTTCAGGATTGACTGGTTTGATCTCCTTGCTGTCCAAAGGACTCTAAAGAGTCTCCTCTAACACCATAGATCAAAAGCATCGATTCTTTGGTGCTCAGCCTTCTTTATGGTCCAGCACTCACATCCATACATGACTACTAGCAGAACCATAGCTTTGAGTATATGGACCTCTGTCAGCAAAATAATGTCTCTAGCTTTTTAATAACGCTGTCTAGGTTAGTCATAGCTTTTCTTCCACAGAACAACCGTCTCCTTGGAAGAGAAGAGACACCTAAGCCCCTCTAAAGGTGGCATATGATGATATAAGTTCCTGAGTGGACAGAGAGTTCTAGTAAGTTGTTTTTTTTTTTAATCAGAAAGCCTATTTCCTAATGGGAAGCTACAGCAGGCTTGCCTGCTTTTTTCCTGAGTGGAAAAGGATGAAAAAAAAACCCATCTGCCTTTCTTGTTCACGTTTCATAATTTCATCTTTGCATTTGTCCACTTGCTTTTTCTCACCCAGACTGATCAGTGGGGTCTTCCTCGAGTGCTTCCAACATACCCAGCCTGTGACGGGCAGTCCCATTTATAAAAAGAGCAAGAAGGGGTAAGCAAGGCCAGGACAGTCAGTGTTTAAGGAAGCCTTTGGCTTGAAAGACCAAAGCTCTGATAACCTGATGGCAGCAGCAGTAGTACACAAGGGATTGGCTCATTTAGAAAGATGGTTTACGCAAAACACCTCAAATCCTACTCATGGTACAAAAGTATTTAATAAGTGCCATGTCGGTACAAAAAAACACACAGCCTGTAGCTCATCCTTTAAAACGAAAAGAGTCAACTGAAAAGTTAGTAGAGATTCCTATTTTTACTTTAAAAATAAAAACAAAAAACTAAGTACACATGGGGTATTGAACCACTACATTTCTTCTTTCACTCATGTTTTCCGGCCGGCCAGTAATGTGCTCTCCAATACTGTAAGAAGACAATGTACTGAATCTAAGCAGTATGACCAGTAAAGCTGTTTGCTATCTCCTACTCGTGCTAAGCTAGACCATGGAACACTATCTTGGTAGGATTATTTTGACAGCCAAGAAGGAAGTGCAGAGCCCCTACCCCAAACCTAAGGAGCTGATTTACACAGAAAGGGTCTTAAGCAAACCTGCACAAACACGAACATGCTCTAAGAAAAGGATATATTTTAGACTACTTCCAGCATACATTCACTGGCATCCAGTAAAATGGACCACCAAGGTAGAAAGCATTTTAGCTTTCATAGCACTAACAGCTAAAAAGCACACAGCATATAATACTTTGATCTTGAAGTGGGTAATCATGGAAGTTCCAAGATTGTATCCACTAGGTTAGCCTGAGTATTCATCTATAAAAATATTTTTTCAAAAACACGTATACGCGGGTTATGGAAACAATGGGACTACATCTGGACCTGTAGAAGACGGTGATGCAAAGACTGCCCACGTAAGACTAGGAACTGATCTTCCCATGTAGCTTTTAGGTAAAGGAAATCTCTGTAAGTTGATTCCTTCTAGCTGTGATGGTAGGATTTTCAGAAATCCTGAGATGGGCAGCTAGCTGCAGTTAACCCCTAGATAAATCCTCCCAGTCAAAACCCCCACTGAGGCTGTAGGACTCAAACTGTGATCCATATAAAGAGCTGTGAATGCACGAAAAGCCTCCTGGGACATGTAAGGCCTGCTGGGCCAAGAGAGCTGATGGTGAATTTTCCCAACACGGACACCCTGACATGAATGCTGGGGATGGGCATCCCAGGTAGAATGCTGGACTTGGGTTTGCTGCAGGAGCCAGACTCCAAAGCCTGAGAGAGGGGTCTACTCAGGGAGGAGTACTAGGGTTACCAAAAACAAGAATGTCTTGTCCCAGGAAGGTCAGGTAATTATCTTCTGACCCATCAATACTTAACATCAATGAAGAGTTGCAGAACAGTCAGTCTTTCCAAGATGTATTCTTCTGACATCATTAGCCAAAGCCTCTCCCGGTCTATTGAGCAGGTGATGTCCAGGAAGAGTCCAGAGCCTGAAGGTGGGACCTAGGGCCGCAGATTGTTCTGGGAGGCTGGCACAGAAGATGATTTGCACAGTGAAGTCACCACTAAACCACTGCTCAAGTCCAGTCCCCGGCCTTCTTTTTCCTACAAGAGAATACCACAGCTTTAAGAGGCAAGGGACAGAAGAAAGTCCTTTCTAGCTCTGACTGGGGAGGGAGATGTTTAGGGTGGGAGGCTGGGCCACCAGGGAGCACACAGGAAGAGGGAGGATGTGATTTTGCACTTTTGTTCAGCACTGGTCACTCAAAAAATGTACGTCTCAGGGTACACTGGACCCTGGAGGTCCAGTGGTTAAGACCCCACTGCAGGTAGCATGAGTTTGATCCCTGGGTGGGAGAACCTTGTGCCAAGCAGCAAGGCCAAAACAAACAAAAAACACCTCTCTTCAATGAAAAATATTTCCTTCTCCCATTAAAATCCTGTGTTACAAGAAAGGCAAGGCAATCAAGACTTGTTTTTTGGCTTTGTCCTTTTGATTATACAGGGACCCTGTAAGGTGCCTGGGACCTTTGGTTTCACCAAAACTGTGAGAGTGTAATTCTTCATAAGCGCCCCAGGCCCCAGCCAGAGCAGCTGCTTGGCTGGCATGCTGCTCGCTGTCCGGCTGACACCGGCCAGTGTTACAGCAGGGAGCACAGAGGGCGGTTTGTGCCTGACAGGTCCACTTGGAATTTTCTAAGCAGTTCACTATGGCATACCAGACAAGAAGGACTTACTGCTCGGTAGTCCAGAAACATTTCTTTAAAAGCCAGAAAATCCGTAAATGTGAGCAGCATGTCAAAAATGTCACCAGCCACTTCATCTTTATGGTGCCTGCGAAGAAAAAGGGTGGTTGCTTCATGAACAATTGACGACACAGACCATCTCCTTGAGATTTCCTTCAAAGGTATGGAGGGCCTCCCACCCAGGACCTAACCACCAAGTGCTCTGAAGCTTGATGTTCAAGCACTAGGGGGGAAAAAAGGGAAGAGGGTCTATGAATTTTCAGAGTTGAGGAGGAGCAAGGTACCAAGAGGTTAAAAAAAGTCAAGTTCAACTCACTGTAAAGTTGTAGTAAAAGCCGCCATGTTAAATCCAGGAATCCGCTCCAACAGCTGTTCTTCAATATACTTTTCTACCAAAGAAATCTGTAACAGTAAAACTTCTTTTCAGATAGCCTGTTCTCCAGCCCTTTGCAAACATTTCTGTGTGCCTGGCTCCCTGCTGAGCGCTGGGGGCACCAGAGAGAACCCAAACCCAGCTCCTCTCTTCAGTGAGCTCATCCCACCCCTGCCCTCCGCCCTCCAGGGGAGAGGTATACGCAGGTAATTACACTGCAACAAGAGGAATGCTCCCAGGTGGGTAGGGTTAGAAAGCAGAAGGGCTCCCACCCCCCACGGCACCAAATGAAGAGTGAAGTAAGTGGGGGCTTTTCTGCCTGGGTAGATAGAATCTGCGGAAAGAAACAGATGAAAAAGCATACAGTGAAAGGCAATCAGAGATCTGTTAAAAGTGGAGGCTTGGCTTAAGAAACTTTCACCAACTCTGCCATACTTTTGCATTCAAGGAATTAAGTCCTGGAGGCTCAAACTTCTCAGACAGATGAGAGCCTAACAGGAGGCTGCACAGGGCCTTGGCATATGCAAAGACCCAAGGGTCCAGAGCCAAGGTTCCTGGGTTCTAGTTTGGTTTTGCCACCAACTAGTTAGTGATCTGAGTCTTGGTTTTCACTTTTATCTAACAGTCATGCATACTTGATTGAATTATGCAGTAAGAAAAAATAGTGTGTGAAAGCTGAAAGGTCAAAAGTATGTAAGTGCAAGGTATGGGGAGCCCATATACTGTAACTGAAAGCAGGATTATGATAAAGTCAACCATGTTTTTAAAACAGATGAGATCATTAACTATTTGGAAAACAGCCCCAAGAACTATGCAAAGGAAAATAATAGGTGATGAAGACTAAACCCAATTCTAATTAGACTTCCTAGCAGGGTGCTGGTGGCAGATTCTAAAAGCTGAGCAGATTTCAACATTATTTGATCCTAAATTCATCTTTTAAAGAAATCCTAAATTCATATTTCAAAGAAATCCTAATCTCCAGTAAGAGAAATAGGAACCCACTTACATATTCATTAAAAATAGGCGTGTAGGTGAGCTTATTCTCTTCCGTGTCTTCAAATTCCTGGTAGTACTTGTCCATGAAATTCCTCTGTAATAACTGGAACTCATCATCTGAATCGCAAGAGGAAACATATTCTTTTTAACACGTGGGAATTAAATGGCAGCAGAACTGCTTTCTAAATGGCCAGCCTTTAGGAGAGGGAAAGCTAACGGTGTTAAGGGTAAAGTTCGATGGCATTAAGAGGCTTCACACTGTGTGAAACCACCGCCACCACCCTCTACCCAGTTTAAACACAGCCATTCAGGGTGGGGTGGCTTGGGAACTCCACAAACGGTTCTCTTAAATTCAGCTGCAGTGGTAGAAACAGTGTAGTGATTAGATGGCTGGGCTCTGATAGAGGCTAGACTGCTGCTGCTACTGCTAAGTCACTTCAGTCGTGTCCGACTCTGTGCGACCCCATAGACGGCAGCCCACCAGGCTCCCCCGTCTCTGGGATTCTCCAGGCAAGAACACTGGAGTGGGTTGCCATTTCCTTCTCCAATGCATGAAAGTGAAAAGTGAAAGGGAAGTCGCTCAGTCATATCTGACTCTTAGCGACCCCATGGACTGCAGCCTACCAGGCTCCTTCATTCATAGGATTTTCCAGGCAAGAGTGCTGGAGTGGGGTGCCATTGCCTTCTCTGAGAGGCTAGACTACCGGAGTTTAAATCCCACCTCAACCACTAACACTGGGTAACCTTGGGCAGGTTAATTTCTCTGAGTCCCAGTTTCTTCAACTTCAAAGTACCTATCATAAAAGATTGCTAGGTGGCATTTAGATGAGGATTCACGTATAGCGACTGATTCATAGCAAACACTTATTAGGGTTTAGGGAATTTCAACAACCAAATAGAATATCTTTTCCAGAAACTAAAGGAATGCTTCACAAATGGCCTAGACGTAGGAATAAATGCCCTGGGATTACAGAAAGCTCATTTCCCTCACTGCACACAAGGTTCTTGTAGAGGCCAAAAGAACTCCAGGTATTCCTCAGCATTCCCCAGGAATCTTCTGATTGACATAGGACCTTAATGTTGTATCTTCATCTGTATTTAGGAGTTAAGGTCATGAACCTTTATAGGACCCAAAGGTACAAAACTGGGTCAAGTGATTTTCACTAAACAAGACTAAGAAATACAGCTAATAACACTAAACAACAGTGTTCTTTTCCTTATTCTCAGCAAACTTAAAGTCACCCATACGAGAGATTTTTTCAAGTTTTTCTTTCCCACACATTGGTCTTAAATGAGAGATGCCTGTTACCACTTATTACTTAGCAGGACCTATGGATGCCAAAGTGAAAGTTGCTCAGTTGTGTCCGATACTTTGAGAGCTCATGGACTATATAGTCCATGGAATTCTCCACGGCACAATACTGGAGTGGGTAGCCTTTCCCTTCTCCAGGGGATCTTCCCAATCCAGGGATCGAACCCAGGTCTCCCGCATTGCAGGCAGATTCTTTACCAGCTGAGCCACCAGGGAAGCCCAAATGAATCCACAAATAGGAACTCAGGACCTAGGAAAATACGGAACCAGCTGAAGCATGACACCTTGTTCCTCATGGACACGTGTGCTATGGTTATGCTATTACACTGCTCTGCGTCACAAAAATATTAAGACTCAAGACTAAAAACCGCTCTTACTCTCTGAAATAAAGTAGTTAATATTTGCTGAAGTTTTGCCATGAGCCCCATAACTCCAAGGTGCCGTGTTACCTGAATGAGTCCCTTCTGGGGACTGAATCTATGGTAATCAATTATCTTCAGGAGTAGGGGCTATATGACTTTAAGGCAAACCACAGGACGGCTTACTTCGTATTTCAGTGTGCCACATTAAACATTATATGCAGCATGATGTTTTCTCTTTTTAAAAATTAACTCTACAAGTGGATTTCAATGTTGTTAAAAGCAAGAGTCTAAAAACTAAAGAGCCGGAGTAGGGAAGCTTACCCATGATAATGTCCTCTAAATATCCAACCACAGCATCAAATTCTGCATCAGAGGCGGAAGAGCTGAAAAACAGACCTGGATTAGGTACTGTTTCAGCTTAATTCCTGGCCCCCTCCCCGCAAATGTACTATGGCCCTTTTCAAATGAATTCTAGAAAACACACTTTACACACCCGTGACATCAAAGTTTAATGTAGTGGATCTACTTTCACAAAACTGATGGGACACAAGGAGTCACAGAGGGACAAATAAAAGGTGTCAAGGCTCACATCAGACCTCTTAAGGCTCCTCACATTTATTTCCTGTGGGTTCTACTCACCGCATCTTCACTATCACCCCACACCAATCTACTCGTGGGCGGGCGTAAACCTGGTGCGGTCAACACACAGGCCGGGGTAGGGAGGGGCAAATTAGAGTCCCTGGGGGTGGGGGGGGGGGGTGGTGGTGTGGTGGCGGTGGAGGGTCTTCTGACCCGCGGTCGAGCCTCGGCCGCTCAAACCCACCAGGTTTTGCTGACAACTAAGGACTGGAGACCGGGGGATTGTGACAGAGGCGTGTATCATCGCACGACACCACGCTGCGCTCCTGTCCTCCGCGCCTGAAACCCCGCGGTCGCCGCAGAGGCAGAGTCCACCGCGGGAACTTGGGTGGGGTGGGGTAGGGGGGGAGTCTTGTTTGTTTCCCACCCCCACTGAGGGCACTGGTTTCGCAGGGCGGAGGCCTAGGCCAAGCGCCAGCAGCCCCGGCCTTCAGCCTCCTGGGCTCGGGCGGCGTGACTCACAAGGACAGCGCGAAGCTCTCTTCCTCTAGGGTGTCCATCGCCGCCGCCGCATCCACCGCGCGTCAGGGAGCGAACCCGTTGGCTTTCTACCCTTGCCTGCGGCCCGGGCGCAGCCCCTGCTTTGCACCGCAGAGCTCCAACCGGCATCCGGGAGGCCTCGCCGCCGAGCCCACGGCCGGCTCACGGCCCAGCCGGGTAGCGCCTGCGCGCGACGTCCCGGCCTCAGGGTCCCCGGCTGCGGCCACACGCCAGCCGGGCCTCCCAGCCCTCCCAGGCCTAGCTAAACTCGCCTCTACCGCCGCTGGGTCCGGCGTCAGTTACCACGCCCCGCCTCCCGTCACCATGGCCACCGCGATCCTTCCGCCGCCTCGGGGCTCCTAGCAACCAATCACAGGTCTGCGTTACCCAAACCCAGGGGCGGGACAAAGAGAGAGAGAGGAAGTGAGGCAAAGGGATAGAGGATAGCCAGGGGAAACTGGGCCGCATACAGCAGGTCAGGGGCTCACTGAAGTATACTCACGCTCTCGGGCGATTAAAGCCAAGACGTACCCAATGTGAAGAGCAAGGAATGGAAGGCCAGAGAGAGCCTCGATTTACCCACTTGCTACTTGGGAATGAATTACAAGATTTAAGAAGATTAAGTTATTCAAATTAGTTTTTGAAGTGAAGTGAAGTTGCTCAGTCGTGTCGGACTCTGTGGACTGTAGCCCGCCAGGCTCCTCCGTCTATGGTATTCTCCAGGCAAAAATACTGGAGTGGGTTACCATTTCCTTCTCCAGGGATCTTCCTGACCCAGGGATCGAACCTGGGTCTCCCACATTGTAGCCAGACGCTTTAACCTCTGAGCCGGCACTGTAAATCAAGAAGTCTTTCCACAGTCAGTCCCTTAGCTTTTGAGCCAGATAGTGCAGACATTTGATTTTCGAGATAGTTGCTCCCTCTCGTGGAACTACCACGAGACAGCTACCAAAGCTAGCCCCACCGCAAGAACTGGATGTCTTGTAATTTACATCATGAACATTCACATAAAAAATTATTCGGCAGTAACTCGTTTCTTGGGTAACTAGGCAAGATTAACGTTGACAAAACCACTTTGAGCAACGCAATCAGGTGACTTTGCTCCAGGATAAGCCCCCTCCGAAACTGCCCAATTTTACAAAAGGGTACCCTAGACCTGTTCTCTGATTGGATCACTAGACATTGTGTCTTTTCGGTTACATTTTATTTTTTGGCCAAATATGTGGTACATTTTAGATATGGTTCATGTTTGATCGGGCTCCCCTGGTGGCTCAGAGGTTAAAGCGTCTGCCTCCAAAGCGGGAGACCCCGGTCTATTCCTGGGTCGGGAAGATCCCCTGGAGAAGGAAATGGCAATCCACTCCAGTACTCTTGCCTGGAGAATCCCATGGACAGAGAAGCCTGGTAGGTTACAGTCCACGGGGTCGCAAAGAGTCGGACACGACTGAGCCACTTCACCTCACCTCATGTTTGATCTGTGGGTCAGATGGCCAGCCTGAATGGACAGATATCTTTAAATTAAGGTAAAATAGCTATCAGTGGGGTGTGGAACTAAACTCGTTACCATGACACAGTTGTATCTAGGGTGAGATCAGTTCTCAGAGGTACTATCTCTGTTTAGTACCAAGTAGAAGGCAGGCATTCAGAAAGGTTTGGTAAATAACCAGACCAAGTTAATACATAGCATCAGAGCAGAGAAGGAAACTTGATTCCATCTATTCTGGTTATCTAATGCTGTTACTAGCCACCCAAAAATTTCTGGCCAAAAAAAAGAAAAAAAATTTTTTTTGCTCAGTAATCTGTAACGTGGACAGGACTTGGTAGGGACAGTTTGTTTCTGTTCTACTTGGCATCAGTTGAGGGTAGCTGGAATGGGGGTAGAGAACCTCTTCCAAGAAGCTTACTCAAATTAGTATTAGCTGAGAACAGCTCAGTTGTGGATGTTGAACAGAGGACCTGAGGGGTAGGGGGCTGTCTCAGTTCCTCTCCATGTAGGTCTTCTCATGGATATTTGGGTTTTCCCACACCATGGTGGCTAGGTCCAAGAATATTTCAAGAGACAGGAAGTGGAAGCTGCCAGTCACTCAACCACCTGAGACCAGAAACTGGCTCAATATTTTCAGTCTCTGCCTGGCTATATCCCTAGGTCCTACTTCCTCCTTTTTTTTAATTAATGTTACTCCTTCAATGAGATTTCTCTCCTTCCCCTCACCTAAATTAGGTTCTCCTTGCTCTTTCTCAAAGCACTCAACAAGTTATTACAATAAGGAAAAAGTCTTCTCCCCACTACCAGACGTCAGCTCCACAAACAGATCTGTTTTTGTATACCACATAGTTGCAGTGCCCGAGATATATTAGGTGTCCAATAAAGGTTTGCTGGATGAGTAAGTGATTAACCTTGCTTCTGAGTTCTAATACTTGATTCTATCCTAACCTGGAAAGGATAAACCTGAGTATCCTGGAACCTTATCAGCAGGCACCAATGAAAGTTGTGAAATCTTAAGTCAAAAAAGGCAACAAATGTTTTATTTATTCAATGCAAATAACTGTATTTACCACAAGCTAAAGAAGAGAACATATATATATATATTTATATATATATTTGAATTTATGGAAGACTAAAGACATGGAAAAAATCCAGCACCCCAACAAGTACAGCCAGGAAGGAAATCAGCTCTGTAATAGGACGATTTAATGAACTACAAACAAGAAAGGGTGGGGAAGGAAGAAAAAAATGTGCATTGAATTTAAGACATTGAAAAACTGAGAAGACATATTTACTATTCAAGTATAAACTCAGTAAGGACTTGGCATAAATTGAAAGGCAGCTGCTGAGGTACACCATTATAAAATAAGTTCTATGAATTTACAATTCTACCTTCCAATTTTCTGGGAGAAAAAACCAAACTCTTGAAGGTCTTCACCAGAGACCCTGAGAGGGAATAACACTTTTGATGAAGACATAGTCAACAATCCATGACTGAATTTACTATTCAAAAACATGTATTTATTTTAAACTATAGGAATACGTGCTCTCAGACTGTCCTCTAAGAGTTTTTGAGACTATTAGTTCAACAGTTTCAAAGTATATTACTTCCAAAAACAATGCTGATTTTAAAAAATTATTTTAAACAAAAACCAAAAAGACCTGATTTGATGGTACCTTAAAAATACCCTAAATACCAAACTTTCTCCAGTCTAACATTGCAATTAATTTAAGAATTCCTCCTGCATTGTTAAAACATTTGTTCCTCACAAAATGTGGGTACTGAAATTGGATAGAAACATCATGAATGTGAAAATACCACCAATTTTCTGCAGTTAAAAAAAAAACAAACTAGAATGTTCTTTGGGATCACTGAAATATCAAAAATTGGGTTTTGTTTTGTCTACAGTCTGTGCACCTTCTTTCAGGCCCTCCATGTTGCTTGTAGTACTGACCTGTGGGATTCTAGTTTTACGGCTTCAAGTCTTGCAGTGCAGTATCCATGCTTAAGATACCAGTGGCTCTCTGACCAATGGGAAGTTATGCTTAACCCAGAAATGCTATCATTTACGTCTCCATAATGACTTTTGCCCAAAATAAAAACTTTAGAATATGAGACAAAACATCCTGTGTTACACAATCAAATGAACCCAACCTGGAGAAATCCAGTGTGGTTTCAAGCACTCAAGAGGGCATTATCTCCTATAGCTTTTCATGGAATTACCACAGGCCTAGCTACTGGCATTCAGCTTTCCTTGCCCTTAAAAGGAATTTTTCAGGGCTGGCAGGTTGGGTTAGATTCTAGGAGAATTTTGTCTTTGATAAACTATCATTTTTTTAGCATAAAATCTGGCCATGGCTATAAGTTTCAATGTGCATACAACTGATTAGAGATTTTTTTCTTTTTCTTTTCAACATTGGCTGGAATTGAGTAGAAATAAGTCCATGAGGCCTCTTCACGTGTGTCATGAGATATGAGAAATCTGTCTGACTCTAGTCACTATTTCTTTCCGACACAATGGGCAAGTCTCCAGTTGCAAGGCACAATCCATGCACAGATCACTGAGGAGAAAGACATAGATACCAGTTAGGTCAGTTCTTCAAAAAGTCAGACTGATGATGTGCTGACTCAATGGAGCATGTTAACCGAAAGGGTAATAATCACACAAGGCTGAAACATTAAGTAAATATATAAACAGTAAGTCTCTCTTCCACTTCTGACCTTCAATCTTCCTCTTCTGAGGAATAAGTTAAAAGTTCGTGTGCATTCTTCCAGAAAGTCTGGATATATACAGCCTATGCATAGAGATGTGTATCTGTAGGTAGAAATACAATGCTTTTTTTCCCCCCCAGACAGTTAGCTATCTGTCCCATTATAATTTGTTGAACAGTCTGTCTTTCACCAGATTTGACATAATGTCTCTATATTTTTCTTTATAAGTAGTTCTACTTTTGGGCTTCTGTTATATTACTGTGTCACTCTTCATATATTGGGACAAAACTATTAAATTTTTTTTTTCCCTAAAGGTGGCATTTTACACATATTCTTTCTCACCCTGGTTTTTTTTTTTTAATTTATTTATTTTTGGCTACACTGGGTCTTTGATGTTATGTGCTGACAGCAGGCATCCTTGTCTGGTCCCTAGCATCTCTTGGAAGGTTTCCAGTGTGTCCCCCTTAAAAAGATGCTTGTGTTTGAGATATATATATTTTTTATATTGTAAAGGAAGTATCCATCCATCCTTAATTTATACTTTTATTTTCTATATCCATTTCTGTTTTGTAGTAGTCATTCATTTGAGATGGATATTGAATTTTTAGCATTTTTGCACAAAGTATTAATTCTCTGCTCCACTGTCCCTTGGCCTATTTGAGAAATTACATTTGAGTAAATACATTTGAGAAATTACACTGATTTCCTATGTTGCACTAACCTTGCATTCCTGAAATAAACCCCTCTTGGTCATGTTGCTGGGTACTAGTTGCTGATAATTTAGGATTTTTATGTTTATATTCATTCATTCATTTTTGTGTTTCATCAGCTTTTTGTATGATTAACATGCAGGCTTTGTAAAAAGATTGTGACTTTGCTATTTTCTCTGCGGTCTGAGAAGTTTATATAGAATCCATCCATTCCTTCAAAGTTTGAAAGAATGTACTTGTGAAACCACCTGGGCTTTCAGTGGGGAAGGCAAAGGGGGAAAATAATTTCAATTTCTTTCATGGTATTAATAGTAGGAATGTTTAGATTTTCAGTCTCTATTCTAGGGAGTGGCACATGTCACTCAGTTTAGCCAGATTTCCATTCTTAACCTCTACTCAACGGAACTGTTGTTGCTGAAAGTGGAGCTGGACTTTCTTATAATTCTTTTAATTTCCTCTTCCAACTTTGTTCTGGATATGTCTAGTGTGGAGACTGTGGTCATACTTAAGATACTTGATTCTAAGTTTTTAGATTTCAGCCCTCTTTCATGAGCACTTATTGTGTACCAAACCACCAATAAGGGCCAGAGTGCTCAAAGAAGAATAAGCCCAGATCCTGAGGAGTTCTGGGCTACAGAGCTGATACAGGGAGACCTGGTAGCTAAAGCTATGTGAAGAATAAGAGCAAGGCAGTGTATGGGATAGGCTGAATTACAGGGAGTTGGTCTGGAACACTGGGATAGAGGTACTGCTCGTATACAATCAGCACACATGCCTGGGCCAGGCCAGGGTCAGCACACTGCCCAAGCTCCTCTTTCTCCTTCTAACCTTAGTTGCGAGGCCTTTTTAGGGGACTGTTTACTTGCTACTCTTGCTGATGTTTAGACACTCTGTTCTACAGGATCCAGGCTGTCCTCATTTCCTACAACTGCAGAGTGGTTAGATGGTAGGGTGCTGCCCCTCTCAATGCTGAGGAGGGTAAAGAGTAAGTACATGAGAAAGCTCTAAAACTAAAAGGGATTTCCTAAGAGACCTGTAATTAGCATTAAGTCTTTTACATTTTGGAATGAAAAATGTGTTAAAAATAAAGTAGTGAGTAAACAAAGTAAAACAAAACAAAAACATGGGTCTTCTATATCAAGCAGCTTCTTCTATTTCAGGTTCTTTCTGGAAGACAGACTTGGCAAACTCTGAAAACTCCTTCAGCCCACTTTGGATATTATGAACCTTGATGAACAGCTAGGGAACTGGTAACACTGTAAAAGCAATTCAAGAACAGGTAGAACTTTGTCTACCTGTACACAAGTACTGGACTTGTGTACTGTAATGTACACAAGAGGAAATAACCAAACAAACCCTCTGACCTGTGTCCACATGGCTTCAGTTGCGTGTCTGCTACCTCATCACAACACAGGGAGCAGCAGTTTTCCCGGATACTGACTTGCTTCAACAGAGCAAGACGCCTGTGCCTGAGTAGAAAACACAGTTGGAAGTTCATTTGATCAACAAATAAATGAGCAGTGATGCATATGAAATGCCTTGAAAATGCTCTGTACATGGGAGTCTACCATGTATTCCCTCAGCTCTATTCAGTAAAGTTTTCACACGAGACATCTCATTTCAATCTTACAATGATTTTCTAAAACAGAGAATGGAGGAGGCTGGTCATTCTCATCTTACCTGGTGGCTCAGCTGGTTAAGTATAACATGGACACAGAAGTAAACTGCTTTCCTGAGTTCTGTGGCGGGAGCTCTAGCAAATGAATCAAACCAAAGGTGGAGGGCATGGGAGCCTCCAGTTACAGCGAGTTGGTCATGACCTAGACTTGTGACTGGCACATAAAGTAGGAGGAAAGGGCAGTCCTGCAGGACTAAACCCTTCTCCAGGCAGGGTCTGAAGCTATTTCCAGGTAGATGGTGTCAGAATCAAGTTCACTGCTCAGTGGTACTGGAAAACACATATTAGACCATTCTAGTAGCAGGAAGAGTTGTGAAAGCAGAACTTTCTAGTGCAAAGACCCTGGAGCTACAGTAGCAGACTTGGTCTGTTTCAGGAGCCGCAAGGAGGCCAGGATGGCACAGGGGAGAGTGCAAGAGGTCTAAGAAGTAGTGGAGGAGAAGAGGGGACAAATCCTACAGCGTCTGCTGAGATTCAAGCTTTTACCTTAAGTGAAAGAGGAAGCCACTGGAGTCTGATGAGCAGAGAAGTGCATGATCTGATTTATGTTGTAACAATCATTCTGGAGGCTGTGCTGAACAGACTGAAGGGGTTAAGATGGGAACAGGGAGACTAGTTTGAGGGCAGGAACAACCCAGGTGGGAAATTGGAGGCTTTAGCCATGGTGGGAACAGGGAGAGGGAACAGAAGTTGGTGGCTGGGATATATTCTGAAAGTACAGCCCATAGGATTTGCTGAACAATCCGTCATAGAAATGGCAGACACTCATACTCTGCCTTGTCAAGGATCCTCTAGGACCACAGCCAGGGAAACAGAATCGACAATGGAGCTATTAACAGAGAAAACTGTAAGAGAAGCAGGTGGCTATGAGTGGTGACTGTTGTAGCTGAGAGGTGGGTGTGTATATATATACATAGTGTATATATATGTGTGTATATATATATATATATATATATATATATATGGTGCTTTACTGTGCTATTCTTTTTTTCTTTCATGTGTATTTGAAATTTTCTATAATAAAAAGTTTAAGAAAAAGAAGAAGAAAAAGAATGAATGGAAGAAGAGGTAGAGACAGAGAGGATTTACAATACGGAACACTTTACAAAATGCCAAAGTAGAAACAGGGCCCTGATCTTCTACCCTGAAGTCAGAAAAGAATACTATTCCTATGAGTAAAACAGGAAACTCTGGCATTAAAGAGGCCATTCAGTTAGTCTCTGACAACTTCTGTCTTGGTGTCACTGTCACAGAAAATAAAATTCCAATGCAACGCAGGACTGCCAAGCTGGTAACTCCGTTCTTATCCAAGGCAGACTGCACTTTGGGCGCCAAGATCTTAGGGTACTGAGACAGTACACAGAAACCGCCCATAAAAGATGACTTTCTGACAGTTGGGGCCTATTGCCATCTGACTTTTGGAAAGTTTAATTCTGCAAGGGTGGTTAACTAAATGCTGAAGCAGTTTTAGCTAAGGTCAGCTTCCAGGGGAACACTTAGACGGATCAGTTGGAACTTTCAGGGTGTAGGTGAGAAAACAGACCTGTTTATGGGCCGCATCCAAGAAAGACAGGCTACATAACAAAGTGATGGGGTATGTATGACAGATGAGACAGGTGTTACTTCACACTTTCACCAGGAGGAATTTAAAGTTCAGAATCCCTGTCAGGCGCTAAGACAAGATGAAGAGGGGTTCTCAGAATGAACCTCAGATCTCTGAGCTGGGAAATAAATCGCCCTTCAGTTCTCGGGATATTACAGAGGCTCTGTTGCAGCAGGCAGGGCTGTCATCACTCCATGACATTTTCTGGTTCATCTGGAAACTGCTGAGCCACTCTCAAGCCTTGGGACACTGAGTCCAAGGTGAAGTACAGCCCAGAAGGGCTTGTTACAGACCTGCTTTTTAAGCCAGAACAGGAGCTAGGATTACACTGTTACATTATAGACACCCTTAAGGGCGCAACAGGCCAACACTGCTGATTCCTTACCTTGGCAAAATGATTTTCTCTTCAGCTGTGAGGAAGGCATAGTCATTAAAAGTGCTAAATTTCATAGACGGTGGATATTTGAATGGTTTTGCTCCAAAATTGAACTCACATTGTTGATATGACATGAAACTAGCTGCTGCAAAAAATCCAGATCTACAAATAAAAATGAGCAGAGATCAAGAGAATTCATAGAAACAAAGTGAAATCATACACAAAGTGGTTTTCAGAAATAAGTTGGAATAAGAAGTCAGTCAGAATAAGTCGTACCCTGGCAGAAAGAAGGGTGGCATTATGTTTACTAAACTAGACGGGACTATAAACCAGAGAATATCCTGTTCTTATCTTCCTATATCAAACTCTGGGAGAGTTCTAGGTATGATCAAATGAGTCCCCAATTACTTGAAGTATAGTGATTTCTCACACAACTGACTATATAAATGGACAGTCTTTTTTTCCTAGAGAAAAGGACATTCCATGCATCTACTTGAATTTTTGATTGAGAGAAGGTACTTACACAGTAGATGAAAAGACTTGCTTCTCAGGAGGCAGCTGGTTGCCGTTTAAAAAGAAGATCATTTGCTTTTCATTCAAGTCTAACAGAAATCCTACCGTGTCTCCTAAAGGATGAAGTGGAACACTGTTAGGACGGGAAGATTCTGCTGTCTCAAGGGTTTTGATATCACTGTATTAAGTCTGTTTTTGTAGCCCTATACTCAACATATTCATCTTGCTTCTTCTGCAACTGATCTGACCCCTTTACATCAATATTTGGAAAGGAAAATGCTGCCAATTAATCTATGAAAAGTCATCAATTGTAAGATGCACCCCAATTTCAAAGATGTGAAATGTGGGGGCAATGTGCATTTTTGGACCAGTAAAACATGGTAAGATCAAAATCATGAACTTTGCTTCTCTGATGAGATTTAAAATTCTCTGAGAGGGAATTCCCTGGTGGTCCAGTGGTTAGGACTCTGTACTTCCAATGCCAAAGGCAAGGGTTCAATCACTAGTTAGACAACTAAGATCCCTCCTACAAGACTGCATGGCCAAAAAAAAAAATTTTTTTCCAGAGGTTCCATCTGCTACCATATGACTCTATGTCTTAAGAACAAGGTGGGGTGCACCAGGAGGCCCCCTGAGAATACCACCCTTGGTGCTGTGGTGTGAGGCAGAAAAGCCCTGTTTCATTGTATTTAGTTGGGGGAGAAAAGACTCACTCATCTTAAATCCTTTGGTCTAAGTGTTGGACAAATCAACTGTGTGGTTCTAACTATGCTGGTTTGAATCTTTCATTAATAAATGTTTTCATGGCCTTGGATACAGCAAACCAGTTGGAATACAAATTGAATGGGGCAAAAAAGATGAGGCTGTTGATAAGATGTATTCTTGCGTAAAATCCTCGTGCTTTGACTCAGAGTCCTGGTAGTCTCTACCCCTGCAGTGTCTTGAGCCTGATGTTTGGAGAGCTGAGGCTGGGGAGATGTTTTTGAGGCCAAGAGTGCTCAAGTCAGCCTGAAAAGGTGCATCTAGAGGGGCCCAGAATGTGTCCACTGAATAGTGCCAATGCTCTGAAGAAAATCTCATTTTATTGGCATTACAATTTCAGTGTCCTTAATATCTCCACAGCTGCTCTAAGACATATACCCAGAGAGGAAAGTGGAATTCATATTAATCTGAAGCAGCATATAAATCTTAATTCATATTAATGAATATTAATTAATAATTTCCCCACTAAATTAAGAATTTTATAGTCTGAAATGTTTTGCTGAAGGAAGGGCTCCATCAGAGGTGAGTATCAGGAGAGTACTGTTCACACCCATGGTAGGGGATACAAATGCTAATACCCCTTCCCACACTTAATCTTTTTCCATCAAAAGATTTTTTAAAATTAATTAATTTATTTTAATTGGAGGCTAATTACTTTACAATATTGTAGTGGTTTTTGCCATACATTGACGTGAATCAGGCATGGGTGTACATCTGTTCCCCATCCTGAACCTCCCTCCCACCTAACATCCCATCCCTCAGGGTCATCCAAAACATTTTAAAGCCTAACATAATGAATGCTTTGCCAGAACCAGATGTCTTACCCTAGTTGATAAATTCATGATGGAGAGGAATGCGTACCTTCTTTCCAGCAGGGGTGTAGGTGCGGCTTACTTCTGGCGTTGTACCAAATCAGCTGCCGGCAGCCGTCGTATGCACAGGAGTATTCATCGTCCCCGATGCCATAGCCTTCCTGGAGGGAGATAGGGCCCAGAGATTAGTGAGGCTCTGCCTGCTGTGTTATGGGAAAAGTAAGTGTGTCTTTTATAACCATTGAGCTGGTGGCTGGAATTCTAAGCTTTCTAGATGAAGGGAGAGAGCCTATTATGGTTCTTAGAAGGTACCAAAATTTTGACATGGAGTCAGAAGAGAGTATGACCTCACTAACAAATTATTTCCCAAGTTTCACATCTGTTAGTTTATTTAATTCTCATGAACCACCTTGAGGCTGGGAGTACTGTATTCCATTTTAAGAAGAAATAAAGTCTCAGAGAGGTCAACCAACTTGCCCAAGAACACATTACTAGAAAAGTCAAGTTTGGACCTTGGGATTTTTTGATTCCAAGGCTGGTGTGGGCAAATACCTTTTTTGCCTGTAGTACACTTCAAAACACTCCCTTGCTCAAAGATGTTAAACCTGGGTACAACAGAGAGGCTATTGTGGGTTATTAGCAAACAGGTATTCCGAGATATCTGAACATTATATAGGTTCTTGGCAACTTCTTTTATTACTTATTGCCTTTTAATTGTTTAATAATTACTTTATTGTTAACATAAAAGGATGGGTTTGAGATCTTAAGAAATTATTTTGAGCAGTTATAAGAAAAAAAATAGAATGAATACAGAAAACATGCAGACCAGACAACTGCTATCTTTAAGGCTCAATGGTGAAAGATTCTAGTAGAGAAGGCCACTGAAAATGTTGGCCAGATCCAAGTAAGACTTCAGATCCTGGGGATGGTCTGCTTATTCTGTGTGATAATACAATCACAAGACAGACTGGAACAAGGGCTCCAACACACTCTTTGACTACTTAGACCACAACATACTGAATTCGGATGTGTGTTCTCCAAAGTGAGAATTAGTTGTTCTGAATGCACTGCTCAGACTACTCAAAGGTTAAATATTCTGCTGTGTAAATTCTCAGCAGAATATTCACCAGTCTATTATTAACAGAAAGAATGCCTTGCTATCCCTTTCAAAGCCTGAACAAGTAAGTTCAAAAAAAACTGTAACAATAAACAAGATAACTATTCTGTAGGTGACCTGAACAAGATCTACCCTTTAGCTTCTCAGATTAATGATCTATCTCCAAGCCTAACACCTGATCATCTTTTCAACAGCAAAGCTCAATCAGTAAGAGTTAAAATAAGAGGCACCATGAATGGACTTCAAATTTTCAGAAACTGGGTGTGTTCTAGGAAAGACTAATTCCACAAAGCCACACCGTGTCTGTACAGGCAAAAAGATTCAGAATCACCAGAACAATGTCCACAGGAAGCAAAGTTTTAAGTATAGTAACAATATGAAAATGCTGTATTGGGGGAAAGATATATCAGATTTCATCAATTTCTAACCAACCAGTACTTAAGTCAGGGAAAAATGTTTTATTTTTTAAGGAAAGAAATTAAGTCTATCAAGCAATCTGGAGGGATAAGAAAATAGTATTCTAAGTTTCTTGAGAAGCCAAAGTTTTTGCAACTATATGGCAGAAATTAGTTTCACTCACGAGATAAAATGATCCAGCTTCATTGGCCATTAAAAAGAAACTCTGCAACGTTCAGTCTCATATACACTACTCTCAGACCTGCAGTGTGCTGCCATATTAGGAGATACACAATTTATAAAGCTTTCTCCCAAAAGAAGTCCATATTTCTTCTAGTCTTGGGACAAATTTTTACTTCCAAATGAGACAACTAGCTAATTCTCTGAGATTATCCCCATTTTCAAATGCAAAGAACACAATTATTGAAGAATAGGAAGGGGAATGAACTCAAGTCCTAGTTTCGTTTTGTCCCAGTCTTAGTTTCAGTTTTCTTGCCTGTGAAATGGAAATTATAACAGGAAAAACTGTTGTGGGAATCAGATGATAAGCTTTAAAACGAAGTGCTCTGGAAATTAAGATTTTTTAAGTCCTAAAAAAATCACCTTAAGGACATCATTTGGAGCAGACTATCTGTGTAATTGATGCCACTTTCTTTAAGCCAGCGCCCAAGTTGGGCACTAGAAGATTAACTAGCACTGTTCTCCAGAACCACTTATTTTTGACTACATGGTGCCACCAAAAAAGCCTCATTCATCCAGGTTTTAGTTAAGGCCCAGTCAACTAGAAGGCCCTGAAAAGGGAAGGTTCCCAACAAAAGCAATGACAATTTAGGGTCCAGTTTTCCATCCTGGACAAAAATCCAGACCTGCCCTTTCCATGGGCCCTCTTCCTCTAATCTGTCTCTTTCCAGTGAGCAGTTTAGTAAAATGTCATAAACAATTCCAGCATGCTGTACGGCCTTGCTGAAAGGGCACTTTAGAAACTATTGTTATGGCAGGCAAAGTTGTTTGACTTTGTTGGATCACTTCTTTTTTTTTTTTAACTTACCAATATTGTATTGGTTCTGCCACACATCAACATGAATCTGCCACGGGTGTACACGTGTTCCCCATCCCACCTCCCTCCCTGTACCATCCCTCTGGGTCATCCCAGTGCACCAGCCCCAAGCATCCTGTATCCTGCATCAAACCTGGACTGGCGATTCGTTTCTTATATGATATTATACATATTTCAATGCCATTCTCCCATATCATCCCACCCTCTCCTTCTCCCACAGAGTCCAAAAGACTGTTCTATACATGTGTCTCTTTTGCTGTCTCACATACAGGGTTATCGTTACCATCTTTCTAAATTCCATATATATGCATTAGTATACTGTATTGGTGTTTTCCTTTCTGGCTTACTTCACTCTGTATAATAGGCTCCAGTTTCATCCACCTCATTAGAACTGATTCAATGACTGAGTAATACTCCATTGTGTATATGTACCACAGCTTTCTTATCCATTCGTCTGCTGATAGACATCTAGGTTGCTTCCATGTCCTGGCTATTATAAACAGTGCTGCAATGAACATTGGGGTACATGTGTCTCTTTCAATTCTGGTTTCCTTGGTGTGTATGCCCAGCAATGGAATTGCTGGGTCATAAGGCAGTTCTATTTCCAGTTTTTTAAGGAATCTCCACGCTGTTCTCCATAGTGGCTCTACTAGTTTGCATTCCCAATAGTGTAAGAGGGTTCCCTTTTCTCCACACCCTCTCCAGCATTTATTCCTTGTAGACTTTTGGATAGCAGCCATTTTGGACCACTTCTAAAACCCATCCTAAGACCTTATATATGGGATGGGAGGCTATATTATTTATTTATTTTTAATTGGAGGGTAAGAGGCTATTCTAGTCAAGGCTATGGTTTTTCCAGTGGTCATATATGGATGTGAGAGTTGGACTATAAAGAAAGCTGAGGGCTGAAGAATTGATGCTTTTGAACTGTGGTACTGGAGTAGACTCTTGAGAGTCCCTTGGACTGCAAGGAGATCCAACCAGTCCATCCTAAAGGAGATCAGTCCTGGGTGTTCATTGGAAGGACTAATGTTGAAGCTGAAACTCCAATACTTTGGCCACTTGATGCAAAGAGCTGACTCATTTGAAAAGACCCTGATGCTGGGAAAGATTGAGGCCAGGAGAAGGGGACGACAGAGGATGAGATGGTTGGACGACATCACCGACTCATTGCTCATGGGTTTGGGTGGACTCCGGGAGTTGGTGATGGACAGGGAGGCCTGGCGTGCTGTGGTTCATGGGGTCACAAAGAGTCGGACACGACTGAGCGACTGAACTGACCTGAAGAGGCTATTATTTATTTTTATTTATTTATTGTTTTCTTTTTGGCTCTGCTGGGTCTTTGTTGCTGAGTGAGGGCTTTCTCTAGTTGCGGTGAGCAGGCTTCTCATTGCAGTGGCTTCTCTTGTTGCAGAGCATGGGCTCTAGGGCACACAGGCTTCAGGAGCTGTAGCATGTGGGTTCAGCTGCGGTTCCTGGGCTCTAAGAGCACAGACTCAACAGTTGTGGCACTTGGGTGTAGCTGCCCCATGGCATGTAGAATCTCTGGGACCAGGGATTAAATCCATGTCCCCTGTGCCAGCAGGTGCATTCTTAACTACCGGATCACCAAGGTAGTCCAGATAAGAGGTCATTATTTAGATTAATGACAAAAATAAGTCTAAGGGTATTTTCCCAGCTCAAAGGGTAAAAATCATATGGCCACAAAATGTTCCTGATCAAAACTGGATTAATTCCAAAGAGTATATACTATGACTATGAGAATGAAGCTGATTGGGTTAGACATCAGAAGGGTATAAAGTGGCAAGAAATGAACACCTGAAGGAAAGGGAAGAATCCTAACCTCTCGCACTCAAGTAGAAGTGGTCCAACTCTGCTTCCTCTAGTGAATTTAATCTCCCCTTATATCTGATAGCTTTCTGTAACAAAAGATAAATACTAAATATTGAAAATAAATATGCCTACAAATTACAAGTTAAAAGTAAAATGAGAGGAGTCAAGCCAACATTTATGATTTCACGAAAGGAATAGAATTCCTACAAAGTTCCTAAAGCTTAAACGCAAGATAAAACCCATCACTGATAACAATATAAAAACTGAGCCAAAGATGTGGCTGGGGCTGGAGCAGAGCCTAAAAAAGAAAAAGAACACATGTAACCTCTGGGTGGAAAATTAACATGAACTTAAAACTTTAGGGGGAAAAAAATGGCTGAGGTTCACTTGTGTTTTCCTATTTCTGAATCAGTTTATAAACCTGATGTTGCAGATTTGGCACCATGTGGTTCAGCCCAAGGAATGATTACTGGGCAAACCTACCTGAAAAAATGAGTATGCACCACCCACTTGCCAAAATCACCCGCTGCTGCCCGCATCTGCCCAGGTCTCCATAGTACTCACGTGGTTGAGGAACTTGCTGTCCCGTGTGGCCCAGCCGATCTGCATGACACCAGAAGTGACCACAGTAACTTCATAGTACCACACCCCAGCATCCACACAAAAGGTGCAACGCACACTTTCGAAAGAAGAGGCATCGCAGCGAGCCTGGAAAAATCAAAGGGCATGGCAGCCCACCATCAATGCCTGAAGACCACCAGAGATAACAGACCGCTCAGAAGGTGGAATCTATCTTTTCTCATTACAGCTCCTGCTGGACTACTGTCTCCTTCTCTGTGCATTCTCAGTGACAAAATATACAAAACTGAATGAAGGATGCTATTTTACAGTTTAGTTTCCATGGAGTTCCAGATTGAAAGGACTGGAAGACCTGAAAGTAAGAATTAGTGAAGGCTACTGGCTTCATTTTGAATTACTTACAGAGTTTTGCTCTCACAGTAGAATCTTTTACAAATGCATAAACACTGCCTTAACCTGTTACTTGTTAGGGAGGGAAATGAAGGAGAGGATATTGAAGGGTATAAGATGGAGTATCTAAAAATAAGCTAAAGCAGAAAACTACATAAAGCATTTGGTAAGATGTAAGATCAAAGGGCTGTCTGCAGTCATTCTTCAAACAGCTCTTTAATCTTGACATGTCTAGTGCCTAAAGCAGCTGTATATAAGCAGCTCTTTCATTAACCTTCACCCGCCCCCCGCTGCCAATCAGCAACATTTCCAACATGCACGGAGAAGGTAAAGTGCTAGATTGAATATAACTGGTTATACAGGGATTAAAAAAGAAAGGGCCTCTTTTAGAAATACTAGTCTTTGTACCTTTAACTGCATAAAATAGAAGAGATTAAAGTCAGACACTTAAACAAGTCAATAAACATTATAGCACTTACTATATGTATAGGATCATGTGAGATAGGAAAGAGTATATAATACCTCAGACACTCTCTCTTCTACCACTTCTACCTCTAACCACTCTCTGAGTATGTAGTAAATTTCCATCTATTTTGCAAGGATTGCTTTTGCTCAGAATCAGGGCATGAAAGATTTTCTCCCTAGAATGGTCCATCTATGGAAACTTTACCTCCAAGCCATGAGGCGAGATCTTCAGGTACTCGCTGACATCGTTGCTATTCAGCATGGCCTTAATGCTATTCAAGTCCACTTTCTCATAGGTCAGCTGCCTACCCTCTTTCAAAACTGCAAAAGAAGAAGTGGGTACGTTTCTAAGGCAGGCTATTGTGGAAAAACTGTTGTCATCGCTGGCTGCCACTCTTGTTAATAAGTTGAGGTGCTCAAAAATGGCAGAATCGGTAGACATAACCTTAGCTTTGGGGCTGCATGGCTGTATGAAGATTAATTAAGCAAATTAGTAAAGGCAGCAAAGGTAGGTTTATATTTCTATTCCTTACAGTCATTCTTGCATGCAGCAAAATCCAAATGGTACTTTTTCAGAATTATTCTTTAACTGGCAATACACAGGCTGTGCACTGAGCAGTTCCCCACAATGCTGCGGTAGGAGCAGGGGGATTGTGCTAACTATGGGGTGGGGGAAGTGAGGACAGAGCAGTAGTCTAGTTTTAGTTCTTGCAGCCCTTGGAGGAGAAAAATAGTTGGGAGCAACTCTCAAGGTATAGATATGATTTGAGTTTTGAAGAGCAATGCTGGGACAGGGAGAAGAGTGAAGAGAGGGAATTCCAAGTGAGAGGAACAGGCCCAGAGATAGGAGTGACTGGGAGCTGCTTCTAAGACAGTGAAGAGAGTCTGTGTTGGGAAGAGTTGGATTACACAATAGCATCTGATTGGTGGCCTGGATGCAGCAGGAAACAGGAGACCAATAACAATGTCTGAATAGGAGAGCACCGCAATTAGAAGCATTCCTTCCATCTGATTGTCTGAAGAGTCCCTAGGATTCGTTACTGCTAGAATATAGCCAACCTATCAGTAGAGGACTTTATAAGGAAAAACTCACACTGTCACAAATGAAGACCAGTGATCCTATTTAAGAAGTGGATTTGGAAATGAAAACAGGCATTTTAATACAGGACAACTGCTACTTACAGAGATTGTCTAAACTCCACTGGGCACAGAAACCAACTTGACGTTTCAGATAATCAGGATCATCAGTCCAGGACTCCAATGTGACAAGCCGGTCACTAATACTGGATTCAGAAATAGTCAATTTATTTTCACCTGTTTGGGAAGACATAAACCTTAAATTAACCATGGACGAGTAGGAGCATTTGCTGGGCAGATTGATGGAGCGAAAGAATACAGAGAGACAATTAGAGAATTTGGAAACTATACTAACGACAAAGCCCAAGAGCTCTATTTTCTAGAAGGTAGCAATACCATCACTAAATTTTCTAGCTACAAAAAGTGGCTAATCACAGTCACCAATTTTGATTCTTTAGGTGAGAAAACTGTTGCCTTTGTCATCATATTATAGACCTTGAGATGTTTATCTAGACAAATCAGAATGTATGCATGTTATTTCAGAGAAGGCAATGGCACCCCATTCCAGTACTCTTGCCTGGAAAACCCCAGGGATGGAGGAGCCTGGTAGGCTGCAGTCCATGGGGTCGCTAAAAGTTGGACACGACTGAGCGACTTCACTTTCACGCATTGGAGAAGGAAATGGCAACCCACTCCAGTGTTCTTGCCTGGAGAATCCCAGGGATGGGGGAGCCTGGTGGGCTGCCGTCTATGGGGTCGCACAGAGTCGGACACGACTGAAGCGACTTAGCAGCAGCAGCAGCAGCATGTTATTTTATTTAGCTGCATGACTTGCAGAAGTTTAGTTCCCCAACCAGAGATTGAACCTAGGGCCACGGCAGTGAAGCCTAGAATCCTAACCACTAGGCCACCAGGGAACTCCCCAGAATGTGGGCATATCTGACGGGGTTCAAAGGTGGCAGCTCATCCAGTAACTAAGAAAAATTAACATTTTTAACAGGCAATATAGATCATTAGTGCAAGAAGTCACTATACCTACTTGTCTGTGCAAACTTTTCCAGTGCGATAAGTGCAAAAAGCATGACTGTGGGGTGGGACTGTAATTTCTGAAAGACAACAAAAGATAAATATATACATACATGCACATATATATATATATCATTGCCCTTCTGGGGTGACAATTTCCTCTTCTTACCCATTGTGTGCTAGACCTTTTTTTTTGGAGCAGTCATCAAAGTTTTACTCATTCAAGTCCTTGATTATCCACTTGCTACTATTGTTAGTAACTGACCACAACAGTCTCCTAAAATCTTATTTTCTTGTTCATTTATAGATATGGAAACATCAAAAGTATCTTGTTAAATGCACTATTTTATTTAGTAACACTTATATTTGTTAAATGAAATCATGCTGATTCTTACATTCATTTAAGCAAGCCAAACAGAAGCTTAGAAGTATAGCTAAAAATGGCTTTTTTATTCAGAACCCTAAAAGGAATCACTCATCACTTATCAGGTTCCAAAATTATAAATAATGAAATTAACAACTCATGGCTTCATTTTCAATCTGTTCTCTGAAAGGAAGCCTACAAATGCTGATTGTAGGTGGGCGAGAGCAACAAGTGAGCTCTTTCAGTTACAAGCTCTTTCAACAAGTGAGCTCTTTCAGTTATACTTAAGTTCACATCACATGTGTTCACATTTGAAGAAAGGTCTATCTGCTTAACATCACATCTGCTCCCAGCCCTCCCTCCCCACAGTTATGCTAGGAGCCTGCAAAAGAGCTCCAGAACATGACCTGGTTTCCATTCACTCTTCTGGTGCCCAACTGGGTTCTGCAAAGCTCTTCCCTGTTACAAAGCCTGTTTAGCACTTTACTTCTTGCCATAACCATCCTCAATCCCTCTGTCTGGCTTTTTAGACCCTGAGCCCTCCTTACCTGACTACTCAGTCTATATCCTCCTGTCTCTGAATACTGTCTTCTGATCAGACAGTTCTCTGTAATATGCTGGGAACACAGCCATTTCTGTCTCTGGGCTTCTGCCAGTGATTTGCCTTTAGTCAAGAATCCCATTTTTTTAAAAAACTTTATTTAAAAAAAATTTTTGGCTGCGTCATGTGGCATGCAGGATCTTAGTTCCCTGACCAGCGATCAAACCTGTGCCCTCTGCATTGAGAAAGAGCACAGTCTTAACTACTGAACTGCCAGGGAAGTCCCAAAGCCCATTTTTCCTCTCTTGTGTGCATAATCAAATTCTCACCCTATGCTGTGACCCAGGTGAAGCTTCACCTTTATCAGGAAGTCTAGCTCCCACAATTTCCAGTCCCCATCACCCATACCTCCCACCTCCCAGTCACTTGTCAGAACTCCTGGCACTTGGTCTGAAGGAAGGGGTTTTGCCCTTGATCATATCCCACCATAAAGTAGAGGCTAATTATCTTGTCTGAGCAGTTTTGTTCCCTGAACTAATCAGGAAACTTGAGGGTGAAGGACTGTTAGACTACTTCTGTATTTCTACAGTGCTTACTTAGCATAGTGTTAAATGCTTTAAGTACATATTATCTAGGTACTGAAAATATTTTTCAGATTTTGAAAAAGGCCAATGAATAGCAGACCTGCAAAACATAACTTTAAAAAATACAGACCAGACAAGCCTGGTCTGTGCGAGAGATCTAACAGCATAGCCTTGGCAAACCACAAGCTTCACAGACCATACACCAAATAACAACAGTTATTTAAAGAGCAGTAGGGAGCAGGGAAGGATGGAGGAAGAGAGAGATTTACATACACTGGGAAACTGACCTCACAGTTTCCTGGCTTGGAATGCTGTGTAATTTTGTTTCTACTGTGGAGGTTCCTACTACCATTTGGCAGACTCTAAGGATGCATACAAAAAAGCCAATCATAGCACCTATCTTATGACTAAATTTAAAACCAAACCGACTCAGCTGTTTTTGCTTGTAATAAATTCCTATCCTGCGCTTACTTTTTTTTTTTTTACATAGGAGGGAACAGATAAACACTCAGGAAACACCTGCAAATAAAATTTATAGCTGATTCCATTCTCTGTGCCATTGGCTAAGCTGGAAATGTTAGAAAAAGCACAATTCTAGATGACTAAGAATAACTAGCTTTGATGTCTCACTTACCAGACACTGTAGCAAATATTCCAGTATTCCTGGGCTAAGTAAACCAATACTTGCAGGACCTAGACAAATACAACAAACACTGGATATAACTAAATGTGTCATATTAGTTGAATTGGTAACTAAGACCAACAAAATCATAGAACTCTTTCATCTAGCTAAAATTTATAAACTGTGTATATATTAGATTAAATATCATATAAACTTAGCCTTTTCTGTTATTTTTAATTTTTAAAGCAAATAAGGAAAACTTTTTTTTAATGTTGGTATATGCTTTATTCTCAAAATTGATAAGATTCTAAAATTTATAAACAAATGCAAATGGCTACATATATAACCAAGACAAATTTGGGAAAAAAGAAAGCAAAGTTGAAGAATTCATGTTACTACTCATCTTCATTTTGGAGTATGTATAATTATGGCTGATCTTTGTTGCTGTATGACAGAAACCAACAAAACATTGTAAAAATTAAAAAAAAATTTTTTTAATGAAAAAATAAAGATCCTGCGCCTATACTCAGCAAGGTGTAATTAAAAAAGAAACTCATCAGCAGAGGTTCATTATCAGAAGAGACTCTGGGGAGAGATGTTTTTACCAAAAAAAAAAAAGAAAAGATAAGTATTTCTTGTATTAATAGGAAAACTCTTTGTTTTAAATTTTCCATCTTCCCCTTAAGGTCAAACAACTTAAGGTTTTCCTTGGGGGAGCGTCCCAGAGTTACCTGCTAGTTTCTCTGCCAAGCAGCCTAGGACTGCAGATGTGTTCCTGTGTTTGGCAGGATGACCTGAGTCCTGGCAAGCTACTTCTCCATTTAGGTTGAGAATTTCAGTCAGTTTTTGGAGTGCATCCTAAAAACAAAAACATACAAGTGGATCTGGTAAATATATGACTTAGGCTTTTTATCCCCAAGGTAATTCTTTGGCACAAAAGTAATAACCAGGTGTTAAATTAACTCAGAATTACCATGCAAACATGATAAAATATACCCAAAGGATACCATTATTGATGGGAAATATTATTTGATCTGAAAGTTTTCTTACATGAATTTCTAGATAACATTTCACTCAAAATGTACTAGTTGTATCAAATATATGCTATATACTCTTGGGTCATTCAACAGACTAAATCCACCCAAATGCCAATATGATTGATAACAATAAGGCCTCGTGATATTGAAGTAGAAAGTTCCTTAAAAAAAATTTTTTTATCCATCAAGAACAAATATCACCAGAATTTTTAAGGCAAATTATAATAGAAACCTCCTATAAGACTAGGCAAAGGTCAATTCATCAGTGACAGATCAAAGACTTTTTCCCTTTGTCCATGTTTTTCCATGTTGGGCCTAAATATGTAGGGCTTAGACAAATGAAAGATGCCAGAATCCAAAATTTTTAAGAAAGGATTCCATAGACCATATGGAATAAGGCAATGAAAATTTGATACTTTTGTTCTAACTTGGAATAATCAAAATTATGCCAATATACCAATATTAAGACTCAAAAGTGTTTTTGGTATAACAGTTTTTTTTTCCTTAATAGAAAATATTTAAAGAAAGTTTTATCATGAGGAAATTGTTTAGAGAGAGAATCAGCTTAGCAATTGAACATTCCCTTCTAATTTCAAAGAATGCCATTACAGATACCTGGGTTGGACCCGTACACTCTTACAAAAAAACCCAAATGAACTTTTTGGCCAATCCAATATAAATGCTCCCATTTTTGACATTTTAAAAATTTTAAACTAAAGTTTTTGAGTAAGCTACTTATAGACAGAGGATGTAACAATTCATAAGTAATAAAAAACAAGTTTATACAATGAAATGAATATTAAATAAAACAGACTCAAAATACTATATATAAAGAGGAAATGCATTATACCAAATGTTCTTTGTGGTCATTCATCTTGTGTTTAAGCACAGATGTCAGTTTCATAAAAGATAATTATTAACTTACTTTAGTGGGCAATGGACATTCATCTAGTAATAATGTTATAACAGCTGGTCCCAGTGGATCTTCCAATGGAATAACTCTAATTAAAGACTGGACAACGTCTAACCATCCTTCATCTAAGAGCAAATCAAGAAGATTATATGATAAAGTCGCTATTTTTAAACTGTGAAAATATGTAACTTATAACACAAGATGACTTCACAGTAAAATATAACCACTCTTGGAGAAGAGAAACATCCTACAGCTTTTAAGCAGCTAGTATTTGGCATGGACATGGTCATCAATTGCTGGTCATCATGGTAGAAACAAAAAATCCTAATTTACAGGAGTCTGGTGATTTAGGGGTATCTTTATTTGAAGAAAATTCAAGCTATGTTTCTGGGTTCTCAAATTATGATTAAAAGTTTCCAGCCTTTATTTATGACACAGGAGTTAACTGAGAAAATTAAGTATCTGAAACAGTTGGCTCTATTTTCTGAATGACATTTAGAAAATTGAGGAACAAAAAATTATCTTCCTATTCTAGAAGAGTTATAGTCAAAGATCTGTCAATGCCAAAATAATTTTAATAATTCCAGTGAGATAAAACCATTACTAAAAGATGCAGTATATACTCAGAATACAATACAGTGCTTTTAATTATTGCCCTTGTGCAGGAAAATTTCCATAGACTAAGGGCTTTTTTCCTCATCATGTATGTTAAGTATTTTTGAAGTATTTTTTTAAAAGTGGCTACATTTCTTCATGATCATTAATTAATCAATTAGGAAGTCTTTTAAAAAACTTAAAAAAATACCTGTTTCTGCCATTTCGTGCAATGTAATCATTGAATAGGGAGGTTCCTGATCACTGAAAAATAAACATTCAAGACATCA
Organism: Budorcas taxicolor; assembly: GCF_023091745.1. Lineage (NCBI taxonomy): Eukaryota > Metazoa > Chordata > Mammalia > Artiodactyla > Bovidae > Budorcas > Budorcas taxicolor. The sequence goes on along the minus strand of NC_068927.1, from coordinate 26,863,226 downwards.
AACTTGAAGAAATAAGAAATGACAATTTCAAATAGTAGTTCAAACTGCAAGTTTGGGGGTTAGAAAGGAACACGAGTGAATGTAGAGAAAGATGGAGGAGACAACCAGAGCTATAATCTTTAAGGACAAATGCACACCACATGTACTTATTTACAAGGTCACTGTCCATGAGAGCCCACAAACATTAACAAAATGGGCAGAAAAGCACGTGAAAGGACCACCATGTGGCCTGAAGTCAAAGCACAAGACTAACACTGAAAGCCAGAGCTCACTTTCAGTTTTACCTCCAACAGTTTAACCTCTCCAATGCCAGCAGAGACAAGGCAAGGAGACCAACATCATCTTCCTCATACATACCTCAAAAGTGCCAGGAAGGCAAACGCAATCCCAAATGAGGACTTACAGAAGCAATGGCCTACATAACAGCTTCGTTTTTAGGTGGCGTTCTGGTAAATATCACTATATGCTTAAACTTCATAAAATGAGGTTAGAAGAAAAAGAAACCAAACTTAATTAGTCATTGCTCTAAAATGGCATTTTCCCCTTAATTCAGTGGATTTTCAAACTGATCTCAGGAATTCAAACAGATGCTTTAGGGGAAATTTAAAAATGAAGGAAATATATTCCATCAAACTGATCATCTAATTATTTAAAGAATATATTCACTGCTTATTTGTTTATATATTGTGGCTCTCTGTTTCACTGTGAAAAAAGAAAAAAAAACAACCAACTATTGTTTTCAATCATTTAATCCTCAGAATAACCTTGCAATATGGGAATTACTAAGTTCATGTCGGGTACTCATTAGGTGCCAGTGTTGGACGCATCCTATTCCTTTTCAAAACAAGGGAAAATTCTTATTTTTAAAAATTATATTAAATGATATAACTAAGTAATACAAACACTGCTCTGGGGCAATCTGGCAATAATGAAATTAAGTATGCATATATTCACCAATGCTAGAGAAATAATTACACAGGCGCATATGAGGCTATTTGCTGCAATGCTATTTGTACAAACAAAAATTCAGAAGTAGTAACCTAAGTGACTGTCACCACATTATTGGGTAACAAAATATAGTACTTTGAGCATACAACAGAATACTCCGTAGCAGTCTCAAACACAGTGCTGAGAGGAACTAAAACCAAAGAGACTTCTCTAATCATTAAGTAAATTTTTAAAATCATATACAAAACAATATATATATAAGCTTTCTACACAGACATAAACATATGTCAGGCAGATTAGAAGAACATACCTTAAATTCAGAAGAATGGTTACCCACTGATATTTGGAGGTGGGAGGTGAAAAGGACAATGTGATTAGGGAAGAAGGGCAAAATAAGAAAAATGACAAGGTCAGCGACCAGTAAGGAATATGAATACCTGAATTCTATACAGACACACTTAAAGGACACACACATCCTTACCCTCAAACAAACAATATAAAGACCTCCCTAGTGGTCCAGTGGTTAAGAATCTGCCTTGCAGTGCAGGGGCTGTGGGTTTGATTCCCAGTTGGGGAACGAAGATCCCACATGCCACCAGGCAACTAAGCCCGTGGGCCGAAACAACTAAGACCCAGTGCAGCCAAACAAATAAAACATAAATATTATATATTAAAAAAGAAGATGACAAAAATTCTTTGTGGAACAGAAACAGCAGGAACTTCTGGTAGGAGGCAAATGCTAAAACCATAAGATCACTAAGCTCTGGGCCAGGAACTAGACAGAGGTCACCAGGAGCTTTATGTCTGCAAGGCAGGTAAGGGGGACCAAAGCCCCACTGTTGCAAGGGATGGAGCAGACTTACCAGATCAAGTGGGAACAGCATTCCTCTCTCAGTGAAAGGAGTTGAAAAGCTCTAAATAGTAGCCTGAGCTGCAGCTGACGTAAAGTTGCAAGTCTCCAGTGACAGAAAAAGGCAGAGAAAGCCAGGTAGCAGGACCTGGGCTTCCTAGAGTGGGGTGGGACCTCAGAACCACCACTTTTAGGTTCAGTTGTAGACTGAAGGCCCCTGGGCCCCAGATGGAGACAACAAAAGTGACAGAGAGAACGGGAGAAAAAGACAGAGAACACGCACACACACATAGAAAAAACTTTCATCGAGAGGAGCCTGCGAATTAAAATTCCAAAGTCATGAGGATAAGTAACATTACTACCATCAGCAATCGGAGTATATAATACCAAGAAAAAAAAGCAAAAGAGTTGAACTTCAGAATGATTTTTAAATTAAGTATATATTTCAAGTGTATTTCCTATAGCAAAGCTCTCATTATGCCATTAGGAACCATGCTGTCCTCTCAAATCAAGGTCATTCTCTTGTAAGTAACAGGAGGAGAACAATAAATATTAAGATCACTTTATAAATGTGATATCTGCATACATCCTTTTACACATATTCTTACTAAGCCCATCTGTCTTGTCTTCTATGTTTAGTTTTAATAGCCTTATAAACTTTGTAGGTTAGCAAATTATTTTCTCTATAGCAGTTTCTTAAAAAAAAAAAAAAAAAGCTCTGTAACTATGTTTACAAACTCTCTGAACCTGCTTTTGCCATTATGTTCTCCAATATGTCCCTTTATAGTTGTTCTGCACCTGCCAAATTTTCCCATTTTCAGAAGAGTTTTCACTGTAATTCAGTAAAAACAGGTTTAAGGTAAAAGTTACCCTATTATTCAAGTGTACACTACTTGCCTCATAAGTCCACTTCTAATGTGTAATACTGTTCTGAAGCTTAGAAATAAAGCTCCTGCTTTGCCCCTACACTCTCTTAACCACCCTATAAAAAATATGTCAAAGTCTATTCTGTACCTGTTTTCCCAATGGGCTTAAATAATACTGCTGTGGTTTACTTCCTTATTCGGGAAGGACAATTTTTCATTACAATTTTACAGCATGCTTTAAATGTCACCATGAAGAAACTTTACATAACAGTTTCTAGACCTTTGCTTGAATTTAGGGGATGCAAATGGCATAGATTTATATTAAATATATTTCCTACAAACATATTAAAATGACATTAAATTCAGATACCAGAACTACTTCAAAGGCAGGTTTTAATAAACTTAGGAAGGCCTTTCTGAGATGGTTACGGAGTATATTTGTAAGAATATTTTCTAGCATGCTCTATAGCAGAAAGAAACTGTAAAATAAATTTATTCCTACGAGGACAAAAAAACCCCCTCAAAATAATATGCACAGGTCTATCTTGCTTTATGCTATCATTTTTCAGGAACTAAACAAAACTATTTTCTCATAAATGTGATTATCAATATTTAGATACTTAAATATACTGGCAGACCCTGAAGCAAAAAGAACCCAGACAGAACTTAAAAAAAAAAATCTATCCTCTATCGAGGACATGTTCTATACAAGGCAACATTTGTATCTGTGCTCAGCCACATCCTGACTCTTTTTGAACCATGGACTGCAGCCCACCAGGCTCCTCTGTCCATGGAATTCTCCAGGCAAGAATACTGGAGTGGGTTGCCATTTCCTTCTCCAGGGGATCTTCCTGACACAGGGATAGAACCTGCGTCTCTTGTCTCCTGTACTGGCAGGTGGATTCTTTAGCACTAGTGCCACCTTACTAGATGATTTATATATATTTTCTCATGATAATCCTTGTCAGAAAGGTATTATTTTCTTTTCATAGATCAGGAACCTGAGGCTTAAAGAAGTGATTTGCTCAGTGTCATGTAGCTAGTCAAGGGGCTGGGCCAGAATCTGAACCTTTGTTCGCTACAGTTCTAAAACTTACTGTTACTTTCTGTGCTATACGGTTGAGTTAAAATGCTTCTTTCAACTTGAACAATGCCCTTTAATCTCACTGTTATTCAGTCTGGGATTTTGCACTTAGACAAAGCAGGGGAAGAAACAAAACAGGGCACAGGTGTGTCCTGCAGTTTCTTTCAATTTCCAAGTTTCCCAAATGGATCTAGGAGGGTCATCTAAGGGAAATATTGGTAAAAGAGGGAGAAGGATAGAAACTCTTCTTGACCTACGTCCTTCCATTGCCAACAGAAGTTGTGTGCAGCTACATTCTTGGTACCGTGGGGTCGCAAAGAATCGGACACGACTGAGCGACTGAACTGAACATTCTTGGTAAAACAACTTATCTTGAATCTCCAGTCAGTACAGTAGATAGCCAAGCAAGATAAGAGTGAGTCTTCACAAAACCATTTCCTCTTGTAGGCTTCAACACAAACTCACTCCATATTGACTACATTTCCCAAGAGAGATCAAAGCTTTCATTGGTGTATTCTGCTACAGAAATGTTTAGACATTTCCAGACTGGAGTAGATATTAGCAAGTAAAATGATCAAACCTTATAATTTACTCTCATGAGAAATGAAATAGTCTACCCCTGCCCTACGAGTAATGAGTCTTGGGAGATATATCTTAATGCACTGAAGGAGTCCAAGAGTTATGATTCCTGGCGTAAGGCTTTTCATTAGATAGGAGGTGACCATGAGCCAGATACTTACTTATCTACAAGAGTCCGTATGACTGCCAGTGTGTCCAGCACTAGCCCGTCTACATTTTGTTTTTTCCTCCTTGGCTCATGTGGTCCTCGGCCTCTCCTTGGTGGCCGAACAGGGTCCCGGGGCTGGCTCCTCGTGTCAGCGGCGGGGACTGCACTGTTATCGGCCTGTTGCTGCTGGGTGTCAACACTGTCTTCTGCTCCGCTGTCGTCTCGGCAGATACAGGAATTGCCCATGGTCGCAGTGGCACCTCTAGTCCCCAGGAAGCGGGCTATGTGCTCCTCAAGAGTCAAGAGCAGACCCTGGCCAAGGCTTCTGCTTGCTAAGAACACGGCCCAACCAAAGACAATCATTTAGATAGTTTTCAGTTTTCCAGGTACTGTTTTCATAATCTGGAGTTGAGGAACTTGCATCCTATTTGTATTTAACAACTGAATGCTGAAGAAAGTTGCAGAGTTGATCTCCAACATTATCAATTATAAGGAATCCTGGTCATCCAGTGGCAGTTCTAAAAGAGAAAAGGAAAATGAGTCAAAGGTTTCTTGGCTACTCAATTACTCAAACTTTCCTAACTTGATTTTATAGATATTAGGACTACAGTGAAGAATCATCTTTGGTTATTTTTATAGGCTTCTGATACAAAGAGATGTCTTTACGTAAGAATTAACAACCAGTGATTTATCATTATAGTATAAAGCTGGTTGCTAAACCACATCCTTGTAAACTACAGGCATTAAAATAGATTTCTTTTTTAACATATGTGTGTTTCTATCCATATAGAAATACATTACAAGAATGTGTGCAATTGCTTTAAGGGCTCCTTTTGTGGATTAAAAAAAAAAACTATTTTTTGAGTGTGTGAGAAAATTTAATATGTTTCAAATAAAATATCTAATTATAGATGTCTGTTTAAAAAAAGTTATGATACAATGTGATAGCACCCACTTGATAACAAGAATAACACAAGGATAGAGTGTTCCGTTTAAATGACCAAACTGCATAGATTTCCCATTTGGAGGACACTTGAGAATTCACAGAGATAATACAAGTAGTTACAAAGTTTTTCCTTTATGAAAGCAAGACTTTGTTTGGGGGAAGGTCAATATATATCACAAGGTTATTTTTCACAATGATAAGTTTGCTGCACGTCTGCTACAAGGTTAAGAATAGGGAAGCACCAATGATCTTTGTCTGAAAATACTGACTAAGCTAATACTGCTACCAGGCACTGGGAGAATACAGGTTGGCACTGGGAGAATAAAGAACAAGATATAGTCCCCACCCTCCAGAAAGTTGTAGATGGCCATTCTCATCCCACAAAGCATGTTTATCATAAAAAAAAAAAAAAAAGTCTAATGATAGAGTCAGCCCTTCATTAAGTTGAGAAAATCTGGTTAGGTGTAAAAGGAAGTAAAGATTTGGAAGCAGAAGACTTAACACAGTAGCAAAGGGTGAAAACAAAATCATGTGGAGACCTGAAGACCAGGATCCCCAAGGACACTAACAGACACACAAGGATTAGAGACTGGTATGGAGTCTCTACGCAACATTTGCTGTTTACAAATAAATCCTATCTTGAGCACTGGCTTAGGAATAGATATAAATATTAATAAAGTAACTCAGTGGGATTAGAAGCAAGAGAAAACTTGTTTCTGTTATTTTGGACAGATTTGCGGCAAATTCTTTCAAATATTTGCCCAGTTTAATTACTACTCATAAGAGAAAAAAATGGAAGGGAAAAAGTAGATGGAGATAAAAATTCTTTATATATATAATACTTAATCTAATGTAATATGTAGAGAGACGGGGAGGGACAGGGGAGGGGAAGAAGGGGAGAGGAGAGGCAATGGAGAGGAGAGGCAATGGATAGACATTATCTCCCTCCAGAGTACCAAGACAACAGCTGAGCCAAGTATAAGACCACAGATGTTCTTGGTTCTCCCGAAAGAGTCAGGCCATCTTCAAAATTTGGAGGTTGTATCGTAAACATTTCATGCAAAGATGGGCTCGATAAAGGACAGAAATGGTATGGACCTAACAGAAGCAGAAGATATTAAGAAGAGGTGGCAAGAATACACGGAAGAACTGTACAAAAAGATCTTCACGACCCAGATAATCACGATGATGTGATCACTAATCTAGAGCCAGACATCTTGGAATGTGAAGTCAAGTGGGCCTTAGAAAGGATCACTATGAACAAAGCTAGTGGAGGTGATGGAATTCCAGTTGAGCTGTTTCAAATCCTGAAAGATGATGCTGTGAAAGTGCTGCACTCAATATGCCAACAAGTTTGGAAAACTCAGCAGTGGCCACAGGACTGGAAAAGGTCAGTTTTCATTTCAATCCCAAAGAAAGGCAATGCAAAAGAATGCTCAAACTACGGCACAATTGCACTCATCTCACATGCTAGTAAAGTAATGCTCCAAATTCTCCAAGCCAGACTTCAGCAATACGTGAACCGTGAACTCCCTGACGTTCAAGCTGGTTTTAGAAAGGGCAGAGGAACCAGAGATCAAATTGCCAACATCCGCTGGATCATGGAAAAAGCAAGAGAGTTCCAGAAAAACATCTATTTCAGCTTTATTGACTATGCCAAAGCCTTTGACTGTGTGGATCACAATAAACTGTGGAAAATTCTGAAAGAGATGGGAATACCAGACCACCTAACCTGCCTCTTGAGAAATCTGTATGCAGGTCAGGAAGCAACAGTTAGAACTGGACATGAAACAACAGACTGGTTCCAAATAGGAAAAGGAGCACGTCAAGGCTGTATATTGTCACCCTGCTTATTGAACTTATATGCAGAGTACATCATGAGAAATGCTGGACTGGAAGAAACACAAGCTGGAATCAAGATTGCCAGAAGAAATATCAGTAACCTCAGAAATGCAGATGACACCACCCTTATGGCAGAAAGTGAAGAGGAGATAAAAAGCCTCTTGATGAAAGTGAAAGAGGAGAATGAAAAAGTTGGCTTAAAGCTCAACATTCAGAAAACGAAGATCATGGCATCTGGTCCCATCACTTCATGGGAAATAGATGGGGAAACAGTAGAAACAGTGTCAGACTTAATTTTTGGGGGCTCCAAAATCACTGCAGATGGTGACTACAGCCATGAAATTAAAAGACGCTTACTCCTTGGAAGAAAAGTTATGACCAACCTAGATAGTATATTCAAAAGCAGAGACATTACATTGCTGACTAAGGTCCGCCTAGTCAAGGCTATGGTTTTTCCTGTGGTCATGTATGGATGTGAGAGTTGGACTGTGAAGAAGGCTGAGCGCCGAAGAACTGATATGTTTGAACTGTGGTGTTGGAGAAGACTCTTGAAGGTCCCTTGGACTTGCAGGGAGGTCCAACCAGTCCATTTTGAAGGAGATCAACCCTGGGATTTCTTTGGAAGGAATGATGCTAAAGCTGAAGCTCCAGTACTTTGGACACCTCATGCGAAGAATTGACTCACTGGAAAAGACTCTGACGCTGGGAGGGATTGGGGGCAGGAGGAGAAGGGGACGACCCAGGATGAGATGGCTGGATGGCATCACAGACTTGATGGACGTGAGTCTGTGTGAACTCCGGGAGATGGTGATGGACAGGGAGGCCTGGCGTGCTGCGATTCACGGGGTTGTAAACAGTTGGACATGACTGAGCGACTGAACTGAACTGAACTGTAAAGGATGTGATGAAACATAGGTAGGAGCATGATGCAAGGATTCAGCTGAAAATAACCTTTTAAAAGAGAGCACAGTGAGAGTTCCCTGATAATCTAGTAGTTAGGATTCAGTGCTTTCACTGCTGTGGCCCAGGTTCAATCCCTAGTCAGGGAATAGATCCTACAAGGTGTGCGGCGTGATCAAACATAAACAAACAAATAAATAAATAAATAAAATAAAAGAGAACACACTCGAAAACCAGCAAAGAGTGCAAGTAATACCATACCATTCCCATCACTCCAAGGATGGGAGTGATTGTGAGGAAAGCAGTGGGTTAAAAAGACATTTGTAGACATGGAAAACCAGTGGAAAAGTATGATTCATGATACACACGTGATGTGATGATACAATTAACTATCCAAGTAGAGGGAATGAGATTCCTATCACAATCACAAGATTCCTCCCCATATTCGAAAATTCCAAATGGATAAAAAAATTTTAATTTAAAAATAAATATATAAGGAAAATAAGTTTGTTGGATCTCAAATTCTTAAACTTTATTCCGTCCAAATTATTTTTGCTAAGGCTTATTTAAACTGAATGTAGAATAATTCATGCACATTTCTATTTAGTACATTTCAAAGCAAATGGAAGAAATAGGTATGGGTATTTCCAAAAATCTGACTAATTTGGAAGAATTATATGTGGTGATTTTTTTTTCCTATTCCCCAAATGAACTGAAGTATAGTTCAGGTCAATTTCTTCCAAAAGAGTCATTTTCTTTAAATGCCCTAGAAAATGATGTCAGCTATAAAATTTGTTAAGAGAAGGAAATGTAAAAAAAAAAAAAAGGTTATACCTTCAATATTTTAAAACCAAAGACTTTCTTTTTTTAAGGACTAGCTATAAAGACCAGGTGCAAAGAAGTTAATTAGGTGGGAAAAGCCAGGAGGCATTCATTTCAAAGGCAAGACTATGAAACAAACATGGGGGAAAAAAAAAAAGAGCTGTTATCTTCAAATTTTTTAGCCGTGATCTTTAAATGAGCACACAGAGTGCTCTTGAAGGTTAAAGCCAAAAGCAGGACAATTAAGTGAACACAGTGTATGATCTTTCAGATTTATTCAAGACTAAAACATGGATAGCTTTTCATCTGGAAAAGCATCACTCACGACACTTCTCAGAGACTAAACTGTGAATACTTTAGGCAAAAGACTGAGTGGTGAAGCTAAACAATTATACTTTATACAGCTTTGTTTTATCTCATTCCAAAAAGCATTATGTGATTCACTTTCTACAGACCGTTGTTTTAAAACAGTAACATTCATCTCACACAGGACACCAGAGGCCACCTAGAGTACAGGGCACAGGCTTTGCAGTCAGTCTGGGCGCAGGTCCCAGCCCTGCAATATTTACAGCTATGCATTCTAATTACGCTGACTACTGACACACTTCAAAACATGGAAGATAGTAACAGTTCTTACACCTCACAGTAGTTCTGTGAGGACTACATGGAACAGTACCTGTAAAACATGGCACGGAGCCCAACACTTAAAACGAGCCCCACATGCAAGATGTTATTATCAAATGAGTACACAGCTAATCAGAAGTAACCAAATAATCTGGGAGTTGGGGGCTAGGAATAAGACCTGTCTTAATTATGAGCACTAAGATAACTAACAAACTTACCTTTTATAGAACTCATCTACACTGCACTGAAACGATGTTTACTTATCTGTGTATTTTGGGGAAAAAACCTTGGAAAAGAATGTAGCTTAACAATCAACCCCAAAGGTGATAGGCATTAAAATCACTTAGGTGCCTCTTAAAATACCAAGTCCTGGTTCTACGCCAAATAGGCAGCAGCATCTGAATTTCTAGGATGTGGCCCAAGCAAGTGTTTTCTTAAAGGCTCCTCAGATGATTCCGATGGTGGCCATGTCTGGAAATCACTGTGCTATAGAACCTAACACAGAAACTGGGTCTGTACGCAGGACCTCCTGACTGAGTGAAGGGACAAACTGGGAACACTAAAGAGTGATTCTTCTGGGGTCTAAAAGGTGAATCTCCTTTCCCAGAGAAATGAACTGAGGATATCTTTGAATATACTCTTTTGGAGAAGCCAGTCAAAAACCCACCAGAATACAGCTACATCTAGTACAGATGATGTACAGTACATGTCAACACAGTGGATGAAGCAGTCCCCTGTATTTCCCACCACAGCCCCCTATGAAGCATCATACTGAACCAGGATGGTATGCTGCTTATGGGTAATGTTATTCAAGGGCTGACAGACGGCACGGGATAGAAAATGAGTAAGACTCACACAGAGTCGGACACAACTGAAGCGACATCACTTTCACTTTTCACTTTCATGCATTGGAGAAGGAAACGGCAATGAACTCCAGTGTTCTTGCCTGCAGAATCCCAGGGACGGGGGAGCCTGATGGGCTGCCATCTATGGGGTCGCACAGAGTCAGACACGACTGAAGCGACTTAGCAGCAGTAGGAGAGATTACGTAAAGGCAACACATTTGTAATATCTACATACTTCACCCTAACATTTAAGACTACTTAGCATTAGATGGTCAAGTTAGTTTTGAAACAAAACAAACAAAAAAATCTAGTCACATAATTTAAATATATACAACTATCAGATCTGCAACTGTGGCAACCATCAACTGATTTCATGATGGATGAAATTATTTTCTGATAGATGAAATGGCACTGGATGCCATTACTTAGTAGAAATACTTCTCTTACCATCTAAATGGTAATGCTTTTAAAATCGTCTCAGTGTTCATAACCATTTTGCTGAGAGGACCTAATTACAATCAAACATTTCCTTTGCAAATCTACTTCTCTGAAGTGCAGTATTATTTATTTTTATTCTCCCCTTTGAAAAAAAAGAAAATAAAGGCTATTCTTTCCATTTCAGTATCATTTATGACTTATTCTCCATTTTATATATTTTAAAGCTGCTCTGAGAGGGGGAAAAAGCCAAACTTGGGCTCTCAGTAAGGTTAGTGTTAAAGCAGCGAGGACTAGTACTCAAAATACAGACCTCTACCATCATAAACAGCTCACCACAGAGACATCTGCCAACTGATCTAACCCTCTCTAACAAATGGTCCAGGAATCAATGATTCATCTATTCAAATATTTGCTTGAATTCAGTCATAATACAGCTTAGTGACTTTAAGAACATTTTCTTTTCTCTGAAAAATAAAATCTCAGGACTATGCTGCCAAGAAAGGAGAGGCTGGTTAAATGAAGGAAGAAAAACCAAACTTTGGGCATAAAATTACTATTGCTGTCATTTTTACCTTATTGTTCCAAAACAGTGAATGCAGCACTTTTTTCCAGTCCACCCTACAGAGGCTAAATTGTACAGCATGAACAATAACAATATATTACACACTGGAAATCTTAATGATTTTCTCTTCTTAAAAAATGTTTTGGAATTTTCTCCTAAGACAGTGAATGCATTTACAAGTGATAGCTTCTAGTGTTATGTTTACTATGCTCCTCCAATATTTCATTATGAAAAATTTCAAACATACAGCAAAGTAGGATTTTACAGTGTATACCTATATACCCACCACCTGGATTCACTATTTACATTTTACTGTACTTGCTTTATCACATCTGTACACACCTTTATCCATCATCAATCCACCTTTTTTTCTTGATGCATTTCAAAGGCATCTATGAACTTCCCCCTTAAAAAATCAGCATGTATATCACTAACTGGTTTCAATATGTTTTGAGGTTACATTTACATAAAATGTACAGTTCTTAAGCATGTAGGTGCTGAACTCTGTCTACTGCATATACCTGTATAACCCTATCAAGATAGGGAAGCTTACTCCATACATTTGCTTTTAAAATATCCTGCTGGACACTCCAAAGACCACAGTTTTCCTGTGTTTAAATGGGAGGTCAACGTGTAAATCTTGGAGGTCAACGAGATTATTATATTTGGTAGCAAAATAAGTAGGTAAGAAAGATGTATTGTATATCAAGAGTACACTTGCCGTTTGAAACAGAAACCACCTGAGGACATTTTAACAAGAGCATGTTTTGCCTCTAAAATCTAAGATATCTCAGAGGAAAGGGAAGGGAAAGATTGTGAAATATTTGGTTGGAGCTTCACTTTTCCCCCAAAAGGAAGGGCAGCTCTGATATTTTTACATGCCACTCAGGTGTTGAAGACTATTTGTCTGCAGTGGCACTGGGCACTTGAGGTTTAAGTCACATAAGGTATTCTTAACCACTGGATTGTAACTTTGAAGTTGTCTGGGAAAAAGCACTGAATGATTCTAATACTTCTCTTGTGCACTGAGGTTGAGGTTGGTTTAAGAAAGTACATTTTTGAGGGAAAAGTAGACAATTTTTTTGGTTGAACTGTTGGAGAAGTACTTAGGGTAGGACAGAGTAAGGGATTTTCAAAAGCAAATGACAGTAAAAACGAGAGAGGGGGGAAAAAAGGAGTAATGAATAATCCTGCCTGGTCTCAAAGGCTGAAAACTTTGCCTTGGACCCAAAAAGGAAACGCTAAGGAAGAACTGAGGTAAGTGCTAATGATAGCTGCCATCCAGAGGAGAAAAACAAATGTAATACTCCATACTATGGGGGATTTTTCACCTCCAGAAGACCAAATAACAGGAAATCATATAGATGTGTCATTCAAACATATGATTCACAAATCTGAAAAGATTCTTCTGTTATAGAAAACTCTTTGCTGCTAAGAAAAGCAAACAAAAAGTAAACAGTAGGAATAGCAACACCTTTCTCAATGAAACCTACTTAAAATGGTGTCTGAAACACTCAGTTGCACACTTGACTGTGTATCTACTGGAACCTAAGAGAAAAAGTGTTAGTTCAGGTATGTCCGACTCTTTGCGACCGCATGGACTTGTAGTCCATCTAACAGATACTCAGTAAGTATTTTAAATGAATTCATTCTAAAATCTGTAAAAAGTATTCTTTGAAAAGCTGAGAACACATCACTCAATAAATATGAATCCAAAGCTAATATGCTAGGCACAGAGCAGAGATGACAAAAGGTCCCTCATACTTTTCTTAAAGGGATGAAGAGCAGCCACAGACAACAGAGTGCCCAATCCATAATCCAGCACCTGCCACAGAAGCCCATGCGTACAGTGTCAGGTCCACCAGAAGGAAGCCTCTCGCTCCACTATTTTTCCAGTGGAAAAGGAACTTAGTTAACATTCAAGTATCTGTACAAGGAAGTTTTTAGGTGACTATATACATTAGCCTCGGCAACAGGGGAATGAAGGATTTAGATCTGCACTGCAACACATTCATGTCTTAAATGATAAGCCAAAATATTGTTGGTACATATATCCCTGACCATGCAGTTGAAAGGTTAACCAAAAGTCCATACACTTAGTTGATAAAGATGAAGATAATGGTAACGCTAATGAAAAACAAATAAAAGAGGAAGCACAACGAAAAACCAAGATCAATTTGAGACAATACTGATGATAAATCCCAAATAAGCACCTTTCCTGAATACTGTAAGTATCCCCATTCTGCACATGACATGGTAAGAAGCTCTGTGCTGCTGCCAAGTGTCTCACGACAGTACTTCTGGGAAAACAACGTTATGCTAGTCTTGGTTCATGAACATCATGGTTTAGGGACCTGTTAAATTATTAATAAGTAGTCTTTAGGTGCAGCTAAGTATGAACAACTATGAAGCAATAAGAACTGAAAAAAAAGCCACATTTTCAACAAGGCGGGGCAGGGTAGGAGACATACTCTGAGAATCATTGCATTAAAGGAGCACAGAAAAGGAAACTTAATTCTTTAGGAGGTAGAAGGAGTAAGGAAAAAAAAAAAAAAAACTAACACTGAAACATTAAACTGAGGTAATAATAAACCTGCCAAATAAGGTATTTCAAAACTTTCTACTTGATGTATATAAGACCCATGAAATTATGCTTGAAAAAGTTACATGCAGGGTTCATTCCTTAACAAACTTAAGGAGTGTATCAATCCTCTGCCGTCTCAAATGCATTCTTAGTTTTCCAAAGCTTAGAGAGGGAGAAAGTGGAATATTCTCCAAGAGTTCACCACTACTTATTAGGTACTACCTCAGTTAGCCTTGTATATATCATAGTTATCTATAGTAAAAAAATGATTTTACATACTAACCAGCAAGCATTCCCTATTAAAATGGACACTGAGACCCAAATTATGGCATTCACTATTTCTTAACTATTCTGTTTTTCAATTTTATAATTTGAATACCAGGAAAAACTACCCAAATTCAATGGGAAATGCTTTGAAAATGCCCAAATATTTGAAGAGAAGCTAAATAGTTTACTACCCACCCCCCCATAACTCTTTTGAAATAGATTACTGGTTCCAGTGTGGTTCCCGTTTGTGGTGTCTAATGACTTTTCACTTACTTTTGCAACCCTATGACTGTCACATCCTACTTTACAAGAATTCCACCACAAAACAGAAAATTTCCAATTTTAAGTAACATAGGTAAAGTATCTGCCTGCAATTCGGGAGACCCAGGTTCGATCCCTGGGTCAGGAAGATACCCTGGAGGAGGGAAGGGCAGCTGCTCACTCCAGTATTCTGGCCTGGAGAATTTCACAGACAGAGAAGCCTGACAGGCTACAGTCCATGGGGTCGCCAAGAGTCAGACATAACTGAGCAACTTTCACTTTTCACACAAAATGCTAGGTTTTTATTTCCCCTTGATTCTTTACTAAGTGAAAAGTTATTTTGCTGATGAAGCAGAAAAAGTCCACATAGACTATGCTGGAACACTTCCTATAATCAATAAAGTAAAAATAATCATGAAGTGCAGAAATAACGAAGGGTTTATGAAAATGGCAAAAGCAGGACTCAGATTAAAGCAGCAGGTCTGGACAATGTGTATCTTGGGAACCAGAAAGCTCACAGAATCACCACAGGGATTTTTTTCAAAAAAGACTCATGGAACGTAAGATTAGAAAAACAGGAAATTCAAGTCAGCTTTTTGTTCAGGAAAAAAAAAAAAAGAAACTTCAAAAATCACAAATTACTCAATATTTGTTAAACCAGCTCGAACAATTGCAACTAACCAAAAATTAGGAAAATGTCATACATGGACACAGTACTTATAACCTCATAGAGGGATTTACAAAGCAAGATGTCATCCCAGGAAGTGCAAACTATACATGGGTGAAAAACAAAAACAACCGTTGTGGGAAAAAATTTTTGAAGCCATTGCTAATGTGCCTCATAATGTATGGTTTGGGGTGACTACAGGCAGGCATAATATTCATGGAGAGGAAACAGAGGTCTCATTTACAAAATCAAAACTGAGGGAGAAAACATGATACTCACTATCTGTACATAAAAAGGCCACGAGTATATATATATGGAAAAGGGAGGGTGGTTTACAATAATGAGATTAAATTACCTGGGAGAAAATTTCAGCAGTCAGAAAAAAAAAAATTCCTAAAGGAAAAGAGTGTATCACAGTGTTATCTCTTGCAGTATTATCAGAGGTTCAAAGTAAATTAAAACTCTGGGAAAAAACCATCCTCCACCCCCATCTAAGCAGCAGCTGAAATCATGGGTTTAGACTCTATGACCTAAAAAGCTGGAAACCTTGAAGCTTTCAGTACAATATGGCTCCCCCACTCCATAGGTGATCAACAACGGTATTAATGCTAATCCCTTACATCTACATACTGTTTCACAGTTTAGAAATAGCCTTCACTTTCACTCCTCAACGGCAACCCCTTTGATGGCAGAATCACAATACTTTCACACAGCCTGTAGTCTGAAAAATACTTTCACACACTGTGTTATTTTACAGAAGAGACCCAAGGAAGTTGAGGAGGAGGAGATGGCAGGTAAGGGGCCTGGACAACCACCATTAAATTGACTCTTCTAACCTTTAGAAGTTGAAAGTACAACACTCCAGGGGGGGCAACCTCATTCAGACAGCTATACAGGATAGAACTGAAGAGTCTCAGTGGATCATTTCTGCCTCAGTCTCCGACCCCAAACACCGGGAAACTGAGGTAGCAGGTAGAACATAGAACAAAAGCCTGATCGAAAAGTCACGCACGGAGTGTCGGTGGGACAGACTTCCCACCACTCCACTCCACCTGCACTGTGTCCAAAAACGGCTGATTCCTATGTTTCAAAGGAAAAAGCTTGCCATTCCCGCTTCCCTCTATTTCCCACCCGGGCTTTCTTATGGCTTGGGGAGGGGGGGGAGGGGGATCTTCCTCCCGGAACCGCGCAGCAAACCCCCTCTCCCCAGGCTCTTACTCATTTTTCATATCGGGCCTCCGAAGTAGGGAAACCCGCTAGCTCTGGCTCCCAACTCCTAGCTTCTCGCTCTCTCTGAGGCGTTTCTTGACCCTAAGGCACGTCTAAGCCTCCCCAGGGATGGTCTTCTGCCACTCCTGCCACCTAAACCTCAAACTCCACAAAAGGAAACCCTCTCCAAACATCCTCCCATCTACCCTTCTATCCTGGCCACCCCTGAGGAGCAACACTATATATCAGGAGCCTCCCAGGAGCTACCTGCCTCTCACCTGGGCCCCTTTGGCCTCGGCCTCCGCAGAAGGGCGACCCCCAACAATCTCCTCGGTCAAGAAACCCCTAAAGCGGAAACACCCTCTTCCAGGGTCCTCTCCCGGAGCCTTAAGCACGGGCCTCGCTAGAGAACCTCCGGGCTGTTTTCTGGGCTCTGCCCAACGCCACCCGCTCCCAGCCCCCTCCTCAGAATCTCCCCCAGCCCAGTCCTGTCTCGCCGCCGCAGATTCAGGCGGCTGTTCCCCTCCCTCACGGACGTCCCCAGCCCTGGGACTCCCCCCGCTTCGCGTTCCTAGGGGCTTCCCGGCTGGGCTGCGGCACTGACTTTCTCCAGCTCTCGGGCGCACTCGAGGGAGGGGGCGGCGGCGGCTGCGGCGCGACTCCTTTGTGACAGGTCCAAGAGAGCGGTAAAGATGGACGCGAAGCCACGGCGCTGCCATTACGTGCTGGCCCACCCCCCGCTTCGTACCGCCCCGGCCCTCCCTCAGTCCCCTAGGAAACGCCCCTTCCTCGGTGGCAAGCCCTCTTCCTCACACCCAATCAGCTTTCAGGAAACACATCACGTGACAACACGACTCGGCCCGCCCTCCTTGAGGGAGCTGGCCAATCCCCTTGCTGAAGTGTGAATGGCCCAATCAAATCTCTCCCGCTAGCTTTCAAGGCACCGGATTTCCATCTGGCTCCACGGGAGGAAGGGAGGTACGGATTGGGTTACACCGCCGGAAGAGGGGCGGAACTTTGTTGTGGCGGTGAGGAAAAGGAAGCCCTGAAGGGTAGAAAGAAATACCAAAGCAAAGGCTGTTTTCCTGCTTTCATTCTTTCTGTTTTCCTTCTTTTTATTTTTTCTTAAGAGCGAGCGGCGTTTGCGGTGGCAGTTTGGGGTGGGCGCCGCCGAGGTGAGGGGGTCTCGCCTCCTGCACGCTGGTAGGTGAGTGCGGCCTGGGCCCTGGCCAGGCAGCGAGACCAGGGCGCCAGCGTCCTCGCTGAGGAGGTGGGGGGCTGCGTCTGACGTGAAGTTTAGGGCCAGGCCTGCCCTTAATCTGCGCTCTCGCCCAGGGTTCTGAGTCACCAGAGACAGGGGCTTGTGGGGCGCAGCCTGAGGGAAGCCGAGGGAGCCCGCGGGAACGCCTCCAGGTCCTGTGGAGGAGGATGCCGACCCTTTCACGCGGTCTTGGGGCTCTGGGGCTCTTGTCGGCTCCCCTCTTCGTTTTCTGCCAGGTGGCAGGCTTCCAGCGAGGAGTGGGCTCTATCAGAGGTCTTGGAACGGCTCCAGGCTACTCCGGAGATGTGGGGGTGCCTGTCTGGTTGCGAGTTTCTGAGTCAATTAGTTTAGGATGGAAATATTAATTATGTTCCATGTACCAGTCTCTGTGCTCAGTGCACTTTCTTGTAAAGGAAATCAAACTGGCGTGTTCGTCTTACAGAAAACTTAACTGAGGGTTGAAGGGTCTTGAGAGCTGCTGGCCCAGGTGAAAGCCGGAGCGCATCGCGGTAAAGGTGGAGACCTATTCCTTCTTAGCACTGGTTTTGAAATTAGCAGAAAACAAGAGCTTCTGTGGCCCTTTTAAAATGCAGATTCTCGGACCCTCCACCCCAGCTAGTCCGACTCAGGTCTTGAGTGGGACCGAGGAAGTCAAGTGCAGGTCTGCCGGTCAGAATTCCCAGTGACCTCTTGTGTACCAGCTGTTGGGTAAGATTTGTTGGTAATTCAGCTGTTTGCCTTATTGGTGTGTTAACAAGGACCTCATAAAAATGGTTTGGAAAGCACTGCTTCTGAACGCCTTGAAAGGAATTAGTGTGTAGACTCCTTTTTGATACAAGGAATTGAGTAGAGATAAAGGCAGCTTTTACAGTCTTAAAAATAGAGCTTGAGATGAACAGTTTGTAAGGGTCTGAAAGCTGAGGCTGCCCAGTTATCTTTCTCAGAGGGGTCTTGGTGCCTTTCCCTCATGAGGAAATTCTTCGTGGTTGTAACAGTTATATCAATACCTTTTACCTGGTTAGCAGTCGTTCCTGGTTAGCAGTCGTTCCCGTTTAAGAATCTTGCTGTTTTGATTAGAATCAAGCTGCTGCTGCAGAAATTGAAAACCATGTATCTGGTAAATAAAGTGATTTAAACGCATGGTTCAGCTGTAGACTCAATCAGCGTAATTACATCTTCATGGCAGGTAAATTAAGCAATTTCAGTGTGCTCACTATTGATCTCCTTTTGAACAGTGCTCTGTCTTCATTCTCAAATACCACCTGTTTCACTTTATCTGTAGCATGTGTTTTACAGTTTATTTCGTCTTTGGTTTTCTGAATTTTCCTTATGATGTATGCAACTGTGGATTTGTTTCTGTTCAGTGTGTTTGGTGTCTTATTACACGTCTAAATTTTTGGATTAGTGTCTTTCATAAGTTCTGTAAAATTCTTAGTCGTTTATACTCATGTACTGTTTCTGCCCTGTTGTGTATCTTCCTTCTTTACTGATTTAATGTAGACCTTTCCCCCCTCTTCTTTATGCCTTTTCCTCTTTTTACTTTTCTATACTGCATTCTGCATAGTTTGTTTTTTATGAATTCTCTCATAAATTATTTCTAATCTGTTACTAAACTCATCTGTTGTGATTTTAATTTATTGCATGTTTTAGTCACTGAAGTTCTGTTTTTTCTTTTCAAATGTGCCTTGCCACTTGAACGGTTTCTTATGCTCTGCTGTTAATTTTGAGGCCTGGTTTTTATTTCTTTAAACATGGTAAGCATAGTTGTTTTGTAATCTGTATGTGTTAATTCCACTGTCTGGATGTCCTTTGGTCTGTTTCTGTTGCCCATTATTCCTGCTTTTTTTCTTACCAGTTCACCTTTACCTGATGCTGTAGTTCTTTGGGGTACCAGATTAAGATGGAGAAGGAGGTGGTTATCAGACCCCACACACCCTACCTGGGTTCTCTGCTTTTGACTTTTACTTCCCAAGGGCACCAAAACAGTAGCTTTCAAGATCAGAGAAATCCTCAGGATGAAAACCAGTTTGATTTGAATATTGGGCTCGGTTTCTGCTTTTCACCTTGTTTTGGGTTTTTGCCGAATTCTTTACTGTCTTGTTAGCTTTTCTATTTGTTTAAGAATTATTTTAAAAAACTTCTTCCAGTTTAATTTGTTGCAGAAGTGAGGGATTGGTCTCAATTACCTAGCTTGCTATTTTGTGGAAATGGAAGCCCCCTTTGATTTTAGGAGTGAAATTTGTCTTTCAGGCAACTTTGAGTTAAAGGTTATTTTTCTTCACCTATCTAAAACTTCCACCACCTTTCACAGGGCAGCATCCTTGTTATTCAGTTGCCTACTCATATCTGACTCTATGTGACCCCTTGGACTGCAGCATGCCAGGCTTCCCTGTCCTTCACCATCTCCCAGAGCCTGCTCAAACTCATGTCCATTGAGTCGGTGGTGCCATTCAACCATCTCATCCTCTGTTGTCCCTTTCTCCTCCTGCCTTCAGTCTTTCCCAGCATCAGGGTCTTTTCCGATGAATTGGCTTTTCACATCAGGTGGCCAAAGTATTGGAGCAGTGTCGTAGCTGCTATCAAAATTAAGCTTCCCCAGTGCTTTTTCTAGTCTTCCTTTTCTGAACTCCTTAGTGCTTAATTTCTTTTCTCTTAGAGCATTTACTCTCATTCTCCATTTCCTTAAATTGCTCCTGTACTTACCTTATCTCTTCTTTTGAATTCAAATTCCTTATTTGCTAAAAAGTAGTGCCAGTTTAGTACCTAGCACTGTGACTTGCACATAATGCTATTGCTGCTTGATTGTGTCCGAGCCTTTGCGACCCCATGGACTATAGCTCAGCAGGCTTCTCTGTCCATGGAGTTTTCCAGGCAAGAATACTGGAGTGGGTTGCCTTTTCCTACTCTAGGGAACCTTCTCTACCCAGGGATCGAACCCACATCTCCTGCAAGTCTTGCATTGGCAAGCGGATTCTTTACTACTGAGCCACCTGGGAAGCCCTGTCTTGCACATATGTTCCCTGTAAAGATTTACTTCAAAAATACAACTGAATGAGTGGGCCTTGTATGTTTGGTGTAGTGTAAAGTCCTTTTTTTTTTTTTTCTTAATTTGGTTTTGGAGAGGAGATCCATAAAGCTTGGAAGGTGGGGGTGGGAGAGAGTATAATTTAGTGTGGGTTAGGTTCCAAACTCAAATAGTGTGTAGTCAAAGCTATCCTCACATCAAACTGTGGAAAATTCTTAAAGAGATGGGAATACTAGACCGCCTTACCTGCCTCCTGAGAAATCTGTGTGCAGGTCAAGAAACAACAGTTAGAACTGGACATGAAACAACAGACTGGTTCCAAATCAGGAAAGGGGTACATCAAGGCTGCATATTGTCACCCTGCTTATTTAACTTATATGCAGAGAACATCATGCGAAATGCCAGGCTGGATGAAGCACAAGCTGGAATCAGGATTACTGGGAAAAATATCAATAACCTCGAGATATGCAGATGACACCACACTTATGGCAGGAAGCAAAGAACTAAAGAGTCTCTTGATGAAAGTGAAAGAAGAGAGTGAAAAAATTGGCTTAAGACTCAACATTCAGAAAACTAAGATCATGGCATCTGGTCTCATTACTTTGTGTCTAATAGATGGGGAAAAAATGGAAACAATGAAAGACTTTATTTTGGGGGGCTCCGAAATCACTGCAGAGGGTGACTGCAGCTGTGAAATTAAAAGATGCTTGCTCATTGGAAGAAAAGTTATGACCAACCTAGACAGCATGTTAATTATTTTGCCAACAAAGGTCCATCTAGTCAAAGCTATGGTTTTTCCAGTAGTCATGTATGGACTATAAAGAAAGAGAGTTGGACTATAAAGAAAGCTGAGCGCTGAAGAATGGATGCTTTTGAACTGTGGTGTTGGAGAAGACTCTTGCAAGTCCCTTGGACTGCAAGGAGATCCAACCAGTCCATCCTAAAGGAAATCAGTCCTGAATATTCATTGGAAGGACTGATGCTGAAGCTGAAACTCCAATAGTTTGGCGACCTGATGGGAAGAACTGACTCATTGGAAAAGACCCTGATGCTGGGAAAGATTGAGGGCAGGAGGAGAAGGGGACAACAGAGGATGAAATGGTTGGATGGCATCACCTACACGATGAACATGAGTTTGAGTAAACTCCAGGAGTTGGTGATAGACAGGGAGGCCTGGCGTGCTACAGTCCATGGGGTTGCAGAGAGTTGGACATGAATGAGCGACTGGACTGAAGTGAAAGCCAACCTAGATGGTAAAATAATGTGTAGCCAAAGCTATCCTGGGAAATCTATTAGGGAGGCACCATGTTGGGTATGGCACCCCACTCCAGTACTCTTGCCTGGAAAATTGCCTGGACGGAGGAGCCTGGTAGGCTGCAGTCCATGGGGTCGCTGAGGGTCGGACACGACTGAGCGACTTCACTTTCATGCATTGGAGAAGGAAATGGCAACCCATTCCAGTGTTCTTGCCTGGAGAATCCCAGAGATGGGGAAGCCTGGTGGGCTGCCATCTATGGGGTCGCACAGAGTCGGACACGACTGAAGTGACTTAGCAGTAGCAGCATGTTGGGTATAGGTATACCAGTGTAGCAAAATTCCAACATGGCCATATTTTTCTCCAGCTTTGAAACAGATGCTGTTGTTTCCCTTTGAGTTTAGATAAAGTAGTTCGCATTTAAGATTCACTGTGTGTAAAAAATATAGCTCATATTAGAATTACATATGGTGAGGGAAGTGCTTATACTCTTGAGAGGCATGGATGAGGGGAGTTGAGGATCAGCTAAGGGAACCAATATTATCTTTTTTTCTTCCAGTGTATCTATCAGTAGATAAATTCAAGGTATTTGTACATATGATGAAACTGTTCTTATGCTGTGGAAAAATACATGGCATGTGTTTTCTAGATGTCTTGCAAAAAGAGGTTACTTCAAGTTGCTGTTTATAGTAAACATTGTACATATGAATTGCATTTACTAATGCTGTGCCCTCATTTTTAGGTTCTTTCAGTCCTCTTTGCTCGGAGAAGGCAATGGCACCCCACTCCAGTACTCTTGCTTGGAGGATCCCATGGACAGGGGAGCCTGGTGGGCTGCAGTCCATGGGGTCGCTGAGAGTTGGACACGACTGAGTGACTTCACTTTCCCTTTTCACTTTCATGCATTGGAGAAGGAAATGGCAACCCACTCCAGTGTTCTTGTCTGGAGAATCCCAGGGACGGGGGAGCCTGGTGGGCTGCCGTCTGTGGGGTTACACAGAGTCGGACATGACTAAAGCGACTTAGCAGGAGCAGTAGCAGCAGTCTTCTTTGCTAGTGGAGTAGGTTAAATAAACCTCAGTGTTAGAAGAGTGAGAATTACGTTTTCTAGTAATAAGTGCTAACAGACTGTTCTCTGTTACTACTAACATGTCATGCTCTGAAGTCTTATAGGGAAAGTTGGCTTGACTTAAGTTACTGTAGCTTGATAGAAGTGCCTTCTGGCCAGAAAGCAGTCTTTTCTAGAATGATTTTTAGTTTGCCAAATTCCTCTTAATTTCTGTCCTACATTTTAAAATCTCACGTGACTTGAACATCAGGATAATGTTGAAAGAGCAATACTTAAGTATATTTACTAACAGAAAAAACGTGGCTTGGCCTAATGTTTTTGCTCCCTTTGGGGAAATGTTAGACCATTGTGACACAGAGATCTGATCTGCCCTGGTGTATTTTTACAAGTACAGTGTATCTAATGTTAGAAGTTAGGAGGGTATGGTGGCCAGTGATGTAAACACTTAAGTAGTCTGCCATCACAAAATTCAATTCCAGAGGAAACCAGATCTCATTGACGTGCATCATGGCATGAGCTAAATGGAATAATTTTCATGTCAGCAATGGTAGTTATCTTGGGAGCAGTTTTGTTTCTTGAAATTTATATAGCATGCTTTGCATAAACCCATTCTATCTCACCAAACTGGAAATTAAATACTACAATCTCCAGTACAAACACAGTGGTGCAGTGTTTAACATTTATTTCACCTTGAAATATAAGAACATTGTTTGTTTGGCTGTCACGCGAATTTGAATATTTGCATCAGTTTGAAACTTTTAAGTTGGGACAAAGTGATTTTGGTATGGTTTTGGATTTCCATGAATTCTCTATTTGAAAAACTTATATAATCCTTTAAAAAATACTGTAATGTTTAATTTGATAATTGAACTTGAATCACTGTAAAAAATGCTATGAGAGTAAAGAAAAGTTGGCACAGTTATTCTTTCTAAAATTAAATACAGTAAGGACAAAATAAGCATTCTCAACGTAAATCTTCTTCATCCCTAAATGAATTTTTAATATTAAATCCCCAGACCCCTGGGCTTTTGTTTATTTGTGTTTTGTTTTTAATTATTCTAACAAAGGAGGAAAATAAGAGACTTGTGAAAATTTAGGTAAGCTGTAGGAATTAGAAATAAACACTTTAGTTTCTGATTTCTCTACTTCTGGAAGAAGGTAAATAAGTTGAAGTTAGAAATCACCTTTCTTTTGCAAAATAAACAGCTAATGAATGTTGGACTTGTCAGAGAAAAATGCTTTGTCTAAGAAATTTTTAGTATGAGCATTTTTTTTTTAGTTAGCTGAAATTAAAAGGAAAGTAGCAAGAGTTATTCTTGAAGATGTCAGTTATCTAATATAGTAAGGTGATGAAATCTTTGGTCCTGTGTTTCCTATTGCACAAGTTGTATGATGTTTGAATAGAATTCCCTGTGGGACAAAGACACGTTAGTGATTGCTTATTTGATGACTATTATTTTCTATAATTTACATTGGACAGTATCTAAGAATATGTGAGAACATTCCTCTCTGCTTAAATTCTTCAAATTCTCTTCCTGGTTGGTTTATCCAGTAAGTGTTTCTTATATACTTAATATATGCCAGACACTGTGCTAATAAGCACTGTGGATACAAAGAGTTCTTGGAATAGTCGTAAGTGATAAAACACAATGAATAAATGCTATAGTGGAATTAGAAATAGCTGGAATGGGGGCCAGAGGAGAAACAGAAAGTCTTAATAGAATGCTCTTAGAGTAGTTTGTGCAAGGTGAGGCCCTGAAAAGAAGAGATTAGAAAGGAAAGGATAAATTAAAGAGAGATCATTGTGAAGTAGAAACAACAGAACTTGGTGACTAGTGGGATATAAGGGACTAAGGAAAAAGGAGTCTTAAGTGTATGTCCAGGTTTTCAGTTTGGGAAACTGGGTTGATCCCTATTTGTGCCCTTCATTACTGCCTCTTAGCTGTACTGTTTACTTTGGTAGTTCATTAAATACACTGTTTACCTGTTAGGAACTAGTACTAGCTTTTTAAAGTTTATTTTCTTTATGCACCCTCATATAATTTGCACAATGCTGGACACAGAGTTCAGCATTCATCCTGATGTTGAGTTTATTTAATTTGAATTAATAATAAAACAATAAAATAACTATGGTAAAGGGGAATTATAGAATTACCAAATACGTATACATGGAAGCTTTTCCTGATTTCTCTCAGTTTCATCTGGTCTCTTTCCCATTGGTTGTTTATGTCACTGATTTATTTCTCCTACACTCCTTGAGCATAGGGTAGTATATTTCTCTCACTCCCATAACCAGAGCTCAGCATAGCTCTTTGCAATAATGACAGACTTTTTAAAGCATTTTTAAGCAGGTCCCAAACACTGTGCAAAGTACTTTCCATGAATTATCTAGTTTATCTCACAAAAGCTTTATGTTGTGCAGTACTCTCTGTCTCCATTGATGAGTGCAATCTATGGATTAGGAAACTAAGCCTTAGATGAGTTAAATGACTTGCCCAAAATCATACAACTTACAAGTGGCAGAACCAAGGTCTCTTGATCTCAGAATCTATACTCATCATTACCTGTTTTCCCTCCTGTAAGGAGACTGCAACAAAAGGTATATGGTATATGTTGGTTGAATTAGATTAGGTTGTCATGAAAAGTGTCTGAAGTTAAGCTGGCTTCTTGGCAGTATTTATTAATAGGGAAGTTTTGAATATTTCTGGAGAAGAAATATTCTGGGTATTATCTAGCATACTGAGGAGTATGACCACTTGTTCATAAACATTTTCTGTCCTTTGACCTCTCCTAATATAGAAAATTCATTAACCAGAGGGCCATTGGTGGCATTGCAGGCAAGAGGGGAATAGTAGTTGAAGTGCCAGGGAATGAGGACCTATAGGAGATGTGCAAATTGAAAAAAGAGATGGATGAAGCAGTCTGTGTTTAGTGTTGGTCCTTTTAAATTCACAGAAATGTTTTATAATTAGGCATGGCCATCTAGCTTTATTTTGGGAATGAGGGAATGTCGGGTTAGGTTTAAAGAACAGATTTTTACAAGTGGTCATTAGTTTTGACAGTGTGACTTTTCTCAGGAAACCAACGCATTGAAAGAATTAGAAATTTTTTCTGTCAAATTATGAACCCATTGTCTTTAAATTTCCTTTTTAAACGTGCTTCTGCCTGATTTTCTTTTCCATTGACCGTCCGCGATTCTTGATTCAGTGCTACATGGGAAAGACGGGGAAATAGCACAGGCCAAACTCTTTGGGTGAAAGTTCAGTTCTAACACTTGAGAAAAAGATGAAAAGGAGAGTAAGAATGTCTTGGAATCCCATAAATTCATCTTTTTCCAAAAGTAATTGATAAATGTTGGGAAAATTCTTATTCTCTAAGAGTTTCTATTTCAAATTCAAACCTTTGTTTACATGTATCTTAAAGGCTCTGACCCTTGAGTTTCAGGGATTTTTTTTTTAAAGTCAAATGAATTGTTTTTTAAAGTCAAATTCTTTTTTTTTTTTTAAGTCAAATGAATTCTTCTTTATCCAAAAACTCAACAGGCTATGAAAATTAAATAAATGGCTTTACTTCCTTAGTTTTGCATTATAAGAATAAATCTTGAGTCTGAATTCTTACTTAGATGGAAGCATGTAAGATTCAAGATTTGTATTTTGAACTGTAAGAAGAGTTCTTTCAGTACTTATATATTTTTTATTTTTTCAAGTGTAACAAGAGTAAAGAGATGGATTCAATGGCATGCCAGTTTTATTACCATATCCTAATATTGCTTTCCCAGGTTTAAATCATAACAGTTTAAGTTCACTGTTTTGAGACAGTTTTTTCATGTTTTTATAAGATTAAAGGAACTAGGAATGCTTGACCTAGAAAAATGACAAATTAGGAGGAAAATGGGAGTTGTTTTCAAACAGCTGAAGCATTGTTGTGTTGAAAAAGGGATTTGGCTTCTTTTGTGTAGTCCCAGTGTATTTAACCTATCTGTGGAATTTATAGGAAGAGAGATTTCAGTTCAGTTTAAGGAATAGCTATCGTGCTAGTCAGATCTGCTTAGAGGGAGAGTCAGCTGCCTGAAGGGAGCGCAGTTTTAAAGTATGGGTTGGATGAAAATCTCCTGGGTATGAATGGTGGGTTCTGTTGCCAGATGGAGAATTGTTTGAGGTGGGCTATGAGGACCCATCACATTCTGAATTATTTCCCAGTAAATAAGGGTAAGAGGAGGAAACCAGACAGCCAGTATAGGATGAGAAAGGAGAGCTATAGCCGAGAAAGAGGACAGTGAGGGTCTAAATTGTCTCTCCCACCCTTTAAAGTTCTACATCTTTGGTGTTTTCTCTGCCAGAAATATTTAAGAAAATGTTGGCCCTTGTTCCATAAGAGGTCGTTCTACAAAACTTGAGGAATTTTTGTCATGGTCACAGAGACGGAACAATTCTCTCTGTAATAGGCCTTTGGCTGGAGACATTGAGTAATGCTAAGTCAGAAATGTCCAGGGTTGTGGGCTTTAGGTAGGAGCAACAACTTGTGTCCATTGATTTGGTTTTCTTTCTAGTAAATTTAAAAATTTTCTGTGTTGTTATGATGTGCTAAACTTCAACAGTAGGCAAAGACTATTCTTTTGTTCTGCATGTTTGGATTTATTTCCTCCATTTCCATTTTCATCTTCACTAGAGGAAGATGTTCCATGAACATTCTCAGCACTGGAATTTGGTATAAGAAGAAAGCTGAAATTGAAATGTCCTTCTTCTTAAGGAAGATCCCTGGTTTCTGGGGAGGGGTATGATTAAGTGGGTAAGAGTATGAATTTTTGCCCTCAGCTGATTCTCAGCTCCACCATTCGCCACCTTCCAGGCCCTCTTGCTGATTTTGTAGATAAACATAGATGTTGATAAAACTACATAATACATTAAGAAAATGTAATCCTGTGCTTTTGTCAGTGACTTATGAGTTAAACTACTTGAGGATTTCTCAGTTCAAGGCTGAAGGAAGTTTTGAGGTAGTCCGTTGCTTGGGGGAAACAGAGGTCAATCTCCTTGTTTCTCTTCAGAATTTTAATTACAGCTCTCACTTGAAATATTTTGTTTGTTTTTTAGACTGTTCCATTATGGATGGAGGGGATGACGGTAACCTTGTTATCAAAAAGAGGTTTGTATCTGAGGCAGAGCTAGATGAACGGCGCAAACGGAGACAAGAAGAATGGGAAAAAGTTCGAAAACCTGAAGATCCTGAAGGTATAGAGAGGCTCACAGACCTTTAATCCTTACAACCCTGCAGGCTATTAACATCACTTTAGAGTAGAAGAACTGAGGCTGAGGGGGTGAAGGGACCTATGTAAGGTCTCCATACCTGAGAGCAGACCAGGATCTGCACCTCCATGCCCTTTCCACTCTACCACACTTTATTCCAGAAGATTCCACCGGTCTTCTAGCTATTCAGCTCCAGAATCTGAATAGCTGAGCGTGCTGCTACCATGCAGGGTTTGTTTTGGGTGGATCCCTCATCCAGTTAGCTGTCTCAGTCCATGGGCCCTGTTCACACTCATTGGCTTTGAGAACTGCTGGCTCCTGTCTGAGGTCTAGAGGGAAGCTGTGAACTTTGTACTATTTTTGTGTTCTTTGCCCTCAGATCATGCAGAGACTTGAGTTTATCTTTAAATCCTTTGTGATTCCAAAATAATATGAACGGATTGTAAAGTATGTATTTTTTCCCCCTCCCTTTTCTTTCAGAATGCCCAGAGGAGGTTTATGACCCTCGGTCTCTGTATGAAAGGCTACAAGAACAGAAAGACAGGAAGCAGCAGGAGTATGAAGAACAGTTCAAATTCAGTAAGCTTCAGAAAAAACAGCGTCTGAGGGACTCTGCGGGGCCTTTTTGGTGCACTTTTGCCTTATGCAACACTTTGTCTAACCAGCCATGAAATTGTCTTGATTATCTAGTCTCTAGGTGCTCATTTGGTGGAAAAGAGATAGCTTTCTACCATCTAGACCACATTGAAAATTTTTGCTTAGAACTCAGTATACCCGTTTTAATTTTATGCTAACATTTAGTAATGGGAGAGATGCTTTGATTTTATGCCATGTTATCTATCCAAAAGCTTTGGTGTTTACAAATTCTTTCTTCTAATCCCCTGAACAATCTGCTGTTTATTAAAAAATAGGACAAGGAAAAATCTTGACTATATTTTCCCTTTAGCCTGCTTTAAGAGTTCCTTATTTAATTATTTCCTCAGAAAACATGGTAAGAGGCTTAGACGAAGATGAGACCAACTTCCTTGATGAGGTTTCTCGGCAGCAAGAACTAATAGAAAAACAGCGAAGAGAAGAAGAACTGAAAGAACTGAAGGAATACAGAATATCCTTTGTACTTTGCTAGGAATCTATAAGGTGTCAGTTTCTCATCAGCATCTATGCATTTCAGTTTTTTCATTATAGAATGAGGGTCTTCTGCCTGGTCATCTTTAGTTCCCTTTCAACTGTGATGTTCCTGTGATGCTGAATAACTGGCAGCGATACGTAGAGTTATGTTGCGTGCAAGAGTCTGTTGGCAATCAAAAGTCCAGATCCTTCAGGATTAACTAAAGGCCTAAATCCTAATGGTCAGTACCACAGTATTCTTGCCTTGTGAGATTAGACTCTGAAACAGATGGGCGATGCAGTAAACCTCATCCAGGGGAGAAACTGGCTTCTAGGTTTTTTAAAGGAAATTTTTAGCAACCCTCCTGTGTCCTCAGACCTTCCCTACAGATACAGCCTGGTCTGTCTCCACAGAGAGGTAGGGAAAGCAGCCAAGAGGACTTTGCTTTGGCTCACTGTTATCTTTCTGGCATCCACGTGCATGTCTTACTAGGCATCCCAAATGTAACTTGGCTCAATCAAAATTCTCAGTTCCACGCCTCACTACTCCTACCTTCACTACATTACCTCCCTCCAAATCTCTTCTTTTTCTGGTATCTGCCAAACTACCTCCAAAATGTACTCCAAATCTTCCAGCACTTGCTGTCTCTGTTGCCACTGCAGTCGTCCTAGACCTTCTCTGGACTACGTGACCATCTAATTGTCTCTGCTTCTGTTCTCCCTCCCAGTCCATTCTCTAGATGATAGTCTGGGGAACTTTTGAAAACATGTGGGATCATATAACTTTCCTGTTTCAAACACTAGTGGCTTCCTGTTGCATTTAGACTTAAAATCTGCATTCTTAATCAGGCCCTACAAGGGTCTGCATGATTTAGGCCAACTCACCTCCCTGTTGTATCTTGAACTACTCTAGTTCTTGTTTACCACATTCCAGCTTACTGCCTGTCTTTATGTTCTTCTCGTACTGAGCTCTGTGATTCCATTTCAAGGCATTTGTATTTGCTATTTCCTCAGCCTGGAATGCTCTGCCCTCAGATTTTACAGGGCTTGCATTTCATGACACTTGGGTCTCAGCTCCCTTCCTCATAGAGATCTTCCCTAAGCACTCCATCTAAAGTTGCAGCCACCCCCATCACTGACTATAATGTCATTTTTAAAAATAGTACGTCACTACCTGAAAATCTTAATTTATATACTTACAGGTTTGTTTGCCTCTTTAGTGCTGGAATATAAAGTAAGCACCATGAGAACAAAGACTTGATCACCACTGATTTCTCCAGTGCTTGGTATATAGTAGGTTCTTAGTATATGTGTGAAGAAATAAATGAATGACTCATAGAAGAGGTTAAAAAGGCCACCTTAGCAACTTCCTCCTGTGAGAAAGCTTATTTGAGTATTTCAAGCTTATATGTTGAATAACCTCACTAGTGTGGTAACAGACTTTTTTACCTCTAAAATTGTTGCTATGACTGTGTATGCACTGCTGCTGCTGCTGCTAAGTCGCTTCAGTCGTGTCCGACTCTGTGCGACCCCATAGATGGCAGCCCACCAGGCTCCCCCATCCCTAGGCAAGAACACCGGAGTGGATTGCCATTTCCTTCTCCAATGCATGAAAGTGAAAGTGAAGTTGCTCAGTCGTGTCTGACTCTTAGCGACCCCACGGACTGCAGCCTACCAGGCAAGAGTACTGGAGTGGGGTGCCATTGCCTTCTCCAGTGTGTATGCACTAGTTGGTATTTTTTTTTGCAGTGTGTGTGCAGTGGGTCCCATTAAAGAGTTATGTAGGAGAAAATGTGAACAGATTGCCAGGAATTTGGTTAAAGACAAGGTGACTGACGGTGGTTGAGACAAGGTAGCAACATGCTGCCACAAAATGTGCTCTGAACAGGTAGTGAAAGACATGGCTTCCAGTCTCTGTTTTCCAAGTGGAATTCTGGTATAACACTAAGATAGAACTTGATAGAAAAATCACACCTCCATCCCAACTGTAGAATTGAGGTTGATTCTTCTGAAGCTTCCTTCCCCCACTCTATTGTGTCATGACCCCAGGATGGTATTATGCATTGATGTTTGCAGCGATGGGCAGGTATATGTACTGCATTGTTTCAGGCATCCAGCTTTTACCTCTAAGGAAAAAATACATTTTCACTTGAATTACGTCTTGTTTTTGCTTAATTTGGCAGGCAAGCAAATAAGACAGTGTCTCCCAAGGCCACATTCTGGAGAGTATTGTTGGTGTGGTATGAGTATGAGAGGCCCTTGGGTTTTCAGTTCAAAGGGAAGGATGAACAGGGCAGCTGTGAGGCAAAAGAAACTTTTCTGTCCTGATAACATTGCAGTACAACATTGAGGAGGCTCCAGGGTAATTAGTGGCTTTTATTGGAGACTTGGAAAGTTCTGTCTAGAAAAACTGAAACAAAGCCTTCCAACCCACTGATGTATAATGGACTAATCCCAAGCATGCATGTAGCCAGAGACATGTTGAGGTAGGAATTGAGGTTTAGACATCTGTTTATTAAAGCTCTAAATCAGGAGATGGTTCTTGGTTTTGCTTGGTTGGTATAAGATATGTTTCATAATGTGATACTTGTGAAAACAAGTAAGCTGCAGTTTGTGCCAGTATAAACAGAACTTTTGTTTTCTTTAGGTTAGAACAGTATGTATTAATATGTGTGTTCAAATACGATGTGACCTTTTAAAAACTGCTTCGTGTAGTCTATTCCTTGAGACTTTGAAATGTATTTGTATATTTAAAACATTTTAGGGGGAGAGGGTCTTAAGGGGGAAAAAGGACTTGGGCCTTGGATGTGGATCAAAAATATTAACACCTCCCTACCTGCCCACCAAAAAAGAGGTTGAGAGCTTTTCTTCACTTAAGAAGAATAAAAAGTTAAATGTTGGTTTTTATCTTTGTCTTGGTATTATAAATGTGTGATTTTGTTAAATTTTTTCTGTTGTACTTGAAAGTTTCTATCCTTTATGGTGGAGTTGTAGGTAAAAATCACAGCATGCTCATGGATTTTGATATTCTGTACTAAAAAGATGAAATTTCTATTTCATTTTTATTCTTAAAAAAATGAACATTTAGTATTAACATATCAGTTTCCATGATTACCTTAAAAACATCAAATATAAATAGATGAAACTCAGAATAATGCTGAGTATAAAGTATAATCCCTATTGAATATTACAAATGTTTAAGATAACTGGTTCCCACAAGAATTGAGCCCCTGAGAATTAGACACTAGAATTAGAAATTAAAATTTCCTAATTTCTGATACCCAGTTTTTCCATTGTTTAAACATACAGGAATAGCTTAGACTGTGTAGTCCCACCTCCACTCCTCTGGACTGATAATACATACGTCTTGGATATCTTGAGCACTAGATGTCGCTGTTGTTCCAGCAAGGCACCACCTCATCTTAAGTAAGGAATTGCACCATGTTCCAATACTTATTTATGGACTAATACCTTGTGAAAGCATGAAAGGGAAGGAGAGGAGGCAGTTGGTGAAGAGAACAAAAGAAATTGACAAACCTTGGGAGCCATAGATTGACATCAAACTTGAAAACAGTATGTAACAAATGAACTGGTTGTTTTATGCTTTTAAACAGCTTTTCAGTCCTTGTGTTGTATTGTCTATGCACAGGGGTTTCTCATTAAAATCACCCTCGGAGTGTTTAATACAGGTTCCTGGGCCTTTGGAAGTCCTCATTCAGTAAGTAGGTTTGGGACAGGGGAGGGACCCTGTTTTTTAAGTGAGCCTTAAGATGATTCTGATGTCTTACATCCACAGAATAGGAGTTAGTCTTCATAATATCTAAAGCTGAATGCTACTGATAGTCATAGGACACTCTGCAAAATTTTATTTTATCCTTAGAGGGAAATCAAATAATTTTTCTGCATTCAGGGGAGCTACACTTTTTTCTGTTGGATTCTTCAGGATCTTCGTTTTCCCCAACAAGTATGATATTGGCCATGTTTTTGGTAATAGCACGTGCTCTGGTCATCCTCAGGATTTTCTTTGGGAATCAAAGGGAGAAACATTGCTTCTCTGTATTATTTTGGGCTTGCTTTGCCATCTTCCTCCTCAGTTCAGTTCAGTCGCTCAGTCGTGTCCGACTCTTTGAGACCCCATGAATCACAGCACGCCAGGCCTCCCTGTCCATCACCATCTCCCGGAGTTCACTCAGACTCACGTCCATCGAGTCCGTGATGCCATCCAGCCATCTCATCCTCTGTCGTCCCCTTCTCCTCCTGCCCCCAATCTCTCCTAGCATCAGAGTCTTTTCCAATGAGTCAACTCTTTGCATGAGGTGTCCAAAGATCTTCCTCCTAGTCATCTTCATTTCTCTTTAAATCAGCTGGATTTGACTGGCAGAATAAAGGTGGGGGGGCTTTTTTTTTTCCTTTGGCAGTGCTTCTTGGCATGTGGAATCTTAGTTCCCCAACCAGGGATTGAATCTATCCCCCTGCAGTGGAAACATGGAGTCCTAAACACTGGACTGAAAGAAAAGTCTGGGGAGGGCATTTTTTAAATAAGTAGGCCAAACATTCCATGGCAGAGCTGAAGTGCTCGTCTTGATTTATCACTGTCCTGCTATAGCTCTTCTTTTTACTTAGTTTCATCCTTAACCTGTAACTCACAGTAATCTCAACAAGGTTGGAATTTCTTCAGAAAACAAGAAGGAAGTGGAGAAGAAAGCTGTGAAACCCATAGAAACCAAGAACAAGTTCTCCCAGGCAAAGCTGTTGGCAGGAGCTGTGAAGCATAAGAGGTCAGCCTGCATTCACACGACTTTAATCTCCCTCTGACTGTGTGCCCCAAGATGCCAGAGTAATGGTAGTCAGAACAGAGTTACCTAAGCACAGGGCTTGGTGAAGTTCCTTGTGGCCCTCCCTCGCTCCCCTGTCAGATTTGGTGTTTTCTGACACCTTTGACCTTGTTGTCTCTGTTCATTCAACATAATAACCACTCTTCATTAGACACTTAAGTACTTTCGGTGCAGGTGATATTTTATTCCTCTATGAAGTACAGAGACTGAGAATCTCAGAGGTTGAGAACCTTTGTCCAAAGTCAAAAAGTAACGGGAGAGGTGGAATTCAACATTTGAGCATCTGTGTTTCTAGGCAAACAAGGTAGCAAGTTCTGTGGAAGGACTTATATAGGGTGTAATGAGAGCAGGGAGGATAGCATATTAAAAAGCAGAGACATTACTTTGCCAACAAAGGTCCATCTAGTCAAGACTGGTTTTTCCAGTGGTCTTGTATGGATGTGAGAGTTGGACTGTGAAGAAAACTGAGCACCAAAGAATTGATGCTTTTGAATTGTGGTGTTGGAGAAGACTCTTGAGAGTCCCTTGGACTGCAAGGAGGTCCAACCAGTCCATCCTAAAGGAGATCAGTCCTGGGTGTTCATTGGAAGGACTGATGCTAAAGCTGAAACTCCAGTACTTTGGCCACCTCATGCGAACACTTGACTCATTGGAAAAGACTCTGATGCTGGGAGGGATTGGGGGCAGAAAGAGAAGGGGACGACAGAGGATGGGATGGCTGGATAGCATCACCAACTCGATGGACATGAATTTGAGTGAACTCTGGGAGTTGGTGATGGACAGGGAGGCCTGGCGTGCTGCGATTCACCAGGTCGCAGAGTCGGACATGACTGAGCGACTGAACTGAACTGAATGAGAGCAGGGAGGAGAAATAACTGCCTGGAGTGGGTATATGTGACTTGTGTTGGGGAAGTTAAGGAAGGCATTAGAAAGGTGACTGATTATATAGGACTATGAGGGCTTTAATAGGCAGACAAGAAGAGCGGAACATCTCAGGCTGGGAGAAGAGCTGGGTCAAAGGCCCTGAGGTCTGTAAGAAGGTGGCAGCTGGGACAGGGTTACACACCTGGCTGGAACTCTGCTTGTTTGATGTGGGGTGGCAGCACTTCCTAGAGGTTTTGGTAAGTTCTCTGTTGTTTGTTCCTCCCCTTTCAAACCCTGAAATGACACCAAAGTGATTAAATTTGGTCATTTCAATTTGACCAACTCTACTATAAGCAAAATGATACTAAGCTGAAGTGCAGTCTGTTAGGAAAATCAATATGGTATTTTGGCAGCCAGCCACATGTTTTGAAGAAAGTGCTTTGATGGAGTTTTGTGGTTTGTAAAACACTGAATGCTGGAACAATTTCCTGGAACCATTGCTCGCAACATTTTTTACATGTAAAAATGTCATCATGGCATAGCAGCAAAGGGGAGGCGTTATCAGAGGCCTGAAAAGGGCCAGTTACCCAAGCCATGGATTTTTTCCTGTCAACTTTTCATAGAAAGTTGCTTGCCGGGTCCAGTATCCTTGGGGATTTGGACTTGGGTGGGTTGTACTGGGCTGCACCAAGAGGGGGGGTCTCTAGGTAGTCCGTCAGTGTCTCTAGTGCCTTGCTTCTAGCAGAATGGGTGTTGTGAGTATCTCTCCTAGTCCTTGTGCTGTGCTGTGCTTAGTCGCTCAGCTGTGTCGGGCTCTTTGCGAACCCATGGGCTGTACCCGCCAGACTCCTCTGTCCATGGGGATTTTCCAGGCAAGAATACTGACGTGGGTTTCCATGCCTTCCTCCAGGGGATCTTCCCAACCCAGGATCAAACCCAGGTCTTTACCATCTGAACCACCAGGGAAGCCCCTCCTAGTCCTTATATACCACTTTTATTAGATATCCTTTATTGTTGTTTTGTGCAGCAAGGTAGTAAATGATTCTCCTGGGGCAGGTGTTCCTAATCTACCCAGCTTTGGGTTTATTAGAGTCACCTGGGAGTTTGTTAATCCTGTGGATTGCCTCACACTGATGCTGGCTCAGTATCGAGTGAGGTCTGGGAGTCTAAGTTCGTGGATGACTCTAATGCTCAGTGAAAGTCTGATGCCTGATGAGTGTATGAAGAGAGAGAGAAGTCGCTCAGTCATGTCTGACTCTTTGCGACCCCATGGACTGTAGCCTCCATGCATGCGATTGTCCAGGCAAGAGTACCGGAGTGGGTTGCCATTTCCTTCTCCAGAGGATCTTCCTGACCCAGGGAGCAAACCCAGGTCTCCTGCATTGCAGGCAGACACTTTACCGACTGAGCCACCGGGGAAGCAAGCATAGTAATAAAACAAGAGCCTGTGAACCCCTCACTCATCTTAAGACCTAGAGCATTAGTGATACCGAGTCTGCCTCTGTGCTCTTCCCCATTCTGTCTCCCTGCCTTGTCACCTCACACCACTTTCCTAAGTCTAGTTCAGCATTCTTTAGTCTTTCTTAGTCGGGTTCTTTTTTTGCTTCCTATGTAGGTATCCATGAACCATATAATAACTTGCTTATTTTTGAACTTTATTAAAAATGATTTCATGTCAATACACCATCTTCTGTGAATTTGGCTTTTCGCTCAGATTGTTTCTGTGACTAAGACAGTTTTGTGTATGTGCAGCTGTAATTCATTCACTTTCACTGCTGTATAATAGTGCATTATTTGAGATATCAAACTTTGTTCATTCTCCTGTGACTGAATGTTTGAATTATGACACATGGTGCTGGTGGACAAACTTTGTACATGTGTGCATGTTTCTCTATTATGTGTCCAGTATGATAGCCCCTGACTACCTGTGGCTGTGTAAAGTTAAATTAATTAAAATTAAATTTAAAATGCAGTCCCCTAGCCACAGTAGTCACATTTAAAGTGTTAAATGACTCCATATGGCTTGTTGCTACCCTAGGGGATAGCACAGATACAGCAAAAAAGTGATTTATAAAATAGT
The DNA here is from genome assembly GCF_023091745.1 of Budorcas taxicolor. Taxonomy (NCBI): domain Eukaryota; kingdom Metazoa; phylum Chordata; class Mammalia; order Artiodactyla; family Bovidae; genus Budorcas; species Budorcas taxicolor. The sequence continues at coordinate 26,826,045 of NC_068927.1, read as the reverse complement.
ATCTCCTTATGGTCTTAATTTGCATTCCCCTGTTAACAAATGTAGTTGACATTTTATATGTTGGTTTGCCATTCATGTGTCCCATTGTCCTAAAAGATCTATTCATTTATATTGCCTTTTTTTTTTTACTGTGTTATTTGTAATTTTCTTACTGATTCACAGGCTTTTTTTTTTTTTTAACATTTTTTTCTACAGTTTAAGCTAACCTTTTTAATTTTAAAATGGTCATATATATTCAGTTTTAAGATGGTCAGTTTTAAAAAACTGGTATGTAATTGATGTATAACAGTTTCAAATATGCAACATAATGATTTGATTTGATATATATATATATATAGTGAAATGATGGCCACGATAAGTCTAGTTGACATAGTTACACAACCATACATAGTTACACAACCATACATAGTTACACAACCATACATAGTTACACACTTTTTCCTTGTGATGAGAACTTCTAATATCTACTCTTAGCAGCTTTCAAATATACAATAGTATATCATTAACTATATTCATTATAATGTACATTATATTCTCAGAACTTATCTTTTTGATAGAAGGTACATTCTTCTCAGGGATGTCGTGTCTATTTTTGGCCACTTCATTCTTCTATATAAATTTTAGATGTAGTTTTAAGTTCTTTAACAGTCCCTATTGGGATTTTTATTGGAATGGTATTAAATTGCTTGATAAATTTATGGAGAAATCAGATCTTTATGTTTTTGAGCCTTTATTCATGGTTTATATCTACATTTGTTTGTTTCCTTTAGTTAAAGTCATTCAGTAAAGTCTTAAGAGTTTTGTTGTTTTTTTTCAAAGATGGTGTACATGTCTTTGATTAGATTTATTCCTAGGTATTTTATATTTTTTTGTTGCTGGTAAATAAAAATGCATTTTAGTATATTTGTATGCAGCCACCCAACTTTTATTAACTTTACTGATAATTCTTATCAACTATAATAATTTATTGGTGGACTCTCTGAAATTTCTATGTAGGAAGTCACTAAATGATGAGTTTTTTCCTTATACCTTTTAATTCCTTTTTCTTATTGAGCTGGTTGGGACCGCCAGCAAAATACTAGAACAATTCCTGTGCACATCCTTGTTTTATCTCTAATTTTAAACTGAATGCTTATAACTTTTCACTGCTAAGGATGGTATTTATAGTTCTGTTCCTAGTTTAAGAGGGTTTTTTTTTTTTTTGTAGCCATGAATTATTAAATCTTGTCAGTTTTTTCCTGCTTTTGAATTGATAAAATAAATTTTTCTTTTTTACTGTTACAGTGAAAAAATAGATTTTTCTGATGTTGCATTCCTGGTGATAAACCCAACTTGCAGTGATATATTTTCTTCTCTTTTTTTAAACTTTGCTGGATTTTGTTTGCTAATGTTTTGTATAGGTTGTTGCATTTTTGATCATGATTGAGACTGGCCTGTACTTTTTCCCCCCACTTTATCTGATTTTGATGTGAAAATTAAATCTAACTTCACAGAATGATTTAGGGAGTGTTCTTTCTTTTTCTGTTTTCTAGAGCAGTTTGTATAAGATAGTAGTGTTCTTTTGTGAAGGTTTTGTAGAACTCAGTAAAATCACTTTGGGCCCTCTTTTTATTTGGTGACTATAGGACTATCTACCTTTCTCCAGATCTCGTTGAGTCAGTTTTTTTAGTTGTATTTTCTGGGAATTTGTTCATTTTGTCTTTTTTCAAATGCATTAGCTAAATTGTCAGTATTCTTTATTTTTCTAATTGCTCTTGTCCCCTTTTCACCCCAAATATTGATGAGTTGTACTTTTATTCTTATTTTGACTATTTTCTTGAGATGGTAGTCTCTGTTTTATTAGCCTTTTCAAAGCCCTTTTGGGTTTAGTTCTTTTTATTTTTGCTCTTTAATATCGTCTACATTCTTTCTTTGAAATATTCTTTACTTTCTCAAGCTTATACTTTTATTATTTCTGTTACAAACAACTGTCAGATACGAAACTTAATTAATTTTCAGCTCCTTTTCAGTTATAGGCATCTAAAGCTATAGTTTTTCCTCACCTTTCATTGTGTACAATTTTGTTTCCAAGTAAGTATTTTAAAATATCCATTTTGATTTCTTTCTTGACTCATGACTTAAAGACATTTTAAAAAATTTCCAAACATACTGAGGTAGTTCACTTCAGTTCAGGAAGTAGCTCAGTCGTGTCTGACTCTTTGCGACCCCATGAACCGCAGCACGCCAGGCTTCCCTGTCCATCACTACTGGGATACACTGAGATATACCAAGATACTGAGGTAACTTAACCGTATTTCATTGATTCTAAGATGAATCTTCTTCCCCCCACATTTTAATACCTTGTAATCAGTGATGGCCTGGAGTCTCTGAAATATAATCTTTCGTTATCAGTTTCTTCTTTAATTGCATTGTGGTTTCACTGCAGTCGCTCAGTCGTGTCTGACTCTTTACGACCCCATGAATCACAGCACGCCAAGCCTCCCTGTCTATCACCAACTCCCGGAATCCACCCAAACCCATGTCCATCGAGTCGATGATGTCATCCAACCATCTCATCCTCTGTTGTCCCCTTCTCCTCCTGCCCTCAATCTTTCCTGGCATCAGGGTCTTTTCCAATGAGTCTTTCAGTTCAGTTCACCAACCATCTCATCCTCTGTTGTCCCCTTCTCCTCCTGCCCTCAATCTTTCCTGGCATCAGGGTCTTTTCCAATGAGTCTTTCAGTTCAGTTCAGTCACTCAGTCGTGTCTGATTCTTTGCGACTCCATGAATTGCAGCACACCAGGCCTCCCTGTCCACCACCAACTCCTGGAGTTTACCGAAACTCTTGTCCATGGAGTCAGTGATGGCATCCAGCCAATTTCTGCCTTAATCGCATTGTGGTTTATATGTACTAATTCTTTTGAAACTACTTAGATTTGCTTTGTGACCTTTTCCCGAGATTAATTTTTGTGTATGTTCCAAGTTAAGGAGAATTTGTGTTATGTGATTGTTCTGGGTCGTATGTAGGTGCAACAAAACAAACTTGTGGATTGTATTGTCAAATCTTCTGTGTCTTTAGTATTTGTCTGCTTGTTTTATTAGTACTTGAGGGGAGTATTTTGAAATCTCCCATTATTGTAATGATTTGATTTTTCTTCAGATTCTATTGAATATATTTTTAAGCTCTTTAATTAGAAGCATAGATGTTTGGGATTGTTATTTCTTTGTAGTGATTTAAACTTTGTTTCATTATAAACTAACCTTCTTATCCCTTGTAATACTTTTGGTTTTAAAGTCTGTTTTCTTAATATAGGTGCTCCAGCCTTCTTTGGGTTAGTATTAGCTATGCTGACTCTTTTTCCATTCCTTTTCTGTAAATCTTTCTAGGTCATAAGTTGTTTGTTTTGCTTCTGTTAAGTTTTTAGTTAATCATAAATAGCTGACTTGAAATCATCTGTTAAACTCTCTTTAAAGGTAGGCTTGGACTTACTAGGGTTTTTTTGTATAGTTTCTGCTATCTTTTCTAAAATTAATTTTTTGGTCATCCCACGTGACTTGCAGGATCTCAGTTCCCAGACCAGGGATTAAATATGGACCATGGCAGTGAAAGCCTGGAATCCTAGCCACTAGACCACCAAGGAACTCTGCAGTTTCTACTATCTAATGTTATTTGTCTTTTTACTTGAAAACTCTTTTCCTTATATTCTTTTTATTAAAATTTTTGATTATAATTGTAAAATTTTTAATTCTTTTTTTCTTTCTATTAGTTCGGATTTATGTATTCTGTTTCTGTTCTTTTGTGCCTTAAGTTGGCAATTTACCAGGAATACTTAGCAAAACCATAGAGTGAATAGCTGTCTTACTTGCCCACAGAAGTATCCATAGATCCTAGAACTTTTAGCCACAATAACCTCCTTGCTTCCTTACACGCTGTCCAGGACTTTAGTATGGTCATGTTTAATGCCACAAATTAGATGTTGTTTTTTATATAGACATCTAAATATAAATGTTTATTTAGATTTGTATTGGTCAGTGTCTTTGTTCACCATCTCTTCCTTTTGGGATTAAGGCCTTCCTTCTAGGACCATTTTCTTCCTCTTTGAATTGCATTCTTTTTTTTCTCACTGTCCTAAATTGTTTAATAGGTACAAATTTACAAACGTTACATATATTAGTAGTAATGGTGGACCTGGAGAACATTGTGCATTTTCTGAGCCACATGGTGAGAGAAGTACATTCTTTAGATAATCTTTTAGTGAAGGTATTTTGGGTGACGTTCAGACTCGTTAGCATGTCACTAAAGATACTTCCTTTAGTCTTTAATAACTACATTTTTGTCATTTATAAACATGTCCAGATATTCTTGAAATCGATCTGTGGTTCTAACCAAGATGAATGATGACAATAAAGAATCTGACTTTTAAGTGATACTCGAGGATATAATACTTCACCCCTTGAATTGGTCAGAGGTTTAAATTCTTTATAACAATAATTTAATTGTTCTCTAAAGCAATTGTCCTTGAATTAAAAAAAAAATTAAAAAATATATAATTGGAAAAATATATATATAATTGGAAGGAGGTTAAGAAGCTGAAATGAAGAGTTTTCAGATCATCTCAGCTCCTTGAGGCTACCTAAAACCCATATAAAATGGTTTTTGGAGCTCCTGATTCCCAAAGCTTTGATCCCTAAGATTTGACCTAGCTCAAATCACGTATTTTGTTTGTTTGTTTGTTTGTTACAGTTCAGAGAGTGGAAACAGTGTGAAAAGACTGAAATCGGACCCTGACCCAGATGACAAGAATCAAGGTGGGTGGCAGCTTTCATATCATTCTTTACCCATCATACACACGAACCATGGTAAAAGGCTGGAATGCATTGTATCTGCGGAGGAACGTGTGTATCCCCGAGCAAACCTACCTAAACTTACCAAGCCATTTTAAACCATGCGGGATTTAAACCTAGGATTATATCAGCTGCCCAACAAAGTAATATGTGACACCATGGAACTGATAAATGATAGTTGTGTTCTCTCAGGAGTGCTAACAGAGCCAAAGCCCTGGTGATATGAACCTCTGTTCACAAAGGGTTTTTCTCTTTCTCCCTTAAATGTCAAGTTTCTTCTTTTTACCTGGCTGGCTACCAGTGAGAGGTAGAATACCTGGCTCCTTCTGTTGGTTGGATTGGGTTGGACCAAGAGGCTAAATAGTTTCTAAAGAGTATACTTTCTTTGGTGGTTTCTTTCATGTGATCAAATCTGGTACTGTATTAAGTGGCACCAAGTTATAAGTGAGAGTGAGTGTTACTCAGGACTGAATCAGGGATAAGAAATTCAAGAGTGTTTTCAGTTCTTCTGACTTCCTGTGGAATTGAGGCTCTGAACTGAACTCAAAGGGTCGTCATTGAAACAGGGCTTACATTTATTTCTCTTTTATTTTTTATTTTTTTACAATACTGTATTGGTTTTGCCATACATTGACATGAATCCACCACAGGTGTACATGAGTTCCCAACCCTGAACCCCCCTCCCATCACCCTCCCCATTTCATCTTTCTGGGTCATCCCAGTGCACCAGCCCCAAGCATCCTGTATCCTGTATCGAACCTAGACTAGCAATTCGTTTCTTACATGATAGTATACATGTTTCGTTGCTATTCTCCCAAATCATCCCACCCTCTCCCTCTCCCACAGAGTCCAAAAGTCTGTTCTTTACATCTGTGTCTCTTTTGCTGTCTCGAATATAGGGTTATCATTACCATCTTTCTAAATTCCATATTTATGTGTTAGTATACTGTATTGGTGTTTTTCTTTCTGCCTTACTTCACTCTGTATGATATTTTAAAATATATTTTTTCTTTCAAAAATTAATGGATATTTTAAAATACATATATACTGAAGTCCAATAATAGTGGGCTGTTGCTGATACCTTTTTGTTCTAGAATTTACTTGTGAAAAGGATCTTCAGTGAAGAACTTTCCTTCTCCCTATATGTCCTCTTCCATCTAATTCTCCTTCCCAGGGGGAAATACGTTTTTTGCATGTATATCTGGATATATGTGTAGAGCCAGATTATTCTATGTGTGTGTCAGTTCAGACACTCAGTCTTGTCCGACTCTTTGCGACCCCATGAATCGCAGCACGCCAGGCCTCCCTGTCCATCACCAACTCCCGGAGTTCACTCAAACTCACGTCCATCGCGTCAGTGATGCCATCCAGCCATCTCATCCTCTGTTGTCCCCTTCTCCTCCTGCCCCCAATCCCTCCCAGCTCTTTTCCAATGAGTCAAGTGTTTGCATGAGGTGGCCAAAGTATTGGAGTTTCAGCTTTGGCATCAGTCCTTCCAAAGAACACCTAGGACTGATCTCCTTTGAAATGGACTGGTTGGATCTCCTTGCAGTCCAAGGGACTCTCAAGAGTCTTCTCCAACACCACAGTTCAAAAACATCAATTCTTTGGCACTCAGCTTTCTTCACAGTCCGACTTTAACGTATAGGCAATTACAAATATGCTCTTTTTTAAAAAAGTGTTATTATAGCTAACTTAAAACATATTTAGATATTGAGATAAATGGTATGATGAACCCCATCATGTACTTTCAATTTTTAACATGCCAATTTTCTTTTCTTTTTAAAGAAAGTTTTATTTTCTTATTCTTTATTTTGGCTATGCCACATGACTTGTGGGATCTTAGTTTCCCATTTGCTGTGGCTAAGACTTTCAATACTGTGTTGAAGAGAAGTGGTGAGAGTGGGTATCCTTGTCTTGTTCCAGATTTTTAGCAGAAAGGTTTTCAGCTTTTACCATTGAATATTATATTGGTTGTGGTTTTGTCATAAAAGCATTTTATTATGTTGCGATATGTTCTTTCTATACTCACTTTTGCAAGGGTTTTCATCATGAATGGATGTTGATTTTTATCAAATACTTTTTCTGCATCTGTTGAGATGATCACGTTGGTTTTGTCCTTTCTTTTGTTGGTGTGGTGAATCACGTTGATTTCAATACACTGAACCATTGTCATGACCCTGGAATGAATTCAGCTTGAGTCGTGGTGTATGACCTTTTTTATGTGTTTTTGGATTCTGTTTGCTAGTTTGAGAATTTTTGTGTCTATATTCATCAAAGTTACTGGCCTATAACTTCCGTTCTTGGTAGTGTCTTTGGTTTTGATATCAGGATGATGGCTTCATAGATGTCTTTGGTAGTGTTCCTTCCTCCTCAGTCTTTTGGAAGAGTTTGAGAAGGATAGGTGTAAGTTTTTCTTTGTATGTTTGTAGAATTCCCCAGTGAAGTCATACGGTTCTGGACTTTTGTTTGTAGGGAGTTTTTTTATTACAGATTCGGTTTCTAGTGATTGGTCTGTTCAAGTTATCTGTTTCTTCTTGGTTCAGTTTTGGTGGACTGTATGTTTCTAGAAAGTAGTCCATTTCTTTGAGGTTGTCAGATTTGTTGGCATATAATTGTTCATAGTATTCTCTTATGGTTTTTTGTATTTTTGTGGTATCTGTTGTGATTTCTCCTCTTTTATTTCTTATTTATTTGGGTCTTCTCTCTTTTCGTCTTATTGAGCCTGCCCAGAGGTTTGTCAATTTTGTTTACCCTTTCAAAGAACCAGCTCTTGGTTTTATTCTTTTTTTTCCTATTTTTAAATCTCTTTTATTTATTCCCTCTCTGATCTTTATTCTCTTCTTCCTTCTGCTGACTTAAGTTTTGTTTGTTCTCTCTCGCATTCTTTTAGGTGGTGGGTTAGGCTGTTTGGTTTATATTGTCTTGAAGGCCTGTATTGCTATGAACTTTCTAAGAGCTGCTTTTTCTGCATCCCATGGATTTTGTGTGGTTGTGTTTTCATTCTCATTTGCCTCAAGATATTTCTTTAATTTCTTCCTAGATTTCTTTGCTGATCCATTGGTTTTTTAGTCATGTTATTTAGCCTTCCTGTAATTTTTTTTTCTTGTTTCTTTTTCTGTGGTTGGTTTTTAGTTTTATATACCCTTGTGGTCAGAAAAGATGCTTGAAGTAATTTCTATACTCTTAAATTTGTTTAAGCTTTTTTGTGTTTAATCCTAGAGAATGTTCTATGTGGACTTGAAAAGAATGTGTATTCTGCTTTGGGGGGATGTAATGTTCTGAAGATATCAATTAAGTCTAAATGCTCTATTGTATCATTTAGGATCTCTGTTGCCTTTTTCTGTCTCAAAGATGTGTCCATTGATGCTGAGTGGGGTGTTTAAAGTCTCCTACTATTGCTGTATTCCTATCATTTTCTCCCTTTTTATGTTATTTATGTATTTGGTTGCTCCTATATTGGGTGCATACATGTTGACAAGTGTAATATCCTCTCCTTATATTGATCTGTTTATCATTATATAGTGTGCTTCTTTATCTTTGTTTATAGCCTTTGTTTTAAAATCTATTTTGTCTGATATAAGTATTGCTACCCTTGCTTTCTTGTAGTTCCCATTTGCATGAAATAACTTTTTCCGTTTCTTCACTTTTAATCTGTGGGTGTCCTTTGTCCTAAGGTGGGTCTCTTGTAGGCAGCATGTTGTAGGCTTTTGTTTTTTTTTAATCCAGTCTGCCACTCTGTGTCTTTTGATAGAGCACTTATTCATTGACATTTAATTATTGATAGATATGTATTCATTGCCATTTTAAACTTTGTTTTCCTGTTGATTTTATTTCTCTTCCTCTTTTTTGTTTTTCCTTTTGTCCATTATGCTTATGTTCTCTTCTTTTTGGATTTTGTGAATCTGTTGTAGGTTTTTGATTTGTGGTTGCCCTGTTTTTCAAGTATGTTAACCCCTTCTTTATCTTCTTGCTTTCGACTGGTGGCCATGTAGACTCAAACACATTATATATATTTTAAAAAATCCATGTTTTCTTACTTTCCTCTCCCACATTTTATGATTTTGATGTCCTCTGTTGCATCTTCATGGTCATCCTTTTGCTGTTTATTGTGGTTATCATGGCAGAGAAAGTTTTAAATATTTTAAAATCTGTGTAATGTCTTACTTAAGTGATTTATTTCCCGTTGTGATTTTTTCCTCCCTATAGATTCTTACTACTTTTCTATTTTGAGCTGACCTTTCAGTATTTCTTTTTTTAAGACAGGTTTAGTATTGCTGTATTCTTTTACTTTTTGCTTATCTGAGAAATTCTTCCTCTCTCCCTCTGTTCTGAATGATAATCTTGCTGGGTTGAATATCCTAGGTTGCAGATATTTCCTTTTCTGGAGTTCAAATATATCTTGCCATTCCCTTCTGGCCTGCATTGTTTCTGTAGAGAAATTAGCTGATAGCCTTATAGGTGTTCCCTTGTAATTAATTTTATTTTTCTTTTGCTCCCTTTAGAATCCTCTTTATCTTCAGCTTATGCTATTTTTATTATAATACATTTTGATGTAGGTCTGTTAGGGTTTATCTTGTTTGGGACCTTCTGTGTTTCCTGTATCTGGATATCTTTTTTTTTTTCTTTTGGTTTGAGAAGTTTTCAGCCATAATTTCTTCAAGTACATTTTCAATCTCCCTTTCTTTTTCTTCTCCTTATGGGATCCCTATTATGCTTTATATTATCCCGTAGGTCTCTTAAATTGCTTCCTCTTTTTTTTAATTTGCAGTTCTAATTGAGTGATTTCCATTATTTTTTCTTCTAGATCACATCCATTTTTCTGCATTATTCATTCTGCTTTTCTTAGCCTTTAGTTCAGCTTTTATCTCGTCAAATGAATTCTCTAATTTTTCTTGGCTCCTCCTCGTCGTTTCTAATTCCTTTTTGTAGTAATCTATATTTCTGTTGATATTCTTAATTCCTTCAGTATTTTCATTATCTCCATTTTGAACTTGGTGTCTGTCAGACTGAAGAGGTCTGTTTCATTGTTTGCTCTTTTAAGGGGAATTCTCTTGATCTTTAATTGGGAGTGATTCCTCTGCTTCCTCATTTTACTTACATTTCTCTTGCTCTATGAATTTAGGAGAAGCAATTACCTACTGTAGTCTTGGAGGCCTATTTTTATGTGGGAACAACCCTTTGTAGCCTGCGTGGGTTTAATTTTTTTTGATGTGAGGGCTGTTTTTAGTATTGGATGCCTGCCACCTCTTTCCTTAGTGTATGCTGGCATTGTCCCCTTGAGAGGAGGTGTGACTGATATTGTGGTGACTGGAGCCGGCACTGGATATTGAGCGTGGCCTCCCTTTTGCTCTCTGGTTGTCACTGCCCTGTCTGGGGCAGGATCTGCTCCCTAGTTGTTGGAGTAGAAGCCCCCAGCTCTATTTCTGAGCTGCATTTCTTTTTAAAAATCTATTTATTTATCTTCTTTTTGGCTATGTTGGGTCTTTGTTGCTGTGAATGGGCTTTCTCTAGTTGTGGTGAGATGGGGCTACTCTCTAGTTGTGGTACACGAGCTGCTCATTGCAGTGGCTTCTCTTGTTATGGAGCACCAGCTCTAAGACGCATGAGCATCAGTCATTGCAGCTCGCGGGCTCAGTAGATATGGCATGGGGGCTTAGTTGCCCTGTGATATGTGGAATCTTCCCAAACCAGAGATCGAACCCCTGTCCTTGGTATTGCAAGGCAGATCAGGGAAAGCCCCCTGAGCTGCATTTCTGATCTGTGGTGTGAAGTACCTGGGATTAGAGTGTTCCCACTGGGAGAGGAGTCACTGAGTATTTTCTGTTAGAGCTGATCACCTGTGTGTGCTGTGCTGTGTCACTCTTCACCTGTTGTGGGCTCACAAAGTGTACTGTCGTTGGCACCACCCTCTGCCCCACCTCAACTGTGAGTATCCTGGCAGTCGGCCCTGGTGCCTCTCAGGCTTTGTTTTCACAAAGCCTCCAATGCAGATCCACTGAAGTCAGGTCCCAGGACTTCAGTAGTTGCACATCTGGACCCTCTGTGGGAGCTGTGCAGGCAGCTCAGACCCTAGCCCTTCCTGGTCTCAGGAGCAGCAGTTGTCCATTCAGATGTTCCACAGACACTGAATTCACAAAGCCAGCCGTAGAGGTGTAAATCTGTGGTTTGTGCAGTTGTGGGGAAAGATTTCAGCTCTGCTTTCTAAGTCCCGTGATCCCTGGGGGCTCAGCTGTGATTTCAGCCACACCTCTGTTGGGCACCCCACGAGCGTCTACTCCCAGGACTGCTGAGGCAGTGGCCAGCTCGCTGGAGCCTACCTGGGCGGGCCCTCTCCTGGAGGAGAGGAAGCAGGAGCCGGCAAGTGAGGAAAGAGGCTGCAGTGGCAACCCCACCCCCTCTCTTTCACATGCTGATTAACAATGGTGCTTAGCTTCTCTGGTGGCCTAGGATTCTTCCCGTTACACTCCTGGTTTTTGTGCCCTACACTTTACCCCCTTCAAGCTGTCTCTGCACAGTCAACAGCAGTCCTCTCCCTGGGTCTGTCCTCTGGAGCCTGCATTCCAATACCCAGCTCCCATCCATACCAGCAGACATGTGTCTTAGGCTGGAGCATACAGGATGGTGGCACAGACCATCTCTGTAAGTCTCTCTCCTGCCTGCCACTAACTCGTTGTTGTGCTTTCATCTGAGCCTCTTTTTCGTCCCAGGTGACCTCCTTGCTGGTGAGGGGACTTCCCAAGGCACCAGAACTTCTGTTCTCCTTCAGCTCCCTCCCAGGGGTGCAGGACATGTCCCACTTCTTTTCGTTTTCCTTTTGTACTAACTGGTTACCTAGAAATCTGTCTTGTCTTTTCAGGTGTTTGAGATTTTCTGTCAGTGTTCAGTAGGTGTTCTGTGAGATTGTTCCATTTATAGATGTATTCTTGATACATTTGTGGGAAGAGGTGAGTTCCATGTCCTGGTACTCTGCCATTTGAATTCTGATCTGACAATTGGTTTTTTAAAAGTCAGTATCCAAGGAAGGATTAGACATTGTATTTGGTTTACATGGCTTAAAAAAATGATTCAGATATAATTCACATACCATAAAATTCACCCTTTTAAAGGAGACAGTTTAGTGGGTTTTAATAATGTGTATTTATCACCAGTGTCTAATCCCAGAACATTTTGTCATGCCAAAAATGAAGCCCCACCCATGCCCATTAGCAGTTATTCCCTATTCTTCCCTCTCCCGAGCCCTAGCAATCATCAGTCTACTTTCTGTCTCTCTGGATTTGCCTTTTCTGGAAAATTTTATGTAAGTGGAATCATGCAACCTATGACCTTTTGTGTCTGACTTCTTTTCACTTAATATGTTTTCATAGTTCATGCTGTGGCATGTATCAGTACTTTTTACAACTGAATATCCCATTGTATGATACATTTTTGTCCACTCATCAATTGATGAACATTTGGGTTGTTTCCACATTTGGGCTTTTAGGACCCATGCTGTTACGAACATTCATGCCCAAGTTGTGTAAACAGCTATTTTCAATTCTGTTGGGAGTATACCTAGTTGTGGAATTGGCTGGGTCATATAGTAAATCCATGCTTAACTTTTCAGGAGCTGCCAAACTGTTTTCCACAGTCACTGCACCATTTTTATATACCACCAGCAGTATATGTGAGGGTCCAGTTTCTTCACATCCTTATCAATACTCATTACAGAAACTTCTCTGGTGGTCTGGTGGTTAAGACTTTGCATTTCTACACAGGGCGCATGGGTTCCATTCCTGGTCAGGGAACTAAGATCTCACATGTCATATGGCACACAAAAAAAGAAGAATAAAAAAATAGAACACTTGTTACTGTCTTTCTTATACCCATCCTATGGGTATGAAGTGATCGTTTATTATAGTTCTGATTGGAGTTTCCCTAATGACTAATGATGTTGGCATTGTGTACTTAATGACCTTTGGTTTATCTTCTTTGGAGAAATATATACTCATATCCTGAGCCTACTTTAGAATTGGGTTATTTTTCTTTTTATTGCTGAGTTATAAGAGTTCTTTATATGTTCTAGATGCTACACTATTTGTCAGAGAGGTGATTTACAAATATTGTCTCTCTGTGGGTCATATAGAAAGAACATGTGATAATGTTCTTTGGAGCACAAAAGTTTTAAATTTTGATGCCATCAATTTATTTTTCTTCGGTTGCTTGTACTTTTAAGAGTCATATCTAAGAAACTATTGCCTAATTCATGGTCATGAAGATTTACACTTAAATTTTTTTGGAGAGTTTTATAGTTTTAGCTCTTAAATTTTGATCTTTGACCCATTTTGTGTTAGTTTTTTGACTCAAAAGTATGCTGAAAGGACTTCTTCCCTCCACTGAATTGTTGTGACGCTTGTTGAAAATCAGTTGAACAACATGTATGGGTTTGTTTCTGGACTGTCTTTTCTCTTCCATTGATTTATATAGCTGTTCTTACGCTGTCACCACACATTTTTAACTTGTTGTTTGTTTGTGCTCCACGGCTTGTGAGGGCCCAGAGTCCTAACCACTGGACCGTCAGGGAAGCCCCATACGCAGTTTTGATCATTCTGGTCTTGGAAGTTTTGAAACTGGAAAGTGTTAGTCCCACACGTTTGTTCTTTTTCAAGATCATTTTGGCTACTTGAGGTCCTTTACATTTCTGTTTGAATTTTGGGATCAACTAGTCAGTTTCTATGAAAAAGGCAGCTGGGATTTTGATAGGGATTGTTCACATCTGTAGATCAGTTTGGGAATATTGCCATCTTACAGCATCTTAACAGTAGACTAATATGTCTTTTAAGTTTCATTTAACCTGTGGGTTCTTCCTTTTTCTTTATTTTTGTTTCCTTTATATTTTACTTGCAAATAAACTGGGTCTCTGTCTTGTAGAGTTTTTTACCCTCTAGTTTTGCTAATTGCATCCCCATGGTATTCCTTTATACCCTGTGTTTTGTGTAAAATGGTAATTAGATCTAGAGCTTGATCAATTCAAGTTGATTTTTTGGTAAGATTACTTCATATGTTGTTTCGCATTTCCTATCATTATCTTAATTAACATATGCTTCTGTTTGTTGCTTAGTTACCTTGGGAGTCATAGCATACTTATGCATAAAGAGCTTCTTTATTCCTGTTTAAGGCTATGTAATCCATAGTATGGTTGTACCATAGTGTATTAGTTTTTTTTATTGATTAACATTTAGATTGTTTTTATTCATTTTCTAATGTGATGTTTCATTAAATAACCCTGTGCATCCATCGTTTTTTACATAAAATTATTGAGTCAGATATACATTTGTTCAGTTCAGTTCGGTCGCTCAGTCGTGTCCAACTCTTTGCGACCCCATGGATCGCAGCACACCAGGCCTCCCTGTCCATCACCAACTCCCGGAGTTCACTCAGACTCAGGTCCATCGAGTCAGTGATGCCATCCAGCCATCTCATCCTCTGTCGTCCCCTTCTCCTCCTGCCCCCAGTCCCTCCCAGCATCAGAGTCTTTTCCAATGAGTCAACTCTTTGTATGAGGTGGCCAAAGTGTTGGAGTTTCAGCTTCAGCTCATTCCTTCCAAAGAACACCTAGGACTGATCTCCTTTAGAATGGACTGGTTGGATCTCCTTGCAGTCCAAGGGACTCTCAAGAGTCTTCTCCCAACACCACAGTTCAAAAGCATCAATTCTTAGTTTAGATAATATTGTTGAATTGCCCTTGCTAAGAAGTTGTTCCAGTTTATATTCCCATCAGTGATGTAAGAGTTCATTTTAACTGGGATCTTTTTAATACATAGGAAACTTGCTAAACTGTGGCTGCTTAAATAGGGTAAGTATATATACTGTGTGTAAAGTGTCAATAGAAATCTAAAATGTATTACAACTAGTTACCAGGGAGCCCTATATCTGGTGCTTATACACTGATAGGAACTATCTGCATCAGTCAGTGGAAAGGAAAACTTGTGGGCTTCTTTAAACTCTCTAAAGGCAGACAAATTGTGTTTAAGAGCCATCTTTTCTTTGCTATTCTTCTTCCTGCCCTTTCATTCTTATTTTAGAAACTGGACAAGAAATATCCTCTTGCTAGGAGCTAAGGCCCGGTGAGAAGACTGTCCCCTGAAGCTTTAGAGTCTTGACCTTGGTCAATAGAAAGCTTTGTCCCTTGAGTCCCCCAGAAGATAGCTCTGTGGTCCTTATGGAGATTCAGGCTTCCCCACTGGAGGCGCTGGCTTAAGCTCTGAGCAGACCCAGTGAATGTACAAGTTGGCCCCATCTACTCTCATGTCACGCATCTGTCTGAATCCCAGGAATGTTCTCCATTAGTAATTTTCAGCGTCAGTTTAGTATGATAATGTGGTCCTGCAGAAGTTGGCAGGAAACTTCACCAAATGGGTGAGATCGGAGGGCACCATCTTGTTCTCTGTGGGCATTTAACTGCTTTTGGAATGAAATTTGTTAGAGCTGCCATCTCTTTTATTTCTTGAAACTTCCTAGATAATTGGGAGATTTGGTTCTTTCACTTAAACTTTGCTAATGCCATCATGGTCCCGATTCCTTTGGTTACATTTCTGTGGCTGGCTTCCATCTTTCCTTTAGGTCAGCTCTAGTCCTCCACAGGTGCTGTGAACTTGACCCTTCTTTTCTAAAATTCAATTCACCCTTGAAATACTTAATAAAATGACACATCTCACTGAATGCTGCTGAGTCACTTCAGTCGTGTCCGACTCTGTGCAACCCCATAGACAGCAGCCCATCAGGCTTCCCCATCCCTGGGATTCTCCAGGCAAGAACTCTGGAGTGGGTTGCCATTTCCTTCTCCAATGCATGAAAGTGAAAAGTGAAAGTGAAGTTGCTCAGTGGTGTCCGACTCTTAGCCACCCCATGGACTGCAGCCTACCAGGCTCCTCCGTCCATGGGATTTTCCAGGCAGGAGTACTGGAGTGGGGTGCCATTGCCTTCTCCCACACAAATTACTTTTCTGAGTAACTGGTTCATGCCCTTATGATATCAGGGTTTTGTTTTAAACAAAAGTTTCTCACAAAATGCTGAAAGTGTCATTGTATGTGTGAGCATAGTAGTACAATGAATGTTCAGGTAATGAATGAGATATAGTTTGATATTATGTCCTAAATTTTCACATTCTCCTCACTCCCACCTCCAAAATCTAGCCATTTGCAGTGAAACTCTGTAATTCATTTTCCTGCAATCTCACACTTTATGAATGTTGTCCTGCTCTGTGCCCAGGGGATGGGATAGAGAAAAGGGCCCTTACCTTCTGGAGACTTCCAGTCTGAAGAGAATGTGGATAAGGAGAAGAGACACATTAGGACTGTCAGTCTTCTATAGCCTTCCTGGCTATAATACAGGAGTTATGGAGCTAGAGGGGCTGTCCTTCCTAATTAAGTACCCTACGATACTCTTTAAATTTTTGCATTTGGCTTTCTTAAAAATTGTGTGGATTAGGTAGTCATATGAGTCTGAGTGAACTCCGGAAGTTGGTGATGGACAGGGAGGCCTGGTGTGCTGTGATTCATGGGGTCGCAAAGAGTCGGCCACGACTGAGCGACTGAACTGATGCACATAATAACAAATTGAAAAGGGACGAAAGAGTGTGGAATGAAAAGTTATTTTATCTTAGAGATCATTGAATACCAGTACACACAGAGATGCTCTACTCTTAATGGCTGGATACTAGTCCCTTACATTGGTCCTCTATTAATGCACCTTTTGGTTTCTGTTATCAACAGTGTTGCTTGAATATCATTTAAGTGTGAAGAACATGGCCACATTGTCCTACATTCCCTCAGCAACATGTATGAATGCCTATTCCTCCTTACATATTGTTTATGCTTTAAAGTCATTTGTTTCTTTTTTGGTGAACTGTGTCTTCTGTCTGCTTTTCTATGTAGTTGTTGATCGGTTGTTGGTTTTGGAATAATTTTTATATCATAAAGAAGTTGGCTTTTGTGATACTAATTGTAAATATTTGCCTGCTTTTTTGTAACCTTGTTACCACCTCTTCTGCAGTCATTGTCAGCTCTCATGTCACTCTTTTGCATCTCCATGTTTTCACATTGCTTATCTTTAGCAGCTTCCTTTTTCCTTATTGGTAATTCCTGTATGAGCAAGTGAACTGTGTGTACTGGCTGGTTGAGATCTCTGTCTGCTTCTCAGTGGTTTTTTTACTTACTCCTCATTTCATCTACTTGGATCAGTGTATCCTTTTCGCATTTATATGAGGTGTTAGGGGCTTGTTGGGTCGCTAGGAGTTGGACACGACTGAGCGACTTCACGTTTACTTTTCACTTTCATGCATTGGAGAAGGAAATGGCAACCCACTCCAGTGTTCTTGCCTGGAGAATCCCAGGGATGGGGGAGCCTGGTGGACTGCCGTCTATGGGGTTGCACAGAGTCGGACACGACTGAAGCGACGCGGCAACAGCAGCAGCAGGGGCTTGTTAAGGCAAAACCCTAGAAGGTAATGTGCTTGTCAGCCTGAGACAATGAGTTGAACTCCAGCCGTACTGTGGAGTGAGCTCTGGGAACATTTTAGAACATTATCTTTTGATTCAGGCTTAGTGTAATGTTTTCTGCCCTAAGTGGCCTTTAACTTTAGGCGGGTCTTTGGACCTCCCTCATCAGCAAAATGGGGGATCCCTACATACCAGGTTGTTTCAGTGATTAAATAAGGCTGAAACAGGGAAGAAGAAGGGGGAGTGGAGGAGAGTCCTTAACTTTTCCTCTAACCTACTTTGAGGCTTTTTGTCGTGGAGGTGAGGCCATGACAGTGGGTTTCCTTGGGCGAGAAGAGCCTCAACTACTTGGTGACATCCTACATGGTCTTAAAATGTTCTCTGCTGTGGCTTTAGTTTTCTCAATTGCAAATGAGGTGCACAACTTTGAGATGAGTGTGATGATAGTGTTGACTGCATAGTGTTGTTTTGAGGCTTCCAAATGTGAAGTCCTCAATGCATGGAAAGCAGGCTATCAACTTTGGAAAAGGGTGCTGAAGTAACAGTCCCCCCTGCTTTTTTGCAGAAGCTCCGTCCTGCGTGTCTCTGGGAAGCACCTCCCTGAGCAGTCCCTCCATCCACTGCCCGTCCGCGGCCGTCTGTATCGGCATCCTCCCAGGCCTGGGCGCCTACTCCGGGAGCAGCGACTCTGAGTCCAGCTCAGACAGCGAAGGCACCATCAACGCCACGGGCAAGATTGTCTCCTCCATCTTCCGAACCAACACCTTCCTCGAGGCCCCCTAGCTCCTCTGTTTTCACCGCAGGGTGCTCCTCCCCACGAGTAGACTGGACAGTTTATTCTGCCTACAGGCATTACTTCCCACAGAAAACTCCTTTGCCTGCTCCTTATGCGCACCGTGACATTTTTAACTGCATCTAAGAATGTGCCAGAATCCACTTGTGGCCAGACTTGTGTTTGGTTTCTCTTTCTACTCCGGTCCAGATGCCCAGGCCAGTCCTGCAACCTCTGTCCGCACTGATGCAGATTTCAGCCCAGCCAAAATTTCACCAAAAACACCCTGGGAAGATAGGTACCATGCAGCTTACAAAGAATTTGGATTCTGTTGCCTTCTTGTTTTTTCTTTTCTTTTTTTTTTTTTTCTTTTCCAACATCATTAAGAAGCAGGGACAGTTTATTGAATAGATATCATTTAAACATTCTAAGTGATTATATTGCATTGTGGAGTGTGTGGCAGGCGGGGGTGGGGAGAGGAGAGCCCTAGTAATGGAACAGCGTGCAAGGCCCTGGAAGTAGCTGATTCTTGATGTTGTGTGACTAAGTAAAGATTCTAAATTACGTCCACAGGGGGTGTCACTTAACACTTATTGTTCATTGATAAGTTTTTTCATACCTTTGGCTATTCCTTCTCCCTCCATCTAATCCCACTTAAGATTCTAAATCTTAGAGAAACAAACATAGGCCTTATTTTGTTGTAGCCAGAAATCAGAAGTACTGATAGTGTGTGGACAAGATGACTTATTTCTCGCAGCTCCTGATTTTAATATTGCCAGTCAGTGGGACACCACCCTGTCTGTTGGATACATTTATAGTTGTGTCTTCAACTGTGGAAGCTGTTTCTAACCTAAAGGTGCCGCCCTCGTCCTTTCCTCTGCTTTGGTCTGCTGCCCTTCCTGCTCTGCTCTTCCCATTCAGAGCAGCCGAGACCCGGAGGTGCTGTTCCACCCCTCTCCTAAAGGGGGGCAGCGGCTCTCCCTTTGGGAGGGAAGGAAGGACAGGAGGAGACAAGGTATGGAGGCATTGAGGACAGAGGTGACCATTAGCTTTTAACAGCAGCAGTCTGGAGGCTTCCCTGCTTCAGAGGAATGAACCCATGGAGTTCTTTCTTCCCTTGGGTTTGTACGTCAGTTGTTTCTACTTCCCTTGGGTGTGAGACAGAGACACACACACAGAATGTGTTGACACTGTGATGCTGGCAGGCAGAGAAGCTACTCTGTTTTATCGTGGGCAGAGAGGCCCTTGGATCTCTTCCAGCCCACCCCTTTTCCCTCCCAAAGCACTGACACACTGGTGCCCGCTGGCAGATGGCGACTTCCCTTCACCCATAACCGATGCCTTGTGAATTCTTTTTCCTTTTCAGAGCTACTCTGTGCTAATTGTTCCTGACTGTCAGTACAGGCGCATCAGCTCCATCCTAACAAACAAGACTGAGGTAAAACTGTAGGCACCTTCTGCCTGTGCTTCATTGTTCCTGCGATTGTGCTCCTGTTATTACAGCCTGTACCCAGGGCAAACTCGGATCATCTCAGGAGGCAGACAGAGAAGCCAAAGTCACGATCTTCATGTGGTTTGACTTTTCAGAGGCCATTACTATGCCTCATGGCCTCTGTTGATGTTGGGAGAAGCTGAAAAAGGTTTGCATGGATTAAAAGCCTCCATTACTTTGAAAGCTAATCCACCTGTCAGAGAACAAGATCTTGCTTTTCCTGTACTGGAGCTTGTGCATCCAACTCCCTCCCCATCCATTGTAACAGCTAGATTGTGTCGAGGAGGTTGAGACTCTTCAGACTGCGATTTCTGCTCTTTATGTCACAAGAGCAGTTGAAGATGACCGGTAATCATTTTTCCCCATACCTGTTAGTGGAGAGCCCTGGAGCTGAGACATGAGTTCTGTAGAAACTACCAGTAGCAAAGCAGGGTCTGGTTTGCCTAGTGGAGGAAGCTCCCCTGGAAAAACATCTAGTGTAGACTGTGTGTTTCAAACCCAAAGAACAGGAAAACCAAAGATAGAAGGAAACACTGCCTAAATCACAAAATGCAGCTCTCCTGCCTTGGTAGATAATTAGGATTTTATAACCAGATAATAAGGAATAAAAGTGGGGTTTGGGGTGGCTTCTTAAAACCTGTTGCATTGTCCTGAGTGGTAGTCTTCTTACAACTTTGAACCATGTGAGGGAGAAGGCTTGTCTATGAGGAATGCTGTTGCCAGCCCTGTGCCCAGGAGGAGAGAAGGCTGACTTCTCAAACCCAGAGTTGGGAGGGCATTCTAGACTTTTTCAGGAGCATTCTAGACTGAAAGTCAAACCCCTAATGAGGAGTGGCTTAGGCTAGTCCCTTGCATCCTCATTTCTTTCAGTCTTCACCTTGTGGGTTATTCCCTTCTGGCTACCTCCCAGGAATCCCAACCTGGTTTTGCCTTCTGTGGATATATCACAGTGGCTTTGTGCTTGGAGCCAGACATTTTTACTAGCTGAGTCACTTGGGCGAAGTCCTTAACCTCTCCGAGCCTCAGTTTCCTCCTTGGTAGATAGGAATAAGGATACTAGCTTCACAAGTGAGGGTGAAAGATGATTTGGATTAGATACTTGGTGTGGTACCTGGTGCTCAGTAAATGGTAGCCATCCTAATGGTAGTAGTTATCCTCGGCCTCCCCCATCTGGGTAGGGTGTCCAGAGTTTCTGTGAGTAGTGATTTATGGCAGGTTTGTCTGTCCTGCTGGCATTCCTCAGTTGTAGCTTGAACACTGACGTGATGATGGGTCATATCTGGCCATCAGAGCTCCAACCGCCTGCTTCTCCTGTGTGCTTTCCTCTCAGTTAAATGTTAATTGCTCAGGCACACCCAGTTCCTTGGCTTGGGTGTCCTAGCCGTGGGTATATGGCTCAGCTGTCGTCTTTAAGCCCCTCCAGGAAAACAAAAAGAAAAAGCCTGGTGGCAGCGTACAAAATCACTTGGATTTGGATGTTTCTTGATTTCTTGGCGTGCCCAGCCCACTTAGGCGTAACAGTATGGAATGCGAGTTCTACTCGGTGGGAGGCTAGATCTTGGCAATACTTCCATAGTGTTGAACCAAGAATTCAGTCTCGCATTCTTGCCTTAGTGATGCTGGCAGGGGCTGATATTTTGCTCCCTTACCTGCTGGAGCAAGGGTTTAGGGAGAGGCGTGTCACAGCACGAACAGGCAGAATGGGGCCCAGCATCAGAGCTCCGCGTAGCAATGGACAGCATGACCAAGAGACAACATCCACTCTGAGCTTCAGGTCATTGGCTAGGCGTCTCCTTCAGTTCTAGGCATGGTCATGCACATCCGTATCCCTTACGTTGATTTGTTCATTGGTCAGCATTTACTGAGGGCCCGCTGTGAACGGGCCAGGGGTGTTTGGGATGTTTGCAGATTATAGTGTCTTCCATCCTGAAAAAAAAGTCCCGTGAAGCAGCTCTTCTCTACATTTTATAGAGGAAGCTAAAGCTCACAGTGATTCAGTGACTCGCCCAAGGTCACACAGGCAGATGTCAGAACCAGAATCTTAACTTCAGCCTGTAAGTCTGGGTTTCTGTGGTTTCAGTGAAACTTTAAAACAAATGCTCGTGCCCAGGCCTCAGTGACTGAGGAGTGAAGGAGTCTTAGTCAGATTTCTGAGTTCACTTTTCATCCTGCTATCCACGTGCAAGAACCAAATAGCACCAAGATGTGGTTTGTTCTTAGTGAAATACAGTTGACATATAACATTAGTTTCAGGTGTACAACATAATTATTCAATATTGTGTATATTGTGAAGTGACCTATCACCACAGTTACCAAACCATCTTTTTCTTGTGATGACAGCATTTGAGGTCTGCTGCCTTAGCAAGTTTCAAATATACAAGCTGGTATTATTAACTATAGTCAACATGCTGTATATTACATCCCCAGGACTGACTTATCTTGGTTTGTTTTTTAAGTGGTGATTTACCTGGTCAGGAGTTTAGTACATTCCTTTCCCCAGTGAACTCAAACCAACTGGGAGTAGAGGGCTTGCTTGACTGATCCATCCAACATCGGGCAGAGAAGAGGGAAGAAAGACATGACTATAGATCTGCTCCCTTGTGCAGCTGTGAAGTGGGGGTTGCCGGCAACACACTGAGGTAGGTGGTCCACAGGAGTTGGAGCATTTATGATGGGCGTGATGCAAGGCAGGGACTCTGCCTTAACCCGTCCAGCAGATGTCAGTCTCCATAGCTTCACCAGTCTGGTAAATTATTCGCAAGGGGCAGTGTATGGGAGAGGTCTGCATCAGAAGGTGTCTCCCCAATATACGCATCCCCTGGGGGCTAAGGAGAGGATGTGGGGCTGGGAGGAGAAGGCTGGTCCACTAGAGACGCCTCTGGTCAATCTGAACTTGAAAGATTCTCCCAGGCTGAACTGGGTACAAACTTCCCTGGATGTGACATCCAGCTAGACTCACTTCAGCTACCAAACAGGAGGTTAAAGTCAGCAGTCGTGGGGTGTTATTTCAGCCACCATGCAGTCTTGCAGCTGGCCTGAGCAAGGGCTGGGTATGAACCAGAGGTGCCAGTCCTGGGATTCTTGGCTGGTGGGCTGTGACTTCCCAAAGGTCACTGAGGCTCCCTGCAGTCCTGCGGCCCTCTCAGGAGAGGTGAAGATGTCCCTCGAGAATGTTTCAACTGACTTGGTGGCCATGGAATCAGCAGAGGCATCAGAAGCCTAGGATATACATGTCCCTCGCTTACTTCCACCAGATGGACACTGGCTCCTGAACTTACTGGGAACCTGGAGGTAGCAACATGCCTGGTGCACCATCCCGGTCCACTGGTAAGAATCGCTGACCTGGGAGAGTAGGTTTAGATGACTGACTGCCCAGTTCATTGGAGAGGAAGGGCAAATTCAGCAGCAGCTTGAGCAGAAGACGGCCTCGTAGAGTCTCAGGAAGACAGTCAGTGCAGTTGAACAAGTGCAGGCTCTGGAGATGGCCAGACCTGGAGCTCCATTCTGGCTGTGCCTCTAATAGATTCGATTAGCCTCTGCTTGTTTCCTCATCTCTGAAATGGTCATAGGCAGGGGCTAGTGGAAGGGTTCATCAAGATTATGCCAGTAATATGCTTAGTGGGGAGCTGGAAGCCTAGTGCTTAATATGAATATCTGTTTGTTGTTGGTTGCACTCAGGCCTGTGGCGTAGGGGCTGACTGGACCTCCAAGGAGGAGGTGGACAGGAGAGAAAGATGTTTGTTATGTTGAGGAGGGAACTGGACTTCTGGGGTTTCAGAGATGTGTCACCTGGCTAGTTTCATGAGGTTGGGCCTGAGCCCCGGGTGGGGCATGCGAGAGAAACCAACGGCTGCTGTCGCTGGGACAAAAGCAACCCTGTTTAGTTAGCATGCTGAAGCCAGAGAGGCTTTCACGTGCTGTAAACCGCAGGGCATGCCCTAGTGCCTGGAGGACCTCCAGGAGAAGCAGATAGGTGGCAGCCACTGCAGTCTTGTGGAGGGGTGAGCAGGTTTGGGGAGACATAGGCCAGGGTGTGGACCAAGAGGGAGAAGAGCAGGGCACCATGTGTGTGGGCCGGGACAGCATGGGCTCTGCCGGGGCCCCGAAGGCCTGCGATCACTGGTGAGGGCTCATGCATTCCATCCTGCTGCAGATGTTTATTGAGCGCACACGGTGTGCCAGGCTGTATGCCAGTTTAACAGCTGTATTCTGTTTGTGTGGAATGCATGTCCCCAAGTAGAGGTGATGGTGCTGACTTCACAGGCTTGCTGGGGGAAAGGCGTTCTCATGTTTCCTTTCCCAGATCAGTGAGCCTGTCAGGTCCCACCTGAGGAAGGAGCTGACACAGGGACATCCAAAACTCCTTTATTACCCTGAGTATAACAAATAGAACATGGTCACAGTATAAAAAACAGCAGGAGTTAGGTGCAGGCTACCGCAGAGGCACCGGGGACACGTTCCTTTGAGTCTGCAGCTAGTTACTTGGAAAAAGCCAATTATGATTGTAAAAATTTTATTCTCTTTAATAATAATTCCACTAAAATTATACAAAGTACATTCAATACTTAAGAGTGGAGAGGGTGGGGAGAGGAGGAGAGGAAGCCAGTTTGGCCTGGAAGCATCATCAGTCAACTCCAACAAAGGAAGCCCAGCTGGGCTGGAGGAAGTTGGGGGTGGAAGGCCGGTTGTAAAAAGTAAAAATGTGGATCATTAAAAAAAAAAAGGGCCACCCACAAGGAAGCAGGGTGAGCGTGCATGTTCCTGGGGAGGGCAGGAGGCCCAGCCGGCATGCTGCTGCTGGGTGAGGGCTGGCACTCAGGCGGGCTCTGAGTTGGTGGGGCGCAGGTTTTTATGCTTGAAATACTGAACAACTTGTTGGGGCAGTTCTGCCAACACAGCTTTGGCCAAGGTCTCTTTTGCCGCCTGCAGGGTAGGGTGAAGAGTGAGGAGAGAGAAAGGATTACTGGGTGAAGTGGGGAGGTGCACCACACCCAGGCAGCTGGTAAAGAAGGTGTCCCTGGAGGAAAAGCTGGACCAGAAGACCAGAGCTGTCTAAAACTAGCATCCCTCAGCCCAGCCCAAGCCTGAAATCCCACCCTCAGCAGCGCTTTCCTTTGCCTTGACACTAAGTGTGACTCTTAACCTGAGCACTCGACGTGCCCGGGAGTAACATTTCAGGATGAATTTGTCTGTTGGAAGCTTTTGGGGGAAAGAGATGGTGGAAGCAGGCTGCACAGCCTACTCATCTTGCAAACATTTCCTGATCTCCTCCTTGGCTGGGATCAAGGGGCTGTGACTGTCTGATTCGCTGCTCATCACCCAGGCACAGGCCGGGCACACCAGGAGCTTGGTCAGTATCCATGCGGTGCCTGGGTGGGCAGTGCTCAGCACTTGTCCTCAGGAAGCTCACACTCCAGAGGAAAGAACTGAACCAGCTCAGGCAAACCCACAGGGTACTGGGCAGAGAGGTGAGTACCAGTGCTTCCAGACTGGAGTGCCCAATTCTTCCTGGGACTAGTTCCCAGGACCTGAGCCACAGCACCCCAAAGTCCTTTTGGTTGAGGCCAGGAGGAGAGGAACACAGTCTGCCTCTCATCAAATGAGAGGTAGGCTCCAGGCTGGCAGTACAGGGTGGTATCTGAGAGCTCCCTCTGGGGCTGCTTGTGGGCCCTGCTGCAAGGGCAGTGCCCAAGAAGTTAATGCCAGCCTCCTTGTAAGCAGACCTGGGTCCCCTGCAGAAGGACTGGAGTCAACTCTAGAAGCGTAGGAGGCCTCCAGTTCTCCCTTAGAGAAGCCCTCAGGGAGAGGAGGCCATTGTAAGGTGGGCCTTGTTTTCCACATGAAGTGAGGAGGTTGGTGAGCTATGAATCCCAGGAAAGCCCCTCGCACCTCAGGGCCTCTGCTCTCATCTCTTTCTCCTGGGATGCTTTGCCCCACGTGGATAATTCTGACTTGGTTCAGGGTTAGAAGGCAGGTCCTCCTGGAACCCCTATCCTGAAGCCCCAGTCTGGACTGGGCACAGCTCCCCTGAGTTGCTGAAGCAAGTGCTCAGCGACTGTCATGTAGCCTCATCTGGGCATGTAGTAAGCCCTCAGGAAGTATGTAGTCAACAGAACTGAGGGTAGAGGAGCCTAGGACTGGGCAGGCAATCCCAACGCCTTCAGCCTGATTATTAACTATGCTGGTTGGCGTCCTGTAACTGCCCCCTCCCCAGTCCGCGCCCACACTCACGTTGCGGAATTCTCGAAAGGGCACAAACTGCACAATATCGCGGGCTGCCTCCTCTCCCGTGTGGGATCGCAGCATGCGGCTGTCCCCGTCCAGGAACTCCATGGCTGCGAAGTCGGCGTTGCCAACGCCCACGATGATGATGGACATGGGCAGCTTGGAAGCCTGCACCACGGCGTGCCGCGTCTCCTCCATGTCACTGATGACACCGTCCGTGATGATGAGGAGGATGAAGTATTGCTGTGGGAGGGGGTCAGCAGGCACTCAGCACAGCCCATGGCCCCTGGCTGCCCTTCCCCTCCCTCCTTTCCCACCTTCCCCAACCCCCTCTGACCCCCGGAAGGAAGGCCGCGCTTCTCCCAGAGCTGCTGCCAGATCGCAGGTGCCTCCCTCCACGCTGGGGCCCTTCAGGCCTCTATCACAGCCGGAAGCACAGACTGCTTGCTCTCTTCCTCTGCCTTTCCCAGCTCAGGAGAATCTGAGAGCTCCAGACTCCAGGCCTGCCTCTGACAGTGGCTACACCGTGGGACTTGGGCCACTGTCTCAACTGGCTGTGCCTCAGTTTCTTCATCTGCAGAATGGGAGTTCCCACACCTCTCCGAGACCATGCCAGCCATGTGGTAGCAGCTCAGTAATTGACAGCTGTGCCCCTGGCAGAGTGAGGTCCGCAGCTGCTGCGGAAGATGCCTTCTGGCTTTGAGACAAGCCTGCCCTTCTCTGTTCTACCTGCATGTGAACTCCTGTGACCCTGCTCATCCCCCATCAGCACAGCCGACCCTGTAGGAGCTAAGCAGGTCATCTAGGTCAGTGCTTCTGGGAGTGTGGGGTCTGCTGGCAACAAGCAGACTCTGGGCACACCCCAGACACAGCATCAGTCACAGTGGGGAGGGTACTGGTCTTGCAGTGCTCTTTGAATTCTACAAACTGTACCCAGGAGAAAGTCTGTCTGGTGCCAGTGTGTCACACTTGCTAACGCTCCCTATTAACAAAGAGAAGGCAGGAACCTAAGAGCTCCAGAGACAGCAGTCTCCAGGTATACCTTACTACCACTGTGCTGCCTGATGTATTTATTTTTATTGTTACTCTCTATCCTAACTCTATAACTTTTCCTGTACAGTGGGTTATAGTTTCTTTATAAAATTAAGTGAAAAAAATACTGAATAATAATTAGTGTAGGTGACAGGTGGCCATAGCACAGACTGTGGAGATGGGGGGTGAGTAAATGAAGTTCCGGAAAGCTCACTGGATGATCTCTGGGCAGAAGCCCCAGGACTCACAGCTGCCTGAGATCTCATCTTCAACTTGGGCTCTGTGCCTAGCAAACCCTGGCCCCAGTCTTCCCCATCCATAAAATGAACAGAAAAGCCCCTGTGGTCTTAATAGTCTCTGTTTAGGGCTTTTGCCTTTTTGTCTGACCCTTCTGATTCTTAGGAGAGGCAATGTGGACCCAGAATAGTCAAGGTCATAGAGGTAAAAAGGACAGAACCAAGCCAGCTCCCAAGTCAGCATTTGGTGACCTTCTCACTCAGCAAAGCCGTTCACTGCCTGGGAAACAAATGGAGACCACAGGTTCAGCCATAGAAGATTCCTTACTCTCCTGCCTGTCCCAGGCACAGCTGTGGAAGGCAGGAATGAACCACACGGAGGTATGGACCCCACCATCCTAAGCCCCAACCCCCAACAGTAATCCAACTTCTGCACTGTGCCTTTAAGAGACTGATCACTTGGCTAAGGATGGATACCTGTTGCTATGGAGATGGCAGCCTGAATCCTTGTAGTGGAGGCTGCTGCTGCCAGTCCCCATTCCTCTGGTTGGGGGTCACCTCATAAGCCCTTCCAGACTCGTCCCCTCACAGCTCACTGTCATCCCAGCCAGCCACTTTGTGGCCCTCTAACCCCACTGCTATCCTACCACAAATGGTCCAGGACAGTATTTCTGGGGTACCTAAGTTGGCAGGAGAAGGCTGACAATGAGGACAGAAAAGAACACTTGGCCTTGGGTGACAGGCTTCTCCTCTCAGCGGGTGGGGCTGGTTTCCAAGCCCCATCCAGCTCAGACCACAGTCTCCCACCCTGCTCCTGACACGGCCCTCTTGACTCTTCCCTTTCAGCCAGCCGTGTGTCTGCACTTGGAGACTTGGAGCACGCAGGCCAGGATTTCTGCAGAACTGTAGGCACCAACTAAAAGGGTGAGTCAGGGTGGCAGTGACCACACCCTCCCTGTCACCCTCACGCTGGGATTCTCCTTTTGGAGATGGGGAGACAGGCTGAGGGGGTCACTGATTTGCTCAAGGACTCAGCCAGAAAGGGCATAGTCGAGGTTCAAGCCCAAGCCTGGGGCTCTTGCCACAGTGCTATCGGTGGCCAGTAGCTGTCTCTCCAATAGTGGGGACTGGCAGGGCAAAGGTTTCTGCACCCTCTCCCCTAGCACCCCAGTGTCAGGAGGCCTGAATATCCAGAAGAGCCGCCTAGGGCAGGGCCCAGAGGCATGGCACGGGACTTCCAACCCTCAGTCCTGTGTACCAGCCAGACACCCACAGTGCCCACACCTATGTGCCCAGCCTCAGCATCTGTGCAGCTGGGCCTGCCGGGGAACAGCCTGGGCCAGCCTTGGCACTGGAAATGCCGCTGACAAGTCCTGGGCTTCATGCCCATCCCAAGCAAAAATGAGGTTGTCCAGGAGCCTGAAAGTCTACTGAAACCCCAGGGGTCCACGATCCCATCCCTAAGACATCAAAGGAGAGATGGGAAGGATGCTGTGGAAGAGGAGAAAGAAGGGAGGAATCAGGCAGGAGGAGGTGGGCGGGGCCTCTGCTGTCCCCACAGACAGTCCTGGTCTCCCCTACCCTAAGCTTTTCCACCTCCGTGCCTTTCCTGGTTTACCTCCTGCCTGGGAACTCTCCCCAGCCACAGTGCCAATACTCCCTGGAGGCCTGAGCTCTGCTTCCACTGCCAGTGACTACCCCCTGGGGAGGGCTCCTCTGGACACACCTCCCCGCCCCGCCTCGCACCCTAAGAGCTCCTCAGGGCAGCCCCTCCCCCCAGGCCTTCGGTATCTCATGGGCCTGGCACCCTGTGCGTGCTCCATAAACAGGACCAGCTGCCACCAGGTCAAACCCAGATCCCAGATCCCCAACACATGACAAAGATAGAGTGTATCTTGCCCTTACCCAAGAGGCTTTCAGGTTTCTCAGGCTGTGAGTAGCCACTTCCCCCAGCACATTTAACGTGTGACTTGATTTATATGAAACTGACTTGACCACAGAATTCCAGGCAGAGTCCGGGAAAGTTGCACTCATTCCTCCCTAGCTTACTTCTGAGAAGTTGGCAGCTGAGGGCCCTGGGGAGTGGAGGGAGAGTCCCAGGGTGCTGACTGCTTCCAGATTGCAACCCCCCTGCCCCTCACCATTAGGATACTGGTTGCCTAGGCAGCCAACCAACAATGGACCATGGATGGGAAGGCCCAGGGCAGAGGGGAGGATGAGGAGCGCTCCACAGTAAGAGCCCTGTGGTCCCACCCAAATTTAGTATCTTTCAGTGACTGTCAGTGCCCTCAAGAGAAAGTCCAGGTTTCTCACTAGCTTAGAAGGCATCTCTGGGACCTGGCCTACCTTTCAACCGTACCCCCACCCACCCCTCTTACATCACACCCCTTCCTTCAGTTACGCCACACATCACACCTCCAAGCCTTTGCCCTATTCTGTTCCCTCTGCCTGGGACACTCCACATACACACACACACACACACACACACACCCTTTGTGAGGCCAACCCTTAAGCAGCCTCCAAGTCTCAGTTTGGACATCACTCCTCAAGGAAGCCAGCTCTGAGCCCTCTGTCTGGGGTAGGTGCCACCTTTATAATCCTGTGCTTCTGCCATCACAGGTTTAATCGGTTGGCATTACAGCTGCTGTCTCCTGGCCCAGCTCCCCACTAGACCACCGGCCCTGGAAGGGCAGAGGCCATGGCCTGGGAGCATGGTCTCCCCAGTGCTGGACAGAAACACACACTGTAGAACTGAGCTGTGTGAATGAATGGGAGAGCGTGGAGAGATGCTTCCGCCACCTGCTCTTGATTTCCTGTGCGTGGGTGTGCGTGCATGTTCGTGTGCCGGGGACAGGGAGGATGAAGCCACACCAAGTGTTTCCCAAACAGCGGCTGTTCAAAAGCATCAGGTAATGCACAGATCACTTCCTTTCGCTTTAGGCCTAAATGAGCTCAGCATCACCAACTGCTGGCCCAAGAGGTGTCCTCAGAAGATTCACCAACCCACGTTGATTAGGGGCTGTCAAGCGCCAGGCTCTGCTGAGCAGTTTGGATGCCGATCTGCTTGAATCCTTGCAGTGCTTCCCTTAGGCAGGCAGCGTTCCATCATCCCCGTTGTACAGGTGAGAAAACCGAAGTTTGGAGAGCTTAAGCAACCTGCTCTGGGTCCCACTATGAGGAAGTAGGGGAGCTGGGATGTAACCCAGGTCAGTGGGCCCCCAGAGCTTGAGGCTGAACCATCAGGCAGCCCCACCTTCGGTGCAGTGATATAGACAGAGTGAAGGCAGGAGGTCTTCTTGGACAGCAGAGTGGGAGGGGCCTCTTGCAGCCCAGAGATGCTGGCCCGAGGTCACACCTAGGGTGGGTGACATGCTTCCCCAGGGTGAGGGAGCCAGGGTTGGAAGGACTTGGCATGACAAAAGGGGCTGGGGTATTGTGAGGATTAGGACTGGTCAGGATTAAGACTGGCTCAGAGCAAGGGCCAAGCTCTTCCCTGTGAGGGCCCTCAGCAGTTGTTCCCTAGAACACAAAGACGCCTTCCTGGCAATCCCCAGGGCCCAAGCCTCTCCAGACTGAGGCTCTAGCGGGTACTGGCCCCCTTCTCCTCAGGACCTCCGCTCCTGCTTGGCAGCTGAAAGAGCCCAAGAAGAACCCTGGGCTCCATTCCTGCTCCACCCCATTTTTTACGCTTAAACAAGAATGCAGGCCATTCTTCCATCCCTCTGAAAGCGAGTCCAGGCAGATAAAAGACTAGGCGGGACAGCAGCCTCGGCAGCAGCAGGCATCCAAACGGTGTGTGAGGTGAGGGGCTGCCCTCCCTCTGCCCTCTCCAATTCTAACCCAGGAACATAAAAAAAGCAACTCGCAGGTCCTCCCCAGTTACCTCCCATTCAAGTGGGCTTACTTGTCCCGTTTCATAAAGGAAACAGGCTCAGAGCCATCAGCTGCTGCCACCAAGACCAGGACTAGAGCAGGTCATGCTCCCTGGAGCAGAAACGACCGGGACCACCTTCCTTCGAACCGACCTCGTGCAGTGACCTCCCTCCTGTCCCCTCTGCCTGGGGGCTCTTCCCAGAACCCTCTGCCGCCTTTCCTCGTTCTCAAGTCTCACTGGTTGTCAGCTGGTGTGTTATCACATTTTAATCCTAATACCACCACCTCAAGGTAGGTCCTATTACTATGC
This sequence comes from Budorcas taxicolor, assembly GCF_023091745.1. Taxonomy (NCBI): domain Eukaryota; kingdom Metazoa; phylum Chordata; class Mammalia; order Artiodactyla; family Bovidae; genus Budorcas; species Budorcas taxicolor. The sequence goes on along the minus strand of NC_068927.1, from coordinate 26,794,801 downwards.
CCATGGTACACACGAGGCTCAGAGAGGGTAAGTGATTTACCCAGGTCACACAGTGATGAACAGGCAGGGGCAGGATTCACACCCTGGCAGGCTGACCCCAGGACCCCCTTTCCCACAGACCCTCTGCTGCCTCCCAGTCAGTCAGACCATGTGCTGCTGTCCTGCCCTCCCCAGGCTGACCGGTGTCGTCTTCTCGCATAACCTCCCCTCCGTCTTCGGGAAATCAACCTCTACCTCTTGGGCAGGTGCCTCCCTCCTCCAGGCAGTCCGAATGGGACCTGGTCCCTTTCCCTTTGAGAGAGGCCCTGGCTGAGTCACCTCCTCCCAGCTCCTCGTGCAGTGCACAGCACATGACTGGGGCCAACTTAAATCCGTCCATTCCCTGAACACGAGCGTCTGCCGCAGCACAGGCCCCGGAGTAGATGAGAGACGACACACACACGCTGAGCGGCCCCACAGGGCTGAGGGTCCAATGCGGGAGACACACCATAGACAGAAACGCAGAGTGTGTGAAGGAGATGTTGCCGCCACCATCAGAGTCAAGACAGGAATAAACAGAAGGCGGGAGAGAGGCTCGAGTGAGTGTTCAGGGAAGCAGCAGTGGAGGGGACGCTGAGGGATGGGACAGAGCCAGCGTCAGGAAGAACCTCCAGGCGGAGGAGACAGCAGAACAAAGGATCTGCTGGCAGACAAGCTGCTGTCTCTGAGGGGCAGGAACAAGGTGGAGGTGGGATGGTCACCGCAAGTGAAGAAAGGGGCATGGGCCCGCGGGGACCAGGGAGAGGTGGCAGTGGCCACGGCCGTGGGGCAGCTGGCGAGTGGAGGCAGAGTGGAAAGGGCAGTCAGCAGAGACTGCAGCACCTGTGCAGCAAACCCTTTCCTTCCAGAGGAGAAGGAACCCTCCTTCTGCCAAGGGCTGGGACTGTGGCAGGGGCCCAGGGACCTGGTCAGGTGGGAATTGGACCCATGCCTCAATCACAGTTCAGGTTCCACCACCCCAAAGTGGGTGCCGGTTCCCAGTCTTGGCTCACCCTACTTGTGGCAGAAGACCCCGCAACTCATGTCACAAGCCCTGGTGGACGGCAGGGGAGGGAGACTTGGTGACCCCAACACTGGCACTGGGAAGGAGAGCGGCTGGGATGCACAATGCCCAGGACAGCTATTTGCCATATATTCCAGATGCCACACGGCAGCCCTGTCACTGACCGCCAGACCTGGGCCAGACAGTGCCAAAGCCCTCAGTGTGAGATGGGAGCTGCAGGGACCCCAGGCCCAGGTTTCCCTCTGCCCATGAAGGCACTTCCCAATAATCGCAACCCTATTTTCTGCTAAGCACAAACAACGGAATGGCTCTCTGTCCTGCAGTCTGTGCTCGAGGAAGCCAGAACCAAGGCAAGCTTGCCCCAAACCCCTTCCATCCCTGCAGGTAAACTAAAAGTGGAGAGACACCGGGCTCACCTAGGATCTTAGGACACGGAGAGGCAGAACACCCAGCTGGTGCCTGCCCCACCCTGCCCGTCCACACCATTGGTCACCTACTCACCGTGGCTGTCTGCTGCTGCGTGGCTTGGGCTGCAAACCGGGCCACATGGTTGACAATGGGAGAGAAATTGGTGGGGCCATAGAAGCGGATGTGGGGCAGGCAAGCCGAATATGCCTGGGCGATGCCGTCCACACCTGCCTCAGGGAGAAGAGGAGGCTCTGCATCAGCCTGGTCCTCCCTGACCCTGCACCCACTCTCTGCTGCCCCCACCCGCCGGGCCCTGGGGTACTGGAAGCTCCCAGAGAGCAGTTCCAGGGTGGATAAAGAGCCCTGAACATGGAGTCTGACCTGAGTTCCAATCCTGCCTTTACCACTTCTTAGTCATGGGGCCTGGAGGAAGGTACTTAAATCTTTCTGATCCCGTCAAAGGGGCTGGTAATCTCCACTCTTGGGAAGCTGGCAGGAGGGGGTCTAGCAGGCTCCTGTAGTGACACTCTGGGGTCCCAGGGAGCCATCTGGGGGTCCATTTTGCATATGCCATGGCTTCTCAGCATTGGTGAGGGGACTAAGGTTTGCACAGCCCTGCAGACAGAAGGTGCTCTGTAAATAGCTGCCATTACAAGCCTAAGAATACCGCCTGCCCTGCCATCCTGTCCAGAAGGCCTCTGGCCAGAGATGAGGTAAATGGACAGAATGTCTCTGCTCTAAACCAGACAGACCCCAGCTGGAGGACAGGACCACACTTCCAGTCAACAGAGGCCCATGGCTTCTGAGTCACAGCATCATCCCTAAGGTGGTGACCTGATGCAGTCCCCTCCCAATTACAAACCTGACCTAGCTTCAGGGATCCCCAGGGAAGGCAGATGCTATATCTGAAGCCAGCTGAGGCTAGAAGCTCTCATGGGGTCAGGGACCACCTTCTTCCAAACCCCTTCTCTTTCACTTTTTTTTTTTTTAACATCAAACATATTTATTTAATGCCTACAATAGGCAAGGTCTTGTGGGTGCTATGGTTTAGTTGCTAAGTCATGTCCAACTCTTGCGACCCCATGAACTGTAACCTGCCAGGCCCTTCTGCCCATGGGATTCTCCAGGCAAGAATACTGGAGTGGGTTGCCATCTCCTCCTTTCACTGACTCTGGGAGGCTCAGAAATCCTCTGAGGCCTGGGGTGGGGAGAGCACAGATACCATGCTCGCTGCCTGCCGCTCCCTCTTGCCCAGCACCCCTGCCCAGGTGGGGCAGGACAAGGCTGGGCTCTCCCCGTGAGGGCAGGAGGAAGGGGAGAGGCAGGTGTGTAATTTGCTGCCCTCACTTCCTCCTGATCTACACAGGGCTTCCTGTCAACACTTCCCTTTATTCTCACCCGACTCCTCAGTGAGGTGAGCTCCCTCCCCTGGGGCAGGTGAAGGCCCAGTGGGGTGCAGTGACCTCTCCAACTCACAGCCAGGAAAGGGCACAGCTGGCCCTGAATGCCAGGCCACCTGTCTCCAAATTCCAGCTTCTCCCCATCTGCCATCCTGAGCAAGTGTGATGGGGAGAGGAGCAAAAAACAGAAAGCTGTACTCCGCCCCTCTCTCCACCCAGGGAGACCAGGGCTGATGCAGGGGGCTTGACACTCACCCGAGCAGAAGGGGTTGGTGGGGTTGAAGTTGATCGCAAACTCATGGGAGACCTGAAATGCAGAGAAAATAGTGAGTCAGAGCCTCCTGGCCTATACTTGGACCCAGGCAGGCTTACCCGCTGCCAAGCAAGACTCCCTCTGAGGGAGACTGGCTCTTTGCTGCCTGACCCCAGGTCAAGGCTGTGATACCCCACTGCATCTGCTTTCACCCCTACTGCTGGCTGAGTGACCACGAGGCCCAACCACCTCCACTTCATAAACAGAAGAAACTGACACCCTTCTCTCAGTCGTGTCCGACTGTTTGCAACCCTGTGGACTACATCCTGCCAGGCTCCTTTGTCCATGGGATTTTCCAGGCAAGAATACTAGAGCAGGTTGCCATTTCCTACTCCAGGGGATATTCCTGACCCAGGGATTGAACCCGTGTCTCTTGCATCTCCTGCACTGGCAAGCAGATTCTTTACCACTGCGCCACCTGGGAAACCCCCAGATCCTTCTACACCATCGCGATCTCTTCTGGGGGGCCAGGGCTGTCTCTGCCTCCTCGCCCAACTCAAGAAGCCCTGAATAGGCAGAGATGTGTCTGAGGGTGACGGGTTCACTGGAGCACTCCTTTGCCACCTGCTTTCACGGTAGACTTTCACATAACTAGAATTCCCCTTCTTCAGGCCTTGAAGGCCTTCCCCCATCTCACTAATAAGCACGAGTGCTTGGAAGAAAGCCCACCTTATGCCAGCGACCCAAGCTGGGGCTTAGCTGAAAACCCACACAGAGCAGGACTGGGGGATCGGGAAATGTAATGGGGCCAGAAGGGCAGGGAGTAGAGAGCTCTGTCCCGGTTCCTGCAGACCCAGCTGCGAGCCTGGGAGGGTCACCAAAGTGACCCTGCACACTCCCAGAAGCCGTGGGCCCGCACAGGGACCCATAACCAGACCCCATTCAGGGCTGTGGGTAAGACTGCGGTGGATGCAGAACCCAGGAGCCCAGGAGGTCCAGAGCTCAGGTGGAGGTTAGGGTCTGCCTTCTCTCCCTTCCACTGTCTCCCAGCCAGAGACCCCACACAGCCCTTTCCCTGAGAACTGGGTGCTTTAGCCCATGTCCAGCCCCTTGCCAGCAGTCCCCTCACTGGTTCTTCACAACAATCCAGAGAAAGGTCTGGTGTCACCCCCTGTCACAGATGTAAAACTGAGACAAAATGGACCAGATGACCCCATGGTCTCACATCTACCGAAGAGGAGTGCTGGGACCAGAACTGAAATCGGGCTGTCGCCTGCGCTCGTATAAACTCACTAACCTGAGAAGGTGCTCCTCTCCTGAGTATAAATAGGAGGGTGAAGAAATGCCTGGGGGAAGGGACCACCGCCTTCAGCTGCTGGAGGAATGTTCCAGTCCAGACACAAAGAACTCCAAATACTGTAGCTCCGAGACACTACAGTGAGGGTGTTGGAAGCCCCTGCCAAGTCCAACATTCCCACTTCACAAGTAAACTAACTGAGGCCCAGAGGTACCAAGACCACAGAGCAGAAGAGACCTGAAGCCTAGGATCCTCAAGCCGGGTAAAAGGGTTGGTTGGATCTCTGACCTTGCAGAGCCCTCCTGGACCAAGATGGGAGGGGAATTCAACCCAGCACTGCCGTATGTCTGCTAGCCTGAGCAGCAGACCCCGGCCCGTTCAGGGGAATGGGCTTTTCTGTTCTTTGCCCCCTCAGCCCTAAGTGCCTGGCATGGAGCCATTCCCCTGATGTCCCTCCTGGGCTCTTCCCCTGCCCAGGGGCCCTCTTCACCCTGTCCCCAGCCTGGGCTCCAGGTGTGGGGGTTGGAGGTCCTTGTTGCCATGGAAACTTCATGAGCCTATACAGAGATTAAGAGGGGGGCTTGTACAGAAGGGGGCTGAGAGAGGAAAATGGTTGCCAGGGAAACAAGTCTCCCTTGGGCTGGCTTCCTGCAAAATCAGATTTTAGGAGATTTTAGAGACCAAGGGGGAAAACCCCCCTCCTGACAGGAATGGATTAATATTCCATTTTCTCAGCCACCCACATTCTTCATTCCCTATTTTCCTCTATTTAGGGGAGAGTAGGGCCTTTGGTCAAATGGGTGGGGCTGTGGGAGATCACCCATCTACTCTGGATGCCTCTCAGGTCACCTGTTCCACCCAGCAGCTCTATTTCACAGGTGGAACAACTGAGGTTCAGAGAAGCCCAAGGAATGCCCAGGTCACATGACTGAGCCAGAGCTAGAGCAGAGCCAGGACCGGATCCAGGGGATAAGAGTTCATGCTACCTGTGGCAGCCCAGCCCCCTCCCACACTTGCTGCCCTGGTTTGCCTGAGAAATGCCAACAAACATGACAAGCTTCTTGGAGGCTACCTCAAGCTGATTAGGAGCCCCTGGGGACTGGCCAGCCATAGAGCTTTGTTCCGGGACTCTACTGCCTTCTGATGGTCAATGGTTCCATTGTCCCCACCTGGCTGGGCACAGCCCATGGTCCTGAGTTACTTCAGAGGCCATTCCCTCTGGTCCTGGCAGGGCAGTGGGTTGGGCCACATAGGGGGTTGAAAGGACCTCAGTGATCATCCACCCTGAGCCTCAGTTCTCCCCATCTGTAAAGTAGGAAGAGTCCTAAACTGTGCTCTTTCCCACTCCGGGCCTTTTTGCACAGGCCAATCCTTTGGCCCAATCCCTTTCTTCACCTAACTCTGGCTCGTCCTGAAAGGTCAGTCCCTCCACCACTACCCAGGACAGGGGTCTTCTCTGTGCTCACCTGGACCAGACCCAGGCAGGGACTGAGGTCCTGAGGGCAGACCACTCACTGAGTCACATGCTTCTTCTAGCTCCTTCCAACCTCCCACTCGGAGAACCAACACCTCTGTCTGCTCAGGCCAGCAGGCCCCAAATTTACGGTCCACAGTCACATACTGCACACCGTGTGTGTGCCTGGAGCCCGACATAGCAAGAAGGAAACCAAGAGCCTTCCCTGAGCATTGAGCCTCCCTGAGACAATGAGAAAACCAGCACAGAGTGCCCACAAAGTGCTGGAGGACAACGCCAGGGCAGGCAGGCGAGGCCTGAGGAAGTCTTCCTAGAGGAAATGACCTCTAGGCTATGAAGCAGCATGGGAAGTCAGTGAAAGGGGGCCAAAGGCCAGGGGAAGACCACATGCAAAGGCCCTGAGGTGGGAACGAACAAAGGAAGGTTCACGTGGCAGGGCACAGCAAGTTAGCTGAGAGGGAAGGTAAGGGACTGGGAGGCAGGCCTGGCCAGCTCCAGCAGCAAGGGGAGGAGGGGAGAGCATTGCCCTTTCCACGCCTCGCCCCAGCAGCCCTCCTGGCACTGCTGGGCACTCCGGCCTGGCCACGCCCACTCTCCCCAGAGTTGCCCTGTGACATTTCCAAGGAGGCTTTTGCGCAAGAAAACATCTCATTCAGCCAGAGTTCTTTGAAAGCTGGCTGGTGTCCTAGCAACGAGCTCATGCCAGGCCTGGCCGCGCCGGCCTGCCCTCCCCCCAGCGGCATCACTGTGTCTGCTCAGAGGCCCAGCTTTGGCCCCACAGTATCCTGTCCCCTGCCACATGATGGCCAGCATGCCACAGAGCCACTCCCTGAAGTCCTAGCTGAAAACTGCCCTCCCAGGAGAGGACGAGAGGGGAATACTCAGCGGAAACAGCACATGGTACAGGATGACAGGCAAGAGAGGGCACTGGCTGAGACATAATGTAGATTTAGGAGTCCTCTGTGCTCACACCCCCAGGCTTCTCATCAGAAAGGTAGCACTTTCTGAGAACAGATTTGAGAGTCCACCTGCCCAGCTGGAATTCAGGCTTCCTGTTATGAAGACGTCCTTGGACAAGTCACTGAGCCTCTGTTGTTTTTTACCAGTGATGGATAATGCCCCTCTCTCCATCCCTCCATTCTGCCCAGCATCACCCAGACAGCTCCCACTCAGCAGCCAGAGTGGGCCTTCAGAGTGCCAGCAGCATGTAGACCCACTCATAGCGTGCTGCATGCCTGGCTCCCCACCTCTTCAGCCGCATCTCTATCCTGCCCATCTTTAATGGAGAGTTTACCACGCCCACCTTCTTTCAGTTTCTCCAACTCACCCTGCTCCCTCTATCTCCCAGACTTTGCACAGGCTCTTCTCTCTGCCCTGAACACTCTACCTGCCACACCACCACCTCAAGTCACTCTGCAAATTCCTACTCTCCCTTCCCTTCTTGGTTTAGACCATGCCTCCTCCAGGAAGCCTTCCCTGATACCCCCAGGCCAGGTTGGGGCCCTCCTCTAGGGACTGCTGCCCCATCTCGGCACTGATGACACTGCCTGTCTTTAGGGCTGCCAGACAGAGTATACAATGCCCAGTTCAATTTGAATTTCAGGTATATAATGGATAATTTTTTATTATAAGTATGTCCTAGGCAATATTTGTTGTTGTTTTACTCTGCAAACCCATGGACTGTAACCCGCCAGGCTCCTCTGTCCAGGGGGTTTCCTAGGCAAGAATACTGGAGTGGGTAGCCAATCTCTACTCCAAGGGATCTTCCTGACCCAGGGATTGAACCTGTGTCTCCTGCCTTAACAGGTGGGTTCTTTACTGCTGAGCCACCAGGGAAGCCCTAGGTGGTATAAAGGACATACTTAACCTATTTATCTGATAGTATCTTCCCCCACATGACTGGATGCCAGGGAGTAGATAGGATAACTTATTCCCTGCTCTAGCTCTACTACCTGTGTGAGGTTCAGGATGAAAAATGAGTGTGGGTTTGGGATAAACATGAGAAGGCAGGGAAGCTAGGCCCCAGCCCAGCCTTTCTAAGGCAGATTCCAGAGAGGCCATACACAAAAACCTCATCTCAGCCAAAAGGAAACAATCTGGCTCCACTTACCTTCCAGTCTGGGGGTAACTGTGCCCCAAAGCCCAGAGCTGGAAACATCTTATCACTAATCAGAGAAAGGAGAAAAAAAAAATTACTGTGAGACAACCAGACAGGGGCCTCCTCTGCCCATGCTCACCCTCCCCACCCCCTCCCCAGGGCTGGGCCCACACTGCTGTGCACACTTCCACAGGCCAAAAAAAAAAAAAAAGCTCACCGCCTCTAGAAAAAGCTCTGTTTGAATGATCTCCAAACCCACTTCTGCGTATCTGGTGAATTAGAGTCTTCACCCCCATCTACATCTACGGCAGACATTGCTAATCAATCACAGCACTTCTAACCAATGGGCCTGAGTACCTTGAGATCCTTCTCAAACTGGGACCTTGGAGACCACTAAACCACAGTCACGAAGCAATTGAAATGTACTGGCTGTCTCTTTGCCTCCCTTTTATGACTGAGAAAAATTCTAAAGTGAAAACACTGGCTGACATTCAAGACCTTTCCTCACCTCTTCCAAGAGTCTAGTCTCTTCTACCGGCCCTCCCTCATTCCCCACTCCCGGTCACTGGCTACTCGCTCTTCCCCAAACACATAGGGGAACTATGTTTAGGTTTCAACTTCAGGCCTGTTGCACCCCTTCTTGAAATACCTCTCCCCAATCTCTTCCCTGTGGCAAACTCCTACTCATTCTCTAAGGCCCAATTCAAATGGCCCCGTCTCTCTGTGGGTTTTCCTGAGACCCCAGGCTGCCTCCCTCTTTGGTGCGCCCATAGCTCCTGCCTCACACATAAACTGGTCTCTGGGAACTGCAGTGATTTCCTGTCTTCTTCCTCGAGTGGGAACTCCCTGAGCACAGGGACCATGTCTCATTTGTTCATTCAGCATGCATTTACTGAGGAAATCTGTGGCTGCTGTGTGGAGAACAAACTGTCAGGGGCTAGGGCAGAAGCAGGGAGACCAGTGAGGGGCTGCTGACTCAGTCACTCTGGGCAGGAGGTGATGGTGGCTCAAACAGGCTGGTGGCCACGGAGCGGGGAGAAGAGGTTGGATTCAAGTACGTTACGAAAGGATTTCCTGAAGGAATGATGGGAGAGGTGAGGGAAATAAAGGAAGCAAAGGGTTTTCAGTGAGTGGCACAGGTGTCCAGTTGCATCTGAATGCCCATGAGACAGCCCAGCGAATACAAGGGTCTGGGCAGATGGATACAAGGGCCTCTGGAGCGGCAATGGTAGGCTTCCCCACCCAAAGATACAGGTGGGGACTTCCACCTCCCTTGCGCTGCTTGCTGTACCTCTCTCAATGTGGCCTGGGGTCACAGCCACCGCCTAGACCCTGAGCTCCTGGGAGTCAGAAGCTGGTCCTCAGGGTGCCTCTCTCAAGAAGGCCAAGTGCAGACAGACTTCCCAAGCCTGCTCTTGTGCCTGCCAAATCTCAAGGACCCACTTCCCACGTATTGGCCTCCTGGTCATTCCACCCTCTCACCTGGACGTTCCAACAAACACCATCTGTGAAAATGACACCATGACCCTCAAGCGACTTCTGGATCCTCCAAGGCCCTCTTGACTTTGCATGTGGCCCATCCTGTCAGTGGTCACACTCTCTGTACAGCTCTCCTTCACTGACTCCACTGTCCTCCCAACCAAAGATCTCTAGGAAGCGTGGTCATGGGCTGAGGGCCCATGCAGGCAGGCTGCCCCTCTGAAGTTTCCCATAGGAGTGAGACTGTTAGGCCATTACGGGGCAGGTGCAGGAATCAGAATGTCTGGGTTCCAGTTCCCTGATCTGTGTGATAAATTCTCTCCCCACACTTTAGGCCTGCTCTTCTCCAGCTCTAACAGTGAAGGTTGCAGCAAGAGCAGATGAGTTTCATTTTCTGTCTTGACTTGTTTTCTTACTGGCTTCGTGGTGTATGGTGTGGAGAAGGATCTCAGGATGGAGCTAGAACCAGGTGGTAAGAGATCAGCAGTTGATTAGCAATGTCTGCCACAGGACATGCATGTCCTGAGCTACCCATCCCTAGGTTTGATGATCTCTGGGTCCCTTCTAGCTTTGACAACTGAGCTTCCTGGAATGGACGGAGCCCAAGCCGACCATCACAGGCCCTTCATAAGCATACCTGTCATAGTCCTGAATGATCTGCCCAACCGCCCAGATGGCCGACAAATATTCGTTGGTGCCCATGGGGTTGATATAGTGCAAAGAGGAAGGGTCGAGGGGATTTCCATTGGAGGCTGTGAAGTCTATCCCAACCTGCAGGAAAAGGCCAGAGACCCCAGCTCCCTATCTTGCCTCCAGGGAACAGAGAGGCTGATGGAACATGGGAAGCCCCATTCATCACCCCACCCTGACCCCCCTTCCATAAGATGGTCCCAAACCTGGAAACTGACCATGTCACTCCTCTGGCTCTAATGCCATCTATGGCTCCCTATTGCCAGAGCATAAAGTCTACCGCCTAGATGTGATATAAAACCAACCTACAGCCCCAACCCTTTTCCCTGTCACAGTTCCGTTTCCAGGCCTTCATTCATGAGGTTCCCTCTACCTGAAGAGCCAGGCCATTTTTTCATTCTCCTCCAATTTTCAGGCCCAATTCAGATGCCACTGCCCCACTGAAGCCTTCCCAGACACCTTACCCCCACACCAGGCCATCTCCCCATTGTCCCTCAGATCTCCAAGGGGCACCAGGACCTGGGGCAATGCCTGCACATCTAGTCACAATGGATGCTCACTGCAGGTAAGATGCATGGTCCCAGAGCCAGGTCCATGGCGGGGCACAGAGCACCAGGCAGGAGCCCCACGTGGACTGAGACTGGCAGATGGGCAGGATACTGAGTTCCACCTGCTCTCTCAGCCCTAGGGGTTTCCAACCCAGCCTCTGGATGGGAGCAAGAAGGGGGGTGGGCAAGGCTGCCCAGCCAGAGAGAGACCCAGGGCATAAGATGGCCACCCGAGCACTCAGGCACAGCCTGGAGCCTGGCACACAGGAGGTGCTCGATATCGTCTGCTGAGTGAACACAGGAGGAATACCAGGGCCTGGCCTCTCTGCGGGGTAAGGGGGCAATGACAACTAGCAGGGTTACAGGTCAACAAGACCAATCCCCTGCCTCCTAAGAGTCCTGTAGATGACTTCCAGCCCCCATGGGGTCTAGAGGTGGTGATGGGAGAGCAGGGAGGCTAGGTGGGAAGTGGGCAGAGTGTAGGACCCCTGCAGGTTCTCCCCTGGTCCTGAGCCTTCCCTTTGGGTGAGGAATGGGACAAGTCTGGGGCATACACTCCAGGCCACCGGCAGAGTGACCACTCATTCTCTCAGTGAGTATTTACTAAGCATGTGCTACATGCTGGGTACTGAGTGATACCTCGAGGATGGAGAGGAAACGAAACAGCAGCCCCGCACTCAGGACACTCAGTCACTAGTGGCGCAGGGACAGTGAAATATACTTGAGAATCCACTGCAGGGGGTGCGGGTTTGATCCCTGGTCGGGGAACTAAGATCCCACATGTCACGTGGTGTGGCCAAAAAGTAAGAAAATTTTTTAAAAATACTTGAGAAAATTTCAGAGTGGCATGTGTCCTGAAGTTACTAAAACAGGAGATGGGACGGAGACGAATAGGAGGCCTCGGCAGAGGTGACCTGTGTCACGGCCTGCAGGGCAGCAGACACAAGAAGGTTCTGGGGAGAGTGTTCCAGGCAGGAGAAACAGCAAACACAAAGCCCCAAGACAGAGCAGAGCTGAGCTGGTGCGTGGGGAAGCAGTGAGGATCGGTGTGGACGGAGCTGAGTGAGCAAGGGGAAGGGTGCAGCAGATGAGGTAGGAAGGAAATGGGAAAGAACTGGCTTTTTTTCCCTCCTGAAGAAGTGTAGCCTAACCAGTGACGCTCAGGGCTGAGCAACCAGGCTCTGACTCAGACCCATCCACCCATACTGTCTCCTCTGGGCCAGTCCTGGGAAAGCCCATGCCCTGGGAAAGTCCTTCCTGAAGTCTATCCCAAGTCGCTCCTGCTGAAGTCGTAGCTCAAGCCCTTCAAGAGGATCCTCACTGGGGAGGGGAGAGGTGGGGTGGGGTGGTGGAAACCTTACGGTGAACATGAGCTGGCAGCCTCCCAGGATGTAGTCCAGAAAGGAGTAGTCCCGGGTTATCTGGAAGAAATCAGAGAGGTCAGTGGGCCCCCACCCCGCACCCGAGGGCCAGCCCTCATTTGGCCATGCTCTCCACAACAACCTTTGGGGAGCTGTCACTCTGGGCCCGGATGGTGGTCAAGGAGGCTGCAAAAAGCAGATGCACCTGATCTGATTACCACAGAACCCTAATCCCTCTGTAACAATGGAGCAACGGTTCCCAATTGGTGGAACATCTGTACACACACAGATGTACGATAAGTTCACACAGTGTCCCAGGGCCCAAAGTCAGTTCAGTTCAGTCGTTCAGTCGTGTCCGACTCTTTGCGACCCCATGAATCGCAGCCCGCCAGGCCTCCCTGTCCATTACCAACTCCCAGAGTTCACCCAGACTCGCGTCCATTGAGTCAGTGATGCCATCCAGCCATCTCATCCTCGGTCGTCCCCTTCTCCTCCTGCCCCCAATCCCTCCTAGCACCAAAGTCTTTTCCAATGAGTCAACTCTTCGCATGAGGTGGCCAAAGTACTGGAGTTTCAGTCAGTAACAACTACCAATTATATGACAGCTGCTGTTTAGTCACTAAGTCGTGTCTGAGGCTTTGTGACCCCATGGACTGCAGCCCACCAAACTCCTCTGTCCATGGGATTCCCCTGGCAAGAATACTGGAGTGGGTTGTTGTGCCCTCCTCCAAGGAATCTTCCTGACCCAGGGACTGAACCTGCGTCTCCTGCACTGGCAGGTGGATTCTTTACTGCTGAGCCACCTGCGAAGCCCAATTACATGACAAAGAAAGCCTCCATTTGTTGCCATTTGGTCCCTAAGTCTCTCTAGCTCTTACCGACCTCGACTTGGAACAGAGAGAGGCCAGGCCACCGGATCAAGACCTTCTGCTGTAAATTACTAAAGCTGTTAAAACATAGTTTGGATGGTCTTTGTCTCCTTTTGGCTGGCCTTCCAATATTGGTGACGTTAGAAGTGTTCCTTGCAAAACAAATATTTTTAAGTAAAAAAGACACCAAAATGGGAGGAGGAGGGGGGCTAAATACAAAAAATAATAAGGCAGGAGCCAGAAATCCAGAAGGGGGATGTGAGTGACACAAGTTTCAGAAACAAGGACGTGAAATCACGATGCTGCAACCCACCAGCTTCACTGTCACAGGGTACTGCTGCGTTGTGACCGCACTGATGCTCACGTAAATCTTAGTCTCCAGGTGAGGAAACTGAGGCCTGGGGGCTGCCAGCTGGTAGAGCAAGTGACAGGGACCTTCAAGCCTGGTGTTCAGGGCTCCTGCTGCCCTGGCTGGCGCTGCCTTCCTTAACATCCCACCCGATTCCAGCAGACTCGTGGCCACCAGACATCCAGGGGGCCTGGCCCCTGGCCTCAGCCTGGCCACAGTGGTATGAACATTGTCACTGCGGGCCTCAGTGGCTCCAGTTAGACCACAGGGCAGGAACCTGAGCTCCCACTAATGTCACTGCCAGGGGATAGGGTGCCCCGGCCCAGTGTTCTCTCCCTCTCTGATGCTGAACACGCTAGGGACAAGCATGGGAAAAAGCAACTCCCTACAGTTACCCTGGGCCTCCCTGGTGGCTCACTGGTAAAGAATACCCCTGCCAGTGCAGGAGACGCTGGTTCTATCCCTGGGTCGGGAAAATCCCCTGGAGGAGGAAATGGCAACCCACTCCAGTATTCTTGCTGGGAGAATCCCATGGACAGAGGACTACAGTTCATGAGGTGGTAAAGGGTTGGACACAACCGAGCAACTAAACAACAACAGTTACCCTCCAACCAGGAGACCCTGGAAGGTCATCTCATGCCCTCCTTGACCTCGGCACAGGAACAGGATATGAGACTTTATATGCTTAATCATGTTAACATTTCCATTCCACAGATGAGCAGACTGAGGCTGAGAGAGGTTAAGCTCAAAAGGTCTCAGAGCCAGGACAGAACTGGCAGAACCAGGATTTGAACCCAGGCCTTGCTGGCTCCACTACCCACCCACTCCAGTATGCTTGGGCTTCCCTTGTGGCTCATCTGGTAAAGAATCCGCCTGCAATGGGGGAGATCTGGGTTCGATTCCTGGGTTGGGAAGATCTCCTGGAGAAGGGAAAGGCTACCCACTCCAGTATTCTAGCCTAGAGAATTCCATGGACTGTATAGTTCATGGGGTCGCAAATTGTGAGTTGGACACGACAGAGCAACTTTCCCTTCACTTCGCTTGCTGGCTCCACACCTAGTGCTCTCTCTCTTCTGCAGTGATATCTCTCTGCGTGACCCCAAACCTTGCCCCTGCACCATGCCCACCCAGGCTGACTCACCTTGCAGGAACGCAGGATAATGACGCCTGAGTTTTTATAGTTCTTCTTCTTCTTTTGCTTCTTGGGGTTGATACACTCAAACTCCCGCTGTGCAACACAGAAGGAGAAAGAGCTCAGCTCAGGGCTTCTGCAAGGACTGACCCTCCCCTGGGCCCCAGAACCTATTCTACAGCATTGACCAAGGGTTAGCACACCTCCTCCAGGAAGCCCTCCCAGAACTGGTTCCTGCCACCCTGGGCTCATGCCTCCCAGAACTGGTTCCTGCCACCCACGGGCTCCAGCTCATGCCTGGAGTCAAATGGATAGCTCCTGAGGGCTCACTATGCACTTCACCTATATAATCTCATGTAATTCCCACTCTACTCTTTTGCCTCCACTTGACAGATGGGGAAACTGAGTCTTAGAGAGAGTGACTATCTTGCTCAAGGTTATAAGGCAGAGAGGTGGGATCTGAGCCCCCGCCTGCCCCTGATTCAAAAACTCTTGCCCCTTCCCTGTCCCCTGTGGAGGTCTTGGGGTCATGCCCTTGTGCACATCTTACCGGGACACCATCACGAGCCTCACACATCTGTGACACCGAGGTCTGGAACTCACCGATGAAGTCGTGGCCCCCGTCGTTGTCGTAGTCATAGCACATAACCTGCAGTGGATCCAGCGAGGTCACCCCAGAGCTGCCCACAGCAGGCACTCACAGCTCCTCTCAGTTTCCTGAGCAAACCCCATGTCTTTTTTGGGGGGGGGTGGTGCCTCCCTCTCCCTCTCTAGATCTGACTACCTGGCTTGGGGTGATGACTGTAGCTCCTGAACTGCCTCCTACAGGAAGCCTTCCATGATTGCTGGGAAGAGGAGAAAGGGTGTCCACTCCAGTAATGGAGACTCCTCCCTCTGGTGCAGGAAGCTGCACACCCCACACACCTGACACTGGGCTGCTACTCTTGGGTTGTGGCCCACTTGGCCTCATGGGCTGTGGCCTGGAGTCCTCCCTAGACTTGTACTTCTTTTCCTGAGATGGGCACAAAAAGTCCCAGCTTGATATGCTAACTTAGCTGCCATGACACTCCTAGAAGGACGGCAGGAATTACTGTACCCATTGTACTGATGGCTAAACAGAGGCTCTAAGTGGGAAGCACTGGCCCAAAGTCTTACAGTGGCAGCTGGAGAGGCAGGACCAGAACCCAGTTTCCTGGTGCCCTGTCTGAGGGTCCCTACATGGCCTTGCTGCCTCACCCCACCCTGTCTGCTCTCAGACCCGGCCCCAAGGACTGAGGGCTTTTAGAGACTAGTAATCACCATCTTCATCACAGCGACAACATTTGGTTGTTTCCAAGGTGATTCTGCATTCATTAGCTTAGCGAGCAGCACACAGCCCTCTAGGAAGAACAGGGCAGTCACTCTGTTCCCATTTTAAACAAGAGGTTCACAGAGATGAGGGCCCTGCCCAGATCAGTCAGAGCGTCAGGCAGACCTGGGACAAGGACTCAGGTCTCTTGCCCCTCCCCACCATGGGTTCTTTTTCCATCTTATTAAGAAAGAGCTTTGCCAAGGCATCCCCAGGAAGCCTCAGGCGACCAGGAGGCCAGAGCTGGCAGGGTGGGCAGCAGGGTTCCCTCAGCCCCCCTCACACACCTGGATGGGCTTCTCCATGTCTCCATCGCACAGGGACACCAAGGGCACAGTGAACGGCTTCCACACGGGGTCCAGCGTGTACTTGATCACCTGCAGGACAGTGAGGAGGTAGGGGTGAGCTGGGACCCAGGGGTGGCAATGCTCTGGGATCGGGCCAACCCAATGGGACAGAGGGAGGGCAAGGTGGAGAGACCCACAGCCACACTTCTGGGCATGGACGTGAGCACCCCCATGATGAGGAGGGAGCAAGTCTTCAGGGGCCATCAGGGGTTTTCCTGGGCACTGTAGGATGTGCCTGCCTGGTCCCACCCCGAGCTGTCAGGGTGGCCAGACTGCAGGCCCACTGGCTCAGAGACCCCTGGTGCCCCACACACCCACCTCAGTCCTATGGACCAGCATCCACTTGCCGTCATCTCCTGGTTTATAAAACTCGAGAAATGGGTCCGACTTCCCGAAGAGATCCTGGAGGAAGCGGGAGGATGTGGGTGAGGGAGGCATAACTACCGGATTCAGATGGGGTGGGGGTGTGGCCCAGCTGTCTCCCCACCCCACCCCACCCCCCAGCATTGGGAGCGGGAGCTGCTGGCCCCACCCCCTCAGCCTCTGCAGGGCTCAGCAGAGACCCAGGCAGTAGCAACCTCCTGGAACCAAGCAGCATCCCCAGGAGAAATCGCCCCATCCTGGGGTGACCAGAGCTTGTGCTCAGAGAGCCAGAGGCCTGGAGCCTGTAGAAGTTACAATTCCAGCATCTCAGGTAGGGCAGGATGTCAGAGAGAGAATGTTCAGGGCAGGGGGAGGTACCCAGCAAAATGGGATTTTAATTTATTTTAGTGGGGTTCTGAAAAAATAAAAGCAAATTATCCTAGCAGAAGAGTTCTTTAAAACTCCATTTAAGAAAATGTGGACTCTATAACAGGCGACATTCAAGAGGGGGGAGACGTAAAACAAATGAGTAAATAATATACATTGGTGGTCCAATGGATAAGAATCCGCCTGCCAAGGCAGGGGACACAAATTTGATCCCTGATCGGGAAAGATTCCATGGAGCAACTTAAGGCTGCACACCGCAACTACTGAAGCCCACACACCTAGAGCCCGTGCTCCTCAACAAGAAAAGCCCAGCACCACAGCTAGAGAGCAGCCCCGGCTCAGCGCCATTAGAGAAAGCAGCAACAAAGTGCCAGCGCAACCACACACACACACAAATAACAATAATATACACTAGGCAGGAATTAGTGATAAGGAGACAAGTAAAGGAGGAGGGGGGCAGAAGGTTAGGGACCACTGCACGGTCCTTTAGGGAAGGCTTAATTAGAAGGTGACATTATAAGCAGAGGCCTGATGAAAGTGAGGGAGGGGCCAGTCATGAAAAAATTCAGGGGGAAAAGCATCCCAGGCAGAAGGGACAGCAAGTGCAAAGGTCCTGAGGCAGGAGGGTGCCTGGTTTAATCCCAGACAGTGAAGAGGCTGATTTGACTAAAACAAAATGAAGGCAGGGAATGTGGAAGGGGTGAGGTCAGGGAATCAGGGGGCTATGGATGCATTAGGTGGGATCCAAGCATTTACAGAGATGGGGACCCCCAATGAGTAGGCTTCCAGCCACATCTTGAATACCTCTAAGTGATAAAAAAAACCTCACTACCTCAATGGTGAAGCAGTCTTAATTTGGAGTGGCCTGCAGGGCCGTGTGTGATGGACTTGTCCCTGGAGGGGCAAGAAAGGTGGTGGCCGGAAGTCCCAGGCCATACAACCCCAGAGCTGGGGAGGGTTGGTGCCTCTTGATGGAGAACCCCCTCCCCTGCCTGTCTCACCTTCTTGTCCAGCTTCCTGCCCGCCAGGCTCAGTGTGATGACCCGGTTATCTGACAGCTCCTGAGCAGCAATCTGCAAGGCCAGAGGAAAGTTGGGGGTTGAGGCCTGTCTCCAAGACTCCCTCCTCCGACCTCCTTTCAGGCAGGGTGGACATGGGATGCCCTAGCAGTCAATTCTCCGGGGTGGGGCGGGGCGGGGAGAGGAAAAGCAGTACTATGTGACTTGGCATAAGCCTCTTGTCTTCCTAAAATCTCAGTTTCCATCTTCGGGAAAATGGGGCTAAATAACTCATCTGGATCTGAGAATCAGAAAGTAATCCCAATGTGGCTCAAGATAGGAATGAGATGGTGGGGGAGACAAAGCGGGGATCAGACACAGGGATGGTCTAGAGCCCTGGGGAGAGGTTCTGGGTAGGGGAACAGCCTGCCAGGCTTCCTCATCCCCTCGCTGCTCTCTCAGCTAGGACTCCCTCTCCTCCCACATCTCTAGGATAGCCCTACCTGCTGAACGAGCTATTTGACTCTGAGAACCAGGGACAGAGGCCAGGCCGGAGGCCCCTCTCTCCTGCCTCCCCTCCAGCTGAGACCTTGCTCAACAACCCTGTAGGGTAGGCCCTATCATTACCCCTATTTCAAAAGAGGTGGGTACCGAGGTCTGGAGGGGAGCTGCTGGAAATGCTGGGGAAGGGCACACCAGCTGGGTGGGGTCCTTCTGGGCTGGCTTCCATGTGGAGGACAGCTGACCAGTGGAAGCACTTAAATGGGGAGGTTTTGCACCCCAAGAGGTGGGAGGAGGCTGGGAGGGGACACTCAAGGTGGCAGAACAATGGATAAGAGCCCGGGGTAAGTGCTCCCTGGTGGCTCACACCGTAAAGAATCTGCCTGCAGTCTGGGAGACCCAGATTCGATCCCCAGTTGGGAGGGAGAGGGGCAGGGAAGATTCCCTGGGGAAAGAAACGGCTACCCATTCCAGGAATCTCATGGACAGAGGAGCCTAGCGGGCTCTACAATTCATGGGGTTGCAAAGAGTCGGACATGACTAAGCCACCAACACTTTAACTTTGTGCTTAGAATTCAGTATGCCTGAACTCAGGCCCATGGCCATGAACGGGGTGAAAAAACAGCTGAGATTGCTGGGTCCCTCCCAGCCCGGAACGCCCGGCTCCACAGGCAGTGGGGAGCCAGAAATGTTCCAGAGCAGGCAACTAATGCTGCATGAGTGAAGAAACACAGGTACAGCCCTCCTCCTCCTCCCAGCACGGCCAGTTTCCCTGGCGTCACAGGCTCTGAAGGGGGACAAGCCAGGAGAGAAGCTCACTGGCTGAACCGCCCCAGGGCACTTTTTGTCCGGGCTTCTGTTCCCTCCTCTGTAGAAGCAGACTCTGCTTTCCCAGAGTCTGAGGACCGAAGAGCTCATCCGCTCAAAGGGCCTGCGCATCGCAAGAATCACTCTGCAGCGTAGGGATCATTGCGCATCACTGAATCTTGGCGTATCAGAGGAATCATTGCGCATTGCAGCCATGAGCCAAGCTAAGAGGGGCAAGGAGCTCCTGAAACCTCCTGAAAGACCCCCCAAGGGAGGACAGCAGGGGCCAGGAGGGGATGCAGGGAGGGGTAGGAGCGCCCCAGCCCGGGAAGACGCTGTGGGGACCCCTGGCAGTCCCCCTCATCCCCCAGCTTGGCAGCCCCGACGCATCATATATGGAGCCAGGAGCCCGTTGCTAAGAGACCTGTTGCTAAGTTGTAAGTTGGGCCTTTTTACTCCAAACAAAGCTGGTTATTATCTGCCAGTGAAGCGGCCCATTGATGGGGGAGGGCAATGGGCAGCGCGGGTTGGAGGTGGGGAAGGCGGTGGCAGAGGGTGCCTTTAGAGAGCGGGACGGGGGCTGGTACCGTAATCAAGCCCTTCCCCGCAGGCTTGTCATTCATCAGCAGCAGAGGCCGAGTGATCTTCTTGCTGGAGACAATCTGGAGGGAGAGAGGAGGGAAAGGTGCTAGAAAAACACTCAACAGGCACTGCTCGCAGCACAACACGCCATGCCAGGAGCAGGTTAAAACCTCCCCCTGTGGGATCCCCTCCGTGGGAGACAGACCGCCACCACTGCTAGCTCCACTGGGCAGCTGAGGCGACTGAGGCCCAGAGAGGTTGAGACCCTTGTCCGAGGTCTCACAGCTGGGTTGGAATTCAGGCAGTCCGATCCCTGGGGACCTGCAAGCCCCCAGGAAAAGGCTCCTGGAAGGCTCACATTCTGGAGGCTGGCCAGTAACCACCTCCCCCAGAGTTATCCAGAGACCCCCACCTCCCTCTGGGTGTGATCCCTGATGAAGAGGATCAAATCCTGACTCCTTCCATGTGTTTTCTTTCTTTTTTTTTTCCATGTGTTTTCAATGGTTTGAATAATGAAGACGTTCACACAGGATTCAAGGATCAGTACAATAAGGGGAGGACAAGTGGATCACACTGTGATGTCCCCCTCCCACCCACCTCTGTACCCCCCAGTCTCACCCCCTCCGTGTGCCACCACGGTTCTCTGTTTCTCGGGGGAAATGCTCGTACTTCTTTGTGCTGATGTGAGCACGTTCTTACTGTCTCTGTGCTAGCTTTTTGTCCCCACCAGTTCCACGCTCAGCCTTCTCTGTGCCACTGTGGACTACCTCACCTGGCTCCCCTGTCTTCTAGATTGTGGGGGTTCACTCCTCCCCCCAGTGGGGGTCTAGCAGGAGGGGAGAAAGGCTAGGATGAAGCTTTGCTGCTCATCATCGGCCTCAGTTGCAGTCCTGGGGCCTCCCCATGGTGGCGACAGCTCTCCCCTGGCCCCTGGCAATACCACTTCCTGCACTGCCCCTCCCTCCAGACCAGGGGCAGCCCGGCTTCCGCTGGGGTCAGGCCCTGTGCAGGTTTCCCCACCCCTGTCGGTTCCTGCTCCGCCCACTGGTCCTTCAGCTCTCTGCTCCCTTTAAGAGTGTAGACACATGGTGGGGACCCTGCCAGACACAACCTCACTTCTTAGGCCACTGCCGGGCCCTTGCTTTTTTCATTGAACATCATTTCCTGGAAGGCCCAGGGTGTTTCAGTCTCCACAAGAACCTCTTGGAGCCATTCCCATTTTATTCATCTACTATCCCTATAGGCTGAGCAGAGCAGTCATCACTGTTCCCAAGTAAAACAGGAGGCTCAAAAGGCCGTGGGGCTTGCCCTAGAGCCCAGAACTGTTAACACTGATTGGAACTTGTATCAGGAAGTCTTAGCCCTGCAACTTCCATAAGCACACCAGAGAGTGAGCCGGAGGGGGAAGTGTAGCCCAAAGAAGGAAAGGAAGTTGCCCAGAGTCACACAGTGAGCCAGCTGCGGAAGTGGGACGACCAAGGGTGTCTTCCGTGGCTGGTCAAATGCTCCTATCCCAGGAAGTCAAGACCACACCTGCCTGCTTCTATCACTCAGAAGCTCTGGCCACAGGGGTCCACACCCCTCTTTGCCACTATGCTCAGTGTCTTGGGATGAGAGCGCTTCAGCCCGGCCCCAAGCCCACCTGGCTCCTTCCTCCTTTTGGTGCCTGCGGGCCCCCAAGGCTGTCTGCATTTGCGTTGCCACCTCCAGAGGCAGGTGGGGAAAGTGGGACCAGGGAATGCAGCAGCAGGAGACTCCCTAGGAGGTGCTCCATCCTTAGGAGCCAGGCGACTTGCACTGACCCCATCCTCCTGGGGGGGCGCCCGGCTCACCGTGCCCAGGCTGCAGGAGAACTGGCCCAGGAAATCATGCTCCTCCAGCTGCATGCTTGACTTGTCCTGGTCAAACAGGGCAAACTTGAGCTTCTGCACCTCCTCAAAGTGGTAGTCAAGCACGAACTTCTTGGAGAAAGCGGGGTTGAGGTTGTTGATAGCAGTTTCTGTCCTGTCGTACTGGCAAAGGAGCAGGGAACAGGAGTCAGAGTCGGGTAGCCAGTTCACCGCTTCTTTGTCATTTAGTCACTAAGTGGTGTCATTCGTGACCCCACAGATTGTAGCCTGCCAGGCTCCTCTGTCCATGGGATTTCCCAGGCAAGAATACAGGAGTTTTGCCATTTCCTTTGCCAGGGGATCTTCCCAGCCCAGGGATCAAATCTGCATTAGCCGGTAGCTTCTTGACCACTGAGCCACTAAGAAAGCCCTGTTAACCTCTTCCTGGGCTACAGGAAATCATGGTGTTTATTCATGGAACACCCATCTCCGTGCCAGACACTCAGGACAGTTATCCGCGTGGCTGAAGCAATCATTACTCCCAGATCACATAGAACACTGAAGCACAGAGAGTTTAAGTGACTTACCCACGGTTGAACAGCTAGAGGGCATGGCCAGGGTTTGAACCCAGTCCTGACTCCAGCTTTCACGCTTCTAACACACTGGCCCTGGCTCCACGCCCAGGTTCTAGGATAAGAGTTCAGACCCTGTCCCTGCCAAGGTTAAGTGACAGAGGGAGTCTCATTTCCCATCGGAACCTCATTCCACTTCTGTAAAATGAAAGGATTTGAGTGTCTGTGACTTTGCTTCCTTTTTATTTGTGGAGAACCCTTTCTTCAAACCATGTTTTACATGAAGCCGAGAGAAGAAACAGAAGGAGGAGGGGTACTTAGGGGGAGGTGAGGTCGGGGTTCCCTGTCTCCCATGGAGGCAGATGTTTGTACCTTCACGGAACCCTGGGATGTCAAAACTGGGAACTGAGCGGCCCCCACCCCCCATTTAGAGTGGAAACTGAGGCCTGGGGAAGGACAGGGCCGTACACTGGGGGCCACTGGTGGGGCTGGGACAGGAACCCCGCCTCCTGGCTTCTCTGCACTGAGGCCCCAAACCACGGAGTGGGTGACCGTCTATTTTGGGGCCTGGGCTGTGTTGATTTTTCCTCCCACCCATTCCATTTCCAAGGGCCAGAGAGCAGCAGGGATGGAAGAGGTCTTGGCCCCGGGCTATTTTTGGCCAGGGTGGCTGGCCTGGGTGGGAGAGAGATTGTAGAGGAGGGTGGGGGACTGAATGGAGGTGGGTGCCTGGGGGAGGACGGGGTAGACATCACCCCCTGAGGGGTGGGGTGGGAGTTCCGGAAATCTGGCAGATAGGACTCAGGCTTCTCCCAGCAGTCCTTGGCTGACCCCACATCCCACCTCTCACTTTTGGCTGCATCACCAGTGTGCTGGGTGAGACAGGTCAGCCCCTCCCTACTGTGGGCCCCATTTTCCCCTCTGTAAAATGGGTCAACAAGCCCATTTCCTTGGCATCCTAAGAAGGAGCCAACATCTGTGGAAACTCTTTGTAAACCACTGTATGTTCTGGGGAACACCCACTGAGGCCTCGTTAAATAACTATGAAAATTAAGAGACATAAATATGGAACCAACCAAAACTGGAAAGTTTATATGCATGTAAAATTATCTGGAAGGCTGGATACCAAACCATTCACAGCTGGTTCTCCCTGACAGGTGAGTTCCCAACCACTTTGATTTTCTGGATTGTCTCAGTTTACTACAATGCATACAGATCCCTTTTGGAATAGGAAACAAAGCCATTTTTAAACCTTGAAAGTGTTAATGGTTTGGATTTCCCAGTATCCTTCCTTAAGCTACATCTTTCCCCAGTCCACAGGCCAAAGTCTTCTAGCTCAGAAATCCTTGGCTGTGGCACCATCAGCATCCTCAGCTCTGAGGCTCTTGGAAGGTAGGCATAAAAAAAGAGAATTTCACAAATGAGGAGACAGGCTTAGAGAGGGATAGCCACTTGCCCCAAACCACACAGCAGGGAGTAACAGAGCTGGGTCTTGGCTCAGCTCTGGGACCAAAGCCTAACAGAGTTGCCTGTTTCTCTTTTTGCTCCTCACTGACTGTGCTCATTGAGGAATAAGTGGGGAAAGTTATTTTAAAAATGGAAGCAAGCATTTTGCAAAACTCTCTTTTAACCATTATAGTAACTATTATAGTATTATAGTAACTGAAGGGCTTCCCTGGTGGCTCAGTGGTAAAGAGCCCACCTAACAATGCAGGAGACACGGGTTCGATCCTTGGGTTGGAAGGATCCCCTGGAGAAGAAAATGACAACCCATTCCAATATTCTTTCCTGGGAAACCCCATGGACAGAGGAGCCTGGCGGGCTACAGTCCATGGAGTCGCAAAGAGTCGGACAACATTGAGTGACTAAACAACAACAGTAACTTAAAATATAATAAACACTAAATATAAAATTATGTAAACCTAAATCTACAAATTATTCAGTTCAGTTGCTCAGTCGTGTCCAACTCTGCAACCCCATGGACTGTAGCATGCCAGGCTTCCCTG
This sequence comes from Budorcas taxicolor, assembly GCF_023091745.1. NCBI lineage: Eukaryota > Metazoa > Chordata > Mammalia > Artiodactyla > Bovidae > Budorcas > Budorcas taxicolor. The sequence continues at coordinate 26,770,661 of NC_068927.1, read as the reverse complement.
TCCATCACCAATGAATTATAATAAACACAACTATAAATATTTTAACTAATATTATAAACATTTCAGAATAACAATTTTCCAGGTAATCCCCAGCTCCCACTCCAAGTACTTCCAAGGGCCTGACCCCAGGGAGGCAGGGGGAGCGCTCCCCAGCGACGTCGCCCACCACCCAGGGCATCCGCACACCAACGGGCCTCACCTCCATCCACCTGCCATCCGTCTCTGTGAAGAGGACACAGAAGGGGTCGGACTTGGAGGTGACATCCCGGTCCAGCAGGTTCTGGCCACTGACCGACAGCTCCACCTTGCACACGCAGTACTGGGAGCCGACGGGGGCTGCCCCCGAGGCTGGGGCACCTCCACCGGGTATGTAGGCCATGGGGGCTGGCGGCGGTGGCGGCAGCAGCGCCTCACAGTCTAGGGGGACAACGCTGAGGGTCAGAAAGGGGACAGACATCTGCTGTGGCCCTCCACACCCTGGGGAGGCACCACCAGGCCCTCAAGATGCGGAGAGAGAAGGGTGTGTGAGTGTGTGGTTGGGGAGGGGAGGGGGGTGGGGATGGGGCAAAGCCTGGAGAAAGAATGCAGGAAAAGCATGAGAAAGGAGTCTCTGTAGGTGAGGGTTTAGTTTGTCCCTGAAGTTGTTCTCTGCTTTGGTCTGGCTTTACCCGTGAGATACACGCAGGTCCAAGTTGCTCCTGTCAGAGCAGTGACACATCACGGTGGACACAGGCATCCCATTCATGTTGCCAGGAAAACCTGGGCTTCTCCTGAGCAACTGACACCTTGGCGCCTTGCGACACCGAGGCTCGCTCATTCACTCCAGAGTGTTTACCAAGCGTCTGCTGAGTCCCAAGAACTGTGCCAGGGCTGCGCCCAGCAGTTAAGAAGATGGCCCAGCCTCAGCCCTCTCTGAGCTCCTGTTCCAGCCTGGAGGGCAGCCAGGTGTTGTGGGCTGGAGGCTCCCACGGGGAGCCGGGGCTTTGTTCTGAGAGTGATGGAAGCCTTGGAGGGTTTTAAGCAGAGAGGTGACATGATCTGATTTGTGTTTTTAAAAGCTCACTCCAGCCCCTGTGGGGAGAATGGGTTGTTAGACAGAGGAGAGGCAGCAGGGAGGCCAGCGAGAAGGTGGCTGTCATCCAAGCAGAAGGATGGAGTCACAGTGGCAACCCAGGGCCCAGCCCACTCCCTGAGCACCAGCCTCTCGCTGGGCCCAGGTCTCAGGAGGCCTGGGCGAGTGTGGGGCTCCAGACGCAGCGCCCCGGGGCGTGCCTGGCAGGCAGAGGATCTGGGCAGAGACAAAGCCAGTGCTCAGCCCCCTCCCTCCCACCGTCTGTCCCTAGAACCTCATTATAATCACACCAGCCCAGAGCATCAGGACAGCACTGCAATTTGCCTGCAGGATTTATTCATGTCGTGTAAAAATTAGTTTCCATCGGAGGGGCTGGAGCGTCGCACTCCCGCTCACTGTGTGCAGCTGGGTGGCCGTGCCCCGTGGGGGAGGGGCGAGCAAATCCTCGACTCAGCGAGGAGAACAGGGAATAGTGATGTCCCGCATAGACATCATGGACTTCCCTCGTGATCCAGTGGCTAAGACTGTGCTCCTAACGCAGGGGGCCCGGATTCAATTCCTGGTCAGGGAGCTAGATCCTGCATGCCCCAATTAAAGATCCCGTGTCCTGCAACTAAGACCTGGTGCATCCAAATAAGTATTTTTTTAAAAAAAAAACAGGACATCTTGCCAGGGGGCTGAGAGAACACCTGTTTATGCTTACACCTACCCATGGAGGATGGGGAGGGGAAGCATGACAGCCACTCCCATTTTGCAGATAAGGAAACTGAGGCTCAGAAGCAGAAGTCACCTGTCCAAGGTCACATAGTCAGGAACCAGCAGAGGCAGGGCGTGAGCCAAGTCTCCGGACTCCCAGGCCAACGGATGGCGTTCTGGCCAGGTCAGGGGGACTGCTGGGCATGGTGGGAATCTAGAACCTAGGTGGGGGCTATCTGGGGTGTCAGCCAAGCCCAAGGGAGCCTGAGGCTAAGAGAGCCCCAGAGCGCCCAAGGTCACTAGTTCCTCTGGGGTTACCCTGTCCACACCCTTGCCTCTCCCATCATCACTGATGGAGTGGATTCCAGCCCACTCACCTCCTCTCCACCTCACAGGCCCCCTTTCCTAACAGCTGAGATGCCACTTGGGCCACCATCCACCCCACTGCCAAGTCAGAGACCTCTGTTTTCTTTCTGGGGGGCCAGGTTCACACACTTCCTGGTGCATGTACACACAGATACACACAAATACTTAGGCCCCCAGACTAACAAGTGTGAAGGCAAGCACTCAAGTGATCACTCAGGGGCCACTTCTTCCCGCTCTCCCCCGGATCTGAGCCACCATCACCACGCGGTTCCTGCACTGTCCTCCTTCCCCTCACTGGCTCTGTCCTGGCTGAGGGTGTGGCCAGGAGGGCCAGGTCCCACGGGAGGGTCGGACTGGGTGGGGCTCCTCAAAGCCCACTGCCACCCCACCTGGATCAGCTCACAGGCCCCAGAGAGCTGGAGTGATGGGTGGGTGGGGAAGGGGCACTCCTCCCCCAGTTAGGGGCAGGTCCCCCATCCCCAACTCACCCTCTGGCTGGAAGCTTCTAGATGCCCGAAACGGGGAACACATGGTGTCTGGAGTGGGGGCAGGCGGGGGGTCAGAGTGGATCCCTCTGTGCCAGCCGGCAGCGGGCAGGCGGGCCGGACCCTGAGGCCTGACGCAATGGAAAAAGAAACCACAGCCTAGGCTGGGCTGGGCCCCCTCCCCTCCTACTCCAGCAAGAGGGCCGGCAGGCAAGGTGTCATTAAGGGAGGGCTGGGCCTGCCATGCGCATCTGGGCAGGGCAGAAAGCTCCCTGATGCAGCGCCCATGCGCCCGGTGCCCCGCAGGTAATTGGAGGCTTCGGGCTGGAGAGGGGGTCTGGGGAGCCAGGGCCCGCTTGCGGATGGTCCTGACTCCTGGCCTAGATGGACATAAGCCTTCTGGGGTGACCAGGGCCCCAGGGTAGGAATCAGAAGGCAGGGATACAGAAGGGATAGTATTCCTTTTTACAGAAAGCTGGGCAGAGAGCAGGCAGGGCTTGGGAATTCCCCTTCATTCATTCAGTCAACATTCCTTGAGCACCTTGGGCTACAACAATGGATAAGACTCAGGCTTAAGCTCCCACAGGGTCCACTGGCCCCAGGCTTCTAAGGCATCTTACTCTTTAAGCAGAAAAAACAGAATTTAGGGACCCTGGTGCTGAGCCACACATCTAGAACATTCCAGTTTCAGCCAGAAACCTAGGAACCCATCCTTGGCCTCTCTCTTTCCTTCGCCCCCTGTCCCACTACTGCGGTCAGCCCTGCCTCCCAGATGTGCCCAGTGTCATCCCCATCTCTCGCTTCTACTCCCCTGGCCAACGTCAGGCCTCCCTGAGCAACCCCAGGCTCTCTTTTCCACACCAGAGCCAGAGGGAGTCTTGAAACGTGCACTCTGGGGGCAGGGGCTTCCCTGGTGGCTCAGTGGTAAAGAGTCTGCCTGCCAATACAAGAAACACATTTAGGTTAGATCCCTAATCCAGGAAGATCCCACATACCACGGAGCAACTAAGCCCGTGCGCCACAACTACTGAGCCTGTAACCTAGAGCCCGGGAGCTGCAACTACCGGAGCCCGCTTGCCTAGAGCTTGTGCTCTGCAACAAGGGAAGCCACCACAGTGGGAAGCCTGAGCTCTGCAACTCCACTCTCTGCAGCTAGAGAAAAGCCCGCGCAGGAGCGAAGATCCAGGACAGCCAAAAATAAATACGTTAATTAAGAGGAAAAAACATGCAAATCAGATGCTACCACAGCTCTCCCTGAAAATCTCCCAGGGCCTGCACTTCCTGGTCACACAACCCAAATCCTCTCCCGACCCTCCCCCTCCGCCACGCTCGCCCTCGCTCCCTGTGCCCCAGCCGCACTGGTCTCCTCCCGCTCTGCAAATGTGCCAACCTCGCTCCTGCCTCAGGGCCTTTGCACTTGCTCTTCCCCCTGCCAGAGATGCCTTTCTTCACACGACAGATCTTAGTTGTCAGCTTAATGTCACCCCCCTAGAGGCCTTCCCTGGTCACCCAAGCAAATGGACTCTCAGCCCCACACCATTTTCCCTGCAGATCAATGTGATACACAAGCATTTTACTATCTGTCCATCTGCCTTGTGCGCTGCCTGTCCCTCTAGAGTGTACATTCCACAAGGGAAGGATCACCACGGTTTTCCCAGCACCTAGAAGAGCACTTACACTGTGGGCAGGTGTGGGATAAATTTGTGCCAGATGAATGAGGGAGGGACTGCCCCCTCCCCCGCCAGCCCCAGAGGAATCACAACCACTGCCCCACCGCACACATCACTCAAGAGACCACAAAGCCCTTTCTGAATCCTGGGACCCTCATCACTGCTCCAAGAGGCCAGCACTAGAGGGGTTCACAGTCCCACTTCACAGAGGTACAAACTGAGGCTCAAGAAGGGGCAGTGGTGCCAGGGAAGGATGGTGCTGAGGCTAAGAGCTGTGGCCACCCAACTCCATCCTTCTCCCTCACTGCTGACCCCAGTGGCTCAGGACCCAGCAGCTGGTTATGCACCCCACCCACTGTGGGGAAGAGATGCCAAGGTGGCCTGCAGAAACCCCAATTCAGAGATGGACAGTGATGGGAGACACTGAGAGGGGCAGGCTCAAGGGGCAGGCGCGGGGAGAGGGATGGCAAGGGCAGGGGAGGCAGCGGCGGGGGGTGGAGACAGAGACCCAGATGGCGAAGAGGGAGATGGGAGGTGGAGCTGCACAGGGAGGCAGCAGCCTCCACTGCAGAGTCTCATCCGGTGGCGAGCAGGGGGCAAGTGCAACAGCAGGTGCCCTGTCAGAACTGGGGGCCTCGTGTGCCCTCTCAACAAGCCTGCTCAACCTGACACCTAAAAAATGAAATCCTCTTTTCAGTGCTAACCGCACGAAGTGATGCTCTATAGACTCTTGTCGTGGAAGTTAACAAGGATAGGAGGGAGGTCCTCTGGACAGTACGGTATCAGAGTTGAGAGCACAGACTCTGGACTCAGACTGTCGGGGTTTGAATCCTTGGGGCTTTCATTTACCTGCTGTTTGGTCTCAGGCAATTTACTTAACCTCTCTGGTCTTTGTTTCCTCTCTATAAAAAACAGGAACAGGGACTTCCCTGGTGGTCCAGAGGTTAAGAATCTTCCTACCAATGCAGGGGCCAGGGGTTCCATCCCTGTTAAGATTCCACATGCCTCAGAGCAACTAAGTGCCATGGGCCATAGCTATTGAGCCTTCGTGCCTAGAGCTCCTGCCCTGCAACAGGAGAAGGCACTGCAATGAGAAGCCCGTGCACTGCAATGAAAAGCACCTTCTCACCACAGCTAAAGAACGTCTGCATCCAGCAATGAAGATCCAGTGCAGCCAAAATTAAATAAATAAAATACAGAAACCGTAAAAAAAAAAAAGGAACAATAAAAGCACTTTCATCAGGTATTGATATCGAGGATTAAGTGAGGTGAAGCACTTAGAATGACACTCTGCAGCTCCTGCTATTAGCAGTGATTCCAGGTGGCTGGGGTCAGGGGGACAGAAGTGTGAGGTTTCCAGTGCGTATAAAGGGGACTAGCGGTTAAAACTGGTTGAGTATATGGTCCTAGGCTCCCCTTCTCAGCTGGAAGACACAGCTCAGAGATGCCAAGGGAGACCAGGATGGTGAATGCAGGGTCAGGGAGGGAATAACAGACTCAGACCCCACACACTTCAAGGTCTACACTCCTGGGTCATGGCCCCCAGGATCCTGAGGGCATCTGAGCCTTCATTCAGGCAGCAGACCGTGCTCACTGGGGTCTGGTCACTGACAGCAGAGGTTCCCAGAGTGGCCTCTACTGTCATCGCTCCAACTCTGGTTCCCAGTTGGGCCTCCTCCCTCCCTCCTGCAGGTTCCTGGGCCCCAAACAGACCTGCTTAGTCAGAGTCCCCAGAGTGGCATTTGTGTTTTAACAAGCCCTCCTGGTGGCAGGGCTTCCCTGGTGGCTCAGACGGTAAAGATTCTGCCTGCAGTGCAAGAGACCTGGGTTTGATCCCTGGGTTGGGAAGATCCCCTGGAGAAGGGAATGGCAACCCACTCCAGTATTCTTGCCTGGAGAATTCCATGGACAGAGGAGCCTGGCGGGCTCCAGGTCATGGGGTCTCAAAGAGTCAGACACGACTGAGCAACTGACACTTTCACGTTCCTGGTGACACTAGCAGTGGGTTCAGGACACACAGATCCCAGAGGGGTGGGTAGGTGGGGCATCTTGTTAAAATGCAGTTGCCAGTGCCCACAGGTCTGGGGAGGGAGCTAAGAGTCTGCATTTCCAACAAGCTCCTAGGTGCCACTGAGGCGGCCCATCTGAGACCACACTTTGAACACCAACCTGCTCCATGGCCCCCAGTGGCTGACCACACCCAGGGATGGCTGTGGTTTAGCCTACTCTTGGCATAATGAGGCAGTCATCATACTTGGTCCCCATAAAAGCCCTGCCAGCTTCACACACTGAGTTCCTGCTGTGTCTCGACAGACCTCTGAGTCTGTAGGCTCTGGTCTTAGGTGGTGACACCCTGGTAGCCGGAACCCTTGGTTGGCCAGCCACATGCCTGGTCCCCACTGGCCCTGATGGCTGTGTTTACTGAGCTTTCAGGGTGGGAATGTGCCTTGAATGCATCCAGATCTAAGTTGCCTCCTTCACCCCATTTCCCAAAGGAGAAGACCCAGGAAGAAAAATGGCAACTGTGTTAGAGTTCTCCCGAGAAAACAGAACCACTAGGAGGATATCTGCATAAAGAGAGATTTCTTTTAAGGAATCAGTGCATGCATTTGTGGGGGCTGACAAGTCTGACATCTGCAGGGTGAGATGCAAAGCTGGAAATTCGGGTTACAGTTGATCTTGTATTCTTGAGTCCCAAATCTGGGCACTAGGCAAGGTTTCTCTGTTGCAGTCTTGGGGCCAAATTCCTTCTTCTGGGAGAAACCTTAGTCCTTTCTTTTAAGGCCTCTGATTGATTGAATGTAGCCCACCCACGTAATGGAGGATTAACATAAGTCTACCGATTTAAATGCTAATCACATCTGAAAAATACCTACAAAAGCAACATCAGATAGGTGTTTAACTGAACAACTGGTCACCGTAGCCTAGCCAAGTTGACACAGAAGATTAACCATCAGAGCAACCTTCAGGTCCTGGGAGACCTGCCTGGGGCAGGAAAACAAGGTGCTGAGGCTGGAGTTCTCAGCCAGCCCTTCCTAATCATGGGAGCTAGGAGAGCCCACTCCTATCCTGTCAGCTGGCAGGGAAGACAGGTGGTGGCGTGGCTGGGCAGACAGAGACAGGAGGTAAACAAGAGTAATAACAACACCTGCCTGAGGCACTGGGCCCAGTGTGCTACAGACTTTAACTTCTATAGCTTCACAACATCCTTGAGCAAGGAGCTCTCACCACTCCCACTCTCCAGATGAGCAAACTGAGGCTTGGAAGGATTTGCATTCCAGAGCCTCTGCTAATATGATTCTGGACAAGTCATAGGCCTTTCTGAGTCTTCACCTTGACAGCCTCCCCCCCCCCCCCCCCCGCCCCACACTGCCTCAACACATTTCTGGTTCTAGCTATGCTGTTCACAGGGTCCCAACAATACTTTTTCACACCTCCGTAATTTTGCACATGTTGTTCCATCTGCCTGGAATGCCTTTCCCTCTTCTTGAGTTAGCTCTCTCCTTCTTCAAACTCAGCTGAGCAAAACCAAACAAAATCAATGTTGCTATGCTCCCACCCCCAGGATAAAATCTTAAAAGTTGGTCCAGTGGTTAAGTCTCCGTGCTTCCACTGCAGGGAGTGTGGGTTTGATCCCTGGTCGGGGAACTAAGATCCTGCATGCCATGCGGTGTGGCCGAAAGGAGTAAATAAAAAAATATGTTTTAAAAGCTGGCAATACCAAGTGTCGGCAAGGATGTGGAGCAACTAGAACTGTCATGTGCTACCAATGGGAGTGAGGACTGGGACAACTACTTCGGAGAAAAGTCTGGCAGTGTTTACAAAGCTAAATAAAAGTATCCGTTATGACGATCCCAGCAATGCCCAGCAGAAACATGCAGTATGTTCCCCAAAAGACACACCTGAGAACTTCCAGAGATAGCCCCAGGCCAGGAGTCCCCTATGTGCCTATCATCAGGAAAGGGGATAAATAAACAATGAATGCGCACACAGTGGACTGAACTGCCCTGAGCCCAAGGAAGCACAAGGACACCAACATGCTGAGTGGAGGAAGCCAGACACAAAGGAGCATGTCATCCTGTACCATCTCATTCTGTTGCTGTTGTTCCATCACCCAGTCATGTCCAACTCTTCACGACCCCATGGACTGCAGCATGCCAGGGCCCCCTACCCCCCACCATCTCTGGGAATTTGCCCAAGTTCATGTCCATTACATCAGTGAAGTTAAACTCAGACAAAACAAATCTATGTTGTTGGGAGTAGGGGTTGCAAGATAGTGGGGGAGGGTGTGAGTGACTGGGAGGGGCTACCAGGGGGCTTCGGGACAGTCATGTTTGTGTCTCAGTCCAGGGAGTGCTAACGCAGATGTTTTCGGTTTGTGAACAGTCATTGAGTTGTACACCTGGGAAGTCTGCTCTATATTGTGTATTATACTTCAACAAAATGTTTAAAAAAAAACACAACTTGGAGACTGCTCTACAAATCGCCCCCTGAGCCCCTGGCCCCAGACAGGGATGCACTTAAACTGTCACCATATTGCAACCACTGACTTAGGAAATCCAGGTCTATTTTCATCTCTGTTGTTCCAAGCGCAGAGAAGCATAGAATGAGAGCTCGACAAACCCTTGCTGAAAGTACAGAAGAGTTAGGGTGAAGGGGAGACGACCCATGGCATCTTGGAATTGCAGAGGCCCACGACTAGGATGCAAAGAATCCAGAACCCTGGGATTCCAGAAATTAGGACTTCACTGAATCTCTGAGCTTGAAAGGCTTGAGTTTATCTCTCCCACCTTCCAGCCACAGCCCCACCATCCCCATGTCCCACAGCCCTGGTTCTCTGAAGTATATGTGTGTGGGGGTCCAGCCCCCAGCTGCTCATACCCCCTGGGGCCCTCCCTGTCCACCCACTGCTGCACTGGCCCCCGCCAGCAGGCATGCAGCCCCCAGAGAACAGCCCAGTGCTCTTGTCAAGGTGGAAGGGGCCAGCATTTTGACACAAATCACTTCTCCACTTTAACTGAGGCTGCTGTGCCCTGAAAATGCTGTGCTCCCGACAGGCAGTCAGACTATTGTAGGGATAAATATAGATACAGACAGTGTGGGGAGGAGGCTGCTGCAGGGGTCAGCCCTGATGCCCCCTTCTATCCTCTGAGGCCCCCAGCTTTGGCCAGACCACACCCAGAGGGAGATTATTCCCTGCAGCCCCCACCAAATCCATAAGCTTTAGACTTGGGGGAGGGGGCCTCCTCTAGGATCCCAGGGACCCTGGTTCCACTGAGCCTTGTTTGGAAGGGCTCGGTCCCGGGGTCTCCCAGCCTACCACCCTAGGGGTTGGCCCAGAAGGCTGAGCGGCAGCCTCTACCCTGACCTCCAAGGAGTCAGGCACCAGGTTCTGCCCATTTTTTGCCCCCACCCCATGTCTCAGCTCCTTTATCTGCAAAGTGGGGCTGGCCATACCCTCGCCTCTGGCCTACAAGTAAGCACTCTAGGGGATGGGCGTAGTTGGACTCTGGGATGCAGAAAGTATATCAGGGACCTGGGAGGGGGGGGTCTGGCCAGACTCAGAGTGGGGAACAAGCTAATGGAGGGTGGAGGGCATGGTGACAATGACCACCAGCCAAAGTCATTCCAACCTAGCTTCATTCAAAGGGTAGCTGCCTGTAGCTACCAGGAGCTGCAAGTGGAGCAGCCTCAGGGACTGGGGTATAGCCCTGGGGCTCTAACCTCTGGTGCCCACACCCACCCAGGGGCCCTCCATGGGGAGACTAGGAGACAAGGGCTCCCACCTCTAGATGTGAACTCCCCACAAGTCGTTTTCGCTCTCTGCCTCAGTTTCCCTGCCTGTCAGGTTGCAGGCTCCTCCCAGCTTTGGGGAGTCTACATACAGGCCTCTGTCTTTGCTGGGCTGCACCAGGCTTCTAGCCCAAGCTCCCGCCCAGAATCTCCAGGCTGATTGGGTCTGAAAGGTCGTCTGGGCTCACTCAAACGTCTGAATGGCCTTGTGGGCTCCTACCACGGCTGGGCACCCTAGCTCTCTGCAGATGGGACTCCCCACTTTTTGTTAAGGGTTTTCATCCTACCACACTGAAAAGGCGCCCAGCCACCCCTTCCCATCCAGACAGTGTGGAGGGGCCTCTCCAAGCCTCCATATCCCAGGTCACCCGGCCCCCAGTCTGCCTCAGCGAGTCCTTCTGGGCACGGACATGGCCATCTGCCCCCCAGCTCCTGGTCCCAGCTCTCAGGAAGTCTTCACGCAGGAGATGGAAATAATAGCATTGACTGAGTGCCTGGCCCTGTCCTGAGGTTTCCACCATTCCATTTAGGCTGCCCTGCAAGCCTGGCAGATGAGCCCTATTACTACCATTCCATTTCACAGATCAGACAGCTGAGGCACAGAGAGGTCACATAACCCACCTATCAGAGGCAGAACTGTGTCCCCTGGAAGAGGTGTTAAACCTTCACCCCTGGCACCTTAGAATGCGACCTTATTTGGAAACAGGGAAGTTGCAGATGTGGAGTTAAGATGAGGACATCCTGGAGCACCATGGGCCCTGATTCCCCCGTGACTGATGTCTGTAGGGGAGGATAACGTGTGAGACACAGAGGGAAGGCGGTCATGGGAAGGGAGCAGAGACTGGAGTGACACTGCCACAAAGCAAGGGATGCCTGCAGCTACCAGGAGCTGGAAGAGGCAAGGAGGCACCCTCCCCTAGAACCCGCAGAGGGAGCACAGCCCCGCCAACACCTTGAATTTGGACTTCCAGCCTCCAGAACTGTGAGCGAATACATTTCTGTTGTTTGAAGCCACCCAGTTTGAGGTGCTTCATTACAGGGGTCCTGGGAAGCTAATATTCCACCCAAGGTCACTCAGCTAGGCAGGGGCAAAGCAGAGTGTGAAGTGAGGCAGGGCCCACTGTGCTCTTGCCCAGCCCAGCACATCCCTCGGGGAGCCCATGGGGATGGGACTTTGACTCGGGAAGATTGTTGGGACCCTGAAGGAGGGAGCAGTTGGACAGCACCATCTGCTGGGAGCCAAGCATGTGGTCTCCCATGTCATGGGGAAGGGGACAGTCAGGGTTCAGCGGGCAGGCCAGATGCCCCAAGCTCCTGAGGGGACACGAGAGCCACCGAAGGAGACAGAGATGGGAGTGCTGGAGGGAACAGGCTCTTGGAATACCCTGGGCAAGTTCCCACCTCAGGGCCTCTGCAGGTGCTGCTCTCTCTGCCCGGACACCTCTCCCGCCTTCATTCATTCAAAAACACCCACGGAGCACCTGCTGGGAACCAGCCATGATGTCATTAACATCTCAGCTTGAATGTCACCACCTCCTTCTCCAAAGTCTCCTTGACCCACGTCTCCCCCTACCCTATCACATCTCAATTACTCACCTGGCTTTATTTTTTCTATGGCATTTTTGACCACCTAGAGTTTTCCTATCTCTTTGTCATTTGCTTGCCTTCCTCTGTCCCCTCAACTCTATTTGGAGCTCTGTAGTTGTGCCTCAGCTTTGACACAGTGCCTGGCACAGAGGAGCTGGTTCAGAAAATATTTGCTGAGAAGTCTGCCCAGACAAGATGGCAAATAGAAGGATCTGAGCTCACCTGCTCTCATGAAAACATCAAAATCACAACTAAATGCTGAACAACCATTAACAAAAAAGAAGTGGAATCTACTAAGAAAAGATCTTCTACTTCCAAAGACAAAGAAGAAGCCACGATGAGATAGGGAGAGACACCAGAAGCAAAAGGAACCATGACCCTGCAGCCTGTGAGACTGCAGACACAGCAATTAGATAAAATGAAACAGCAGAGGAATATGTTTCAGATGAAGGGACAAAATGGAACCCCAGAAGAACAACTAAGTAAAGTGGAGACAGGCAATTGACCTGAAAAAGAATTCAGAGTAGTGATAATAAAGATAATCCAAGATCTTGAGAAAAGAATGGAGTGCACAGATCAAGAAGATATAAGAAATGTTTAACAAAGAAAATTCAAACAGTCAGAGATAAATAATAACATAACCAAAAGAAAAAATACAGTGGAAGGACTCAATAGCAGAACAGATGAGGCAGAAGAATAAATAAGTGAGCTCAAAGACAGAATGGTGGAAATCACTGCCATGGAAAAGAATAAAGAAAAAAGAATGAAAAAAAAAAGAGGACTCTGGGACAACATTAAATGCATCGATATTCACATGATAAGGGTCTTAGAAGGAGAGAGAGAGAAGGGGTCTGACAAAACATTTGAAGAGAAAATAGCTGAAAACTTCTTTAACATGGGAAAGGAGACAGTCACCAAGTCCAGGAAGCACAGAGAGTCCCACACAGATATACCCACGGAGGAACACACTGAGACACGTATTAATCAGACTGACAAAAATTAAAGACAAAGAGCAAATATTACAATCAAAAAGGAAAAAGCAACAAATAACAAAAGAGAATGCCCATAGGTTATCAGCTGAGGTTTCAGCAGAAACTCTGCCGGCCAGAAGGGAATGACATGATATATTTGAAGTAATGAAAGGGAAAAAGCTACAACCAAGAATACTCTACCCAGCAAGGCTTTTATCCAGATTCAATAGAGAAATCAAAAGCTTTATAGACAAACAAAAGCTAAGAGAATTCAGCACCATCAGACCAGCTTTGCAACAAATGCTAAAGGAACTTCTCTAGGGCAAAAAGTAAAGCCCACAACTAGAAGCAAGAAAATCACAAACAGGAAAGCTCACTGGTAAAGGCAAACATACAGTGAAGGCAGGCAATCATCCATATGCAAATATGATATCAAAACCAGCAACTGTGAGGAAAGTACAAGTGCAGGATATTTGGAAACACATTGAAGTTAAGAGACCAGCAACTTAATACAATCTTGTTTATATATCAAACTGCTATATCAAAGCCTCATGGGAATTGTAAACCAAAAATCTACAATAGATGTACACAGGAAAATGGAAAAGGAATCCAAACACAACGCTAAAGATAGTCATCAAATCACAAAAGAACAAAAGAGGAAGGGAAGAAAACAGACCTACGAAAACAACCCCAAAGCAATTACCAAAATGGCAACAAGAACGTACGTATTGGTAATTACCTTAAATGCAAATGGATTAGATGCTCCAACCAAAAGACACAGACTGGCTGAATGGATATAAAAACAAGACCCATACATATGCTGGCTACAAGAGACCCACTTCAGATCTAGGTACACAAACAGACTGAAAGCGAGGGGATAGAAAATGCAAACAGAAATCAAAGCTGGAATAGTAATAGTAATACTCGTGTCAGACAAAATTGATTTTAAAATATTGTATAAGAAACAAAGAAAAATACTATATAATGATCAAGGGATCAATCCAAGAAGATGCAACAACTGTAAATGTAAATACACCCAGCACAGGAGTATTTTAACTTATAAGGCAAATACTAATAGCCATAAAAGGAGAAATCAACAGTAACTTTGGGGGACTTTCACATGCACTTACATCAATGAACAGCTCATCCAGACAGAAAACTGATAAACAAACACAGACTTTAAATGACATATTAGACCAGATGAACTTAATTCATATTTATAGAGTATTCCATCCAAAAGTAGCAGAACACACATTCTTCTCAAGTGCACACAGAACATTCTCCAGGATAGATCATATGCTGGGCCATAAAGCAAGCTTTGATAAATTTAAGAAAATTGAAATCATCTCAAGCATCTTCCAACCATAACACTATGAGATTAGAAATGAACCATAAGAAAAAACTGTAAAGAACATAAACATGTGGAAGCTAACCAAGACGGTACTAAACGAAAACAAAACACGATGATCCAAAACATACGGGACACAGCCAAAGCAGCTGTAAGAGCGAAGCTTACAGCAACACAATCTCACCTCAGGAAACAAGAACACTGCCAAATAAACAACCTAAATTTACACCCAAAGCAACTAGAAAAAGAAGAACAAACAAAACCCAAAGTTTAGCAGAAGGGACGATATCATAAAGATCAGAGCACAGATAAATGAAACAGAGATAAACAAAACCAATGAAAAGACCAATGAAACTAAAAAGTTTCTCTTTGAAAAGAGAAAATTGATAATCCTTTAGCCAGACTCATCAAGAAAAAAAAAAGCAAGAGTGCTCAATAAAATCAGTAAAATCAGAAATGAAAAAGGAGAAGTTGCAATGGACATCACGGAAATACAAACGGTCATAAGAGACTATATGAGCAACTATATGCCAATAATATGGACAACCTCGAAGAAACAGATGAATTCTTAGAAGGGTACAGTCTCCCAAAACTGAACCGGAAGAAATAGAAAATATGAAAGGCCCATCACAAGCATTGAAATTGAAACAAAACTCCCAACAAACAAAAGTGCAGGACCAGATGGTTTCACAGGTGAGCTCCATGAAACATTTAGAGAAGAGTTAACACCCATCCTTCTGAAACGATTTCAAAAAATCACAGAGGAGGGACTCTCCTGGTGGTCCAGTGGCTAAGACTCCATGTTCCTAATGCAAGTGGCTATGTTCAATCCCTGGTCAGGGAACTAGATCCTATTAACACATGCCTCAACTGACCGTTTACACAATACAACTAAATATCTGAAGATCCTTCATCACACAGCAAAGATCAAAGACCTGGCACAGACAAATAAATAAATATATACACACACATACATACATACACATATACACACATATGTGTATACACATATACACACATATGTGTATGTGTGTATATGTGTGTGTGTATATATAGTTAAATTGCAGAGGAAGGAACATTACTAAATTCATCTCTAAAGCCACAATCACCATGATACTAAAACCAGACAAAGATATCTCTCTCTCACACACACACTATTATAGACCAGTATCACTGAGAAACATAGATGCAGAAATCTTCAACAAATACTAGCAAACTGAATCCAACAATACATTAAAAGGATCACACACCATCACCAAGTGGGATTTACCCCAGGGATGCAGGGATTTCTCAATATCTGCAAATCAATCAGTGTGATACACCACATTAACAAACTGAAGAATAAAAACTATATGACCACCTCAAAAATGCAGAAAACACTTTTGATAAATTCCAACATTCATTTCTGATAAAAACTCTCCAGAAAGTGAACAAAGAGGGACTATACCTCAGCTTAATAGAGGCCATATATGACAAAGCCATAGCTAACATCATACTCAAAAGTAAAACCTTGAAAGATCAAGAATAAGACAAGGATGTCCACTTCTACCACTTTTATTCAACATAGTTTCGGAAGTCCTAGCCATGGCAATCAGAGAAATAAAAAAAGGAATCCAAATTAGGAGCAAAGTAAAACTGTCACTGTTTGCACGTGACATGACACTATACATTTGTTGTTGTTTTTCAGTTGCTAAGTCATGTCTGACTGCAAAATACCTAAAGATGCTACCAGAAAACTAGTAGAGCCCATGAGTGAATTTAGTAAAGTCGCATGATAAAAAAAAATACAAATCTGTTGCATTTCTATACACCAAAAGCAAAAGATCAGAAAGAGAAATTAAGGAAGCAATCTTATTTACCACTGCATCAAAATGAAGAAAACACCTAAGAATAAACCTACCTAAGGAAGCAAAAGACCTGAACTCTGAAAACTATAAAATACTGATGAAAGAAACTGAAGATAACACAAATAGATGGAAAGATATACTGTGTTCTTGGACTGGAAGAATCAATACTGTCGAAATGACTATAGCACCCAAGGTAATATAGAGATTCAATGCAATCCCTATCAAATTACCAATGGCATTTTTTGCAGACCTAGAAGAAAAAAAATCTTAAAATTTGTGTGGAAACACAAGACTCTGATAATCGAAAGCAATCTTGAGAAAGAAAAACTGAGCTGAAGGAATTAGGCTCCCTGGCTTCAGAATATACTGTAAAGCTGCAGTAATCAAAACAGTATGGCACAAAGACAGACTTAGAGATCAATGGAATAGGACAGAAAGCCCAATAATAAACCCGTGCAGCTATGGCCAACTAATCTATGACAAAAGGAGGCAAGACTATAACGGAGAAAAGACAGGCTTTTCCATAAGCCGTGCCAGGAAAACTGGACAGCTACATGTAAAATAATTCTTTTACATCATATACAAAAATCAAATAAAAATCAATTAAAGACCTAAATGTAAGACTGATACTATAAAACTCTTAGAGGAAAACATAGGCAGAGTGCTTTTTGACATACCACAGTAATATTTTTTTTATTCATCCCCTAGAGTAATGAAAATAAAAACAAAAACAAATGGGACCTAATTAAAAACTTATGCATAGCAAAGGAAACCATAAACAAAACAAAAAGACAGAATGGGAGCAAATGATGCTACCAACAAGGGATTAATTTCTAAAATATACAAACAGATTATGTAGCTCAATATCAAAACAAATAACCCAATCAAAAAATAGAGATCTAAACAGACATTTCTCCAAAAAAAAAAGATGTATACATGGTTAAAAAGTACATGAAAAGATGCTAAACACTGCTAATTATCCCGAAAAATGCAAATCAAAACTACAATGAGGTATCACCTCACACCAGCCAGGCCATCATCAAAAAGTTTACAGACAACAAATGCTGGAGAGGATGTGGAGAAAAGGGAATCCTCCTACACTGTTGGTGGGAATGTAAACTGGTATGGCCACTACAGAGAACAGTATGGAAGTTCCTTAAAAAAACTGAAAGTAGAACTACCACCCCATCCTATCCTATCACTATCATTCACAGCAACACGGATGGACCCAGAGATGATCACACTAAGTAAGTCAGAGAAACACAAGTATTATGTATCACTTATACGTAAAATATTTTAAAGGGTTATACAAATGAACTTCTTTACAAAATAGAAATAGACTTTGCAAACAAACTTACCAAAGGAGAAAGGTGTGACAGTCGGGGGTTGGGGGGAGATGGATAAATGAGGAGGTTGGGATTAACATATACACACTACCATATATAAAACAGATAATCAACAAGGACCTATTGTATAGCGCAAGCAACTCTACTCAATATTCTGTAATAACCTATATGGGAAAAGAATCTGAAAAAGGATGGATATATGTATAACTGAATCACTTTGCTGTACACCTGAAACTAACACAGTACGATAAATCAACTATAATATAAAATAAAAAGTTTTTAAAGTCTGTGAATAAACAAATCATACCTAAAACAGTAAATAAACCCTTGACATATTGACATGCGCTATTACAAAATATTGTTGAGGAATGAATAGATGGCTGCATGATGAGAAAAGCCTTCCTGAATGGCAGGGAGCCAAAGCCATCGGTGGAAACCACACTACCTGGGCAAAGCCCTCTTTGGTTTACAAGCCCTTTCATAGCTGCCTTTAAGGACCACGTGAAGAAAGCAAAGGAACAGCTCCTGATGGAAAGTTCCTGCATGGCTAGATGAAGAAACTGAGGCCAAAGAGATTAAAAAACGTGGCCCAGGTCACCTGGAGGATGGGTGACTCTCCCCAGAACACCCCAGATCCCTGAGTCTGCAGACAATGACCCACCCAGGTCAGCAGCTGCCATGCCCTCCTCCCCCAGATCCCAGGGTGGATCAGTGCTGGATGAATCTCACCTCTCCCAGACTCACACCTTTCCCTTCCCCCAGGCCAGCGCTTGCTCCTCCTCCATCGGCAGGGCCACCGCCCTCAGATAGTGCCCCAGCACTCAGCACAGTGAGATAAGGATCTTCCCAGAGTCCCCAGAGGGTGAGCTCTGGACTCTTCCGAGTTCCATGACCTAACATCACAGACCCATTCAACAAGGAGGGGCAGACTCAGCCATCTTTCCAACACCGACCGAGTACCTGTAAGTGCAGGGAAAATGCCCTGAATAGGATGGACGTAAGATGCCCTTGTAGTCCCTGGAGCTGACCCTCTGGGGAGGAGGGCAGAGAACAAGCTGACATACACACACCACCCCCACCCCCCAGGTGAGGGGAGAGTGGCCAAGAGCCCAAGAAAAACTAAGCAAGGTGATGCGACAATGAGGGAGGGATCAGCCGCTAGTCGTTTCATCTCGCCACTGGTGGAGAAATGCTCCAGGCCATGGGCCTGCACACCCCTTGGCTTCACCACAGAGCAGAGGCCGGGTGGCCCAGCAAAGGGAGGGGACACTGGTCTGGGAGCCAGGAGATGCCGTGGGACTTCAGGAAGCCTTGAATCCCCTTGGGACTCGCATCCTCCCTCTGGGGAACGGGGGCGGGCCATGATTCATCTTCTCCACCTGCTGCCTTCCCAGATCCTAGGGTGACCTGGCCTCCCAGCTCCCAAAGAGCCCACCCTGTGTCCTGTGGTGGGGGGAGGGGAGCAGGCAGGAGGGGAGGGAACCCTGCCTCCTTTCTGAGGCCATATTCTCTCAGCTGGAGGGGGCTGGATTCCTGAAGTGACCACTGGTGACTCAGCAGCCCCTGCAAGTATTTGAGGAGGGGACAGCATCAGGCAGATGGGACCCCGGCCTCGACTGAGAGCTTCTCAGAGCTTGCCTGGTGACCCTGCTCCTGCGGGAATTCCTAGAGAATGCTCTTCTGTTTTCCATCACGCATTAGAGCCCTGTGAGGCCGGCCCAAGGTGGGGGAAATGGGACCACTCCACTGGATGTACCACCCCCATGGTGCTCTCTTCAGCCTATTGGCCCCTTCCTGCTCAGGACCTGCCCCTGGGAATAGCCTAAAAGTCTGCCATCTGGATTCTGAGGCTTCTCTCTCCAGGAAGAAGGGGGAAGAGAGAAGAGCTGAGCTGGCCTGACAAAATCCCAGAAGGAATCCTCAAATCAGCAACCCACATCAGGCTTACTAATATTCCCATAACCATGATAACCATGGTTAACGCTAACCCAGCGCTTATCACAGACCAGCCACCGCGCGGGCGCATGAGCCCTCTGTTGTGGAATTTAATCCTCACGGCTCCCTTTCAAGAACAATACAATCACCCTTAAAAGATTATGAAGGTGTAGAGTAGTGCTCTCACTACTGGTACAGAAACTGAGGATCTCTCTCCGACCCTCTTCTTACATCCCTGAGTTTTTAAATCTTATGGCCTCTGGGAGGAAGGTCCCATGTCCACCAGTGCACCTAATTTTGCAGAACACCTGCCCCCTGCCCCCAGTTCTAGTCTCCCAGCAGCCCGGTAAACTGGATTGAGTCATATTTTGCTTCATTTTACCACCGGAAAAGCCCTTAAGCCTTAGGAGTGGCAAGGCACCTAAAAAGGGACGGGGCAGAGGGACAGAACCCAAGAGTACCCATTCTTAGCCCACAGTTCTTTCCACAGAGAAAACTGCCTGGGTGATCCCTCTCACCCGGGCCAGCTCTGTCACGTGCCTGGGGCATTCTCACTCACTGGGCTCCACGTCAAGGTACTGCAATAAAACCACTCTTTATGCTTACACCCTGCCTCTGTACGCATAGACTGTGGACAATCCGCCCATTTTACAGATGATGACCTGGAGACTCAGAGGGAAGGTTTCAGCCAGGGGCCCACTGCTGGCTAGGTGTTCAGACCCAGGTCTCCCCAGCTCCCCATGAGGGCTGGTCAGAGGCAGGCTGCAGCTCCCGAAGGTTACAACCTGGCTTCTCTCCCCAGTGACTGAAGCTGTGGGTACCCCCAAGAAACTGAAAAAGTTCCCCCATCCCTCAGTGACAACTGACACCCCTAGGGGAGGAAAAACTAAGGGTCAGTGGGACAATTCTCCCAGATCCTCCGCCCCCTCGTCACTTCCCCCAACACGTAACAGGGCCAGGGGGAGTCCCAAACAGCAAGCACCACCTCCACCTGGCTACCAGAGCCCTGAGTTCCACCTTTGACCCTGGGCAAATCACAGCCCTCTCTGAAGGAGCCCCTTCCCCAAAGAGGCGTGCCCAGCGAGGCTGGGGGATGGAATAGGAAGAGGAAAGTCAGAGCCCTCTATCTTTTCAAAGGAACAGCGCTGCGGGAAGACGAGGACCTGGAAGACAGAAAGGGTCTCGCTCTTTACCCACACTTCCGCCCTCCCCGCCCCGCCCCCCCCCCCCCCCCCTCCAAACACACAGGTGCCAGACAGCTTTTGCAAGAAAAAACTAGTTTGCAAACACACTCCGACTTCTGGGAAGCTGCCCAGTTCCACTCCCTTTCTTTACTCCCCCTTCCCCGGCAGGGAACTGATTCTCTAGCAGGTCCCAGAGGCTGCGGGCGGAGGCGGGGGTGGTGGGCCCGGGTGGGAGCAGGGCAAAAGTTGGCGAGGAGCGCCGCGAGCCAGCCTGACTCCAAGACTTCCGCAGCTGCGACGGTGGCGGGACTCCACCTTCCCGACGCCCTCCCTCCCCACAAGGGTCCTCGGGCGAGGTAGGAGGGTCCGGACGCGGCTGGGCTCGGACCCCGGAGGGCACCTCCGTTCTCCAGGCACCCTGCCCTCGGCTCCCCCGCGGTCCGGGAAGATGCCAGGGCGCCCCCGCGTGGCCGGGTCGGAGCTGAGTCACCGAAACGCTGGAGTCTGGATGCGAGCCCGTGGCAGGGGCTTGGGGCTCCGCAGCCCCTCGAAGCCGAACCCAGCTTCTTTCCAGCTCGCCACTGGCTCCAGAAGCCAAGTCCCCAGGCCGAACTTGAGCCCTCGCGCCACGGGCCCCAGCCCGCCCCTTTGCCCGCCAGGGCCCCCGCTCACCGCGGGTCCGGCGGGCGCCGCTCCCCGTCACCGCGCGGCTGCCGCTCCCTGCGCTCCGGGCCACTGGGGCATCCCAGGGCGCTCCCCTGCTCGGCCGGGCCCGCGGGCGCGGGACGGGCTCAGGGCGCTGCCCCTGCGGCCATGGCCAGCTCGCGTGGGCTCCCAGCCGCTAGCGGTCCGGTCCTCCTCCCGGGCCGGGCGGGCGGGCGGCGGCGGCGTTGGCTGCCGCTCGGGCTCCTCCCTCGG
The DNA here is from genome assembly GCF_023091745.1 of Budorcas taxicolor. NCBI lineage: Eukaryota > Metazoa > Chordata > Mammalia > Artiodactyla > Bovidae > Budorcas > Budorcas taxicolor. Next base: position 26,749,443 of record NC_068927.1, on the reverse strand, counting down.
CCGAGGAGGGGGGCGGGCGTGGGGCGGGAAATGGGAGGCGAGGCGGGCGCTTCCTGGAGGGGCGAGCGCTCCCACGGGCGGAGCGGGGGCGCTGTCCCGCCCGCCGCCGGTGGTTCGGACCCTGCGGCTGGCGCGCCCTGGTGCTCGGGGCTCCCAGCGCCTCGGGGCCCCGTGGGTTCGAGGCGGGGATCCGAGGGTCCTAACGTTGCCCGCTGGAACTCCGCGGATCGGAACGCAAGGTGGCTCGCACTCGCCCCAGGCCGGCCTAGTCCGAGCTGCGGGCACCACCTCCGAGTTGCCTGCACTGTGCTCCCGGGTCCAAGGGTGGGCTCTGCCCGGGCCTGCGGGGCCGTAGGGCGCCGCCTGCTGCCTCGACCCCAAGAGCTGTTGGACTCAACGCTGCGCCCTCGGGGGATGCACCACGGGGTTTGGTTCTGGACTGTACTGACAGCACTGGGATCGCCGCGTTTTCTCTCCACTCCTCCCCTTTTTTCTTTTTTTCTTAGTAAAAGAGCTCGGCGTTTTCTTGTCGCCGTCAGGAACTGGGAAGATGACACATACCACACATACGTATTTCTCTGACAGAGACAATGGGATAAAGACAGTTCGAACGGTGCCTGGAACTAGGCAGCGGGAGGGCGACTAGGCGGGCCCCTGAGAGCCTGGCGCCCAGTCCATCCTTCGGCGGCGGCCCTCTTTCCCTATAAGAGGCACCGATTTCGACCTACAGGTCACTCGACAGTATTTCCGTGCCTGCTCCCCCGCCCCTCTCCCTAGTCCAGTGCTCCAGATAGGAGCCTCATTTAACCAAACTGTGGAGGACAGGTCTCCGGACCTCAAGTCCACGTCCAAAGCCCTTGGCGCCGGGGCTCAGGGACTGGAGTTAACCCGGAGCACTTGGGTTGTGAGTTTTCCATTCCAGGCAGGCGAGGGTTAACTGGGAGACTCACGTTGCAGCCAGCGAGCCTCCCTCCACTTCTGAGTCACTGGCACTTTGCAGCCTTAGAGGGCGGCTGTTAAACAGCCCCAGGGCTCTGAGCTTTGTTCTCTGCCTGCTTGCTCCCCCATCCATCCTTCTTTCCTACAAACTCTCTCCTGTCTTCCACCTAAAAGTCCTCAAAGCCCTCAGCCCAGCTGTGGGGCAAACCAATCCAGAGTCATTCTTAGAGCCAGCTGCAGCCCCTCTTCCTCCAGGAAGCCTTTCCTGATTGATCTGACCCCTAGCGTCCCTCTCCTCTCCTCGCTCCAGAGCAGAAGAGCCAGGCGCTGGGATGGATGGTGGTGAATCCAAGCTGAGAGCCCTTCCCTTAGGGTGCTCACCTCTCAGAGGCAAGACCATGGCCCGGGCAATCATACTGCTGTATGAGAAGTACAAAGGGAACTTCCCTGGTAGTCCAGTGGCTAAGCCTCTGCACTCGCGTGCAGGGGGCCCCAGGTTCCATCCCTGGTCAGGGAACTAGATCCCACAAATAAGAATTCCTGTGCTTCAACTAAGGACCCCACATGCCACAAAGAAAATCAAAGATCCTGAGTGCTGCAACTAAGACCTGGCTCAGGCTAATTAGTTAAAAATTATAAAATTATAGTGATGGTTACATATCTGTAGATATATTCAAAACCATTGACTTGTATACTTTAAAGAGGTGAATATTATAGCATGTGAATTATATCTCAATAAAGCTTTTTTTTTTAATGTCAGGAATTAGGAGAGCATAGAGGTCAGTTGTTTAAGGCCAACTGTCCATCACGGTGGATTCTATAGTCTGTCTTTGATCCACACACAATACAGGGCTGTTACTACAAAATGTTGAAGTCTTTTCTTGCCCTGATAGAGACTTCTCTGTGCACAGTTGGGAAGCCTCCATTTCTCTAAAAAGGGCTGATAGGAGGGTGTGTGTGTCCACGTGCACCTATGGCCTGTGGATTAGACTGACTTGAAGCAGCACCACCTGTGTCGGAGGCCCTGGCTGGCCTCAGGTGTGTGTAAGCAGGGTGAGGATGGAGCGTGTCCAGTAATCTACACTACGTCTTAAATCACCCCAAGCATTGTCATCTCTCAGGGCTCTGGGGGCCTGCTGGCTCAACTATGGCAGTTCTTGCTCAGGATTTCTCACAGATTTGCAGTGAGGCCGTGGCTGGGCCTGGAGTTATCTAGAAGTTTTCTTACACACTTATCTGGCAATTGATGCTGGCTGTCAGCTGGGACTGCTGCTGGAACACCTACCTGTGACCCTTCCATGTGGCCTGGGCTTCCTTATAGCATGGCGGCTGGGTTCCAAGTGCGAGTATCCAAGGGAACCAGGTGGAAGCCTTATGCCTTATTATCTTTTCTAGGACTCGGCTTTGGAATTCCTATAACACCACTTTGACTACAGTCACTGGCTCGTTCCATAGGCCCCACCTTTAGATGAGAGGAAGTTTTAGGAATTATCTTTATCTTTAGGAAGACCATGTGGGAGGGGAGATATTATGGTGACCATCTTTAGAAAATACCATCAGCCCACAAAGGGGGTTGATGTAGAGACACATTAGTGATAGAGACATCCCACTCCAGGATCTCACTGAGAGTTGGGTGTGGCTCATCCCACTCCTACATCTCGGGCACAGAGTTGTGGCCCCTGGTTTGCATTCCAGCCTGTCCAGTGACCACCTAGGTGAGATCACTCAATCCTCTGGGCCTCAGTTTCCTCCTCTGTAAAAGGGAAGGACAGAGTTAGTATCTGGTGTCTAGCCTGGTACCAGGGATGCCTGGACAACAGGGCTAGCCTGTTGTTATTACTACTTTTAAGATCCAGGGTTGTAGTCGCTCTAATACAGAGATAGCTCCTTCCAGGGTCAGGATGCCCAGGACTCCCCCACTTCCTCAGACTTTCCCTTTATCGGCCCGACATGCCCACCAGCCCAGGTCTTGTACTGCAGGGTGCAAGTGGGTGCAGGGGTGGGGACTATGGCACAGAAGACTGAGGGTTCTGGCCTCCGAGATGCAACCCGAGGACCCCATCTGGTGTTTGCTCTCTAGGGAAAGTTCCTCTTCTGTCACCTCCTCCTCAGGGCAAAGGTCAATTTCCGGGCAGCCAGGGCAGGGCTGGGGCTGGTGTGGGATGAGCAACAAGGTGTGGCTTCCAAAGGCGGAAGGCAGGGTTAAGGGGCCAGGGCTCCAGCTCTGGGGTCACACTGGGTGGGGGTGGGGTGCTGTGCTGGGGTGGCTGCGGGAGGGAGGAAGACCAGCTGCCCCTGGGAGCTTTACCAAACCAGCCACTGCAAGGTCTCATCCAGGGAGCTCCAGATATGTCCAGATAGCACACACAGTTCTGTCTGGGGCCACCGCCCTCAGGCCTGGCCTTGCCCACATAAGGGTGGGGCTGAGGGCCAGAGGCAAGGCTAGCAGGTCACAGAGCCCCTGTGCCTTCCTAGGGGGCCTTCTCTTTGAGGAACACACACAGACCCCAGCCAGGACTGCCCCAAAGTCCTCCCTCCTTAAATGCTCCAAAGTTGTAATTGGAGCTCCGCTAAATACTTGCTGTGTGACTTTGGGAACATCTTGTGCGTCTCTGGGCCTCATTTGTAAAATAGAGGACGTTGTCACTGAGACTGTGGCTATGGGCCTTGAGGAGTTCCCAGAGGGTGAAGTCCTACAGAACTCTCACCAGGAGAGGCAGCCAGCCGAGGATTCAGACCCCACCTGAGGGAGTGCAGTGATGAGCCATCAGGTCATCTTAGCACCTGGAGAAAGTAGGTCCTTGCGCTTTGACTCATTTTGCTCATGCCCTCACTAAACAGATGCAGAAACTAGGACATTGCCTGTGGGATTCAGAGTCGCAAAATTTGAAAGTTGTTAAGAGAGTAGATCCTAAGAGTTCTCTCAAGGAAAAAACATTTTTTTTTTTTAAATTTGTATCTATAGGAAATGATGCATGTTAATAAACTTAGCATGGTAATCATCTCACAATGTATGTATTCATAAGTCACTTTATCATACATTTTAAATTTATACAGGGCATGCGTGCTCAGTTGTGTCCGACTCTTTGCAACCCCATGGACTGTAGCCCACCAGGCTCCTGTGTCCATGGGATTTCCCAGGTTGGAGAAATCCCATGGACAGAGATTGGGTTGCCTGGAGTGGGTTGCCATTTCCTCCTCCAGGGGATCTTCCAGACCCAGGGACTGAACCTGCATCTCCTGCATTAGCAGGCAGATTCTTTACCTCTGAGCCACCTGGGAAGTCCTAAACTTATACAGTGCTATGTGTCAATTATATCTCAATAAACTGTAAAGAAAACAAACAAAAAGTTTGTAAAGACCCAGGTTCGACTCCTGGCACTAGCATTTACTAGCTTTCACACACAATGCTTACTAGACTGCCTTTGGGCAAATTAGGAAGAATCTCTGGGTCTCAGTGTCCTCGTCTGGGGAAGGAGGGTCACCAGGATCTAACAGGACAAGATAAGAAACATACATGTAAAGGTTTACCTCGCCTGAGTGGCAGCATACTCTAGTGGGTCGCCAACGTGGCTGCACATCAGAATCACCTGTGGAGCTTTCGAAGTGCCACTCCATTCTTAGGAAAGGAGGTTAAAAAGCTCCTCAGGTAATTCTAATATGCAGTCCGGCTTGAGATCCACTCACTGGTCTGTGGTTTTACTCAGTGCAACCAGCAGCACTGACATCACTCAGGCGCTTCTTAGAAATGCAGAATCCCAGGCCCCACCCCAGACCTGCTGAATCAGAATTTGCATTAATGAACTCCTCAGATGGTTCAGTGCACATGACAGTGTCTATAACGGTGATTTTTTTTTTTTTCAGCTGGAGAGGTACTGGCTCGGAGCGTGAACTTCAGACATGTGTTTAGGGGAAGGATGGAGGGGGCAATTTGGGAGGATCTGAGACCTAAGTTCTATGACTCCCTTCAGAAAGGGAGTCTGTAAAACCATAGGATGGAGGCCAAGGGACAAAGTAGCAAAATGAGTTGATCCTAGCCTTGCAGTTAGACCTGGGAACTCACCAGCCTGGTCACATTCTTCGTGAGAAGACTCAGGCACAGAAACGGGGAGCATCTTTTTAGTACATGTGCTGCCGGAGTGAGCACATGGAGCTCCATTTTGATTCTGGCCCAGAGCCTTAGGTTTCTTTGAGTTTTATCTGTTTTCATTTATCTGTTTAAACTGAGGCTTACTTTGGGAAGGAAAGAGTGTGGAGTAGAAAGATAGTCCCAGCCTTGAAACAAGTTGGTTGTGGGAAAGTTAGTTTCTTTTTTTTAAACCAAGTGAGTGTGCTTAGTCGCTCAGTCATGTCTGATTCTTTGTGACCCCATGGACTGCAGCCCACCAGGCTCCTCCATCCATGGGGATTCTCCAGGCAAGAACACTGAAGTTGCTATGCTGCAGGAAACCAAGTGTGGCCATTTTAAAAATATTTATTTATTTGGCTGCTTTGGGTCTTAGGTTGTGGCACGCGGGCTCAGTGGCTGTGGTGCATGGGCTAAGTTGCCCCATGGCATATGGGATTCTAGTTCCCCAACCAGGGAGGGAACCTGGGCCCCCTGCATTGGAAGGAAGATTCCTAACCACTGGACCACCAGGGAAGTCCCCAGAGAGTAAGTTTTTTAGTAATATGAGCATGGTAACTGTCCCTGACGTCAGCCTGGGCAGCTCTTCAGGGCTGACAGTGCTGAGGTTTATTTCCAGGCATTTGCTGCAAGTTTCTTGGAGTTTATAACTTGAACAAGGACACAACTAAGTGACTTCACTTTCACTTTTCACTTTCATGCATTGGAGAAGGAAATGGCAACCCACTCTGGTGTTCTTGCCTGGAGAATCCCAGGGACGGGGGGAGCCTGGTGGGCTGCCATCTATGGGGTCACACAGAGTCGGACACGACTGAAGTGACTTGGCAGCAGCAGCAGCAAACGGGAAAGGAGAAGGGAAAACAAGCAGCAAATGAAGAGTGGCTCTGAGCTCTGGGTTCTGCTTGGTGTGCAACCCACCTGGCTTGGAGCTTTCGATCCACACTGTTCCTTCCTCAGCTGTGACCTCCATGGTCAAGGGCTCTTCAGGCTTTGAGGAATTCATCCTCCAGTCTTAGACAAGAGAAGGCAGTACAAACCCCCTCAGTGTGAAGGTGCACCATGATGGCCTTGGCGTCATTTCCCAGAAGGGAAAGACTGAATTGGGGCTCAAGGTTTCCAGGTAAACTTCTTGAATCTTCTACCTGCCCACCCTTCTCCCCCATGACCAGGCTGCTGGCCCCACTCCATGCCAGCCTCCAGCATCACCACCTAAGTTCTGGATACAGCGGTGAAGCGATCTCAGGACTTGCCAGTGGGCCAGGCTGCCCTCCAGTGGGGCTCAGCAGTAACTGCACCCTCCCTGCTCCGCTTTTCACAAGGGACTGCAGCTCTGGATGAAGGCTCCCCAGATACCAACTTGTTCAACCTACAGGTGGGTGATGGACAGGGGGTGCTCTCCATCTGCCACTTCAGACACCTCTCCACTTCATATGCATTCAGCCCTAAAAGGGGTATGTAATGAATGAGTATGTGACAGATACCTCCTTCATCCTAGGGACTCTGTGTACTTGCTCCCTGACCCCTCCAAAAGGCCTGGGAGGCCAGGGGTGTTACTCACACACAAAGGATCAGCTCCTGGCCTTGAGGGCTGGTGGCAATGGGTCAAGTCACATTCCATTCCATGCCCATCTGACTTCCAAAGCCATATTCTTAATGTACCACCTGCCTGTGGAAACCTTTTAGCCGGGAGTTCCCAGGCAAGTAGCAAGAGGGAGGGGAGGGCTGGGGATGGTGACAAACTGAGGGATGTGCGCCACATCTAAAGGACACCCTCAGATGTCCCCAGCAGATTACTCTTGAGTAGGAATGCTGGACTAGCACCTAAGAGAAGCTGAAAGGTGAATTTGAGGTATAAGTTCCCAATTTAAAATATCAACAAATCAGAGAAGAGTGTAGATATACCGCAGGCCAAACAAAGACTCTTTAACACTAAGAGCTTTTACAATAGCCTTATGGTATAGGTAAGCTCGGGCTTCCCTGGTGGCTCAGATGAGAAAGAATCTGCCTGCAGTGTAGGAGACCAGGGTTCGATCTCTGGGTTGGGAAGATCCGCTGGAGAGGAAATGGCAACCCACTCCAGTATTTTTGCCTGGAGATTCCATGGACAGAGGAGCCTGGCAGGCTACAGTCCGTGGGGTCACAGAGAGTCGGACACGACAGGTAAGCTCTGGAGAGAGGAGGTGACTTACCTGTGATCACAGACCATGACAGGGTCTGGACCTGACCCCGTGTCTCCTGACTCCTGGGCCAGTGCTCATCTCAGCACGTTTCTCTGTGTTCTGGCTGCTCTCCAGGCGCCAGGGTGGGGTGGGAACCATTTCTGACTTTGGCTAGGTGGCAGAACACATCAGACTAGAGACTAGAGGCTGGCAGACCACCCACATTTATTGGTCAAACTAGGCTTACAGTGCAGCAGGACCACCCTTGGCCCCGCTTGGAATTAACGAGGACACGGTGTGGCACGCAGCCCCTGGGCACTTGTGCAGATTGTGCTGAGGTAGTGGCTGGATCCAGCAGTCTTCCTTGACTGTCTTGACAGTCCCCGCCCCCTGCACCCTTAGGCCTAGCTTTGTCCCTTACACCTAGCTTTGTCCCTTACACCACACAGACTGGGCCCGTCCAAGGTCATGCTGGCTCGACCCAAAAGTCCTTAGAAATTAAGGGAGAGGGGGTGATCCAGTTTACAGATGGGAAAACTGAGACTTGAGGCAGGAAGACACTCATTCAGAAGCCTCATGGCTAAATCCCTGGCTTGTCAGTGCTTGGACAGTCTCCCCAGCCCATTCTGGGCAGAAGACGTTCCCTGGTTTAGCTGCTCTGGAAATGCAATTTATAAATACAGATTTGGTTTTAAAAAGTAATAAATTAGATCTTGGACCAGCCTGAGGGAATATGGCCAGTCACATGGCACAAGACCTGGACGTCTGTCATGTCTCATATATGCACCACCCATCACATGTAGTGCCGGGACCCATGCCATTGACCCACAGGCCACATTGCAGGTATCATGCAATGTCACATGGAATGTTGCCACGCGTGACCTTCCACATCACACGCCACACCATGACATGCTCATTGTGCTTCATGTTCCTGACTGGTCATGCATGTCCCAAGGGATGTAGGGTAGTCATACTCCACTCTTTGTCACCAAAAATGTCCTCCCTGAAGACTGTTGCAGGAAAAGCGTGTTTCTCCCTCTTGATCCAGGGACAGCCAGCTTTTTTCTTGAGCCCTCTATCCTTGTGGATGAAAACTGGCATCACTCGGCTGGATTCAAAGGGACTTGAGGGCACCATCAGGTACCCCGAGGGATGACCTGTGGCTGGTTGTCAAAGAAAGCAAAGTCCAGCCTGGGCTCCTGGTTCTGCAGATGCTGGGCCATGTCCGGGGGAATGGGGTTATTCCAGAGGCTGCCGGGCACAGAGACAGACACTTAGCACTGGGCGCTGCTCACTTACCCTCTTCTCTCTGCCCTCTGTCCTACCTACAGATGGGGAAACCGAGGCCCCAAAGGGGAAGAGCTGCTGTCAGAGTTAGGTGGCAGGCAAGAGCAGGTGGAAGGCCAGCATGGCTGCCTTCGGGAGATGGTATCCCCCACGCTCACCCTAACTTCTTCCACTCCATCTTTTTTTTGCTGCACTTTGCAGCATGCAGGATCTTAGTTCCTGGACCAGGGATTGAACCTGTGCCCCCTGAAGTGGAAGCATGGACCTGTAACTACTGGATCACTAGAGAAGTCCCCTCCACTTTCTTCCCCAGAAGCTAGCCTCTTCCCCAGAGCCGTGCTCATATGACACATTGTATAAATGAGAAAAAAGCTCCCCTTCTTTATGATACCACTTCCATTGTCTGACTGTCATAATACGTTGAATTTTATAGAGACACCTCACTACCACTAGAAATGTAATACTTCTACTATGTGAATGGTGTCCCTTAGATGCTGTGCCCTGGTGCAGTACACAACCTATACAACTGGCCCTGATTACAGCTACCATGTTATATGCTTACCATGTACCTGGCATTGTGCTCGGGGCTTAATCTGATTGTTTAGTCTGCAGAGCAGCGCTCTGACGTAGATACTATCACTATTGCCATTTTACAAATGAGGAAACTGAGATTCAAAGACGTTGAGTTATTGATGTGAAATTGCACAGTTGTTAACTGACAGAGCTGGGGTTTGATCCGGGTCTGTTTGCTGCCAAATCCCTGATGACTGGGTCCAAGTCTCCTTAAATAATCCCCAATCCAGGTCCTGCCTCCTCCTACAGGAAGTCCTCTTACATTGCAGGGCTGGTGTGCTCACCCCACCCCTACCATCTCTGCCCCCACAAGCCCTGTTACCGAATGACTTGGATGCCAGATCCCTGTGCCAGCCCTTCAACCAGGAGCCAGGCTCCATAAGCTGTGATCCGATTTTTCTCCAGGCTTCCGGATGGACAACAAAGGGAAACAGATTGAGATGAGATGGGGAGGGGATGGCCTAGGGGGTTTCCCTATGTCTCTTCCCCAGGACAAGGTTGGGGAACATAGGCTCCCCACAATTCTGCTTACAGAACTCAACATTCAACAGTCCAGTGGGAAGGCTGAAGACTGGGACCCAGGAGAGCTAATGGACAAAGTGGGGAAGTCCAGGAGGGCTTCCTGGAGGCAGGGGCCTGACCCAGTGGCCTCCTGGCTTTCCCCAGGACACAGGGCCCCCTTTGGTCCTCCCATTCCCTTCTGGCTTCCCCAGATGTGCCCATCATACTCCACTCTCTTCAGCCGGCCCATCTGCGGCAGGACCCGGGCCAGCTCAGCAGCTGCCTCATCCCCGAGCAGATTCCAGGACAGCCTGCAGGGTAGGGAGGGGTCCAAAAGTCAGCAGCAGGAGAGCCGAGAGGGGGAGACAAGGTGGCAGTGGGGAGGGCTGGGGGCTGCTGTGCAGGCACCAGAGAGGTACCTGATGGGGACCTGTGTGCCCTCCCTAAAGACTGTACCAGGCACAGAGGGCTCCTCCCTACTCCCCCCAGCTCCCTTCCCAAGCTGGTCATCCCACAGGAACCCAGACAGCTTAGGAGCTGGCTGTCCTGAGAGTTCAGGACACGTGACTGTGGAAACATCAGGATCTAAACTTCCACCATGCACAGGCCTCCCTCCTGACTTTGCCACATCCATGCACCACCACCTGTATTATTATTTCACATTTTTCTTTAAATCAGTCCTCTATCCCCTCTTTTATTCACTTTAAGAAATTCATCTTCAGAAACATCTATCACTACTATGAATGAGAAGCCTGTGTTGGGGACCCTAACCAGAAAGTAGTTACAAGGATACAACAGGGCAAACAATGGCATTCACTCCTAACTGGAACCTGTGTCCTTCCTAAAGTGCTGACCCCGTGGCCTGCCCTCCTGCTGACTAAAAAGGGGCAATCACCCATGTTGGGTGAGTGAGCACTGATCTGAGACCTTCTCTTTGTTGTATAAAGTAATGAGAAGAATTAAAATCTTCAGGACGCAAACCTAAAATCTTATAAAATTATATATATCCTGTACTTAAGGAAATCACATTTTCTTCTGCTATGCTCAGGGGTCCAGGTTGGTCCTGGCAGTCTAGTTTATCTCTGAGGCAATACTGCCAGGCCCCAAGGTCCAAGCACCTCTGATTGCCAAGGGAGAGGTGGACACAGTCAGGGGGAAGGTCAGGGGGCCTGCTGGTTTCAGCCACTCTTCACTACCAACAGGTGGTTTGAAAATCAAGACTCCATCAGCCAGGTGGGGTGGTCCATCCAGGCGCCTCCCAAAGGGAGAGTCAGGGGCAATGGTCCTGATCATCCAGCTCATCTCCACCTGGTCCACCTTCCCTCCCACCCTCCTTAGCTGGGGAAGAGGCTGAATGGCTTAGAGCAGGGGTCCCCAGCCTCCGGGATCTAATGCCTGATGATATGAGGTGGAGCTGATATCATAATAGAAATAAAGTGTACAATACATGTAAGGTGCTTGAATCATCCTGAAACCATCCTCCCCAACCCCCATAGTCCATGGAAAACTTGTCTTCCAGAAAATTGGTCTCTGGTGCCAAAAAGGTTGGGGACCTTTGGCAACTTAGACCAAGAACACTTGCAGCTCAAGTGTTAAAAGTTCTTCGAGAGGAGGTTTGAGCAAGAATGACCTTCCCCATGTAAGACCAGAAGGCCTCCAGGTGGCTGCTCTTCGCAGCTCCGGGCTAGCCCCCCAAGCACGCACATGATTTTTTCCAGGGCCGGACAGAGCACAAAGCTGGCAGCAAGGGGCTTGGCGGTCTGGTTGTCAATCTCACACGACACCAGGCTGGAGAGAAGAAGGGGATGGGATGGAGGTGTCTGAGTCAGGGGTGCCCCAGCCTGCAATCAGAGCAGGAGGGAGTAGCGTGGCTAGGGGCTAGGACATGCTGGGAGTCTTAAGAAAGTGCCCCCTCTTTTTTGTCCCAGGCTCCCCCATACCTGAGGTCTCTGTCACTTCGATAAGCCTTCCCAGGTGTCAAGCTTAGCCAAAGAAGGGCTGCCTGCCACAGCACCCCAGCTGGTCAGAGCAGGCTACTTACTCAAGCTGCCGGAGCACTGGGAGCCCCTGATGGAAATGCGGGACCCCTCCGGCCAGGCTGTTCTCTGCCAAGCTGCAGGGCAGGGGAGACAGCCATGGGCGGAAGCCCCAGGCCCTCCCGGCCTGTCCCCCTGCCCAGGTTCCAGGGCCCCTACTCACCTGATCTCTTCCACGTGTGGGCATCCATCCAGGGCCTGGCCCAGACTCAGCACCCCCTCTGGGCTCAGATGGCTGGATGGCAGGCTGGGGAAAGGGAAGGGGTGAGGGCAGCCTGGAGGGGCAGGTATGGGGGTTGGGAGGGGCTGATCCCCCCAGCCTCAGCCTATCTCAGGCTGCATGCCCTCTCTGGGTAACTGCCACCCCAAACCCCCACCCCGCCCCCCCTGCCCCACACAGGACATAGGTGGGTATCAAGGGGCCCTGGCTTTGGGATCTGAGATCCCAAGTTCAAGGCCTGGCTCCTCCACGTATGAATAGGGCAATAGGGTAAGCTTTCCATACTTCTCCTGGCTTTAGTTCCCTTGCCTGGAAAATGGAGCCGGTAGAAATCGCGGTCTCACAGGGCTCAGATGAGACCCTGGACATAAACTGTAAAGTGCCGAGGCCATGCTATGGGGTGCTTTGCTCCTGCATAGCCCTTTGCAGACACTTCCTCCTTTACCCTCGGAGATTGGCTCACACGGTACACCAAGCTGGGATCCTTGTTCTTCTTTTACAGATGAGGAAACTGAGACTCAGAAAGGGCAGGGGCTTGGCCAAAGGCTGGTGGCTGAGCCCAGACTAGCTGGGTCCCCTGATTTCCCGGCCTCAGAGGTAGGGCAGTTAGCCCAGGACACATCCCAGTTTCTCCTACAGCACGGCTGTTCAGCGATGGGGCCTTGACCCCCTAGTGCTCCTGGCGGGGGTGGGAGGGGCTTTCCGCTAACCCTGCACACATCACAGACAGGGGCCACTCACTGCAGGACCCTCAGGTGCCGGGGCAGCCCCTTGGCCAGACCCAGGGCTGTGCAGTCTTCCAGGGCATTGCAGCCAAGCCTGGAAAAAGAGAAGGGATGAAATTGAGCACCAGGCTGGCCCACTCCAGACCCCTGCCCTGTGCCTAGTGGGGGACCCAAGTGCCAGGTGGGCCACAAGGACACAGAGGGCAGAGGGCAGCCCACCCGGGCAGACACTCACATCAGCTCCTCGAGGTGCCTGCAAAGGGCAAGAGATTCTGCCAACCGTGCTCCCCCTGCTGGGCCGATGCCATTCGCTGAGAGGCTGAAGAGGGGCAGATGTCAGACTCTCGACTCCCTTATGCCTTACCCCACCACATCCGCTGGGCCCCCCACCACCCACAGCACCCCCACCACCCACTGATGAGGCAGAGAGACCCAGAGAGGAGCAGGGGCTGGGCTGGCTCAAGGTCCCCGAATCAGCAGTGTCAGGAGGTAACCAGCCCCACTGCCTGAACACCAGGGTTAGGGGAGGAAGCCACAGTCTCCCCAGACCATAGCGTGGTTGCCGAGGGGCCCTGTCTGGAGGGCTGGCCACTCACTCTATCTTCCTGAGCTCAGGGAGCCCCGGCAGGACAGCAGCTAAGTCCTGGGCACCGGTGTTTCCGATCTGGTTGTGGCTCAAGCTTGGGGAGAAAACAGCAGGAGACCCGGAAGTGTCAGCCCACCACCCATCTTGTCTCCATCCCAGAAGAGGAGGCTGGAGTCTAGAGAAGGGCCTCAAGCCACGCTGGTAAGTCCCCTCACCCTGTGATGGGTGAGGATTCCAAACTCTTGTCTTCTGTTTAGGATGATCCCCCTGGTGTCTGACCTAAATCCTTCTTGCTGCAATCAATATCCTATATCCTATCTTTGGGTCTCCCAAGATCCTGGGTCTGGGGTTATGCAGTATAGAAGTGGGTGAAGGGGACAATACTAAGAAGTGAAGAGTGTCCTCAAGGAGCCCCTTACTTTTGTCACCTTGCCCTGCCAAAGTTGTCTTGGGTCTGGGGGAGGGACAGGCAACTCACCTCAGCTCCTCCAAGCTGGTGGCAGCTCTGAGAGCCTTTGAAAGGTGGCAGCAGCCGACATCATCGATGTTGCTCCTGCTCAGACTGGAGAAGCAGGCCTCAGTCAGGAGTAAAGGCATTGGCAAGTGCTGTGCTAAGCACTCTACAGTTTGCAAAGCCTTTACACATCCAAGAACTCATATACCAGTCACAAAACTTTCAGGGGATGGGAATGGGCAAGGTGGGCAGACTGTACCCAATATCCAGATGAGAAATCAGAGGCCCAGGGAGGAGATGTGATGGGCCAAAGACTCCCAGGGACTCACAGGCAAGGTGGAAATGGAAGTCCAGAGCCGTTGGCCTGGAACAGTAGCCTCATTTTTTGGTTTGGCCAGGCTTCGCCTCAGCACCCGAGTGGGGGATCTTCAGGCCAGCCCGGCTGAATGTCAATATCACATGTCTCTCACAACTCACCCTGCTCTAATCTATACAAATAGTGGGCTTTTCCTTAAACCCAGTCAATTTATGGTCTTTTCTGCACTTGACCACACCCTGCCTCTATTGAGTAGCAGGGGGTGGGGGTGGGAGGGACAGTGGGGAACCAAACGAAAACAGCTGACGCAAAGTATTAGTCTGAGGGTTGTTTTGCTGTCTTTTGTTTTGCAAACTAATTTTTAGGGAGCCTCCTTTAGGTGAATTAATTTAGGGTGAAATGGCCTGGTCCCCCAAACTCTCTGAGCTCACATCCTACATGCTCTACCCTGTCTTAGGTTTGTTTAGAGTCACAATATTTCCTCTTTTGAAAGACTACACGAAAAGAACATGGGCTATTTGTTTATCAAAGTGGCCAGGGGCACAGGGTAGAATATCAAGGTCATCAGCTCTGAGACGAGACTGTCACTGCTCAAAGTGGGGTCTGTGGCCCCCAGAATGGGCATCCCCTGGGAGCTTGAAATGCAGAGTCTAGGCCACCCACATCATGAATCAGAAACAAGAACACAGGATGAATCTGTGCACACGGAGGGCTGCCCCAGGACTCGGGCCCAGCCCCTTCCGGCCGTTCTCCAGGAGGAGGCTGCATGTGCGTGCTCGGTCGCTCAGTCGTGTCCAGCTCTTTGCAGCCCCGTGGACTGTCACCCGCCAGGCTCCTCTGTCCATGGGACTCTCCAGGTGAGAGTACTGGAGTGGGTTGCCACTTCCTCCTCCAGGGGATCTTCCCAACCCAGGGACCAAACCCACGTGTCCTGCATTGCAGGCAGATTCTTTACTCATTGAGCCACCTGGGTAGTGGAAGGCTGTGACACTGACCTGGGAGGGTACAGGAATGTCCCGAGGACGGGAGCCATGGAGGTTCTCAGGAAGGTGCCCCAGGGCTCCCCTGGACGGGTGGTCCCAGCAAAGCTGGGCAGTATGCCCCCCACTCACTCCCATGGGGTCACTCACCGGAGGCTCTGCAGGAGTGTCATGTGGCCTAGTCCTTGAGTGAGCACAGCCAGGGTGGAGCCGCCCAGTGGGAGGTGGCTGAGGCTAGAGGAGAGGAGGCCACAGGAGGACTTAGCATAGTGGTCTTGGGTCCCCAACATGGACCCCAAGTGCTCGGCAATGACCAGTGATCTCCAAGACAGCCACATAGTATTTAAAAAATAACTGTACAAACAAACCTGCACTGGGAAATTCAAATGCTGGTTCTCTGTACAAATGATTAAGGTCATTCAGGCAGCAGTTCTATGCTCTGAATCACACTGGACTCAGACTACTGATTGGTAAGCAAGCACATATTAAGGGCCATGTAGAGATAATGTGATACACAGTCATCTCCGTTTTACAGATGAGGATGAAGTCAAGGTGGGGAGACAGAGAAAGAAAGAAAAAGAGGAACAAATACAGAACCTGGATCCAGCCAAGCCTGAAGTCAGTTGCCTTGTCACTTTCCATGACATGAGTTAATATAGTTCTGGGTTGGGTTGCTTTGAGTGGGTGTTCTGTTTCTCATGAGCTGGTATTTTAGTGAACACTCAAGAGCCAGGTAAGGAAGTAAAAAGGGAGGCCGTTCAGCTCACCTGGGTCCATCGAGGACAGTGACAGTCGTGTTCATAAGAGATACAACAGTTTTGAGGCATGCTCCCAAGACCCCTGCCCCCACCCCCATTAACCACCACCACTTACTCAAGCCTCTTCAGCCTGCACTTGCCCTCAAGGGCCCCCAACAACACCTTGGTGCCCTCGTCTCCAAGTTGATTGTTAGACAAGCTGGAGGGGACCAAGCATGAGATAAGGGTTAGAAAAGCCTGCCCAGCCCCTGGAGCTGAGCTGTCTCATCAGCGCCTCCACACCCTCTGAGTCACCCCTAGGAGACTAGCTCTGGGTCTGCAGGTCCCAGACCACGCTTCCTATCCAGGCTCCATGGGGGCATTCCTGGCCCCAAGGGTCAGGCTCAGGGGTCCCCAAGGAGGGGTGCATTGTAGTCATAGCTGACCCACCTGAGAAAGGATGCTCTGGATGATGGCTGTACCAGAGGAAGCCAGGGACAAGGGACACGTACACACACACATTCAATGATCCCTTCTGGCCCTAAGCTCTCTCTGTACCCAACACCACTCTAGACAGAGAGAGGTGATGAGCCCCAGTTCACAGATGAGGCTGTAGGTCTACTCTAGTCTAAGCCTAGTCCAAGCCCAAAGAGGCACAGCTACTCGTTCAAGGTCACTCTGAGTGACTGATAAAGTCAGGACCAAGAACACAGCACTCAGGCTTCCCTAAACCACACTCAGAGTTGCTGGCCTTCATCAGGGACAAAAGTAATAGTCTGAATTCCCACCACCCACTTTAGCAAAGGCCCAACTGTCCTCTCCACCCCTTCCCTCAGCTGGGTTCCCAGACCCTTCCAATCCGTGACTCACTCCAGCTCCTCCAGAAGGTGACAATGGCTCAGACCAGATGTCAGGTGGGCTAGCCCCTTGGAGCTCACACAGCTGTAGGTCAGCCTGTGGAGGTCAAAAGGCAGCAGGTCAGGGAGGAGCTCTGGGTCTGGGAGCTCTTGGATGGTAGTGGCAGAGGGCAGGGAGGTGGGGGTGGGGAGTGGTTCCTGGGGCAGTGGGAGGGGACGCACCTTCCCTTCATAAACCTCTCCCATCAGGCAATCATTACGTCAAGATACAGGTTGGAGGCAGGAACATAGACTAGTTGAATGGTTCCTTAAACCAGTCATTCAGGTAGCAGCTTCACAATGTCTGCCATAATCAGGCATCGCTTGTAAACTCTAGCTGCTGCTGCTAAGTCACTTCAGTCGTGTCCGACTCTGTGCGACCCCACAGACTGCGGCCCACCAGGCTCCCCCGTCCCTGGGATTCTCCAGGCAAGAACACTGGAGTGGGTTGCCATTTCCTTCTCCAATGCAGGAAAGTGAAAAGTGAAAGTGAAGTTGCTCAGTCGTGCCCGACTCTTAGCGACCCCATGGGCTGCAGCCTACCAGGCTCCTCCGTCCATGGGATTCTCCAGGCAAGAGTACTGGAGTGGGGTGCCATCACCCTCATTTCCCACGAGCCCTGCATCTTTATTTATTTATTTTTAAACAACAAAAAAGCATAGCAAGTACTGGAGAGGGTGTTTAAAGGCACAGTGGCACCAAAAGGAGAATTTCCCCTGATGCAGTTGGTTTAAAAGAGAACTGACAGACAGAAAAGCTCCATTTTGCAACCATCATACTGATATTTGATTCAGGCAGGAATGATCGATGGTTGCCAAAATTTGTGAGTGAAAGTTTGAGGGAGAACTGGATATTTACATTGTCTTCAAGTGTCTTCCTACCAGATACTTGGTTAATTACAAAAGGGAAAACAGTAGCTTTGCAAGTGAAGAAACCTGGCAGACACCCCGCCTTAACCAGGCGATCACAGGTAACATCACGGGTAAGGAGACAAGCAGACATCATGTGCTTCCCAATGTGGCACACGTGATGTGTTCCTGGGAAGAGCACAGCAGCACCTCTGTGATATTCCTGCCCCAGATGCAGGAATCGAAGCAGGAAGAAACAGCGGAGAAACCCAAGCACAAGGGCATTCTGATACAAAACACTCATAACTGGCGTAGAAATGTCATGACAGGATCACGAAACACAAAAACGGGTTGAGGACACGTTCCAAATTGAAGGGGACTAAAGAGAGATGACAACTAAACACATTGTGTGATCCTGGATGGAATCTGGGACTGGGGAAAAAAAAAAGCAATAAACATTAATGGGACAAATTTGCAGAATTGGAATATGAACTGTAGTTTAGGTAACAGTAGGGTATCCATGTTAAATTGCCTGAATTTCATACTTTTACTGGATTAGGGGAGAGAATGTTCTTTTTCTTAGGAAATTTACTGAAATATTAGGGGTCAAGAGGCATGACTATGCAACTTACTTTCAAATGGTTCAGAAAAAGAAAGTGGGGGCAGGGAGGAGAGAGGGGAGGGGTGAGGAAGGAGGCGGGGAAGACAAGAGCAAACATGAGAAAATAATGATGGAAGGTGACGTTGGGAAAAGGGCCTACGGAGCTTCTTCTCAGTCTTCTTGTAGAGTTTCTATGAGTTTGCAATTGTTTTGAAATAATAAAGAAAAGAAAAGAAAGAGCACTGACAAGGCCCTGCTCCTCTCCACGTGGCCACGTTGATGACCGTGCACCTGGGCATCATCTCCAGGGCTGAGTGGGAGGGGGACACGGAGCTCCTTTGAGCCCAGGGTTGGAGGGGACAGGAAGCGTGGGGGTGGGGGATGAAAGAGGTGTTCCCGAGTGAACGTCTTGTCCACGTACCGGAAGTTCTTCAGCTCAGAGAGGGACAGCAGGAGGCTTTGCAGCAGCAGAGAGCCGGCATCGCAGAGGTTCACCTGGGACAAGCTGGAAAGGTCCAAGCATATTCCAGAGGATTACAGGCTGAACACACTTCAGGGATCAACATAGGGATGGGGAGGCCAAGAGAGGGGAAAGGCCCCACCAAGGAGCTCCCAATGGGGCAGGACTCCCCTCTGCCACCCTGGGGCTCTCCCCCACTGGCCCAATGAGAGAAGCCAGAATGCTGGGGTTAGCATGGCCCCAGGCTCTGTTCATCCCCATCCTGCGCTGGCCAACCTCTCACCTGTGGCCTGAAGCAGGCACTGGGGTCAACCAGAGAACTCAGGGCCTCAGTGTCTCAGGGTACTGACCTGAGCTGCCGCAGCCGGGCACACGTCTCCATCAGCTGCCTGGCAAGGAGGTTTTGGTGGGTTCCCAGGTCACAGTGGGCCAGCCTGGAGGTGGAGAGGGAAGCAGCAGTCCGTAAACACCTGGGTCAGTATTGAGGACTCAGTCCCTGCCTGCAAGGAGTGTGTCTGAAGGTGGTAAATAAATGCTAATCAAAGAGAGTCCCACAACTTGCCAGTTGACTATGGGAAGTACTGTGAAGGAGAGGTCCAGATGGGGGGCCTGGCACGGCTGTGCAGGTTGTTCACTGCATGAGGGGGTCCAACCAAGGAAGTGAGTCGGGGCTGAGATCCAGGCATGGTCTATGCCTCACAGTGTACACATGCAGGGTGCACTCACCCCGAAAGAGGTGACATTTTAGTTTCCGTGAGTGTGCTATATGGATCGGAGGAGCTGTGAGCCCAGGCATCTACGAGAGCGGATAAAGGGAGGACTTGACTGAGCCTGGGTGGTTGCAGGGACCTCCCTGAGATGGTGGCATTCATGCCGAAGCCTGAAGGATGGGACTGAGTTAGCCAGGTGAAGAAGGAAAGAGAGGAGAGAACATGCTGAGTTGGGGGGAACAGCCTGTGCAAAGGCCCTGGAGTCAAAGGGAGAAAGGTGGTGTTTGAGGACTGAAAGCTAGCGGGGATGGCTGGAGCCAAGACCAGGCTTTGGGGTGGGGATGGACAGCATGGAGAGGCAGGTCAGGCCAGGTCTCATAGGCCTTGGAGAGACTTTAGGCATCAAAGGATTCTGAGTAGGGGTATGAGAAATATTGGTAAGAAGCGGCATTGTCCCTCCTCTCCCCGTCACCATTCAACCTCTTTCTTGGGGTCCCAGGTACTGGGTCCCACCTGAGGGCCACGGCTTCTGGGTTCTCCTGATGGGGAAATTCCAGTTGGATACAGAGCTGTTGCTGGGTCTCGGAGATGCTGAGGAGGGAAGGGATGGTCAGCGTGAGGTTCACGGGAGCTTCCCCTGTAGGCTGTGCTGGGCCTGGGCCACTCAGCTGACAGCTCCCAGACCCAGTGCAGATCCAGACGTAGGTCCACGGGACACCAAAGCCTTTGCTCTTGGCTAATCCATGGGATTCTGGTACCTCTGGTCATAGAGCCATGGTGTGTGTGGCTATCACCAGGGGCCACTTCCAGACAATCAGCATGGACTCCCGGCAGTGTCCATCTGGGACCTAACAGCCCATTGTCTTGGATCTAGGGTTGCCTTCCTCTCTCCAGCACTGCTGCCTACCTACTGCACAAGTCCCAACAAGCATGTGTGGCGATGTTGTTTAGTAGCTAAGTTGTGTCCGACTCTTTTGTGATCCCATGACTGTAGCCCATCACACTCCTCTGTCTATGGGATTCTTTAGGCAAGAATACTCCAGTGGGTTGCCATTTCCTTCTCCAGGGGATCTTCTCAGCCCAGAGATTGAAACCAAGTCTCCTGCATTGGCAGGCAGATTCTTTACTGCTGAGCCATGTGGGAAGCCCCACAAATACGTGTAGCCCCTCACATAGGTCCCAGGAGCTCCTGCCATCTTGGGGACCCAGAGAACCCACTGGGGACCCAGCTATGACACCACAGGACAAGAGACCAATGGCTACATAAGGGATGACCCCAGTGGTCATGAAACGATGAGAGTCTGAGGGGCCGCCTTCCTGGACTTACCTTATTTCAGTGATGTTGCCTGAGGCCTGGGCACAGACTTCCAGCAGCGTGAGCAGCCCGGCTCTGCCTACCCATGGCTCTTCCACCCTGTCAGAGAGGTGACAGTGACAGTCGCTCAGCCGTGTCTGACTCTGCAACCCCATGGGCTGTAGCCCGCCAGGCTCCTCCGCCCATGGGATTCTCCAGGCAAGAGTACTGGAGTGGGTTGCCATGCCCTCCTCCAGGGGATCTTCCCAAGCCAGGGATCGAACCCAGGTCTCCTGCACTGTAGGCAGATTCTTTACCATCTAAACTACCAGGGCAGACACAGAGGTGGATACAGAGGTGTCCCTTGGGGGGCAAGGGTTCCCCCAAGGTTAATGTGGGAGGGGAGGAGAGTACTAAGGGTTGGCGGGGGGCGGCTAGAGGCTGTTTGGGTTTTGCTGAATAACAATAAAATTAAAAATTAGGCATAAGCATAAAACAGAAAATTAACATCCTTGTTCCAACAGTTCAAAGAGAAATTTTTTTTAAATAGTACTTTTAGGTTTAGAAAAAGTCTATATAACATCACGTTGCAAAGATAAGGAAATTAGATTATATATAAGACATAATCCCAATTTTGTATTTCAAAAAAGGGAAAATATATATAGAAACATATATGGTGAGGAAGAGGGAGATAGAGCTATGAGAAAAATATATTAAATGTTAATGGTGATGGTACAATTACAGAATTCTCCTGGTTTTCTTTTGTAGTTGTCAATATTTTCTGAACTTTCTACAATGTGCATGGATTAATTTAGAAGAAGGAAAAAAGATTTAAAATATTGCTGCTTTTAAAGTTATGCTGAATTTTTTTTCAAAGTACTATTTTCTTATGTTCTTCTGGATCTTCCACAAACTTCTATGAGGAGTACATATTATTTTTAGAGTAAGGCAAGTTTTAAGTAAAAATATTATTTGGGGCGATCCAGTGCTCCTGGGTATATGCCCCAAAGAACGGAAAGCAGAGACGCAAAGAGATATGTGTACAGATACATCAGAGCAGCATATTCACAACAGCCAACAGGTGGAAGCCACCCAAATGGCCACCGATGGATGAATGGGTAAAGAATGAATGGGTAAATGAATGTGGCTTATACACATGGTGGAATATTATTCAGCCTTAAACAGAAAGGAAGAAGGTACAGTAAAGATGAACCCTGAGGATATTGTGCTAAGTGAAACAGACCTATCACAAAAAGACAAGTACTGCATGATTCCACTTGGTTACGGCACAGAGAGGGGTTGGACCCATAAAAGCAGAGTAGAAAGGTGGCTGCCAGGGGTCGGGGGAGGAGGCCCGGTGGGAGCCTTAATGGGCAGTGAGTTTCAGCTTTCATGAAGTGTTTCGGTTGTACAACGTGAATGTTACTTAACACTACTGAACTGTACACTTAAAAATGGTTACGATGGTAACTTTGTTCTGCGTATTCTACCAGGATCTTTAAAAATGTCATGCTGGGGAACAACCAGACTTCATGTGTCTCATCACCAGCGGCGTTGGGAAGTGCACAGCCTTGGCCACCAAGTAGGTATTTTGGGACACAAATATGTAACTGAATCTCATGGAGCCTTTCCAGTTCTAGGAAAGTCAGGGGTTCAGAGGAACAAACTCAATGACCTCACAAGGAAGCACCAGACAGAGCCAGAAAGTGGCCCAGGGGACCGGTTTTCTCACCAAAACTGGACCACTGGGGAAGTGCCTGGGTGTCGAAGTCTTTTTTTCCTGAAGTCCCCAAGGACAGATCACCCATTAAAAAAGTCCAAAGAGCTGTCACCTTTTTGCCACAAAAATGTGGACCTTGATGGGATCCTGGATCCAAAGAGCCAGCTGTCCCATATAGGGGCAGTGGGAAATTTCAGACTGGCTTGGCTAATACCTGACACTAAGGACTTGCTACTCATTTTTGTAGGGGTCCTAATTCAGCTGTGGTTATGTAGAAAATGTCCTTATTTTTTAAAGACTTGCAGTGAACTCTTTTGGTGTGATAGTTTATGAGATCAATAACTTAGCTAAAAAATACAAAGCAAATATGGAAAAACCATGAACTGTCAAACCTAGGCGATGAGTTTTCAAAACTGCTTTTCTCCTTTTTGGAATCTTTGTTTTTCTGAAAGTTTTCCAAAGATCAGAGTGAACATATTTGTTACATGTTACTTCTGACCTTGGCTGGGGGGTCTTTCATTTTTATGGCCATGTGGTGGGGCATGCGGGATCTTAGTATCCTAACCAGGGATCAAACCTGTGCCCCTGCAGAGGAAGTCCCCGGACATCCTTTTAAGTTTCCTTTTTTTCTGAAGTCCTCAAGTACAAGTCCTACCTTGGGCGGGGGTGGGGGAGTTTTTCTGCAGCTGAAGGGGTTTCTGAGACTAATGGGGGGTGGGGGGCTCTGCATCCAGAAGGCAGGGTTCTGGATGCAGGAAATGGCTAAGACTGTGACCTTGGGGGAAACCCTTCTTCAGAGCCCACTTCTGCCCTCCATTCCTACCACAGCCCCCTCCCAGAGTCACGGGCAGGCGGTACCTGAGAGTGAGCACTCCCGTCGGCCACGTTAGCAGACTCAGGAGGACAATCAGCTGCTCCAGGCCCGGGAAACACCAGGTCAGCCTGTGGACAGAGGTCGTTCTGGCAGGGAGCCCCCACCCCTCAACTGCCCCCATGGGCTGGGCCCAGTCACTCACGTGAGCTCCGCCAGCTGCAGGGCCTGGTTCAGGCTGGCAGCCAGTCTGGGCATGTGCTCTGGCTTGAAGTGGCACTCGCTCAGCCTGAGGGCAGAGGGCAAGGGGCAGAGCTTGGGCAAAGCCTGTTGGGACTACAGTCCTGCTGTCCCTCAGCCTCCCCCAGGACCCATGGGGGAGCCCCCACTGGGTGCAAAGGCCTGGACCAGGACCTGAGAAAAGGCCCAAGATGCAGCCTGTGCTCTGGGAGCTTCTCTTTGAAGAGACCACCTCCCAACAAAGTGCTAGAGTCATCACTCACTGAGCCCCGACTCTAAGGCCGGCCCTGGCCCAGCCTCTGGGTGCACCCGGTGAGCAAGCAGGCATGCCAGCCGTACGTGTGGCATCTCACTGAACCCCAACGGCATGAGAGATTGACCAACCCAAGGACGCACAGTTGGAAAAAAGCAGCCACAGATCTGGGTTTCAATCCAAGGCAGCCTGACTCCAGACCCTAAACCTGTAACCACTTCCCTAGTCTCCAGGCCCACCCTACTCCAGGCTCCCTTGGGTGCAGGGGGGTGGGGGTGGGGCTGGAATTCTTGCTATGGCCCTGTCCTCCCAGGGCCCAGCCCGTGTGGCCGGCAGACAGGCCCCGGAGCACTGTCTCACAGACAGGCTGAGAACAGAGCCCCGCACAGCATAAGAGGGCCGCTCCCTCTCACAGGACAGGGGCCACTGGAGGCGTCCAGGAAGGGCTGACATGTGAGCTGGGTCATACAGCACTGGGAGAATTTGAGCTCAGAAAAGGCAAGGAAGAGAACGCCAGGCTGAGTACCCAGAAGCTGGGACACTTCCTCAGGCAGTGCGTGCTTGGTGAACAAAGATCCCTTGCGGCTGAATCTGTGTGCACACATGTGGGGTGTGAGTGGTGTGTGTGATGTGTGCATGTTCTGTGTGGCGTGTACAGGGGGTATGTCTGGTGTGTGTGCATGTGTGTGGTGTATTATGCTATGTACGTGTGTGTGTGTGTATGTGTGGTATGTACATGTTTGGTGTGAGGGTGGTATGTGTGTAGCGGGGTGGGAGGAGTGAGGAAGAACACAGCAGGAGGTGGCAACCAGATCAGACTCTGAGAAGACCAGGCTAAGGGTTCGAACTTGATCCTCAGGGCACTTGGGAGCTCCCGCAGGGCTCAGAGCAGTGGAGCACCACGGGCAGACGTGCATGGTGGGAAAGCCCCTCTGGGGGCTGCAGGGGGATTGGAGGAGGCCTGGTCAGAGGCAGGGGACCAATTCAGAGGCCACGATCACAGGTGAAGCAAGACATGTAGAGAAACTCACCCAAGGCTGAGAAAGACAGAGCCTGAGGCTCCCGGGGGTGGGGATTAAATGAAAAATAACTGATACAGCAACTCAAATAAGGCAGGTCTTTTCCAGGCACTTTAAACACATTTACTCATTTAATCCTCACAATAAACCTAAAAGGTAGGTCTCACTCTTATTCTCATTTTACAGGTGAGGAATTGAAACACGGAGCGGGCAAGTCACTGGTCCAAGGTGACACAGCTATTACGTGGTAGAGTGGAAGAAGTGAAAGTGTTAGTCGCTAACTCGTGTCTGACTCTTTGCGACACCATAGACTATAGCCCGCCAGCCTCCTTGTCCATGGGGATCCTCCAGGCAAGAACACTGGAGGGGGTTGCCACTCCCTTCTCCAGGGGATCTTCCTGACCCAGGGATCAAAGCTGCGTCTCCTGCACTGGCAGGTGGATTCTTTGCTGAGATCTACCCCAAGCAGCTCCAGAGTCTGACTATTTAACTCAGAAGCCTCCAGACTCAGTCAGGCTGTGGCTAGGGGCACAAACACCACTCGAAGGCCTGGTCCAGGGGCTGAAGGTATGGGGAGACTGGGGGCAGATGTGGGAGAGACAAAGCCAGGCAGTAGCTCCAGGCAGGGTGTGTGAAGGAGGAGGGGACCCCGGGAGGAAGCAGGCACGGAGGCCACCACAGGGTCAGCCACCTCTCCCTGGTTCCTCCGCCTTTCCCGTCACCCCAGACCACGAATTACCTCAGTGTCTTCCCAGCCTCTTCCTGTCGGGAGAAGTGAATCCAGAAGCTCTGCTTGGAGCCCAGGCTGCAGAAAGAGGGGTGTATGGAAGCCCAAGACTCAGCCTTGCCAGCGTCCCCAGGATCCAGGTGCCAGGGGGTGTGGGGAGGGATGGGAACTGGGCCCACAGGGGCACAGGAGGGTGGAAGCCACAGGAGAGACCCTTGCTGACCAGAGGAGGCCCCCACCTCCTCCTTCGAGGATGCTAAACCTGGCGTTTCCCCACCCGGTGGCCTCCCTGGGCCCCGTGCATGCGCACACGGGCCTCAGAGGATGAAAACTGTGATCCCACAATCAGTGAACTCTGAGACTCAGAGAGGCTCAGAGGTTACCCCAAGTCACACACACAGAGGGCCACTGAGCATGCGAGTCTTGCTTCCCCACCATTAGCAAGTGGCACCAATGTTTCCTTACTTCACTGAGGCCTCCCGGACACGTGGGCAGGAGGGGAGAGCCTCCACCAGGCACAAGACACTTTCCTGAGACATGCTGTTGTGGCTTAGACTAGAAGAGAAAAGAGGTTCAGGATGAGGGGTGAGGCAGCACCTCAGTGGAGCCCTGCCCAGGCCCCTCATCTCCATTCCAGCCATCATCCCCTAGAGGGGAGTCCTCAGTGTCCAAGTCTCCATCCTCCAGGTGGAGACACTGAGGTCCATAGAGAAGCCAGAGAGACGCTATCATCACCTGGCAGGCCAGGCAGCATACTCTGAAATCTTTGAGAGTCACCCTGACTGTGCCTGCTGCCCCTGTGGTCTGAGACCAGGGATGAGGGCAGTGATAAGGCCAGGCTTCCAGCTCTAGCTCCATGGGGGCCAGGGATACCCGGAGCACAAAGCTCAGTTGCCTAGCAACGGGCTGTGTCCTGGGTCTGGACGTCAGTCTCCCAGGTCACTGGGGAGACTGAGTAACTGAAGATGACTTCCCTTCCCAGGGGCCCTCCCTGCTGTGGCGACATATCCAAATCTGTGTCCCCTAAATCTGGTCAGAGGAGCTTCAGGGATAGGATGGATGGACCAAGAGCCAGGACAACTGCGATTTCTGCAGCTGATTGGGGATGAACTGTTGCTCCCTTCCTGGAGTCAACTTGGGCCACTGAACATTAGTCACAGTCTCTCCCGGGTGTTTGGTGAGAGCTCTGCCAATAGTGGGCAATGAAGGAAGGAGGAAAGGACCCAAGGTGGATGGGCGGGGGGAATCACGGTAAAAGTCACCCCCTCCCCAGCCCTTGTCCCCTGGAGTTCTTCAGGGGTGCCTGAAAAGAAGCCCACTGACATTCTGGGCCCTGGGGAGTCTTCCTCCTAGTTGACCTTGGGGCTGCTCATCACTTACTTGAGCGAACCGGAGATGGGCACCTTGGGGAGACATTCCAGGAGGCACCTGAGCCCATCATCACCCAGCAGGTTTGCTGAGAGGCTGCAAGAGGTACGAGGAGGAGGTGGTTGGTGCTCTGACGTGCCTGCTCTTCAGTGAGCATCACTGCTACTCTACCCACCCTGCACCGTCATCATCACCTCCACCATCACCTCCACCACTGTGCACAACTTCTGTTCCAGCAGCACAGTCATCACCACCAGCGCCACCCCATCACTACTACTTAGCATCCCTGTCTGTATCCCCATCACCTCCATCAACACTAGCACGATCACCCCCATCCCCTCACCAGCACCACAGTTAACCAGTCCTCATCTTCCCCTTCAGTATCTGGTGACCACTCCCAGGACTCCAGCAGGCTTTCAGGAATTAGAGAAAAAGCAATTAGCTTTTTACTGAGCACTCGGCCTCTGCCTGTTGGGAGCCGTCATTTTTGAACCAGAGTAAATTCAGGAAAAAGACAGACATTTGGAGGATGCATTTACCCAGAATACTTCTTTTAATTTGGGAATGCAATATCGGAAACTGCACTTAACGACTTTATTTCCCTTCATTCGTAGCATCCTATGGTTTTAGCTACAGTTTCAGGAACAAAATAATCAGTGTGCCTGGGAATATCTGATTTTTACCCTGCAAATTTGAACTCATTTTGCCCCTGATGATAAGACTTTTGAGGCTTATTTATTTCCATCTTTTCCTGAGACAGTTTAAAAACGAAAAAGTCTGTCTCAGGAAGCCACTTAATGAAATAATTTTTAGAATATGAAAAAGTTCCCTCTAGAATGAAAAAATTGAAAACTCAAAAGACATCTTTGCTTATTCATCCTTCTTTAAAATCCATGATTTTCATCAGCCACATTTCTCTCCTTGGCCACACTACAAGGAATTGAAATTGTGGGTTTTTTTGGTGGATAGCTCTCTGTATGTTCTGCTTGTTCTAAGCTGGACTTCTAACAGTACTGAGCAAAGGCTCTGCATTGAACTAGGTGTGTGACTTGACGCAGATTTTTAAACTCTGTCAGTCCGCTCATCTACGGTATTCAGGGTTGTTGAGAAGGAGGATAAAAAGGATATGTAAAACACTTAGACTAGTAGAAAAAGTGCTCAAAGCTCTTTTTTCCCTACCCATGCAGGGTTTCACTATTCAGGCACCCAAGACAGGCCACACTGATACCACTTCTCATCAGCCTGAGAGCCCACACATCCCTACTCTGGCTAGCTCTGGGCCTTCTACAAGCAGAGGCATTGGCTATTCTTAACCACCTGCACAGAAAGACAACGGATCCTTCATTTCAGGCTCCACCAGCCAGCAGAGCCCCAACGCCTTGAATAACAAGAGGCCAAGGGGCTCCTGTGGCCCTTTGCAAAGTGAAAGTAACTAAAAGTGTTAGTCTCAGTTGTGTTTGACTCTTTGCAACCCCGTGGACTGCAGCCCGCCAGGCTCCTCTGTCCATGGGATTCTCCAGGCAAGAATACTGGGGTGGGTGGCCATTCCCTTCTTGAGGGGATCTTCTGGACCCAGGGATTGAACCGAAGTCTCTTGCATTGCAGGTGGATTCTTAACCATCTGAGCCACCAGGGAGGCCCATTCCTTTGCAAAGG
Source organism: Budorcas taxicolor (assembly GCF_023091745.1). Taxonomy (NCBI): domain Eukaryota; kingdom Metazoa; phylum Chordata; class Mammalia; order Artiodactyla; family Bovidae; genus Budorcas; species Budorcas taxicolor. The sequence goes on along the minus strand of NC_068927.1, from coordinate 26,721,201 downwards.
GCTCCCCTAAATTGATCACAGGTACACCCTGAACTAGCTCTACGTGGTAGCAGTGGAGGATGGGAGGGATAAGATGGGGACAGAGAAACTTTACAGATGTGACTGAGTCCCAGGCATCCTCTCCTCTGTTAGGTGGTCCTGAGAGCACGCATGGGTGTGTACACACAAACACACACACACACCCTTCAAGTGCTACACAGGACGTGCTCCAACTTACTCCAGTTGGTTGAGGTCTTCACACTGGCTCAGCAAACAGCACAGCGGCTCCACGTGCTCCTGGTGGAGGCCGCAGTCAATAAACCTCCTGCAGGAAGGGAGATGGGGTCCCTAAGCTGGGTATGGCCTTGAAGCTCCAGCGGGGCTTCACTCAAGCTTGGACTCTCTAGAAACATCCAGCACCCATGCATACCACCTGCCCCGCCCAGCAGATCCCACCTATGTTTCCTCTGAGGGGATGGTTCTCAAAGTGAGGTCCCTGACCAGCCCCAACAGCACCCCTTTGGGAGCGTGGTGAGAGGCACATCCTGGGGACACAACCCAGACCCGCTGAACAAACAGCTCTAGGAACAAGGCTCTCCAGGGTGATTCTGATTCAGTCAAGGTGAACTATAGCTCTTAGGGTCACTTTAATGAGCAGACACGGGGGTGGAGTGGAGGAGACCCAGGGTGATGTCTCCTTATGTGGAGGGTTATTCATACTGGAATCAAAGTAATAGTAAAGTCTGTCTTTGAGAGGCCTACACGGATACCACACAACAAGGTAAATGAATAGCTTAGGGCCAGCAAGCAACTTAAAAAATAAACTTAGAATGATAAAGTACCTAAAATAAGTAACTCAGATTTTTATCATTGTTACTTTCCTTTTTTTTTTTCAGTCCCAAATTCCTTATTCTACTATTTTTTATTTCTTGTTTTAAAATCAGCTCATTCTTTTTATTTAATGCACTTATCAGAAGAGAAAACCCTGTATCACTTACTCCAGTGGAAAACTGGCATTTCCTGTCCTGAGCAGACTGTGAGGATGAGGATGCAGGGAATGAGGGCAAAATATCATCATTAAATTCAAGCCAGACACTGGCACCTGCTGAGGGCCCTCCTTCTACTTAAAAGGGAGCTTAGCAGACGTGAAGAGTTGCTACAGACACGCTGAGAGGCAACTGGCACTTCCTCTTGGCCATGTGTGTGCTTGTTGCTTCAGTCGTGTCTGACTCTTTCTGACCCCGTGGACTGTAGCCCTCCAGGCGCCTCTGTCTGTGGGATTCTCCAGGCAAGAATACTGGAGTGGGTAGCCATTCCCTTCTCCAGGGGATCTTCCTGACCCAGAGATCTAACCCAGGAATCTCCTGCATTGCAGGCAGATTCTTCACTGTCTGAGCCACCAGGGCCTTAATCAAACACAGACTTGAAAATGGAAGAATTTGATGAAAGTGAACCAGTAGTCATGTATGGATGTGAGAGTTGGACTATAAGGAAAGCTGAGTGGGGAAGAATTGATGCTTTTGAACTGTGGTGGAGAAGACTCTTGAGAGTCCCTTGGGCTGCAAGCAGATCAAACCAGTCAATCCTAAAGGAAATCAGTTCTGAATATTCACTGGAAGGACTGATGCTGAAGCTCCAATACTTTGGCTACCTGATATGAAGAACTGACTCATTGGAAAAGACCCTGATGCTGGGAAAGATTGAGGGCAGGAGGAGAAGGGGACAACAGGGGATGAGATGGTTGGATGGCATCAACAACTTGACGGACTTCAGTTTGAGCAAGCTCTGTGAGTTGGTGACGGACAGGGAAGCCTGACGTGCTGCAGTCCATGGGGTCACAAAGAGTCAGACACGACTGAGCGACTGAACTGAAGTATTCTACCATCAGCCTAACCTCTTAAAAATCATCCCAACCTGGTCTATGTCCTACATTTTGGAAATCAGATTTGGAAATTATGAAGGTATTCTAGAAGTCTCCATAGTGCTGGGTTAGGATAGGAACTGGAAAAACTACCACCTAAGGCAGCCTGTTTTATATGACCAGCACGCTAAGAATGGTCTATCCGTTTCCAAACAGTTGAGGGAAAAAGTCAAAACAAGAGTAACATTTCATGATATGTAAACATTACATGAATTCAAGTCTCAGCGTTCACAACTCCAATTCTACTGGCACACAGACACGCCATTGCTTATATATTGTCTGTGCTGCTTTCAGACTTATGATCTAACTTTACAGGACGCGTTTGCTCGCCCCTGGGCTAGGAGCGCTGCAGTACTGCCTGGGTTCCAGTCCTAGCTGCACTCCAACCTGCTGCGTGACCACAGCTGAGAGGCTTCTAGGATGTAATGTGCGTGAGGCTCTCAGAATGGTGTCCTGCAGATGCTCAACAAATACCAGCTCTTCGTTTACTGTTATTTCACAGCTGAGAAGGCTGAGACACAGAGGAGGAAGGTCTGGTCCATGGTCACTTGGTGAGCCAGTGGCATTGGACAGCCACTAGAAATGGCATCTGTGCCTTTAAAAGTTGCCCCCTCAGCCCATTATCCTGCCTCCTGTGCAATGCCTGCCCCCTGTCACCGAGACAACCACAAAGCATTGGTCCAGGAGTCAGGGGAGGGGAGCTTTCATATCTGTGAGTGCCTCTTGTGTTTTATATGTTGCCTTGTATCATCTTTGCCAACAGCCTGCAATCTACCATCTGCTATCACCAGCTCCCTCCTCTCAGTGGAAGCTGAGGATTGGAGAGCTTAAGGAACCTGCCCAAGGTGCCAGATCCTGCTGGGATTTTTTTTTTTTAAGATTTTATTTATTTATTTTTAACCATGCCACATGGCATGCTTGATCTTAGTTCTCTGACCATTGATCAAACCCATACCCCACTGCAATTGAAGTGCAGAGTCTTAACCACTAGACTACCAGAGAAGTTCCAGAGCTGTTAAAGCCTGGGGGCAGGTAGTGGAGTCCTTTTCCTCAGAGCAGTCCTTGAGTTCTAATCCAGTCTGCTGCGGACTCCTCATTTGCCTGTGACAGTGCCCGGCCCTCTCAGGCTGTCCTCTGCTCTGGACATACAGGAGAACTGTCTGTCCCCGATCATCCCATATCATACCAGGGCCCAGTTCCGGGGGACTTACCAACAGCACCCGTCTTCCTGCTCCTCACTAGACCTGAGGTGCAGGGTCAAATGACCCAGGGACCTGGAACAGACAGCACCTTCATCAGCCACCTTCGACCACAGCTTCAGGATGCCCCCAGGGCGCAGGCTCTCCTTCTTGAGCAGCTGAATCTCTGATTTGGGTCCCACTGCCTCACCCCCACCCTTCATATCCAACAGCCTCCAGCACCACCCTCCCAGCTGAGTTCTGGTTGCCCCAGGGCAATGCCCACCTGAGATCCACCTTCTGAACCTGTGGGCACAGGCTGAAGAGGTCAGCTAGCAGGAGGGGGCTCCTTGGAGGCAACTGCGTCTGGCTCAGTCTGACAGGGAAAGAGGTGGGGTCCTATGTGAGCAAGTTGGAGCCAAGCAAGATTGGTGGGCAAGAAACCTGGACACAAAGGATGGGGGCACTGGCAGGTGAGCCAGGCAATAAGGAAGGAGGCAGCGACTCAAGAGGGAAAAATAGGAGCTTGGGGTCAAGTGGGCTTAGGTTTGGCTCTAGTCCTGCTTATAGGCTTTGTGTCCTTGGACAAGTCACTTAACCTCTCTGAGCCTCAGTTTCCTCATCTGAAAAACAGGACTACTTATGGCACACCTTCCTCTAGGGTGTTGCGAGTACTGAAACATTACGCTTGTGCACGGCCTAACACAATACCCCATGCTTGTTGTGTTGTTATTATTATACTGCTTCTATCCCAAGGACTAACAGGTGAGCCCTTGCTGACAGGGAGTGGGAAGATGCAAGCCGTGAGAGTTTCTCAAGGTCAGCACTACCAAGATAATTCTTTGGTATTGGGGGCTGTCCAGTAGGAAGTTTAGCAGCATCCCAGACCTCTACTCACTAGATGCCAGGAAAGATTGAGGGTAGGAGGAGAAGGGGATGACAGAGGACAAGATGGTTGGATGGGATCATTGACTCAGTGGACCTGAGTTTGAGCAAACTCCCAGAGATAGTGAAGGATGGGGAAGCCTGGCATGCGGCAGTCCATGGGGTTGCGAAGAGTCAGATGCGACCAAGCGGCTGAACAACTCCCTAGATGCCAGCAGGAGCACAACCTCCCGCCCCCTCCACCAACGACAACAAAAACGTCTCCATCCTGAATGTCCCCTAAGGAGCAAAATCACCCCCAGTTGCGAAGTATTGCCTTAGAGAAAGTGACATGCTTCCACCTTGCCCCTGGAGGCATCCTTGGTGCCTCCATTTGCCTCGCTCCATCAATCTTCCATCAGTGTCTTGTCAGTTCCACCTCCGAGGTCCACCCTGAATCTATATACTTCCCTCTCCTCTTCCCATTCCCAGCCCCCTCGTCTCTTATTCTGGCTGCACAGCTCCTCGGTGCTCTGACTTCCATGCTTGTCCCGGGATGCCCTTCTCCACCCAGCCGCCAGACTAAGCTTTTGAAAACACACATCATTCCTCTCCTTTCCAGGTCTCCTTGGGCAAAATCCCAAACTCCTCCCCATGGCTACCAGGCCCTGTGTGACCGGGCCCAGGATCATTTCTCTACCTTCTCTCCTACAACTCTGCAGGCCACTGTGCTCTGGCCACACTGGCCTTCTGCCTGTTCCTTGAACACACAAAGCTCCACCCTGCCTCAGGGCCTCATGCATGCTGTTCCATCTCCTTGGCATGCTGTTCCCTGCTTTGCACAAGGCTGGCTCCTTCTCCTCCCTCTGGCCATACCCCAGTGTCCCTCCTTAGAGGTGTTCCCTGACCACTCTCACCATTGTCTAAATCACCTCCAATAATCACTCTTTACCATATTACCTAGAAAAACACATTATCACTGTCTGAATTCATCTTATTTGCTTTCACTCTGCTTATTGACCTCTCCTTCTACCACAAGGTAAGCTCCAAGAAGACAAGGGTCTGGTCATTTTTTTCCCTCTCCACTGTGTCTCCAGCACCCCAAACAGTGCTTCAGAGCAGTGTACAAACAGTACGGACTGAGTAATACAAAGCTGAAGCGCTGGCGAGAGTCAGGCTGGTCACCTCATTCCAAAGACAGACGAAGAGTTGGGCACTGATGCTGTGTGACCTGGGCACAGAGAAGGCCCTCTCTGGTCTGGGGTTTCCTACCTATTTATTTTAACCTGCAACTTATGTGTCCCAAGGAATCCCCTCTTTCCTGGCAGGGAGGAGCCACAGTCGGTTCTGTATTTTGACATGGGCTCTGCCACGCTTGGGGCTTCCCTGTGGCTCAGATGGTAAAGAATCTGCCTACAATGCAGGAGACCCTGGGTCAGGAAGATCCCCTAGAGAAGGGAATGGGTAACAACTCTAGTATTCTTGCCTGGAGAATTCCATGGACAGAGGAGCCTGGCAGGCTACAGTCCAACACTTGCCCACCTCTGAGATGTCTCCTTCCTCTCCCATAGGACTCAGGGATAAGTAAGATCCTGGGTGTGACGAGAGCCGTCTCAGGTGTCTGAGAGATCCTTAGCAGGAGTACTTAATGTTCTTAATGGTACAATTTAATTTTCTGCTATATTTTTCCATCTCAGCTACAGCTGCTTTTGCTCTCTGCTAGAAAAATATTTAAAGTAAATCCTTTTTAAATTCTAAGCAGTCTGAGCTGAAATTAGAAAACAGAGTTTTAAATACTTTGGGGGATGCTGTTTAAATTCCCCTTTTACAGAATTAGCTGGTGACCTTTCAAAACGGGTGTGTGATGTATACATGACCTACAACTGTAAAATCTCTTTAGAGGAGCAGATGACCTTTCTGTGGGTAGGAAGAGGTACATTGGCCCGGGTGTCACAGGCCTTCCATTCTTCAAGGTGCTTTTAGAGCAACTGTCTTGTCTGAATCCCAACCCTGGGGGGAGAGTGAAGACTATTAGTCCCATTTGTCAGATGAGGAAACTGAGGCTTAGAGGGGTCCAATAACTCCTATGAGGTTGATAAAGTATTAGGGAAGAGCTGGAAGCAGACTTAAGCTCCAAGTTGTGCCAGGTAAAATTATGAAACAGCTCAAGAGAAGGATGGAGGGACAGAAGGGAATGGCTTTCCAATGCAAGCGCCTCAGCTCTGCACAGGGAAATGGGGAAACCAGTCTTACTGCAGCAGGCTTAGCTGGGGGAGCTGCGGTAGGTGGTGCAGCAGGGTCTCCAGGCTCTGGTCACTCAGCACCTCGCAGGACAATCTGAGAAACAAAGCATCTGACTGAGGTGGGGGAAATCGGGAAAACCTAGATGGGTTCTATACCAGGACTGCCCAAAACACCCCCTCTGAATACTGGGTCCTTGAGTTATCATTGAGGCTGGAGGAAAAGGAAGGTTGTAGATGCTTGGAAAATGCCGGGTTAAGTCACATTAGTTTTCTTGGCTGCAGGACTTCTCAGAGCTTTTAATCTGCCCTTGTGCCTTGTGAATTTCTAAGGGGCTATAGTAGGTATCTTTTTCCCCAAAAGACATGGACAAGAAGGATCATTCTTTTGAGGGCCTTGTGGAACACACCTGTTAAGAAGAGAATGCTGCCTTAACCCAAAGTAGTGAACAGACCAGTGGCAATTCAGGTATTTAATGGGTCAGCAAAGAAGAGACGCAAGGTGGCTTGGATCTCCAACTGTCCATGAAAACCAGACCAACCAGCTGATTGCTCATCTAGATAACTCATCAGAAGCCAGCCCACTTACGAGGAACTCCTCATGCCCACTCTGTGCTCTCTGCTCTGGCTGGTGGACTGTGCTGACCGCATCTCCCAGCACTCTGGGATTTACATACAGCCCTCCCTGGGGGTCGGGAGCCACCACCTCCCCCCCAGAGGCATTGGACAGTGTTTTCCTTCTGCCTCCTCCCCTCTTGCTTCCCTTCTTCTCTCTGTCCCTGTTCTTGGTTCCCTGAAGGCTGCCCTTTTCCCCTCACTGGGGATATCAGGAGCATCCCAACATGTGCTTTTCTGGCTGGCGGGGAACCCAGCTTGTGGGGAACAGTGGCAGGGGCCTCCTGTGGTTCTGGAGTTGGAAGCGAGGAGCCTGTCAGGACCCAGGCTGTAGGCTCCGCTATACCTCCTCTGTCCTAGGACTGGGTCTGGGGCTCAGGGCACAGGCAGAACAGTGGCTTTCATTGAGGGGTGGTCTGACCACAAACACCAGTGGCTTTCCACTGGACCCCCAACAGATAGTGCCATGGCTTCTGCTTGGGTCAATGCTGGGTTTACACACTGTTGTTGTTTTTTTTTTTTTAAAGCAACAGAACCTTTACCCATTACATTTCACAAGGAATGCTGAAACGTACACATCATGTACCATGATATAAATGATATTAACAAGCAGGGGTAAGTGGGTGAGGAAACTCTGGACTAGCTTTGCAGCTTTTCTATAAAGCAAGTCATCAACTGTTCTAAAATAAATGATTCGTTTGAAAATTCATTGGTTCCACATGTCTCGATATTTCAGGAAAGCCACAATGTTCTGTGATAGACAAAAGGTTGTTGAGATCGTGTCTGTTAACAATATCACACCCCCTTGTCCTCTGTGTCCATATGTATTTGAACAAGAAGAGAGGCATGAAAGGACACACTCCTGGTGTCAACATAAGGATATTGTTAACAATGATAATGTTAATAATAATGGATAATGAGTTTATTGCAAGGGCCAGAAGGGCATTTGAAATGGGAGCCAGAAAGCAAGGGGAAAAAAAAAAAAATACTAACAAAATGGAAAAGAAGATATGGGGCAATGTAAAGTGCAACTGCAGAACATAGCTGGCCTATGACTTCAAACAGGGAAAAACTGTATACACAAATGGAGAGGGCCACCAGGAAAAACAATGATGCTGAGTTATTTAGGTGAGGCAGGTTTGTCTTGGGTTCCTTTATTTTATAGTAATTATTATAAGAAAATGACAACAATGATGATGAGGGTAGGAAAAGTCTGACTGACCACTTCGCAGACGACAAAGCTGAGCCAGGACTCCTGATTCTAAGCCTAGCCTCTGATCACAGACCCAGGTATTCTAGGGTGAGCTGGTATCCGGGGTGGACGGGGTCCCCTGAGGAGGGGCCTTCAGAGTGACAGGCTCCAGCCACACAGGCAGGCCCGGGTGGGAGCCAGGGTGGGGCTCCCGGGGTGGGATGGGGGCAGACTGGGGATTACGGGTGCCCTGAGTTGAGCAGACAGGAGATGAAGCCCCAGGCCCAGCACAGCCTCTCTCAAGGGGAGGGGTGAGGTGCCTGCAGCTGGGGCCACTGGGAGGCAGTGAGCCTCCAGGAACTCCCCTGGGGTCGGGCTTCGGGGTCTGGCAGGAAGGGACCAGGAAGGACTCACCTGGCCTCTAACCAGGCCACCCCCACCCAGGTCACTGGGCAGGTGCCCACGTTGTGGCCCTGGGCTGTGTCCTCAGTACTTACTGGACTTCCAGGGGCCCTGGGCACTTCTCCAGAGACTTGCAGAGGTGGGAGAGGCTCAGGGGCTCCAGCTGACATTCCTTGAGGCTGAAAAGGGGCAAGCAGCCACGATGAGGTCAGGGAGGGCTCAGGGCCCCTGTCCAGCCCCTAAACCTGCAGGCCACTGGCCCCTCCCCTGACACGGAACACCCTACCCCCTACAGGCCCCAGGCCCCCTACTCTGACAGTCACAATCAAGGCTGCCTGAGTGCTCAGCAGCTCTGAACCAGTCCCAAGTCCTCCTGGGACTCCTGCCTACATCCAGGCCACCACTTTCACTCACCTGGGCTACTTTAACATCCCCTGGGTTCCCAGTCTTGCCTCCTGCAACTCTCCACCCTGCTGGCATCTTATCTGTAAGAGTATAAAACTGACCACCCTCTCCTGTGCTGAAAACCCTCTGTGGCTCCCTAGTATCCTTACACTAAAAGTAAAACGCCTCTCCCATGTCTCCACTCACCTCCACTCTCCCCATATAAGCTCCAGCCACCCAGAAACGCTCCCCAGGAGCCAAGCCTTCACTCCCCACCACTGCCCCCTGCCCATGAGGTGTTCCCACCCTGCCTGGTTCCTGCCCCTCCCCGCTCCCTGATAACCCTGTTCAGGCACCAGCTATGAGCTACGGTGTCTCTCTTCTTAGGTGAGGAAATCAAGCCCCAGAGACAGGAGGGGCCCAGCCAGGGTCTCACAGCCCCTCACGGTAGGGCTGGGAAGTCTTCTGAGAAAATAACGTGACTCCTCCACAATGGGAATGTTGGATCCTGCAGCCCCATCAGCAGCCCTCCCAGACTCTCCACTCCCTCACCCCATTGTGGTTACCCCCAAACAAGAAGCGGTAAGACGGTACCAGAAGCTCCTGGGGACGTGGCGCTGACCAAATCCCAACCGGGCTCCAGCTCGGAACTCTGGCAAAGATCCAGGAGCCAACAGATCCCTGCAAGCGGGGAAACCATCTTGAGAGGAAAATTCGAAGCATCCGCACTGGAAGACTCGACTCATTAGGGCCGGAAGGAGCTCTTGTCACAGTCAAGTCCTTCCCTGGACGGATGGGGCAACTGAGGCCCAGGGAAGGGAAGTCAGAGCAAGGACGCCCACAGCTTATACCTGCCCACGTGGGCAGCACCTGACCAGGTCGGGGGATGCGAGGACAAGAGCCCTCCTCTTTCTGAACATCACTGTGGGTAGCATTCACATGACTTCCTCTCTCTGTGCCTTGATCCTTCTGGTTTCAAGAACCCAGAGAGTCCCTAGAAATGGAGACCCTAGCTCGGCAAACAAGACCACCCCGGCTTCAGGTAGCCCACTTGATACCGCGAGGCTTTTCTCTAAGGCATTGTCTGGACATGCACTCTGCCCAGCTGGCCCCACCTGAGGCGCCCTTGTACCGGCCAAGGTGAGACCAGGTGGCCGGCCTCCACTAGGGGGCAGCCCGGAGCCCTGGCACAGAAGCAACTTGTTTACGGCAAAGGCATGGAAACTTTTTCAGAGCACCAACGGTTCTTGGTTTCTCAAAGGCGATTCTCAGCGTGTGGAAGGGCAGTGATTCACAGGAAGGCAGGAGTCTGCACAATTCTACAAAGGTCTCCGGAGGCAGAGACGGGGCTGCTCCCCGCCACCCTCCCACACAGCCGCAATCTGCCAGCACCTGTTTTGTGGTGGCATCACCCGTCGGCTCCACCCTCCCTCCCACGTGCACGCCTTTTGAGAAGAGATTTAAGGCAGCTGACTACTGCACATTAATATGGGGAAGAGGGCTACAGAAGTGATCCATTCCAGCCTGTCAGATATGGGTGGGTTAGTCTATAGCTAACGGTCAGTATGGGCCTGGGTGTGGGGGTACCTATAGAAAGTGGGGACCAGAGAGAGAGGGGACCATACCCTGTCCAAACCTCAGAGCTTCCTCCTTACCTGCCTCTTTTGTCCCCTCTCAGGATGACGTGTTGGCTCGCAGAGCTGTAGACAGAGAGAAAGCAGTAGCGTAAGAAAGGGCCAAGGGCTCCCCTCCCGGGCAGTGGCAAGGCAAGAGACCAGACACACTGGCTTAATTAATGGTGGCCCGTTTTCTCAGCAAACAGGATAATAAGCATACTGCATACAAAGCACACCACTGACATGATCTTTGATGCTCACAATAAAATCGTGAGGTAATGAAGTATTCTCACACTTCGCAGAGGAGGAAGCTGAGGTATAGAGAGCCCTAGTGGTCTGCTCAGAGCAACACAGCCAGTGAGCAGTGAGCCTGGACTTCTGAACCTGGTCTTTCTGCTACTGCGCCACTTACTCTCGGAACGGGGAGGGGAGGAATGGGCAGACTTTATCAGAAACCATGGAACGTCTGCTTTGCCTGGCCCAGGGCTGCTTGGCTGGGTGCCTTCCCTTCTTCTTTTTTTTTTTTTAAACTTTAAGTTTTGTATTGGGCCATAGCCAATTAACAATGTTGTGATAGCTTCAGGTGAATAGGGAAGGGACTCAGGCATACATATACATGTATCCATTTTCCCCCAAACTTCCCCCCCATCCAGGCTGCCACATAACATTGAGCAGAGTTCCCTGTGCTATACAGTAAGGCTTTGCTGGTTATACATTTTAAATACAGAAGAGTGTATCAGTCCATCCCAAACTCCCTAACTATCCCTTCCCCCGATCCTTCCCACCGGCAACCATGAGTTTGTTCTCTGTGAGTCTGTTTCTGCTTTGTAGGTTCATTTGTACATTTCTCTTTAGACTCCACATATAAGGGATGACTGATGATATTTCTCCTTCTCTGTCTGATTTACTTCACTCAGTATGACAGTCTCTAGGTCCATCCACGTTGCTGCCAGTGGCATTATCTCATTCTTTTTAATGGTGCCTTCCCTTCTACACTCTCATCAGCTCCAAAGACCCCACCATTCAGGCGGGTCCCTGAAAATTCAATGGCTACCAGAGAGCTCTCAGTTTCCTGAAAAGTCTCCTGGGGCAGTCCAGAGAGTAAGTATGGGACAGTATATGGATTGTGTCCCACGGTGAATTTCGAGAAATTTGAGCATTCCTGGAGCTATATTTCACTCATTCATCTATTCAGTCATTCCACAGACACATACCAGTTGTTCCCTGGGCCTGGTATCACACCAGAGCCCTGAGGATGCGCCATCACGAATGGGGCAGACGAGGGACAGGGCAGGGTCTCGGGGCACTCTCACCTGAATTCCAAATGCAGAAGCCACGGCAGAGTAGAGAAGCACTGGGTCAAACTGAGCACGCCCTCCAGGGACAAACGGTTCTCACTGAGGCTGGAGAATCAGAGGGATGTTGCGGACGAGGTCACTCAGGACTCAGTAACACCCTCTTTGTGGTTAGAGCACAGGGCTGGGGAGGGCTGCCCCTCCCTGTACCAGACAATGGAACACTCGGAACCCCAGAGTTACTCAGAGTGTCTCTGCTAACTCCCCATTGTACAGACGGGGAAACTGAGGCCCAGAGAGCAGCAAGGTCTTGCCCAAGATTAAGAGACAAGTTGGTGACAGAGCTGAGATTAGAACTCAGTGGTTCCCTCTATCTATAATGAATCTGGGGTGACTTGTGCCTCAGTTTCCCCACCTGATCCAGGAGGGGCAGTGCCCAGTACAAAGTGAAAATGTGAGGCCCCTTGTTGAAAAAGCAGAACAGAGCTTTTCCTCTTTCATGGCCTGTCAATCCATCCTAGTGTTTTAATATTTGCCACTTAACAAAGCACTCCTCAGGCACTGGGAGACTGGCAAGTGGGTGCAGACCCTCACCCACACCAGGAAGCCATACCAGGCATTCCCAGTATTGACAAGGTCACAGGAGGATATTCTGGAAGGCTCCTTGATAGCTCAGCTGGTAAAGAATTTGCCTGCAGTGCAGGAGACCCCGTTTTGATTCCTGGGTCAGGATCTTTTCAGGAGGGAAAAGATCCCAGGAGAAGGGATAGGCTACCCAGTCCAGTATTCCTGGGCTTCCCCTGTGGCTCAGCTGGTAAAGAATCCTCCTGCAATGCAGGAGACCTGGGTTTGATCCCTGGGTTGGGAAGATCCCCTGGAGAAGGAAAGGCTACCCACTCCAGTATTCTGGCCTAGAGAAATCCATGAACTGTATAGTCCATGGGGGTCATAAAGAGTCAGACACAACTGAGCAATTTTCACTTCACTTCACATCTGCATAACATTTTCCTGCATCAGTGAGGTCTTCCTCCCCACCCTCTGGAGGCTGTGAACAGGAACAGAAGCAACCAGCCTCCCAGTGAAAGGCGGTTGGAGTGGGCAGTACTCTCAAGCCACAGCACGGGTTATAGCCCAAGCCACAGCCACCCCCTTCTGTGTTTCCGTGTGAACTGACTAGAACCAGGAGCTCAGAGAGGTGATGTAATTTGTCCAGGGACACTGGGAACCTAGGACCTGTAACCAGGTTCCTGCGGCCAGGAAGGCTCTCCTCGAAGAGCCAGCGAGGAGGAGGGGGCATGTGAGCCTGGAACAGGGACCTTTAAGGGCCTAGAAACTCTGGTTGGCTGCAGGCAAACTCTGGGGGTTCCTGGCCTTCTTCCAGGGCCCCCCTCCAGTGGTGAACTTCTTCCCTCTCTTGGCAGGTGCGCAGGGCTCTCAAGTGTCCAGTCACACTGCTTTGGGTGTCTTCTTTAGTTCAAACCATCCCTGCCAACCCGGCCAGGGCCCCATCAAACAGCCCCTTCCCACACCCCAGGGCCAGAATGGCTGCCAGCTGTTACGTTAATCAGGCAAAACCCCAGACCTTCCTGCCTGGGCCTTCCTGAGAGCATGCACAGAGACAAGGAGCCAGGTTTGAGAAGTGAAACCTCAACTCAAAAGCTGGGTTGCAGAGTCATAGAATCTAGTTTCTCTTTTAGCGAGAATCACAGTAGTAGCTACACTGTCCTGAATAGGACCACCTGTCTGATTTGATCCTTTTGATAATCCTAGGTGGGAATGAGATGGGACACAGAATATGCCCCCACCCCTTCATCACCATCCCCTCTGCCCCCCTCCCCCCCCACACACCCTCATCTTGATGAGATCCCATCCCAGAGGCTTTGCCCAGAGGGCTACTCACTTCAAGGACTGCAGAGACCCCAGTCCTGGGAGCAGCTGAGCCAGCAGGGCCACACCTTCATCCCCCAGAGCATTGCCTGATAAGCTGGGAGGGGCAACGGGGATGACAAGTCAGTGGAGGGTGGCAGGGGTGGAGATAGCAAAATTTCAAGTCTCCATCCCTTCTTCTCAGCCACTCAGTGTCTCCAGGAACTGGGATACAGTCCTGGGCTGCCAGGCTGGATCTCAGCCCCAGCACTGGGTCAGGTGGGGTCCCTCCAACCCCAGGGGTTCTCATCCTCAGGTTTGTGACCCCTGAGGGATCAGAGTTGGGCTACAGAGTGTCAAATGTCGGCGGTGGGGGGGCTATGTTCTAGGGGGATGAGTCACGACTTTGACCAGGTTCTCTAAGGGGATGCAGCTGGGAATGAACACATGATCTAAATCTTAAGAAACAATACAAAATGCGCCACACTAATACCTACCAACTGATGGCCCCACCCACCCGCCCGCCAGCCACAACCACTTACTCAAGGTGACCGAGGTGGCAACTTCCTCCCAGCGCTTTGCAGAGCAGCTCCAGGCGCTGGGCTTGCAGAGCACAGTGCGTCAGCCTGAGAAGGGCAGAACCACAGCCCTGCAGCGCCTGCACCGCTCAGCAGAGGGGCCAGAGCGGCCTGCCGCCCCCAGATACACAGGCGGAGGGGCTGGCGGAAGGGTGTGTCTGGCACCCAGACAGACCAAGAGGGACCGACACATGGCACACACAGGATGTCACACGGGCACATAAGAGTCAGAGTCAGCAGGCGTGCTTAGCCGCTTCATGTCTGACTCTCGGCGACCCCGTGGACTGTAGCCCTCCAGGCTCCTCTGTCCATGGGTTTCTCCAGGCAAGAATACTGGAGTGGGTTGCCATGCCCTCCTCCAGGGGATCCTCCCAACCCAGGGATTGAACCTAGGTCTCCTGCATTGGCAGGTGGATTCTTTACCCCTGAGCCACCAGGGAAGACACAGAGATAAGAGAAGGAGAGGAGAGAGAGAGAGAGGTGGAGAGAGAGACTGACAGCCAGAGTGGGAAATTCGGATGGACACAGACTCAGAGAGAAGGCTGGAAGAGTTGTGATGGGAGCTCTGTGGGGCTGAGCTGAGCCCCAAGGTCTAGGCCCCTGGATCAGGAAAGAAGGGGCTATGTGCTACCCATTCTCTGCATCCAGAGTCCCCATAAGTCCTCAGCTACTGGAGGTCTGGGGGGCTAACAGGGGTGGGGACCTTGGGCAGGGAAGTGACTGAGGGCTGCCCTGTGAGCCCCATGTGGGGTGGGCTGGGCAAGGGAGGTGACAGGCAGGAAAACCAGGCCTCGACAGCAGGTCATGTCCTCTGGGAGCACCTGGGGCTGGGGCCCAGGGACAGACTCTGCACCCAGGAAGGGAGGAGGCTGGAGGCACGGAGGAGCCTACAGGCCATCACGGTGGTACCTGATCCTCGGGGAGCACAGAGACGGCTCAGAGGGCATCTGGAACGTCAGGCTGTCAGGAAACGTAGCCCTGGAGGGACACATCCCAAGGCCAGTCTCAGCAAACGCCTTACCCACTGTCTCAAACTCCAAACTTAGTGCCACTCCCCACCATTCAGTCCCTATATGAGGCCTGGGGACAGTCAGATCTTGGTTTCAACAGGTCCTCTTGACTTCCTGGCTGGGTGGCCTGGGACAAATCCCTCAGCCTGGCACTGGGAGAATATAAGTGAATTGCCGTAGTTTGCTGCCTCTCAGTTAACCTTGGCTCTTAGTATCTTTGATCTCATCACCGTCTGTGCCTCCAGATGTCTGCCTCAGTGGCAAGCAAGCCTTCAAAAGGTCAGATCCTACAGAAGACTGTAGTCGAGCACTGAGCTGAGTCTCTGCCTGTGTGCTGGGGTGAGCAAACCCAGGAAGGAACCCTGGAGGAGGCAAACAGCCTCTAAATGGTCCTTGCACCAAAGGGAGCCTGAAGTTCTGACCAAAATCAGAGCTGCAGACTAGGGGGTCCTCTGGGTTTAGGCTGCAGGGCCTCAGTCTCCCAGGAGGAGCTCTCTGGCTACTCCATCCCTGTCCCAGGCTGCATCTGGCACCCTAGGGCTCTCTTCAGGTTCCACTTTGGGAAAGGGGGGAGGTGGTTCATCCTTTGAGCCTCCCCTTTTGGGCAGCATCCCAGCCGAGCCTGCTGACTTCCTGCACCTTCGTGAATTTGTCATCCCCACCCGCCGCCGCTGAGTTGCACAGTCCAGCTGTGGAGCTCAAGGAGAGGATGGTCCGGGCTGAGGGCTGGGCCAGGATGACGTCAGGGCCCTACCTCTTCTGGATCCCCTCCTGCTCCTCCAGCTCTGGGGCAAACGTGAAGACCACAGTTTTGTGCAGCAGGCTGCAAAGAAAAGAGGGGAGGGAGGAGGCAGGAGGTTTATGGGGCTCCCTGAAGTCATTTTTTCAGCTGGGCCTCTAAGGGGTCACCCCCCTGCCTCTAGCTGCAGCACTTCCTCTGATTTGCCCTAACATTCCTGGGGGCCTAGAGTCTTTCTACTGCAGAAATTTCACAAAGGTATGGACCCTCATTTCCTGGTAAGTCTTTTCTTTCTCTGAAATCAAACTTCAGCTCTGCTTTCTCTCTGCCTCAGGCTGAAACCTCTCTTCCTTCTTCCTGCTCCTCTGTGCCTGGAGGCTGTGGGTGCTCGGCGCCACATGGGGAGGCCACTGCCGGGCCTGGACGCGCACTGGGAGTCCACAGGAGGCTGTGACTGACAGTCAGTGCAGCCCTAACCTCGCCTTCCCAACTGAATGTTATAGACACTGCTGCTGCTGCTGCTAAGTCACTTCAGTCGTGTCCAACTCTGTGCGACCCCATAGACGGCAGCCCACCAGGCTCCCCCGTCCCTGGGATTCTCCAGGCAAGAACACTGGAGTGGGTTGCCATTTCCTTCTCCAATGCATGAAAGTGAAAAGTGAAAGTGAAGTCGCTCAATCATATCCGACTCTTAGCGACCTCATGGACTGCAGCCTACCAGGCTCCTCCATCCATGGGATTTTCCAGGCAAGAGTACTGGAGTGGGGTGCCATTGCCTTCTCCAGTTATAGACACTCAGTTCAGTTCAGTTCAGTTGCTCAGTCGTGTCCGACTCTTTGCAACCCCATGAATCGCAGCACGCCAGGCCTCCCTGTCCATCACCAACTCCTGGAGTTCACTAGGTTGTCCCAAAAGTTCATTCGGGTTTTTCCATGTAATGGAAAAACATGCATGAATGGAAAAACCTGAATGAACTTTTGGGACAACCCAATATATTTCCAATTACAAAAGTCATACTTCTTCCTTCTAGAGAACTTAGAAAACATAGTACAGTAAAAAGAAAATAAAGAAAAATCACCCACAATCTCTTCCACATATCAATTACCACTGATGGTATTGATAACATGTGGAGTGGGCCCTTCAAGTCTTTTCTCTTCTTAATGCAGTTAACAGTCTTTCTTTTTCTTTTTTTACATTATCAAACCTCTGAATTTTATTAGTTGGCTCTTACCATCGCACTAATAGACAGTCTCCATTTTCCACAGAATTTTCTTTTTATTTCTTAAACAATGGATACATTTACAGCTTCTCTTTAAAAATTAATATTTCAAAGGACAGATGAAGCAAGGGTTACATGATGTTGACAGTTATTGGTGGGAGCTGGGGAGTTCATTATACTATACTCCCTTTCAGTGTGATTGAAAAGCTTTATTATATAAACAATGAGTTAAAATTTTTATGTTTACTTAATAGGCCACAGTCTTCCCTCTGCATTAAAGCTGCAGCTGTATCATGGTTCCCTCGAGTTCTCTCTGGAGCCAATTTAGTCTATTTAACTAATAGCACTAATATTCTATTGTTAAAGATTTAAGTTATTTTCAGTTTTTCCTATTACAACCAAGACACAGACGAACACCCCTGCAGGACTAAGTGTTTGCACGATCATGGTTACCTCTTCATTATAAATTCCTAGAAGTGAATGGAGTGACATTTGCAACACCACAGGGGCCTTTGCTCAATTATTATATACAGCGAACCAAGGTCCCCTAATCCACCTCTCAGGTGAACTTGGTCTCCCTTTCCTCCTTTGAGGAGTGTTTAAAGCAGGGCCTCCCAACTAAGTTGAGAGCCCCTATGGGTGGGGACCATGTTGACATTTATTAACATCTGTCCTCAGCTGCCCAGATTGAACACAGAGTCTTACAGAAATAAGGTCGGGCCCCGTCTAAGGTCAGGCCCCCTTAGAAGCAGAGTCCCTTGGTCACCACGTACATGATGTACTGAGGGTCTGATCTCAGGAGAAATCAATAAGGGACAGAGGGAAGCATAACAGGGCAGATCCTTGGCCAGATCCCTTGGGGTGCATGCGTCTCACTAAAAGATGCATGCCCCACCTGAGGCAAGGGGGCTGGTAAGTTACACCTCTGCCTCCGTCATTGGCTATTCCTGGTTGGGGGGATAGGGTGGAGGTGTACCCTCCCAGGCATCACTGGATCTTATCCACCTGGGTCAGTTCTCCAGAAGAGGTATAAACTGTGAGCGGCCAACACCTTTAGTAGCTGGGAAAGGGAGCCCAGCTGTAAAGCGGGTCTGGGCGGGCAGCAGCAGTTTCTTCTATAGGACCCAAAGGCCCACGGCCAGAAAGAATGTAGAGCATTTGGAGAGGGATGACGGGAGAGCCTGGGCACTCCACGCTGTGGGTGGCAGTGGGTGACGGTGGCCCACTGGGAGTTCCTACCTGATATGTAGCTCTGCCAGGGTTTGGCACGTGCTCACCACACTCAGCACACTCAGCACCCCGGCCACAGAAAGCCCATTGTCACTGAGGCTGTGGACGGGAGGAGGGAGGCAACCATCAGCAGGTGGTTGGAGTCCCCGGCCCCAGACAGCTCCAGCTTCTCCTGGCTCAGCAGCTGTCACTCTTGGAATGTCCTGGGTCCCTAACCAAGGGGTCTCAAAGGCTTCTGGCCCAGGTGGATGAGCCAAGAGGCATGTGACCCCCTGCCCCACACAGAGAATAAAGTTCTCCAGCTGGAGCAATAAGCACTGACTTACTGTTTTTGCCTTTCTGATCCTCAGTTTTCTGCTCTGAAAGATAACCACCATTTTAATCCCATTTTTGTCAATGGGGGAAACTGAGGCCAAGAAACACTACGTTACTTTCCCAGGATCACAGAGCTACTGAGTGCCAGAGCCAGGGTCTAAATCCAAGGCTAAGAATCCAAATCACTGTTAACTTCAACACCCTCCTCCCCACATAACTCACACTTGATGCTAAGAACCCAACACATCCCCCTCAAACAGCACCCTGCCCCACACCATGCATCACCACAGCACACCCAATAGCCCACTACCCTTTCTTTTCATACCACCACCACCACAACACATCCTTTCACCTCCAAACCATATCCCCACCTAACATACTACTTTCCATTCCGACATCCCAACACAACACACCAGCACCCATCCACCCAATACCCTAAAGCTGCGCCAATAAAACACTGCACCCCCCCCCCCCCCACCACCACCACGGGGCGGCTGTCAGGGCAAACTGGAACACAAGCTACTGGTGTACACTGAACACGCTCTACGTGTACAAGGGGTTTTCATAACGGGACCCAGGTGGCGCATGCCAGAGGCAAGGGCAGGACGTGGCTGAACGACTCCAGCCACACTGGAGTTGGGAGAAAGCATGGGAGGTCATGGAGTGGCATCATTTCTGGCGACTGTGGGCACGGGGATCGGGGGTGGCAGGGACCAGCTGGGGCTCTGCTACACCCTCCCTGGTACCCGACAGTGCAGCAGGCAACTCACTCCAGCTTCTTCGTGATGTGCAGTTGGGGAGTAGCCTCTGCCATCAGTTGACAGCCTTCATCTTTGAGCTGGTTCCCTGAGAGGCTGAGACAGAGGGGTCTGATGTCCTGTGAAGCTTGGGTGGGGTGCCCCCTCCACCCTCAGCATTCACACAGTCCCTCAATGACTTTAGTCAAAGCATCACTCCAATAAATGAGACTCAGTTATAAAGAACATTGAAAGATTGTGTACCATATGCCTGAAACTGTCCTAGGTGCTTTCACAATGTTTGGATATTTAATCCTCATAACAACCTTATGAAGTAGGCACTATTATTGTCCTCACTTTACTGATGAGTAAACTGACTTCCAGAGTGGTTGAAATATTTGATCAAAGTTGGACCTGGGATTTGAACTTGGGCAGCCTGACTTCAAGGCCCCACCATCGACTGTTTCCTTATGCCACAACCTACACAATTACTTCTTGTGATGAGCTCCATGCTTTTAGGGGGATCTGATTTAATTTGGGTAAAAGAGAAGACTTCCCTGATGTTTGAGCTATTTGCTAGAAAAACGAGGAGTTCAACAGGTAAGGGGTGGGAGAGAGGTGGGGGAAGGGGGTCCTGGTAGCAGGGAGAGCACAATCAAAGACCCTGAGGCATAGCACATTCAAGGGCCTGAAAAAGAGCCAGTATGTCTAGGCTAAAGATTGAGTGGGGGCTTCCCTGGTGGCTCAGTTGTAAAGGATCCACCTGCCAATGCAGGAGGCATGGGTTTGATCCCTGGTCCGGGAAGATCCCACAAGCTGCGGAGCAACTAAGCCCGGGTGCCACAGCTACTGAGTCTGTGCTCTAGAGCCTGGGAACTGAAACTACTGAAGCCTGCGTGCCTGGAGCTGCAACGTGAGAAGCCCGTGCACTGCGACTGGAGAGGAGTCCCCCCCCCCGTCCCCCCCCCCCCCCCGCTGCAACTCGAGAAGAGCCTAGTTGAAAAAACAGCTGCAACTAGAAAATCCTAGAAAAGTGCAGCAAGGAAGACCCAGCACAGCCACAAAACAGTAAATAAATTAAACAAAGAAATAAGTAAATAAGATTGAGTGGGAAAGTGGGGTCAGATGGGGCTTGTGGGGTTGCGGGCTGGTTCTAGATCATACAGTATTTAAGGATTTGGGCTTTATCCTGAGCAAGCGGAAGGGGCAGGCAGCAATAAAAGGCAGTTTACTGCCAGGTGGAGGTGGCCAGGATGGAAGCAGGGAACCTAGTGAGGAGGCATGCAAGTGGAAGGTGAGAGTGGTTTGGATTAGGCAGGTGGATGAAGAGGATGGAGAAAAGAGAATGGTCGTGTCATGCCACATGTAGGATCTTAGTCCCAGATCATGTGCGGTTTTAGCTCCCCTATCAGGGATCAAACTCATTCCCCCTCCAGTGGAAGTGTGGAGTCTTAACCACTGGACCACCAGGAAAGTCCCAAGAGAATGCCCCAAGGGAACTATATAGGGGGAAGGACAACTCAGGATAGACTGGCTATAGGAGGAGGACAGGGGCTAAGAGGTTGTCTGATCTGTGTAACCAGGTGGGTGATGAGGCCCACCTGCAGGTGAGGACACTGGGGGAGGGACAGGCCTGATGGTGGCTGGCTGGAAGCTGGTGGAAGCTGGGTGGAAGTATGTGAGTTTGGTAAAAACCAGCTTTTAATCCTGTCTTGGTTCTTGCAATGGGACAACATCAAGGTTGAAACTTTGGTCATCAAGGCTGCCTTCACCCCATCCAACTTGCCCCAACCCAACTTCAAGCCCATTTGACTTTCTGGGATGATCCTGGCAGGGGTCCCTTCCTGGTGATGTGACAAGACCTCGTTTTCCCCAAACCACACTCTCAAAGGCATCACCTGGGAGCTGGACATCCTGACAATTTTCTCCAGTCCCAAAAAGGTCATCTCATGCTACTCTGGGAGGAAGACAGGGTGAGGGACCCTGAGGGTTGTGGCTTAGAAGATAAGACCTAAGTGTCATGAGCTTTCTGCTTTGCAGACCTCTGGGAGGATAAGGACAGGAGTCAGACTAAGCCTGAACCCTGGCCTGGAGTCTTCCTAGCTTTGTGACCGTGAGCAAATTTACCTTTCTGTGGCTAAATTTCCTCCACTATAAAATGCCCACAGTAGCAGTACTTACATCATAGAGATATAAGGATTAAATGAGAGGATGTATGTTAAAGTGCCTGGTACCTGACAGGTGCTAAATAACAGTGGCCGTCCTGATGATCTGATTCCCCCAAATTCTTAATGAAGAGCATGCCCTTCCCCACACCATCCACCCAAAAGGCCTTGCCTACGCTGCCCTGCCCTCCCCTTCCGCCTCCTGCCCCAGTGCTCCCCATGATACTCACTCCACTTCATCCAGTTGTGGGCCCTCCTGCAGCTGGGCTATAAGCACCTCCACATCATGGACCCCAAGCTGACACTTCTGGAGCCTGAAGTGGGGGTCAGAGCAGAGAAGCTCAAGGTCAGAAGCTACACTATGGCTCCTGTAGCTCTGAGTGTGGCTGCTAGGAGCTGCAGGAGCCAGGAGGCCGGCAGACCTGGGTCTAATCTTGGCTCTGTTTTTCAGCAGTCGAGTGACCTTAGACAACGCACCTAACCTGTCTGCAACTCAGTTTCCTCCTCTACCAAATGGGGCTAATAACGTGTACTTTGCAGGTTTTCAAAACAATTAAAATGAGGTAATGGATATAAAATATTACAGTGCCAAGCACAAAGCAGAGGGCCATTGAATAGCAGATTTTAGTGTTGCTCTTATGACAGATGCTCCTGGTTCAGGCCAGGATGGGTTATTCATATCCTTTCCCTGCCACATATCTGCTTTTCCCTTTATCTTCCCTGCCCCTGTCATGACTTCTCTGGGAAGGTACCATCTCCCCACATCATATCCCGCCCCTCAAGGCAATGGATCCCACCGAGGTACCTGAGTGCCAGGCTTCTCCTCTGAGCCTCTTTCCTCTGGTTGGCATTTCCCTGTAAGTCTGGGTCTCTGGCAAGAACAAATCCAACATTGGCTCAGGAGACCGAGGCATGAAGAACCAAACCTCTTCCCTTAGTTTCTAGGAAATGGTAACCCTACAGCATGACCCACAGTCAATGAGTACCAAAGATGGTTGCTTGAAAGTACTGAAGGTGCTATTCAACAAAGCAGCAGAAAACAAGGTCTGCAGTCAAGTGGGACCTTGATTCAAATTCTGGTTCTGCCATATTTAGCTGTGTGGCCTTGGGCAAGTCACTTCATCCATCTGAGCCTCCATTTTCTTTTTTCTAAAGTGGGGTGACAACATCCAACACATAAAGTGATTGAATGAGACAACATATGGTCAAGTGTCTGGCACAGGCATAAAACTGAAGCTTAGTAAAAAGAAGCTGTTATTGTTCAAGATGTGATTGTCTTCACTTGTACCATCTGTGGTTCAGAAGGCTGGGAGAATGGATGGGATGGTACATAGGTGCATATGGTGGAAAACCAAGAAAGGACTGGGGGCTGCAGGGAAGCTGGGACATCATAGGTTTTCACCAACTTCTAGAGCAGTGCTGTCTAAAAGAGCTTTCTGCAATGATGGAAATGTTTTCTATTTGTGGCATCTACTATGGGAGCCACTAGAGTCACTCATGGCCATTGAGCCCTTGAAAAGTGGCTAAAGTGCTGATGAACTGAAATATTCATTTTACTGAATGCTAATTAATATAAAATTAATGGCCAGAGGGGCATCATAGCTCTATGCAGTCAGAGGGTAAAAACATATTGGTCCTCCCAGATCCTTATGAAAAAAGGGAAAGTATTAATTGCTTAGTTTTGTCTGACTCTTTTTACAACTCCCTGGACTATAGCCCACCAGGCTCCTCTGTCCATGAATTTTTCCAGGCAAGAATACTGGAGTGGGTAGTTATTCCCTTCTTCAGGGACTTCCCAACCCAGGGACTGAACCTGGGTCTCCTGTTTTACAGGCAGGTTTTTTACCATCTGAGCCATCAGGGAAGGCCCCCAGATCCTTGAATAGGTGAGCAAATTGAGGCTCAGAGCTTTATGAGGACATACAACTTCATTCATCTCTTGAGTCTCACAAGGGGGAGGTGTGAGAGAAACACAGAAAAAAAAATTTAATGGGATGGTAACTTCCCTATTTCTGCCCAGCCAGGAATGGCCAAGCTAGAATCCATGGACAGCGGAAACAGCCAGCATTTGCATGGCAACTGGATGCCAGCAGTGTTCTAAGCACTTTAAATGTGTTAATTCATTCAAGTCTTAGAACAAGTCTAAGATGCTGAAACCATAATTGCCTTCCTTCTTTTTCAGTTGGAAGTGTTTCCCTGCCTAGTAATGCCAAACTCATTGTGTCTTCATGCCCTCCCTAAGGGTCTGATCACTCTGAGACTTCTGAGGATATCTTCTCATCACAGGAGCTGGATGTGGTCCAGGGACACTAGAGGAAGCTAAATCCTTGGCCAACTCTGAGAAGTAAGTCATTTCTCAGGGAAGTAGTAGCAAGAAAACCCCCGCATTCCAGTTCTTCTTAAGTTCCTTTCAATTTTCCCCACAGCTGCCTAAGCCCAGATTGCTTCTCAGAATGAGCCCAGATCTGCTCCATCCCTAGTTCCTTACCCTTGTAGCTCAGCAGCTGTCTCTGTGGGTGGGGAGAGGAGGAAGATGAGGTCCGTCTCCCTGTAAGGTCAGACACTGAGCTGTGAAACCAGTACATCACCCCCACCTGTGCACCCCAGGCTACCCCAAATCTCCAGAGAAAGCTGATTTGTAATTCACAGAGAAACAGCAGAATTGGCGAAAGTGCTCAAAATTAGACAATTGCACAAATTGCTGAAAGTGCTCAAAATGTACAATTGTGACTATGACATTGCTAGATGAATCCTGAGTGTTTTAAAAAATCAGGAAAACACTTTTTCTTTTTCCTTTTTTTTTTTTTTTTGCTAGAAAAACAATAAAATTAGGACTGCTGAGAGTTTCTACATGAGTCAGTGTTTCAGGATTAAAAGGCATGACATTTGAGCTACCCCATGACCTAAACTGGCAATGCTAGTTCAGCACCACGGAGAGCGACATGCGACTCAGGATTCCCTCCACTCTGCCCATAGTTCCTAGATTGGCTGATTCATTCCCTCATTCATCCACTCATCGATCTATTTATTTTTCCATTCATTTATTGAGTACGAGGTGCCAGCCTGAGTTAGGCTCTGGAGATATCAATGTGAGTAAAACAGACTCACGCATACACACATAGGTCTTACAGACCAGTGGCCTCCTCCTTTTCCCATCCCCTACTTTCTCCTTCCCTTTCTTCAAGACCCTGAAGGCCAGGACCCCACTTGTGCTCACCTGACCTGCAGCATCCTGATGGTAGGGCACGTGACCGCCACCTTTGTCAAGGAGAGTAGTGTTGACACGGAGACATTGTTGCGGCTCAGGCTGCATGATTGTGGCAAGGGTGCCAGGAATGAATCTCCCTTCCCATCACCCCAGACTCTCTTTGTCTCCAAAGAACTGGGGGGGAGGGGGTGTCTTAGGTAGGGGCAGTAGAAAGACTGCTTACTCAAGTTTCTGGAGCCGTGGTAGGCAAGAGAGTACCTTCACAATGTTCAGCACTTCCTTGTCCTTGAGCTGATTGTCCTGGAAGCTGCAGAGAGACCAAGGCCCAGTCCCTCAGCCCTGGAGTTGGGAGACTTGGAAGCCTCAGTTGGCAGGTGACAGGCATGGCCATCATCATGCAGGAGACATGAGACAGGGGCCCACAAGAAGTTCATGGTATCCAGCAGTTCCAGGTGGGAGGAGAGGCCCTCTGATGGCCTCACTTCTGTCCCTGTTCAGTCCCCCTGGGGGAGTTTCTGCCTGGTGTCCCAGGGGATGCAGATGATGGACAGTGAGGTCTCATGAGAGGTGTAAAGACCCAGGGCCCTGTGCTCAGGCCTCTAACTCAGGATCTGCCTGAGACCTGAGTTCATCAGGGTCTCTAGGCTCCCAGGTGATGAGCAGCCTGGGACACAGCAGAAGTGGCTCCCGGCCTCATCTCAGGTTCTGATTCATCCAGAATCCTAAGCCAAGCACTGTCCTTTCTGACCTCACATTTCCCACCTTTCTACAACTAGCTCTGCCTGGATTCTGAGCTGGAGGGACAAAAGAGATGAAGAGTGTAAGGGTGGCTCTGTGTGGAACCACTTGGTCAGGACAAAGGATTGGTGACAGTGAACTTGTTGACATTTACTTTCCTTTTGTAATTATTGAGAGTGATCTTCA
This sequence comes from Budorcas taxicolor, assembly GCF_023091745.1. Taxonomy (NCBI): domain Eukaryota; kingdom Metazoa; phylum Chordata; class Mammalia; order Artiodactyla; family Bovidae; genus Budorcas; species Budorcas taxicolor. Next base: position 26,695,524 of record NC_068927.1, on the reverse strand, counting down.
TCTTTTCTCCAATCCCCCAGAGTGACTGAACAAAGACACCCAGCAGAGGGGGCGGAGTAGAGCCCAGTCCCGCTAAAGCTCCTCTCAACAAGCAGTGCACCCTGAGGCTGGCTGCATCTGCCTTGATGAAGGGGTGACTTCTAAAGCTCATCAAGGTGCCATATAAGGTAGCAGAGGTCCTGCCAGGGAACTGCTGGAGAGGATCCCTGGCCCCACCCTTCTCAGGTCACACATCACAGATACAAGGCAGGAGTATATTCGTGCGTATGTGTTTAGATGTGTATGTGGATCTAAGTGTGCAGGCATATTCTGCTGCACGTTTGCATGCAAGTGGGGCATGTACTTAAGCGAGCAGGTGAGTTTAACCGTGTACAGACATATGTGCATGAATGTGAAGGTATGTGTATGCTTCATGCCTTTATGTGTACCCACCCAGCACCTGCCTACACACTGCCATCCCTTCTCTCAGGGTCACAGAAGGAGGGGAGGGAGCCTCAAAACTCAAGTTCCTTCAAGATGGCCCAAAATATTAGCACTTCTCTGGGAGCCTTGAGTTTGGACCCAGTCCCACCTGTTTCTCAGGCTGATGCCTCCTGTCTGGGTCTCACTGAAGAAGTACTGGCCAGACCCTAAAGGAATATACAGCACCCAGTCCAGGCCCAAGGGGGGCCCTGGGCAGTGAATTCTCTCCTCAACCAGCGAGCCCTCCTGGAGATCACTCACCTGATCTCCTCCAGCTGTGGGCACAAGGGCAAAGCCTGCACCAGGTGGCTGATGCCTCGAGCAGTGATCTTACTTCCTGCTAACCTACAGGGAAAGCAAAGATGGAGGGAGGAATAGGGATGGGGAAGGGGGTGACCAGGAATCTTCCCTGTGTAGGGCTGAGGGAAGGGAGGGGAGTTTCAGGCATCCCCAGCTGAGGATCCGTCTTGGTTCCGAGGCCTGACTCACCCCAGCTTCTTCAGGCTCCCCATCGTTGGCAAGCTCCTGGAGAGGGCTTCTGCAAAGGCGTCCCCACACTTCCTACTCTTAAAGCTGCCACAGGAAGAGGCAAAGTGGCAGAAGATCAAGGATGGGCAGGGCTTAGAGGAGGTCATCATTTATCCCTCCTCTGAGAGGAGGAATTTAATACAGTAACGGCAGTAGCAGCAGTAGTAATAGTTGTTGTAATTGCTGCAGTAGCAACAAATACATACATGGCAAACACTGCTGACTTTCCACCAAAACCTTCCCTCCACTACAGCTGTGACTGCGAACATAGTTTCCCAGACAGAGGTGGTGTTTCCCAGCCTCACCTGCAGCTCAGTATTGACCATACAACTCCAACTATGTTGTCACCACTGGAATGGGGGTGGAAAGGATGTGCCCTAGTTCCAGGACCAGCTTTAACACATTGGGCATGACTAATCCATCCTTTCACCTTTCCCCAACGCCAGAGCACAGATGTGTCTGTGACCACGCAGATCAAGATACCCTAGGAGATGATGGAGCAACCATGGAAGGAACCCGGGTTCTTGCATGATCGTGGGAGCTGAGCCATCCCACTGACCTGGACCATTTACCTCTGAGTCTTCTATAAGAATAATAATAATAATAAACTACATTATTTAATCCACTGTATTTGGCCAGGGAAGAGAGGGGTTCTTTGTTACTGTACCCTAACCTTTTTTTCCTAGCTACTACACATATTGAGCCTTTACTCCTGCTGGGAATTGTATTAAGAAGTGTTTTTCATGCATTCTCACAACAACCCTATGCATTAGGTACAATTACTGATTCATCTGAGGGATAGGGAAACTCGGGTTGCAAGGTTAAAGAACCTGTCCAGACCCAATAGGCTCTAGTAGCACAGCCTTGATCGGTGTTCCAGCCCATGACTGAGGGAAAGAGAGGGAAAGACTGAATCCAGGAACCATGACTAGAGGACATCTAACTAGACCCCAGAGTTCCTGGCAAGGCATGGAGCTTCCTCACTGTGTTACAAGCTAAAGGGCAGTAAGGAGGGGCCCATCTGTTCTTCATATAATCAATTAATTAATTCGGTCATGCCATGTGGCTTCTGGGATCTTAATTCCTCAACCAGGGACTGAACCTGCACCCTTGTCATTGAAAGCATGGTGTCCTAACTGTTGGACAACCGGATAAGTCCCTGCTATGATATTCAAGATTCTTGCTCTGCTTCTCTCAGCAGGAGTCTGCCAGACTGGTTGGCCTCCACTCCCCCCAAAGTCCAGTTCTCTCCCAGGGATGTCCCCAGGTCCTCCCCAGAGGTCCCCTGTCCTCACTCTCACCTGAGATTCTCTACCTGCCCACAGCCTGCCAGGGTTTCAGGGCAGCGGGGCTCGAGGGGGCAGCCCTCAAAATCCAGGTGGATGGGGCCATCCCTGTGCCCCAGGATGTTGGTCAGGGAGGCCATGTCGGCGTAGGTCAGCAGGAAGTTGTGGAAGGGCAGCTGCTGGGGGAGGCTGTGGGCCATGAAGCTGGCCAACTCAGGCTCCTGCGTCTCACCCACACAGTGACACAGCTCTACAATCTTGGGCCCCGTGAGCCGACGGGCGGCCAACTTCTTCAGTGCCTGCAGGACTATCTCCTGCCTGGCAGCCACCCACTCCTCCTCCCGCTGAGCCAGGAGGCTGAGGAAGGAGCGGCAGGCGCGGGATGCCAGGCCAGCCAGAAAGGTGGGAAGGTGGTCCGACAGGCCCAGTCTGGCTTTGGTCCGCTGCACCCAGCGAGAATGGAGGGTGACGTGTTGGCTGAGGGCCTCTCTGTCCACCTGGGGTCTGGTCATCAGGTGCAGGGCTGCGAAGAACTCCTGCAGGCTGAGGTGGGAGAAAGCGTAGCCTTTATCCTGGTGCCCAGGCCCCGTGCACACGCAGAAGGAGGTCAGCAGACCGAGGGCATCCCCAAAGGCCAGGGTGGATGCAGGGATGTCTCCAGTGGAGAAGATGACCTTCCCTGACTCCAGGCCACTCAGGGCCACCTCCCCGAGACCCAGCAGGGGCTCGGCCTGCAGGACCCCTTGGGGGTCGAGGGCGAGGAGCATCTGCACATAGTTCTGCGTCATGGTGGGCAGGAGGGCCGCAGCCTGGCCTGGAGACCTGCCCGGGAGCAGGTGATGGAGGCAGAGGCAGGCGACTTGGCACAGTGCAGGCACTGCACACATGCTCCAGAGGCGTCTGTCCACCCGCAGCTCCGCCAGGGCCGCCTCCCGGGACGGCTGGTCGCTGAAGAAGTGGTTCACGTACTCCTCCACCTGCGGACCGTCAAAGCCCCACATATGGACAGTGGCCGCCTCGGTGGGCAAGCAGGCGGGCAGCTTCCCTGGACGGGAAGTGGCCATCACCCAGCAGCCAGGCAGGAGGGTCCCACGGCAGAGGCGGGAGAAGAGGGTGAGGGCTGACGCCGGGTCCTCGGGGTCCGCGGTCTCCTTGTCGGAGCAGGGCTGGAGGATCTCGTCCAGCCCGTCAAAGATCAGCAGGATTCCCTCCGCGTTCTCCTTCAGGTGCTGGAAGACGGCCTCCGGGCTGGCCTCGGGCCTCAGGTGCACGTCGAAAAGGAGCTGCGGCAGTGTCAAGGAACCTGTGATCAGGTTGAGCTGGCGGAATTCGAAAAGGAACACGGCCTGGAAGCGGTCCAGCTGACCGTCAGCCCACTTCTGGCAGAGCCGGTGGGCCAGCGTGGTCTTGCCCATGCCTGCCTTCCCCAGAAGCACCGTCACTCTTGGGCCCTTGCTGGCCTTGGTACTGAAGAGGTCCCGAATGTTCACATCGGCGCCATCTTCTGCCTTGGGGTCCCCTGTCGTGGCGCCCTCCTGAGTGTGGAAGGGCGCCGAGGCCCGGCTCCATTGCAAGATTGGAGGGACATAGACTTGGTGGAAGGCCAATGGCTGCTCCAGCCCAGGGGTCCTGTCACCATAGCGCTGCTGGACAGAAGTTCTCAGTAGCTGCAGGTACCTCTTGGCCAACTCTGCAGGGGACAGGGAGACAGCATGAGAGCAGAATGCCTCCCTGCCCCCAGCTTCCCTCCTTCCCCCCAACCCCCTTCCCCCTCATCAGGTTGTTGGGAGCCTGCAGCCTCAGCTCTGCATGTGTGTGTGGGTGTGGGGGCAGAAATGGTGAGGGCACCCAGGTGGTCTTGTTCCACCCAAATTCCCAGAATTAACTGGCTGCACAGAAGCACAGGCTTTGGCTGCCATTTACACATGGAAATAATGAATGGGGACGTGTGGATCATGGCTCTTGTCTGTTTTGCAACAACGCAAGTGGCGTAAAGTTTTCAAAAAGACGGGGGAGAGGAAAGGGGGGGCACTTCCTTTGGAATATCTTATTGGAACAAACTTTTACTATGATACTGGAGTAACCTGCCTTTGCCACCACCTCCCCCCAACAATATTTCAGTTCTGCGAGGTCGAGGATGAGCACCAACCACCTATGGGCCCAGGTTCTGACCAATCAGAACTTCCAAACCGGTCAATAGTCAACACCTACAGTGCCAGGTGTTGACTTTAACTGCTGAGTTATTTGGGAGATCTTTGGTAGCTCAGGGAAAGGCTTGGGGTCTTAGGGAGGGCTCCAGTGTTGAGGGACACTGGAGATGCCCACAAAGAGGGGGGACCCCTGACATAGTGTCCTATTTTATATTGATGCAAATCTTCTGACCAGCTGTGAATCCTCTGGCTATGCCTGATGGGGCTGGGTATCACAGCTGGTGGGACAACTGGTGGAGAATGAGAGAAGCTTCTGTCTGTCCTGACTGGTTCTCAGTAGCCTCCATGTCTCCCCAGGGACCCCCGAGGCTTCTATACCGGCATCCAGCTCAGCTATAACCTGGTCATTGAGAGCCCAGTTCTGAGGTCATGCTTGTCACATCCCTGGGGCTCCTTAAACCTTGAGGACCTGGAAGCATTCCTAGAAAAGCCTGGGTGATGGAGCTGCAACCTCTAGGATGCTTTGAGCTCCCTCATCTCTGCAGAAGCCCTGCCCCTGGGGGCTTGGTAAGGCCTCCCTGCCAGATCCACCTCCCTCCTCTGCCCACCCAGGACCTCCTGGGAGCCAGGAAGACAAGAGCCCTTGACCAGCTGGAAGCCTGTGATCAGGGGACAGAGTCCAGGGTCTGGGTCCTTGCCCCAAGGCAATCCACTTCCTACCTTGGTACCCACCTTGTTGCTGCTTCCTGAGCTGTTTTCGGCGAGGTGAGGACCCACAGCTCTGATAAGTCCGCTTGAGGCCTGGAAGGAAAGAAAGGAGGAGTAAGGGGTGAGGTTTGGGGGCTCAGGTTGAGGAGGTACCCAGCACTTTCAGGGAGCTTCGATCCACAGACAGGCAGCAGCCAGACAAGTATATCTACACTCAAGGGCTGAATGAAGGCCGACAACAAGCAAAGGCTGTGCCCACATCAGCTTCTGTCTGCAGAGGGGTCCCTGGGCCTGGGGACCTCCCAGCCCAGAATGCAAGGAGCCGGGCCCACAGCCAACAGCCTTAAGCACTAAATGGCTTGGAAAGGACCCAGCTCTGTTAAGGGCACTCTTGGTTAGAGAAGTGGAGCTTCCCCTAGGCTTGGGCAGGCCTGTGCCCTCCCTCCTGCGCCCGTGTGCTTTATCCCCCTTAGTTCCCTCTTCCACACGTCCTCACCGCTCTCACTAGTCTCATGAGTTCTTGTCTGGGTGCATGGATTTTCAAGAGCTAATAGTTTTCTGAAGAGGATGGGAAAGGAAGGAGAACAAGAATGAAGGGGAGACAGAAAGGAAGGGAGGAAGAAAGAAAGAGGATGAAGAAAGGATTTTAAGAAGTAAAGCAGGGGACTTCCCTGGTGATCCAGTAGTTAAGACTTCGCTTTCCAATGCAGCCAGTGTGGGATGGGTCCCTGGTAGGGGAGCTAAGATCTCACAAGACTTAGGACCAAAAAACCAAATGCAGAAGTAAAGTTGTAACGAACTTTATAAAGACTTTAAAAAATGGTTCACATTAAAAAAAAAAAAGTCTAAAATAAAAGAAGTAAAGGTGGATACTCCTAAAGCCAGGCTTTAGTGATCAATCAGAATGGCTCTGAAGGAGGCCCCTTACCTGCCAGGTGTTAAATTTTTAGTTGCTGGTTTGCAGGGAGAGCCAGGGGTCCCAAAGAGGGGCTGCAATCAGGGTAAGAGTGTGTGCATATATATATGTAGCCAAGTGTGTATGCTTAGCTACACTGTGTGGCTTGCAGGATCTTTGTTCCCTAACCAGGGACTGATCCTGGGCCCTTGGCAGTGAGAGCACAGAGTCCTAACCACTGGACTGCCAGGGAATTCCCTTGTATTTCAATATTTTAATAAGTCTTCTACTAATAAGGGACTCATTAGCTAAATATCAACCAGACCTGGTTACAACCAGGTGACAGTTATGCCATCTCAGTGATAAGGGACAGAAGGACCAGGTATCAGTTTTGATTTGTTGGGGGGCTAGGATGGGGCTTCCCTGGTGGCTTAATGGTAAAGAATCCGCCTATAGTGGAGGGAACATATGTGCGATCCCTGGATTGGGAAGATCCCCTGGAGAAGGGAATGGCACCCCACTCCAGTATTCTTGCCTGGAGAATCCCATGGACAGAGGAGTCTGATGGGCTACGGTCCAAAAGGATGTTTTCTGTTAAAGCCTGGTGATGTTATTACCATGTACATCTGTAAGTAAAAAGTCAGTACTTCTACAGAAATAAAGGTTCTGAAACCACAGAAACATCATACACAATGGTCAAAGACTACAAGTTTTTCCTCTAAGATCAGGAAAAAGGTATTCACCACGTCTATTCAACACAGAACTGGCAGTTCTAGCCAGAGCAATTAGATGAGAAAAAGAGATAAAAGACGCCCAAATTGAAAAAGAGAAGTAAAATAATCTCTGTTTGCAAGTGATAGGATCTTATATGTAGAAAACCCTAAAGACACCACAAAGAAAAGCTGTTAGAACTAATAAATGAAACCAGCAAAGTAGCAGGACTAAAAAGTCAACACACAAAAGTCAGCTACATTTCTATACATGAACAATCTGAGAAAAAACTACCACAACAATTTCATTTACAATAGCATCAAAAAGAATCAGTAGTTAGGAATTAACCAAGGAAGCGAAAGATTTGTGCAATGAAAGCTACAAAATGTTGCTGGAAGAAACGAAAGAAGACATAAATAAATGAAACGGTATCACATACTCATGGATTGGAAGACTTACTAATGTTGAAAATATCAGTACTATCCAAAAGTGATCTATAGATTCAATGCCCTTATAATCCCAATGCCTTTTTTTTTTTTGCAGAAATAGAAAGTCCATTCTAAAATTCATGTGGAATCTCAAGGGAACCCAAATAGTCAAAACAATCCCCCAAAGGAAAAAAATCTGGAAGATTCACACTTTCTGATTTCAAAACTTACTAAAAAGCTACAGTGATCAAAAACAGTGTGGTATTGGCATAAAGACAGACATAAAGACCAATGGAATTGAGTAGAGAGCCCAGAAATAAACCCTCACACATACGGTAGAGTGATTTTTGACAAGGGTGCCAAGAGCACTCAGTGGGGGAAAGGATAGTCTTTTCAACAGTGCTGGGAAAACTGTGTATCCACAGGCTACGGAATGAAGTTGGACCCTTACCTAACACCATACACAAAAACTAACTCAAAATGGATGAAAACCCTAAATGTAAGACTTAAAACAATAAAATTGTTAGAAGCAAACATAAGGTGAAAGCTTGTGATGTTAGGTTTGGCACTTATTTCTTGAAGACAACACCAAAGGCACAGATATCGAAAGAATTAATAGAAAAACTGGACTTCATAAAAAAATTAAAAATCGTACATCAAAAGGCCCTTCCCACAGAGTAAAAAAGCAACCCACAGAATAGGAAACATATTTGCAAAACATATATTTGATAAGGGGTTAATAACCAGAATACAGAGAGAACTCCTAAAACAAAACAAAACAAAAAAACCCAGAGAAGTCAATTAAAAAATAGATAAAGGACTTGAATAGACATTTCTCCAAAAAAGAAATATGAAGGCCAATAGGCACATGAAAGGATTCTCAGCATTACTAATCATTAGGGAAATGCTAACCAAAATGACAATGAGGTACTACCTCACACCCATTAGGATGGCAACTATCAGAAAAGAAGAAAACAGTGTTGGCGAGGATGTGGAGAAACTGGAAGCCCTGTGGACTGTTGGAAGGAATGTAAAATGGTGCAACTTCTGTGGAAAACATTAAGGAGGTGTCTCAAAAACTTAAAGATAGAGTTGCCATGTGAACCTGGGTCCTGGACATAGACTCGAAAGAACTGAAACAGGGTCTTGAAGAGATATTGTTTACCCATATTCATGGCAGCATTAGTCACAATAGCTAAACTATGGAAAGAACCCGAAAGTCCACCGAAGGATGAATGGATAAGCAAAATGGGATTTATACATACAGGGGAATATTAGTCAGCCTTAAAAAGGAAGGAAATTCTGACCTATGACACAACACAGATGAACCTTGAAAACATTTATGCTAAATGAAATAAGCCAGTCAAAAAAGACAGATATTGTATGATTCCACTTATACAATGTACTTAGAGTAAAGTCATAGAGATGGAAAGTAAATGGTGGTTACCAGGGGCTGGGAGAGAGATGAATGGGGAGTTATTATTTGATGGGTATAGAATCTCAGTTTTGCAAGAAGAAAAAAGAGTATTGGAGATGGATGGTGGTCATGGGCTTCCCAGGTGGCACTAGTGGAAAAGAACCCACTTGCCAATGCAGGGGACATACAAGACTCAGGTTCGATCCTTGAGTAGGGAAGATTCCCAGGAGGAAGGTATGGCAACCTCCTCCAGTATTCTTGCCTGGAGAATCCCATGGACAGAGGAGCCTGGTGGCTATAGTTCATGGGGTCCCAAAGAGTCGGACATGACTGAGTGCCTCTGACATGACATGATAATTGTGCAACAACGTGAATGTGTTTAATACACTGAACTGTACACTTAAAAATGGTTAAGGTGGTAAATTTGATGCTATGTAATTGACCATGGTTAAAAAAGAAAGATGGAACAAAAAGGAAAGAAAAGTTCTGAAAAGAGAGTGGTGAATCAGTGAAGTGGACCATCTGATCACTAACCTCTCTGCGCTGCACCAGAAAACCAGTCAGAGGCTCCCTGGGTGTGGACGGCAGACTGTGGGTCAGTGTCAGGCCTGAGGGTGTCTGAATGGTGAGAGGCCTGAGTCTGTGGGCTTGGAGCCTGAGGCCCTGAGGTTTGGGGACAGGGAAGTGAGAACGGGCTTCCCCAAGTGAAACCAGGTGGGGGATTCCAGCAGTGGCTAAGGGCTGAAAACCTCGAACTCTCCCAGGAGGCTCCAGGCGAGACTCATGGGAAAAGCTTTCAGACAAGCCAAAGCCTTGAGGGGCAGAAATGGGGTGCAGGCGAGGCTGGGAGCTCTGGTGAGGGGCCTGGGAAATGCGCAAATGGGTCCAAGCATGAGGAGGCTAGTTTACGGAAAATGGCTCTGACCAGCCACCACCAGCCTGTTCTGGGTTTGAGATGGGGGACTTAGCGTGCACCCACCCTCCACATCCCACCCCTTCCCCCAAACCCCAGGCCTTACCAGGGTGGAGCTGAGAGTCTGATTGGCTTTCCTTGCCAATTTCCAGAAGACTGGGGAAGCCTGGAAGAGGGAAGGAGATGACATGCCATGGGGATGAGCTAGGATGCCCTGGGACCAGATCTGGCCCCGTGTCTGGCTCAGGGCTCATCCCTCAGGGGGTGTTCCTAGCAAGCCGGAAATCTACACTTGGCGATCTGTGGAGGGCACAGCTGGAAGTGAGCCCTGAAGGCAGCTGGGGGCAGAAACACGTGCGTATCAAAAATTCTGTGCACATACAAGTATATGGGTGCATGCACACATTTATTCATGCCTGTGCACAAGTGCACACCTGTGTATCCCCACCTGCCCTGTACTCTGCCTTGTAGAGTTATTGAGTGAGTTCTCACTTCCTCTCCATGAACACAATCAGTGTTCTGAGCTTCCCTACAGTGCTCTGTAAATGGAAGAGCCCAAGGGACATTCACTGAACAGGACAGAGTCCAATCAGCCTGCCCCTAAGTGCCAGCCAGAGGGCTCTGCCTAGGACTGTTTCTTTGCAAAAAAGAAACCTCTTAGGCAGTATGGGCTATCAGGAATTTCCTGGCAGGAAGGAGTCACCTGGTCCTTTCTCTCTGCATCCTGCCTTTCTGGGCAACTGGGGTGGTACAAGGTGGAAGGAGGAGTCCTCCAGGTCCCCAGCAGATGTGGTGGCATTAGGGTGTTTGCTCTGGGAGGTGCACAGAAACACGGAAGTTTGTTCCTGGCTGGGCCACACATCTCTGTGTGACCCAGGCAAGTCCTGGCCTCGCCTGGGGCTCTCTGGCTCCCCAGGCCCCGGGCACTAGCTGGCAGCACTGCACCTCCCACAGCCACTCTTACCGTCTTCGTGGCCCCACGTGCTCATCAGCAGCACCTCCATGTCCATCGGCACATCCAGCTCCATGCACACGCACTGGATGAATGACTTCCAGGTGGTCGGACCCTGGGTATGCAGGTTTTGGAGATGCAGGATGACCCTCTGTGTGGGGTCTGGGGCCTGATATTCGGAGCCCAGGTCCACGTTGGGGAGGAATAGCTTCACCTTGGCGTCTAGCCATTCTAGGTTTCTGCTGAGCAGCCTCACGAGCCATCCATGCAGGTTCCTGGTGCCCAGTTGGAGGCTAAGGGGGTCCATGAGGAGCTGACCCTACAGGGACCAGGTAGGCAGGTGAGCTGCGAAGTAGGTGAGCTGGGGGACAGGTGAGCTGGGGGAAAGCCAGGAGGGGCAGTCAGAAACCACTCCCCACAGCTAAGGGGATGGACACAGAAGGTAGAGAAGTGGTCTCTCTGTAGTGTCTCGATGTCATTGCCCAGAGCTCAGGCCCAGAAATTAACCTCCTTCTTCTGTATTCTCTGCCAAAATAATCCATGCCTATGTCATGGGCCCGGATGGTTTAGTTCATCCCCTGTGGATAAGCCCTGATAATGCTTTATTTGTTCTTGTTTCCATGGACCCATTTGTGCTGCTCTCTGTCTGAGCTAAGTTGTCTCTGGCAGAGACAAATACCTGTCCCCCCGTATTTGTTCTTCTCTTCTTTCTTAGTACTAGAACCCCTAAATATTTCCTAGTTATCTGAAACAGACTATTTCCCAGCTTCCCTTGCAGCTAGATATACTCATGTAATTAAATTTTGGCCAATGAGATGTTGGTGGAAGTGTTGTATATCATTCTTAACCTCTTCTTGTTGGCTGGAATGCTGAAGTGATGGCCAAACCTTGGGCAGCCATATTGGATTGTGAGGTAGAAGCCAGCACTGAAGAAGGTGGAGAGTAAAGCTTTCCTGTCCTAGACTCTCTGACTTTGAATTTCTAATACATGACAAGGAAATTCATTTCTATTCTGTTTAAACTACTGTTGCTTAGGCCCTTTTGCTATTCACAGTGAAATATAATCCTAGATAATACAGACCCTCTCTTCTCTCTAAGCAAATTCTCCCCTTCTAAACTGGAACTCAAACAACTTGCTGGTAGGAGTATTAAAATGAGGCAAGGAGAAGTTATTTTGTGAAAGCTTAAAAAGTCTGAAGGCCCTTTGATTCAGCAATTACATTTCTAATATGCTGGCCTTGGGACACAATCATGGACTTAAACAGAATTTTTAGTTACAAAGCTGTGCACTGCAAGAGTATTTTTAATAGTTAAAAATTGGAAGCAACCTAAATATCCAACAGTTAGAGATTAACTGGCTATCCATCACATGGTGGAATATGCTAGAACGTTTCCAAATGTACTTTCTGGCACTATTGTCTTAATAATAGAGATAACCGCTCAGAAAGCACTTACTGTGTGTTAGGCTCTGTTTTATGTGCTTTATTTGTCTCATCGAATCCTCACAACTCCAGAGACTTCATTTCTAACTCTGAAAAAGATAGGAGGCCCATGCTGGGGCCAACACCATGTATTCTGGGGTTCAGACTTCAGCTTCTCCCTTGACCCCCAGCAGAGACCTACTAGGCACATGTCCCCAGCTCCTCTGGTCACCCCTCTTCAACCAAACTAATAGCAACAACTCCTTGCTCAGGCACAGAGTTTGAGACTTCAAGAAATATGCTCACATCCACGGCGTGGATCACCACCCCCACTCAACAGATGAAAAGGCTAAGCTGGGGAAGGGTAAAGGACATACCCAAGATCATCATGTAAGTCCATGGAGGACACATGCTCAGAACTGAGATTTCTTACCTCTCAGGCCAGTTAATTTCCAAGGCTTGGGAACCCTAGGTTGCACCAGACAAGGGCTAATCCATGGCCTCTGTATGATCTTGGCGCCTATGGCATGGCTTCTTTTCTGGGCTACAGTGTCCAAAGTCCATGTGGCACATAAAGAACTCATCCAGGGCAGCAAGGTGCCAGGTGGAAGTGAGGAGTGCCTGGATGGTATAATTGCTGGGAAAGTCCTTCAAATTCAATTTTCTCCTCCAGCCCGTCTAACATGATGCCTTTGTTTCCACCATGAGTGCTCTTTCCCCTTGGAGTAAGACATTAAACTCTTTAAAAATAACCAGCCCTGGAAGAAAAAACACATTATATCATTATTGGTCATTGTGAACGTCAGTAGCAAACAGCCTTGGAGACAGGATTATATTAGAAAGATTCTCAGTGAAGGGATGGTCACTAACCTGGCTCCCTGGTTCATCATAGATATTCTAGGATGTCCACAGAGAGGGTCTCCTGAGTTCCTGGGCCAAGTCCTGGAGCTGGATTTTCAGATTCTTTCCATAGGCTAGGCTCCTAAGAGAGAGAGGAGACAGACCGCTTTCTCATCATTATTCCGCATTCCAAGAGGAACTCTGTAAAGAAGGCACTGACCCTCACTCCTAACTCCCCTGAGGACATCAACCCAGAAACAGCCTTCTCATCTTCATGTACAGATCTTATTCTTCCCCAAGCAAGATTCTTACTCTTCCAATTTGAATATTCCCCTTACAGTGACTTGTTCCACCACTGTATACCTCTCCAATCCAGTAGATTTATTACAGCTAATTTATTAAATGAAGATGGACTAACTCTTACCAAAGATGTCAGCCTTCTTTCCTAATAAAACCTCAAAGAGGTTAGAATGTGCAGCTTTCTCTCTTCATACATCATGAAGAAGTTTTTAAATAATTGAGAGTAAACATCCTTCTTAATGAGAAAACCCAGAGGCACTGATCACTGTCTCACCAAGAGAACAATAAAATGATGATCATTTAATCAGTTTTATTTTATTAGCTCCTTTATTATAATAACTATAAATGAAGTATGACCTGTAGAAATTGTGAATCACTATATTGCATGCCTATAATTTATATAATATTTTATATCAACCATATCTCAATAAAAAGTAAAATAAGGACATCCCTCGTGGTACAGTGAGTAGGAATCCGCTTGCCAATGCAGGTGATGTGGGTTTGATCCCTGGTCTGGGAAAATTCCACATGACATGGAGCAACTAAGCCCATGTGCTACAGCTCCTGAGCCTGCACTCCAGAGCTCCTGAGCCTGCACTCCAGAACTCCTGAGCCTGCACTCCAGAGCTCCTGAGCCTGCCCTCCAGAGCTCCTGAGCTCCTGAGCCTGCCCTCCAGAGCTCCTGAGCTCCTGAGCCTGCACTCCAGAGCTCCTGAGCCTGCACTCCAGAGCTCCTGAGCCCGAGTGCTAAAACCGCTGAAGCCCACGGGACTAGAACCTGCGCTCTGCAACAAGAGAAGCCATGGCAATGAGAGGCCCACGCGCCTCGACTAGAGAGTAGCCTTGCTCACCACTTTTAGAGAAAGCCCACGCACAGTAGTGAAGGTCAAGCATAACTAAAAACAAAAACAAATAGCACTTCCCTGGTGGTTTAGTGGGTAAAGAATCTGCCTGCGAATGCGGTAGATGCAGGTTCAATCCCTGATCTGGAAAAAGCCCACATGCTGTGGAGCAACTAAGCCTGTGGGCCACAACCATTGAGCCTGTGCTCCAGAGCCCAGGGGCTGCAACTACTGAGCCTGCGTGCCGTAACTAGTGAAGCCTGTGCTCTGCAGCGAGGGAAGCCACGGCAACGAGAAGCCCAAGCACTGCCACCAGAGAGTAGCCCCCGGGGCCACAGCCAAAGGAAAAAGCCCCAGCAGGCATGAAAAGACCCAGACAGCCATAAATAAACAAGTATAAACTAAAGCGGCACTGGTATGAGTGTCTGTGTAACACAGCTTCGGAGATCTTGTCTAACAATAAGGAACAGACAAAAGAAAAGATGGCTAAAAAGTATATGGAAGAAAGGCAGAAGATCAAAGTACGCACTGATGGAGTATCTAAGAAGTATGAGAAGGTAATAGCAAAGTTCCAGACTTTAGATCCAATCTACATCAAGAGGGCACATTTTATAGAGAGCCCAGAAATCAACTCACACAGCTACATTCAATTAATCTTTGACGAAGGAGGCGAGAATACAATGGGGAAAAGACAGTCTCTTCAGCAAGTGGTACTGAAAAAGCTAGACAATTGTATGTAAATCAATGAAGTTGATTTACGCCTCACACCATGCACAGCAATAAACTCAAAATGGCCTAACAATTATAGGACATGACACCATAAAACTCCTAGAAGAGAACATAGGCAAGACATTCTCTGACATAAATAGCACCAATATTTTCTTAGGTCAGTCTCCCAAGACAATAGAAATAAAACCAAGAGTATAACAAACGAGACCTAGTCAAACGTACAAGCTTTTGTACAGCAACGGAAACCATAAACAAAACTAGAAGGCAACGTATTGACGGGGAGAGAGTATCTGCAAATAATGCAATGGACAAGGGCTTAATCCCAAATATACAAACAGTTCATACAATTCGGTAGCAGGGGAAACAAACAATGCAATTAGAAAATGGGCAAAAGATCTAAATAGGTATTTCTGCGAAGAAGACACAGAGATGGCCAATAGGCACATAAAAGTGTTTACCATTGCTAATTATTAGAGAAATGCAAATCAAGACTGTGATGAGGTACCACTTCACAGCAGTCAGAATGACCATCATTAAAAAGTCTACAAATAACAAAAGCTGGAGAGAGTGTGGAGAAAAGGGAACCCTCCTACGCTGTTGTAAATCGGTGTAGCCACTATGGAGAACAGTACGGAAAGTGTTCAAAAAACTAAAAATAGAGTTACCATGTGATTCAGCAATCCTACTCCTGGACAAAGCCCAGACAAAACTATAATTCAAAAAGATACACGTACCGCTATGTTCATAGCAGCATTATTTACAATAGCCAAGACATGGAAGCAACCTAAATGTCCACTGACAGATGAATGGATAAAAAAGATGAGGTACAAATATACCATGGAATACTACCCAGCCATAAAAAGGATGAAATGGTGCCATTTGCAGCAACAGGGATTGAGCTAGAGATTATTATACTAAGCGAAGTAGGTCAGAAAGAGAAAGACAAAGACCATACGATATCACTTATGTGTAGCATCTAAAACAGGACACAAATGGCAATTATATCAGAGATTATGCATTGGGAAAGGCAGGCAATAATGGAGAGACTTCCAAACAAAAGCACTTTATAAAGTAAATGTCATTAAAACCTGATGGTGCCAGATTTAAAATAGAACAAATTGATCTAAGGAATGGAAGAGAGTTCAAATTAGTTTCACACCCATTTAAAATCCACTATTTGATCAATGGTATTGAGAGGGAAAATATGGAAAAATACATAGTATTAAAACACATAGTAATACAAGTATTTTAAATGGGAAGAATTATTACTATTGGCTGTGCCACACTACTTATGGGATCTTAGTTCCCGGACCAGGTATTGAACAAAGGCAGTGAGAGTACAGGGTCCTAACCACTGGACTGCCTGGGAATTCCTTTTTTTTTTTAAGAATTATTTTTAAATTAAGTAATTAAAGTTTTCTTATTAAAACTACAACCAGATATCATTTCATACCCCCCTCAAATATCTACAATGAAAGAGAAGATAATACAACTGCTAATGAGGTTATGGAGAAATAGGAACCCTTATATACTGCTGGTGGGAATGCAAAATGGTGCAGCCACGTTAGAGGAGTTTGGCAGTTCTTTAAAATGTTATCCAGAGTTATAACTCAGCAATTTTCTACTCTTAGGTTTATACTCAAGAGAAATGAAATATATATACTTATACAAAAACATATACACAAATGTTTATCATCCCTCATAGCCAAAAAGTGAAAAATATCAAAATTTCCATAACTCACAGATGAGTAAGCAAAATACAGTATGTCACTACAATAGAATATAATTAAGCAACAAAAAGGAACAAAGCAACATTGTGTTCAGTCACTTCAGTCATGTCCACTGTTTGCGACGCTATGGACTGTAGCCTGCCAGGTTCCTCAGTCCAGGGGATTTTCCAGGCAGGAATACTGGAGTGGGCTGCCATGCCCTCCTCCAGGGGATCCTTCCGACCCAGGGATCAAATTTGCATCTCCTGCATGTCCTGCACTGCAGACAAATTCTTTACTGCTGGGCCACTGTTACGTGCTACAAGGTGGATGAACAGCTGAAGGATGCTGAGTGAAAAAAGCTCCAAAGTATACTAGTAAGTGAATTCAACTTTTAAAAGCTTTGGCATATGTCTGTTTTAAATGTGCTGTGTGAATCTGCATACAGAGAGACCAACTCTAGGGTTACACAAGCAAACTGGTGACAGGATTGTACCTGGGGAGTGGACGTGGGGGAAGCAGGCAAAGGAGAGCCCTTTACACTGCACAGTTCGCTCTCTGTATCTGCGGATCTGAATCTTCAAGTGTGGAACCCGTAGATGTGGAGTGCTGACTGTGCTGTGCCATCTTATATAAAGGACTTGAGCATCCGAGGATAGGGACACTGGGGGCCACCCGCACTCTTTGGACCACTGCGTACATTAAAACTTTTCAACAGGTACAATTGTTTCAAAGCCATAAAATGTTCATATTAAAAACTACGGTTCAATCCCTGGGTCAGGAAGATTCCCTGGAAAATGTGTTACCTCTAAGAATCACCAATGCACTCTTGGGACATGGGGCTCAGAGAGAGGTAATGAAAAGCCAGCATCACACAGTAAGATTCCCAAGGGAATCCAGGCACGTGGGTTTGCGGTCCCACGCTCCTGCCACTCCAGTCCAGGTCCAGACAGCAAGAGGGAAAAAAGGTAGGGGGCCTTGTTGGGGTGCTGGTCTCACTGAGGGGTGGGCATAGGAGGCTTGCCCAGATGGGAGCTCCATCCTAGCTTGCGTCGCCCTCATCACTGTGCTCTTGCGGAGTCTCTCTTGCTATCCGGGGCATCCCGTGCTGTGGAGGTTAGGGGACCCAGTTCCTTTGCCCAGTCCTTTGCGCTTGCTGCTCCGTATGCCTGGAGACCACAGCCCCCACCCAACTTCCAGTCCACACTCATGCACATGCGCACACATGCCAACGCGCACTCCTCTGGCCGGAGTCATCTCTAAAACTCAGCTCTGGTCTGGTCTCTTTTCTGTCTAAACCTCCTATAGCTTCCCGTCACCTGCAAGATGCAGGGTGGCACCACAGTTAGTATGACTTTCACAGAGCAGGTCCACATCAGCTGCTCAAGAAAGGGTCAAAGGGTGAGTAAACAAACGGTCCTTCACCATCTGGGTCCTGGCCACTTCCGGGCCTCTCACACCACCTCTGCTGCCTGCCACGTGACCACGCTCCCGGTCCCACCCCGCCATCCTCTTTCACAACTCCCCGCCTTGCACACATGCCCTGCTCTGCCTCGAATGCCCTGCCCTTTCCCTTCCATCTTGCAAACTCCTCCTTCTTCTTACGGATTCAGCTCCAATCAACTCCTGTTCCCTTCTCAGGGAGGTCCTGCCGGCTGCCTTCCCAGACTGAGTTGCGCCGCTACCACTGGGCTTCCCTCCTTAGCAATGTCTCCTTCCTCCCCAACAACAGGGCTTGTCATTCTGCACCGTCATTTCCTCTTGGTCAGTCCCTCCTTCAGCAGCTGGGAACACCACCTGATTCTGGACAAGAGCAAACGCGTTGGCAACAGGGCCCTGGATTGGAGTCTCTACTCGGTACTGGCTGTGTGGCTTTGGTTTGGTTATCCCATGGCTTGGTACTTCAGTGTCCTCATCTATAAAAGGAGGATGTTCAAGGTCAGACTGCTAAAAGCAGAACCCAAGATAGGGGTGTCTGTTGAAGTTTTTTATTAAGGCTGAAAGGGAAGCAGGACGGGGCAAGGGAAGAAGTTAGGCAAAGATGCGGTTTCAGGAGCCTGACCACGGGGAGCTCTGTGAGTGACAGGTCAACAGGCCTATCCTGCCAAGAGGCAAGGGGGCTGGGCTGCTGTTTCCCGCCCCTCCAATAGCCACATCCGCCAGACACTGGCTATGGGCCATATCCAGGTAGTGGAGGAGGGGCATTCCAAGGGCAATCCTTAAGGGCAGGGTGCAGTGTGAGCAGCCTACGCCCACAATGGATGGGGAATGGGGGTGGGGGACTGGCCCGTGACTGGAGACCCGGAGCACCAGCAGGGTCAGCCTTTGGGGTAATAACAGTTAACTGGCAAGGGCATCGGGAGGTGAAGCAGGCAAACCCCCTGACGCGGCCTCTGGCACATTAGCTATTATTACCAGTGTTGTTTCCTCTGCAGCCCCGGCCCGGCACAGGGTAGAAGGAAGAGAGGGAGGGAAGGAGGAGAGGATGTGGTTGGAGTCACAGACCTCTGGCTACTTCTTCCTTCTTCCTGCTTGGATTGAGAGGGAGGCCCCTCGAGGCTGGGGCTTGGCAGTCACAGCTGCTGGCCGCACCCCCAAAGCTCACTTGTTGGGCTCTGTTTCTTCATCTCTACAAGGGGGGCATCATGGGCCGTCCCTGTTCCCCGGGCTGTCTGGGAGGGTCAAGCCGAGCACCAGGGCCCGTGGGTGGCTGGAAGCCCTGTCCTCCGGCTGGTTCTGACAGACCTGGGGTTCTGCCCCAGCACCAGGGCCCTGGTGGGAGGAAAGAGGACAGAAGAGGGTGACCGAGTTCAGACAGCGGGAAGAGAGGACCAGAAATAAGAAGGCTAGAACCCTAACCTCAAGATCAGGAAGGATATGGTTGGTGGGGACAATAAGACCGGCCATGACAGCCACTCCAGACGTTTGGACCAAAATATCTGAAGGAGGGCAAGCCAGGTGCTGCTGGAGTCGGTTTCTCAGGACTGAGTGGACAGGTCAGGCCTGGGGACCCCGGGGTGGACCAGAGTCCACAGAGGCCCTCAAGCCTTCTCGCACCAAGGTCTACAGGGCTGACGACAGAAAACTCAGGGCCTCTGCATCCCTCAGGGTGGATGATCACAGTCCAAGGCTTTGGAGGATGCCTGAGGCCAGAAGCAGATGCGAACCTAGCTGGAAGAAGCCATGCCAGCTCCCACTCCCCCACTCCCTGGCCTTTTTTCCCCTCTGGCCACACTGTGGCCATATGGGATCTTAGTTCCCTGACCAGGGATCGAACCCCATGACCCTTGCAGTGGGAGTGCAGAGTCCTAACTACCAGCCGGCCTGGATGTTCCCAGGCCCATTTTACAGATGGGGAAACTGAAGTCCCAAGAGGGGAAGGCCCTACTGACACTCAGAGCAAGTAAGAAGTGAAAGTGGGGCCAGACTAAGCTATCAGGCTTTTTCTAGGTGAGGGCTAATGCAGCCCCACCCCAGGAATCATCCTCTTTTCATGGGTCCCCACGATGGGGTACCTTCAGGGAGATGTGAGCAGCCATTTCTTCCCTCATCCATAAAAGTGGGCAGAGAGGGCAAGGGGGGTCCTTGACCCGGCACATTTCCGTGGAGCGGGGGTGGGGGGAGGGTGTGCGATGGGGATGATTTCTTTTGAAAGCCATCATCTTTATTGTCCCTCACAATGACAGGGTCCTGCAGGACTTAACATGCACCCCCACATGTTCTACCAAAGCAGAACCGAGGCCCGAGACTTCCCTAGTGGCCCAGTGGCCAAGACTCCCTGCTCCCAGTGCAGGGGCTCAGATTTGATTCCTGGTCAGGGAACTGGATCCCACATGCCACAATTAACAGCCCACCTGCCTCAACAAAGATCAAAGATCCCAAGCGCCACAACTAAGACCTGGCACAGCCAAATTAACTAATTAAAAAAAGAAAAAGGAACCAAGGCTCCCAGCAGTGAGGGGCCCTCCCCACACCATCAGCTAGAAAGATACAGAGCTGGGAGTTGAGGAAGCATCTTCTTGTCTCAAAGTCTTTGAGGAGGGTGGCACGAGCCTGCACTCTGAGCCCCAGGCCTGGGTGGTCCCTGTTCTAAATCCAACAGGGCCTCTCTCTTCTTGTCACTAGAAAACCAGGAATCTGGCTGCCAGCCCCCATCACTAGAACTGAAACGGCCTTCTTTATTCCAGCCAACTTCCTGCTCAGACAGCTCAGACTCTCCACCAAAAGACCCCCTGGGGTTTCCGGGTGCACCCTTCTCTGAAACGTGGACAGCAAGTGGCCGGGGAGGGATCTTGCCTTTTCCGCTCAGCCCTGGCGGTTTGGGTCCAGCACCCACCAGAAGTGGCCGGTGAGAAGGCTCCTTCCCAACAGGGTCCTGGGCCTCCGGAGGGCCAGTGGGTCCCAAACCTGCCTGCATGTTAGAGTCATCCAGGGTTTTAAAAATTCCAGTGGGTTGTACCCCGGCTCAATCACAGCACAATCTCCGAGGGTGGGACACAGGCACCTTTGGAAGCAACCCAGCTGGGAAATACTAGTCTAGGCCACGCTGCCACCCAGCGCTCCACTCCAGGTGGGCAGAGTGGCTTTGTGTTCCCTTGTGTTCCCTTGTACCCGGCGCCTTGCTTCCCCAGCAGAGCCGAGGCTTCTTGCCTTCGAGAGGTTGGGGACAGGAAGGCCACCGAGATGGCCACATTTAGATGGGACCCTGACGGTGTCTGCTGAAAACTGACACTCCTCCTGCACTTCCGCCTCTGGCCTGCTCCTTGGCACCTTGTTGCCTTGCCAACTCCTCCCACGCCCACACCAAACCGAAAATGAAGCTGAGACCTGGAAATCCCCCTTTTGTCTCCAACCATGTGGTTGAAGAGGATCCCGGAGAAATTATGTACTGGTTTGGGGGGCAAAGAAGGCTCAAGATGTAAAGGGGAGAAATTAGATCCTGAGGTTCAAATTCACAGCCTGGAGATTGGTCTGCCCACTTCCAAAGGCAAATTGGAGGTGATTTCTAAAACTTAAACTGTGTCCACCCTTTGACTCTACAACCAAGCTGCTTGGCAGAAAGCCCAGGGAGAGCCACACAGCCTGGAATACGCAGAGCATACTGGATACGGAAATCCTGCAGCCGTGTCTGACCAACTGATATCTCAATAAAGTTTGGTGTGACCACACCTCTGGGTTATGGGCATAAAGACCACTGACATGGCTGGATCCTTATATGTATTAACTGAATAAACAAGACACGTGAATAATGATATGCATAATATGATACCATTTGTTTGAAGAATACATAGAAAACAAAGCACCAACACTGTATGTCTTCATCCAGGTCTATAACACCATGTTTTTATAACTTAGAGGTTAAGAGCATGAATTTTGGAGCCAGCTATCTAGGTTGGAACTAAACATTTCATCATTAGCAGGCTGTGAGGCATCAGGCAAATTGTATAGCCTCTCTAGGCTTCAATGCTCTCATCTATAAATCAAGGATAGGACTCCCCTGGTGGTCCAGGAGTTAAGAATCTGGCAGCCAATGCAGGTTCGGTCCCTGGTCTGGGAAGATTACACACACCTCGGGGCAACTAAGCCCATGTACCACAACTACTGAACCCTTGAGCCCTACAGCCCATGCTCTGCAACAAGAGAAGCCACTGCAATGAGACACTCTCGAACCACAATGAAGACTGGCCTCCACTCGCCACAGCTGAAGAAAGCCTGTGCGCGCAGCAACAAAGACCCAGCACAGCCAAAAATAAAATAAATAAATAAAAATAAATAAACCAAGGATACCTTCAGTATCTACCTCACAGGGCTGTGAATGTGTCAATACATGTAAAGTGCTTAAAACCAGGCCTTGCAGTTAGTGAGCCCAATAGATGTGTTTTGGGTTTTTTTTTTTAATTGTTGGTTTTAGGTTTTTTTTTTTTGGTTGTACAATATGGCTTGTGGGATCTGCATTGAGAGTGCAGAGTCCTAACCACTGGACCTCTAGGGAATCCCCTTGTTTGTTTGTTTTTTAATGTGAAGCCTTAGATAAAGTTTTGGAAGGCAACACACCAAACTGGTTATCTCAAACTAGTTATCTCAAATAACTAGTTATCTCAAATAACAGGCCTGGGGCAGGAAGCAGTGAGTAATAGAGATGTATGCCCCTGACATGGTATCCAGCTGTTTGCAAAGCGAATTTAATCATGTATTACCTGTGTGGTTTAAGCTGAAAACATTTTTTTGAAAGTGAAAGAAGACAGAAGATCAGTGACTAGAAAGCTGCACTCTTTAAAGTCAGAAGAGGGATTCTACTTCCAGAATGGATCAACTGACCTATGTCCTCCCATGCCAACTGACGTGGGCAGAAGAAAGGCTTGGGGAGAGGGCTGGAGGTTAGTGATTGGTTGGTTGGAGCCTCGGTTCTGAGCTCCACTGCCCCAAACTGACTTGCTGGGTGATACCAGGCAAGTCCTTGCCCTCTCTGAGCCGTGACTCACTTGTACATCAAGTAGGGTTAATACCAGCCCATTTTACAGGGACGGGTGGAGCTGATAAGGGGTCAGGAGGCTTGGGTGCAAATCCTGATTTCAAGTTGTGCTGCGCAACCTAGGGCAAGTTTCCTAACTGCTCTGTACCTCCAGTTCCTCATCTGCAAACAGGGGTGATGACTCTGCATCTAGTTCACAGGGTCATTCTGAGGATGGGGGACAATAATGACGATTACAGCACAGTGAGGGGGACTGCCCATCTGCAGCGGATGCTAATCCCATATACTGGGCTCTTAGCACAGGTCCGGGCAACATGCTACAGCATTCCACTTGCATTTCCTCAGCAGATTCTCAATCACCCTTTCAAGGCAGATGTTACCTTCATGTTGCAGACTCTGGGAAGTCAAGAAGCAAAGAGTGGATTAAAAACCTCTGCTGAGGGACTTCCCTGGTGGTCCAGTGGTTAGGACTCTGTGCTTCCAATGCAGGGGGCATGGGTTTGATCCCTGGTCGGGGAAATAAGATCCCACATGGTAAATGGCCCAAATTTTTTTTTAAAAAAGAAAAAAAGACATTAAAAGCTCTGCTGAGGACTTCGTTGGTGGTCCAGTGGTTAAGAATTCGCCTGCCAATACAGGGGACAAGCGTCTGATCCCTGATCTGCGAAGACCCCACATGCAATGGAGCAACTAAGCTTGTGAGCCACAACTACTGAGCCTGTGCCTTAGAACCCATGCTCTGCAGCAAGACAGAACACCAGAATGAGATGCCTGTGCACTGCAACTAGAGAAAGCCCTCACATAGCAACAAAGACCCAGCATGGCCAAAAATTAAAAAAAAAAAAATTCTTTTCAAAAACCCCTCCACTGAACTCAGAGGCACTTTCCTAACTGAAGCACCACACTGCCTTCAACCAATGATCTTTCTGAACAAAATAATCATTTCCATAGCTCTTATATTTTTATGCTATAAAATATAATCTGCACTCATTTGATTATTTTTATGCTATAAAATATAATCTGCACTCATTTGAAAAATTCTAAACATTTCAGAAATATATCGTGTGAATTTTCTCACAGTCTTACTCTTAAGGAAGAGGAATACAAGTTCTAAGACTTTTTAACCCATATTGGAGAATATTTTTGCCTTATATGAGAATCAGAGTATCATTTCCTTAAACATTTTCTAGAAATCATTTCACTTTGAACTTGATTTTCTAGTATCATTTGCCTTGCATGGATGGTAACCCCTCCAAAGAAACCCATGGGAAACAAAACCAAAATGATGCCCACTGAAACGGGGTACTGAAACTGCTGCCCTGGGGCTCTGCCCTGAGGCCTGGCCTCCAGTTGTTGAAAAGGTGGTCCTCAGTGTGACAGGCATTATGGATATTAGCAGTCAACTGAGACTTTCTTCTTGACGAATCAGGAAGGATCAGAGAGAAGTGTAAAGAGCACAGCTGCTCTCACTTTATGATTCAACGAATGCCCTATCCATGCACCACTTAATATCATCTGGCTGACTCTGCTGTGTAAGTCTGAGACAAAGCTTGACTTGTCCATCTCAAGAAGAGAATTCTGTGGCTGCAAAATGCACAGGACACCTTCAAGAACATAAGGAAAAGACTATTGTGAGACACGCAAAACAGCAAGCTATTTCTCTCTTCAAACAAGATGCGGTGACAAGACCTGAATGCCTCAGAGTACAAGTTCCCCAGGGTTTGAGTCTTCCCTCCATTTGGCATGAAGAGCAGAAGCAACCTCTCAGGCAAGGAGTTAATGGGGGTTTGGGTTTTGCTGATGGTACAGCCTCCATGCCTCCCCTCAGAAGATGGATTTTGGGGGATCTAGCAGTTTTATAGCTGCCGGCAGCCTCTGTATCCACACAGTCTTCTAGGAAAGAAATTCAGCAACATGGTCTCAAATTTTTAAAATAATGGTTCATTCAGGGACACAGAAATCAGACTGTTGGTTGCCAAAGGGGAGGGGGCTAGAGGAAGGATGGAGTGGGAAGTTGGGGTTAGCAGATGTAAGCTTTTACGTGTAGAATGGATAAACAACAAGCTCCAACTGTATAGCACAAAGAACTATATTCAGTATCCTATGATAAACCATAACAGAAAAGAATATTAAAAAAAAGAATGTATATAAAAAACAATGGTTCAAGAGAGGATTCGGGGAAGATGGCAGAGTAGGAAGCATTAGGATTCTGTCTCCTCATTTAGACAAAAGTGGTGTGAGCAGAATCTGGTATAACTGTTTTGGAACTCTGGAGTCTGTTGAAAACTTAAGTCTGGACTGTTAGATTTTGGCTAATTTTGGTCAATTTCAGCTCTTAACACAGTAATAGGTGCCTGTCCCTTACCCCTCAGACTCACGGCAGTCAGCTGTGCACCTGGAACAACCTGCACACAGCTTGCAGGAGCTGGGGTGGGTAAAAAGGACCCTGTCCTCCAGATACTGGAGACTTGGGCCGTAACTGTTGACTGCTGCTTCTGATCTCAGAGGCGCGACAGAAACAGGCAGCCATTGTTGATACACCCCACTCCCTCCATACTGCAAGCCTCTTCTCAGCTGAACTGACCTCCAGATTTAAAAGTGGCTAGTGGCAAAGAATCTGCCCGCAATTCGGGAGACCTAGGTTCGATCCCTGCATTGGGAAGATCCCATGGAGAAGGGAATGGCAACTCCCTCTGGTATTGCCTGGAAAATTCCCTGGAGAGAGGAACCTAAAGGGCCACAGTCCGTGGAGTCATAAAGAGTTGGACACGACTGTGCAACTTTCAGTTAACGCCCTTTGTTTCTTCCTTCAATTCTGCTTTTCCCCTTTTGGGAGCCAGACATTAAAGACAAGGACATTCAGAAACAACCGCACATATGGGGAAAATTATCAAGTGACTGCACATGCCTAAGAAAAGGTTCAGAAAAGACATAAGAAGACAAGTTTACATCTCAGGTTGACTCTAGGCACAGAAACAGTTTACAGCAATACAAAAAAAACAACAACAAACCCCCAATAACCAAAACCAGCAACCCTGGAGGTGGGGGGGAGAATCTGATTCCCAGATTTTACACATTAGATTCAAATGTCCAGTGTTCAACAAGAACAACAGCAACAACAAAATCACAAAGCATACAAAGGGAACAATGGCCCACTGAAAGGAAAAAAACATTCAATAGACTCTGTCTCTGAAAAAAATTAATGACGTATATATTAGACAAATACTTTAAAACAACTGCCTTAAAGAGTCCCAAAGAGCTGAGAAAGTAAAAAAAAAAAAAAAAAAGTTGTGTGAACAAAATGTAAATATCAATAAAGAGATAGAAAACCTAAAAAGAAACCAAGAAGAGATTCTGGAACTCAAAAAATGTAATCTTGAAAATGAAAAATTCATAGAGGGATTCAAAGGCAGATTTGAGCAGCCAGAAAAAAGAATCAGGGACCTTCAAGATAGAATAAAGGAAATTATAAAGGCTGAGACACAGAAAAAGGCTGAAGAAAGTGAGCAGAGTTTAAGGGATGTGAGACATGATTAAGTGGACCACCATATGTGCTATGGGAGCCCCAGAAGAAGGAAGAGGGAGGGACAGAAAGAAAAGCTGAAGAAATAATGGCTGAAAAGTTCTCAAATTTGATGGAAGAGTTGAATATAAACATTCAAAAACCCCAGTGAATTTCAAGTGAAATTAACTCAGAGACCCACATCAAAACACATTATAAGCAGACTTTCAAAAACAAAAGAGAGGGGCTTCCCTGGTTGCCCTGGTGGTAAAGAATCTGCCTGCCAGTGCAGAAGACACAGGTTCAGTCCCTGATCTGGGGACATCCCACATGCTGCAGAGCAGCGAACTAAGCTGGGTCACCACGACTACTGAGCCTGTGCTTCAGAGCCTGGAAAAGGCAGCTGCTGAGCTTGTGTGCCACAGCTACTGCAGCCCGTGCGCCCTAAAGACCATGCTCTACAACAAGAGAAGCCAATAAAACGAGAAGGCCACACAGTGCCGCAAGAGAGGAGTCTCCACTCTCTACAACTAGAGAAAGCTCAGGCAGTAACAAAGACCCAGCACAGCCAAAAAAAATAAAATTATTTTAAAAACAGTAAAATCTCAAAGATAAAGTTCAAGTCTTGAAAGCAGCAAGACAGAAGTGAATCATCACATACACAGACTCCTCAATATGACTATCTGCGAATTTCTCCTCAGAAACCTGAGGACAGAGGGCCATACATGCAAAGTGCTAAAAGAAAAACTGCCAACCAAAAATCCTATATCCGGCAAAACTGTCCTTCAAAAGTAAGGGGTAAATCAAGGCATTCCCAGATAAACAGAAGCTGAGGGAGTTCATGATGCACCCAGCAAGAAATGCTCAAGTTACTCCTGCAAAGTGAGATGAAAGGACACCAGACAGTACCTTGAAGCCATATGAAAAATAAAGATATCAATAAAGGTATATGGACAGTTATAAAAGCTAGCATTATTGCAGTAATAGTTTGTATTTTTGTTTTCTATAGGATTTATGTATACATGTAAAGAAAAACAATTATTAGTGCAAAGACTAGTATTACTGTAATTGGTTTTTAATTCCAAATCTTGGTTTCTACAAACACTAGGAGACCAATGCATTTTTTAAATTATTATTTTATATTTGAGGCACACAGAGTATAAAGATGGAACTTTGTGACACCAACTACGGAAAACAGTGGGAATGGAGCTGTAAAATAGCAGAGTTTGTACATTACTGAAGTGAAATCACTATATTCAGATTAGAATGTTATATTAGGATGCTAAAGGTAATCCTCATGTTAACCACAAGGAAACTAGCAATTGAATATACTCAAAAGAAAATTAAGAAAGAATTTAAACATTTCACTACAAAAAGTTAACGAAACACAAAAAAGAATCGCAAAAAGTGAGGGACCAAAAAGCTATAGGGCATATAAAAAGCAAAGAGCAAAATGACAGAAATAAGTCCCTCCTCATCAGTAGTAACCTAAATGCAAATGGATTAAACTCTCCAATCAAAAGACAGGTTGGCTGAATGGATAAAAACACTGATCTAACTATATGCTGTCTACAAGAGACACACTGGAAATTCAAGAGCAAAAACAGATTGAAAGTAAAGGGATGGAAAAAGATATCTCACGAAAATAGTAAACAAAGGAGAGAAGGAATGGTTAGACTAATGTGAAACAAATAGCCAGTCCAGGCTCAATGCATGATACAGGATGCTCGGGGCTGGTGTACTGGGATGACCCAGAGGGATGGTATGGGGAGGGAGGTGGGAGGGGGTTCAGGATGGGAACACGTGTACACCCATGGCAGATTCATGTTGATGTAGGGCAAAACCAATAAAATATTGTAAAGTAATTAGCCTCCAATTAAAATGAATATATTTAAAAAAAATTAAAAAAAAGATAAAGTAGACTTTAAGTTAGAAAAAAGGTTAAAAGAGACAAAGAAGGACTTTACATGTTAATAAAAGGTTAAATATATCAAGAAGATATACCAGTTATAACATTTACATGCCTAATGACAGACAACCAAAATATACAAGGCAAAAACTGATAGAACTGAAGTGAGAGATAAGCAATTTTACAATCATATTTGGAGGCTTTAATACCCACTTGCAATAAAGGATAGAATAATCAAACAGAAGACAAGTGAAGAAATAGAGGACTTCATACAATAGGTCAATAAGATCTGACAGATATATACAGAATCTCCATCCAGCAACAACAGGATACACATTCTCAGTTGCACATGGGGTATTTTCCAGGATAGACTGTATGTAAGCCTATTGAAAAGCAGAGACATTACTTTGCCAACTAAGGTCCGTCTAGTCAAGGCTATGGTTTTTCCTGTGGTCATATATGGATGTAAGAGTTGGACTGTGAAGAAGGCTGAGCGCAGAAGAATTGATGCTTTTGAACTGTGGTGTTGGAGAAGACTCTTGAGAGTCCCTTGGACTGCAAGGAGATCAAACCAGTCAACTCTAAGGGTAATCAGTCCTGAATATTCATTGGAAGGACTAATGCTGAAGCTGAAACTCCAGTACTCTGTCCACCTGATTTGAAGAACTGACTTATTGAAAAAAAAACCATGATGCTGGGAAAGATTGAAGGGAGGACCAGATGGGGATGAGAGAGGATGAGTTGGTTGGACAGCATCAGCCACTTGATGGGCATGAGTTTGAGCGACTGAACTGAACTGAAGGGCACAAATTATGTCTGGATAGATTCTAAAAGATAAACATCATACAAAGTATAGTCTCTGACCACAATGGTGTTAGAAATCAATAACGTAAAGGAAACTGGAAAACTCACAAAATCATGGAAACAAGACTGCCCACATTCAAGCAAATCAAAGAAGAAATCACAATGGAAATTAGAAAATGTTTACAGATGAATGAAAAAAATAAAACCAAAATTTATGGGACACAGCAAAAGTAGCGCTAAGGAGAAATTTTACAGGTATAAATGTTTATGTTTAAAAACAAGAAAGATCTCAAATCAACAACCTAACTTTATAACTTAAGAAACTAGGAAAGAAAAGTAAATTAAATGCAAAACTAGCAGAAGAAATGAAATAATAACAATTCAGTTCAGTTCAGTCACTCAGTCATGTCTGACTCTGTGATCCCATGAACCACAGCACGCCATGCCTCCCTGTCCATCACCAACTCCCGGAGTTCACCCAAACCCACGTTCATTGAGTTGGTGATGCCATCCAACCATCTCATCCTCTGTCGTCCCCTTCTCCTCCTGCCCTCAATCTTTCCCAGCATCAGGGTCTTTTCAAATGAGTCAGCTCTTTGCATCAGATGGCCAAAATATTGGAGTTTCAGCTTCAGCATCAGTCCTTCCAATGAATATTCAGGACTGATTTCCTTCAGGATGGACTGACTGGATCTCCTTGCAGTCCAAGGGACTCTCCAGAGTCTTCTCCAACACCACAGTTCAAAACCATCAATTCTTCGGTGCTCAGCTTTCTTTATAGTCCAACTCTCACATCCGTACATGATTACTGGAAAAACCATAGCCTTGACTAGACAGACCTTTGTTAACAAAGTAATGTCTCTGCTTTTCAATATGCTGTCCAGGTTGGTCATAACTTTCCTTCCAAGGAGTAAGCGTCTTTTACGTTCATGGCTGCAATCACCATCTGCAGTGATTTTGGAGCCCAGAAAAATAAAGTCAGACACAGCTTCCACTGTTTTCCCATCTATTTGCCATGAAGTGATGGGACCAGATGCCATGATCTTAGTTTTCTGAATGTTGAGCTTTAAGCCAACTTTTTCACTCTCTTCTTTCACTTTCATCAAGAGGCTCTTTAGTGCCTCTTCACTTTCTGCCTTAAGGGTGGGGTCATCTGCATATCTGAGGTTATTGTTATTTCTCCCAGCAATCTTGATTTCAGCTTGTGCTTCCTCCAGCCCAGAGTTTCTCATGATGTACTCTGCATATAAGCTGAATAAGCAGGGTTGACAATATACAGCCTTGACATACTCCTTTTCCTATTTGGAACCAGTCTGTTGTTCCATGTCCATTCTAACTGTTGCTTCCTGACCTGCATATAGGTTTCTCAAGAGGCAGGTCAGGTGCTCTGGTATTCCCATCACTTGAAGAATTTTCCACAGTTGATTGTGATCCACACAGTCAAAAGCTTTGGCATAGTCAGTAAAGCTGAAATAGATGTTTTTCTGGAACTCTCTTGCTTTTTCCATGATCCAGCGGATGTTGGCAATTTGATCTCTGGTTCCTCTGCCTTTTCTAAAACCAGCTTGAACATCAGGAAGTTCACAGTTCACGAATTGCTGAAGACTGGCTTGGAGAATTTTAAGCATTACTTTACTAGCGTGTGAGATGAGTGCAATTGTGCGGTAGTTTGAGCATTCTTTGGCACTGCCTTTCTTTGGGATTGAAATGAAAGCTGACCTTTTCTAGTCCTGTGGCCATTGCTGAGTTTTCCAAATTTGCTGGCATATTGAATGCAGCACTTTCACAGCATCATCTTTCAGGATTTGAAATAGCTCAACTGGAATTCCATCACCTCCGCTAGCTTTGTTCGTAGTGATGCTTCCTAAGGCCTATTTGACTTCACACTCCAGGATGTCTGGCTCTAGGTGAGTGATCACACCATCGTGATTATCTGGGTCATAAAGATCTTTTTTGTACAGTTCTTCTGTGTATTCTTGCCACTTCTTCTTAATATCTTCTTAATACCCATACCATTTCTGTCCTTTATTGAGCCCATCTTTGCATGAAATGTTCCCTTGGTATCTCTAATTTTCTTGAAGAGATCTCTAGTCTTTCCCATTCTATTATTTTCCTCTATTACTTTGCATTGATCACTGAGGAAGGCTTTCTTATCTCTCCTTGCTATTCTTTGGAACTCTACATTCAAATGGACATATTTTTCCTTTCCTCCTATGCTTTTTGCTCCCCTTCTTTTCACAACTATTTGAAAGGCCTCCTCAGGCAGCCATTCTGCTTTTTTGCATTTCTTTTTCTTGGGGATGGTCTTGATCCCTGTCTCCTGTACAATGTCACGAACCTCCGTCCATAGTTCATCAGGCACTCTGTCTGTCAGATCTAGGCCCTTAAATCTATTTCTCACTTCCACTGTATAATCATAAGGGATTTGATTTGGGCCATACCTGAATGATCTAGTGATCTTCTCCACTTTCTTCAATTTCAGTCTGAATTTGGCAATAAGGAGTTCATGATCTGAGCCACAGTCGGCTCCTGGTCTTGTTTTTTGCTGACTGTTTAGAGCTTCTCCATCTTTGGCTGCAAAAAATATAATCAATCTGATTTCAGTGTTGACCATCTGGTGATGTCCATCTGTAGAGTCTTCTCTTGTGATGTTGGAAGAGGGTGTTTGCTATGACCACTGTGTTCTCTTGGCAGAACTCTATTAGCCTTTGCCCTGTTTCATTCTGTAATCCAAGACCAAATTTGCCTGTTACTCCAGGTGTTTCTTGACTTCCTACTTTTGCATTCCAGTCCCCTATAATGAAAAGGACATCTTTTGAGGGTGTTAGTTCTAGAAGGTCTTATAGGTCTTCATAGAACCGTTCAACTTCAGCTTCTTCAGCGTTACTGGTCAGGGCATAGACTTGGATTACCGTGATATTGAATGGTTTGCCTAATAATAACAATTAAAGTGTAAATAAAGGAAAAGGAGAATAGAAAAATAATAGAGAAAAGTTAATGAAACCAAAAGCTGGTTCCTCAAAAACATCAACAAAATTGGCATACCTTTTGGACTAAGAAAAAAAGGGAGAAGACTGAAATTACTAAAGTCAGAATGTGGGAACATCACTACCAATTCTACAGAAATAAAAAGAATTACAATACTATGAATAATTGTATGTCAACAAATTGAATAACCTACATGAAATGGACAAATTCCCAGGAACACAAAACCTTACAACATTAAGTCACAAAGAAGTAGAAAATCTGAATAGACTTAAAACTAGTAAGTAGATACATCAGCAATAAAAAAAAATCTCCCAATAAAGAAAAGCCCTGGACTGGATGGCTTCATAGTGAATTCTACCTAAAAGTTACAAAAGAACTAGTATCAATCCTTTTCAAACTCTTCCCAAAAGCTGAAGAGGGGGAGCACTTCCTAACTCATTCTTGGAGGCCAGCACTCTCTGATATCAAGGCCAGACAAAGACACTGCAAGAAAACTAGAGACTAATATCCCTCATGAACCATGATGCAAATATTCCCAACAAAATGCTAGCAAACCAAATTCAGCAAATCGAAAGTTCATACACTGTAACCAAGTTAGATTTAGTCCTAGAATGCAAGGATAGTTCAACACATGAAAACTGATCAGTGTAGTGTGTGACATCAACAAAATGAAGAGAAGAAACCATGCAATCATGTCAATTGCTACAGAAAACTGACAAAATTAAACACCCTTTTACAATAAAAATATTCAACAAACTAGGAATAGAAGGAAACTACCTCCACATAATAAAATTATGCATGAAAAACACATAGCAAACATCATACTCAATGGAGAAAGACTGGAAACTTTTCCTCTAAGACCAGGAACAAAGTAAGGATGCTTGCTTTCATCACTTCTATACAACATGGGACCAGCAGTTCTGGCCACTGAATTGGGCAAGAAAAAGAAATAAAAGGCATCCAAATTGGAAAGGAAGACGTTAAATTATCTGTTTGCAGATGACAGGGTCTTATATGTAGAAAACCCTAAAGATTCTACCAACAAAACTTGTGAGAACTAATAAATAAATTCAGCAAGGCAGCAAGATACAAAGTCAACACAAACAGATCAGTTGTTTCTAAATATGAATGATGAGTAATCTGAAAAGAAAATGACCAAAACAATTCCATTTACAATGGCATCAAAGATAAATAAAACATTGGGTTGGCCAAAAAGCTTGTTCAGGTTTTTCCATAATATCTTACAGGAAAATCTGAATGAACTTTTTGGCCAACCCAATACTCAGAAGTTAACTAAACAAAGGAGGCAAAAGATTTGTACAATGTAACTACAAAATATTGCTGAAAGAATAAGACATTAAATAAGACATAAATAAATGGAAACACATCTCATGTTCATGGATTGGAAAGCTTACAACTGTTATAATGTCAGAATTACCCAGAGTGATCTACAGATTCAATGCAATCTCTATCAAAATCCCAATGACCTCTTTCTTGCAAAGATTAAAAAAAAAAATCCTAAAATTCAAACGGAATCTCAAGGGACCCCAAATAGTCAAAACAGTCCTGAAAAAAAGAACAAGACTGGAGGAATCATATTTCCTGATTTCAAAACTTGCTACAGTTATCAAAACAGTGTGGTATTGGCATAAAGACAGACATACAGACCAATGGAATAGAAAAAGGAGTCTAGTCTTACTTTTGATGCCAAGATCATTCAATGGGGGAAAGGACAATCTTTTCAACAAATGGTTCTGGAAAAACTGGATGTCCACATGTGAAGGGATGAACCTGGCCCTTTACCTAACACCATATATAAAAACTAACTCAAAATGGATAAGGCCCTAAGTGTAAGACCTAAAACAATAAAAATTTTTAGAAGCAAACATAGAATGAAAGCTGTGACATTTGGTTTGGCAATGGTTTTTTGGAGATGACACTGAAAGCACAGACATCAAAAGAACAGAAAAATTTGGACTTCATAAAAAAATTTTAAATCATACGTCAAAAGACCCTACCCAGAGAACAACACACAGAACAGGACAATATTGCAAAGTACCTATCTGATAAGGGGTTGATATCCAGCATACAGACAGAGCTCCTGCAACTCAACAAGAAACCAAAGAAGTCAATTAAAAAATGGGCAAAGGATCTGAAAACATATTTCTCCAAAGAGATATATGAATGGTCAATAAGCACACAGAAAGGCACTCAGTATTACTAATCGCTGTTGTTGCTGTTTAGTCACTAAGCTGTGTTCAACTCTTTTGCGACCCTACGGACTGTAGCCTGCCAGGCTCCTCTGTCCACGGGATTTCCAAAGCAAGAATACTGGAGTGTGGAGCCATTTCCTTCTCCAGGGAATCTTCCCGACCCAGGGGTCAAACCCACATCTCCCACATTGGAGGCAGATTCTTTACCACTGAGCCAGGGGAGAAACCCTACTAATCGTTAGGAAAATGGGCTTCTGGTAACTCAGTGGTAAAGAATCTGCCTGCCAAAGCAGGAGATACAGGAGATGTGGGTTCAATCCCTGGTCGGAAAGATCCCCTGGAGTAGAAACCGTCAACCCACTCCAGTATTCTTGCTTGGAAAATTCCATGTACAGAGGAGCCTGGCAGGTTGCAGTCCATGGGGTCACAAAGAATCAGATACAGCTGAGCAACTAAGCATACACACACACACACAATCAAAACTACAATGAGATATCACCTCACATCCATTAGGATGGCAACTGAAAAAAAAACCAGAAAACAAAAAGTGATGGGGACGATGTGAAGAAATCAGAACCCTCGCGCACTGTTGGTAGGAAAGTAAAATAGCACAGCTGCTGTGGAAAACAGTAGTAAGGAGGTGTTTCAAAAAATCAAAAATAGAATTACACTATGATGCTGGATCCTGGATATGTGCTCGAGAGAATTAAAAGCAGGGTCTTGAAGAGATATTTGTACACATGTGCTCACAGCAGCTTTGGTTATAATAGGTAGAACATGGAAGCAATCCAAGTGTCCATTGATGGATGAATGAAGAAAAATGTGATTATACATACAATGGAATATTACTCAGCCTTGAAAAGGAAGGAAATTCTGCAACATGTTACTAGATAAATGAACCTTGAGGACACCTAGGCTAAGTGATATGTCAGTCCCCCAAAGACAAACAATGTCTGATTGATTCACCTATATGAGATATTCAGAGTAATCACACCCGTGCAGATAGGAGAATGATGGCTGTTAGGGGTGAGGGGAAGGCAGAATTGAGAGCTATTGGATAACGGGCACAGGATCCCAGTTTTACAAGATGAAAAGAGTGATGGGAGTGGATGATGGGGATGGATCCACAACCTGAATGTCCTTGAAAGCGCTGAGCTGTGCACTTAAAAATGGTTGACAGAGGACTTCCCTGGTGGCACAGTGGATAAGTATTTGCCTGCCAGTGCAGGGGACTTGGGTTCGGATCCCGGTCTGAAAGGATTCCACGTGATGGAGCAACTAAGCCATTTGCCACAACTACTGAGCCCATGCTCTACAGCCTGTGAGCTACAATTGCTGAGCCCCGTGTGCTGCAACTGCTGAAGCCCGTGCACCCTACAGCCCACGCTCCACGAGAGAAGCCACTGCAATGAGAAGCCCGCTCGTTGTAACTAGAGGGCAGCCCCCGCTTGCTGCCAAAGAAAGCCTGTGTAGCGACGGAGACACAGTACAGCCAAAAATAAATTTTAAAACCATTAAAAATGGCTGAGGGAAATTTTTATGTGTATTTTAACACAACAACAAAATTAAAAATAAAGTCCATATACCCTTTTTGAAGTCCACAGTGGAAAACAGAGCTGAAGGAAACCATCCAGGCTGTGAGTGGCCCTCTGGTCACCAGAATGTACACAGGGCTGGGAATCAGCTGGGGCAGCCCCATCTTTCCCGAGACAGATGAACTGGCTCAGATACCCTGAAGTACCATGGCCTGGGGAAGCTTACAGCTCCCACACAGGCAGATCTCCTTGGACAGAGGGCTCCTACTCAGGTTGTTACATTGCAGGCAAAAGGAGCTCAGTGGCTTATCTCCCTCTCCGTTACCTGATGTCTACTGCACATCCTTGTATACTTGGGTACTGTCTGTTTCTACTGGCACATCAGCTCCCTGGGTGGGGACCCTGTCATGTCCCCAGCTGTAGCCCAGTACCTAGCAAACAGCCTGGAACATTGCCGAATCCAAGCAGATGTGTGCTGAGCTAACGAGCGCAGAGTGGAGCCGGTGCTAGCCTCTGTCGTCAGTTTCCACCTCGCATGAAGTCTGTGCATCTCCTCAATGAAAGTGCACTTTGGGCATCCTATCCCAAGGAAGTTTCTGGGGGGCTTCTTCCTGCTCAGCCTTGCTCCTCTCCCCCTTCTCCTCATCCTCCCTTCTCTGCTATCTCCTCCTTCCTTCATTTCAGGAGCACATTTTGCACCCCTAGCCATCGCACAAGCTCTGCTGACCTGCTGACCCCTGATGACCTCTTTGCACACAGGTCCCACTCACCCCAATCCCATCGAAGCATTTTTCCAGAAATACTTCCTTCCCTGAGAAGAATTCTGGCAAGGGTTATGGAAAGAATTAAACTGCCACATCTTGTTTTGAGGTGTTTTTTTTTTTTTTAATATAAAACAGAGGAAACAGTCCATATATGCCGGAGAAAACAAGATTCAATCTAAATGTCTAACAAACACAGTTCAACCATTCTTTGGACAAGTATGTAGCCACTTAAGATGATAGAATACTTACTTTATAGCATAGGGAACTCTGCTCAACGTTGTGTTGTGTTTGGGGGAGAATGAATACTTGTAGGTATATGGCTGAGTCCCTTCCCTGTTCACTTGAAACTATCACAACATTGTTAATTGGCTATACCTTAATACAAAATAAAAAGTATAAAATATTTTTTAAATGATAGTATATTCCTAATACAAATATATATAGAACTGGACATGGAACAACAGACTGGTTCCAAATAGGAAAAGGAGTATGTCAAGGCTGTATATTGTCACCCTGCTTATTGAACTTATATGCAGAGTACATCATGAGAAACGCTGGGCTAAACCTCAGATAAACACCACCCTTATGGCAGAAAGTGAAGAAGAACTAAAAAGCCTCTTGATGAAAGTGAAAGAGGAGAGTGAAAAAGTTGGCTTAAAGTTCAACATTCAGAAAACTAAGATCATGGCATCTGATCCCAGAAAGTTATGACCAACCTAGATAGTATATTGAAAAGCGGAGACATTACTTTGCCAACAAAGGTCCGTCTAGTCAAGGCTATGGTTTTTCCAGTGGTCATGTATGGATGTGAGAGTTGGACTGTGAAGAAAGCTGAGCGCCGAAGAATTGATGGTTTTGAACTGTGGTGTTGGAGAAGACTCTTGAGAGTCCCTTGGACTGCAAGGAGGTCCAATCAGTCCATCCTAAAGGAGATCAGTCCTGGGTGTTCATTGGAAGGACTGATGCTGAAGCTGAAACTCCAATACTTTGGCCACCTAATGCAAAGATTTGATTCATTGGAAAAGACCCTGATGCTGGGAGGGATTGGGGGCAGGAGGAGAAGGGGACAACAGAGGATGAGATGGCTGGATGGCATCACCGACTCGATGGACATGAGTTTGAGTGAACTCTGGGAGTTGGTGATGGACAGGGAGCCCTGGTGTGTTGTGATTCATGGGGTCGCAAAGAGTCAGACACAACTGAGCCGCTGAACTGAACTGAATACAAATAGATAATTTCCTGTTAGGGAAAGTAAAATGGAGGAAGTCTTGTGCAGGCTTCAGGAGAGCTGACCTGCTTCTGATCTGCCTAGACACCGTGAATCAGAAGAGTCACCATGAGTCTTATCTTACTTTAGATAAGAAAGGGAGTGGGTCTTGCAATTCTTGAACCTCTGAAGGTCTGGCCCAATCCCCTGCGGTCTAACGAAATCTTATGACTCACAAGGTGAAACAAACAGCATTGTAAAAAGGTGAAGGTAAAAAAAAGAGCTGAATTTGTGCATGCAAACTGATGATGGTATCAATTCATAGCCTGCGATTATAAGCGGGAGCCCCTGAAATGGCAATTTGAAGTCTCACTTGTGGGGTGGATGCACCATCCGGGACCTTTTCCCAACTGGGACTCCAGACTGCTGTTAGCGAGGGACTTCCCAGCATGCTGCTTAAGTTTAGATGTTGGGCAGCCCAGTTTGGTGATGTATGTGCTGTTACTTTTCCCTATTTTTTCTATTTCTCTTATTTTAATGACTGTGTATTGAAATTAAGTCAATTAATACTCTATTAAATACTGAAATTTGTTTATTGTATATGATGAGTCATTTGTTAACGAATCCTTTGAACCTGAAAGCAAAACTTTCAGTAAAACATCTCCTTAATAGGTAAAGTACATTCAAAACTTAATAGGAAAAAGACCAACAACCCAATGGAAAAGTAGGCAAAGGATATGAATAGTTTGTGAAAAGTGACCCCTAAATATTTGAAAAGATACCTCAAATCATTCATAACAGAATTGAAAAAAAAACCTGAGACACCATTATTTGTCTACCAGATCTGCAAATACGGAAAATCTGATAACATATGTATTGCAGAGGGTGGGAAGCTGGCCCCGTCACACATGGCTGGTGGGAGTGAAAATCAGTACAAGACTTAAGGAGGGTAATTTGCCAGATTTATCAAAGTCCAAACGGCAAATATGCAGAAAATATTCCCCTTGACCTTGCAAATACACTCTTGGATGTTTTCCCTAAAGATTTATTCTCACACGGGTAAAAATGATGATTGCACAAGGATATTTGTTACAGTGCTGATTAGAATAATAAGAGATGTGAAAAGACCTAGTTGTCCAACAATAGTTAAATCAATTATGGAACAACAAGCAGTGAAAAATACTATGTATCTCTTAGAAAGGAAAAAGGCAGATTTTTCTTGTTTTGATGTGGAAAGATTTCCAAATTACAATTAAAAAGAAAGCAAGATAAGACTTCCCTGGTGGCACAGTGGACAAGAATCCACCTGTCAGTGCAGGCGGACACAGGTTCAATCCCTGGTCCGGGAAGATTTCACATGCTGAGAGCAACTAAGCCCACGAGCCGCAACTGCCGCAGTCAGTGCTCCTGGAGCGCGTGCTCCACAACAAGAGAAGCCCCCACAGTGGGAAGCCACACACCGCAACGAAGAGTCACCCCCGCTCGCGGCAACTAGAAGGCCCGAGCAGCAGACCCCACACAGTCAAAAAACAAGTAAGCAATTTTAAACAATTTTAATTAAAAAAAGCAAGATAAAAAATACTATATGCAGTATACTATCATTTCTGAGAAGGGGATTTATACACAAACACTGCACACACACAGATATATATATATATATGTCTGTAAAGG
This sequence comes from Budorcas taxicolor, assembly GCF_023091745.1. Taxonomy (NCBI): domain Eukaryota; kingdom Metazoa; phylum Chordata; class Mammalia; order Artiodactyla; family Bovidae; genus Budorcas; species Budorcas taxicolor. The sequence continues at coordinate 26,656,168 of NC_068927.1, read as the reverse complement.
CCCACCTAGACAATCTATGAAAGGAGACTCAAGAATCTGATGACTGTTTTCAGCAACGGTTATCGGGTGGCCGGGAGACGGGAGGAGGAGAGACTTACTTTTCATTACATACTGTTTTGTATGTTTTATATTTTTTTACTATGTGGAATAGTAGCCTCTAAAAACTAAACAACTGGGGCATTCTCCGCCCCCCTTCTGATGTCTATGTCAGAAGCCTTCTCTGCCTCTCTTCACTTTATTAAAACTCTGCAATACAAAAGCTCTTGAATGATCAAGGCTGGTTCCTGTTCCCAAAGTTAAATCTTCTTCTTCGGAGATACGAATCTGACACCGTTCACGGTAAGCTATCATCCTGGGGGCTTGTCCGGAATCTTCAGGACAAGCTTTCAGCTTTTCAACCTCCTTCCTCATCAGTTGAAGACTTCCTATGGTGGGTTTCTCCGCTTCAAGGAAAGGACTGTCTTCAACTCTGTGATGACATCTAGTAATCCTAAGATGGACTGGTATAACATATTGTACCTTAACTATGGACATAATGTGACTTTTAATTTTGATTAGGTTTTAACTTGGTTTAATGGCTATTTTGCCTTACATCTGTAACTGTAAAATGGGGTCTGCTTCTAACCGTCTGAAAGCTTTTAAGTTACAAAAGGCTGTCCAGGCTCCTACAAGTGCCAGAGCATCCTCCAACTATTACCTGGGGCCCTGGATCAGAGACCCTCCATATGAGGGTCAGGAGAACATGTTGCCTCAGCACGCCCCTCAATAGCAGGAAGTAGTTAATGGAATGAAAACGATGCCCCTTTCCCTCGGCAACATAATTCTCCTAAAAGCAAAGGGGGGGAATGAGAGAGTCAATTCCTAGGCAGGTTGATAAGAAGTCCGGGATCCCCAAGGAGGAGAAAGGGGTCTGGGGTTCTTGGAGATAGGGGTCTGGAATTCTCAAGGCGGAGGAAAGGACAAACATCTTTTTTTCCTCTACATTCCTTAGTCTTAATTACATAAAATGTTGTTTTTCTTTAAGTCCAGAACTGATGATTATACAACAAACAACTCAGTTTAACCTCTGTACTAAGGATTATATAACAACAGTGTATCCTGCTTGAGGACAGTTTCTCCTTCCTGAAAACCTTCTGGCTAATCCTGTTATCTTATACTGTACATTATGGGAGTGGGTCTAGTAAGATCTTTACAACCTGGAGACAGTCTTCTGATTTATTGCAATAACTAATTAAAAAAGTATATAACTTCTTTGCTAATACTAGCAAGGGGGGTACTCTCCACCCCCCTTCTGATGTCTATGTCAGAAGGTTTCTCTGTCCCTTTTCACTTTAATAAAACTCTGCTATACAAAAAAAATAAATAAATGAACAATTAAAAAATTATATCACGTGGACTTTCCTGGTGGTCCAGTGGCTAAGACTCTGCTTCCAAAGTAGGGGGCCCAGGTTTGATCTCTGGTCAGGGAACTAGATCCCACGTCACAACCAAGAGTTCGAATGCTGCAACTAAAGATCCTGCATGCTGCAATTAAGACTTGTTGTAGCCAAATAAATAAATTTTAAAAAATGATATCATAGCATTTTGTTGTTGCTAAGTTGCGTCCAACTATTTTGCGACCCCATGGACTATAGCCCACCAGGCTCCTCTGTCCATGGGATTTTTCAGGCAAGAATACTGGAGTGGGTTGCCACTGATTTTCCTCCAATATACAATTCTATGTTACTTAGTTGAAAAAGTATAATTCCATTTTGGTTTTTATGAGTTCATTATAAAAAAAAAAAAAGGAATATACCTATGTAGAAAAAAGACCCAAAGGAGGAAAACCAAACTGAGAAAAGAGTTCACCTGAGTGTGAATACTGATATTCCATCAAGTTCATTGAAATTCTCCTTTGCCAAATGTCAGAGGCATCCCAGCCAGAAGGGCTGCTAAAAACCTTTCTGGGAATTAGAAAGGTTCTGGGAATTTATCAGAAGACTCTGGAGTGACTCACAGGATGTAGCGCGAGTCCCATCCCAGAGAACCTGGAATGGAAACTGGTAGGGTAAACAAATGAACTCAGGTTTCTCCAGGCCCACCATCTTTTCACCCCAGGTAACCTGCTGGTTTCATGCCCTGGTCTCGTAGGCAGAGAGGATGAGTGCAGAGCAAAAGCGTCTGGGGTCAGAGGCGGCCAGAAGAACCAAGCTCACATTCGTCTTTACCTTTCAGATCCACAGAGAGCTTGAGAATACTTAGGGCTTCCCAAAGGGGTGTAAAAGGGTTTCATGACAATTTCACCCAGCTCTCAAGGATCTAGGAAACCCCAGATGGCATGGAGGTTACATAATCATGCTTATTTTATGGGTAACAAGTTCCAAATAAATAACCAAGATGCCTGCCTGCCTCAACACTTCCACCTCATTTTAAGGGGAGTGGATGGCAGAAAGATGGTCTTTCAGGGTAGTCTCAGGGACCAAAAGCCTTCTCTTCCCCAGACACTTGGCACCAACCTCCAGCCTGATCAATTTTTCAGACTTTTTTTTCCTACTCAAATCAACTGGGTGTTTGCCTTGCAGACTGAGTTCAGTGAAGACTTTGGGCTACCAGCCAACACTCAAAAAACAGATCTAGTAAAGAAAACCAGTACTTTACATCTTTAGAATGCCTCCGAAAAGTTTTTTTTTTTTTTTTTTTGGCCATGCCACATGGCATGTAGGACCTTAGTTCCCAGGACAGGGATTGAACCGTGCCCCCTGCACTGAAAGCACAGAGTCTTAACAAAGTTTTTACAAAATATTTGCATATGTATTTAATTGGAAAGCAGAGGGGAGATTCTGGGATGGCAAATTAGTTTTCTAGTTTTGCTACAGCTGTAACAAAGGACCACAAAATGGGTGAATTAAAATGACGGAAGTTATTATACTCTCATAGTTCTGGAGGCCAGAAATCTGAAATCAAGGTGCAGGCAGGGCCACCCTCCCTCTGAAGCTTCAAGGTGTGGGCTCTGCCTGGCCAATTTTGGCTTCTGGTGGTTTCGGGCAGTTCTTGAGCTTCCTTAGTTTGTCGATGTCTCATTCCAATCTCTGCCTCTGTGTCACATGGCTGTCTTCTCCCCCTGTGTATCTCTATCTTCTATGCCGGCCTCATAAGGACACCAGTCATAATGAATTAAGGGCCCACCTACTCTCCTATGACCTCATCTTAATTAATTACATCTGCTACGATCTTTTTTTCAAAGTAAAGTCACATTCTGAAAGAGAGGGCTTAGAACTTCACCATTATCTTTTTCAGGGACACAATTCACCCATAACAGACAGAGGAAGACATCCTAAGTAATTTGGCTGGATTTTCTCAGAGGGGAGGTAGGTGTATGTAGGGAGTGTAGGGAGACGGACCGGTGCCACAAACGTCCATCACCTCTGTATCTGTTGGAGGAATAAGGCCAAGTACATCGTCAGACTCTTCCAAAAAGCTTTCTCTTCTGCTTGTCTGCCTTCGTTAAGGACTCTCACCCCTCATCTTGTGCAGTACCTTGAGGGTGACCATAAACAGGGCATACTCATCCAGCAACCCATAAAACACACTTGGAAGGACATATTATCATCCCTGTTTTACAGGTGAGAGACCGAGGTTCTGAGAGATACAACAGCCACGGTCATCAAGCAAGACCCTGATGCTGGGAAAGACTGAGGGCAGGAAGAGAAGAGGGGAACAGAGGATGAGATGGTTAGATAGCAGCACCAACTCAATGGACATGAGTTTGAGCAAACTCCAGGAGACAGTGAAGGACAGGGAAGCCTGGCGTGCTGCAGCCCATGGGGTCGTAAAGAGTCAGACATGACTTAGCGACTGAACACCACCACCACCACCACCACCAAGCAAATTCAAGGTGCTGAGAGCCCTGATTTGTCTGCTTCCTATGCTAGGTGCCAGTCAAGCTGGTGCTGTGCTTTGCAGGCAAGGCAGGTGGGCATAATCAATGACCAGCCCAGTGGATGCTATTTTTCATTAAGCTTTGAGAAAAGCGCCCTAGATGGGGAACCTGCATGTACCATGAAATCATCAGCTTTATCTCCGCTTCTGTTTTCTGGTAAGAGACTGAGCCTCATGCTTTTCTGAGCTTACAGCTTCTTAGAGAGAAAGAAAAGCAATTTGGAGAAAGGAGACTCCAGGTACTAGCCCAGGATACACACCACCTTCTGCTATCCCCAGGTTTGGGAGGCTGGGAAGTACTGGTTTTCAAACTGCTTTAAGTCTGCAGAACCTCCAACTTCTTAAAAAATAAACTTAAGAACCGTAACTTCTGAAATGGATGCAAACACAAATGGGCCATTCCAGCAAACTTCAGCTCTTGTCCTCCTCCCGTGCTCTCCATGAGAAAACGGCTGAAAACGACTTGAAAAGGCAAAAAGCAAGTAACAAAAAGCCACCCGTGTATTCCCCTATTACTTATGGGGCTAAAATATTCATCAGGAATAGTCTGTGGAGATCTGACATGAGGGAGTTACTGTTAAAAAATTTAAAGTGATGGTGCCGTGGGTACGTCTGTTTAAAAACTCTTTATCTTTTAGTACTTCGTGAAAAATTTCGGTTGAGCTGCTGCGATGTCTGTTTGCCATTTGTTTCAAAATGACGTGTGGCAGGGACGAAACTGGGCTGGTCTGTTGAAGCTAACCACCGTGGTGGTTACACGGGGCTTGGTTATATCGGAACAGGCATTATTTGTAGAGCTTAACCTAAATTCTAGGGCTACTTTTGCACGTGTTTGGAATTGTCCATCCTAAAAAGCTTTTTCGGCTAAAAAGTCTGAACTGCGCTCCAGGAGCAGCGGGACTTCTGAATTCTTTACCAGGCAATTAGAAGTTGACAGCAGCGGTGCGAAGGTGGAGAGGAGTGGGAGGGAGCAGGCACGCAGCCGCGTCCCGAAACCCAACCCGGGTGACCCGGACTCGCTTTCCTCTGCGGCTCGCCACTCGTCCCCCAAACTCCGCAGGGCGGCAGGCGCTCAGCCGCCCTGCCCACCGGCGCCGCAAGCTGTTTACCCGTTCATCAGTCCAGCCGTCCGCCGGCCCGACCTCCCATACTTGGCCATCTATCTGCCTGGCCAGCCACCTCGGGCCGTGGGAACGCCGGCCTCCAGAGTCCTCCAGCAGCCGCGCCACCTTCGCACCCGACCCTCCCCGCGCCGCTCGCCCCGCGAAGCGCTGCGCACTCACCGGCTGCGCTCCCGACTTCGCCGCGCTCTGCTTGAAACTGAAAGCAGGCGCAGAGCAGCCCGGCAGCGGGCTCTGGGAGCCGGCTGCCTCTGCCGGGAAATCACGTGGGTTCTCGGTGCCCGGGCGCGGGACGGGCGGGGCGGCACACCCGCTCCAGTGCCTCCTGCGCTCAGCCACCTGTGCGGACAGGACCTGGAGATGGCACCAAGGGACGCGGGGAGCCCAAGCCCCTTCCGTGGATGTGAAACCGAGGCGCAGGGAGGAGGGTGGGCGCACCCGGGGCGCGCCGGTAGACCTCGGGCTGAGTTCCGCTCTCCCTGCCTCCCTGCAGGCTAAGGAGGGGTGGGCAGGGTGGGAAGGGATGCTCGTTCTGTAGGAGGGGGAGACTCAGCCCCAAGGGGTTCCTCGGTGCTCTCCGGGATGAAGGGAGGGGAGAAGAGAACAACCGTAATTGGTCTTACTGAGCCCTTGATCCTTTGGACGGTGCTTAGACACACTACCTAGGAATTTAGAGGCGAGGTCAAGGAACTTGTCCAACTCACACCAGGGTCACAGGCAGAGACGAGGGAGGGGTGGGACAAAGGGGACCGGAAGAGAGCTAAGAGGGCGCGAAGGTGCCCCCCGGAGGGGTCAGCAGCAGTCCTGAATGGCCACTGGTCCACTGCCCTTTCAGGACTGACTACAACCTCCCTGGCATTTTGCATTCCTCTGGGGACAGGCGGTCCTGTCCTCCTGCAGAGGGTACATTCCCTGGACAGGTCTGCCTGCTAGGAAGACCATCTGCCCACCTCACCCTGGCATCCCCACAGTGAAGCAGCGCTTACTCCCAGATCTTCTGTCCCCCTGCCTCTCAAGCCAGGTGTGTAGGCGTGAGGGCACTGCCAGGTAGTGGTCACAAGCACAGCCATCCGGGTCTGACATCCTTGGGTTCAAGTCCTGTCCTCAACTTCCTGGCCAAATGCCTTTACTTCTCTGAGCCTGAAGTTGGCTGTCTGTAGGGTGATGATCCCAACACGTAGAGATCTCCAAAACTTGACTTCCTACAGTTAAGGCTGACGCAGCCTGTGCCTGAAGCGAGTGAGGCATCCTAGCGTGTTTGCTCTCCTGCCCATCCCACAACCCTGTGAGAAGGGATAAGGGAAGCTGCTGCCCTTCCAGCACCAGCTCTACGACCAGGTATCATGTGACAGCAGAGATTCAGCAGTCGAGTGCTTGTGGCCGATTCCCAGCGCCACCGCTTCTAGCCATGTGGCCTCAGGCAAATGCCCTGACCTCCCAGGCCTCAGTTTCCTCCTCTGCTAAATGGGGTATTCCCAGCCTCCCCAGCTCACTGCAGGGCATGGTGGGCTGTGACTGGGTGCATGGATGGGGTTATGTCCCGAGACTGGGACGTGCACTTCAGTGCAGCTCGTGCTCACGGAACACCTGCTTCCTGCCCAGGCTGGCGAGAGCGGACAGACGTATGGACAGATAACCACAATCTGGAGAGACAAATGCAGACCATTTTCAGGTGCATTTAATTTCAAACAGCCCCTTGAGAAAGGCAGAAAAGTAATCCCATTAAGCAGATGAGGAAGCTGAAATTCAGAGAGGTCAAGTGAGTTGCTGAAAGTCACACAGCACTCAGGAGCCGAGCTGGGTCTTGGGGCTGGTATCCTTTCTGCCCTCGAGGTACCTGGCCGGCTGATAAGATTATCATTGAAGAACTCTGGGAGAGCTACCTTCCCAAGTGCCCCCTACCCTCAGCCTGGCTGGTGGCCTGAGAATCCACCACCAGCACATCGTTCCTTTGGCTGAAGGCGTGGCTGCTCCCCTGGTATAAGTTAAATGACTGCCAGTCATTTACACTTGAGCATGAACAAGGTAATAAAATTTTACAGATGGGAGATTAAAGGGAATCTTGTGTGTTTGAATTTTGGGGTAGGAAACACAAGACGCAACAGTCAAGGGGACCAGAGGGTTGAGCCTACACTTACTGGGCAAGCACCATTTACCTTGTGTGGGAAGTACCGTTTCCATGGAGTAAAACCAATACTCGACATTTGTGAGCACTGGTACCTACTCTAGGTACTTGTGCTTGCCCCTTTAATCCCCATGGGAGCCTTTTTATCTCCATTTTTACAGGTGAGGAAACGGAGAGGTAACATGTCGAGATTACACAGCGAGCAGCAAAGAAGCTGGGGTTTGGACCCAAGCAGGGGCGCTCCAGAACCCCTGCTCTTGGCCACCATGTTAGTCCCTCCAAACGAACTCAGTCCTTACCAGACCCCTGTGTGGAAATCGTCATCCCATTTAACAGACGAGGAAAACAAGGCAGAGGGACTCCAAACTACTATTTCAAGATACTGGTATTTGGACGTAGATTTGAAGACCAAGCCTTCCCCCTGCATTCCCCATTGCCCAAGGCTGGTCCCACACAAGGGCCCTAACCTCTCCTGGGTCAGCAGCCCAGGTGGCAGGATGTGCGTCCACAGGACCTGGCCTTGGGCAGCCCTTGTTTCCTCCCTGGAGGAAGCAGCAGATGCCGCCAGCTGTGCTGGGGGACTTCCCAGTCTTTTGATGTAAGCCTAGGTCTGAGTCTCTGGGCATGGAGGGAAGGGCAGGAGTTGGGAGAGGTGTCCAGCAGGTTGGCACTGTTCTGGCAAGCTCTGGGACTCCGCATGTCCGGCTAACCACAGTGATGAGATGCTAACTGCATCTCTTGTGCAGAGATGCTCTCCCGGGATGGTGAAGGAAGCTGAGGGGCTGCATTTTTGTGGAGTGGAAATGAGCCCCAGGGCCTTGTGGGGTCCTGGCTGGGCTGTGGTCCACAAGGGGAGGGCTCCAAGCAAGCTCTCTGGCACTTGTGATGGTGAAAACTTCTGTTTTGGAGAAGGAGCTGTCTGGTTATCCTCATACTGTCCTTGGGGCATCAATGTGGGGGCCTGGGCTTCCCAACCCCCTTGGAGGTGCCGTCTCGGGTAGAGTGAGTCTCCCAACTGGTGTCACTACCCACAAAGGCTTACATCCCAAGGACTGTAATTTCCATGTTGGACTCAGGACTTGGGAACTGGTGAAACCACATTGACCCCTCTGCCAGGAGCCCTGCCTGCCAGCCTGCATGAGCGCCCCTGGTCAGCTTACTGGGTCAGACCTTGCTTTGGATCCCAAGAGAAGAGAAACAGGCCCAAGAGAGCATTTGGAGGGGAGAGAGGAGGAAAGAACCTGGCTCAGAAGATGGTGCTGTCCCCTCAAATCTTCCCAAACCCTAAGTAGTGTCCCTCTGCCAAGTTCCATTCTGGCCCTTGCCCCCTGGCCATCTCTCCTGCTCATCAAAGTAAAGGCCAGGCCCTCTCTGCACCTTCACAGTGTGGACCCAGGCCTCACCTCTCTCCCTCTGCTCTTTGCTACATCAACCTCCTTTCAGGTTCTTGATTCATTTTTCCTTCTACCCCAGGGACTTTGCACATACCAGTGTCTTCCTGTGCCATTTCCCCATTCCATTTGGCCAACGTGGCAGTGAGGGATTTTCTTCACACAGCTTCTCGGGAGCCTGGTACCTCCCAAGACTGAGATGGCAGAAAGAAACCTCTTGTATTCTAGACTGAGGTGGGAAGATGACATATGCTTTGAGCATCGTAAAGTGGTCTGGCTGGTGCTCATCAGCGTTTCTCTTCCATGTTAAAGTCTGATTTGCTTTTTAGAGGCTCCATCCTCCCCCTCTTCTATGAGAAAATGGACCTTGGTGACATCCCCTTACCCTCCCTGCCGTCATCTGAATCTGAAGCCCCCACAGTCCCATATTTCCTGCCCAACACTGGAACCACATGGGACAGAAAATGAGTGACCACTCATGCAGGAAGCAGGTCAGAAAATGGGACTTCTGCTGGTAGCTGGGGAAGGGGTTAAAGGGGGAGAGAAGAGAGATTGTCTGAGAGATGCTCTCTGCTGACCAACGAGGAGGCTGGGAAACCCAGCCAGGGTAATTCTAGCTCCTGCTCCCTTCCTCTCTACCAGAGCCCTATGGCACAGGCTGCTGCTGCTGCTGCTAAGTCGCTTCAGTCATGTCCGACTCTGTGCGACCCCATAGACGGCAGCCCACCAGGCTCCGCCATCCCTGGGATCCTCCAGGCAAGCACACTGGAGTGGGTTGCCATTTCCTTCTCCAATGCATGAAAGTGAAAAGTGAAAGTGAAGTCGCTCAGTCGGGTCCGACTCTTCGCGACCCCATGGACTGACTGCAGCCCACCAGGCTCCTCTGCCCATGGGGTTTCCCAGGCAAGAGTACTGGAGTGGGTTGCCATTTCCTTCTCCAATATGCCGATATTCTAAAAGACTACAGGGCCAGCTCAACCTGTCCTGTGGGGAAGGCAGCAGAAAGTGCTAGGCAGGGTCTTCTCCAAAATACCTCCTGCCCACCCCAGTAACTGTGCCTGAGATTCCGCCATTAGAGTCACGTCATGTGGACAAATATCTTACAAGGTCAGCATCAAGAGGGAACTTGGGGATCATTAGGTCTAACACTCTCGTTTTACAGGAAGGGAAAATGAAGCCCAGGGCTGGGCAAGAACCAAGCTTCAGCCTCCCAGCCCAGGGCTCTTGTTGCCACTTGAAGTGCCACTGTGTGGACTTCCTCGGTGGTCCAGTGGATAAGAATCCGCCTGCCGATGCAGGGGACACAGGTTCGATCCCTGGTCCAGGAAAGTCTCACATGCCGCGGGCGACTAAAGCCTGAGCGCCACAGCTGCTGAGCCAGCACTCTAGAGCCCCCTCCACGAGAGAGGCCACCACAGTGAGAAGGCTGAGCACCGCAGCTGGAGAGTAGCTCCGGCTCACTGCAGCTAGAGAGAGCCAGCACACAGCAGCGAAGACCCCGCGTGACCGAAAAAAAAAGGTGGGTTGAGCCATCCGTGGGGTGACAGAGACAATATTCTCCACTGAACCAGGAGCCAGGGTCTGCGCTCTGGCCGGGTTGTGGGTGTGCATTGCCCCCCATGGGGAATGGCACCTTGAGAGTGGGGACCCAGGACCACTAAGCTCCGATGACTAAGAGTCAGGGGCGCTTGCAGCTCTGCCTGGGAAGAGCCTAGAAGGTGAGCAAGAGCCTCACTCTCAGGCATGTGTCCCCAAACCCTCCTCCAGACCACACGTTGGAGACACGACCTCAAAGGGCACCCATAGTGGTGATGTCCATCCACAAGAAGTTCTGGGCAGACTCAACACTGCTCCGCAGGTCACAGGCCCACGGTGAACCTCTCCAGGCACAGAGTGACCCACGGGGCAGACGGCCCCATGGTCTGCAGGGCATTCATTCACATGTCCATGAAAAACTACATCCTAACCCATCCTCTCTTCCTGTCCCCCACCCCCAAGTGGTATATCTCCCAGGTGGTCCCTCCTAGGCCCTGGGGTGGGGGTGTATGTGTGCTGGGACTATCGTCCCATCCACAGAGGGGATCCAAGGCCCAGGGTGCTCTTCTGCCCTCCCCATCCCCTTAATTGACATCACCAGGATCCCATTTCTCCAATCTCATTGTCTTCCCAACAGAAACACAGGCAGAAGGCCCGCGAGATTAGGGAAGCATCACCTGGTCCTGTTGCAGACAGACATCAGGGCCCTCTGTGTTTTTTTAAGACATGAGATAGTTTGGGGCTTATTTCTCCAGGTCTGCCAAGACCACCTACCTTGGTCAGTGTGGGAAAAAGTCAGTTTAATCCTGAAGCCAAAAAGAGAAACCTTTCCTGGTTTCTCGGTGGTGTGGAATCCGCCTGCCAGTGCAGGAGACACGGGTTCCGTCCAAGATCTGGGACGATCCCATGTGCCTCGGGCAGCGAAGCCCGCGTGCCGCCACGACTGCGCCTGTGCTCCTGTCGTGGGAGCTGCGACAGGAAGAACCACGGCAGTGAGAAGCCCACGCACCGCCACCAGAGAGTAGGCCCCGCTCGCTGCAGCCAGAGGAAAGCCAGCATGGCAACGAAGGCCCGGCACAACCAAAAATCAATACATATAGATTATTTTAAAAATCACAATGATTTTTAAAAGTATACTTTAAAAAAAGGAGAGAGATGCAAATTTGGCCCTGTGCTCCCATCCCCCAGAAAAGAAACTCTAGGAATTATTCCAAGTGCTTCTGTCTATATTTAGGGCACTCTGCAGAGACTTTTTGAGCACTCTCTTGGGATTTGCCATGCCTGCTGCTAGGCCTTTGCTCGGGCAGGCCCTTCCAGTTTATGCCCTCCCAACCCCCACCTCCCCTCACCCTTGCTTCCATCGTTCATGGTGCCTCTTCCTCCCAATCACGACTCTGGAGTCTTCTCCCTTGCCAGAAGTCAGGTCATAAGTCCTGGAAGGAAGGAACAGTATTTCCCCACCAATATTCTGTGCTTGACATCAGAGGGACCAGGGTGATTTTTGCTGAGTCAACCACTCACCCCACTGCAGAATCCAAGAGGTTTGAGAAAATCTCCTTCCTGGAGTAGGAGGCGCGGATGGTAGGGATGGCGTCTCATCAGGCGACTCTACAAGTTCACTTGCTCTTTGTACACCCCCCGCTCGACTACTCTCTGCTTCACCTACACCCCACTCACAGGAATACCTTTGCCCTGGGGCCCCGGTGAGGGATTGACTGTTCCAATCCTGAGGTCAGAGTGGCTCCACCTGCTAGTTTATTAAAGGGAAACACCTGCCCTCGACGTGGTTCAGATGGTGGTGGTCCTTAACTTGAAGGGTGGTGAGGGACACACGCTCGCTGCTGGTTTCCCTGGTGACTGATGAGCCACATGATGTTGGTTATTCTATAAATAGTAGCCTCCTTCTCCCGCTCTGCCACAGTCTCTCTACCACAGCCAGTCGCTCCAGAACCTCCTGCTTAAGATCTCCTGTCTAATAAACCGTTGATGTCTCTGTTGCTGTTTCCTGGCTCTTCTTTGGCCTCAAGGCTGGGCAACCACAAGGCTCAGAGGCCTGCAGACAGCAGCCCAATAGATATATCTCCAGGGCAGTGGGGGTAGAGGGGAAGAAAGCAGGTTCACTGTGAGAGGGGGCCCTCCTCACAGCAGACAGCAACCCGCAAGCCCAGGCCCCTTGACTCTCCATGGTGAGCGATGGGAGAGGTTTCCGGAGCAGTGGGCCCCAGGGACTCTTGGGGTCAGCCTAGCATCAGTCGTCTGAAAACGGAAGGGAGTTCCCCAGGACCTGCAGCTAGGGGGTCACGTGGCTTTTCCTCTCCTGGATTCTCACTTATCCACATTCTCAACAGCTTCTTTCAGGTTTGAACGGGTACCAGGACTTCCCCACATGGCTCACTTCCTCCACCTCTGAAATGAAACCATCAGCAACGCCAAGTGATATGTCATCTGCTGGCAATGGATTTAACTGCATGTTTATACTCCGGAGACCAAGCGTGGCCCCTCAACCAGCAGCATTAGCACCACCTGGGAGAGAACTTGTTAGAGAGGCAGACCCTAGGCCCACCAAGTTAGAAACTGAGAATGAGCCCAGGAATCTGTTTTAACCACGCCTGCAGGTGATTCTGATGTAGGCCAAAGTCTGAGACCCACAGCCCTGGATAACTTTCAAATGGCCTCTTAATTTGGGGTTATGAGTTGTATAAGCCCCTTCTCTGACCACCTGTCTAATTCATAGCTCCAGGCACAATGAGTGGTTACAGTCTTTTGTTTGGCTAGTTATTATCTATCACTGCCCATGCCCTCTCAGCTATATGATTCATGAAGTCAGGAACTATGTGGGCCTGGCCCAGAGTAAGAACGAAATAGCTATTGTTGGAAACCCATCCATCCATACACAAAAATGCTGGGGCCACAGACATGGACTCTGACATGAGTGTGACATGTGACCGTGAGCAAGCGTCCTGGTTCTCAGCCTCTGGAACTCCCTGTGTGCAGTGAAGGACCCTCGAGGGCCACTCCTCTCTCTTATCATTTTAACAAAGATTCAGGCTGCCGCCTCCCCAGTCCAGCCTGCCGCCTCCCCAGTCCAGCCATTCTGCACCAGTGGCAGCCAAGGAATGTCCTTCCACACCCCACGCCAAAGCTGTCTAGGTGCTTCTACTCCTTTCTTCTGGCCTTTAAGTCTCCTTGACATGATCTCGACCTAACTCCTGGCCTGATTTGCAACTCCTTTGCCCACCTCCCAGAAAACCACCCCTCCCTCAGCCACCCTGGGGTTCCTCCCCCTGCAGCCCCCCGCCCCAGTCCTGGCACTGCTCTCCCCTGGCCAGGACACATCTGCTTGGCATTCTCTCTGCCCCTGAAGAGCTGCTTCAAACTGATTTCTGGAAGCACTCCAGCACACCCAAGTCTTGGTTAACAGATTCATAAAAAGCATGATGTCCATAATCAGATTCAAATGCAAGAAGGGAAGTCCTGAGGAGCCAGAAATAAGAGAGGGCTCTGAGAAAAGTCAGGCGAGGAGGAAAGATGGGCATTCTGGGGGACGGGTTTTACAGCTGGTTGTTAGAGGACTTTGAACTTTTCAGATTAAAAAAAAATTTAATAATATAAAATTTTTAAAGATTAAAAAAAAAACCCTAAAGGCAATATGCTAACCTGGATTGGGTCCTAGGACAGAAAAAGTATATCAGCAAAAAAACTTGTGAAATTCGAAGTCTGGAATGTGGTTAAAAGCAAAGAACCCACATTGATCTCTTAGTTATGGCAAATGGGTGATGGCTGTGAATGAGCGCGGTGAGTTTTTTTCTTTATACTTTTCTCTATTTTCCACCATGTGCCTACATTACAGTTGGCTGTCATTTTCATGCCTGAAGAGATATTGAAGGGACTTCCCTGGCGGTCCAGTGGCTAAGACTCTGCACTCCCGATGGAGAGGGCCTGGGTTCCGTCCCTGGTCAGGGCACTAGATAATACATGCTGCAGCTAAAACTCCTCCATGCTGCAATGAAGATCAAAGATCTCACACGCCACCACTAGGACTGTCAGTCACATTTACAAGACAAAGTTAAACAAGCTCTGAAGGCTGCAAGATTTTTTACATTCTGTCAGCAAACCTGACCACTTGGATGGAAGGCTGTTTATGATATAAATACAGTACTTCTCTTGCTGCATGTGATCATTCATGTGCTGAGAGTATCAGTGGGCTTGACCGTAGGGTGCCACCGTGATCCCGTGGGCGAGTCCTGTAATGTACCTAGTGTGCACGCGCCCTGTACTACCTTCTAAAATCCACAGAATTCTGGATTTGGAGAGTCATGTGGCGCTAATAGAGACGGGCGGTGGTTTGGGGATCTGTGTTACAAACACCCCTGCCCTACCACTCAGCTTAAGAAATCTAATATTACTAAAACCGTCAACTCCCCTCCCTCTCCCCACCAGGGGTACCCCATCCGTGACTTGTACGATTTAGATGATCAAGAGGACAGTCATAGTTTAGAAACACAACCAGTCACAGCAGGGGGCAGTGAGAAGAACTTGGAGGTTTCAGAGGCCCATCTGTGTGGGTGGAATTGCCACACAGAGGCAGCCTCCCTGCCTCCCTCTATCTCTACCCACCTCAACTCTTCTGAAGTGAAAGCCACAAAAAGTTGCCTGCCTGGGTGTCAGGAGGGGACTTACACAGTCATGGTGGAACCATGATGCTCTTGTTCCCATAGGAGAGCTTGAGCATCTTGAGGCTGAAGACAGTTGCCTGGGCCTGGTTGACAGGACGCTGTGGGAAAACAGCGGGAGACACAGAGGGGGTCCCATGGCCCGGATGGGGGCCCATCAGAACCACTGTGGTCATCTGCCTCTGGAGATGGAAGGGCCTAAGCTGACCCAGCGTTCCCAGGCTGAGAAAAGAGGAAGCCGCCGGAGCAATGCCTGGGGCCCAGGTCACCCCATGGCTAATTTGCCAGTGATGTGGGCACCCTCTTACTCTCTTTGGCCCTTGGTTTTCTTGCCTGTGTGATAGGGAAGCAATCCCTTGCCTTGTCCACCTCTCTTGTCTAGAAAAAGGCCTCCTGGGCCTCACCTTCTTCATCTGTAAAATGGGGTGATAATAGTAGCTACCTCCAAGGGTTGTGGCAAAGATTAAGTGAGGAAATCCACATAAAGAGAAGGAATTGCACAGGGTTACTCTGCAAAAGACACTGCCGTTGCTTTTGTGTAACAATGTGCGTGACACGGTGACCATGCTTCATTCCTGGGAGAAGAGGCGGGGGACAGAGCAGAGCTCAAAACACTTGGTCTCCACGTTCAGGAGGCTCAAGGTTCCTCAGATAATCCCAGACCTAAATGTAAAATGGCCCCTGAGGAGTGTCTTAAACGACAGATGCACCAGGCTGTGGTTCGGGGGTCTTAGAGAGAAAACCTCACCTAGTTAGGGTGTGGGGAGGCCTTCCCCGAGGATAAGGAAAATCAGATGGAGCACGGAAGAGGGGGAGGACTTCTAGACCCCAGGAGAACAGCATGTGCAAAAGCCCTGTGCTGGGAACAGGGCCAGTACACGGGATGGGTAGGTGCCCAGGGACTGGGATGTGTGGCCCGAGGTGACCTGGGCAGGTGGGCAGGACCTGTGATCTGCAGACTGTTGGTCTGGGCTCAGGGAGATCTCTCCCCATCAAAAAATTGAACCAATAGGTACCTTTTTAAAGTGGCTCAGACCGTAAAGAATCCACCTGCAGTGCAGGAGACACTGGTTTGATCCCTGAGTTGGGAGCATCCTCTGGAGGAGGGCAAGGCAACACACCAGTACTCTTGCCTGGAGAGTCCCATGGACGGAGGAGCCTGGCGGGCTACAGTCCGTGGGGTCGCAGAGTCGGACATGATTGAGTGACTAAGCACAGCACATAAAGTCTCTGTTGAATTTGTCAGGCTTCCACGGAGGCACAGCGGTAAAGAACTAGCTTGCCAATGCAGGAGACACTGGTTTGATCCCTGGGTCGGGAAGATCCCCTGGAGGAGGGCAAGGCAACACACCAGTATTCTTGCCTGGAGAATCCCAGGGACAGAGGAGCCTGGTGGGCTACAGTGCACAGGGGTCACAAAGAGTGACTTAGTGACTAAACAACAACTGAATGTGTTACAATGTTGCTTCAGTTTTGTATGGTGGTTTTTTTTTTTTTTGCCACGAGGAATGTGGGATCTTAGTTCCCTGACCTGTTTATCTTTAGTATCTGTGATCATCCCTTTCTTTTGTTTGAGCTCAGCTGCATATTAAATAAAACCAACCGGGGATGGAACCTGTGCCCCCGCACTGGAAGGTGAAGTCTTAACCACGGGACCACCAGGGAAGTCCCAAACCAATGGGTACCTTGCAACAAAAGGTTTTATTTAATACACAGCTGAGCTCAAACAAAAGAAAGGGACAATCCCAGATACTAAAGATGAAGAGGGAAATGAGAGTTAATGCTGTAATTAAGATGATCCAAAGAGATGAGCATCAGGTTGTGGGTTGAGACCAGACTGGGTTGGGGTTTTAACACTGTCTGAGGGAGGGAAATGAGACAAGATGAGGAGTGAAAATACCTCCTCTTGGTTAAATGGAAACCAAATGACTTCACCCACCAAAGCAAGCTACAGGAAGTTTTGGGGTGGGTCTGACAGGGGACAAATTGAGAACCTGAGCCCGTGCACATGCCTTTCTGAAGCGTGTATGCATCTATATTGCTAGCATGGTCCAGGACTTCCTGAGCTGAGAAATAGACCTACAAAGACAGGAATGAATGAATGATGTAACCTTGGGGGTCCCTGGCAGGTCAAATTGCAAAATTATTCTTCAAGGAAATGTAGGTGATTCAGGGAGCAGAGTCTGTCCACAGAAAAACCAAATTCCACTAAAGGTGAGCGTCTAAGAAAATAAATATCACAAACAAAGGAAACCATTTACCCCAAGAGAGAGCTAGCAAACACAGTTAATAAGAGAATTAGCACCCCAAGGCTCTGATATAATAGAGCAACCTGGAAGACACTACACAGGAACTGAGTTTTCAATGATTAAAGAAATAGCACCACATGAAATCATAGGACTCCACAGGGAAGGCAAGGATGGATAGATTTGAAAAATGAAAATTTGGAAATGAACTCAAGAGGATGTGGAGAAAAGAGAACCCTTGCGCAGTGTGATGAGAATGTAAATTGACATAGCTCAGTTCAGTTCAGCAGCCAGTCGTGTCCGACTCTTTGCGACCCCATGGACTGCAGCACGCCAGGCTTCCCTGTCCATCACTGACTCCAGAGCTTGTTCAAACTCATGTCCATCGAGTCAGTGATGCCATCCAACCATCATATCCTCTGTTGTCCCCTTCTCCACTATGGAAAACAGTATGGAGATTCCTCTGAAGTTAAAAGTAGAACTACCATATGACCCAGCAATTCCACCTCTGGGTATTTTTTCCAAAGAAAACAAAAACACTAATTCAAAAAAATATGCACCCCCATGTTCTCTGCAGTGTTATTTGCAAAAGCCAAGATATGGAAGCAGCTTAACTGCCAATCGACTGTTGAATGGATGAAGAAGATGTGATATGAATATTTTTCATTGCTTCTGTTCACTGGGCACCTACTATGTGCCAGGGTCCAATGAGCCAGGCACATCCCTCAGCCTGGCCACCCCCCGCTCTGCCAGCCAACCGTAGAGACTCCGTGCGGGAGCAGTCATGATGTAGTACAAACAGGGACTTGGGATATTTAGATGGTTCAGCCTCAAATTATGCTCTTCTGCTTTTCAGCTCAGGGTGGGGGAAGTCTCCCTTGACTCCCTGAATTTTAGTTTCTTCAGCCATAAAATGGGGGTGTTGGCAGTATCTTCTTTGCTGGGTGATTGCGAGGATTCCACAGTTAATCTAAGTCAAGTAGCTGGTTAGTAGCGAGCCCTGCAAACATTGACTTGTATTTGTATTAGGGTTGGGGCAGGAGAGCGCATCCTGCCTCTAGATCACCTTCTCCTCCTGTCTTGGTGCTCAGTTGCTCAGTTGTGTCAGACTCTCCGCGACCCCATGGACTGTAGCTTGTCCTTGGAATTTTCCAGGTGAGAATACTGGAGCAAGTCATCATTTCCTATTCCAGGAGATCTCGCCGACCCAGGGATCTTAACCACGTCTCTTGCACCTCCTGCATTGGCAGGTGGGTTCTTTACCACTGCACCACCTGGCCCAGGTTCTGAGTTCCTCTCAATGGCCTCGTGATGTCGCTGTTGGGCAGATGAGAAACTGAGTCTGGAGTAGTTTTTTCTTCACTGCACAGGGTTCAGTTCAGTTCAGTCGCTCAGTCGTGCCTGACTCTTTGCGACCCCTTGGACTGCAGCACGCCAGGCCTCCCTGTCCATCACCAACTCCCGGAGCCTACTCAAACTCATGTCCATCGAGTCGGTGATGCCATCCAGCCATCTCATCCTCTGTCGTCCCCTTCTCCTCCTGCCTTCAATCTTGAAGGCCTTGTGGGAGATCCATCCCCCTTAACCCAAGGCTGCATGGGAAGGAAGGGAAGAGACCCTAGGAAAGGAGGAGTCCTAGATCTCCAAACCGCTTTATTCCTTCTTAGCTTTCACTCGATCTTTACTGCTGCTTGAAAAATACTTGAGCATGCTCATGCTGGGGGGTACCAGGATGGTCACAGCAGTAGTAATCAGGACCAGCTGGGCCAAGTATAATCTTAAGAATTTTACATACAGTTTTTTCACTCAAATCTCACAACCACCATATGGGCTGGTGGCTGTTATCACCCTCATCTTACAGATGAGAAAACTGAGATTCAGTGAGGTTAGGTGAAGTGCCCAAGGTCACACAGCCTGTCGGGATGCAGCCCTGAGGGGAAGCCACTTGCCATAGCCTGACCATAACCAATCGCTAAAGCTCAGAGCCACACAGCAGCCCTGGAGTCCAGCCTCCCTGCCTTCCCAGAAGGAGTAGGACTCATAGTCAGTTGTGTGTTGGTCAACTGAGGAGTCAATTTCAAAATCTATAGACTGATTAACTCAGCATACAAAGAGCCAGGGGCCTTTATTCTGCCCTCAGCCCAGAGAGGGCCAGGGAGCTGTGGTCACCCTGGGAAAGCTTGCCCCCCGGCACCTCAGAGACCCCTTGAAGATCACAGACGTGTTTTGAATGGAGACACCCATGGGCTTGTCTTCTACCAGCTCTACCTGGCTGCTGGCGATGGGCAGGTGGCTGCTCTGGATGCTGGGAGAACAAAGAGAAGAAGGGAAGGGTGTCACGGGGCCTGGGACGAGGCCAGCGGGTGTCTTTGTCACCTCCCCACTCTTTGCCATCCTGCACTGCCCAGGGACGCAGTGGGCACAGCCCTGTCCTGTCCTCCCGGAGCTGAGTGCAGCTTCACCTAATATCAATCACAGTTAATTACATGCAATCTCTGCTCCACCAATGTTTACTTTGGCTAAGTTGCATATTAACGAAATTTATTCTGTGGAAGTCTGGCCTTACTGAATTGCTGGTGATTTATTCAGGGTAATATCTCTTAAGTTCTGTGGGCAACTTTGCCAGCTCTCACCCTTTGTGCTGTAGGTCTAGGATGCCTTTATCCTCCCTTTGCAGAAGGGAAACTGAAGCCCGAGGTCGCACAGAGAATGAGGGGCTAGGGCAGCCCCTCTGGATCCCCCCCCCCCCCCCCGCAATCACCACTAGGTCTGGGACACCCCTCTCCAACTGCTGGTGGCAGGTGCTTTCCTCACAAGACACAGCGGCATTCAGCATCGCCAGCGCCCCCTAGTGGTAGTGAAATGATCACACAGATTTTAGCACCTGGTTATCCAGGTGACGGTTTTCCGAATTCACCTTTGTTGAGCCTGTTTTTGGCATGGGAGGGGCGGGGTTAGTTTTAGGACAAACCTAAGGCCTTGGAGAAGGAAATGGCAACCCACTCCAGTATTCTTGCCTGGAAAATCCCATGGACTGAGGAGCCTGGTAGGCTACAGTCCATGGGGTCGCAAAGAGTGGGACACAACTGAGCGAGTTCACTTTCACTTTCGAGGCCTCAGAACAGTATCTTCCCCACCCCGCGAGGCCTCATACACACAGAAGTGGACCCAAGCTCCCGTGTAGCCTAAGGGGCCCAGAAGGTGGATGTATTTTGTTCCAGGGGCCAAGTCTAGTGCTCAGACCTGGGTTAGAATCTAAACCAGCCTTGCTGTGTGACCTTCAAGCTGCTTAGCCTCTCTGAGCTCCTGTTTCCTTGTTCAGTAAGCAGAGCCAGCAGTGGGATGTGCTGAAGATAAAAGGAGGCATCGTTTGTAAAGGTGCCTGGCCCATAGCGCACCCTCAGCCCAGGTAAATCTAGGAGACTCGTTTTGCCAAGAGATCTCACAACCCTGCCTCCTGCTATACCCGAAAGACCCTGTCTGTAGGCAAGAGAAAGGGCCTTTCTAAGGTCTGAATCTTATTGGGCCTGTTGGAGAGATCAATACACTACAATAAATCCCCACTAGGGCTACTTGGGGGGAGGGGGTGGTGAATAGGTTGAAGAAGCTAGGTGGGGGTAGGGGGTTGCAATACCAAGCTTCTGCCCCCAAGTCGGGTGGGGAAGCCGGAGTTCTCCTGACTGTCCTTCCTCTCCGGGGGCTGGGGGCTAGTCTTAGGTTTCACCCCACCAATCCCCAACTGTGCACACCCCAGGTCTGATTCAGACCTTACCTGACTTGGCCAAGGATCGTCATGGCCCGTTGCCCTTGATATCTGGGTAGCTGGCTTGCTGGAAGCTGTCTGAATCCCCTTGGTGCTCTCCTCATTCATGAGAAGGGAGGGTAGTGGAGAGGTGTTACACGGGGTCCTTGGCCATGGCTCAGCCTCTCTGGGATGAGGGTTTGGACTGGGCCTCACTCTGGCCTAAGTTAGATGGCTATGCTCAGGGCACGTAGAGAGAGCCCTGACCTCTGACCCTGGCCCGAGATCCTGGTCATACCCTAGCTTCAGGATCCCAACACACTGGAACCCTATGATCCTAGTCAAAATGCAGCCTCTGAATCAACCACGCACTAAGTCCAGCCACCTGTCCCTCTGCTGGGACACTCCCTGCCTGAACTTCAAACTGAATCTATAGTCTTGGGACGCAAACTTTAGAGATCATTGCATTTAGCCTCCTTATGCCTTTATTGTTTTGAGCAAGACACTGAGGCCCAGAGAAGGTAGAGGAGCTGACCAAGGTCACACAGCAGTCAGTGACAGGGCCTCTCCAGCTTGGGCTCATGCCAACCCTTGATCCTACCAAATACTCACTGACCTCCTAACCTTCACCCTCTAACCTGCCCCTCCACTTGGCCCTGCTCCAAACTTCACTGGAAGCCCCGAAAAACCCTGAGTTCCAGGCAAACACAAACTCTCACATCTGGCTGTTTACAGCCACTAGGGCACCTTCTCACCAAAGAGCTTGACTTGAAAGTGAGGTCAGGAGAAAGAGGGCCGTCCTCTCTCTAGGCTACAGTTTGGCAGCCCCTGCCTCGGAGCTGGGAGTCTCCTTCTCAGTGGGTGGCCCCCAGAGGAGCCCTGGATGGACACCCAGATGGGTAGACAGGCAGACGCAAGCACAACGGTAGGGGTACTTACATTCCAAGAAAGCAGGCTTGCTAACCCGGCACATGATGCCCACGGGGCCGGTGCAGGCACCGCACAGAAGAGCTGGGGGCAGGAGGGCGGCAGGGGCAGGCAGACCCACCTGGAGTTGGTGTCCGTACAACTCCCTGGGACGCGATGCGCTTCTGAGGCCGAGCCTCTTGACTGAGTGCAGCAGCCCCCGCTGGCCTCCTCTCAGGTTCAGAGGCAGACCTCCAGCCAGAGTCCCCACCTCCTGCTCATCCCCATCTGCACTATGATGTTTGCCATCTCCTTTGTACCTGGATAACTGCTGTGGCTGTTCACTCGCTAAGTCGTGTCCGACTCTTTGCGACCCCGTGGACCGCAGCACACCAGGCTTCCCTGTCCTTCACCATTTCCCTCAATTTACTCAAACTCATGCCCATTGAGTCAGGGATGCCATCCAACCATCTCGTCCTCTGTTGTCCCCTTCTCCTCCTGCCCTCAGTCTTTCCCGGCATCAGGGTCTTTTCCAGTGAGCTGGTTTTTGCGTCAGGTGACCAAAGTATAGGAGTTTCAGCTTCAGCACCAGTCCTTCCAATGAATATTCAGGGTTGATTTCCTTTAGGATTGACTGGTTTGATCTCCTTGCAGTCCAAGGATAATTGCTTAATACTTTTTTAAACAAATCCATTCTTTTTTACTTAAATAAATGTATGTAAACATAAAGTTTATCTCTCATTTGCAAAGAGGTTAACATACAATGACAATAAAGATATTTAATTCTTGCCAGATACTCTTGCTTGACAATGACCCTAACTGTGAAGCATGCTACTGGATGTAAATTAAAACAGTTGAAAAAGTGAGACAGCTTCGTGGGTTTTCAAGATACTCTAGCACTGAGACCTTTTTCCTTGCTATAGCTGGAATGTGTTGTTGAATCGCTAAGTCGTGTCTGACTCTCTGCGACCTCATGGGCTGTAGCCCACCAGGCTCCTTTGTCTATGGGATTTCCCAGGCAAAATTACTGGAGTGGGCTGCCATTTCCTTCTCCAGGGGATCTTCCTGATCCAGGGATCAAAATCCGGTCTCCTGCATTGCCAGGGGGATTCTTAACCATCTGAGCCACCAGGAAAGCCTGTGATTTGGAATATAGGGTATTTAATGCTGTATCTGTGTATCGGATGGCATTATCTTGCATCCCCCCAGAAGTACGTGTCTCACACTTTGGTATTCTGCCTTAGAGACCACAGTATTTAGCCTCCCTGACTGAATTTTGCAAGAATCTGAGGCCCAGAGATGGGAGGTGAGTGGCTCAAGGCCACACAGCAGCCAGTGGGAGGGCCTCCCCCCACCCCCGCCCCCCCAGGCTCTTGCTTCACCCCCACTGACCTGCCTCCTTGGAGATTCCCAAACCTCCGCCATCACTGACAGCCTGTCTCTGGGGCAGGCACTGTCCTGGAGTGCACCCCCATCCCCTTGCTGGCACCCTTCAAGTTCTTTTTGCCATTAGAGTAGCCTGGAATCAGAGTTTTGGGGGGTGTCTGGACCATTCCTGCCAGTTGGGTTCCCATGTCCTTGGCTTCCAGAAGATTAAGAGATAGGAAGGGAACAAATCTGAATGTTTTGAGTGAATACCTGCCACACCCAGGCCTGGCAGCACACCCATCATCCCAGTGCCCCCAGCCTCCACCGCGAGGAGCTCTATGGGCCCGTGAACACATGGAGGGAGGCACTGGCACTCACCTGGCACCTCACAGTTGCAGCCTGGAAAGTCTGGGGTGTCTAGGTCCAGCAGGGACAGGAGGCCCAGGACACACTGAGAGAAGGGCGTTCTGCCCCGCTGAGCTTAACCGCACATCCTTGATGGTAACAAGAGCCAGGCTGACAACGATCGAGGCCCCTAGTGCCAACGTCTCAGTCTCCATGGCCACCCTCTACAGGACGCCTTCCCGGTGCCCCTCCCCTCCTGAATTCTCACCCACACCAGTCACTGGACACATAACAGCGTTCAGCTGGATGAGCTCTTGTGCCATTCAACTTTTCAATATTAATCACATTAATTTTATAAATGCAGGGGCTTCTCTGGTGGTCCAGGGGCTAAGATTCAGTGCTCCCAATGCAGGGGGCCTGTATTCGACCCCTGGTCGGAGAAGTAGATCCCACACACCTCAACTAAGAGTTCACACGGCACAACTAAGGTTCCTGCACGCTGCAAAGACGATCAAAGATCGAAGACCCTGCATGCCGCAACTAAGATCCAGGGCAGCCAAATAAACAAATACACATAAAAAACATAAAATGGCTGTCTGAACAGTCAAAAGTCATAGAAAAGGAGATCACATCACTTGTTAATCCCCCCATCCTAGAGCAATCTCAGTGTTTGTGTTGGGGGGATGGGCTTTCCTCTCCCAAGTCTTTTTTCCCCTGCACATTCATTCCACAAATCTGTGGTGAGCATCTGGTCACCATTGTGACCCCTGGCAGGGACACAGAGGGTGGGGGACAAGATGCTGGCCCCTCCTCTCACAGTTCCACGTTCCACTGGGAGATACAGACTCCGGGGGAGACTTGGGTACAGCAGTCTCACCCCCACTTCACAGAACCAGGAGGAGAGGTGACTATTTGCTGGATAATAACATCCACATATCCTGAGCTCTTATCTGATCTGCTAGGCTGTGAGTTCCCTGAGCCAGGATTGTGGCTGCACTGGATCTTCACATAGTAGGTGCTCGGCACATAGTAGGCCTGCCACAAATGCTTGTTGAAGAGAGTAGAAAAGACAGGTGCTGTGCTGAGGTCTTTACATGCTTTATATCATTCAGTTTTTATGATGAGCCTATAGTATTTGTTGCTCAGTTGTGTCTGACTCTTTGTGACCCCCTGGACTGTAACCCACCAGGCTCCTCTGTCCATGAAACTCTCCAGGCAAGGATGCTGGAGTGGGTTGCCATTCCCTTCTCTGGGGGAGCTTCCTGACTGCTGAGGTCTTTACACGCTTTATGTTATTCAGTTCTTATGATAAGCCTGCAAGGAGCCATCAAATATCTCCATTTTATAGGCAAGGGATCTGAGCTCAGAGAGGTACAATAACATATTCTAGATGTTCAAACAGGTGGGCATCGGAGGCAGGACTTAGACAGTAAGGCCTGTACTCTTTTCACAGGGCTTTTACAAGTTCCCAAGCCCTGAGTAGGGGTGGGGTAGGAGCACACATCGGGAGTCAGAGAGGGGGTCGAGCTGGCCCCTGACTCACTCACTGTGTCACCATGCGTTGGTCACTGGCTCTCTCTGAACCTCAGTTCCCTCATCTGTTGAATGGGGCAGGGATGCTTGTTGCCCTTTGCAGCCAAGGAGATAAAGGCAGTGGACTCTAGAAGGACCTCTATATATTGGCTTTTGCTTGATAGGAACAAATACCACTGGGTGGGTGTACAGATGCTAAAAACATGGGCTGCCTCTGGGAGGAACTGGGTGGCTGGGAGAAAGGGGTAGGGGAATTCCATGCCTTTTGAATTCTGAGTCACATGAATGAGTTTTCAAAAAAAAAACTATAAAATACAGTGTTTTAATCACAGCTGGGACCAAGAATTCCCCTTCGCATGTGAGACCAAATGACCGATTCCTCCTTCTCAGAGTCCTCAGGCAGGGAGCCAGGGCTGCAAGGGTATGACAGGACACTGTCCCTAAAGGGAGGGCATGTCCAGTCCCCTCTCGGGCCTCACTGATTCCCAAGGCCCAGCCAGGGGAAGCCTATGTCTCTCCCTTGGGCATCAGGCCCTTGGGGGGTACATACCCACAGTCACCGCGAGAGGTTGATGAGCAGTCATGTGCCCACCGGCCTCACCAGAGCAGGGTCAGAGGGCAGAGATTTTGCCCAGGACACCCCAGGACCCCAAACACGGCTGGGCCCTGGGAGCTGCATTAATCGGCTCCATTTCCCAGGAGGGGAAGACTTCCTGGTGTGCTATTGTTCTCCTGGCTGCCGCTCATTTCCCATTCCTGGGGTGGGTGGAGGGCAGTGACCGCCCAGCCTGGGTGGTGACAGCTGAGGCTGTGCCTGCAGTGGAGAGAGAGGCGTGCCCATCTCTAGGGCAGCCGGCTGCTGAGGGGCCTGGCAGTGGAGTGTGAGAGGCCCAGAGATAATGGATGAGAAAGTAAAATAAAACAAATGGAACCAACCAACCAACACCAAAACCAAAGCAAAAAAAAAAAAAAAAATCTGTCTTTGAAGGAGATGGATTAAATTAGGAATTTGGGATTCACACACTACTTTGGTCACCTGATGTGAAGAACTGACTCCTTGGAAAAGACCCTGATGCTGGGAAAGATTGAAAGTGGGAGGAGAAGGAGACAACAGAGGGTGAGATGGCTGGATGGCATCACTGACTCTATGGACATGAGTTTCAGCAAGCTCTGGGAGTTGGTGACGGACAGGGAATCCTGGCGTGCTGCAGTCCATGGGGTCGCAAAGAGTTGAACACGACTGAGTGAATGAACTGACTGGCAATTCACAGTACTATATATGTAGAATGGGCTTCCCTGTTTGCTCAGCTGATAAAGAATCTACCAGCAATGCAGGATACCCTGGTTCGATTCCTGGGTTGGGAAGATCCCCCGGAGAAGGGATAGGCTACCCACTCCAGTATTTTTGCCTGGAGAATCCACATGGACAGAGGAGCTGGTGGGCTCCAGTCCATGGGGTCGTAAAGAGTTGGACAGGACTGAATGACTAAGACATATAAAATACACAGGACTTTCCTGATGGCCCACTGTTTAAGAATTTGCCTGCCAATGTAAGGGACATGGGTTTGATCCCTGGTTCAGGAAGATTCCACTTTGCCATGAAGCAACTAAGTCTGTGCCACAACTACTGAGTCTGTGCTCTTGAACAAGAGAAGGCACCATAATGAGAAATCCAGGCACACCAATGAAGAGTAGCCCCCACTCACCGCAACTAGAGAAAGCCTATGCATAGCAATGAAGACCCAGCACAGTTCAGTTCAGTTCCGACTCTTTGCGACCCCATGAATCACAGCACACCAGGCCTCCCTGTTCATCACCAACTCCCAGAGTTCACTCAGACTCACGTCCATCGAGTCGGTGATGCCATCCAACCATCTCATCCTCAGTCGTCCCCTTCTCCTCCTGCCCCCAATCCCTCCCAGCATCAGAGTCTTTTCCAAAGAGTCAACTCTTCGCATGAGGTGGCCAAAGAACTAGAGTTTCAGCTTCAGCATCAGTCCTTCCAATGAACACCCAGGACTGATCTCCTTTAGAATGGACTGGTTGGATCTCCTTGCAGTCCAAGAGTCTTCTCCAACACCACAGTTCAAAACCATCAATTCTTTGGTGTTCAGCTTTCTTCACAGTCCAACTCTCACATCCATACATGACCACTGGAAAAACCATAGCCTTGGCTAGATGGACCTTTGTTAACAAAGTAATGTCTCTGCTTTTGAATATGCTATCTAGGTTGGTCATAACTCTCCTGCCAAGTAGTAAGTGTCTTTTAATTTCATGGCTGCAATCACCATCTGCAGTGATTTTGGACCCCCCAAAAATAAAGTCTGATACTGTTTCCACTGTTTCCCCATCTATTTCCCATGAAGTGATGGGACCAGATGCCATGATCTTAGTTTTCTGAATGTTGAGCTTTAAGCCAACTTTTTCACTCTCCTCTTTCACTTTCATCAAGAGGCTTTTTAGTTCCCCTTCAGTTTCTGCCATAAGGGTGGTGTCATCTGCATATCTGAGATTATTGATATTTCTCCTGGCAACCTTGATTCCAGCTTGTCCTTCTTCCAGCCCAGCATTTCTCATGATATACTCTGCATAGAAGTTAAATAAGCAGGGTGACAATATACAGCCTTGACGTACTCCTTTTCCTATTTGGAACCAGTCTGTTGTTCCATGTCCAGTTCTAACTGTTGCTTCCTGACCCAGCACAACCAAAGATAAATAAATAAAATAAAATAATAATAAACAACAAGGACCTACTATATAGCACAGGGAACTATACTCAATATTTTGTAATAACATATAAAGGAAAAGAATCTTAAAAATAATATATGTCAATATACATATATGTAATATATATGTAATACATATATATGTAAAGTTAACCGAATCATTTTGCTGTACACCTGAACCCACACAGCATTTTAAGTCAACCGTATTTCAATTTGAAAAATCTAGCCCTTCAAACTTAGAATCCTGCATCTTAAACTCTTAATAATCATCATAATACCAGCTATATTTTTGAGTTATATGCTTTTTTGCATGATCTCATTTAATACTCCTTATTTTCACCCTGGTAAAATACACATACCTTAAAATGTACCATTTTGAAACGTACAGTTCAAGGATGTTTAGAACCATCACAATGTTGTGTGTGCAAACATCACACTCCAGACCATTTTTAGCGACACACCCCATGGGCGGAGGAGCCTGGTGGGCTGCAGTCCACGGGGTCGCTAAGAGTCGGACACGACTGAGCGACTTCACTTTCACTTTCACTTTCATGCATTGGAGAAGGAAATGGCAACCCACTCCAGCACTCTTGCCTGGAGAATCCCAGGGACGGGGCGGGGGTGGGCGGGTCTGATGGGCTGCCATCTATGGAGTCGCACAGAGTCGGACACGACTGAAGCGACAGCAGCAGCAGCAGCCAATAAGCAGTCACCCCCCACCCTCAGCCCCCGGAACCACAGATGTGCTCCGGACCTTCTGTATAAATGGATCATACGTCATGCTGATTGTGTCAGTGCAGGAAGTCAGCCCGGGCTTAGGACGGGAATATTTTTTTGGTGCGGAGGGGGGGGGCGGGCGGTGTTACTGTCTCCCGCAGTGTCATTGAGGGAGAAAAGTGTCTATAAACCGGACATGATGACAGCCCCGGACCTGGATTATGTATTGATATATGTAGGTCCATATCGGACTATTTGGAAGGACACAACTCGAGACTGTTAACTTGGTCCCCTGCGGTGGGGCCGAGGGCAAGGACGGGGGAGACTGTCACTCTTGAGTCCCGGGAGAATGACTTGCTCCTTCATATTCCATCACAAAGTCTGTGTCTACCGGGATCTCTATGGAAATGGAATTTCTGAACTCCAGTGAACTACTTGAGTGTGGCTCCCAGGGTGGGCTACTCACCAGCTGTGCAACTTGGGTAAATCACTCACTCTCTCAGAGCCTCAGTTTCTTCAGCCATAAAATGGGCACACTGTACCTACCTCCTAGAGTTGGTGGGAGAATTAGAGGTGGTACTGCTTGCCTGGCCCACAGTCGGCTGTTTTCGCATCATGGCTCCTCCTCCTCGCCAGGCTGGGAGGAAAGCTGCTGGGCATTAATACACTCTGGCCCAGCGAGGCCTCAGTCCTCAGGGCTGGCAGGGAGGAAGCTGCCCATCGCTAGGAGGTGAGTTTCTGCAGCTGTGCCCAGCGCATAGTAGGACCTCACTACATACCTGTGGACCGAAGGACTGTGAGGAGGACAGGAGATTTGGGTTAGTCACTGCCACCACTGGGCTGACCCAGGCTGCTCCTCCTGTTCGTGAGGGTGGTGGCCCTGGAGGCGGGGCAGAGCTGAAGGGCTGTAGGGTCCAGTCGCCCCTGTGATGCCCACGTGGGAGCCTCAGAATGACCTACTCCCCACAAAGCCAGGGACAAGCCCAAGGGTTTAGCAGTATCTGAACAAGCTTGGGGCTGAAAGTAGGGGAGACAGCTATAGAGCACCCCTGGAAGAGACCCAGAGCCCAGACTGCAGAAGAGCCAGCTGTGCCCCCAGAAATCAGATGCCAGCCACTCCGGGACCCCACGAGTCCCACACCACCTACAACAACTCTCCTTTCTGAGTCCTAGGACTTTCAGAAAGCCTCCGCCAGGGCCACTGGGGCTCTCAGCAGAAGCCTGGGGCTATCAGGGGACGTGGAGACGAGGCAGAGAGGGACTTCAGAGGACCTCACGCGCCAGACAGAGGGGACCTGGCCTGACGAAGGCCCTGCCTGGCTACCTGCTGCCCGCTGGTGGCTGGTGACAGCCAGCCCCAGGCTTCCGGCCCAGCCCAGTGCCACAACTGTAACTCGACGTGCACACACCTGTACACCTGTACCCATACACCCACCCAGACAAATCAACCTGCTGGCACACGAAAATAACCATGTGTGCATGTGCACGTGGCTGAGAATGCCCCAGTCACCGACACGCAGGCTGATACCACCCCCAGCTACATCCTCCTCCGAGACGCACCTGCACCCACGGGAGCCACCCAATACAGACAAACGCATGTGCTGGGATTCAAGTCTTTTCTTAATATTTTTTTAAACATTAAAAAAAAATGTTTTTTTCTTAAAAACATTTTTTTTCCCCCATGGGCTATATGTCACAAAGCTTTTAGTGTTTCCTGGCCTCCATCATTCAGCTGCTATGATTTCTGTCTTCTCTGCAGAGGCTTTAGACTATTATTTACTTAACCTTTTAAATGGAATTTTTTAAGTTAAATGTATTTCAAAAGGGAACTTCATATCCCTATTTAAGTGGAAAAATGCACTTATCTAATATATTGAAAAATAACACTGTTCCTAAGATTATCAGTGGGACAGGCCCTCTAGATTAGTTCTGCACACCCATCCAAGGGAGGCATGATTTCAAGCTTCATGGCCCCCATGTGGTGGGCAGAACAGTTTTATATGTCCCTGGGGGTCTATGTTATGGATGAAGAAAAGCAGGGGCTCCGGTTGTAGGGGCCCTAGGGCTCAAACCAGCTCTCTTGCCCTTGCAGCCTCTGCCCTTCCCTGCGACGACCTCTGCGGCCTCAGCCTTGCAAACACCTCCCTGGTTGCCTCCAGCGCCACCTAGTGGTGGAGTCTTGCATCAGCCCACACAGAGACACCCTCCGCGGCTCCCCTCAGGCACCCTATCCCCTAGTCCTCCCAGTCCCCATATCCTTCCACCTGCTTCCATCATCACGGGCGCTCTGCTCCATGCCCTTACCTCCTTGCTCTGACCTTGGATTTGCGGCTCTCAGTGGAGCAGCCTTCCCTCCTATACCCCTTGTATGTCTATCATTTCTCCTCCCTCTTTCTCCATGAAATTCCAACTCCTTGAACTGTAAGCCATCAGACCACACTGTTCCTTCCCTTGTGACTCCTCCAATGGACCCCATCTCACTTTGGCTAGAACACACATTCCTTACGAAGGCCTAGGAGGCCCTACGTGATCCGTCCCCCCGCTTCTGGATCCCTTCTCCCACCACCCCCCTTCACTCACCGCCAGCCACCTGCCACCTTCTAAGACAGTGGCTTTGCGGACCTTGCTCCTGCCTCAGGGCCTTTGCGCTTGCCTTTCTTGCCACTTGGGCAACTCTTCCCCAAATCTTGGCTTGGTTTGCTCCAGCTCATCATTCAGGTATCACCTCTCAGAGGCCTTCCCTGACCACCATCTAACCACTTGAACTTCTCCATGCACACCACTCTAAAATATCCCTCACCCCTTTACTTTCTCTTGCTATGCTTCCCCCGCCCCAGTCCTTGCTGTTTTGGGTCCACTGGTTCCCTTGTTTCGTCTTCGTGGTCCTGCCAGGGTGTGAGCTCCATAAGGGCAGGCACACCTGCCACCAGGAAGGCCCTGAGTGCACCACTGAGTGTTGACCCCTTGGCATGTGCCTGCCTGCGTGCTTGCTGGCCAGCTATGCAGCAGGAAACACAAGCTTTTGCACACTCAGACCTGCGTGAATACAAGAGGCAGCACAAAGTCAGGTGCTGCTGGATCCCTGGGTACCACCATGGGCAAAGTCACTCTCGGAGGTGCCAAGTCAGAGATAGCTACAATTTATCTCCCCCTGCTTCCACCCTAAGGACTTGCTTCCAGTGGAGAACTTGCTTCTACCTTTTCCCACAAGCCTGCCCTGCCGCTTTGGGAATAGGAAACCTTCCTGGCGAGGCACAGAGCAAAGCTTGTAAGGAGCGGCCCCCATATGGGTTTGGTCTCAGGCAGAGCCTAGGGAGGTGCCTGATTCTAAACAAGTGATGGTCTGTTGGCAGCAAACCCCCGTTGGCCAATATGGTGCATAAGCCTGAGGAGTGGGACCCCTAACCTCCAGAGCTGGGACCCTTTATCAGTCAGGGTTCTAGCGAGAAACAATTCATAGGAGATTAATTATTTGCTTGTATCTGTCTTTCAAGGAATGGGCTAATGTGATTGTAGAGGCTGGTTGGGTGAGCCTGACATTTTAGGGCAGACCAGCAGGCTGGAAACTTTTGAGAAGCAGCTGACACTGCGGTCCTCAGGCTTAATGGAAACCTCAGTCCGGCTCTTCCGATCTTTCACCTAGTTGGATGAGGCCAACTCAGATGTAGAGCATAATCGCCTTTACTTAAAGTCTGCTGACTGTAGGTGTTAATGATATCTGCAAGATAACCCCCCAGCAACACCTAGATTAGTGTTTGAATAACTGGGCCTAGCCCAGTCCACCCTTTATCAGCTAGGTACCCTCACAATCTTAAACCACACTTACCTCCAGATCAAGTCAGTGACAAAGCCTTGCTTCCATGGAATGTGATGTGACTATCCCGCCCATAATCCAAACACACTGATCCTTTCCCCAGGAGAAGATGCCAAGTCCTTGGTTGATGGTCACTCTTCTCTATGCGATCCGGTAACTTAAATCCTATGATGCAGGGGGCTTCCCTGGTGGTCTGGTGGTTAGGACTCTGCGATTCCGCTGCAGGGAACCCTGCTGATCCTTGGCCAGGGAACTAGGACCCCACACGCCACGTGGCTAAAGGAAGAAAACATTCTGTGATGTAAAGCTAACTATTTTTAATTCATCTTATGTTACATGACAAGGAGATAAGATAAAAATATTTACTTTATATGTATAATATATCTATCCATAATATACAAGTTTGTGTATGAAGCTACCAACACAGCACAACAAAATGAGGAAGAAATACTCATAATTACAGGCCTCATTTCTGCAACTGGTCACGCAGATGTAGTTGCTATTTACAACTACTGTCTTTCACTACCCATTTCACACCCTCAGCAGCCACCTCAGCTGGTCATGGTTGCTGGGGTGACCGAACCTTCATTTCTGAAGAGTCAGGGCCATTAGTAGTCCTGCCTTCATTGGATTTTCCATCGACAGGCAGGGTAGCTTTAGGGATCTCCTGCATTCCCATGTTCTTCCTTATCTTCATTTGTGTAGTAGCAGCCCAGTCTCCTCTTGATAGTCGGATCCAACCAGCCAAGCCAATAGGATAATGCCCTTCTCTGCCTGTTGATTCTGGAGGCATGAGAGCCCGAAGTGGCCGGGGAGCTGAGCTAGGAGTTTGATGGAATCATCATCATGTCTCCTGGAAGCGCTTCTCCCTGTTGTGGGTTGAATTGCATCCCAAGTTTGTGCCCATCCAGAACTTCGGGATGTGAACTTCTTTGGAAATAGGGTCATTGCAGGTGTAAATCCAATGGCTCAGCAGTTACTCAGAAGGCAAGGGATTTATCTGCAGCGAATAGCAGGTGCCAGTCTTTCTCTTGCTCTGGACCCCACTCAAAACAGGCAGCTTTTCAAGTCACTTGGGCCTGAAAGTAAATAAGCCAGGAGTGACACGCCCAAATGAGGACAACATTGCTCCAAATCCAGAGGACAATTACATGTTGCGCCTGGTTTCTTTGGCTGTAGGAGGGGCCAGATGCCAATAACTTGTCTGAAAAAACCTATCTTGACACGCACCCAACCATTGGATCACTAGAAATTTCACTGAGATGGAAGGCCCCTGACTCTTTTTGGAATTTATTTCCCACCATCTGACAATGCAAATTTCTTAACTGTCACTGCTTCTTGCTCGCTAGGTGGAATTCCCATTTATCATCAGTGTTCAGCCGGTGGGATATTTTGTGGAAGGAAAAGGTGATCAAGGTCCCTGCAGACCAAATTGTAATTACATTGCGCGGCAGAGTTGATACACCCGAAGCAGGACGGTAAATGAATATTTTTGGTCTGGCCAACTGAAAGCAAACTGCTGCTCGTGGTTTTAACTAACAGGTATTAAGAAAAAAGCACTTGTTGGATCAGTAGCTGTAAACCAGGAACCAGGGGATGTGTAATTTGCTCAAGTAATGAGACCACATGGAAGAGCAGCTGCAATTGGAGTCACCACCTCCAGTCACCAATGAAAATCAGTTTATGATCACCCATGTCCACACATTTCAAAAAACAAAGATCATGGCATCTGGTCCCATCACTTCATGGCAAATGGACGGGGAAACAATGGAAACAGTGAGAGAATTTACTTTCTTGGGCTCCAAAATCACTGCAGATGGTGACTGCAGCCATGAAATTAAAGACGCTTGCTCCTTGGAAAAAAGCTATGACAAACCTAGACAGCATATTAAAAAGCAGTATATTAAAAGTATATCACTTTGCTGACAAAGGTCTGTATAGTCAAAACTATGATTTTTCCAGTAATGTACAGATGTGAGAGTTGAACCATAAAGAAGATTGAGTGCCAAAGAATTGATGCCTTTGAACTGTGGCGTTGGAGAAGACTCTTGAGACTCCCTTGCACTGCAAAGAGATCAAACCAGTCAATCCTAATGGAAATCAACCCTGAATATTCATTGGAAGGACTGATGCTGAAGCTGAAGTTCCAATACTTTGGCCACCTGATGCAAAGAGCTGACTCACTGGAAAAGACCCTGATGGTGGGAAAGATTGAAGGCAGCAACAGAAGGGGACGACAGAGGAGGAGAAGGATGTAATGGACATTACACCATAGATGTAATGGACATGAGTTTGAGCAAGCTCTGAGAGACGGAGGACAGGGAAGCCTGGTGTGCTGCAGTCCCTGGGGCTGCCAACAGTCGGACACGACAGAGTGACTGAACAAAGAAAGTCATCCTCCGTGACCCACCTGTCTTCTGCAGAGAATGAGGGTTGAACAGAAATGCGGGCTCAGCACTTCTGCATCTCTAAGGCCCTGATGGTGGCGCTGATCTCTGCAGTCCCTCTGGGGATGCGGTATTGGTCTCCGTGTACATTTTCCTGGGTAGAGGCAGTTCTCAGGATTTCCACTTGGTTTTCCATAATAAGCCTCACTCCACAAGTGATGGAGCCAGTGTGGGGATTCTGCCTGTTGCTAAGTACAGGCGCACCTCAGAGATACTGTGGGTTCAGTCCCAGGCCCCTGCAATAAACCAAATACTGTAATAAAGTGAGTCATACGAACTTTTTGGTTTCCCAAAGCCCATAAAAGTTATGTTTACATTATGCCATAGTCTATTAAGTGTGGAATAATGTTATGTCTAATAAAACAGTACATACCTTAATTTAAAAATACTGTAGGGAGTTCCCTGGTCCAGTGGTTGGTTGGGCATCTGTGCTCCCAGTGCTTCCTGGTTGGGGAACTAAGATCCCACATGCCACAGGGGGTGGCCAAGACATTCAAAAATAAATAAAACACATCATGCTGACAAAATATAAAATAAATAAATAAAAGTACTGTATTACTACCCTGAAGAAGGAAATGGCAACCCACTCCAGTCTTCTGGCCTGGGAAATCCCATGGCGAGAGGAGCCCGGTGGGCTACAGGCGAGAAGTGTGTCCTGTGGGCCCTCCCAGGGCGGGTGAGCAGGCCTAAATTCACACTAAACATTCCAGTCTCCCTATGATGAATACGCCTACAGTATACAAGGTAGTTCTGTCATTTCAGCTTCCTTCGTGTGGGCCAACTCTCAGCCTGTGTTTCAGCCAACTTAACTCTCAGAACCATTTCTCATTTTTCATGCTGAAACAAACAGAATCTCTGCTTAATGGGGAGGGAGGTGGGAGGGGGGTTCAGGATGGGGAATACATGTACACCCATGGCTGATTCATGTCAATGTATGGCAAAAACCACTACAATATTGTAAAGTAATTAGGCTCCAATTAAAAAAAAAAAAAGAATCTCTGCTCAGTGGGCTGTTCGTAAATCCAGGCTGGGCTTCCCTGGTAGCTCAGTGGCAAAGAGTCTGCCTGCCAGTGCAGGGTACATAGGTTTGATCCCCAGTGTGGGAAGACCCCATACGCCACAGGGCAACTACTGAGCCTGCAAGCCTAGAGCCTGGGCTCTACGGTGTGAGAGGCCGCCACAGCGGGAAGCCTCGACGCTGCAGCTGGAGAGTAGTCCCCACTCACCGCAACCAGAGAAAGCCCGCGCAAGCAACGAAGAACCAACATAGCCAAAAATAAATTTTAAAAAAATTAACAAAAATAAATCCAGCCTGATCCAACTTGCTATTGCTTCCACCACTAGCCCACACCCATTAATAGTATCCATTCTCACCCCACCCTGGAATTGGCCGTATAAGTCAGAAAAATCATACAGTTCTTTAGGTGTGCCGCACAGAGCTGTTCACTTCTTGAGGCCTGCTGGGACTTGAGTCTGATTATACATGTAGAAGCAAAGGGAGGCGCGGGAGGTGCAGGTCCTGAGAAGACTCAGTCACTTCTCTCAAAGGAACTCCCTCAGGGGAGGCCATTACAGTTTCTTCACCCAAAGGGTTAACTCCCTTAGAAATAGGTGAAAGAGCGTCTTTTGACAAAGATGACTTGGACCCTTTCTCTATTAGCCAGAACATAGATCCGCTTGGCTTCTGATCCCCTCCCTAGCCATCTAAAGAGTATTTACCTCCATTTCTC
Source organism: Budorcas taxicolor (assembly GCF_023091745.1). Lineage (NCBI taxonomy): Eukaryota > Metazoa > Chordata > Mammalia > Artiodactyla > Bovidae > Budorcas > Budorcas taxicolor. The sequence continues at coordinate 26,619,830 of NC_068927.1, read as the reverse complement.
ATTATGGATGTAAAACGTCACTTCTCACCAAGCACCTGTTTGCTGCATAGAATGTCAAACAGGTTGTTCATTAACAGTAACTTAACTGCATTTCCTCAGCTGTGGCACATTTTTCAGTCCTGGGCAGGTCCACAGAAGGGAGAGGCCACAGACCACACACCCTCCTTCGAACGCACATCAGTATGTTAAATGCCCTCGGAGCTCTGCAGTGCAGAAACCCACCAACTGCCAGATCTACCTGGCTGTGAGATCATCTTCCCGGAGCCTTCCAGGTGGCTCAGTGGTCAACAATCTGCCTGCCAACGCAGGAGACGCCAGTTCAATCCCTGGGTGGTAAATATACCCCAGAGAAGGAAATGGCAATTCACTCCAGCCTTCCTATCTGGAAAATCCCAGGGACAGAGAAGCCCGGTGGGTTCCAGTCCATGGGGTTCCAAAGACTTGGACACAACTGAGCGACAGAGCACAAGCTCATTTTCTGGAGTGTTCCTTCTATAGAACCAGGGTTCAAGAAAACACACCTTGGAAAACACACACTTAAAAAGCGATGACGGCCTGAGCTAATATTTGGGAAATTTTTTGGTTTATGCTTTCAGCTTTTTAATTGCTACTTAACAAGAGACTCAAACCAACAATTTCCAAAGTATTAACAGTGGTATGCAAGTACATTCTTGTGATTGCACATTTAGTAACTGTCGTAGAAACAGTTCTGCCATATCTCACACCCATCAGAAGTCTTTAAACCTTGACTCTTGTCTGAAGGTTCCTCTCTTAATGTGGCTAGGGACAATCTGAACCCTTGTCAGCTGTCCTTAGGAGCACCTTCCTGGAACTATTCTGGGCCTGTGGAATCCGGAGTTTAACTGATGCAACCGGACACCACAGGGAGAGTGAGTGGCCTCACCACTTCAAAAGCAGGAGCCCAGCACGGCCAGCTGCCTGGGTTCCGGGAGTCTTTTCTAAGCGATGCTGCTCCTGCTCCATAAGACGATAGGCTTCTCCACTCAGGATTTTTAAAATGACCTCATATCAACTCTTAATGACCACTTTGATCGATGGCCAAGTACGCCAGGAATCCAGCTCCACGGCGGGAGGGGAGTCTCACCTCTGCACTCTCGTTTCGGCAGTGACCCCTCTCTGCAGCTCCTTAAAACTGTAAAACTGTAGAACCTCCAGTCTCGAGTTGCTTCTTCCTTCAAGCAAATATCGCCTTTGTAATTCGTCAGTCGTTAGTGGCTCCTGACTGGTCAGTCCTCTGGTTCCAGGTGTTATTTCAAACTCTATGCTATTTTATTTTACTCCTTACATGATTATCTTGGTTGGCTTTTTAAAGCACAGTCATAGATAAAATTGGAGTCCTTTCGAGGTGGTGATAGTGGTTAAGAATCCACTTGCCAATGCAGGAGACACCGGTTCAAACCCTGGGTTGGGAAGATCCCATGGACAGAAGAGCCTAATGGGCTACAGTTTATGGGTTGCAGAGTCAGACACGACTTAGTGACTGACCATGTGCGCACACAAACACATACATGAAACGGCTTTGCCTCTACCCAGCATCTGGCTGTGAATTGTTCGGGGAATGTTTATTGCATGTCAGTGATGTTTCCAGTCATCACTGTAAACAAGGATGTTTCCATGAACGTGACCAGGACTTCCCTAGTGGCGCAGTGGATAAGAATCTGCCTGTCAATGCAGCGGACACAGGTTTGATCCCTGATCTAGGAAGGTTCCACAGGCCGTGGAGCAACTAAGCCCGTGAGCCACAGCTACCAAGCCTGCGAGCTGCACTTACTGAAATGCGAAAGCTCTAGGGCCCATGAGCTGCGACTGCTTAAGCCCGCGAGCCTACAGCCTGTGCCTCACGAGAGAAGCCACCTCAGTAAGAAGCCCTCGCGCCACAATGAGGAGCAGCCTCCTTGCCGCAACTAGAGAAAGCCTGTGCAAAAAAAAAGCAACAGAGATCCAGTGCAGCCAAAAATAAATGATCATGACTGTGACACAAGCTGATTTACTTTGCTGAAAACCACAGTTCCAGGCCTTTAGCATTCTACTTACAGCATCATTCCTGTGAAAAACACACAGCACTTTCCAGATTAGTCTCAAAAATAATAAAGGGTAAAGAGTAAAGGTCAGCATGACATGTGAACAGGTGAAAAGCACTTAGCCACTAACTTTTTTTTTTTTTGCCAAATAATCTGAAATTTCATCTTCCAGACTTTGTTATTTGATCTTCAGGCAACCATCATCCCAAGACTGGCTTGTGTGTGATTTCTCAGTGGAAAACTGCACTCAATTCCCCTTTTTTTCATTGCCTCTCATTTTCTGCTTGTGTGTGCTGTGTGCTAGTCACTACTGCTGCTGCTGCTGCTCAGTCGCTTCAGTCGTGTCCGACTCTGTGCGACCCCATAGACGGCAGCCCACCAGGCTCCCCCGTCCCTGGGATTCTCCAGGCAAGAACACTGGAGTGGGTTGCCATTTCCTTCTCCAATGCGTGAAAGTGAAAAGTGAAAGTGAAGTCGCTCAGTTGTGTCTGACTCTTCGAGACCCCATGGACTGCAGCCTACCAGGCTCCTCCGTCCATGGGATTTTCCAGGCAAGAGTACTAAGGCACATCCAACTCTTTGCAACCCTCCCCACCATGCTGTCCCCCACCCCCGCTCTCCCAACTGTAACCCTCCAGGCTCTTCTGTCCATGGGATATTCCAGGCAAGAATACTGAAGTGAGTTGCCATTCCCTTCTCCAGCAGATCTGCCTGACCCAGGGATCAAACCCGCATCTCCAGGGTCTCCTGCATTGACAGGCAGATTCTTTACCACTGAGCCAGCTAGGAAGCCATTCTTTTCCTTAACTAGAGGTCTTCTGGGATCTGAGACTGGGCTGCGTGGGCTTTCCGCTGTCCCAGTTTCCAGCACGATGGGCCTTCCCCTGCGCTGGATTTTCTTCGTGTTCTGCCTCTACCACGGGAGCTTCGCTGAGTTGGGCTCCGGCTGTGCTTGGCCTCTTCCACGTGGAGGTTGTTTTAGCCAGGTTATATCTGAGTTACGGCACCACAGATGTCACACGAGTATATGTTCCTCAATTCTTTGTCTCATCACAACAAACATTTGGAGTGACTGACATTAAAGCCCCCTCAGCGAGTCACAGCTCTCAGATCTTGGATAGACTGTGTTATAGCTCTCCAACAAATCAGTGTTACAGCTCAGTGTTACAGCTCTATTTTATTTAGAAGATAGCAGGAAAATCCATCTTCGAGGAGTGAGGGCACGTTGATCTGAAGACAGAAGGAGAAGACCGCCCCAGCGCATGGGAGAGAGAGCAAAGCCACTAACTTTAAATCGGGGGAATTTAGAGCTGATGGGTTACAACATAAGCCAATATTATTTAAATCAGGAAATGGGGAGTGCAGGGCAAACACAGGCATAATCTCAGTGCGTTAAAACATCCGTGGCTTTACCTTATCTTTTTAATCAGTACAAATGGACCTTTTATAAAAAGAATTCAGGTTGCAAAACATTCAGGTTACTCAAAAATCGGCAACTCAACTGCTGACCACCCAGTGACGACAGACGCGGAGTAAACAACCAAGATGACAGGAGTCTCCGCCAGGGTCCTTCATAGTAAAACTTTATTGAACAGAAAACCCAGCAAAGGTTTTCACCTCTGCACAGCTCCTCTTGGTTTAAAGTAAAGCACTGCATTTTAAAAAGCAATTATACATAAGTCTTTCCTAGAAAAGTCCTGCTAAAACATGTCTAGCAATTTCATTGATTATATAAAGTAGTACACTTAGTGTAATTTAAACATTCCAACAGGAATCAAATCGTACCAGCAGAACCATTTCTGCGTCTATGACATCTATGTACAAACACTCATGCAGACACACACATCTGGAAAAGTTCCTCAGGCATAAACATGCGAAACTAATGCCTTCTACTTACAATGCCTATTAAACTACAACAGTATATATTAAAGCTCTTCAGAACAAAGACATGAGAAGCCTGTAGGCATTTTTTGTTCATCAATTGTATCATGGCTTCATGTCTTACTTACTGCTTTTGCTTAATCACAAAAGCATATCATCCTCTTTGTAGATTCTTATACTATTTCTGTGCCACCGCCACGTCCAGGTAAGGAAATCGAGCCAGCATCAGATGATCCAGTCCACGCCTGTCAAAGCCTCCAGCAGCCAGAGAGGAAACACCGTCAGTTTGCTATGGCTGGAGGGCCTTCTGGAAGGAGAGAGGCAAAGAAAGTCTTGAAGACAAGCCAGGCTGTGCTCATAAATGAAGGGCTGGTCTGCTCGTCACCTCGTACATCCCTGTCTGGAGGGAGGTGGCTGGGATCTTCACTTTCAGGATCAGGGGCCCCCTGTAGGGAATAAACCACAAGGAGAAAACAATTAGGACTGTGACAAGCACCCAGTAACATTAGGCAAGGGCAGAGTGACTCCCTGGGTCCCTGCCCATAAACCAAGTGACGCAGGCAGGACGCCGGGGATGACGTCCCACGCTGGACGGAGCTCCTCCTCCAGCCTCCAGAGCACAACTGTGCTGAACGGGCTCCTGGTTTTCAGTATCCCTGGCCACAGTATCAAATGAAGTAACTAGATCTTCAACTATTATTAAGTTAGTAATTAAGCTTGACACTCATTAAACGTGGATATTTTTCTAACTTTGGCAGTGCTCCAAGTTTAAAAAAAAGCAACTGAAACTGGAAACACAGGATTCTAAAAACAGATACTACAGTGATACTTCATATGAAAAAGAATCTCCTTTAGGATTGCGCATTATATTGCCTTATAGAAATCCTATTTCTGTATGTTATTTTCCAAGAAACCTATTCTGTGAGAGAGACAGGCACATGTTCCTAACTCTTAATTAGAATAACTCTCCATTAGCAGTTTCCATGGTATAATACATTGTTACTGAGCATGAACACTCAAAATAGTGAATTTCAAAATCCATTTACATGTCCCAAAATGCAAACTGCCACATAACAAAAAGACCTGACAGATTTTGTGACAGTGTTTTAAAAATAGCTACTGCTCTAAGAATAAATTGGAAAAAATCTTGAAATATTTAGTCTAATAAAATGGGAAAAACCACAAGGTATTTAGAGCTGAAGGACTCCTGGGCCTGGCTCTTCACACCGGGCTCTCTGGGCTCCATACCTGGAAGTTATTGTTGGGGTCTTGATTCACAGCCTCCTGAGGACCACCATCATTCGGGAAGTTCTGAACTGGCCTCTGCCGAAACGGAAACCACCCGACGTGATGCCTTCGAAGGAAGCACATTAAGTCCATCTTAGTGAACAGAGTGAGATGTACTCAAGAATTTAAGGGCCCTCTTGATGAGATGAGGTCCCCCTCGCTCCCCTCCTCTCATCAAAACAGGATGCGATTAGAAGCTTGAAGCCAGACCCATTTGCAGACGCATTCTAGCAGGCCAGGTGGAATGTGAGGGTCTCGATGGTCACTATGGAAACCATGCCTGATTCATCGCCGTGCACCCGGCAACATAAAGAGCACTTGGTACACAGTATGCGCTCGATGCATTCTTGCTCACCTGAGCTAAGCCTTACACTTGAAAACTTGCACAGAGAGGAAAAGAGGAGATGCACACACGGCTGTGACTCTATGTCGTAACACGCTAATAAGACCTAGACTTCGTCACCTAAATATATGATTCTGCATACTACAGAATTCAAAAAATTACCTAAAAGTTTTATCTGGAAAATCCACTTAAATCCAAGTATTGAAGCAAACATGACAAAATATTAACCATGATTAATACTGGGTGTGAGTACTGAATGCATTTTTCTAAATATTTCTTTTTTAAGATTTTCTAAAACTAAAAAAATCCATTTTTCCTATAGAGGAAAATTGTTTTCAGTCAGTTTTCACCACAAATAAGGATGTATCACTCCAGGCCAGGGTCTCCCCACTTCGGCACTGCTGATGTCCCAGGCTGGGTGTTTACTGAGGGGCTGAACTGCGTACTGTAGGAGGTTTAGCAGCTATCAACTAGATGCTAGTAGAACCACCTCGCCCCATCATCCTTGCTGAGAGTTAACGATGTCCCCAGACACTGCCAAACGCTTGAGGGTAAGGGTTAGGCTTAGAGGGAATGTAAGACCATTCCGGCTGAGAACTACTAGCACCATGGATACAGCCAAATGCCAGGCCCGCAACAGTCCCCTGCCCCTTTAAGACTATGCCACAGCCAGTGGCCTTCATCCTAGGAGGCAGCTGTAGCCTGGGAAAAGACAAATATGTTCTTATTCAACACAAACACAATTTTTCTTTCCATGCCCCAGTATGGAAAGAAGCCTGGCAGGTAGCTTAACTAGAGGAAAAGAAGAGAATGTTGTTCTTGTATCAACAGAGATGTAATTGCATCGTCGGCAATGTACAACCAAGCCGTCGATTCTTTACACTGAAAATGCCAGAATGACTTATTAAATATACCTCCTGAAATATTGACTGAAACTGCTCAGAAGAGGCAAGCCTGTACTTGGTTTGAGTCACCACATAGTGTAATTTGCAGTAAAGAGGGAATAAAAGTGAAATCATCTGCTTACAGGTACATAACCACGGTGGCCCCCATGACCATGAGGAATCGGCTCAGGGAGGAGTAGAAGTAGAGGATACTGAGAAACACGGAAAACGTGGCGGCTGAGTAGGTCCAGTCCAACCAATCTCGGTTTATCTCGTCATCTTCTTCCACAATGGGGCCTCCTTGAGCATTCATCCGCAGATTCTGATTGGCCCCAGGGTTAACCACCACTTGTGGAGCAGCGTTCTGATTGGCAGGCTGGTTTTCAGCTGGAAATTGGTTGTGGATCGGGGCTGGAGTAGGTGCAGTGACCACAGGTATCTCTTGCGCACCTGGTGCGGGAACAAAAGCCCCTGATGCAGCAGTGGCGGCTAAGCTAAGACAAAAACAAGAGGCAGATACTGTTGAGAGCGAGGCATCCTGAAGGCTGGCTCTCATCATCTCCTTTACATCTTTTACTACTAAGAATTCTAAGCAGGGATGTACAAATGCCGATTTCCTTTAACTTAGCGAAGAACTTCTTTACTAGCAATCATATCTTTAAAAGCTTTTCTGCTCCTAAGGGAAGCCACTTGGTAAATTTTGTCTGGAATTAAACACCAAGGCTATCATGAAAGTACAGTGCAATAGTAAATGAAAAATTTCTTAAACCATTAAAGACACCACAAATTGAAAAGGAAGGAACGTATTCTCCACAGTCATCAAACCATGGATCACACACAAGCACACCTGTGTCAATACACAAGTTGGTAGTTACCATTTACACTGTCCACCCACAGAACCAGACACACCAGGGCTCTGCAGATAATAATGAAAACACACTCAGCCCTCCACTTCTGGCTTTACAGGAAACATGGGCGTGAGCTCTTCCGCTCCTGGGAGCCCTGGCCACACCCAGCACGGCAGGGAAACACTCACTACTGCATGTAGTACTGCCGCGCGTACATCTGCTGGAACCAGGAGAGCTGCAGCCACCCGTAGGTCGTGTACCCCGAGAAACCAGGCCCCAGGCCTTGGAATGCCGGCTGGGCCGCTTCAGGCCTATGAAAGATGTTAAAAAATGCTCGGTGTGAGTTGGCTTAGTATGAATCAATGAAAACCAAGTTTAAGTCACAATCAGGAATTCAAAACAGAAGGAGACAGAAGACTGGGCTTTGTGACCGTTACACGTAGTTTCCAGGCGAGGCACAGTGCAATGCAATCACAGAAGGTGCTGACGAAGCCCTCCTGCCACGGTCTGGGTCCCAGGGGAGAACAAGGGCCCTCACCCAGCACCAGGGCCTCATGTCATTGCCCTGACGCACAACCAGGCCGACCTTTTCAGTCTGAGCGGATCCCCACCCTTATTTTAGGCTTATGGAATCTCACTGAAGGTCTGCTGCTGCTGCTGCTAAGCCGCTTCAGTCGTGTCCGACTCTGCGACCCCACAGACGGCAGCCCACCAGGCTCCTCTGTCCCTGGGATTCTCCAAGCAAGAACACTGGAGTGGGTTGCCATTTCCTTCTCCAATGCATGCACGCATGTAAAGTTGCTTCAGTCGTGTCCGACTCTGTGCAACCCCATGGACAGCAGCCCACCAGGCTTCTCTGTCCACAAGATTCTCCAGGCAAGAATACTGGAGTGGGTTGCCATTTTCTTCTCCCACTGAAGGTCTAAACCCCACTATTCATCCTACAGGAGCAGCTCAAAAAAGTCACATCTCTCCAAAGCCTTTTCTGCAGGAAATACTCCCCTTCTAACACCATTTTTCTCCCAACCCTAGATCTGAAATATAAAGGGGGCAGAGTTACGTGCAGCATCACCCAGCCATGCTTACTGACCACTTGTGCCCTGTGAGGCCAGCAGGCTGCTATCTCACTGGATCCCCAGGGAGTCTGTGGAGCTCTGCAGCCACGCCATTTACAGAGGGGAGCCTGAGGACAGCTCAGGGAGGACAAAGGATCTGGACAAGGCTGCCGAACTCCTAAGCAGTTAGGGCTGGACTGAAGCCCTGTTTATGTGACACCAAACTCATGCTTGTCATTCAGCACAGCCTGGGGCAGGGTGTGTGTGGGAGTCATCTTCCGCCTGTGAGCCCTACACAGTGAACTCCTTTGGCATCAGGTCACAAACTACAAACTACCAGAACTGCAGGAAACCAGGAGTAGTTGTGTGGTCATCTGTGCTGGTCGACTCATACCCCAAACAAAGGTGCATGCACTGTCTGTCCAATAAATATTTGTTGGATGAAATCAACAAGTTTTATGACAGTGAAATTCACAGAGATATGAGCCTCAATTTTCAAATCATACAGTCAAAAAGAGATGCAGTTTTAAGAGCATCTATCCAATAATGGATTCAATTATCCGACTTGTACACTGACAACAGTATTTTAACCAAATTCCACACCCAGAGTACTTCAAAAATTGTATTCTAATACAAGGATGTCATGGTACGATACTGTTTTTGATTATTTAAAGATACAAGGTCCTAATGTATGATGCAGGGAACTATACTCAATATCCTGTGATAAATCATTGTGGAAAATAAAAATTTAAAAAGAATGTATATATGTGTATAACTGCATCACTTTGCCATACAACACAGATTGGTACAACTCCGCAAGACAACTATGAGTTCATGCGCAGTTGCTCAGTCGCATCCAACTCTTTGCTGTGCTATGGACTGTAGCCCTTGGGGCTCCTCTGTCCATGGGATTTTCCAGGCAAAAATACTGGAGTGGGTTGTCATTTTCTCCTCCAGGGGATCTTCCCAACTCAGGGATCGAACCTGGATCTCCTGCACTGGCAGGTGGATTCTTTACCACTGAGACACCTGGGAAGCCCCATGTCAATAAAAATTGCAAAAAGATACAGTGTGTGTGTAGAAATGACAAAATAAAGTATTTTTGTTAGCTCTGATGACAACACTCCAGATATACAAGGTAACTAACTACAAGGTTTTCAGAGTTATATCCTGAAGTATATGGGGGTGAACTGACAATGTCTGAGAATTATTTTTAAATACCTCAGGATAAAAAGAAAGGAGGAATAGAGAAGGCAAGTATGGCAAAAAATTTTAATCATTACATGAAGATCGATTAAACAGTTCCCTCTACTTCCATGTATATCTGAAATTTCCATTAAGAAAAGAACCAACTCTTCATTCCTCAAATGTCTGACCAGCAACAATCAGGTATTGAAAGAAAACTAAGAAACAGAAGGCAGGAGACTCAAGAGAGGAAAAGAATTTCAACTCATAATTAATAAACTGTTTTTTCCCATAGCAACTTTCCTAAAAAGGTGTTCTGCTGCTGCTAAGTAGCGTCAGTCGTGTCCAACTCTGTGCGCCCCATAGACGGCAGCCCACCAGGCTCCCCCGTCCCTGGGGTTCTCCAGGCAAGAACACTGGAGTGGGTTGCCATTTCCTTCTCCAATGTATGAAAGTGAGAAGTGAAAGTGAAGTTGCTCAGTCGTGTCCAACTCTTAGCGACCCCATGGACTGTAGCCTACCAGGCTCCTCCGTCCATGGGATTTTCCAGGTAAGAGTACTGGAGTGGGGTGCCATTGCCGGCTATAAAATACAAACAGCCCATACCATTTAGACACTTCTGGCTTTGGCTCTAAAGAAAAGCTCTAATTGCACCCCCTCTCCTAGCTTCGCCAACACAGTTCCTGGCAGAGCATTTCTCAAATGATACCTTCACCTTTTGTCACCCCCTGTTACGACAAAGCACAGAACCACTCAGCAAAGTGGCTGCACAGTGCTGACCACAGCCGTTCCCGGCAGCAGCACCGACTCCCCCCGTGAGGTCAGCGCTGTGCCTGGCACACCCATGGAGAAGGAATGCCCAGATTTGCATGATGCGCCTCTCTACTTTGCAGATGTTCCCAAAAGGCCATGTATTAAGTTAAATACATAAGAGGTCTTTAAAGTGAGCCCTTATAAAGCAAAACTGCGTCCCTTTTAAAGTTCCATGACTTATAGTACAAACACAGCTTATTCGTAAGTTAATGCAACTGATGCATGTTCATGTTCTTTATGACAACACTCACCTTGAGATGTTCTCCCATCCAGAGGGAGAAGGGTTCCGAAGAACCTCCCTCTGCCTTAAACCATCACTTGAGGAATCCCCAGGGGACTGTTCCTGATTAAGGCCAGTGGGCTGCTCTGTGGATTCAGCAACCTAAGTGCAACATGAACACAAGAACAAAAGGCCTGATGCAACTGTCTGAAATCGAGATTCAAGGCTTCTTTCGCTGTGAATGGATGCCTCAACCCTGACCTCTGAACTTGACAAAATCAAACAGACGCCATGTTACATAAAGATATTCTGAAATTTTCTCAACACAGTATCAATACAGAGATACTAAATCTATAGTTTTTCCCTAGAGTAGCTATGCTGTAGTTTCACTAAAATCTTCCAATGAAGTTATCATTGCTGAGAAAGCAATAGCTTCCTATTACTGCTCGATTCACCTTACGGTGTTAAATTTACTAAATCAAGAAATTAAATTCGATTGATAAGGCTTATAAATACAACACAGACCTGAAGTATTTTAGTATATTCAGATGTTTCAGGATGTACTGCTGTAATGCAAATTTAGTGTGTATCACATTAGAATATTAATAGAGTATATTTGAACTAATACTGTGAAATGAAAAACAAGGGACTTTAACCAATTAACACGAGTCTTTATAAAGATTGTGGTCTTTTCCTATCCCAACAAATGAAAATTTCCAAAGGAAATAGTCACTTTTTTACTCTATAAAAATGAATGATTCCTTAGAAGAAATTTATTCTGTGCTAAATTCATGACTGCCTTGCTAGTCTGGCGATCTGGACGCCAAGCCACTATAGGTCAAACTGTGTCCCAGAAAAGAGAATACTGCAGAACTCCACTTCTCCACGACAAGACTAATAGAACAGTCTACTTCTATTATAGTAAACTCTCATTTGTACTGATAGCAGTTTACTCCTGAGACAAAATTATTACATGATAAAGAGGCTCGCTTAGGAGTTTAACCCAACTTCCTTTATTTCTACCTTGACAGTCTGAATGACACAAACTGCCATGCAGTCATGAAAAAGCAGACGTACCTTTGCACCGGCTTCCGGCGTTTTTGAAGTACTCTTCACATTGCACACCAGATGCATAACATGCCGTTTTTCCTGCTGAAAGTAATAAGGAAGTACTTTAGGCTTGAATTCCACCCGGTTAGTGCTTAAAAACATTCAAAAACTTAACAGTATTAAGTGATACCTTTGGAAGCAAGTCCCTGAGACACTGGTGATCCAACAACAGCTTCCCGGAATAAATTAATCTCTGGTCCTCTGGACGCTAATGGAAAGAAAGAGTAGCACAGGTCAGCACTTAGCCCTGCAAGTTCCCAAACAGAAGACACCGTTTTTTACAAATATTAAATTTTTTTTCCCCCAGCATCATAGGAGAACACTTTTCCAAAGGCCCCATATACATTTATTTAGAACATTCTCAATAAACCAATTTCTAACATGCAAACAAATTCAGGAGGGCAAACTACATCCAGTCCACAAAGCCTATGACAACACCAATCTGAATCTCCTACAGTAACCAACTTCAAAACCTCCTTTGGTCTCAGAGAAGTCAAAGCTAGCCTTCACTAAAACCACAGAACACCATCCCAAGATAACACGAAGCAGTTATAAACTTCAGCCCTCCAAGAGACTTTTCCCAACATACAAATGCAGCTAGAGAGGGGATGCTGTGTGGCAACACTCCACACAGCCCTGTGAGATATTCAGTATGCCTATTTTAACACGGGTTAGGTCTCTGGGTCAGGAAGGCCTACTCCAGTATTCTTGCCTGGAGAATTCCATGGACAAGAAGAGCTTGGCAGGCTACAGTCCATAGGGTAGCAAAGAGTCGGACATGACTGAAGCACCTTAGCAAGCAATTCTAAGGGGGAGGGGGAACGTCTAAAATTCACTGGTCCAAGGGCACCTGCTGCTAAAGTCAAGATTCCTAACCCTCTTTTCCATTCCACTGATTTTAAAACCACAGTGGTACCACACACTTTTATACAGATCTCACTTTTAAAATCTATTTTTAATTCCCTTAAAAGCTGGACTTAAAGGCTTCAAATGGTATACACCAAAGTCAGTACACCGGAGTGCACCACTAACTTCTTAACCTACTCTTGCCAGAATAACCAACTATACAAAATTTGCATTCCTGTGAAGCAGCCAGAGATACAAAGCAACCTGTTTAAAACAAAACAATAACAGTATCTATTTATCTGTGTAAATCAGGACTTTTTTTTTGACACTGGGCAAGTATAACAAACTACAGAGATATACTGAATGTTGGGTTCACCATCATTCTCACCAACTGAACTTTTTAAGTAAACGCTATACACTTGGATTTGTAAATGTTATTGCATAGGTGGGATCCTGCATTATTAAAGAGTTCCACACTAGGAAAGGTTTGAAAACCACAGGTGCCTGTGATTTGAGGCCTGTTAAAGGCCTGAACTGACACTGGTGTCTTTACCAACAATGCTGATTTGAAGAAAAACCTATTAAGCAAACCACTATCAAAAGAAAGGGTTCTCACATTACAAAGCAAACGACGAGTGTGCTTCAGACATAGTTTTTAAACACAAATTTACATACCCCAGACACCTTTTACTTACAACTTTAGGTCCTCAGATTTAATAAGAATGATGCTCCTCACCCAGGGAAGCCCTAAAGGAAAGCTCTCTTCCAAAACACCGCCTTTCACCAAATGATGCAACAAGAGCCCACACCTGCCTCGCCAATTTGTGTACCTAATAGCCATTCTCATAGCAGCTTAACACCTGGTTTCTTGGAAGCAACTATGGTGACCTTGCAAAAGTGCCAAGATAAATGCTAACAGAATGGGAGCTTCTTAACTAAGTAAATTTCAAAAGAACGGCTCAGGACGGACACTCACACTTCCACTTTCTTGACAACACAGAACAAAAATAACCTGACCCATTAGCCATGGCACGTTCTAACGCTTCAGATAAGGAGGAACCATTTCACAATCTCGTCCTGACTTGATGCCCTCTCCTGTTTGATGGAGGGGAATTACAGCCGTGGGCAGCAAAGAACACTGCTGACACTTACATAATATTAGAGTAGAAAGTAAATACAGGAAGGTCCAGTTCATGGCTTCCATCACGTGGTGGGGAGGGAGGGCTGTCGCTAAGGGTGATGTTGACAGAGGTGTCAACCAAAACAAAGCAAGGAAATCTTTGTAATTGTGGGACCAAAGTCTTTAAAACCCAGACTCGGGGAGGTTCCCTCCACCTATTTGCGTTCTAAGTCACTCTTTACCAGAAAGTGCACGAGGCTACTCCCTGGGACTAGGCAGAGGCTGTGGAGTCCAGCTCACAGGGAGGGGCCCCCGTGGCGGAAGGTGGACGGGGAGAGGAACAGCCACGTCCTTGCTCCTGGGTGTGGGGCCTTAGATACACACGGCCGGGCGCTCACCATGCTTCTCTATAGCCACTGGCCTGGGCTTAGCCCCTGCACTCTCCTCTCCGCAATGAGAGGCCACACCAGAAAACTCATTTTGCACCCTTCACGTTTTCTTATTTCCTTATTTCTTTCTAACTTCATCGGATACGATCCTAAACAGGAATACGTCGCTCTGACGTTTGGGGAAAACTGAGGTTTGGAGAATGAAATGATTCACCCAAGGTCAAACTGCTGTTTCAGCGGCTTGGCTAAGGCTGGAAGCCAGATCTACGGGATGAGAAGGAGTCTGGAGAGGCATATGGCAGAGTTTGGGGGCCTAGAAGGCGACGTGACAGGGGAAGGCGGCCCCGTCAGGAAGGCGGGGCGATGGCGGCCTAGAAGGAGGAAGAGAGTCGCGGGGCCAAATCAAGGGGCGCCTACGGCGGCAGGGCACTAAAAGGGGGAGACCAGAGGCCTGGGAAACTGGACTTGGGGGGAGCAGCCATTGGAGGCCGGCCGGCCAAGGGAAAGGGTACGGGGAGAGGGGAGGTGGACATGGCCTCTCTAGTGGGAAGGGGCGCGAAGAGCGCTGCGAGGATGACAGCCGGGGTTGAGGGATGCTGGCAGCAGGAGTCGGGGCCCCCCTCTCACCGGGCGCTCGGGGTAGACGCGGCTCAGATGGGCCTTGAGGCGGCCCACGCTCCAGCTGCGCTGGGCGCTCAGCTCCAAGTCTCGGTGGCGCTGGTTGGGGCTCTTCACCAGGAGCGTGACGGGCTCGGGCTCGGGCTCAGGCTCCATGTCGGCGGCGCCCCCAGACAGTAGGGAGGAAGAGTCCCAGCCGCCAGCAACCCCCGCAACGACGGTTCCAGTCTCCGGGGCGCGCGCCCCCGCCTCTGGCACCTTTTATAGGCACCCCGCGCCCGGACTCTGCGGACAGAACCCTTTGTGGCTGTCGCCCATTGGCTGAGGCGGAGGCCCCTGCCCTAACGTGGCCCAATCGGCGCCCAGCTCCGTGGGCGGAAGGGCGGGCCAAGGTCCGTGGGCTCGGGCTGATGCAACCCGCCGCGGTGGCGTCACCCAGAGTCGCGGCTGCGGCTGGGGAGCCCGAGTTCGGTGATCATGCTGGGGTGCGTGCGCCCCTTGTGGGGCGCCTCAGCCCTGAGGACACTGGTGTGCTCCTTGGTCGGGTTGCTCAAGGCCGTTTAGGGAGGGCCGTCCCTGTAGCCTCCCGGTTTGGCAGCCTCTGCAAATTGTTTCCTCACAAAGCAGCACCCCCGCCCCTTTGCCCCCAGTCCCACTTACTCTTTCCCTTCCCAGGGGTGGCCCCCCAGACGTCAGGCCCCCAGGGCACGCCGCGCCACCCCAACCCTTGCCGCGGCTCAAAGAACCGCTGAGCGGACCCAGTTTGCGGCGCCCTAGGAGGGCCAGGAAGAAGGGCGGATCCTTCCTGGGTTAAGGATGCAGGAATCTGAACCAATGTGGCCTGTTCATCTGTGACCTCAGTCTTGAAAGTTACACCCCCAAGTGTGGGACAGCATACTAATGAGTGGCAGGCAGGGCACAGTCTCGGTTAAGCTGGGGGCTGTTTGAAAAAGTCCTCAGTCTATAGGATACTAACATGCTTCTTTGAAACCGGCTGAGAAGGGAAGGCAGGATTCTGTTATCCTAAAAAGTGACCTCAAAGACCTTGCTGCTGTAGACACTCCCTCCCTCTGTACGAAAAAAGGTATTGAAAAAATAAAACTGCCATTGTGCTTAGCCCATCCTTGTTCCAATCTTGTTGGGGTATCTGTTTTGTCAGGTGTCAGAAGTTTGGTAAGGGCAAGAGAGGAACAGGAGGAACCTGGTCTGGTTGGCGGATGTAGTGCCACAAACGGGGTGGCTTAAAGGACAGAAATGTATTAGCGTCTCACGGCTCTAGAGCCTCGAAGTCTGAGATCAAAGTGTTGGGCAGTGTTCGCCCTTCTGAAGGCAGTGCGGAAGACTCTCTTCCCTGCCGGCAGTCTCTGGCATTTGCCGGGGTGATGCTGCCTTCATGGTCAGCGTGTCGTTCCTCCCCTCGCTCCCAGTGTTCATGCCCTCACATCATTTTCTTCATGCACGTCTCTGTGTCCCAGTTTCCCCCTCTTTTTTATAAGGACACCAGCCATATGGGATTAGGGTTTTACCCTAATGACCTCATCTTAATTGATCATCTGCAAAGACCCCATTTCCAAATACAGTCACATACATGGGGTTGAGGGGGTGGTGATGAAAGTGAAAGTTACTCAGTTGTGTCTGACTCTTTGCGACCCCATGGACTATTCTCCAGGTCAGAATACTGAAGTGGGTAGCCTTTCTCTTCTCCAGGGCATCTTCCTAGTCCAGGGATCGAACCCAGGTTTCCCCACACTGCAGGCAGATTCTTTACCAGCTGAGCCACAAAAGAAGCCCAAGAGTACTGGAGTGGGTGAAAGTGAAAGTGAAGTCGCTCAGTGGTGTCCGACTCTGCGACCCCATGGACAGTAGCCTGCACCAGGCTCCTCTGTCCATGGGATTTTCTAGGCAAGAGTACTGGAGTGGGTTGCCATTAGCCTATCCCTTTTCCAGCAGATCTTCCTGACCCAGGAATTGAACCGGGGTCTCCTGCATTGCATGCGGATTCTTTACCAACTGCGCTAAAATTGGAGGATGTTGTTCAATGCATAACAATCAGCCTTAATGTAACACAGAACAGGGGTGGTTTCCATTTTAGCAGTCTTTGTACGAAGAAGGGAAGTGGAAGGCTTTGGAGATTGTTGGCCCCATGCTGAACTTTCTGTGATTGGTTTTTGTCAGCTGAGAAGGGCTCAGTCCCTTTTCGTCCAGACAGGCTTCACTGGTGTGACATCTGTGGGGCCCTACTCTTGGTTTAATGTCCTTCTGAAAATACTGAATAAATTTTGAACAAGGAGTCCTGCATTATCATTTTTCACCCGGTCTCACAAATTATGTAGCTGGCCCTGTTTTTCATACATCAGGATGGAAAAAATGACTGATTATGATCAGGTAGTCTTGCAACTAGCGAGAAGCTGACCAGGGAGGCCAGGGCAGATAAGACAAGCAGAGGCCTTGGAGGAGGCAGCCAGGCAGAAGATAACAGCTTCATTGGGTAATTAATGATGCCACGTAACATGGTTTCCTGTAGCCTACAGTGACAAGAAGCAGGTCCCCTTAAAACAGCACATCCATTTTCACTCAGTAGTAAGAAAATAAAGGGATGTGTTTTTCCCTAGGGAAAAGGCAAGCGGATTTCTTGATTCCCTGCTGAGTTATCTCTCCGAGACAACAACTTGTAAAGGACTTCTGTGATTCTGCCTGTAGCACAGAATTGCTCCTCATATGCATGGAGGATTGGGTCTAGGACATCCTCCACCCCATAGAAAAATCCTTCGCTGCTCAAGTCTCTTCTATAAAATGGTGTAGTATTTGCATATAACCAATGCAACATCCTCCCATATATATATTTTTAAAAACCTTTTGGCCAGGAGGCACATAGTTCCTGACCAGGGATCAAGCCTACAAAATTTGGAGTCTTAACCACTGTACCACCAGGGAAGTCCCATTCTCTCAATATACTTTGAATCATATCTAGATTACTTATGACACCAAATACAATGTAAATGCTATGTAAATAACTGTAAATACAGTTTAAATGCTATGTAAATAGTTGCCAGAGTGGCAGCAAATTAAGTTTTGCTTTTTGGAACTTTTTTCTTCAGAATATTTTCCATCCGTGGTTGGTTGAATTGGTGGATGTGGAACCCGTGGATACAGAGGGGCAACCGTATTTATAAAAACATTAAATTCAGGTCAACATGCTGGGAATAGAAAGATAAACATGAAGTGGCCCTAATCTCAGTGACCTTACAAATAAAATGAGCATGATAAGACAGTGCAAAAACAGAATAAAAGTCAACCCAAAAGTCTCATACATTGCTGAAGGACTTATGTTACACTGAGGGATTACACAGAGGAAGAAGGAGAGGGGGAGACAGAAACCTGGATAGAAGAGGAGGAATTTGACCTGAATTTTGAAGGATGAGTGGGATTTGAGTAAAAATAATGATGACAGGGATGTCCCTCGCGGTCCAGTAGTTAAGAATCTGCCTTGCAATGTATGGGACGTGGGTTAGATCACAGCTAGGAGAACTAAGATCCCACACACTGTGGAGCAGCTAAGCCTTAGGAGCCTGCTAGGGCCCTGTGCCACAGCTGTTGAGTCTGCATGGCACAGCTAGAGAATTCATGCTCAGGGAAAGATTCTGCATGGCGCAGTTAAGACCTGACACAGCGAAATCATAAATAAAGATTTTAAAAATATAATGTCAGCAATTACTGATTAAGCCCAGTAGGGGATTTATACACAATTTGTATGGGCAAGTAAAAGTCAGTGGTTCAACTGATGGATGAAGAGCCAAAGTGCCTATTTCAAACCCAACTTACGTCGCTTATGAGCTATGTGACCTTAGGCAAGTTATTCAGCCTCCCTGTACCTAACTGTCCCCATCTGTAAAATAGAATCATAGTGTCTCTTTCACAGAGTTGTTGTGATATTTAAATGATATAACATTGATAAAGATCTTGGAAAAGAGCCAGACACTTAGCAAGTGCTCAGTTAATATTAGCTAATAATATTCAGGGAACTGCAACAAGTCCAGTCTACAGGTTCCTAAGCCTGATTGTGAAACTGAATCATCCGAAAAACTTTTTTTTTTTTAAGTGAAGACTCTTACAATACCAAGTATTGAAAAAATACGGAGCAATCAGAACTCTCATATGTGACTGGTAGGAGCATAAAATTATACAGTCCTTGTGAAAATCAGTGGCAGCCACCAGGGAATTTCCCTAGAGTTTATTTTAAAATAATAATGATGATGATGTCAGCAAGAGGTAAGACTGGAAGGAATTCTTGGGACCAGCTCAGGGAAGACTGTATGCTCATCCTTGAGAGCTGGTTTTATTCTGTGGGCAGTAAGGGTTTTGAGGAGCAGAAGGCACATGACCAAATCACGTATGGATCTGCATCACGAGGAAGGCTGGGTTTGAGAAGAGACTTGGGGTCTGGAGGCCTGAGTGTTTCATTCAAGAGAAAACATAGATCAGCGCTAGGATAGAGTTAAAAAGGAAATGTGAAAAAAGATGGGGGAAAAAAGACATGGCAGAAATAAGGCAGGAGGGAAAGAGGCTTGGGAACAAAGATGGGTTCATGAATAGAGCTAACGGCTAACACAAGGGAGTGCTTACCAGGTGCCGGACACACGGCTTCCAGAACTTTGCATTTGATCCTCACAGCGACATTATGAAGTAGGATGCTTTTGTTATTGCTATCTCACAGCTAGGGAAACTGAGGCACGGGGAGTTTAAATAACTTGGTTGCGTGTATGCCTGCTAAGTTGCTTCAGTTGTGTCCGTCTCTTTGTGACGCTATGGACTGACTCTAGCCTGCCAGGCTCCTCTGTCCATGAGGTTCTCCAGACAAATACTGGAGTGACTTGCTATGCCCTCCTCCAGGGCAATCTTCCCAACCTAGGGATGGAACCCAAGTCTCATCTCTCCTGCATTGGCAGGCGGGTTCTTTACCACTAGTGCCACCTGGGAAGCCTGGCTAACTGCATGAAAGTGAAAGTTGCCCAGTCAAGTCCGACTCTTTGGGATCCCATGGACTCTACAGTCCATGGAATTCTCTAGACCAGAAAAAAACCCAGGTCTCCCGCGTGGCAGGCAGATTCTTTACCAGCTGAGCCACAAGGGAAGCCCAAGAATGCTGGAGTGGGCAGCCTATCCCGTCTCCAGTGGATCTTCCCGACCCAGGAATGAACTGGGGTCTCCTGCATTGTGGGTGAATTCTTTACCAACTGAGGTGTCAGGGAAGCTAATCTGAGATTTCACAAGGTTTAAAAATGTACCTGGGGTTAATTTACTTGATAAGCTAAACAGAGAATTTTCATATGACCCAGCAATTCCATTCCTAGGGACATATCCAAAGTAGTTGAAATCAGGAATTTAAACAAAAACTTGTCCATGAATATTCACAGTAGCTCCAGGTTCACGACTCTCCTGGCTGCTTTGGTTTGGCTTCTGGGCAAACAGCACTCAGGTAGGCCCTGCCCTCCAGGCCTGCATCCCGGGCAGGATCATGGCTGAACTCTGGGGTCCAGGCAATGTCAGAAGCCCACGGTTCCTCATCACAGCCACCAGTCCAGCCCTCTTCTAAATATTCTGATTGTAGTTCAGCATTTTGCTTTAAAAAGAAAAGGAAAAAAACAGGGTTTATTCATCTTAAGTTTTATAGTGCCTTTTCATAAATAAAAAAATCTTTCCTATACTCCAAGTAGAAATTCGACTGTGTGTTAGTTTCTTTCTTTTTTCTCTAGCAAAACCTCCAGCTTCCCCAAGCTGGTTTCAGACTAGATCTAGCACTTAAGCAAAGATGTATAAGATCACAGAGATAGCAGTGTTCTTGTTATAATGGTGGGACTTACTACTCTCCTCCATGAATTTTCTTGCTCGGCCCTCCCACTGAACTCTGGGCTTCTCCTTTCCCAGCCCATAACAAACATCTCTGTTCATTCCTCTAACTGCTTATCTCTCTCCTGGTCTGGTCAGCTTTTCCTGCCCCAGGCCTAAGTCAATCAATCAGGTCAGCAAGATTTTACCCGTGGGTCTGGTTCTTTATAAACAAGCTCTGGCTCTCTCCCCATGCACCTTGCCCCAGTTCCCAAAACCTCCTCACATTAACCAACCCTACCTTTCTCTAAGACAAGACTTTTGAACATTTCCCATTGAAGGCAGCCCTTCTCCTGTCTCCCCCTCCCCAGAGCTTCTTCAAAGCTGGTGTGCATCTTAGCAGCTTCTCTCTTCTCATGAGAAGGCTTACCTGACTGCAATTACAGTCTTTTGACGTCTAGAAGTCTCTTCCAAGGTTACAAAGTTCCTTTACATCCTTTGCTCATCTCTCTCTCTCTCTCTCTCTTTTTTTTTTTTGGCTGCATGGCATGTGAGATCTTAGTTCCCTGACCAGGGATCAAACCCAGGTCTCCTGCATTGGGAGGGTGGAGTCGTAACCACTGGACCGACAGGGAAGTCCCATCCTTTGCCCAGCGTAATGGTTCTAGCTTCCCGATCACACTCCCTTTCATTCATTTCCACTTATCTCTGCTCTACTGTGTTCCCACTGCCCATTGTACATGATCCATCCATCCATTCATTCACTTGCCAAGCATTTATTGAGTGCCCTCTCTGTGCTAAGCTCTGTGTTGGGTGCTGGGAAGCAAAGATGAGTCAGATGTGGTCACCATCAGGGCTGAAGAGCACTCACTCAGCCATCTCAGTGGTTAAGATATTCAAATACCCCCGTGCCAGCCAGTAAACATGCCGTGAATACCCTCCAGCTGCTCTGGTCCTCAAGGTCTTCCTGCCACCCAGTGACTAAAAGGTTCATGTCAATTGCCACCTTCACAGAGCTCACAGTCAAACGACAGACACCCTAGATTTTGCTCCAACACCGCCCGCAGAATGCACGTTGAAATGCACACATACCGACCACAAACTCCCCTGTAGTCTTCCCCATCTGTCTCTCCCACTCCCCCTGAGCATCCTTTTTGTCCTCCTGCTACCAGCCCCTCAAGTGTTCTCAAATCTTGTGGCTCACTTCCAGTCTCTCCATCCACTTCAGAGCTCACGTACTTTGGTCATTTTCCTTGGATTTTTCGCACCTTGGCCTTCCATCCTTCTTGCTTGGCCCATCCCATCAGTGGAGAACATGTCCCTGATTATTCATTCTGCACATTTGCTTTATGACCTGGTGCTTAGGAGCCTTGGCAGAGACTGGCACAAGGGCAGGTGTCCTGGGAATTTTGCACCCTTGAGATGGCAGACATTAGCTATGCTCTCCTTGTTGTTCAACTCTTTGCATGTCGTGTCCAACTCTTTGCGACCCATGGACTGCAGCACACCAGGCTTCTCTCCTTCACCATTTCCCAGAGTTTGCTCAAATGCCTTCTGTGCTGCTTGGCAAAATTCCCCCCACATTTTGTTGATTCTCCATTACTACCTTTTCATCAATTGCCCTCTTGCTTGCATGTTAAATCCTTCCCCTCTGACCTATATTTCTCTTTCTCATTCCCACCCATGACAGAGACATTTATTGCCCAATGAATACTCCTATGGTCCTCCCAGTTTTCCAGCACTCTTGCAGCAAGGTGGTGCCATGTGAATTATTTGGCTCGTGGACTTTGAGTGGAAGCAACAGGTCACTTCTGAGCAGAAGCATTTGAAAGCCAGTGCACGGCCCTCCTGCTCTCTTTTCCCCTTCCTCAGTGAGTTGGAAGCTACTGGCTGAAGTGGTTGCCTCCCAAGATGGGAATAATCACTGGGACCTGAGGTGGACAAGAGGGTTTACCCAGCATAGGAATATTTGCAAGAGAGAAATGGATCTTTACCATATAAGCTGCTAACATTTTGAGGGTAATTTATGACTGCAGCAGAATCTAGCATTATCCTGACTGACACACCCCCTAAGACAACAACAATCTCTGCTTCTCCTCCAAGGTCCAGCTTATTTTTCCTCCCCATATTGTTGTTTCCCTCCCCATTGCTGGGTCACTCAAGCACAGGTCTATATGGATATCTGCTGTTTTCCTTCCCCCTCCACCGACTGTTCCTCTGTCTGGGGTCCCTGACCCACCACCTTACTGAATTATTCTAAGGCTCCCAGTGATGCCCAGAACCACAATTCAGCAGTGACTTTACATCTGCCAACTGGGTAACAAGAGAGCCAGCAATTCTGTGCTTCTTGGACCCTGGCACCTTCCGAGGCCCTTGGTTACCTGGGTTTTCCTCCTGCCCCACCAATGGTCTTTTCTGAAAAACTTTTATTGGAGTTTAGTTGATTTACAATGTTATGTTAGCTTCAGGTGTGCAGCAAAGTGGATCAGTCATATTGTATATGTATCCATGTATCCACTCTTTTTTTAAAAGATATTTTCCCCCAAATAGGCCATGACAGAGTATTGGGTAGAGTTCCCTGTGCTATACAGTAGGCTCTTATTTGTTATCTAATATATATATATATATGTATATATGGGTGTGTATATGTTAATCCCATTCTCCCAATTTACCCTGCCCCTCTTTATCCTCCAGTAACGATGAATTTGTCTTCTACGTTTGTGACTCTACTTCTGTTTTGGAAGTTCATTTGTACCTTTTTTAAAAAAAGATTCCATTTATAAGTGATATCATATGCATATAACATTTGTCTTTCTGTGTCTGACTTACTTCGCTCAGTGTGACAGTCGCTAGGTTGCTGCAAATGGCATTATTCTGTTCCTTTTTCATGACTAATACTCCCCCACTAATGATCTTTCCTAGGCTGCTTTGTCAGTTGCCTCTTCTTCCTGCCCCTAAATGGAGCCCTTCCGAGGTCCACCCTCTAGCCCTCTCCATTCCCTGCACTCCTTCTTGGTGATCTCACTCAAGCTATGTCTTTGAGTTCCTGTTCACGAGTGTGACTCCCGAATCTACTTGTGATCTCCGCTTTCAGAGTGTCAGGCTGAAACAGTGGACACCATGAGCTCTTCCTGAGCTCCAGGACCACATTTCTGACCCTTGGGGTGTCTCCATACTTTAAGTATCCGAAACCAAACCCACCTACTTGCTCATTTCCTCCAGCAGGAAGCCTGATTCCTCAGCCTCCATGTGACATAGTTTGTTCTTACAGCTGCCCAGGCTCAACTTCTGGGGCCCTGTTCCATCTACACATACATCCAGGCCATTCCCAGTTCGGGAAGATGCCATTTCTTCCTCCTCTTTCCCCTGCCCTTTGTCACTCTCAAGAGTGTTGAGGCTTGCTGGCTTGCCTTGGCAGTTCTGCATATCCTCCTCTCTGGGCACCCTGCCTTTTCTCCTCCAGCCTCCTCCATCTCCTGTCTGGCCAAACTTCCTCAGGCTCAGGCTGCCCCTTCACCCTCAGTGGCTCCCTAGTGCCTTTGAATCAGTTCTGAGCTCCTCAGCTCCCCATGGGGGCCTTGCACTTGAAGACCCTTTCAATATTATTTTCTCCCAGTTCACAACTCTCTTAAACCAGGAAGAATGGTTTATTTCTTGTTCTCCAAACATACCTAGTTTGGAGAATTACAAAAGAGAGTTACATAGGAGAGTCACAAAAGAAAATGCTCTAAAGAGGGAAAAGAGGACGCAAAGACTAAAGTGGAGGGTGGAGGGAATTATTACTTTTTATTATTTATTTGGCTGTACTGGGTCTTAGTCGCAGCACGTGGGACCGTCGATCTTTGCTGTGGCACGTAGGATCTTTAGTTGCAGCGTGTGAGATCTGTTTTTCTTAGTTGCAGCACGGGAGATCTAGTTGCCTAACCAGGGGTTGAACGGGGAGCACCTGCCTTGGGAGCATGGAGTCTTAATAGTCCCTGGGAAGTTCCCTCCACTCTCCTTAGTCTTTACTCTCTGTTGTCCCTCTTTTGCATCCTTAGAGCATTTTCTTTTGTAACTCTCCTATAAGCTGGAGCAGAAAACATTTGTATTTTCTTAGTGTCTTTTAACCATATGACACTGCTGTTTTGCCTCCCAGCCAGGTGGTTTTTCTTAACACTAGACCATGTGGTATTTTTAGAACCTGTGTTTGTTACGGCTCCCTTTCAGGCAGGGGCACTCCTGTCATGCTTGAGCTTTCGGTCATAAGTTTGACCCTCATTTCAAGTGGGCAGTTACCAACAAAGCCAGTGGCCGGACTTTCCTGGGCCCCGTTTCTGTGAACACTTCTGAAGTGGGTGGTAATTTTTTTTTTTCTGCTCTCCTGAGCTATACATGGCTACAAGCAAAACCTGGCTGCTTTGCATGTACTTGGGGACCTCTCAACCAGCTGGTGGTTCAGGAACATTCCAGCTAGTCTCATCCATGTGAAACCTACCTTGCCCTCCAAGCCACATGAGAGGTCAGGCAGGTGTGTAAAAGGGAATTCAGTCCAGACGGGGCTTTCCATGTTCTTGTGAGACCCACAGCTCTCTGCCTGAGAGGGGAGCTCAGAGAGTCTGTCTTACATCAGAGCCACAAGTCTGGGCAGGAACTGAAAGAGGACATGATCTGGAGGCTGAAATGCCAGGGGGGAAGTCAGGAGCTATCTGAGCAGTGGATCCTGGGGGAGATAAGTGAGGAGTCCCTTCTGCGGTGGCAGGGTAGCTGCTGGCAGTGTTGGGCTCCAGCTCTGAGGACCACCTCTCTGCGGTTTCCCGGGCACGGTGCCAGGCTGGACTACTCACTGACGTGGAGCATCTTATCATCCAGATGCAGACACACACACAGCGGACCAAAGTCTCTTCATCTCTCAGTGCTTCACATGCCCAGCGATGACGCGGTGGGGTGGTTAGGGCGTGGCGGGGGGGGGGGTGTCTTCACAGCCCCTGAACACACAGTAGAGCCAGAAGTGGTGGGCCACAGTGGGGGTGGGGGTACTGAAGAATGTGTTCTCCACCCCACCTGGTCCCCCTCACTTCCATAACACTAATCAACCACACGTGGGGACTTCCCTGATGATACGGTGGCTAAGAATCCGCCTGCCAGTGCCGGAGACACAGGTTCCATCCCTGATCCGGGAAGACTCACCATGCCTTGGAGCAACTAAGCCCATGCGCCACAACCATGGAGCCCTTGCTCTAGAGCCCTCGAGCCACAGCAAGAGGAGCCTCCACCAAGAGAAGCTGAGCACTGCGGCGAAGAGTAGCCCCCGCTCACCACAAGCAGAGGAAGCCCGTGCAGCAGCGAAGACCCCGCACAGCCAAAAGAAGCACACACATCATTAAAAAACAACACACGGGCCAAGCCAGTCGGGCCAGGCCAGCTGGCTGGTGACACCTGCTTCAGTCCCAGTCTCTCATTTCAGACTGTGGCTCAGAGAGGGTAAGGGGCCATATGTGAGGTCACAGCCAGTTCTTGGGGGAGACAGAAGCTCAGATCCAGGTTCCTTGGTGGCCACGCTCTGGCTCTTTCTACTCAATCTCTCCGCCCCTTGGTTTGAGGCAGGAGTGAAATTCCTGGGAGACTTTTTAAAAGATAAAGAGGACAGGTTCTCTGTGCATCTTCAAGCACATGTAAGAGAAGCAAAGGGAAAAGTGAGTGACCCCTGTAAACGTCCACGTGGAAATCTGGCACCATGACCTACGGGACCAGTGGGAGCTCAGAAAAGTTTAGTCCAGGGTCGAAAAAACAATACAGTTAGCTTTTCCAAAACACTCAGCAGAGTTGAGAAACAGCCTGTTCCAAAACAAATACATTCTGTTGACTGAGTAAATGTATTTTTTATTCATTTCATTGTTTTTGACCTCACTGTTAACTCAAGACGTTTTTTTAAAACAAAGCTATTATCATTGTTCAAAATTTAGATTCCAACATGGTGAAGTGTTTTATTTAAATTCCCAAAGTCAAAGCATTGTCTGTTCTTGGATCAGAGTTTCCTTGAGGTCAGAAGAGGGAGCAACCATTTGCCAGGAAGTGGTTTTCCATGTGGCTCTAGAAAGGCTTTGCCTAACCTGGAGTGGGAGTTGGTCCCGGTCCACTGAGTGGCTCAAAGGCAGCCCCCTCTCCCTCCTTCAAGTGCTCGGCCAGGAGCTCTGTCTTTCTCAGCAAAGAATAAGGATTGTTTTGTGACACTTTCGTTTCACTGTATTTGTTCCAAGTTTTAATGTCAAATAGATTTCTTACTGTGGGTTGCCATCTAAAAAGTTTGAAAGTCTCAGTTTACCAAAGAACCAACCAAAACAGTTTAGACACATTATTGAAAGTGAAGGAAGTGAGAGGCAGTTAAATAAATTTGCATTATTATGGAGGCTCAAGGGGCCCTGTATTCCTCCCGTAAAGGCTGCAGGTGCATGTGGGGTGCCTACTCACCTGACGTTGGAAGGGGGTGGGGCATGTTTAGGGGGTGCTCCCAGGAAAGGTCTGTAGAAACTGCCAAGACACACATCCAGAAGTCTGACTCAAATTTGTACACAAATCAAAGACTGAAATCTTAATTTGTTATAATCAAGAGTAAAAGAAAACTTGAAAGGGATATGGGCCCGCCAGATAAAACGGACAACTCTATCTGCTACTTCTTTAGCCCATAAAAACAAAACCCAGAGCACACGTCCAATGCAAGTGGGGTCCAGCCGATCATCAGATACTACACGTGACAGGGTATGCTTTCTGTGCCCGTGGACAGGTGGGCATCCCCTGCGCTCAGGCTTTGGGCAGGTGCACCCAAGCCCGAAGTTACTGGCAGTAAAAGGTGAGCACGTTCTCCTGGTTTCCTCGGATCAGGATGACTGGAGGTCTGAGGTCCTGGGACAGCGTCTCCAGCCAGGCCATGTACAGCGAGCTCGGGCACTTCCCCTTCCTCCCTATGGGCAGGGTGCTGTGGGGCAGGAAGAAGCAGCAGATGGGAAATTAAGCAAGGGCCTTCCCCATGTGGCCCAGCTCTTGGTCCGCTTCCTGAACAGCATCTCTCTTTGTTGGCCCTTTCAGCACTCCTTCTTCCTAGCCACCCTAAGAATGACCTGTGGCTCTTCTTGAAAGCGTGACTTGAAATGTAAGTTCACCCACAAAGCATTTCTAAGCAAAGCCATGGCTTGTGAGGCCCCCGTGATCCTGGCCCCACCAGCCTCCACAACCTCCCCTCCCCCTGCCCTCAGGCTCCCTCACACCCCTACAGTCACAGAGGCTTCCTTTCCACTCCTGAAATAAAAGGCCAGCTTGTTCCTGCCCCGGGGCCTTGGCCCATGACATTCTTTTTTTAGTTTTTTTTTATTTTTACTTTATTTTACTTTACAATACTGTATTGGTTTTGCCATACATTGACATGAATCCACCATGGGTCCATGACATTCTTTCCACCCAGATGGCACAGCCAGCCCCTAGCTCTTCACCTTGCCTCCCTCGGGTCTTGGCCCAAGTGCACCTCCTTCTCGGATTACCCTCTTCAATTCCATCTCCCCCTCTTTATTATGTCACCCTGTTTCATTATCTTTGTAACACTTCACACTCTCAAATCCTCTTCTCGTTTATTTGTTTGTCGTCTGTCTCCCCCCACTAGAACGTTTGTTCAGGCGTGGGCAGGTGGGGTTTGTCTGATTCGCCTGTATGGAGAACACAGTCAGACTCACGGTGAGGCTCACGCATCCCACTCCTGCAGCCACTTGGATCACGCCAGCCTCGCCTCTCCAGCCACACCCCTGCCTGAAGCCAGAGCAAGTGATATGCTCATGCGTTTCAGCTGAGTGGCCTAGTCCTGGCTCCTGCCACACATGTAAGGCCTTGGGAGCAGGACTCTGCCGTCTCCCTGAACTGTCCTGTCCGAATTGCTATGCTGAGCAAATAACCACATACCCTGGGAAGGCTCTTCAGCCACATTTTCATGGCTATTTCAGGAAGCGACGTTTCCACCACCTTGAGATTCCGAAGACGCCTGGTGATGACTGCCACTGCCCTGCTTGCGGCTCTTGCGGGAAGGCGGCATCACACCGACCCCGCTGGTGTTGCACAAAGCTGGGGCACCAGCATGTTACATGGGCCTAATCCTTGTTTGTTTTCCCAAAGTACACCCACAGGTACTGTTTCATCTGAACCTCAAAACTACCCCGGGGAAAAAGCTGAGGGAACTGGCCAGACAGGAGGAAGCTGTGCAATGCTGGGCTTCAGAGGCTGGCTCTGGGTCAGAGAAGCTGCTAGAGTCGTGGCTTGCCCCTTCCTCAGCCATGTGGCTGTGACAAAAGGCTCATTGACCCTAAGCCTCAGTTTTTGTTTCCCCAAAGTGAACACACATGATTCCGTCACAGGCTTGTGAGTTCCAAAGAAGCCCCAGCTCGTGAAGGATACTGCACAAAAACACTGGCGTGGAGTGAGCCCTTCGTAGCGTCAGCAGTATTGTCACCACTTATAACTATTGACCAGCTCGAGATGACCCAGCTGGTGAGTGGCAGAGCTGGGACATGACCCTGGGTCTTGGGATCTTTCCATCCCCGTGATCCCAGCTCACTGCAACCCCTCCTCTGCTGAGGATCGACGGCCCCAAACAGCTGTCCCTTTTTTAAAAATTCCCTTCTCAAAGCTTCGTGTGGGACAAACAGGATCCTCCCTTATAAAGCAAGGTCCCCAGGATTGCAGAACCCCATGGGAACAAGGACATTCCATTAAGCCAGTGTCACCTTGGTTAATAGAATGAGTGTGTGTTTTCCTGGTGCCTTTCCCAGGAAAAGGGAAGTGGGACTATTGAAACCAAACTTTCCTGATTTGACAGTTACACTAAAGGCTGGAAATGCCCACTGGTAACTACTCATTGGAAAAGACCCTGATGCTGGGAAAGATTGAAGGTGGGAGGAGAAGGGGACGACAGGGAATGAGATAGCTGAATGGCATCACCGACTCGACGGACATGAGTTTGAGTAGACTCCAGGAGTTGGTGATGGACAGGGAGGCCTGGCGTGCTGCAGTCTATGGGGTCACAAAGAGTCAGACACGACTGAGCGACTGAACTGAATTACTGGTATTACACATCCTTTCCAGGGACTGCAATTAGAAATGTCAAAGGCTTGGGGGCTTAGTCACTGCACTATCCAGGGCAGGGGAACCCCATCATTCCTGCTGTGGCTTTTCCAGCCCCAACAAGAAGTTCCCTCTCAGAGCAGAGCCTGTCCATCTGTCTGCCTGTGCAAAGGACAGACTCCCTTGGCACTCTCTCCCAGTGCCAGCGAACAACACACTCTGTTTCTGCCCAAGGATGTGTGTGGTGTAAGCGACTAATCTTTTGAAATCAAGCTGCTCTAGAACAAAGGAGCTTTTTGCTCAGAACTGCATCGCTTAGCCACAAGGAAAGGTAGCCTTGGATCTAACCTAGATGCAGAAAGATAACCAAGCTTCAGAACCAGCGTCTCGGGCTTCAAAGCCCAGTCACCACCTGGCAGATTCTGAATTTCTCTGAGACTCAGCTTCCTCGTCTCCTTAGGGTGTGTGCTGCGGTGGGGATGGGGGTAAAACAGTCACTTCATAGAATTCTGAAAATTAATAAGGCCCAGTGGATTTAGGAGTTTGGGATTAGCAGATGCAGACCATTATGTATAGGGTGGACAAACAACAAGGCCTTACTGTGTAGCACAGGGAACTATACACAATATCCTCAAATAAACCATAATGGAAAAGAATATGAAAAAGAATGCATATATATATGCATAACTGAATCACTTTGCTATACAGCAGAAATTCACATAGCATTATAAATCAACTATAATAAAATAAATTTTTTAAAAAACTAGGACTTCCCTTGTGGTCCAGTGGTTAAGACTCCATGCTCCCAATGCAAGGGGCACAGATTGACTCCCTGGTGGTAAACCAAGATTTCACATGCTACTCAGTACAGCCAAAAAATAAATGAAAAAAGTTTTTTTTTATTAATAAAGCCCAATGCCTTGAGTGTCACAGAGGCTCAATCAATAAACTACAATTTGATTACTATTATTCTGACTATTACTGTTTGTCTTTGGTGACTTCCAGGTGCCACTAGTGGTAAAGAACTTGCCTCCCAAAACAGGAGACACAGGAAACCTGGGTCTGATCCCTGGGTCGGGAAGATCCCCTGGAGGAGGAAATGGCAACCCACTCCAGTATTCCTGCCTAGAAAATTCCATGGACAGAGGAGCCAGTGGGCTACAGTTCATAGGGTTGCAAAGAGTCGGACACAACTGAAGCAACATGCATTTAGCACACACGCGTTTAGCTTTGAGGAGGGAGTCTTTACAAGAAAGAAGAGGGGCCTAGACCCAAAAGTTACGCCAGAAATATGTGCTCAGTGTGGTAAAGGTTGTTGGGCTAGTTACAAGGCTGGTTTACTAGTGTACAGCTTAAGTGGAGCTCAAAGAAGGACTGTAAATCAGATAAACCGTTGATAAGTAGCAGCAAACAAGCCAGTTCTGCCTCAAAGCTGCTCTAGAAAACAGCCCATGTGTGCTCTCTGATGTGCTAGAAAATGTGATTTCTGTCATTTCCGGGAGGCTTGGGAGGATTTTCTCATTCTTGGGATTTCTGGGAAATGTGGGCTCCTGGGCTCAACCCCAGACCCTGATCTAGAAAGAATTGAGGAATTTGCTGTTTTCCACACCTCCCCGTGCCCTCAATGGTTCTGAGGCAGGGGACCCTCAGGGTGAGCTTTCAAAGGCATGTCTCCGGGTTGGAGGCAGCAGAGCAGCTGCTCCCTGTGGTGATGGCTTGACATCCAGGGCCCTTTCAGGCAACAACTGTGGCAGACGCCATGGGGTGGACCCTGTGCACAGGCCTCTCCTCTAAGGTGACTGACTCCTGTTTATTTGTATCAGCTAATCCCAGAAAGGCTGGTGGGTGGGGATGGGTTTCCCCTGTGAGATCCAGAAGGTGGGGGAATGGGAGGGGAGAGGTGACAGCAGGTGGTCCCTCCCCAGATGAAATTCCTCCTGTTCTAGCTTGAGAGACTGACTCATTTTAGTGGCAAACTTAGGGTCATAGCATGTTAGAGTGAAAGAGAATCTTGGAAATAATTAATTTAACTCTTCTCTATAATCGAGGGACTTCCTTGATGGTCCAGGGGTTAAGAATCCACTCTGAAGTGCAGAGGACATGAGTTTTATCCCTGGTCAGGGAACTAAGATCCCACATGTCTCTGGGCAACTAAGCCCAAGGGCCACAACTACAAGTCTGGGGGTCTTAACTAGAAGAGAAACTACAGAGCCCACGCGCTCTAGAGCCCACGCACCACAACCAGAGAGAAGCCCGCACACCACGATGAAGAACCTGGGTGCTGCAAGTGAGACTTGACACAGCCCCAAAAATAAACATTCAAAAAAATGTATAACAGGGAAGCTGAGGCTCAGAGAAGGAGAGTTACTTGCCCAAGGCCACACAGTGGGCTAATGGCAGAGACAAAATGCAAATCTGCTTCTCTGAACAGAGGTGGCACTCAGGAAGAGGTGCACACCCGCGCCCCAGATGGCACATCCCAAGTACCACACCCAGGGAAAGTCGGGGAGCCATCCCAGCATGAAGCCCCTGTCACCATCTTACCCGCTGACCTGGCCCACAACCAGGCTAACCTGGCCCTAGAAACATTCTCTGCAAGATGTTGGCCAGCGGCTCGGAGATCAACCTGCTTCCCTTACACCACGGTTCCCACACCAAAGGAAACATGGAGCACTTTCTTTGTAGAAAAGATTATCTCCCCATGAGCCCCAGAAAGACTGGCTTCAGGCAGAGCCACCTTCGTGGGCAGCCACCTGTGCGGCCATGAAGCCCCCACTGAGACGGGTCCCAGGCTGGGCTTCACGCTCTGCTGTCAGCATCCTGACATTCTTAATCGCCTGTGAACAAAGGGCCCCACATTCTCACTGCGCACAGCCCCACAAACTGTGTGCTCCATCCTGGTCTCAGGGTGTGAACAAACAGGTTCGGCTGGCTTTCCCGCTGTCCTGTGGAGTCTGCGGGAGGCTCGCCCCAGGAAATGTCAGGGGCTCCTCTGAAGGCCGCATTCCCTCTGAGCCGGCCTGTCCCTGGGAGAGGGGGCTGGGGGGCCTGGCTGACTGTGTTGTGCCTCTTGGCCTCCAAGAGACTCTCCGCACCACTGTCACCTTCCCCTCTTCTTCCACTTACTCAGCCTGGGTCAACAGCCAGCAGAGGCGGCTCCTAACCAGACAGGGCCAGCAGCAAGAGAAGCTGGAGTGTCTGACGGGCCCAGAGGCTGGAACAGCCCCGGCCAGGGCAGGGTTCTGATTCCACTGCCCAGACCTGGCACCAACATCAGCTGGGGGTAGCTGGTGACCAAAGAGGGCTGGCCAAATAACTAGGAATCAATTTTCTTCCAGAACAAACTGGGTCCCCTTTGCCAAGCTGAGTTTGGCAAGAAAAAGCAATGGACAGGGGAAAGCAGGGGTCGGGGGAGTCGGTGAGGCCTGGGACACAGGGACCCAAGACCTCGGCCAGCTGGTGCGCAGGCGCGGGGCGTGGGGCATGGGGTGGATGCAGGCCCAGTCACGGAGTAAGAAGCCACCCAGATAGTTTGTCTATGGGCCTGGAGCCCTTCATCCTCACAGAGGAAGGCTTGGGTCCTCAGCCAGTGACCAGCCCTCTAAAGCTGACACTCTGGCCTGAGCATCAGGCTTCTCCAGCACACAGGTCACTACTTACATGACAACCAGAGCAGCATCTCGGGAGTAATCCAGCAGAATCTCATTCAGCCTCACCTGCCGCAGGGACTGGGCAAGGAAAAGCCATGTATGTGGTCATTCCCCACGTCCTCTGAGTGATCCCCACCAAGCCCAAGTCCACATCCTTGAATATCTCAAACTGGGTGTGTGAATTGTCCCCCCTAAATTATGATAGATTCTCCCACCTCCGAGAAGGTGACTGAGTGCCAAGCTTTCTTCCTGGCCTTATTATTGTGGGATTGCGGTGGGAAAGAGCACCTCCCGTGGGGTGGGGAGGGCTGGGTTCACATCTCAGCCCTAAGAGTGTCCGACATTGAGCAGGCACCTTGCCTCCCTGAGCTTCACGGTCCTCAGCTGTGAAATGGGTACAACAGCGCCTTCCTCGGGGAGTCTGGGAAGCCTGAGTGAGATGATATATGCCAAAGCTCCAGGGGAAGCACTTGCTAAGGTGCACCCAGCAATGGCGATGGCTCGATCTCCACTGTGACAGAGTAGGCAGGAGCCTTCTGCAGACACGACACATTACTCAGCCTTTTCTCAGGACTGGGTGACTCTAGAAGGCTCAGGGGCCAGGTCAGGGAACTCCCCAAAGCTCAGATGCGGCTGAGCTGTGGGGCGGACTCCCTCCCCCTCTCCGAGGCTTGTCTCTGAATTGTTCCGAAGTGGTGGACACTCAGGGTCTGATTGTGGATGGATACCCCATTGGAGAGAAAGGAAAACTGAGGGCAAGTGAGTTCACCCAGATCTCACAGGGGCAGCATCTGGGTGGAATCACTGCATTGTGGAAACTGTCCACTGTGGGCTGCAGGATGTTTAGCAGCATCCTGGGCCACTGCTCACTACGTGACAGCGGCCGTTCCTGCTGGCAGGTGACAGCCAAAACTGTCCCCAGAAATCACCAAATGTCCCCTGAGTCCTCAGAACTACCACCATGGAACTCCCAGGGAGCAGAACTGCTCTCCCCACCTTAAAATGGGCATGGCAGCCCCCACTCTCCTTTAGTCCTGAGCAGAGTCCTGAAGACGCTGCCTGGGAAGGGCGTGGGGTCCATAGTGAAGGGGAGAAGCTCAGGCAGCTTTGTGGGCCCACAAAGGACAAACTCTACCTTGACTTTCCCCACCTGCCTTATGAATTCCTTCCTGCAGGCGTGGAGGAACGGGGAGGAGAGGGAGAAGGACCCCAGGCAGTCCATTGCCATGGCCAGGGAGACTCAAAATGGACCAAGGGACCAGGCTCCCACACCAAGGATGGCTCTGAGATCAACCCCTGGGTCACTCGTCAGCCTGCGGTGTGTGGCTTGAGGACACCTCAGAGGCTTGGTGTGGGGAGACTAGAGTTGGGGTCAGGTAAAGGGGTTCAGGAAGCCCAGGACAGATGGGGGCACAGGCCCTGACCCAGGGGAGTACCCAGACCCCCAGCCCCACCCCAGCAAGGCCCTTCTTTCTCCTGCACCTTGATTCTATTCTTGTTAATCTCCTCATCCGAGATCTTCCAGGGGCAGTCCCGCCTCATCTCAGTGACGGTGGCCTCGTCCTTGAAGCCATCGTTCAGGCGGAAGGGTGCAATCATGTCCTCAAAGCGCTTGATACTGGGGGCAGAGAGAGCCAGTGAGACCGGGCGAGGTGCCCACGTCCAGGGGAACGGGATCCTCAGAGGGAGATGCAGGTGGCGGCCGTGGGGACACACATCTCAGGCTGAAACCCTTTCTGATGCTGCCGTTTACATCAAAGCAGCCTCTGTGTTGAATTCAGCCCTGACAGCTGCGTCTGACTTTGAACAGGACTTCCACAAGCGGTCCATGAAGCCTAACTGGGGTCCACCTCCACCCCCTGACCACTCCCGCCCCAGGGTGTTTACTGAGCACTGCTCTGTGCTACACAACAGTGAACAAACCAGACAACATCCCCAGTCTGCACAGAGCTCATGGTCTGCTGGGCGACAAATAAGCAGGTCAATATAGATCAGAAGGCTTATGAAAGCATATGCTGAGTCCTGGGATGGGAAATAATTGGGCAGAAAGTCCTCTCTGGACCCAAGGATGCCCGTCCTTCCGAAGCTAGCTACGCACAAGGCAGGGGGTGTTGGAGCAAACAGAATGGAAGCTGCAAAGGTCCCGAGGCAGAAGTGTACTTGGGCTGCTTGAGGAGCAACAGAGAAGCCTGTGTGGATGGAGCAAGGCGAGTGCAGGGGTGAATGGGAGGCCGTCAGGTAAGTCAGGGAAAGGAGGCAGCACCAGCAAAGGAAACTGAAAGAAGGATCCCTGAAGTGGGAGGGATCCAGCAGTGGGCAGCATCTTGGATCCAAAGGGGCTGTTTCAAGAAGGACTGCTGTGTCTAATGCAGCTGTGAGGCAGAGAACGAGCAGGACAGCAGCGGGCCCTGAAGATCCGGTGGTGCAGAGGTCACGGCCCAGGCTGGCGAGAGGGACTTCAGCGGAGCTGCAGGAGGGCAGCCAGACTGGAGTGAGCTGGAGAATGAGGGAGGGGTGGGAGGAAGCGGCCACAAAGAGGGTAGCATCACTCTGGAGTAGGTTGGCTGTGCAAGGGAGGAGAGAAATGGTCCAGGAGGTGGAGGAAGATGCAAGAGCAAAGATGGGGTTTAAAGACAAGATGGGCTGGGGGCTTCTGCATGTGGCTCCTACTGTCCTCTCCATGGGGGAAGGTCTCCTCCTCCCATCTCTGCTCACAGCCTTTCTCAAGGTTCTGCTCCTCCACTAGCAGAGATGGCCCTGTTCTCCTTTGCATTCGCGTCCATCTCTGCACCATTCTGATGTCTCTTGACATCCTCCCTGTACCTCAACCAAGGTAAACCACGCAGGGCAGGGCTGCAATTTACTCATCTCTGTCCCTGCAGCTCAAGCACAGCCCTGAGAGAATGGGGGAGTCAGTATATCCATCACCATTAACTAGTTCCTTCCTTCAAAAAAATATTTACTGATTTATTTGGTGACACTGGGTCTTAGTGGCAGCATGAGGGATTTTTAGTTATGGCCTGGGGGCTCTTATTTGTAGCATGTGGGATCTAGTGCCCTGACCGGGGATTGATCCCAGACCCCCTGCACTGAGAGCTCGGAGTCTTAGCCACAGGCCCACTAGGGAAGTCCCCTTTCCTTTCTTCTTGATGTCCTTCCTTCTCCAGGTAAACAAGGGCTAAAGAGGTCAGGACAGACCTTACTTTACTGAGAAGACAGAGTCCTGGAAAACCTCACTTGGACAGATTTACGTAAGGCAGTCCTACCGTAAATGTCTTCTTTTAAGAATATGCAACTGAATCTAGGAAAGTAACTCATTCCTTCTGGCCCCACAATTGAGCCCTGCTACAGATTCACACAGGTGTTTGCTTCAAGTCTGCCCACTTGCCATTGCATGGGTGAGCAGGGGAGGGGGTCAACATCCGCCACTCTCCAAGTGCCAGTGAGCTAATATAACATCAGGGGCTGCAGCTGCCATGCTTCTGCCTCAGGGCCTGGGGAACTTCCGTTCTGTTTGCTCCAGTGCCCCTCAGCCCCATGGAGGGGACGTGCCTCTGCCGTGGCCTCTGCAGAAGGAGCATCCTTCCAGTGGTGTATTTCGGGGCATATGATCCTGCCACTCCTGGCCATGGCCAACTGGACTAAAGGTGGCCAAGGAATAGACCTTCCGGTGACCTTTACCTCGGCTTGGCAGGAAGCAATGAGCTGGGCTGATCGCAGTCCCTTTTTCAGACACTTAATTTAAGCAATGTCCGGAGAAGGAAGGAAGCAGTCTGTAGCAGAGTTAGGACTATAGGGAAAGGTGGAGATACAGAAAGACCTCAGAGGCTACAAGCAGGCAGAAGCCACAAATCCAGCCTTGACTGATCATTGACTCTGGGCAGGGCGCCCTGTTAAGCATGTTACATGGATCGTCTGAAACTGTGGTTCTCAAAGTGAGGTGCCTGCATCAGCACCGGAGAGCTTGTTAGAAGCGCACATTTTCAGGCCTCACCCCAGACCTAGTGACTCAGAATCTTGGGTCTGGGCCCCCCAAGTTGTGTGATCACAAACCCTCCAGGTGATGCTGTTGTTTGAGAACCAGTCTTTATGAAAATGATACCGGAGTTGGAGAAAATTTAGAAAATCAGAGAAGATAAATCAGCCTTTCATGAGTAGCCAGCAGCCTGAGCTCGAGAGGTGTGAAGCTGGAGACTTTCTCAGTGCCAGGGTGTGCGGGGTGGGTGGGAGGTCCCTGGCAGATGAAACACCAGCTCTGCTCTAGGGGCAGAACGGCCATGAAGAGCTTCAAAAACACTGGGTCTGTGAAAAGCATGAATGGGAACTTTCATTGACCTTCAGCCCAGGTGTGTTTTTGGCAAAGACCACAGCCCTGATATGCAAAGGACCACCGGGCAAGGGGAAAAAACTCAAACAAAAATTAACGGCTGCAAATTCTTTCTTTCCATGAGCCCAGTGTAGGCGGGGTCAGGAGAACCAGGTTGCCCTTGGTTCACCAAAGAGAAGAGGCCAACCCTTCTCCCTGGAACCCCCAACACAGAAAACTCACTGCTCGGCCTGTGGCTTCTGGTTGATGTCGGGAAGGATGTGAACTTCATGGAATCCCAACCGGAACTTGCTCAGCAGAGAAATGATCCTGGGAGACAGAGATTTTTTTTTTTTTAACACATTCATTCCTTCAGGATATGTATGTTAGTTGCTCAGTTGTGTTTGACTCTGTGTCCCCATGGATTGTAGCCCACCAGGCTCCATGGGATTCCCCCAGCAAGCATACTGGAGTGGGTAGCCATTCCCTTCTCTAGGGCATCTTCCCAACCCCAGGATCGAACCTGGGTCTCCTGCATTGCAGGTGGATGCTTTACCATGTGAGCCACTAGGGAAGATAGAGCAGCGAACAAAACTAACTCTGCCCTCGGGGATTTCACATTCTAACCTGCAAGGGAGGCAGACAATGAGTGGAAATTGATAAAGCAGGTCAGATGACGACGAGTGACAGGAAAAAGGAATTGTCCTAAGTCTCCGGTGGCCATCTCTGGGCTAGAGCGCCTCACATTCTAACGTCTGCGCACCTGCTGGGGAGCTTGTTACGACGCAGGTTCTGATCCAGCTGGCCTGGGTTGGGACCTGGGATTCTGCATTTCCTTTTTTTTAATCTTTAAGATTTATGTATTTACTTTTGGCTGAGCTGGGTCTTTGTTGCTGCACATGGGATCTTTCCGGACCAGGGATCGAACCCGTGGCCCCTGCATTGGCAAGTGGATTTCTAACCACTGAACCACTGGGAAGCCTGGGATTCTGCTTTTCTAAGAAGCTCCCAGGTGATGTGAGACTGCTGGTTCACTGGCCACACTTTGAGAAATGAGGGTGTAAGGAATGGGAGGTGAACGGTAGGAAATTCCTCAGGGTGGCTGAGGGAGCAGGTAACACATATGAGCTGAGTATAGAACCAGGAGTGGCAAGCCAGGTAGCCCTGACTTGGCATCCACAAGGAGGAAGCAGCAACTGTGGTTTGAAGCGGTCAGGGAAGGCTTCACAGAGGAGCTGGCGGTCTGGCTGGATGGTGAATGGTGGGTAAGACTGTTATAGACTGAAGAGGGTGGATAAGGGTGTTTACACCGGAACCACACAAGGAGGCTTCTAAACAGTACTCGTGCCTCGGCCCTAGCCCGCCCATTGCATCAGAATCCCTGGGCAGGACATGGTGTTGGTGATGCCCCAGGACTAGCCGGTGGGGAGCAAGCACCCCAGGAGGAGAGTCTAATAAGCAAAGACATGGGGGTGCATGGGATGGGGTGGGAGCAGCCAGGGGCTGCTTGCCAGGTGTGGAGCTTGCCAGGGGACAAAAAGGAGACGAACTGCCATTGGTGGTCCCGGAACTTGGGAGTGAACTTAGGAAAGCAGAGCTGGGGGCAGCACAGGGGTGCCCTGGGGTCACAAGGAAGGCAGAGGACTTGGGCTGGTCCAGAGGCAGCCGGGAGGAGAGGAGATTTCACAATCTTTGCTTGCAAGATATCCTGTGACCCCACAGTGCTGCGGTCTCGATCTGAACCAATGCTCCCTAAAACCAGCTTTGAGTGGGAGATGGAACAGGAAGCCAAGAGAGCAAATCAGCCTTTGCGGTGTGTTTATCTTCTGGAAAGGAGCACAGAGAAGCAGATGTTGCGTTTCCCAGGCAACGTTCTCCTCATTGAGAAGGGCCCTCCAGTGGAGAAGCTCTCAACAGGGGTGAGGGCAATGAGATGGGGTTGCTGGTCACCCTTAACTCATGCAGCAGGGGTCATGGGGATGTATGAGGTCTTGGCATAGGACTAGGGTGGCACAGGCCACGGAGTCCTGCCCCTGGGGTGTCACAGCAGGCACTCAAGGCTGTGCAGGGTTTTCTTTCTGGCTAACTAACTGCACAATTTGGGGCAAGCCACCCACCCCATCCTCCCCAGCCTGCCCACACCCTCCAGCAGTCCTTGGTCCTACGGCCTTCGACCTCACTTGACCTTGCTCTAAAGCCACAGGGGCCTGAATCTAGCCCACGTGTGCCACCTGCCCGATTCCTGCCACCTCCACACCCATGTACGTGCCTGACTGTTTACTTCCGTCTCAGCTTAAGTCAACTCACATTCTCACTTAGATACATCTTGAAAGGAAATGGCTTCACAATTTAATCAGCAAATCAGCAACTCTTGCCAGAAAGATGCGGCCAATAAAACCGGTAAACCAACATCACTCAGTTCTGGCGGATGCCACCACCTGCCAAGCACTTGAACCAGGCTGCCTTCCTCTTGTTTAGACAGAGAATCACCCATGGAGTTGAAGAATGGAGTCCCTTCTCACCAAGGGATTCCGGGGGATTTGCTGCCCTTCATCCTGGCCACTGAAGTCACCTCTGGCCTCACCAGGGGCGGCACCTGAAGCTCGGGAGTCAGGAGGTGCAGGGGGTGGGGTCGGGAGTGGGGGACGTTGCCCTGAAGGATTCTAAGCTCTGCCCTCATTTCTGAGGGGCAAGGCCTTCTCCATCCTTCATTTCACTGCAAATCTGGAGATTTGTGGATTTAAAATTTACCAGCCCTCCCTGCTATGGCCAGGACTAGGACATGCGTATCTTATTAAAGGGGACAGGACACCAAAACCACTTCTGAAATGGAGAGAAACCTGCTTCTGTCCTGAACTCTCTCACCACTGCTGTGACCGAGACCCCCGAGGGGTGGAATGGGGAGTAGGGGCAGGTGGGGGCAGGCAGGTCAGCACTCCCCACTTACGCCTTTCTCTCCTGGTCCATCCTGTTGATCTGGCCCCCCACGAACACACGGATCCTGCATTTGCTCCATCTCTTCTTGCGGCCGAGGAGATACGGGATGAGGAGGGTGAGGCCTGGCAAGGAGGGTGCCGTGAGTTAAGAGAAAGATGCTCTCAGGATACAGCCTTCTCTGGGTCCTGCTCCACTCTGCCTCTAGCAAACCCCATCCCTTCTCTTGACCTCAGTGTACTCATCTCTATAATGAGTTTGCCAGGTGAAACCAGGGCGAGACATGGGCTCTGTGGGCTGGGGTTTATTTGAACGGCATGATGCTTTTATTTATTTTTTAAAAATCTGAGGGGCTTCCCTGGCGGCTCAGTGGTAAAGGATCTGCCTGCCAATGCAGGAGACATGGGTTCGATCCCTGATCCAGGAAGATCCCACAGGCCTTGGAGCAACAAAGCCCGTGTGCCACAACTATCGAGACTGTGCTCTAGAGCCCGGGAGCTTCACTACTGAGCCTGCACACCCTAGAGCCGGTGCTCCGCAACAAGAGAAGCCACCACAATGAGAAGCCTGCACACCACAACTAGAGAGTAGCCCCTGCTCAGCACAACTAGAGAAAAACCCACGCAGCAACAAAGACCCAGCAGAGCCAAAAATAAAAATAAATTTTAAAAAATCTATTCTGGCCTTTCAGAATCTTATTTCCCAGAATCAGGGATCCAACCTGCGCCCCCTGAGGTGGAAGTGCCCACCAGGGAATTCCTGTGCACAAGGCTTTTAAATACATGAGCTGGCATTTAGGGGGGGATTTCACATGCAAATCTGGATCGCTGTCATTTATCACTGTATGATCCACACACGACTTCCCCACTCTGTGCCTCAGTTTCCTTGTTTGTAAATGGAGTTAATAATCATTTTTACCTGGGGACTGTATTAGGTTAACCTATGCAAACCCTTGGCATCAAGCATATAGTAAATGCTCAGGATATCTTCTCTGTATCTAGGCCTCTATCAAGGTTGGGAACAATAAAGCTGAGAGTCACAAGAAAAACGAGAGAGAGTGTTTTTCTTTGGTAAGTGGTGAATATGCCTACAGCTTTGCTGCGCTCCGGCTCATCTCTCCCACTTACGTCATGTGCCCGTGACCCCGATAGCCTGTCCAGTCTGAAGGTCCCTCCTCACGCTGACCTCACCTGCTCCTTTAAGTCCCTCATTTTACAGCTGAAAACGGCCACGAGAGGGACCCAGCCAGGCTCCCGTGAGCCCAGTGGCGGGCCCAGGGGCCCCATTCCTTTTAGCTGGGCCCCGAGGTCCCACCAGTGGCCTTGTTGTCAGCGGCCAGTGAGGGAGGCCAAGAGAGGAGGTCATGGAAGGGAGACAGCCAGGGGAGAGCCGGCATCCTGGGGCGCTGACCTCCATCGTCGAACAGCCAGTAGATGTCGATGGTCTTCTTGCCCTGCTCCGACTGGAAGACTGTGCTAGCTTGCTCCTCCTGCACCAAGGCCTCGGGGTCCACTGCAGGAGCAGAGGGGCAGGTCAGGTGGGTGCGGAGCACAGGGAAAGGCCTAAGGCTGTCTGGGAACACAGCATAGGCTTGCGCACACGGTGGCTGGAAGCCCTTGCTGTACGTGTGCGCAGGGGATGCCCTCCTATGGGAGACGCCCACCTGTGGGGGATGCCCTCCTGCGGGGGACGCCCTCCTGTGGGGGACGCCCTCCTGCAGGGCACGCCCTCCTGTGGGGGATGCCCTCCTGTGGGA
The DNA here is from genome assembly GCF_023091745.1 of Budorcas taxicolor. Classification (NCBI taxonomy): domain Eukaryota; kingdom Metazoa; phylum Chordata; class Mammalia; order Artiodactyla; family Bovidae; genus Budorcas; species Budorcas taxicolor. Next base: position 26,577,636 of record NC_068927.1, on the reverse strand, counting down.
GGCTCCCAGGGCAGGGACCCTGGACGAGCAGTGCTGGGATGTGCCCCTCCTCTGCTCCCAGCTTCTCTCTCCCTGGATTCTGGTTGGCTCCAGGGGGTGAGATCATTCTCTTAAAAACTCCCCTGTGTCCCTCACAGATGCCCACAGGACGCTCCCAGCCCCTGCACTGAGTGTTTCCCTGCTTCCCAGAGTGTTTTTGCCCCTCCCTATCGGAGCATGGCCGGGGCCCCTTGGAGGGGCAGGACTTGGGCCCCAGAGCCTACTGGATGGGATCCCACGATCCCTGGACCCTGTGGGGATTCTCCAGCAGGGCTGGCAATCTTTATCTCGCCCCCAGTCCCACTGCCCTACCAACTCCCTGTGACCCAGTCCTAGGGGTCTCAAGTCACTTCCACAAACGAAAACCTCCTGCCCTTGGCTGAGTTCCCCCGTGCCCACCACTCAGTGCCCCCCAGGGTGAGAGCTCCCTGTGCCTCTGAGTTGGGGTGGGGGGACTGACCTGTGCCGGAGACAGACAGCTGGGCTCCGCCGACCCTGGCTTCCTTGCCGTCCTCTGCTGGATCAAACACAGGGTTAACTGAAAAAGAGGGGGAGCTTTGTTCCCAGGCTTCTCTGGGGGCCCTCTTACCCTGGGGGAAGGTCCTGACTCCGCAGCTTCCACTGATCTGGTCTCTGCCTCCCTGCACGCTCCATGCACCAACACCGCCCCCCCCCCCGCCCCCCCCACTACCAGCTTCCTGTCTGCTCAAACAAGCCATGCTCCTTCCCACCAGGCCTCAGCAGTGGGTGGATGGCCCCAGAGCCAAGAGCCCTCTTTTCCCAGCCCTCCCCTTCTAGAAATAAGCCCCCTCCTCAGAGAGGCACTCCTGCCTGCATGCCCCCCCCCACCCCATGTGGGCCTCCTCAGGACACCTCATGAGCTATCAATCCTGCAATGAGTCCGCTGCGTTTCCCCCAGAATGTCAGCTCCTCCAGGGCAGACTTGGTTATGTTCGCGGCTGCACGCCCAGCGCCTAGAGCCACCTTGGTCAGGAGTGTGGCTGCTGCTCTGCAAATTCCGGTTGTATAAATATTCACTGAACTACCAGCTGCCAGGCACGCCCTCAGCCCATCGGTGCCCTGGGTGAGCAAGACCCAGGCTGGCCTGCGGCCTCTGCTCCTCTCAGCCTCGCAACCCCCACCCCTATTTGTCTTCATATGTGTTATTTCTATCACGCTTCTAAAAGTAACTAGTTCAGATGTTTACATGTGAACTTAAATGTAGCTCACATCCCTACTCTATGCCCCAGCTTTCATGGCCTCTCTGTGTGCGTTTTCATGCTCTGGAGTCTTTACGTGGCTCTTCTCCCCCATCTTTTTCTCTCTTGTCTTAGTTCCTCTTTATCCCATCTGGTTACGAACGCTCTCATGGTGATTCGTGGAGCTGTGATCCAGTCAAGCAAGGATCATCCCCTTTCAGGACTAGTCACATCCCCTTTCAGGACCTCAGTTTCTCCATTTAGAAATCTGATGATTTCCATCGAAAACTGACTTTCTAGGAGTCTGTGACCTTCTATTCCTTACTAATTTCCCCCTGTCCTCCCTGAACCACTTGGGAAAAAAAAATGGGTTCTAGCACTTCCTGGGATCCTGTTCTGTCTGTGACAGGGGTGTCGAGAAGAGGGGGTACTCACTGTGTGCCTGCATCACCTCTGAGATGTTGAGGCCCTCACGCATCCTCATGACACAAACACCGTAGTTGAAATCAAAAGCGTCGCTGGAGAGAGAGATCATGGAGTCAACCTGCTCTCGACCCCCAGCCCCCAGCCCCCAGCCCCCAGCCCCCAGGAGGCCTGTCTAGAGCTGACCCTGCCTCCCACCATACCCTTCTCCTGTCTGGGCCTCAGTCTCCCATCTGTATAATGTGCAGGCAGGACCGGAGAGACAGCTAGGAAGCCTCTAGCTCTACTGTCTGAGGCACTATGGATTCTGCAGACCCTCTTGGGGGAAACTGAGTCAGGCCAGTCTCAGAACCAGCCCTGTCCTCCTGATTGTTGCTGTTGTTCTGTTGCTAAGTAGTGTCCGACTCTTCACCCCATGGACTAGACTGTAGCATGCCAGGCCTCCCTGTCCTTCACTATCTCCTGGAGTGTACTCAAACTTGTGTCTATTGAGTCGGTGATGCCATCTAGCCATCACATCCTCTGTCACCCATTTCTCTTCCTGCCTTCAATCAACCTTGCCCAGCATCAGGGTCTTTTCCAATGAGTCAGTTCTTCACATCAGATGGCCAAACTATTAGAGTTTCAGCTTCAGCATCAGTCTTTCCAATGAATATTCGGGGTTGATTTCCTTTAGGATTAACTGGTTTGATCTCCTTGCAGTCCAAAGGACTCTCAAGAGTCTTCTCCAGCACCACAGCTTGAAAGTATCACACGTGGCTAATCTTCACAACTCTACCAACAGAGGTGGGGATGGGAATTGCTACTCCCTTTAGACAGATGCAAAATCTAAGTTTTAGGGAGTAACTTGTCTATCATTACACGCTAAGGAAGTGGCCAGTTCAGATCAGAATGAAATAGCTGAAGATGGACATGCACAAAGGAATGGCCTCACTCATGAAGACAGCAATGGGCTGTCTGTATAGTATGTCTGGAAGACTCCCACGCCTCAAGTATATTAACTGCCTGGTTGACACGGTGCCCAAGAGCCCACAACCAGGGCTAATCTACTCGGCTAAGCACTGCCCTCTGAACTCTAATCACAAATCTCTGGGACAGGGCCCTTTAGGCTTCAGCAGTTTGGAGTTTTGGCATCTTGAAGCCAATATGTAGGGGTTCCTACAGAGCGGGTATGTACTGCCTCCTGCTGTGATTTTGCTAGAGGCAGTGAGATGCACTGCTCGGTCATACAGCTGGTTCCCAGCAGACCTGGAAGCCAGGCCCAGGTCCCCACACTCAGCCTCTTGTTTGTTAAAGGCTCCAGCACACTGCCTCTCGATACCCGACCAAGGCACAAAGGCAGCTCAGGCAGGCGTTTTCTGGAGTTTGCACAGCAAGAAACGAAAGAGAAAGGGTTTGGCGTTAACCCTGAAATCCCCAGGGAGTTTATCCCTGGGTCCCATTCCCCAGTTTGTCGCCTCCTTGGAGGCCTGGTTTCAGTAGTACCACCTCACAGCTTGAGAGCTGGGCATTTGCAGGTCTTTGCAGCCCCCAGGTAAGCACACGATTTTCACCTAAAAACTCACATTTTTGACTTCTCTGAAAAACTAGAAGATCTGGCCACACTGGGTCCTCATTTCTGCCTGGGCACGATTAGCTGGAGCCAGGGAACACCTGTTCTCCTCCGTTTGCCACAGTCCCCACCGTTCCCTGAGGCCCCACACCTGGCCCACTTCGCTCTGTTACTTGCCTGTTCTCTGACAGTCTGGGTGTCTATGACCCGCAGGGCAGAGGGGGACCCTCCATCTGCCTTTTTCTTCCTCAGCTTTGAACCAGTAGACTCAGCTTCTTAGAGTGTCCACTGCTTCTCCTCTACTTCCCAAGGCCCAGGAAATGCCAAAGGCCCAGATCAAGAGACCTCAGGCCCTGCCCCGCCTGGTGACCTCACTCACTGCAGGATGCCAATGTAGTCTTCCACCGTGGCTGGGTGAGCCGACTGCCAGTTCTTCTTGAACCCGACCACCAGAATGTTGGGCTTCATCCTCCCGAGACCTGCAGCCTGCCAGGGGGTGGGGATGAGGTGGCAGGTCAGGCCTCTGTTCTGTGACTAGGGTGGAGCTTGGTCTCATCCCAGTTTCCCTCTCCGCCATGGGGTGGGGGCTCAGGAGAAATATCCCCCAGTTCAAGGTCCTGGCTGCCTAGATCCACTCATGAGAAAGGTGAAGCTATAGCCAGAGTTACTCCCTGAGGCCTCTGCAAGCAGGGCTAACGGCTGGGCTGTCCCATCAGCTCTGGATTATCCCAGCTACCGTTTCTTTATGGAATTATTTCCTATAACAGGGGACTTGAGTTTGGATGTCAAGCTTGGAGTATTCCTGGGTCACCTAATCCATACATCTTTTATATTTCTCTTTTTTTTAATGTAAAAAATTTTTTTTTAATTTTTGAGGTAAAGTTTACATAACATAAAATCAACCATTTAAAAGTGTATAATTCAGTGGCATTTAATACATTTAAAATATCACACAATCATAACTTCTACCTCTGCTCCAAGTAGTTTTATAATCCCAATAGGAGACCTTGTATGCTCTTTTTTAATTTTGAGAAATATTGGAAACTATTGAAAAGGAGTCCCCTATGTTGACTCAGAATTAACAACTGTTATTTTATCCATGCATCCCCACTTTACAAATAAGAAAACTGAGCAATAAAATGAATTGCCTGGAATGGAATGTTCTAGAACTTGACCCGAGTGGTGGTTTCATAGCACTGAGTGGTGTCCGCATTTGTAAACATATATTAAACTACACTATTTCACTTTGCTGTCTGTAGATTATATTGTTAAAAAGTCCCCAAACCACAAAATGTGTCATCAGCTCCCACCGGTCTCCAAGGCAGTGTCCCCGGAGTCCTGGGCACTTGGAGAAAGTGCCCTGAATCAGCACATCCAGAGAGGGGGAGAAAGGTGGACTCCTATCGCAGCAAAAGGGGCTTCAACTAGCCCACCAGGGCATCCCACTTCAGGTTGCCACAGCAAGTAGTAAGGCCTGTGGGGAAGCCCCAGGCCCGCCCACCTGCATGAGAACCTGGACACCGCTGCGGAGGTCCTCGGCGAGGACGTCGGAGTAGAAGGCCTTGATCTTCCTCTTGTTCAGCCACTTGGTGTGCCCACTGGCGATGAGCCGGAGCTCAGGCATCCTCTGTTTGCGGGGGCCCTGTGGGTGGCAGGGACACATGACCTCAGGGGTGCCTTTACCCTCTGACCTGAGACACAGCTCCTCTCTTGCCCTGGAGGTTGTTCCCTGGGCTCACTGGTGGTTTCCTTTACGGAATTAGGGGAAAAAAAGAGGAGGAGGAGGGCTTCCCTGGTGGCTCAGCTGGTAAAGAATCCGCCCGCAATGCGGGAGACCTGGGTTCGATTCCTGGGTTGGGAAGATCCCTGGAGAAGGGGAAGGCTACCCACTCCAGTATTCTGGCCTGAAGAATATAGTTCATGGGGTCACAAAGAGTTGGACATGACTGAGCAACTTTCACTTTTTCACTAGGCAGGGGGAAGGCCAGGAGGAAGATGGAGAGAGCAGGTGAGGGGTGGGGCAGTGGGGAGAAGCCAGTGAGAGGAACAGCAAAGGGGAGAGAGCCTGTCCAGGCCCCACAGCCCCTCCTCCGGCCCCTACCTCACCCCACCCCACTCCCACCCTCGGGGGTGGACCCGATGCCCGAGGCTCCTCCAGGAATACAGCCCCACCCTCTCTGCAGAGGACACTCACCATGAGCACGTGGCCACAAATCATCAGGCTGAGGTTCCGGGTGAAGGTGCCCACAAAGTCCACCAGGGCCGGGCGGAAGTTGGGGGGCCCCGTGAGCACCAGGCACTGGGGGCTGAGGAGGGGAAAGGAAAAGAGCTATTAGGACAGAGTTGGGGGTGTGGATGCCAAATAGAGTTGCTCCAGGCGTTGCCCCAGCTCCAGGACTCCCCTCCTAGACAGAGGAACCACCCTGTGGTCCTCCTGTCCGTGACTCCTTTCCAGCTCTCTCTGTGGCCAGCCACCACACTGGGTGTTCCTTGTCCTTCCTGCTCAGACCACCACAGGCTACCCTGGGGCGAACCTCCCTCCTGCTGCTCCACCTAGGGCCCCCGCTCCAGCCAGCACAGCATGGTGTGAGCAGAATCAAGACTGCGAGTGGGGAGGCCCCTCACTCATTAGATCACTGTGTTACTGGGTAGAAGAGGCAGCCAAGGCTCACAGTCAAGGGTCACTACCAGACTCAGTTGGAACCAGACAAAACTGGCCACTCACCAGCTGTGTGAGTTGGGGCCAGTTACTTAACCTCTCCTTGCCTCAGTGTTCTCATCTGTGAATGGGGTTAGCGGTTTTATACACCTCAGAGGGTTGTGCCGACACTGTGTAGGTCACCTAGCACGGGACTGAAACCCAGATACGTCCGATTATTAACATTGTGATCTGTTGGGAAAGGGATCCTGGAGGCACAATTTTCCTCACTTAGGAGGGGAATCAGCTTCGAAGAGTACTTGGGACAGGCTCAGAACAGTCAGCCTCACAAATTATAACATCAGAGCACCCTTACGAACACAGGTGGCCCTTAGAATCTGTAGGTTCTACATCTTCAGGTTCAACCAAGGGTGGCGGGGACTTCCCTGGAGGCCCAGTGGCTAAGACTCTGCACTCCTAATGTGGGGGGGGCCAGGTCCACCCCTGGTTGAGGAACAAGAGAGATACCACATGCTGCAACTAAAGATTCTGCACATTGTAACAAAGATCAAAGATCCCACGTGCTGCAAATAAGGCCCAGTGTGGCCAAATAGATATTTTTTAAAAAATCAAGCATGGAGATTGAATCTGGATGTGGGACCATGGACAGCAAGGGCCAAAGGTACTAGGCTTTCTACATAAGGGACTTCAGCACCTGAGGATGTTGGTATCTGGGCAGGGGATGGTGAGGTGGGGCTGGATCCAGGCCCCGGTGGACACAGAGGGATGTCTGTGTTGTCTGTGTTTGTATCGCCCAGAGCATATTCCACTGTGGAAACTTAGGTACAGAGAGGCCACTAGACTTGCTTGGGCCCCACTGGGCAGTGTCTACTCTGGTCTCCTGACTGCTGGGCAATGCTCCCCAACCCTGCTCCCTCTCCGAGAAGGGGCCGTGCCCATCCTGGGTCTGCTGGTCAGGTGTCAGGTCTTGGCTGGGGATCTCCAGAGCAGGGTCAGGGCCAGCCCTGCACCCCAGGCACCTCGAGGCTGTGCTCACCGGTAGTTCTTGATGTGGTCCTCCACCTCGTTGAGACCCACAGAGTAGCTCAGGGCCAGGTTGTAGGAGCCCGCCTGTACCGAGGAGCCCCAGTTCACCTCTGAGGTTAGAAGTCACGGGAGAAACCAGACATTAAGTACGAGGGAGGGAACGTTGACCTTTAGGAAGCAGACACTCATGGGAGCAGTTGACAGCATGTAGTTCTGTTCCTAACCTTTGCACTTACAATATGGCTACAAACTCAAACATTATACATTACATCAAGCTATTGAACTCTACAAACTAGTCTCCTTTGACAAACAGACCTTCACAATGGCCTGGAAGGCCAAGTTTAACTTGAGAGTTCTAGGCTTTCCTGGAGTTCTTTATCTCACCCACAAGAGTGCTGTCTCCTGGGATCCTTGCCTGCCTGTGTGTAGACACCCCTGCCCCTGCATCCAGGCTCTGCCTGCCTGCCTTTCTATCAGGCAGCCCCTGGTCTAGTACGCACACCAGCAGGCTGGCCACTCTCCGGAGATTGGACCTGAGCAGGCAATTCCAAGCCCTGGGTGTCTGGCAGGGGGTGGTGTGGGCTCTGAGTGGGCACACTCCCCGGGGGCTCCTCACCCCGTGGGGAGGGATGAGGCTGGAGGACCAGAGGGAGCCCTTGGGAGCACAGACTCTGAGACAGACCCTCTGGCTGAGCTGACGGGCAGGCTGGCTCGGCAGCCTCAGGGCGAGAAGGGGACTCCTGACCGCCAGGGGCCGCCTGAGACACACACCTGGCTTCTTGTAGATCACGTAGAGCAGGAGGAAGAGGACCACGCCGATGGCGATGAGGGCCGCCCACCAGGTGAGAAGGAACATGATGACCACAGAGATGATTGCCCCAAACAGCGCTGCCCACTTGCTGTAGTATCGGAACGAGGGTCTCCACCCTGGTGGGGGGCACAGGGCACGGGGGTACCCTCAACACTCTGGAGTCTCCCTCTGAGCCAACACAGCTGGGCAGGGTCAGGGTGGCAATGCCCATAGTGCCCAGAGCGGGGGTCCCAGCCTTTGCCCACCCATCTTGCTTCCTGGGATTGGGCTTGGAAACACTGATAGGGCCACATGCCTGCCTTGGTTGGCATCCTCCTATGTGAACAGGCTGTACAAAAGGACAGACATCCGGCTCTGGCCAAATACGGCCACAGGACATCCAGCGTCAGCAGCAGTGCTGGCTTCCGGGGCTCACACAGAGCCGAGGGGGTGAATGCAGGGGAAGGAGTTGACTCTGCATGGCCCACATCTGCAGCTGTGCCAGGGCCACCCCACGGCACAGCTCCAAGGCACCGTGGGCCACGGTCTAGGGAAAAGTGGCTCGGGGGCCAGCTTATCAGCAGTTTCAGGCCAATTAGAAAAAGTCTTCCTGGAAGACTCTTTGCTGCCATCTGCCAGAGAGTATTCATATAAATCTATATAAATCTATGACGTCATGAGTGGCGCCCCCTGAAGTTGGGCAAGTGCAACCTGCAGCCACTCTGTGACGGGTGATTTTCTTTCTCTTGGGAACCAGGTTCCTGACTCCCTTAAATCTGAGGGAGGAAGGCACGAGAAAAGTCTCTGCACACTGTAAACAGTGTATGAATCCATGCAGAGTGTACATTGTAAATGACTGATAAAGGATAGCTGTTGTTATTATTATTATTGGAAAGTTACCATTAATTGACTTCAGTTTGACGGGTGACCTTGGTCTTCCCACCTGCATCCATGTCTTCCATGCCCCCTCTTCATACCCCAGCCCCAAGTGTCACTTCCCATGGAGAGATGAGGGCCTTGCTTACCAGGCGAGTTGGTGATGGAGGCATGGAAGCAGCTGAAGTTGATGAGGGCGTAGGAGCACAGGAAGAAGTTGGAGATGATGGGGGCGATGGTGTTGAGCTCAGCTTCAGGGACCCAAGGGGGAGAGGAGACAGTCTGTTGGGCACCTCCATCACAGAGTCCCCAGAACCCTCCCTCTCAGGGTAAGGGAATGCCAGACGGGCTGCCGAGGCTCAGTGTCTCAGCTTTCTCATCTGTGAAAAGGGCCCATCATTTTGTGAATCTCAAAGCCCATTGTTTCATAAGCTGTAAAGTGTCAGCTCTATGGAGGATGGAGAGGAATGCGAGGGTGGATCCTGGCAAGCTACAGGATGACCCAGGACAGTGACCGTCACTTCTTTTGTGACCACAAATTGTAATAAGAAATACATCTTACAGTGTGACCCAAGACCCATGCCATCTGTTATCTGAAACCTTGAGACCACATCACATTTCCATCCACAGTGGAAGCCTGCTCAAGAACTGACTCCTGCCCTTCCCTGTCTCGCGAGCCCCCTGCGCTGGCACCCCAGCAAACTTCTGCACATGAATCCTTGTCTTGGGGCCTGCTTCCGCAAGATCCCCGAACAAGATGAGCGCCTCTGTGTGCTGAGTCTTCTTTACACAGGTCCATTGAATCAGCACCAGAACCTGCCCAAGAACATCTGAGATCACTGTCCTCTGTCTGAGGTCCAGTCAGAACAACCCAGATGAAAGGACATCAAATTGGAGGAGGGGGTGGACTGAGGGTGATCAGGAAACAAGCGGCAACACCCGGGACTCCCGGCCTGGCCAGGCGCTTCCAGCCCTGGGTGTGGCCCTCCTGCCTCTTCCTCTGGTGTAGGACCCAGTCTGGAAAGTTTCCCTCGAGTGGAAGTGGGGCTAGACCACTAGGCTATGTCTCCTGGGTTGGTGGTGCCAGCCCAAGTCGCAGGGATTCAGCTGTGGCAGGAAAGCGCCCCCCAGCCAGGGGAGGTTCACCAGTCACTGACCCTGGCCCCATTCCTGCATCAGGAGGAGGGTCAGGGGTCTTCATGGCCACTGCTCTTGCTCGGTCGGGTCACCTCTCTCCTAGCACTCTCTCCTAGCAGGTTCTGCCTTGTTGGCTAAACTTCAGAAAGTACTGGGGAGTGGGCACACATGAGTGTGTGCATCTATGAATGCATGTGTGTGTACATACGTGGTCTCTTCCTGCCCATCAGCGACACACCCTTTACGCATTGTTGCTCCCATTTTGCAGACAAAGAAACCGAGGCTCTGGGAGGTGAAGTAACTTCTCCAAGGTCACTCACCTGACACATGGCAAAGCCAGGATAGAGGTCAGTCTAGCTAACTGATTAACTGGGATCTTTCTCCAAGGGCATCCCCTGTCTCGGACCCCAAGGGACCCAGTAGCTCAAGGTCTGAGAAATGAGGTTGATGTAGCTTCTGCACCTACAGAGATAGTGACCCAGCTGCTTGTATCAGCTCCTGAGGAGCAATCAGTCGCTTGCCCTGTGCTCCTGGTGTTTCCTGGGGGCTGGTTCAGACCTGGGGGCGGGGAAGGCCCAGATGCTAGCACACAGGAGGGCAGAACCAGGCAAAGCAGGTCGGGCCCTGCCAGGTGGCCGGCTGGAGAGGTGGCGGCCCTGCGTGCCCTCGGCTATTCACCGATGATGATGAAGGCCACGGCGATGGCATAGGCCAGCAGGTAGCCGCGCACCGGTTCATTGTTCTTGCCGTAGCCTTTGCCGAAGAAGCCGATCAGCGGGTACAGCTGGTCCAGGCACAGGCACTGTGGGCACAGGGCGATGCGCTCACCCCCTGGCCAGGACCTGCCGTCCCCTCCCCTGCAGCCGCCTGGGCCCCAGCCCCTGCTTGCTCTCTCGGTGACCTCAGCAGGGCACTTCCTGGCTTCTGTCTCTGTGAAAGTGGGGGATATTCCACCTGGCTTCTGTCTCTGTGAAAGCGGGGGATCTCCTGCCCTCCCCACTTCACCATGAAGACTGAAAGGGGGCTGATCACATCGGAGGGAGACTGGGAGGGTGGGCTGCAGACGGGGTGCCAGACTGTGAGGGAGGGTGCGGGATGGGAAAGGTGGGTGCTCGTCAAAGCTCAGCACAGCCAACAGGCTGCTTCCTGCAAGCCTTTGCTTTCCCAGCTCCTTTCCCTCCCATCCAGACACCAGGTCACATGACTCCTCCAGCCTCTGGAGGTCACCTGGCCTCCCAGACCCTCCCGCCCCCTCCTGTGGCCTCACCTGGAAGACTTTGGCAGCAGAGACGAGACAGGCCAGGGCAGAGGAGAGGGTGGCCCCAAAGATGCCGGCTGTGATCAGGGGTGCAAAGCCCGACACCATGCTCATAGTCTGCAGGGACATGTGGTTCAGACCCCTGAGGTGAGGAGTGGGCCCAGAGCCCCCACCTGGGTCACCCCAGTCCCCATGGCAAGCAGGGGCTCTGTCTGGAAGCTTCCACCTGAGCCTGCAACCCTCACTGGGGCCCCTATCTGAAGCTCTTTCCCTAGCCTAGAGCCATCCCCCAAGCCTTGTCTTTTCCAGCCCGTTCCAGCCTCCACCCGGCCCTCCCGGCATCTGGCGGGGCCACGCGTGCCTGGTAGTAGTTGATGAGGCCGTAGCGGCAGCTGTGCTGCTGGGCGCACTCGGTGAAGTTCCAGCCATAGCCACAGGCCAGCCCCTCGCAGGCGCCTGAGCCAGGGGTCACCGTGTCATTCAGCCCCCCAGAGGCATCTCGAACCACACAGGAGCCTGGGGAGAAAGGAGGGCATGGGGAGATCTCCCTCCCCTCCTCCCTCCTCCCCTGCCACCCGGAAAATGCTGGTCGCTTCTGCAGAGGGCGAGATGCTGCTGCTGGGCCAGCTCTTCCTGTACTTTGTAATAATGATGATCATTTTAGCTCTATGCAGGAGCACTTTTCACACGCCAGGCCCTGTGTTAAGCATGTTAAACACTTCTGGGAAGCAGGTATTTCTATTATTTTTGTTGTTGCTATTCTATAGAGGCACAAGGAGCCTAAGTGACCCAAGGTCACAGTGTCCTCCTTATGATGGAGGCCTGACCCTTAGGCCCCGGGTGGCTATGACTGGGCCGTGTCCCTTGGCCATCTGTGAGCAGCTCACCTCGCACAGTGGTTACTGAGAGCAAGAACGTGTGTGAGGGTCTCAGTGAGAGGCAAGTGTCAACAGCCCAGGCCTGGGTCCAAGCCCCACTTCTACCACTCAGGCTGTGTGACCTTGGGCAGGTCACTTGACCTCTCTGAGCCCTTGCTTTCTCTTCCATCAAAAGGCAGAAATGACCAGTGCCTGGATTAAATGTAATAAGGCATGTAAAGGACTAAGCACGTGATAATAAGTCAGTTGCTAGAATCATCTTCCCCGTCCTCAGCATCACTCTTTTTATTATTCTTAGAGTTGGAGCTTGATTTTTCCTACAGGATTTTACACGCTTGAATCTGTAACCTGTGGTTTGAAGGGATCAGAGGAGCCTCGTCTGACCCCACATCTCCACCACAAACTACCTCCCACCATAGAGATGTTCTGGTTGCCACCACGGTGCCCAACACAAAATAAAATCCACGGCTCCACTTCCTGGTGTTGCCATGTCCTCCCGACCCAGCCCTCCCTGTTAGAGAACCGACTGCACCCTGCGGCCCCTCCAGCACTCTGGGCTGGCGGCTTACCGATGGTGGCCGAGATGGCCAGGTAGGAGACTGTGGTCCAGAAAATGGCCATGAGTGTTCCCTTGGGGATGGCTACTGCAGGGTCCTGGAGGAGAGAGGGAGGGAGAGGGGGGTCAGGCAGCCCCTCCCAGGCCCTGGCCTTGTCAGGCTGAGGGTGGGGCCGCCACCCCTGACCTTGGCCCCTCAGAGCCACTTCCCAAGGGGCACCTAGAGATTGAGCATCCACAGAGGAGGACGGGACAGAATGAAGGTGGCGGCTGAGACCACACCCAGGGCGCTGGGAGCCGGAGGCAGGGAGAGGAACTCCTAGCAATTCCTCTGGTCCCTGAGGACACCTGGCCAGTGCTTGCCCTGGGGGCAGCGAGGGGGAGGGCTCCTGAATCAGCCTTTGTGCGTGCATGAGTGCTCAGCTCTGTTTGACTCTGTGCGACCCCATGGAATTCTCCAGGCAAGAGTATTGGAGTGGGTTGCCATTTCCTTCTCCAGGGGATCTTTCTGAGCCAGGGATTGAGCTCATGGCTCCCTCATCTCCTCATTGGCAGGCAGATTTCTTATGACTTAGACACCTGGGGAGCCCCTTGAGTCATCCTGCCTGCAGTCAGATTCAGGTGATCACCGGGTAGCCTGCCTGTCCTCCCACACCTCAGCCCCTCCAGCCTCACAGGGATGCTGGCGAAACAAATCCATCCTTGTTAAGCTCCTAGACCAGGGCCCAGCTCATCAGTTGGGTTCGCTGCGTGTAATCCCCATTACGCATCAAGTGATTTGTTTGATTACATAGCCAGGAATATATAGACCAGTCCCCAACTTCCTCCTTCCTCTCAGACAAAGATCTCTGCTGGTGCTTTCCTGGCAGTAACAGCAGACCTTCACACCCACATCACATTCACTCTTCCAGGCACTTCTCCAAGCATAGCTTCCTGAGAGGTGGCTGGTGGGGAAACTGAAGCCAGGGAGCCAGGAGGAGGGCCCAATTTGCAGAGCCTTAAGCAGCTCGGCCCTGACATGTCAAGGTCCATAGCCTCAGGCCCACCCCTTGGGGGCACTGGTCCTGGGTGGAAGGATAGAGGCTGGGGGTTTTACAACAAGTTTCTAGTCTAGGTATGGACCCCAGCCTGGAGGGCAAGGCCACGTCAGCCATGGGAAGTCAATTGGTAAACCTGCCCGCCTTCCCTGGGCCATTCTGCTCACCACTCAGCTGGCAGATGCAGAAAGCATCAGAGGTGACACAACTTGGATAACTTGGAGGGACCGTGACACTGTTCAAGTTCATGGACAAGTGAGACAAAGCTGGCCATGGTCCAGCTGTCTGCCTCAGACACCGGGGGCCTGAGGTGGGACCCATGGACGCTCTATGATGATGAGGCCCTGAGGCTTGGCCCAAGGGAGGAGGTACAGGTGAGATCCTGCCCACACAGGGCAGATGGTGTGCCCACCACAGGGAGGACCACAGTGCACTGGGGAGCAAGGTTGGGGAGATGCGCCCGGAACCCCCGAAGGCCTCATGGTGGAGGGGACGACTAAGGTGACTCTGAAGGTGCTGGGTGAGGAGGAAGGGGGTGGCAGGCCAGAGAAAAGTGGGAGCAGAGGTGCCGAGCTGAGGGAGGCTGGGGTCTCTGGAGCGTCCTGGCTCTGAGGTCTCTGCTCTGCAGCCGTGGTCCAGCCAGCCCTGCCCTGAGAACCAGGAGGGCTCACTAGACCAAGCACACAGGGTCCCCGGGCCCAAGGCCAACAGACCAGGTCAACGTCCGTCTCACCTACGATGGGATGAAGAGCGCCTCCAAAAATTCACATTTATCTAGAACCTTAGAATAGGGCCTTCTGTGGAAATAGCATCTTTGCAAATGCAGCTAGTTAAGATGAGGTCATATGGGCTGAGGTGGGTCCTCCATCCAATGACCTGGTCCTTGTGAGAGGAGGCGAGACCACAGAGACAAGCAGGGGAAAGAAGGCCATGTGAGGACAGAGGCTGAGGCTGGAGGGAGGCAGCTACGTGCTGAGGAGCCCCGGGATTGTTGGAAGCCTCTAGAAGCTGGGAAAGGTTAAAGGCAGGAGGAGAAGGGGCCAACAGAGGACGAGATGTTGGGATGGCATCCCCGACTCAATGGACATGAGTTCGAGCAAAGTCCAGGAGATGGTGGAGAACAGGGAAGCCTGGTGTGCTGCCGTCCATGGGGTCGCAAAGAGTCGGGCATGACTGAACGGCTGAGCAAGAACAAAAGAAGTTGGAAGAGGCAGGGAAGGACTCTTCCCTAGAGCCTTCAGAGGGGCACGGACTCTACAGACACCTTTGTTTGCACTTCTGGCTCCTAGAACTGTGAGAATAAATTTCTGCTGTCGTCAGTAGTCACTAAGTGGGTGGTAACGCATTATAGCACCCATGGGAAGTGAATACACGAGGTCTCCATCCCGCCCTTACATCGGTCTGAAATCTCAGAGCCCAGCTCACAGATCAGGGATATCTGAGTCCACATCCTGCCTAGCTCTTTCTGGCTGTGTGCCTTGAGACCAGTCCCTTACCCTCTCTGGACCTCAGCAGCCCTCCCTCCTCACCTATGAAATGAGAGAGTAGGTTGGCACATAGCAAGTGCACAAGCAAGCTCACCAATGTGAGCGGTTAGGTGTGAGCTGTGTGGTCACACAGCCTGGCACAGATCCCACGGCAGTCACTAGGAAGTCCCTCGTCTCAGTCCCCATCTCCCCATCAGAAAATTGACTTCATAATAATGCTTTCCTTGGCCTTAGCACAGGGTGGTTGTGAAAAGGAGACCTCCCTGATATTGTGGTCATGAGACTGCTCTGTAAGTACTAAAGGGTTGGGGGACGTACGGGGTGAATGCAGACAATGCCAACTTTGTCATCACCCCTTTAGGGCTCGGCTTACATGTCACCTTCTCAGGGGCTCTGGCCACCTTAGCCCCACCGCCGCCCCAGGGATTCCGTCCCTGCTTCTCTGCTTGATTTCTCTCCCCGTCACTCAGCCACCATCAGGCAAACTACACGTTTTACTTATGTATTTGCCGACTGTGTCTCCGACGAGGCATGTGCGCTCCGTGAGGGTAGGAATCTGTGTGTTTTGTTTACTGCTGCTTACTTACTGTCAACAAGACACTGCCATCGAAGCAGGTGCTCAAAAATACTGGTTGAATGATGACGTTGTAATGAAGGTGAGCCTTCGGTATCCTAGAAACTTGGTATTCCAGCTCCTCTGCCCCTGTGTGCAGGGCCCTGGGCAAGCCCCTGACCCCCTCAGAACTGGGTCTGCTCCTCTGCAACGTGGGGACGTGATGCTAGAAGACTATGGTGGCACCAGGATATTATTTGTAAAGAAGGAGGCACCCAGACGTCCCTGGTGGGCCAGTGGCTAAGACTCTGAGCTCCTAATGCAGGGGGCCTGGAATTGATCCCTGGTCAGGGATCTAGATCCCACATGCCTCAACTAAGGCCTGGAACAGCCAAATAAATAAATTAATTTAAAAAAAATAAGGAGGCATTGTGTTGGCCACAAAATGACACTGACCTTGACAAGTGGCCCTTGGCACTTCCTCTGGGCTGCGCGCCATGCTAGCAGTTTATGTAAATTAGCACGCTGAACCCTTCCTGCCCTGTGAAGACATGGCTGCGTGAGTCCCATTTTACAGCTGGGGAAGCTGAGGCCCAGAGAGGTTTTAAGAGACTTGCATAAAGTCCACATGAACAGGACCACTCTTTGCTGAGGACGTGCTGTCCCAAGGAATGGGCAAGGGACCAGAGCCAGGAGGAAAGGGCCCCTTTAGGGCTCAAAGGCATTTAAGACAGAAGAAGGTACCCCTACCACCCCTAGCTCTGAAACAGCTGCTGGGCCCTGATGACTGCACACTGGGCTGGTCAGCAATCTAAGAAGCTTGATGAAGCATCTAGATAAATCCCCAGGCTACGATTTTCTACGACAGGGTGGGGAGGGGGCACCAGGCCACTGAGCACATGCCTGAGCTCTGCCAGGACCTCAGGACAGGCAGACCAAGCCCCTCCTGGCCGCTGCCCAGAGAAGGGAGGGAAACAGCAAACCCAGC
Organism: Budorcas taxicolor; assembly: GCF_023091745.1. NCBI lineage: Eukaryota > Metazoa > Chordata > Mammalia > Artiodactyla > Bovidae > Budorcas > Budorcas taxicolor. The sequence continues at coordinate 26,561,178 of NC_068927.1, read as the reverse complement.
CTCCCTCTGAATTCCAGAGCCAGGCTGTGTTCGAGAATGCCAACACACGATTCCTAATTCACTCAAGAACGTGATCAGGGAGCGCTTTCAAGCAGAGCTGGCGGTGGAGGGTGAGGGTTCCTGGCACAGAGCCAGGCTCCTCTCTGTCCTCCTCCATGTGAGTACCAGCTCCTTGGGTAACCCCTGCTGGAGAGTCCTCCTCCGGCACCATCTTCGCCTCCACCCAGAAGTGTTGCTGGAGCTCCTGCCACCTCAGCCTGAACGTCGGCCCTACTTTATTACACACTCAGCTTCTGCTCTTACACTTCCCGTTTGCCATATCCCACCAATATCCACTTGACAAACTGGCACCAGGCACCTAGTGCTAGTCAGACTCGAAGCTGGGAATGCAGACACAGAGTGAGCCCCAGCTCTCCAGATGCAGGGGCACAGAGACGCAAGTGGCCTGACACCCCTACCCTAGGGGAACTGTGATGCTGACAACAGGGCAGGGAGAGATGTCAGGATGGAGGTGTTAATCTGCAGGAGGGACCGATCTTTGTAAGGTGAAGAAACGAAGAGGGGGAGCCCCAGGTGGAGAGCACAGCAGAGGCAGCGGTGGGAAGGAGGGACAGGGGAATGGGGGCAAAATGGTAGATCCTGAGGGCTGGGCAGGGGTCATGGAAACAGCAAAAGTTCCTGTGGGGCTGGGACCTCCCAGGCCAAGACAAGGAGCCTGCCCGATCAGGAGGGTGGAGGGCCCGGGGAGGCTTTGCCTGAACCCGTCTAAGTGTTGGAAGTCAAGCTAGCTCAGTCTTCCCCTTAGGCTGGGAGTGTCAGGGTCAATGGAGGAGACCAGCTGATTTTGGGGGTGGCATTCAAGGCCTTGAGCGCGGTGGTGCCAGTAAACGCCCTTGGAACTGAATGGGCTGAACAGGATGGATTTGGGCTGCTCTGGATTGAGTTGAGCTGAAGTTTACAAGCTCTGGCTCTGGGGGCTCAGTGCCCAGCCCAGTAGGACATCCTGGGAGGAAGGAGCAGGAAGTGGGAGGGATGAACGTCCTGCTCACCTTGAGGTCCCCAGAGATGTTGGCTCCTGCCAGGATACCTGTGGCCGACGGGAAGAAGATGGAAAACATCCCGAAGAAGCTGCCGTCCATGCCTCTCCATTCAGGCACCAAGTTTTGGACAAAAATGTCCGCTGGAAAAATGAGGCCTGAGTCAGGGCCTCCTGGAAGGTCTGGCACCCCTTGCTGGGCCCAGCCAGGCAGGCAGGGGGCTCCCATGGCAGCTCGCGCCTCCCCGTGTAACCGAGCAGGATCCTACGAGGCCTTCCCGGAATAGACCCCTGCCCACGTCCTCTGCCTGCCTTTTGTCTGGTACAGAAAAAACCTTAGTCAAAGAAGAAATTTAATCAGAGAAGTGAGAAGATGCAGAGAGAATGGAAAACAGTCAAGCAAGACATAATAATAATTTAGCCATTAAACAAAGTATCTCCTCTTTTGCCGCAAGGGCTGTAGATAATATTCTGAGCCAAATCCTTTCAAATGTTCTGCAGCCACTGACACCCCCAGCAGGTGGGAGAAGTTAACTGCGTGCTGCCCAGAAGTACACAGACCCCAGACCAGCTGGAGCCAGAAGGTTGATGATGCTGACTCCCGACCCACCTCACCACCAGCCAGTCAGGAGAAGGTCCTCGAGCTGGTTACGCACCCACAGCCCTCTCCCTCTCCCTGTCTTTATAAACCTTTCCCTGAAAGCCTTCAGGGAGTTTGGGTCTTTTAAGCATTGCTGCTGCTGCTAAGTTGCTTCAGTGGTGTCCGACTCTGTGCTACCTCATAGATGGCAGCCCACCAGGCTCCCCCGTCCCTGGGATTCTCCAGGCAAGAACACTGGAGTGGGTTGCCATTTCCTTCTCCAACTTTTAAGCATTAGCTGCCCTGAACTCTTTGCTTGGTGCCCTGCAATGAACATTGCACTTTCCATCACCACAACCTGGCATCAGTAGATGGGGTTTACTGCACACAGGCAAGTGGACACAAATTTGGCTAGGTAACGGAGCCCTCAGAATGGGCCAGGTTGGTGGGCAGACTGTCTCTGTCTCCGGAGCCATAGGCGGGGCCCCAACCCACACGTACCTCGGTAGCTGAAGAAGCCTTTGGAGGCCTTCTCCTCAGATGGGGGGATCAGCGTCCCCACCAGATAGTTGGCAAACGAGACCATGATGACGAGGAAGAAGAGCACCTGGGCCTGGGGGAGAGGAGCCTGGAGGTCAGACAGTCTGGCCCTGCCTGTTCAGGGAGCCCCAGCGGTGAAGAGCTTGCCCAGGTCCCTCACTCTCTCATTCATTCATTCATTCATTCAACACCTATTATGCTGCAGCCAAGCTCCTGTCTTGCAGACAAATAAGGAAGATGAATCTAGCGGGTGAATGGGGGTGTCACGGGGGCTGGGTTGGGGCTCCTTTAGGAGGGTGGCCTGGGAAGATGTCTTCAGGTTCCCAGAGGAGGAGAAGGGAGCAGCAGCGTGACAGGAGCAGTAGCTTGCTGCATTCAGGTAACTGAGAGGAGACGTGGAGTAGGGGGTCAGAGGGTGAAGGTGAGGAGGGGATACAGGGCCACGATCGCCAAGCCTGCCGCTGAGGCCCGACTTCTGTCCCCTCGTTTCATGCTGAACCTCTGATCTGGGGCTGGGCACAGGTTCAGACGATGCTCACATTTCCCTAGGCCCCCTTGCAGTAAGGTGTGGCTATGAACCGCATTCCGGCCAATGGGATATGAGCAGAAGGAATGTGTATAACTTCCAGGCTGGGCCGGAAAAGTAAAGGGGGACAGGGATTTTCTCCTTTTCACCCCCTTTCCCCTTCCTGGGACTTCCCTGGTGGCGCAGTGGGAAAAATCTGCCTGCCAATGCAGGAGACACAAGATTCCATCCCTGGGTTGGGAAGATCCCCTGGAGGAGGAAGCGGCTGCTGGCTGGGCTGTGGCCAGGGAAGTGGGGGCCGTCACGGGCCAGGCAGATGAAGGCCGCACCCCAGGGGTGGAGAGGCCACAGGATGGAAGGAGCCTGGGTATCCCCCCTGCCCGCACCCTGGGGCCACACACACGAGAGAGAAGCAAACAACTCTGGCTTGAGGCTCCCTTCCTTGGGGTCTCTGTCACAGCGGCAGAGCTCAGGACCCAGCTGATATACACCAGAGGCGGAACCAGGAGCAGGTCCCAGGACTCCGGCTTCTACACTTGACCTTGCCCAGGCCCCTCTCCAACCTCCTGCCCTCACCTTGGACTCCCACTCCATGCCAGCAAGAGAGATGGCCAGCAGAACCGTGACGGTGGCCACGCCGATGATGCGGATGTCATTGGTGGGGTCCACGATGGGTGAGCCATACTCCTGGGGAGGGGACAGGCCAGGCTGCGTGCTGTCCCTGCACACCCCACCCCTCCAGGCTCCTCCACCTTGATTTCCCTCATTTATGGGTGTCTGCTCACAGGAACACACACACTCAACCCCCTTCCCTGCCAACAGGTCCTCCGTAGCAACTACTGCACAGGCCTGGACAATTTGGCCCTAAAGGCAACACGCACCCTAGAAGGTGGTTTCTGGGAATAGTCTTTATTTGCTGAGATCATCATAGTCACCTGCAGTGGTCAGACTGTGGCTTTGGTCCCTGATGGGAAAGCTGGACAGAGAGAGGGGCAGGAAGGCCTGGCACAGATGGGGTGGGAGGATGCGGCAGGCCACCTGGGCTCCCTCTGCCCAGGCTCCCACCCCTGCCTCACCTGCAGCAGGTCCCGCACAGTCTCTGCGAAGCCCACGGTGTGCATGGCCACGCCCACGGCATTGGCGAAAGCAAAAATGAGGCCAATGGAGCCGCCTAGCTCTGGGCCAAGACTCCGGGAGATGAGGAAGTAGGTGCCACCTGCAGGGGATAGAGCCAGGAGCCATGGCACGAGAGGAATCGTCTGGCTGGGATGGACTTGGGATGGGCAGAGCTGAGGCTCAGAGGAGGTGAGCATGGGACCCAGTGGTCCATGGGGGAGGAGAGACCCAAGGCCACCCCGTGGGTGTGGAGAGACTGCCCAAAGCCTACATCTGCAACCAGAAGCAGCATCCTCTATTTGGGCCTGGGTGGAGGGTAGGGAGTGGTTCAGAGATCTGCCCCCAGGGTGAAGACTCCGGGTCCTACCAGAGGAAGGTCTGGAGGCTGGGGTGGGGCCCACCTGACTTGACCTTGCCGTTGGTAGAGATGGCGGAGATGGAGAGGCCCGTGATGGAGGTCACGGTGACGGAGAGCAGGATGATGATCCAGGTCAGGACTGTGGGGGTGGGGGAATCATTGCCCCAAAACTCAATCAGAACATTTCCAGAATGAGAAACCTGAGTCAGCCAACTGATTCACCATGGGACTTGAGTTACTTTCCTTCTCTGAGTCTCAGTGTTCTCATCTGAGAAATGGGTCTCTGTCTACCTCATGGTATATTCTGAACAGCCAGGGAGCTGATAAGGCAACATGTAAAGGATCTTTACATATGGATAGGGAGGCATTTTTTTCTTTAATAATAAGAAATACAGTAATAGTTACCTCTTGCTGAGCATCTCTGGTGCCAAACCCTCTGAAGTTTTATGCACATCAGAGGAACAGTTATTGCCACATTTTGGTAATGAGGAAACTAAGGCTCAGAGAGGTTAAATGCTTGTCCAAGGTCACACAGCATGCTATGGAACCAGCAGCTGCTCTGTCCTCAGTGAGAGATCCTAACCCAGAAGCTCTGTGGGATAAATTTGGCTCCAAGAGGTTGACTTCCTGAGGGCAAACTGAGCCAGGGAGAGCCCCCAGGCCTGCCAACCCACATGCAGTGCTCCTCGACCGCACTGTCCTCAACCACACTGCCCTGACCTCGGCCACTGCAGGGGCCTGTGGGCTCCATAACCCGAGTTCAAGACTGGGAGGACCAGGCCCCTTCCCCCGCACCCCAGAGGCAGCACTCACCAATGCCCGCTTGGGCGGTAATCCAGGGGAGCCGCAGGTAGAGAATCACACCCCAGATATTGAGCATGCAGCGGATCTGGGAGGAGAGGGGGGTCAGAGGCCACCTGGGGGCCGGGTACCCCAAGATCAAACACATACATCCCTGTCCCCAGTCATGGCCTGGCATCAAGCACCTAGGGGACACCTGGGCTCTTTCTTTGCTTCACCCATGTGAGCGGGTGCCCTCTTCAGTGCCTCTCTGGTTCTATGGGGCAGGGAGGGGAGGGGTACCCAGAGACCCACCTGTCCCTCCCACCACTCTCCTGCCCTCCTTCCATCGAGGCCTGAGGATGGGCAGCAAGTCTATCACCCCTCACCCTGCTCCAAGCCCAGGGTCCTGTGTCTGCCGGCCCCAGTCATGGCCCAGTAGCCAGCTGTTGGCCCACAGCCTGGCATTTACGGAGAACTTGGCAAATGCCAGCTGAGCTGATGCCCCACATACAAGCAGAAGTCAGGGCTCAGGTTGCTGTGACGTCAGCTTCCAAATTTAAAGCCAAGCTGGAGACCACAGCTGAGGCTGGAATTCCCGCATGGGAGGGATGCGGTGGTCTTTGGAGTGGGACAGGTGGCAATTACAAGTCCTGGAGATTTCTTTTTTTTTTTAGTCTTTAAAAATTTTAAATTTAGTTAAAAAAAATTGAGGTATAGTTGATTTACAATATTATATTAGTTTCAGGTGTACAACAGAGTGATCCAAAATTTTAGGCCAGATGGCGAAGACCTGCATATGTGCTGAGGCACTGAATGGGGCCCACACAAGGCTCTGGGCACCAAGGGAGGGAGGGAGGCCAGACGCTGGATCTAGAGGGAGGGGTGACCATTCAGATGGAGAAAGAGGCATAGCCCGCAGGGAGTTGAAAGAGTTAAGGTCAGAACCCAGGCCTCCTGCCTCCCAGAGTGAGGCTAAAGCTTTCTCCTAGACCTCATGTGACCCCCTCTGTAAAGTCCCATAAAGTCTTTCAAAGCCAAGTTCATTAGATTGTTTGCCATCTCGGTGGGACCTAACACGGCAAACCAGCTCCTTCTCATCGTGGAGAATGAGAGCACAGTTGTGGAGCTGTGTGTTAGGTGCTGCCCTCTCGTGGCTCTTAGGGGGAAACGCAGTTTCTCCCAATAACTGCAAGGCAGGCATTGATTCATGCACTTTGTGTCTATTAATTTGTTTAATGCTGATCATTTCATAGATGAAGAAAGTGAGGCATGGACAGGTCACATGATGAGCGGAGCAGTCAAACAGAGATCCACCCCAGGGCCAGGCCTCAGTCTGGGGGGGTAAATGGAGGTCAGGAAGCAAAAAGGGAGAGAAAATCTGATATCGCTTTGCAGATGGGGAAACTGGGTCGTGGGTCTGCTTTGACCACTGCCTAATGAGAGTCAGAGCTGAGCTTGAATGGAGCTCTGTCTCCCCAGCCCCCACTCCTGGAAGACCCATCCACTCACCATCACCCCTTTGACCCAGCCAAAGCGCACGGGCTCCTCGGGGTTCTTCTCGCCATTGGTACCTGCCTCATCCTCCACCAGCCCATCAGTCATCTCATGGCTGGGCCGGCTGTCAAAGGCGAGGGCATGCAGGTGGCTGCCTTCCTGCTGGGAGCCCAGAGACCATGGGTCAGGCAGGCCGGGGTCAGGACAATCCAGCTCCCCTAGCTCCTCCACCATTCAGCCTCCAAGGCAGCAAACCTAGTAAGCCCCCTCTCTGCTGCAGACCTTCCCTACCCTTCTTTCCTCATCTCCTTTAAGTGGGAAACCTCTCTAAACTACTGGGAACTCATTACTTCTCTGGGAAGTCAAGATTGCTTGACTGGGTTGCCAAAGACTGGGCAATAAACATTACAACAGGTGCCCAGAGGCTTACAGCTCCCATGCCCACATTTCACACGGGCCTCTCAGCCCATGAGGAAGACCGTTGTCTTCCATGGAGACCCCTCTGTGTCCCCGCAACACAGATGACAGAGCTGAGGCTTAGAGAGGTTAGGTAACTGGCCGCAGTCACACAGCAGGAAGGTCTGCTCCTCTGGGACGGTGTTTACCTTAAGGAAGGAGTGCAGGTCGGCCAGCGTGGGCCGGGCCTTTCGGGGCTCGCCGGGCAGGGCGCTGTTGGCATAGTGCTCATAGGCGGGCACCACATCGATAGTGTTGTAGCCAAAGGTGCGATTGTAGAAGGTATTGCCGTGGGTCAGGTGGCTGGGGTGGCTGCTGTCATAGGCGGCTGGTGGGGGGGGTTCTTCGCTCCCCAGCAACGTGCTGATTGTGAAGCGCCCACTGCAAAGAGCAGGGTCCCTGGGCGTCTCGGACACTGGCAGCTCTGCCATTGTGGGCTCTGGGCATCAGGGGAGGGGGCCAGGGTCGGCGGGGACATGCAGGGTGGCTTTATAGGCTGGGCCCACAGCAGGGAGGAGACGGGGAGGTTGGCCCAAACCGCCCACAGCTGGTTAGCAAGGTCCCTGGACAGGGTGGGAGGCAGAGCACGTGTCCATTGCTGTCCTGCCCACCATCTGATCGCAGAGATAGCAACTGGCCTTGGACTGGGAGCTGGGGCTGGCCCAGCCCCTGGGTCCTAGGGAGGCTCTTCTGAGTCTGGGGGCAGCAGACATCTGCAGCTGAATCCCAGGAAGGAGTGGACCCACAGGGACACTATGAGGGACCCCGTTAGGGACCCCAGAGACAGCCTGATGACCCTCTCAAACTTATTGTGTCAGTTTTATTTAGTTAGCATTTTGAATAGCTGAGTGGTATGACATTTAAAACATGTGTGTGTGCTCACTCAGTCGTGTCTGACTCTTTGCGACCCCTTGGGCTATAGCCCTCTAGGCTCCTCTCTTTATGGGATTTTCCAGGCAAGAATACTAGAATGGGTTGCCATTTCCTACTTGAGGGGATCTTCCCAACCCAGGGATCAAACCTCCATCTCTTGAATCTGCATTGGCAGGCAGAGTCTTCACTGCTGTGCCACCTGGGAAGCCCCATTTAAAGCAATACACACACACATATATAAAAGGTTAGTCTCTCTTACTCAGACCCGAGTCTAGTCTTACTCGTCGTCCCAGAGGTATCTCAGAATGTTTACACCCTTAGGTGCCAGCAGCTCCAAGCAGAGTTCAGCAGGTACCAGGTGTGATCAGCAGGTACCAGGTGTGATCTGCAGTCACCTGGGGACCAATGAGCCCCTGGGGCTTGTGGCTGCAAGACTAGTGGACACTGACCCCTGCACACCACTTACAGGGCCACTGGGGTGTGGAGCCCAAGGAGCCAGCCCTCACCCCCTACCCTGGGCCAGCCCAAGAGCAACCAGCTCCCACGGCAGGCAGCGGGCCAGGCGCCATCCTAGTATTGAGCCAGATCAGCCTCCAGTTTTGCCAGCATCCCTGAGGTCAGCCTTTGAATGCACAGTGGCCATGAGGGCGTCAGTCTGGTCACCAGAGACACCAAAGCCTAGGCGGGGTGGGGAGCTGAACTTTGAGTCATAGGGGATGACACAGAAGTAGCTCAGGGTTTGAAGAGATGAGTTAGTATGGTGGATGACTGATGCTCTGCCTGAAAAGGACATCCCCCAGCTGCTGGGAGGAGTCTCGGCGTCTGCCCCTATGGGAATGGCCTTGCCTATGGCCGAGCTCCCCAGTGGAGCTCTCGTCCAATGATGGGTGTGGGATGCAGAGGCCTGGTGCCCTGCCCCCGGCTGTAAAGGCCCACCCCAGCTCCAGAGGTGCCTGGGCTCAGCTGAGGCTTTGTCTCCACAGCAGCCCGTGCCTCTCTGTTTCTGTCCTGCTGCCTCTCTCCTCCCTACGCCAGCTGCCAGCGGGGTGAAGGCTCCATGGTGAGGACTCCAGGGCCAGGACTCTGGGTCAGTTTTCTACCTTCCTTGCAGCCCCCACCGCACCTGCCAGTTCCTCCTTCCCTCCCATGGGGCCTCAGGGCAGAGCTTACAGATCTTATCAGCCTCTCCATCTAGAGAGGCTGATTAAACTGCCACTTGACTGGTGAAAATCACAGCTGCCCAACACCCCCTCACACTGTGTCCCCGAGCAGCTGTGGAAAATTCCTGATTAAGATCTCAGGAGAGGAAGTGGCTGGATTCCAGCAGCACCTGGGGCCCATGCCGAGTGAGGGGCCACGGCTTTGCTGGGTGACCTTGAAAAAGCCACTTCCTCTCCCCTTCGCCATTCCCAGGCCTGGGTCAGCTGCGAGGTTCCTCCTAGCACTGGAAGCATTTGCTGTTTCAAGAAGCCTTCCCCATAGTCCTCCCCCATCCCTACATCTCTCTAGGGTGCGGTGGGATTTAAGCAGGAAAGGCTTACCAGTCAGAGAATTGAAGGGACTGTCAAAACTCTGTCCCAAGGCACAGACTCCCTACCCACCAAGAAAGGGGCCTCCTGCCCTCGAGTGGGCGTCTATCACTTTGAGAAATGTTCACAGGGGCACTCTTCTTGATGGCGGCACAGCGTGGTCACACACGACTCCTGCCTTTCAGGGGTCTAAGACCCGGGAGAGGGAGTCGCAGGAACCCTGAGCGAAGCCCTGGGATGTGGCCGCGGGGGCTGTCAGTTGATCCGGGGCTCTGAGCAGGTCACCTGGTCTTGCTGAACCTTTGGCATCAGTAGCCACACGGAAGCGACACCCATGCTAGTACGGCTCTTACTCACCCAAGGGCCCCTGGCTGGTGACTTAGGGCCCCTGTCCTCTCCTGCTTCCCGGAGGAGGGAGAATAGGGGCAACAAAAGACTCACTGCTGGAAACTCCCTGGGCTGAAATGGTGAGGGCAGGAGGGCCTGGGTATTCACGGCCTCAGAGGCGCCTAAGTCTTTATTAGAACTGGTGTTCACAGCCTAACCTGGCAGATGAACCAGGAAGGAGATGGCAGCAACTGGATGGTAGAACAGGGAGGCTGCCCCGGGAGAGAGGGGAGCTGGGAGGGAAGATGTAGGCAGGGATGGAGGGGGTTCTGGGACATGGGACCCAGGAAGGCATGATCGGTGGAAGGGACCAGGCCGTGGGACTAGAGCTCACGGAACTGGGGGGAGGCGGAGGGGAGAAGGGGTGGTAGATGAGGCTGAAAGGGGTCCGATTATTTCTCCAGTCACACACATTTATTGAGTGCCTACTGCATACCATGCCATGTGCTAGGCAAAGGAGGTACCACAGGGAACAAGACAAAGGCCCTGCCCTCCTGGAGCTCACATTCTAGTGGGAGAGAGACAAGCAGTAAACAAGCAGTCATTACAGTACATTCAGTGATAAGTGTTATGAAGAAAACATTTTTTTGTTGCTGTTGTTTTTCTAAAGGAGGGGCACTTAGGCTTCTCTGAGAATGAGAAATTTGAGCTGAGCTCCAACAATAACGGGGAGCCACCCGTAAGTGAGCCAGTGTGAGCACAGGGGTTCCAGGCAGAGGAGAGATCATGTGCAAAGGCCCTGGGGTAGGAGTGTGGCTGGGGCTTCAAGATGGCCAAGGGACGAACGAGACGGGTTTGAGACATGGAAGCAGGGACACCAGGCCTTAGAATCTGGGGTTAGAAGCTTCATGTTCTATTATGTGATGGGCAGATTTATATTTCTCAAAGGTCACTTTGGCCATTGTGTGGAGACTGGACGTAGGGAAGCAGAGTTAGCCCAGCGGGGCCACTGTGGGTACGTGAAAGTGGTGGCTGGGCAGTAGCTGTGGGTGACAAGGTTGTGAGAAGTACTGGGAGTCGAGATACATGCTCAGGCAAAGCCAACAGAACCAGCACACAGATTCATGTAGGAACAGGGAGGACTCTGTGGGGAAAGGTGGTGTCATTTCTGAGCAGGGAAACCCGGTAAGGAGGACTCGAATGCCAGGGTAGGAGGCTGGCCTTCGTCCTGGGGAAATCAGAGTTTGTCTGCTTCTGCAAAGCTGGTGGGGGGCATGACGAATGGTGTGTGAGCAGTGCCAGAAGAAAAACAGGGTGAGGGAGAGCCAGGAGGGGTTATGGCAACAGTCAGGCAAGAACAGACAACTGCCCAGCTCCGAGCCCGACTGCACACACACTTCACCGTCTCACTGGAGCCTCTGACAGATGCTGACTCTGTGGCCCCCACTAGGGATTCTATGGGCCTGGGGCCCAAAGGGGGTGAGGGGTTGGCATGAGTATTCTCGGAAAGCTCTCCAGGTGGTCCTGAGGGGCAGTCAGACTGAGACCCAGTGGGCTAAAGAGAACGATCTTTCACACACAACCTGTCCGCTCCCGCCCCACGCCACGTCCACATCCGCCCGGGTCCCACGAGGCTCGCCTGGAGAGGATGGGTATGATGCAACCCTGGTGTCGTGAAATAGCCGGGTAAGAGGATGCGCTGCTCGTCGGCCTGATTCACAACACCAGCTGCAGCAACGATACCAGAACTCGGCGCGCTTCCTCCTCTGGCTGGTGCTCCGAGGCTTCAAGGCAGCGATGACGGGCCCATGCAGACGCCCTCCCTGACCCATGGCTGCCCTGGGCCAGTGCCATGCAGAGGCCTAGGGCTGCCAACGAAGGAGGCTGGGTTCCTGCCCCCCAAGGGGTGCACAGACTTAGGGTGAGGAAACGGGGACAAACAGAAGGCAGAGCAACAGCAGAGGGGTCAGGCACCAGAAAGGTCTGGAAGCCACAGGCTGACTGCAACCTCTCCAGCAACCAGAACCACGAAACCTGGGGTTTCTCTTGGGCCCTGCAAATAACTTAAGTGTGTCTACTGTAATTCTGGTCTTTCTATCCAGCCAGTGTAATAGCAGTTGAACACTGAATTATCTTGAAGCTACTGGCAGCTAAAGCAAAAGGGAAACATGTTTGATGATTAAGATAGTTTTGGTATTAAAGGAACAAATTCTGGTTCCTTTTTCTTCATGGTTAGTCTTACTTAAAAAAAAAAATCTAGCCAACATTCACTCCACAAGTAATGGCAGGTATTAATGATGTATTAGACTCAGTCCAGGTATTTTGGAGGGTACACAGAGATACTGCTCTCAAGTATCATGTAGTTCATCAGAGGAGGTAACAGCCACAAACCGAGGCATAAAGGCATAAACCCCTGGATAAAACACTACAAGGCTTCATAGAAGGGATGCCTTCCTCTGGCTGGGATGATGATGGAGCAGGATGTATGAAATATCACAGTTAGAAAAAAGCAATCATTTAAGGAGGGAGAGTGCCATGTTAGCCCAGAGCTTCCTGGCAGCCCAGGCAAAAAGTAGAACTATAATCAGTAGTCACTATCTGATAAAGAGTGAGATTTCATTTTCTCCCCTCTCTTTCCTCATAAAGAAAATAAATCTTCCTCAACACATCATCCCCCCCAACCCAAGCTTGGAAAAGCTGCCCAAACGAGAATGGCTTGAGCACATTCCTGCTGCATCAACACAAACCAAAGCAGTGATTCTAATAGAAACTTGGTTCTGTAGTCACAGGCATACGACCACTAGGTCTTCAACCCAATGACTCTGCCAGTGTGTCCTCCAAGAGACCAATCCCATTGTTTTTCCTACCCCTAGCCTTTCACTTTTAAACACAACTTTAGTTTTTCTAACTTTCCTATAAACCTTTGTACCTTTCTTAAAAGCAACAGAGGAGACACGTGGTCATTGTGCTCAACCTTGAATTCCACGGGTACATTTCTCACTGGAATCCTCTTCAGTGGCGTCTTTTGAAGCTTAGGAGTCTCTCAGAGGACCTGATCCTGGAGCTGGGACCAGGGGCCCTGGAATCATGGAACGGCTGTACTAGCTCAGCTTGCCCCCCACCCTCTCCCCCAAGCTGGGCCCAGCCATGGACACATGGGGAGAGGGAGAAGGATAGGAGTCAAGGGAGGCCTGGATCACCTGGCTCTGCACCACCTACCTCACGACCTCAGGCCTGTGTGCCTTAGTTTCACCATCTGTCAAATGGGTAACTCTTCTCAGTCAATGAGTGTTTTGCTGATCAAGAGAGGGAACTTGTGAAAGAAGCATTTCAGAAGGCATCAACAAAGTTCTGCAAATATATATATGTATTCTGCCCCCCACCCCTCCTCCAGCTCTTCAGCTACCAGAAAAGAAAGGTGGGGGGAAACCAACTCACCCTTGACTATTTAAGGGGATGCTTTTTAGTAAGGGCAGGTGCTAAAATTTATTAACAGACAAAACAGGGCATTAGGAGGAGTTGAGGGGAAGAGGTGCTCAGGATCAGAAGGTGGAAACCCCGAGAGTTGGCTTTGGTGGTTTGCATTCATCAGAACTCAAGCTTCAACAGAGCAGACAGAGGATCCTGGATGCCCAGGGAGACTCCTGTCATCTCATTGCGCCTTTACCAGAGACTTGAAATAAGCTACTGACCTCCTTAATATATATCCCAAAGGCTCTTCTGTGGGCGGTCACCCAGGTTTCAGAGGCAAGATGACACTTGCATCGAGGCTGGATGCAAGGGGAGTCTGTTCTCCAGACGGGGCCCCTCAGGCCTGGTGCAGGTGCCCTGGGTGTGGAGCCCCCCAGCAGGAGGGCTGCATGTGGAGCAGACCTCGGGTTCTCACTCCCTGGAAGCTTAGCTAGCAGCAGCACTAAGCACGCTGGAGAGGCTCCTAGTGAGCCTGGTAAGACTAGTGCCCGCCAGAGGTGGACATGGGAGGCTGGGGGCAGGGGGACACTGGGAAAGAGAAGCCTGGATGAGGGCCCAGGGATTCAACCAGAGCTATCAGACGGTCTTTCACTTGTGATTTACTGGGAAATGGAACAATGCCAGCCCCTCTGATTCTTTCACCCCCCTGCCACCCACCCCAACAATAATGCACTTCAACTGGTGCCATTTTAAATTGATGAACCACCACCAAGAACCATCCTGGACAACTGGCTTTGACACTGGTGGGTACACAGTGGGCTAGATGACCCAAGGGGCCGTAGGTATGGTATGTGTTTTTCCTAACTAGTTAGAATTTTCATCTCCCTGTTTAGTGCATCTCTGACACTCTGATTTATTGACAGCCTTCCTTGAGGAGTGGGGGAGTCCACATTTAGAGGGGCCCAGAGGCCTCCTTCACCCCCTGCTTCCAGTCAGAACAAAGGTCTTGACCCTGTTCTTGACTCAGGACATGAAAATCACCTGGGGAGCTTTAACAACCCAATCAGTACCTGGGCCCCTCCAGAGACCAATTATGTCAGAAACTCAGGGGGCAGGGGCTTGGAAATCAGTGTTTTTGAAAGCTCCCCAGGTGATTCTAATACATAGCCAGGGTTGCGAATGGCAGTGTTGGGGCCGAAAGCCGCAGAAAGATGTGTTGACTAAGGCTGTGCACAGCACAAAATCTGGCTTTTCTTGATAAAGATAATGCTGACTTAGGGTTTCTTAAAAATAATCTTTCATGTTGTAAACGGATTTTAAAATGTTTTCTTTTCCTGGGTAGATTCATGAATACATAAGTAGGCTATCAGCCCTTTGGGTTCCTTGCCTAAGTCCAACAGACACCTGTACAGTTACTGATTTGTACAGGTAAGTGTGTGTCCCCCATCAGACCGCCCCTCATCGCTCTGCCTGATGGACTACACACCCCAGGTGCAAACCCCACGTACTCACCTCTTGGACAAGGTGGATGCCCCACAATCAGGTTTCTGCTCCAACAGGAAGGGCTGAACATGAGGCCTGCGACCTCTGGCAGGTCTCCACCTGGCTTCAGAACCCCTCAGCTCCCCTGAGTCCTGCTGTCTCCCCAGCTTCAAGGTCACGAGAGAGATTAACAGTAGCAGGAGATGCTGGGGCCCCAGGGGGAGCTGGAGTGGAGCTCACTGTTACCATTCTGGGCTGGCAGGATGGCCGCCCCCAACCATGCCGTCCCACCCCCCAGCCCCCACAAGTCTGTGGGTTTGGATCCTGGTCGTGCAGATGGCTCCTGCATCCCCCAGCCACAGGAAACCCTGCCTCTGATCTTTGCTTGGCCCTTTCTTGTGGCATTTCCAAAAGGCTTCCTGTTCTATTATGGTGTCTGTGGGTACACATAACTACCTCTCTTTCCCTAACCACACCATGAGCTTACAGAAGAGTGGCTGCAAATCAATCTCAAAAATCACCACATAGCTCTTGGCCCCAGGTCCTTGGTAGGTGCTGCAGGGCTTTAAGCTCTTGAGTTAGCATAGGGTGGGGGTAGGGAGTGGGGGCAGAAGAGGCCCTTTCCTGTAGGTCTCACCTCAGTAAAAGGTAAGCTCCTTGAGGGCAGGGATGTCGATTCATCTCAGCTCTGTGTCTCCAGCACCTAGAATAATGCCTGAAACAGCACAGATGCTCAAACATTCGCTGAATTGCATTATCCATTTAGCAGTCACTGAATCAATAAGAATCACAAGTTGAACTTGACATGCCAAGGTCTGTCCCCTAGTAGCAAAATTTTGGCTTACTAATTTTAACCCTGTCTTCTTGTTAAAAAGAAAAAAAAAAAAGCTATCACCGGGGTGGGGATAACTGATTCCACCCTGCACCCATGTGAAAAACCTGTTGTGAAGGGCAGAAGCCAAATGGTAGAGGAGCCCCTAGCTTCAGAGCCCCAACTAAAGGTTGGTAGCAGAGTGGCCAAAATTAACCTTGAGGCCCAGAGTGTGTCAGGCCCTAGGTCAGTGATTTCTAGAAATTAACTTCACCTTCTCATTAGCCTGATGGAATAGCAATTGGACCCCTGCTTCATACCTGAGCAATCTAGTTTGCAGCAGTCAATAATCTGCCCTCAGTCACATGATTACCAGATTGTGAACGGAGGATTTTAGCCCGACTTTCTGGCCACCTCCAAGATTTATGTCTCTTGAAAATGCTGGGTCTTGAGGTCTGGTGGGCTTGTTTCATCTAGGGCTCTGTGCTTGGAGAGCCTTCAAGCCTGAACATCAGGCTGGCCCTGTAGGAGAGCGAGGCATCTGCAGCAGCTGAGGAGACTTGCCCCAAGGAAAAGGTCTTCCCAGCAAGAGCAGCGCTGCCGTGTGCAGCCCCAGCTCCAGGCCTCTCGGCCCACTGTCAGTCCTGCTTCCCTGTGCTCCCTGGGGCTTCTATGGAGACCTGGGGCCCCACCCCGGGGATGACCAGTGGCCCTAACCTGGTCCTCTTTCCTTGCCACCTGGGTGGCTTTTATAAGTATTTTAACTGAGGACTCCACGGAAAAGCCTCCAGTTCCGAGACTTGTATGAACAGGGCTATACTTCACAGTAGCGGCCAACTCTTCATCTGGCCCTGCTCCTTAACAGCCCCTGGCTCCAGGAGGTGCTGCAGAGCCCAGAAGAGACCACTGGGCCCTACACAGGGTCGGGGGCACTTGTATGAGGCCCAGATTTCTGGGTGACTCATCAGGAAGTGGCCTCCCCTAGGCCTCGGGGACCAGAACAAGCTGAGGGGCCCCAGGCAAAGGGAGTGGGCTGCAGCTCTTCCATGTGGCCCCTTCAAGGAGAGAACATTCAGGCCACAAGGCAGCTGGAGCCCGTCTCTCCAGGGCTTCTAGTTAGGGCTAGGTACCCCAGGTGGAGAGAGATGAAGACCCCCGACCTCCTTAGCCATTTGCACATCCCCAGACAGAAGCCCAGGCTCCAGACCCTGAAAACCCCTCCCGGTCAGAAACACAGGCAGATATTGCTCGAGAAAGTGGGAGTCACCCGTCCCATGACCAGGTCCAAGTCTCTCCCCTCCCCCAAGGCCAATAACTGGCTCTCAACCCCCATTTGAAATTCTCTCCTCTGAGCACCCAACACCAATGGTCACAGACTTTCCACAGCTCCCAGCCCTAGAATGCATGCCACACGTGGGGCTACCACACATATGCTCTGGATGATCTAAGTCCCACCACGCTTCCAGCCTGACCCTCCTCAGATCCCTAGCCAGGGAACTTAACTCCAAAGCTGGTGGGGGAGCAGCGAGACTTCAGAGCTGGAAGTCTTGTACTTACAGAAACCCTGGGGGCTTTGCAGACCCAGGGGCCCGGCAGGCCTCAGTCCTCCTTGCAGGGAGTGGAGGAGGGGCCTGGTGAGGTTACCCCAGAGACGGGGAAGAGGCATTTCGGCTGCCTTCTGAGGAGCCCCAGGCTGCGCCTCAGCTAAGGACATCCCCAGGAAGGGAGCCTGAGAGCGGTTCCTGCTCCACTGAAAGACTGAACAAAGGGGGCACTTGGGGAGAACATTCTGGAAATTTACCGGCTACAGACAGGGGTGGTGATGTAGGAACCATTCTAAACACAGTAAATGCAGAAGTTACTGGAAGGAGCATGAGAACACATTCACCAGCTCTCTCCCACCCCGTCCCTTCCCCCCACAAACACCACACAGAGTGACAGTGTCAGCAAAGCAAAGACGAAAGGAAAATGATCAGCCAACTAAACAAAGCAAAACATTCTCCCCCCGTGCATTTCTCATCAGTTACTGACCAACTGAGCAAAGGTTGTACTTCGCCTCTTTGCGCCCTTTATAAAATACACACTTGAAATTCCGGGTGGAAAAATACCTAGTAGAGGCTAGCAGCTGAGGTCAAGGGGGGCCCACACACATGGGCTCAGTCAGCTTGCCTGGCTCTTCAGAACTGAATTCTTGTTTCCGCCCTTTCTCAGGTGGTGCAGTGATAAAAGAATCCGCTTGCCAATGCAGATGTTAGAAATGTGGGTTCAACCCCTGGGTAGGGAAGATCCCCTGGAGGAAATGACAACCCACTCCAGTATTCTTGTCTGGAGCATCCCACGGACAGAAGAGCCTGGTGGGGTCCATGGGGTCACAGAGTTGGACACGACTGAAGCGACCGAGTATGCATGCACGCCCTTTCTCAAGTGACTGTGTAGCTGTCATTTCTGCTGCCCACAGAGGCACAAACAGTGCAACAAATCAGGGCAATCAATTTAGCTGGAGAGCTCCTGGCAGCCTGTGCCAAGCCTGGAAGCCTCTGCACAGCAGATGCCAGCAGGGGCAAGCCTGAATAGGGTAGCCAGATAAAACTGGGACAAACTTAGAGAACTATTGGTTGTTTATCTGAAATTCAAATGTAACCAGGTAGCCTGTATTTTTATTGGCTAAATCTGGTGCAGATGAAGGGGCCTGCCTAGGCTGGCTCTGCTGGGGCCACCCAAGAGGCTACGATGTGTCTGTTTCTCTCTTAGAAGTCCCCTCTGGGATCGCGTGCTCCCCCACTTCCTGCTCAAACAGAAGCCACTGTTTGAGGCAACTCTTTCACCCTCCCCAGAATCTCAAGGACCCCAAAGGCAAAGGCAACAGGGAGAATAGATAGTGCGCCAATGCATGCTGGGTTTCTGCCCATCCCTCAACCTTTAGTTTTTTTAAAGATCTGACCTTTTGCAAAGAGTCAGACACGACTGAGTGACTTCACTTTCACTGTTAACGGTGAATCAAAACCTCCATCCCCTTCTTCTCAACGTTTCCCTGCAGACTGTGCAGCTCCGCAAGTTTCCTTCTTTGAAGGATCAGCCCTGACCTCTCTGACCCCAGGAGACACTCCCCTCTACCTTCCTTCTGGCTGAATGCCTATTAGAGGCCCCTGAGTCTGAATCCAGGCATGTGGAGCTGGGACAGAGGATGTGGGCAGGGGGCTGATACAGGAGACGGAACCAAAGGACCTGCTTGTTCAAACCTTTGCTAAACTAGATGGGTGCTAAACTAGATTCCCCAGAGAGGGCACATGGAAACTATTTCAAAAATCAAGGTTAGGACAAAAAACTTTTCCTCCTTTCCTGGGCTAGCAATTTAGAACGTATAGTATTTCTACTAGGTGGTTCTGGACAAGAAGGAAAGGTCCCATTGAGACTTCTGAATAGATGGGGACTTGATTACCGTGGCCATTCCCAGTTCCTGAGCACAGCTCGGCACATGCAGGACTGTAACAGCTGAAAGGAACTAAGGCGGACTCATCAATACACGGGACCTGTTCGGCCAGATCCTCAATTATAGCCAGTCACAAGGCAAGGAGAATTACAGATCATTTGAAATTAATGTTCAAAACATTTTAGGTAGTGGTTTTTTTTCCCCACCAACCTTTTTAGTTAGAAACAAGCGGTAAGAAGACAGATTTAGTTCCCTCCTGTCCCTGTCCTGTGAGGGACACCAGGATACTATGGAGCAGTCAGAAGACGGGCTGGAGGCAGGTGATGTCCCAACTCCACCTAGAAGAGCGAAGAATGGGGGACATCCGGGACCTCAACACAGCCTCACTGCCTCATTTCTCCAGGGAGCTACATGATTTCTGTTTAACGAGTTGCTGACTTCATCCTGATATTCTGAAAGGCAGGCACAAAAGTGTTTTTTTTTTTTTTTTACTGATACTAAACAAGCATCTTGAATGATACCATAAAGCGTGCATTTCCGTTAGGAATTTTATAACATTTTTTCCCAGTTTTCTGGACAGAAGTCTCAGTCTCCAAGACTGACTGAGGCTGAGTGTGAGCCCAGTCAGGCTGGAGCTTGCCAGCACTTTGGCAGGCCTGGGACAACGCCCCAGTCTGGGCTTTATGCAGTCTTTGGCATGCTCAGTCACCTCCTGAGTGGTGTGATGTGGACTGCCGAGTGAGCTGGACACAGATTCTGACGCCCAGTGGAGAGACGTGGACCGTGGTGGTCCATGTAAAGCAGCAGGGCACTGGCACATCTGCATGTAATGGCTTCACTGAACATCAAACAGAGCGGGCAGGGTGAGAGTCCAAAGAGGACAGAGTCCACAGTTTTTCCCCTCTATATCAGCAACTGTGGGATTCTGTGGGAAAGTCTATAGTATTGTGCTTAAAGTAACCTAAACCCTAGACTTTAAAGTCATTCATCAAAATAACAACAGGAGTGATAAACCCAAATGATTCACTCTGAGAGCACACTACTCCCACTCCAGCTTTCCCTTAGAAGTCAGGTGGCCAGGGCTGTTAAAAAAAAAAAAAATCAAAGGAACAGAATCTTTGTAATTAAATCTTGAGGCCTCTGAAAAGGCCCTAGACCAAGTGAGTACTTCCCTTTGAGTGTCTCAGCGAGTTTATTATAAGCCATTTGGAGGCAGGCACTAACCCCATCAAGCTCCAAGTGCCCTTGATTTTGTTAGAAAGATGGGAATCTCATCCGGGGAAGACGACAGACTCCCAGGGCCACTTTCTGTGTTTCTCTAGATAAATGGTGAAATCACAGACCAGTATCAAGGGAGAGGATTTAGTTCCGTGACCGAGTGAGCTGAGGATGACTTTTAACCTAATAACCTGTTAAAGGACCATGAATTCTGAACACAAGCTGTAACCATGGGTACACGGTAACCTGTTGATGCTGTGGCCTTGCAAACTCAGCCTCGTGTCTCCTGCATCTCTGCACCCAGCTTTATTTTACCAGTCAATAGGACAAGCACTGGGGTTTGCTCCAGGAGCCTGGCCCTCCTGGAATAAACAGAGTTATCTTATTTCTCCTATAAGTGTCTCTCACTAGGCAGGCCCTCAAATGCCAACCAGGGACTGAATTCCTCTCAGTTCCACACAGCTTCCCCATCAGGGCAGTTTTCCCCTCCCTCTGTCCAAAGGCGGAGGACCTTACCCCCTATGCAGGGCTCCCATGCAGCTCTGCTGTTTGGAGCCAGCAGAACTGCATGATACAAAGGCAGGCAAATCCACAATTAATTCCCATGATGTAAATGACAAACAAGAGAAGAACTAGGGAGTAAATACATATTTAAATCCCTTGAACCTTCTGTCCTTTATGGTAATGTTACATTTCTATCTACAAGATCTAGCATTAAAAAAAAAAAAAAATCAGAACTCTTAAGTCACATTTATGAAAAGTCCTCAGAGAACTCTTTTAAGGCACTGTTAAAGCAAACTGTTTGCTTTGTTTAAAATATAAATCAATGCCTATAAAGAGGGTACAACTTGCTAAATCAAGTCTCCTGCAGCACCTGTCTTCTGAGACTTTCTTAGTAAAGCTCAACTGAAGGTGAATAGATGTGAGTTGAGGAGGGAGACAGCCCCTCAGGCTACATCCTTGATAGATATAATGGGATCCGACTGAGGAGCAGCAGATGGCCCCATTATCTATAGACGAACTCTTTACTACAAGCAAAGGCAACAATTTGTATTTAGAGAATTATGAGGGTAACTGTGCCCTGTGAGCAAAGTTTTCTCTCTAGAAGCAAAAGGTACCTTGGGAGACTCTGGGGACTTTAACATTCTCCCCCTGGGAGAGCTGCTGCAAGAGCAGTCCATAAAACCAGCAGAGCCGACCATACCTGATCCTGTAGCCCTGGCTGGCACATTCAGGAACATTCGTCCTCCCGTCCTCTCCAGCTTAGCCAAAGGCCTCAGAATAAAGAGGGCCACCGATGGGGGACAACCTTGCTCAGGGACCACATACCGATGGTATTGATGCCCAGTGGAATGAGACCCATGAGCTGACCTGGCCAACTGGCTTTATGAATGGAGACAGGGAGAGGAGGCTGTCCAAGGAGAGGAACCAACTGGTGGAGAAGAGAGAAGAGGTGCTGAGAAGTCCTCTTGAAGAGGGGCACGCACAAGGCCAAGCAGGCGCCTCCCTGTGGAGCGGCCAGAGGGAGAAATGGCCAGGTCTGCCCTGCCTTGAGCTCCAGCTGAGACCCCGACAACGTTCACCGATCACACTATGGGTCTCCAGGACTATGTTTTCATCTCCAGGGGGATTTCAGCAAAACAGCAAACATTAATCCCGGCATCAGGGCAGATAGTTTGGAGGATGGTCTAGGAAAAACATCAACAACCTTAGATATGCGGATACCACTCTACTGGAAGAAAATGAAGAGGAACTAAAGAGCCTCTTGATGATGGTGAAGGAGGAGAGTGAAAATGCTTAAAACTAAATATTAAAAAAAACTAAGATCATGGCATCTGACCCCATTACTTCATGGCAAATAGAAGGGGAAAAGGTAGAAGCAGTGACAGATTTCCTCTTCTTGGGCTCTAAAGTCACTGCAGATGGTGACTGCAGTCACGAAATCAGAAGACAATTGCTTCTTGGCAGAAAAGCGATGACAAACCTAGACAGTGCGCTGAAAAGCAGAGACATTACTTTGCCAATAAAGGGCCGTATAGTCAAGGTTATGGTCTTCCCAGCGGTCACATACGGTTGTGAGACCTGGACCGTAAGGAAGGCAGAATGCCAAAGAACTGATGCCTTCGAACTGTGGTGCTAGAGAAGACTCCTCAGAGTCCCTTGGACAGCGAAGAGATCAAACCAGTCAACTTGAAAGGAAATCAACCTTGAATGCTCATTGGAAGGACGGATGCTGAAGCTGAAGCTCCAGTATTTTGGTCATCTGATATGAACAGCCACCTCATTGGAAAAGTCCCTGATGCTGGGAAAGATTGAGGGCAGAAGGAGAAGAGGGTCAGAGGATGAGAAGGCTGGATGGCATCACCAATGCAATGGACATGAACTTGGGCAAACTCTGGGATGTGGTGAGGGAGGCCTGGTGTGCTGCAGTCCATGGGGTCACAAAAAGCCAGACATGATTGAGCGACTGAAAAACAACAACAAAAACAACTTGGACCTCAAGGCACACCTTGGGGAGGTAAGAGGGGGGAGGATGTGGAGTGCCTGGTATTTTACACACAAATCTTAACTCACCCAAGGCTGAGGCTGGCTCTCACATTCAAATAGAAATGTGAAAAGCTAACCGTGACCCTGCTATAGGGAATGTTATATCTAAATAAAAGCAACTCCCAAAGGCTTCATTTCCTTGCTCATTTTGGGTCAATTTTTAATCATATCAGGTCAACTTTAATCAACTCCTGGATGCCTATACAAGTCTGTCATTTTCTGGCCCAAGCACTAGTGAAGACAATTCCTCTCACACAAATAAAAATTTCAACAAAATTCCAAAGAGGGGGAAAAAAAAACAGTGAAATTAAAAGAATGTGAAAAAAAAATACAAATCAAAGAAATTTATTGGTGTTGACAAAAATACATAATACAGAAAAATGAAACAAAACAAACACAACAGAAACAAAACCAGAAACCACCCCCTACCCTGGAGGGCCCTGAGGTACTGACAGCAAGCAGCCCCATGAGCCCCTCAGAACATCACACTTAATTCATGAGGACCTCCATCTGCACCAGCCTCGCGTTGGTATCCCCAGATGTCCTGTAGGGTATCATCCCAGCAAAGGTGATCAGGGCTCGGGCTTGGCTGCGGAGTTGCTGAGAGAAAGGGGAAGAAGAGAAGGAACCCAGTTAAGTTTTGGGTCAGGGCCCTGTCCTGGGAACCAGCACTGCATCCTTCCATTTTCTCCCCTCGGTGGTGTAATGACAGATTCCCAGTGGGTGGATGACCGTCTTGCCCTCCACTGTCACATTCCTCCAGTGTGGTGCAGAGTTAGCAAAGGAGGGCCGCCAGGCCTCCAGTTCCAAAGCCCTTTTACTTAGCAGAAGATGGATGGGTCTGCCAGGCAAGCCGCCCCATTTGAGCAGCTGCTGACCTGGCTCTGTGCTTCAGACTGCCTGCTCCACTTTTCCGAACCTCTCCCTCCCCTGACTGGTGAGGACCTGAGTTTCTAGGACCCCCATGAAGCACCTGCATTGCCCAAGTGCAGT
The DNA here is from genome assembly GCF_023091745.1 of Budorcas taxicolor. Classification (NCBI taxonomy): domain Eukaryota; kingdom Metazoa; phylum Chordata; class Mammalia; order Artiodactyla; family Bovidae; genus Budorcas; species Budorcas taxicolor. The sequence goes on along the minus strand of NC_068927.1, from coordinate 26,537,668 downwards.
CCATTCCAGGTCTTTCCTCTCCTGCGTTGTCCCCTTTCCTCCCTTTCACTCCTTTCATTTCTTTCTAATGGAAGTGAGTAGCCCTCTTTTCTCAGGCAACAATATTTATGAGATTCCTGGATTGCTCCAGGAGGGAAAAAGATTTTAACTCAGGTGTTTCCAATATTAGAAATAATAACCTTCACTCTGATTTCCAAGTGATAAATTACTGAGTAAAGAAAAAACGAAATCTGAGAGAACAGCTTCAGGTTGCCCACACTGAGCTGCACTGGATGCTTACAGAAGAAAGGCAACCACAGCTAGGACAGAAAGGGTGGCGGGGGTGGGGGTTCTGGACTAGTAACAAGACTTAAAAGGAAAATTCAAGGGTCGCTTACTAGGCCTCTTAAGGACCATTCAAGAAGAAAGTTGAAAGGCAGGTGCCTTTTCCCTGATATGTGAAGTAAACTGGCAAGTCTAAGGTGGAGGTTCTGACAATGACAGGACCTGTGGGGGTCATAACTGAGAGAGCCCACAGACATCTTTGGAGGCAGGAGATAGATTTTCAAGGCCCTAGTTTCTTGATTGCCAAAAGCAGGTATGGCTCTTACACACCATACTGAGAGCCTCATTAAATGTTAAGGGAAAGGCAATTCTAAAATGCCACCAGTTTTAATGTTCTAATGGGTCAAACAAGTGTCCCTTTTTGTCAAATCAACTGTACAGCATACGCTGTTTGGGCCCAAGGGTTCTATCTGCCTGGACTCCGTGTGGCCCAGGTAATGCTGGAGGCCCCACAGGCAGTGGAAGGGGCACTGGCCCCGGTGTCAGACAGACATGGCTTTCAGACACAGCAACTGTTGACCAAAAGTATGGTTTTCATGGAAGTGCTGAACTGAGACTCATAAAATGACTGTATATTTTAAAGTGGGCAGGAATTCTTATGGAATCAATATAAACTAGTATTTTGATTGATTTTTTTTAAGACCTGATATTCACTGACTTGGCACATCATTATTTTTTAGCTTGAGAAGAGGAGCAACCCCAGTAATGTTCAATTTCTTCTGGAAGCGCTCAACATAAGCTTTACCCAGATGCCAGGTAGTAAAGAAACAAGCACTTTGGGTCATGAGCAATGGTCTCATGAGGAGCAATCGAAGGCAAACCAGAAAGGCAGTTCTCAGCGATGGCTGTGGCCAACGCTGGGATCTTACAGAGTCACGGTCCTCGATGACTCGCTGAGGCCTGGATGCTGAGGATGGACTTGTCCCCTTGAGCCTCTTAAACTGTGTGAACAAGATGTTCATGGTGGCGAGAAGCACTTCTGAGAGGTTGTGCCTGATCTGCAGAGAGAGACACAAGGAAGTAAGAAGAAAGAACCCAGCCCTGGAGCCAAAGACAGGGTGGGGAAGGGGGACCGGTGCTCCAGGAAGGCCGGGTCACGCCATATCCCCACAGTTGCCAGCTGGTGTACTACACAGCCACCAAAAAGGAGCCGATGGCACTGGAATGTCAAGTGTGAAAGCAAAGCCCAGGCAACACTATTCAGAAGGTCAGATCGGTCCTTCTTCTGCTCTTTTTAAAAATATTTATTTGGCTGCACTGGATCTTGGTTGCAGCACTTGAGGTCTTTTAGTTGCAGCATGTGGGATCTAGTTCCCCAGCCAGGGATCGAACTCTGGATCCCCTGCATTGGGAGCACGGAGTCTCAGCCACTGGACCACCAAAGAAGTCTCCTCTGCTCCCTTCTTTATGCAGGGACGTGAGCAGAGAGCATGCTAACTATGTCTGGGCAGCAGAGGGATTAGCAGAAGTCCGCATCTGAGCATCAGGAGGTAGGCACGCACACGCTGGCTCTTCAGTCCCCATCACTGCCCACCATCTCAGACCCACCACACTGTCTCAGACCTGCACGGCCTGAGCAGAGTCCTTGGGAGTGTCTACGAGGACGGGCCCTGGTACCCCACTTCAGTCTATAAAGCAACAGATGATGCAGCCAGGGGTCGGCAAGAAACAACAAGAGGAGGAATAGCTAGGGGCAGACTTGTAGTAGGTGTGAAGGGAAGGTTGGCAAGAGGCAAGATTTCTTAACTGTCTATACCATAGGAGGCAGCCACCCCACATGCGGAAGGTGGCCTTCCTTCTTCCTTTAAAACAGACACGTGCTTCCATAAAAGGAATGTGCTCATTGAGTAATGGTTTTAAATCGAAACACTGTCAGGAACATCCTGGGACCAGGCAGCTGGTTCTAGAGAAGAGTCTTCCTCTAGCCACACAGGAATAACCAGGGGAGTTCTGGGCTGCAGGCTCAGATCAGAGAAACCAGAATTTCTGGGCCTTGGCATGAGGATTTTTTTTAAAGGTCTCCGAGCAATTCCAGTGTGCAGCCCAGCTGAGTAGCCTTGGGCTAGGCAGTGGCAACATGCTAGAAACCCTGCACAGAGAGGAGCTCTTGGGTTCTTGGGCTGATAACTGAGACCATGGTCACTGCAGCTGCTTCTTGAGACAAAACTTCTCTGCTTCTTCAGAGAAGGGAAAGAAGGAAGTGAATCACAATGTATGTTTCATGTACCCGAAGGAGCTACTTAATAAAAGATCACAGTTAAGCACTGACACACCCTCCAGAACAAGTAGATAATAAACAATTAAGCCAGATTTCATAGAATCAGTAAGAAACCTGTTTCTCCCAAGAATATGTCTGATCACTAGAGTGAGAGTATTTTCTGAGTCAGGAATTCAGACAATAATCTGATGGGTATATGTGTACTCACAGGAAAACCAGTCCAGGATTCCTGAAACTGGACTCATTTTAGAAAATTCAGTCTGGATGGTGACTGTACTAGGACTCTTAAGAGTTATTGGCTACATTAAAACAAAAGCTTTCAGCAGAAGTGCGGAAAAAAGAATTTTGTAATTCAGGCAGAGAAGGACTCACCTCATCACTGAAATTTCTGAAGGCAGCCACTCTCTCTTCGACACTTTCCTGATTCAGGGGCACCAGCTTCAAGCGATCAATTATCTGTTTAACACAAAAGCCATCACATATGATACAATCATCACAGTCATTCCATCTCTTCAAACACATGTCAGCATCTAACATGTTCATAGGTGGCTTCTTAGTAGGAAATTCTATTCCCCTTGTTCAAAGGCTTTGATTCCAACTTGCTGACTGACTCAATTCCTATCCTCATCTTCTGAGGCAGTTTTTACAATTCAGAGACTTCAAATTATTTTGAGAAATCCCTCTGTTTTTAGATTAAAGAAGAAAGGAAAAGAAAAAAGGGGAAAAAAGAACAACATAGAAATCCCTTTTAAATTGCCAGGATCTTACTTGTCCTTTTTCACTTAACAGGCATACTGGTGACATTTCCTTTGTTTTATATGAATCCCACAAAATGTTTTGATTTTTCAAGGGCATATACATTAAGCAATACTTCAAACACCCCTCCTGAAACTTACATCAAAGGCTCTGTCAATATGCCCACTGTGATACTCGTCAAAAAAGGTGATCAAGTCCAACAGAAGATAGAATGTCGAGTCCACAAATTTATTTGCACTGATTCCCTGAGCCCTATACCTGAAGGACAAAAAAGAGGGAAGGGAGGCAAGGGTATATTAGGAATTTCTGTGCAATCTGTAATTTGAGGACAACATCTAAAAAATGTCAGAACCTCTTAGGCTCTCTAGATGAGGTGAACTAAGGAGTGGAAAATAGTGTCTCTTTTATAACGGCCGAGCATTTGATGGTGGATTTGACAGAGATCGACCTATAAACGTTCTGTATGAAGCCCAGTTCTCCAGCTTTGGCCGCCATCTCAGCAAGCACCCTGACCCAGTTCTCAGGCAGATTTGGAGAGGGCACAAAAAGTAACGACTGCTGCCCAGCCAGGGAGTCACACTGGTTGGAGTGCATCTCCACTCATGGGGAGAGGGGAGATTCCGAAACACTGGCCACCACACCTCGGAGAATCCCCCATCCACCCATCCATCCATCACTAGCTGTTACCAAATCCCTTTGAGATGGCTGCTAATGGTGCAGAGTGAGTATAATGCCTAGAATTAAACTGCAGGATTAGAATGCTGAGATATTCTTAGATCCCCTTCTTTTCGGCAAAAATGTTTACCAAGTGACAGCAGGTTATGATGGTTATTAAAAACTCTCGAAACTGCCAGTGCCAGTGGGATGGTGGAGCCCCTCTTAGGGACTGTGTGACGTTACAGTGAAGCTGAAGACACACCTGGGTGGGGGCTGGGAGCCCGGGGCCCCGAGAGCTTCTTCGGCCTTACCGTTCTGCGATGGAGAGGGCCATGTTCTTCAGCCGCTCCTTGTTGGACTGTGGTGCGCTGATCTGGGGCACAATGGGGCTAAGCAGTTTGTTCATCAGCTCCAGCACCTTGTCAGCATTCTGTTTAGTTTTTTAAAATTAAAGAAGGAATTCATTAAAAATAATCAATACGAAGACAAAAACTAAATCATCAAGACAAAGAGGGAACTTTTTGTTCTGGATCTTGACCTGGGTGATGATGACACAGACATATACCTGTGGAAAATCCATCAAGCTGTTATGTATGCTAAGTATCTACACCTTTTTCTATTTTTTTACTAGACCTCAGTCTCAATAGAGGACTTCCCTGATGGCTCAGCGGTAAAGAATCTGCCTGCAATGCAAGAGACCTGGGTTTAATCTCTGGGTGGGGAAGATCCCCTGGAGAAGGAAATGGCAAGCCACTCCAGTATTCTGGCCTAGAGAATTTCATGGACAGAGGAGCCTAGTGGGCTACAGTCCATGGGGTCACAGAGTCGGACATGACTGAGCAACTAACACTTTCCCTTTACTTTCAGTCTCAATATTTTTAAATTAAAAAAAATGAATTACAATCCTGTTTTGCGAACTTCTATGAGGTGATAAAAGGAGAGAATGCAATCTTCTCCAGGCTACAGTTACTAGTATTTCCCAAATGTTCTAATGCAGAACTCCTAACTCCAGGGCTCTCAGCACACCTTGGCTGTGGTTTTGTTCCCAAACATCCATCCATCCCCAGTGGGTCTGTGGCTGCTTGGAGGATGAGCACCAGGCACTTTCACCAGCAGCTTTACTGTCGAAGCATGATGGAGGTTTATTGTGCTGCTAAGTGAGACTACAGCTCAATGCCCGCAGGACAGCCTTTCAATATATCGTGCTCTCGGCTGGCCAGAAACACCTTATGGGCAGAAATAATTCTGTAAAATGGGAATTTCACCCTGACCGGATCATTAACTGCCTAAGCATTAGGAGACAATGCCTCAGCAGACAGAGGGGTACAATAACAGCACCGCTGAAATGGTTGTGCATTTAATGCAGCAAGGCTGACAGATCTATTAGGTGCAGAGGCAAGAAAAGGACACATTTACCTTGGCAAGGTCGTAAAGCTTTGCTGCTTCTTCAAACAGTCCTTTATTTTCTGCCACGGAAGCAACTTTGTTGATAATAGGCTTTGTGTCACTGGTAAACTTATCTATGACTCCAGGCTGACAAGACAAATTATGGAAGGGAGGAAGAGAGAAACGGAGGGACAAAGCTGTCATTTTAAACACAGAGAAGCAATTGGGGATCGGAAAACTAACTGAAAATGCTTGCTCTGGGCAATGCATATATTTTCATCAGCCAGACTCTGGCTTTCCTGAAGATATAAGGGCCTATTAAACATATGAAAAGGACCAAGATGAGTGCCCATGAAGAGGCAGACTCACAGGCAGCCCAGAGGAGTCAGCGGTAAGACTCCACGCTTTCTCATTTTGCAAAATGACCTACAAGTATGTGAAATCATCAATGATTTTAATTTTGCAGATGACCCTAGTGGGGGCAAAAAAATCAGGAGGCTCAGAGAAAATATCTGAAAGATTTTGGATCTGCTTTATAAGACAGACAGCAAAAGAAACCTACTCCTGAAAAAAATACACGGCAAGTGGTGCCAGGATACTAAAAACAACAACAAAAATATCTGCGTCATCACTCAACAGCAACCCAATGGTCAAGAGAGTATGAGACAGGCCTTAGGTAACACAGACTCCGTGACGTCTGACTGGCTGCCCGACTCTTCATCAGCCCTGGACCGAGTCAGGCGACCGACCTTCTCTGCCACCCTGGCAGCACAAGAGGTCAGTGAAGAGCATGGGCTCTGGGGTCAAGAAGGACTGGGTTCCAATTCCAGCTCATTTTCTTACTAGCTGTGTGACCTTGAAGACAAAAATTAACCTCTCTTGTCTCCACTTCCTCCCTTGAAAAACAGATAATAGTTCCGACTCGGTGGGGCTCTTGTGACCACTAGGTGAGAACATATTCATCGAACACTAAGCACAGGGCCTGGCAGTTGTCACTGCTCCATTAGCATGGCCATCATCACATCATCACCAGCACCGCCACTGGTCTTCCTGAGCTGGATGGTGTAAGCAGTATGAGCTCATTTCAAGATTTCTGGGTCTAAACCACCCATTTTTGTAAGCAGGGAAAGTGAGTCCCTGAGAGAGGCACAAGGAGCCCCAAGGCGGGTCAGGAGGCGCCTCCATGCCAGGGCCCCTGCCCATCCACATGGCCCCAAGTGGGGTCAGGAGAGGCCTCCTTGCCAGGGCCCCTGCCCGTTGATATGGCCCCCAGTGGGGTCAGGAGGGGCCTCCCCGCCAGGGGCCCTGCCCAGTAGCCATGATGGGTCTCAGGGAATCGCTGAGGCTCATGGGAGCAGCTGCATCTCTGGGGTCAGTGCAGGGTTCTGAGCCCTTGAAAACTACCTTTGGAGAAAGGTCAAGTGCATCTCTAATTTCCCGTCTGGGGAGAGTAGGCGTAGTAATCAATTTCTTTCTTCCATATTTTCTGAGCCAAGAATGGCAGGAATGTAGCCTTCTCAGATGAAAAAATGGCAGGTGTAAGCAGATGAGTATTTTGAACATAATTTAAAAAGCTATCTCACCACAAATTTACATATTTCAAGGAGAACATCAAGGTCATCACTTGGGACCTGCAATTTTCATTCTTTGTTTTTTAACACTAAGCAACTTCATTCAGATCTGCCTCTTTAGTACCTTGCATCCTAAAACGGTACTGTATTTTTTGGGACAATTGTAAATCCCCACCTGCAAACTAACACATCTCCAGGGGTGTCTTTAACCTACCTTTCTGCTTCCATCATTCTCCAGTTTCCCAAGAATCATATCGAACTGCAGAGACAAAAAAATGTTTACCCAGTTTACTGGATGAGGATATACACATAATCCACAATTCTTAGGAGATGAGAGAGGACTAGGGGAGTTGGGAGAAGTCTCGAGGATACTGAGACTGAATCAACAGTTTCAGAAACCAAAGAATACTCTAAAGCTCCCCGTCTCCCCGCAACCCACACTGAGGTGATCAGCATGAGAACCTGTATACTGGAAAAGTTAGGAGATTTACCTCTCGACTTTCTATCACCAGCTCGCTCACACAGCGCAGGAACATGTTCTCTCCTTGACTATCCTTCTCATCCCTAGGAGGAGACAAAAACTGGTTTCCGAAGGTACAACTTTAAGGTCTCTAATCATCATTCTCATAACGGCAGAAACCAAAATCAGCTGAAGTAAATGGTCAAAAGCCAGTCTCACCTGAGGAAGTAAAAGTACTGGAGGGCCTCTCTCGGGTCCGTGGACTCAAACTTCCGGGTGTAGAGCATGAGCAGCCGCACAAAGTTCAGCCTCCGCATGCAGGGAGGGTCGCCGGGCTCATGGCTGACTGCACGGGGTGGGGGGGTCAGAACCGGTCACAACCACACAACCAGGAACTATGGGAACCAAGCCCAAAGACCCAGTGGCACCTACTCCTGCAGCCCAGCCAAGGTCTGGCAGTGCGAGCTCAGCCCAGTCCCTTCACCACCGCCCTTGAGTTTGGCCCAAGCACAGAGCGGAGACAATGGCATTCTGTAGTGAATCACAGTATGCTGGTCTCTGAATGAAAAGGTGGCAACAATCTACTATTATGAAATGTGTTCCAGGAGGGGTGGGGGGTCTGCTGCACTACTCACAAACTGCAGCCACTCGGGCACATGTCTTCTCTCCCTCCTGACTACCATTCCATGCCATGAGCAGGCATAACTGATGGCTCGTTGGGCCTTCCAGTGTCTCCAATTAGAGCTCCAATGGGAACCAGTCTCACTAGGTTTATATACTGAACTCCCCAGGGAATCTGAATGGAGGAGGGAGGGGCAAGACCCCCTCACACTGACCATCCCAGAGGCCCAACTGTCTACAACCCTCTAAAAACGACTGGCTCTGTTTGCTGGATCCCTGTCGACCGCAGTTCTGCGCCCACTGTCACCTGATGGGGGATGTGTCATGCTGTGGAGGTGTGAGGGCCAGCAAATACTCACGGAGCTGAGCACTCTGTCCTGAGGATTTTAAAAGCAGCTTCAGCTCAAAGAGCACCAGCGCCACGTGGACAGCATGGCAGCGCAGCCGCTCCATACGGAACAGAAAGGCAATGGCGGCTTCAAACTGTGCCGTCAGGAACAGCACTTGGAAGTAGAGGAAGGGCTGCTGGTTCACCGTGAAGTGGGACTCGCCTGAGGGAGAGGAGGGATAGCTGACTCAGAAGAAGTGAGTGGAAGGAGCAGCCGACCAGCAGCCCCGAGTGCTTAAAGAGCGGGATGAAAGCACCAGCCTGAGCCGGAATGGACCTGGGGTCTGGACACAGTGGACGCCACTCCAGCTTTGCCCTGTTTCCACAGCCTCCTGACCGCCCAACACAACTGGAGAGTCGGGGGGCCCTGTTGTAAAACCTGGACTACTTGCATTAGGTGGGAAAGAAACAGAGAGTAGGACCTTAAAACAGAATGCAAAGGGTCTGTTTATCTCCTGTGTCCTGATGAGTCACTCAATAAGGAGAGGAATGACTTCCAAGCTGCAGTTCCCTCAGATTCACGGCATTTAACATTGCTGACCACCAGTGGGAACTTCTTTCTCTCTGTGTTCAGATGCAGTCACTTCGAGATCTCTGAGGGAGCTGCAGCCAAGTCCTCTATATCTCTCTCTGAGCCAGTGTCCACCAGAGCTGCTCAAAGAACTGTCCGTGACTATGTAAGCCACATCCACTACTTAAGGCCATGGGTGTGGCCTCTACTCGAATCTGAAATAATTGTTTTGTTGTGCTGTGTTTTGAAGGTTCATGGGGTTTTGAAGGAGAGACAGAGTTCAGAGATGAAGGATTTTCCCAGAAAGAAGCTAACCAGTGATCTTAGGTGGATGAGAGAGACAGAAGGTGTTTATGCTTAGGGGATCTTACCATAGTCTTCCAACAGCTGTTTCTGGAACTGAGAGAGAGTGAGCCTGTCCTGTGGGGAGCTGGTGCCATCGTCATCAAAACACACCTGGTTCAACTAAACCCCCAAGAGAAAAACATGCATTGGTACCAATGGCAACCCACTCCAGTATTCTTGCCTGGGAAATCCCATGGATGGAGGAGCCTGGTGGGCTACAGTCCACAGGGTCGCAAAGAGTCGGATACGACTGAGCGACTTCACTTTCACTTTCACCTTCTGAGCCAGGAGTGAACTTAAGAGCTGTTTGAGCTCAAGGCTCAAGGCTATGCTAATGGCTGTGTTACTGGCTGGGAATCGTGCACAATAAAAATTGGGCCAGGAGACAGAAAAACCACTACTGCAGTCACCTTACTGGCATCATACATTAACAGTAAAATCTGTGTGCAGAGTGTAAGCAGGGGGAAGGGGCAAATGCCCTGCTGGGCAAGGGGAGCACGCCTGCCTTCAGCCACAGGTAGTCCTCCGTTTTGTCGGCCACCTCGCTCTGGTTGTCCGTGACGTCACATCTGCCAATGATACAGTACACAGCCCGTTTGTAGGGGTCCGTGTTGTTCCTGAGGGCCCTGCGGTAATGCAGTCGGAGCTTGTTCTCCGTAGCTGGGGACAATCTGAAGACACAAGGGAACAGACAAAGGCTGAAGATCCTCAAGGGCACCTGAAAGCACCCAGGGTCCAACCACACAATAACAAAGTTGTGAAGCCTTCCTCCATAGAGAGAACAGGCACTGTCCCACCCAAATCCCCGGGACCATCACTTTAACCTGACTTGCAGCTCCCAGGACCTGCATCTCTGCCTGCTGGCTTCCTCCAGCGGTGGCCTTCAGGGCAGAAGGTCTGGGGAATTGACCCCCCAGCCCCCCACCCCCAGTAGCCTCCAAACAGTGATGAACAAGACTGAGTCAGTCCTTTAACTGCCTCAGCCCCCTCTGGCCTCTCCACTCCCTTAACCCTGTGACGGCACCTCCCAAATAAACTTCCTGCACTCAAATCCTTGTCTCAGGGTCTCCTGGTGAACCTAGGACATGGTCCCTACTTTACACTCTGATATAAGCAAGACAGGACTTATGGTTTATCACACTCTCTGGACATGGACACTGCCAAAAAAGTAATCCTGGTTTTCCACACGTATAACTGGGGTAACTACCACTATTTCTTCTATATACAGGCACATATATTTAAACTAGGTTTGAATGTGAATTTAAGTCCAACTACATTAACAAAAACCAAAGAAAAACTAACGCTTTGCAGTTCCTTAATGTAAGAGGAAAAAACAAAACAAAAAACAGCTTAATGAAGTAATTCGATGGTTATATCTCAGGTTTGCCAATGTCTAATTCTGGCCTTCGAGCTATGAAGTACATGACAACATATTTTCATCTGGATCAACCAGAAAAGCACTAAGAGTGAACAAGTGGCGTGTAATACAATAGTTTCATTTTATAAAGCATCTCTGATGTGCCTAGGACGCTGTAAGTCTAGACATTCGTGTCAGAGTGGGGCTCTTGAATTCTTCATGCTTTCCAAAGTTCATTTTTCTCCCAAGCAGAAACTTATTTGGAGCCATGAGCAAGGAAAAGAGAGCAAGGCCAGGGCGGACCACCCTGTTGATCCCACGTGGCTTCTTCTGGACTCGGCACCTTGTTCACCGTACCTTCTGTCCTTGCTGTTCATGTACTCCTGGAACCAAGTTTTGAACTCTCCCAGTTGGTGCTGGGCTCGGTTGACCACCTGTGAAGCAGCAAGCAGGTCTCCGCAGCGCATGCAGTAATAAATTAACGCCCACACAGGATGGCCTTCCACCTCTCCATCCTAAAAAAGGAAAGGTGCTCAAGTAGACAGACAAATAAAAGCTAACTGATGGCTTTCAATGTGCTGGTCCTCAGCTAAGCCTCTTCTTGTATTAAGTCAGTCAATCTCATAACTCCACTAGGTAGGGACCCTGAATGGCTTCCTCCTCTCTGTTTTACAAACCAGGAAACTGAGACATGGGGCTGTTAAATACTTATTCCATGGCAAGCTAGTAAACGCCAGTCTAGCCTAGAGCCTTTCCTCTACAGCACCATGTGTGCCACATGAGTCAAAGCCAGATGGTGGGTTCTCCATGGAACCCCAGGATTCACAGTGAAAGGGTGACATGTTCTTCTGTGATGATTTACTGACATGCACTCTTGCCACCCCAACAAGTAAGGGCTAAAGACATTCACTTACCAATAGGAGACTATCATCATATTAAGAGTTTCACTGTGCTTGGCACTGGGGATATAGGAAAGCGGGCCTGATCCTACCCTCTGAGCAAGAGCATCTCTCCTGAAAGTGGCTGTGTCCCCAGACTGTGCAGCAGCCCTGTAGTTATTCCCCACTCTGCTCCTCCCCGACTCCTCCAGAAATGTGGACCTCAGACTTCCCTTCTTGGCCCCTCCACCCTCCCCTCAGCAGGACTCCTTCTAAAACTCAGACCTGATCGTGTCACTTCCCCACTTAAACCCCTATAAGCTGTTTGCACTCTAAGTGCTTAGCCCGGTGCTCCCCAAGCTGGCCCCGCCCTGACACACACCCAATAGGCCGAGCGCTCTATCCTGCCTTGATGTGTTTGTTCTCGCTGCTCCCTCCCCATCGAAAACCCTATCCGAGACCGCTGGCTGGCGAGCCCCTACTCTTCAAGCACTAGTATGGGCCTCACTTCCTGCAGGAAGCCAGCCTCCTGTGTATTCCACCACCCTCGGTACACAGATCTGGTTCAGCACTCTGCACACAGCAGGTATCTGAACTGTGAGCTGAGAAGAAAGGCACTTTCTAGGAACCATATCTAACTCTGTTGTGCTAGCTATTTGAGCCAACAATCTCAGAAGTCATCCCTGACTCTGTGGCTCACACCCACAGCCGAATTCTTCCACCGTCCTATTGGGTCCACTTTCAAAACACGTCCAGAAACCAATGACATCAACCCCCTGCACCCTCCTCCTCCACCGCCATCCCCTGGACTCCTGAGCCACCAGCCTTTCCAGGTCTCCTAGGTTCTCTTCCCGGCCCCTCTGGTCTCTTCTTTATACAGCAGTTTCCACACATAACCTCATTTCAGCTGAAAATGCCTATCTGAGAGACTGACCCGGAGGAGTAACTGATCACATAAACGTGCTAGTACCTGAAGTCCAGGCAAAGGAGTTGGAAGTTTAATGTTCAGGAAACTTCGAACCAACTGGTAAGTCCCCGGCACTCCGCCCAGCTGGGCCTGATGCAAGTTTCCAAAGACAGTCACAAGGGTGTAATTCTTGTAACTGGAAAAAATTTGAAGGCACAAAAAAGGGAGGGGAGTTTGAAAACACATATTACACGTATCTGTGTCCAGACCCACAACATTAGACTGTGAACTCCACACGGCAGGGCCTGGACTTCAACTGAACACAGAAGACGAAACAGAAGTGCATGCTTAATGAAGCAAGCTACATTATTGATTTGGTGGGTGGTGGATCTCTGTGAAGACTTCTTATCACTGTGGATACTCAAAAGAATTCCTGGAGCCACATAATTGTGGATTTCAAATGCAGAAAGGGCTGCTGTGCAGAAAAATAAGTGTTCCGCTCACAGCCTAATGCTCTAAGTGGATCTTCTCAAACTTTTTATTTTGAAAAATTTTAAACCTACAAAAAATTAAAGAATAGTTCGACGAGTGCTCAGATGCCCTTTACTTACATTCGTCAGTTAATATTTACATGCATGCTCTTCTCTCTCTCACACATACATTTTATCTGAACCATTTGAAAATGTTATAAAAATACAGAAATCAGGCGCCATCTTATCTGTAAATATTCTACCATGTACCTACTAATTAGGACATTCTCCTACCTAACTTCAATACTATCATGATATCAAGAAATTTAACATTAGTGTACTGTTACTGTCTAGAATATAATACATATTTACATTTCTTAATGTCAGTTATAGTTGTTTTTTTTCAATCCAGGAGCCAATCCAGGGAATGCATGAAATTTAGTTGTCATGCCACTTCCATTTCCCTTAATCTAGTATAATTCTACTACTTTTTCTTCATGACACTGACCTTTCGAGAAGAATCTAGGCTAGCTACCTGGTATAATATCCCACAAGCTGAATAGTTTCTCATGACTTGGTCCAGGTTCAGCTTTTTTGCTGATGCTGGTATTGCCACAGTGAGGCAGGTAATACCATTTTGCCCCATTCTTGGTAACATTTAATTTGATCACTTAGTTAAAGGCGTGGTCCACCAGATTTCACTGCTGAAGCACCTTCTTTCCCCTCTGAAATCAGAAAGTACTCTGTGGGGTACCACTTGGAGGTCATGTGAATATTTTGTTCACCAGTAATCTTTCACCCCATAGTTTCCACTGATGGTCTTTGCTAAGCCCAATGTCACACTGGTGTCTGCAAACGATTTTCTATCATTCCCTCTTTATTTGTTAGTACGCTTAAAACCCTTTATAATGTTGTAAATTGTTTTTGTATTAGGATTAAATGGTTCGGGTTACAGATACTCAAAAATGGGGTTAATACAATGAAAAACTTTCAGGTGCTTCATATGCACTAAAATGTTCAACATCAGATTAAGTATAATAGCAGACTGAGAGAGAGACACACACACACACACCTCTCAGAGAAAAACATCTAAATGTCAATTACAGAAAACAGATTCATCAGAAATTGATGTCGTTTTAAAAAATGATACTGACAAAAAATTTTACAAGCAAACTATATAAAACCACATATTGTACACATTGGGATCATAAGCTATGTAAAAGATAAATATCAAACAAAATATTCATATGTCCCAGAAAGGTGGTGGGGGTGGGTGTGGAGGTGGCGGTAAGGAAATACAACAAGGTACCAGGAGCCCCTGCATGTGAGAGGGGGGCTGCTCCTTTTTTTCAGGTCCTCTTTTTGGCATCTTTCAAAATTTCTATATCATGTAGTATTTTTATGATGAAAAATAAACACAATTTGATTTAACAAATATGAGTTCTCTATCACTGGGAGTATTTAAAAGCAGAGGTTGGAAAAGAGATTAGAGAAGAGCCCTATGGCAAACAATGCCCATTATGGTCTCTTCCAACTTGAATGAAGACAACCCACATGCTGGAAAGGGCCTAAATTCCTTGAGAGCTAAGAAATGTTACCTTGCTTCAAATTTGAAATACTCAAAAAATAATTTGGGGCCAGGCCTGCTTTGCCATCTGGTATATTACATCACTTGAAACACTGTATGTTGGGACTTCCCTTGTGGTCCAGTGGTGAAGACTCTGCCTTCCAATGAAAGAGGTGCAGGACCAATCCCTGGCTGGGCAGCTAAGACCCCACATGCTTCGAGGCCAAAAAAACCAAAACATAAAACAGAAGCAATGCTATAACAAATTCAACAAAGATGTTTAAAATGGTCCACATCAAAAAAATCTTAAAAAAAAAAATACTGTATGTTATCCTCTCAGTGGATTAGTACCAGCAAAAATATTTTTTTAAGTGAGTACAGTTATCTGAAATATTCCCTTTATCAAAAGGGACAACAAATCCTTAAAAAAGATGCCAAGAGAGAGATGCTGTTAGAAAAAGAAAATAAGCATATAATAGTTGTGCACAGGAAACTCCCGAATAGCTCCAAGTGCTGCTAAAGGAATTAATGGAACAAGATCATCCTAAAAAAACTAAATGAAAAGAATAATAGAAGAATTGGGATGGCTTACATATATAAAATCCCAAACTGCAACCCGGTACCTCTGGTGAAGTCAAACACCAACAGTGAGAATTAGGCTTACTGAAGAAAAAGCATTCATATACTTAATCCTTAAAAAAAAACACCTAATATTGTTTATACACTGTGAGAAATTTTTTGATTCATATTTTGCTAACTTGTAGCAAATAAATACCACTATATATATTAGGTTTTTCATGGCTGAAGACTTAACAAAACTTACATTATAAAAATTGAGTGAAAGCCTGATGTAATACTTTATGAACTCTTTGTGCCTGTGCCAGAAAAAATGAAACACCATTTGCAGTTTCAGATTTTTTCTTAACAAAAGAACGGAAGCTAGTGAGTTTAATATATCTGATGGTGTTCATCTTGTGTAGCTATTAAATAATTTGGCACTTGATATAAAAATCTGTTCTCTCTCTGCAGTATCAAGTCTTGAATTACCTTGACTTCCTAACAGAGTATTATTTTGTTGACAGAAGGTGACCACACAACAAGGCCACTGGCAGCTGCATGGGTGCAGAGGCAAAGAGCTGCAATTGAGCAAGCGTATGCAGCTTGCCTTTCTCTTCTCCAGCCAACAGAGAGAGGCCTAGCACCCTGTCTCTGAGATAAAGAGGGTCCGCTGCACACTCATGACAACACCTGCTGGTCAATTCAGAGCTAGGAGTGTCCACAGGGCGTGGATGAATGGCACAGCCCCTACCAACTAGGGGGCCAACAGTCAAGGCACAAGGGTACAGCCGCAAACCCCCATGACCAACTCCAATTAGTGAGGAGGTGGCAAAAACCTAGGCACAAATCAGACGCATTAGCAGCTGGGAAGGATCTGAACTCACAGGATTAACCAAGCAGAGCCAGAAGGAAAACAAAAGCTCAAGGGGCCTTCCTAGGGTTTGGAGGTGGTAAAATGCTGGGTGGGAAAATTAAAATGTTGAGAGAAAACCAAGAGCCTGAGGAGTAATGGCTGAACCCCGCGAGGGCCCAGGATCCTGACCCAAGGCATTGTGCCCTAATAACCCTGTCTCTGTACTGAGGGATGCAGGGTGGAGAAAGACAGAGAGAAAAGCCTAAGAGGGCTCAGGGCTCCCACTCACATGGTTTTACACCTGTGCAGAGACAGTTCCCATAGAGAAGTGCTCCTAAAAACATAACATCTCTCGGACTTGCTCAACCTTGTTTAAATCACACCAGCTCCAGAGCACTTATCTAGAGAACCACTTCAAACAGGGGAACGGCTACCTTCAGGGGATTTTAAAGGCGGCCTCTGTGCTGCCGCTGCCTCACCTCTGCTCCAGGTACCCCAAGGCCTGCCTGACAAACTCCATGCGCACTTCCACGCTGTTGCGGCTCTTCAGGGCGTCAGTCGCTGGCACCAACAACACATCTGTCATTTGTTTCACCATGGCCCACATGTCGGAGATGTTCTGCACAGAAACAACACTGCATGTGACAACGCTGTGGGGCTGCGCAAGCGGCCTGGTTCTTCACGGTGCTCTGACGTGGAAGGGGCTGAGGTTAACGTCCTATCTGCAGCCCTCAGGCTCAAGCCCAGCAAAGAAGATGTGCCTTGGCCTGGCCAGTAGCCAGGCTCTCATCTTCCCTTAAGCAGCCCACGTCCTGAGTGGGTTTTCAGATCAATTACTATTCCAGGTCTGACATAACCACCTACATAATTGAGACCACATTTATTGAATCTCAGTGGGTTACCCCTTAAGAGAGAGTGAACACATTTATAATCGTCCAGAGCTCTAGGATTTTAAACTCAAATAGCTGCATGTCAGTCCTTACAAGGTCATTTGAGTTTTTTAAGACTTAAAATAAGAGTCTAACCTAAATAATACAGGCTTTGTCCTCCCGGAGGCTCTCCAGGGGTCCCTGCGCTTACCCTGTTTCTCAGCAGCATGGCCTCTCCTTTTCCTGCCTACTCACTCCCCTCAAAAGGCACCTCCAGTGCAGCCTCCTAGAAGAGGCATGGGTGTGCTTGCCTGTGTGTAACCACCACACAGACGGACTCTCACATCCCAGAACCCTCCTGGTTGTAAACTCTGCCTTAGAAATGTGTTCCCTGAACCCTTTGCAATGTTATAAAGTTAAGATCTCTGGAAGGCAGTAGCAGTTGGAGAAAAAGCAGGTATACACTTTTTCCAAAAGAAAAGAGAAAATCCCGTTTTCATTGTTTCTTGGAAAAGTTAAAAATCTGTAGAAAATCCATCTAAATGTGACTCTTTCTAGGTGGTGAGAGAGTAGATAAATTCTTACTTTCTTCTTTAGATTGGTTTTATAATCTTACACTTTTTTATTGGAAAAAAAAAAGTTGGCTGCCCTGTGAAGGAAAAATGTGTTCAAGTGCTTGCTTGCGTTACAGACTTCCTTCCTTTTCCCGTTCTTCCTGGCCACCTACCAATCTATCCATCCCCTTTTTTGATTTTTATTTTTTCCCCGAAGTGGGAGAAACTGGGCCAAGGATAAGAATTGAGGGGCAGGAATGAAGAGGGGGGAGTCAGAGAGAAACAAAATCAGCGGCATATGAAAAATTCTTGTAAAGACCCCACCTGAGTCGAGTTCAAGGGGCTCATGGTACGAAAACCACAGCACCTTTACAATTCACATCTCATGAAAGAGCCCTGTCTGTCTTAGCAGGGAAACTGACAGGGTGGAGCTGGAGCCTGACAGGACTTCAAAGCAAACACAGCTTGGCTGGGCCTTTTGAAGATGCATTAAAGATATATATATATATATATAGCATCGCCATAAAAAAAAAAACACCTAAAAATTACTTAAAATAAAACTCTGAAGAACACTTAAATTAATCTTCCAAAGCATAGAATTTCTCTGTAGCACACTTCTGCCAAATCAGCAAGCCGCTAATCCCATCAGACACCCGACCCCACATGTCTCCCCGGCCGGCTCTGGGTGCTACCTTATCATCCAGCTCTGTGACGGAAGCACAGAGGTCCAGGAGGTTAGGCTGCAGGTGTCCGTTTACGATCTTCTCGTTATAGATATAAATCTGAAAGGAAGAGCAGAGTAAACGGCACAAATTCCATTTTCATCTCTCCTTTTCAGAACCTCTTGAAGGAGTTCTGAAACCAACTTCTGCCCAATGGTCAGAAGCTTCAGTCAACCTTTCCTTCCTCACAGTGGCTGAACTATCCACACTGCCTGGAGGGCAAGGCCTCTGGCTAGCTGCTCAGTCCGGCGTCCGAGTCTCGCACAGTGGCATGAACACACACCAGAGCTAACTGCTCCCCCAGCCCTCCTAACCTGGGGAGCAGGAGCAGGGCGGCCCTGGGGGAGGAGCACCGCATGCAGTTCTGTGCTGCTCTGCCCAGCAGACCCTCGGGCCGAGAGAACAAGGACCAAAGTGGAAGACGGGACAGTGGAAGGTCTCTAGCTGCTGCTTCCTAGGAATCTGAGCAGAGTCTGGTCACCTTTCTGATAAAAGGATAGAAGGATCCCAGCCCAGGGCCGTGTACTGAGTAAGGACCGCCAGGCTGCAGCCCCCTACACGTGTTAGAAGAACACTTCTGCCCATTTGCAGTACCCATTTCTCTCATCAAGAATCCCAGCTCCTTAGTAAAATTTTCTCAAGAAAAAAGAACTCTGTGATGTTTAAGGAATGGAAAAGCCAATATTACTGTGGACTTTGTCTCTAAAGAACCAACACACTGATGGGGAAAACTAGTAAGTTCTACTCTTTGCACTCTGAAAGCCTTGCACTGCTGAGGACTCAACTAGGTAGTGATTTCAGACAAAACAGGACCCTGTCGAACCCTGCCCTCTGCTCTCAATGGGGTAGAGCAGCACATAGCCTCCAGGAGCATTATAAAGACAAGGTGGTGTTTATTCACTCAACGAGCATTTCTGAGGGGCCTTCCCTTGGGTACTGTGTTCAGCATGGGATATAAAGGTTCTCTCTCCACTGGAGGGGACTGCCACGTAAACAGACATGACATTATGGAGTCCTGAGTGCTAGAAAACCTTAGTCTTATAAAGCTTTAGTCTTCACAGACACAGAAGACCCATGGTTTCTCCCCTCAGAAGCTTGTAATTTCATTAGGCCTGAATTCTGGAGATGTCTGTGACAATGATAGTCAGTCATATGATCAAAGTGAAATTTTTAAAACTGTAGATGGAGTGTGGGAGATCTAAAAATTGGAAAATAAATTTTAGCAAAACATGAGGGAGTTGGAAGAAGGTGGACTTGTGTGTGCAAAGCTGACACAACTTGCACAGTGCTTTGAGGGAAGAATATGTTGCTGCCACTGTGGCCCTCAGCATTACCAACTTCCTTTCTTCCACCAAGTCTCAGGTGGGGTGGTTGGAGGGCCACAGCGGCACCAACACATTCTCCCCTCATAGCACTGTGGAAGTCGGTCACAACGGAACAGATGTTCCTTGGTGACTTCTGGTGCAGGACAATTTAAAGGGGGTGGAAGCCCACCACCTGCAATTCAGGAAACAAGACTGTTTTTCCTTCTTGATACTTTATGCAGGAAATCAGCAAATTAGAATAAAGTACACAAGGCTGGTTCAGTTTTACTCAAAAGGTCAATTCCAGGTATGTACTGTCTTGAGGGCAGTTTCGTGTAGTTTTTACACCCTGTGCTTTAAACACAGAGTGTCTCAATCTATATTTACACTATCGCATGGTCATGATACACAACCAGAACCACAACACCCCAAATACTATGAGCTTCCCCAGGGCAGTAATATCCAGTAATGGTGGGTACACTATGCTAACCCAGGCAGAAAAATATTTAGAAAATTTCTTTTTACAACAAGGGAGGGAGCAGGGTTTCTGATAATACCATTTGCCAACCAGGTGATCAGTTAATATAGAACTCCATTTGCTCAGCAGTGCAATTACTCAGAGCTTTACTGTACATGGACTGCTGCCAAATGCAAAATGAGATGCCTTGGTCAGTGTGTGAGGCAGATTTCAATTTCCCTAAATCAAACCTGAGTCATTCTATTACCCAGTTTGATAGACTTCTCCAGGGACCTAGATGGTAAAATATTAACAAGTCCTCTGAATGAAAACCCAACTTGCTTTTAGGGTCTGACTTTCACATGAAGTCTGTGTTCTCTTTTACTCTCCAGAGGGCTCATGGAAGATTTTCCTGGATTTGATCTTCCTTGAGAACATGCTTACCTGCCGGGCGTAGGCCATTTCGGTACTGTCTAGGGAGCTTCGACCAGGGGGTCCTGCATCACTGATGTAACTTGGCTGTAGAGAAATATACATTCAGAATTGGTTCAGAACAGCATTCAATCATGTAAAGGAAAAAAAAAATCATAAACATTTGTTTGTCTTTAACGGAGCTGTGAGGAGTCTGTTTCCTAGTCAGACTTCCTGAATGATTTTTGGGGTTTCAATAGAAGACGACTCTCTTATCATGAACACATAAGGGAGCAGGCATGGGACCCAATGAACTCCATAACAGGAGGCTGACGAAACTGCAGGGATATCTCAATAACTGTTCCTATCTTTGTGACATTTGGTTTCAATCCCAAGCTCCCACTTCGCCTCATCTTCCTCATCCATGTCTTTACACCAGTAAGACTGTGGTGCATGTGGGTCTTCTGTTTCCATCAATACTAAACAGCTGAGGAAATGGGAGATTATAGGGTCACAATACTGAGGTTCAGATGTTTCCTAGAGTCCACACTAAGGCAATAGCTACTGATGAACTTTCTGCCGCTGAAGATACAAAGTCAGCCTAAGTTGAGTCATTTATTTATCTATTCATTCATTCATTCAGTAAACATCTGTTAAGTGTCTGCCTGCCACACGCACAGCATGAACGCACCCATCCCTACAGGGATGACAGGAAGACAGCCCACAGAGGCTGCCCATGAAGAGCTTACCATCTGATGGGGAGAGTCAGACACCAACACATGGGAAGGTTTATTAGTCTTTTTAGAGAAAGATTAAAGTTAACCTTTAGCTAAGTTTATTCCCTACTGTAAACAAAAATGGATCAAAAATAGATATGCTCCAATTAGGTACATTCTTAAACTTCCAAATTAGTTTGTAACTGTACTGCAGCAGAGATCAAATTCTTCAAGCTTCTCTCATAAAAGAAAAAAAAAAAAATCAATGCTCTATTCTCTAAAGTCTAAAACAAAGCAGTTTTAAGTAGGTTTTGTGGAAGCAGATGGAAGATAGTACCAAAATCTTCCAGCACCTCCAAGGCTGGCAGAAGGTTACCAGTGTGACCATGCGCTGGGGTAGGACAGGGAGGAAGGAGGGCCAGGAGGCAGAAAGGCGGGATGTAAAGCTTCAGCTTCTAGAACAGACACCTGGGTTCCAGGAGGACCACTCCACTCCCTGGTTTTGGGGTCCAGGGAAAAGCACATTCCTTTGGAGCCTCAGTTTCTCATCTGAGAAACCAACGAATGGGCTGTCCTAGACAATCTCGAGCAGTCCTCCCACCTCTGATTTTCTGCAGTCACTGGTATTAAAGGAGCTATAAATAGCTTACTGTTCAAAATACTGAATTTGGTCTCACTACAGTACAGCAAAAACCAGTATATTGGAAATTTAAGAATATAACTAACACCTAGTAGAACACACCTAATTTTGATCCATATTTATTTACAGTAGGGACGAAACTTAGCTAAAGGTTAACTTTGCTCTTTCTAAAAAAAGACTAAGAAACTTGTCCATATGTTGGCCTCGAACTCTCCCTATCAGATGAGTAAATGCTGCCACTTGGCTGACTCAATGAATATTTCACATCCCCACCTCTTACCTCTAGTCGCTGCCACTTCCCCCTCTGGGATATGGCATTTTAGATATAACATATCTAATAGTGTGTTGGTAAATGTTTAACAACTGGCTTGGGGAAGGGGACTTGATTTGTAGCATTTGCTGGTTTCTTTAGTGTAGATACTCCCACGATGGCAGAATTGAAGCTATTCCAAGTGATATCAACGGGATAGCAAATTTTCTGAAAATCTGACAATAGGTCCTCCTGAGCTCAACCCTACACACTACCCTTTCCAGCCTCCACTGCCCCTGGGAGTGGCCATGCATCACCCTGGCTCTAGCCAGTGAGATGGAAGCACCAGCCTGGCAGTACATTCAGGCAAAGTGTAGCTTCTGCTTTTCCTGACAGAGGGGGATAAAGAGCCTGGCATGGCGTTTCAGCATTCTAACCTGAATGCAAACAGCATGCCTAGAGCAGCGGCAATCATCTTGTGAGCCTGAAGGGGCTCTGCTAAAAAATGTTGGTGTACAGAGACAAAGACGTGTCTCTGATGGCACCACAGAGCAAGTGAACTAAGGCCCACTCTTTCCACACCTGCAGACTTCTTAGGTGAGAAAAATAAACTCCTCTTCAAGCTACAGAAACTCAAGTTTTCAGTTATTCACAGCAGAAGGCCTTCCCATCTGCAATGACTGAAAACCATCAGGTTACAGTGACAACAGCCACACCTTCTGAGCAACTCCTATACACCAAGCAGAGTCTTAATCCTCGTGTATTAACTCTACAACCCCATGAGAGACACAATTTTATTATGTCAGTTTTACAGAAAAAGATACCAAAGGGCACAGAAAGCAACTTGCCCTAGGACACTCCAGTAAGAAGTAGCAGAGCCACGGTTTGCATCCACAGTCTGGGGCCACGCTGCCTGCCAGGGCAGCCCGGGGCAGCTGTCCAAGGATGGCCACCGGAGAACAAGTCAGCAGTGGTTTAGAAAGCCTGGCTCCACTGCTCACTAGCTAGGTGATCTTGACGGGGTACACTGATTCTTTGGGGCCTGGGCTTCTTTAGCTATAGCAATGATACAGGGGCAGCAATGATATTTACCTTATAGATGAAAAGATTTAATGGGAAGAGAATATTACCCACTTCACAAGGAGTAAGTAGGAACAAGTAGAAAGAACTCACTGTCCAGTATCTGACCAGTAAACGCTAACTGCTATCACAGTAAAAAAAAAATAAACCACAAGGAACAGGGGGATAAACCCAACGCTGAACAATGGATAGATATGGACACTACAGAAACATAACCTACAATATTTTACTTTCTGTTGGCTGGAGATTCTCATCTCATTTTTCTACAAGGGGCATGCGTTCCTTGTATGAACAGAATTCCCACTAGCTCATTTTCTACTTCTGAGTGTTCCCAGTAACACTGTGACAAAGACTGTTCTATAACACAGTTATCTTTCTGGAACAGAATTAACTCTCTGAAAGCTGGTGATCCCCAAGTCTTTGAAAGAACAGAGCACTAAGGTGGTTAATTCCAATAACCTAACTGGGGGGAATAAACAGGGATGAAAGGGAGAAACGGCACGAAATACTTCTGCAAGAACACAATTGTTTCAGCTAAATATACATAAACAGCCTTGAGAAATATTTTCCGGTACTACTAGAAACCTATTTCTAAAAATCATCCACTTAAAAAGTAGTTGGTTTTTAGCTTGCAAATTTCCATTTAAATGAATTTTGTTTAATACGCTTGTTTTCAAACATAGCTTTCCTTCATTTGCCCTTGACGGAGCCTCTATTTCACCACACACAAAGTCAATTATCCACCAACAGGATGTGGGCACGCACGTGCCTGAGAAGAACCAGCAAAACATTTACAGAAATCTTAAAGCCAGGGGCTGCTGGAGGGCTGGGAAAGTGGACGCCGGTGTGCTGTGTGGTGAAACATTTCAAACTTTTCAGGTTTGCCTGACTGGATCACAGTGGGGATACCAGGAGCACGGAGTCAGAGACCAGGAAGGCGGGGAAGATGGGAGGGGGGCCAGGACGACAGCAAAGGGTTCACCTAGGAATCTGGAGACACTGCGGAGAGACCGTCTCTGGGAGCACAGACATGAGAAGGGTTTTCTCAGCATACATGGTGTTCCCAAAAGAGTCATTTTCTTTTCTAAAATCAGACTTTAAACTTTATTTTGTATTGGGGTATAGCTGATTAACAATGCTGTGGTAGTTTCAGGTGAACAGTGAAGGGACTCAGCTATACATATACACGTATTCATTCTCCCCCAAAACCCCACTCCCACCCAGGTTGCCGCATAACATGGGGCAGAGTTCCCTGTGCTGCAAAGTAGGCCCTTGTTGGTCATCCATTCTAAATAAAGCAGTGTGTACATGTTGATCCCAAACTCCCTAACTATCTCTTCCCCCCACTATCCCTCCTCTGGCAACCATAAGTTGTTTTCTAAGACTCTGAGTGGGATTTGTAAATGAGTTCATTTGTATCATTTCTTTTTAGATTCCACATATAAGGGATGTCATATGATAAAAGAGCCATTTTCTAAGAGAGCATTCCAGAACTGGGAGGATATGGTTGGAGTGACAGGGGGTAACTGTAAGCATTTATCAAGCAGCTAACATAACATATCCAAGGATGGGGCTTCCCTGGTGGCTCAGACGGTAAAGTGTCTGCCTGCAGTGCGGGAGACCCGGGTTTGATCCCTGGGTTGGGAAGATCCCCTGGAGAAGGAAATGGCAACCCACTCCAGTACTCTTGCCTGGAAAATTCCATGGACTGAGAGGCTCCTCAGAGCCTGGCAGGCTACAGTCCACGGTGTTGCAAAGAGTTGGACATGACTGAGCGACTTCACTTCACTATCCAGGGATAAATAAATCTCTTTTTCCAAGGAGGGAACATTCTAGATAGGAAAAAAGGAATGTAACCAGCATTCACTTTTAGCAAAATAAGTACAGAGGAAAAAGAAAATGTGATGACACTATTGAAGGAAGACAGTTTTTAATTTCCAAGTGGAAGGTTTTGGCTTCACATAAACAAAACAGAATCAAAGTAATTAACATACAGTAGTTGGCTATACACTCTGTACATAGAAGCTCAGCACGACTAGGAAAAAAACACCAACTGGGGACCAGAAGACCCAGGTTCTAAATGTAACCCAACTGTGTGACTTTGGGTAATGACATCGAACCTCTCTAGGGCATAGCTCTTCATGGATAAAATGGGAGGAATACTTGGGTCATTTATACAATGAAATTTATTACAGCCACTAAAATGACAGGTACCTACACATACTAACCAAGAAAAAGCTCCAAAATAAGTTAAAAAAACAAAACGTAATGCTAAGCTGTAGCATCTATTATATAAAATCCTGCCATCTGTGGAAAAGATAAAAAACTGTGTGTTTTGTCACTCAGTCGTGTCTGACTCTTTGCGACCCCATGGACTGTGACCCACCAGGCTCCTCTGTCTACGGGATTCTCTGGGCAAGAATACTGGAGTGGGTTGCCATTTCCTTCTCCAGGGGATCTTCCCCACCCAGGGACTGAACCAAGGTCTCTTGCATTGCAGGCGGATGCTTTACCATCTGAGCTACTAGGGAAGGCCAAATAAATTGACTGGATGGACATACATGTATAAATGTGCACATAAAGACGTAAGAGGGAACTGAAAGGACAGGATGTCAGAGGTTATGTTTGGGTTTGGGGTGGAGGACAGCGGCTGAATTTTTAAAGCACGTTCAACCATTAGAACGCTGTGCAAGAAGCGTTCTAATCATATCATATCACGTGTGATATGGCTTGATATTAAAATGAGTTGGTTCTTTAAACTTCTTTTTGAAAGAGCAGTGCAGCACTTTCCATACTTGAAATTCTATTCAAATTCCAGTATGTGAAACAAAACCAGCCCTTTTGGAAACTACCATGGAGCCATAAAATACAGCTTGGAATCATCTAGTCTGGGGTTTTTTAATTCAAACTTTGTCAGTCAATATTTTTGCTGTATTCCACCAAATCTAACCATCTAAGACATCATGTTTATGTACCACCAAGAAAGAAAAATGCTGACAGTTAAACTATACCATTGATTAAAGACATATCTTGATTTCAGAGATGCTAAAATATAGAAAAGATGTGTAGCTGGGAGCTGATGAAATATGGTATTAAGTCAGTTATCAAAATTAGAGACTACATTCAACATATACCGTTCACTATCTGTAATGATTAAGCTACAACAGCTTCTTTATCAAGGCTCCTGCTTGAGAAGCCGAGTCATTTCCCACATAATACAATGAAGCACTGACCACTGACTATGTTTAACACCAACAGAGCCATGACACACTGAGGCTGGATAAAAACTTACTTTTAAATACTGTTTTAATGTTGGCTGAGACATATCAAGGATTCTCAACGCTGCTCCCTGCTGTCATGCAAGCAGCACAGACTGGGGGTGTTCTTCCCCACAGGCCAGACGGAAGGTCTGGGGCATGGGGGCTCTTAGCTGGGGCTCTCTTTCTTTGCTTTAAAGCCTATCATTTTGATTGAGACCAAAACTTGGAACATTATTAACAATCTTTCAATTCCTACTTCCTTTAAAAATTGTATCTTTTTTTCAATGATATCCTAAGGAAATTAATTTCCCAAATTGAATTTTGCTATTGAAGCATCATTTTCCTTATTAAAACTTGCCAGGAACAGATATTACAATGTGTTGCTGCTCTTCTGTTATCAGAAGGCTTGAGGGAAAAATGTTTCAGGAATCACCATCTCCTAGTTCATTTTTGTTTAAAAAAATAAAAAAAGCCTCAAGTCTCTCTTCATATTAAATTAGCCAAATTTGGACATTTTCCTTCAATGTAAGGTCAGCTCCAAATGACTAGAAGCCTCTTTCCTAGCTAATGACTCTCTAGATTCCAACAATCTTATTCTTCAAAATAAAGTACCCAGAAAAGAATGGTTTAGATGGCAAGTCATACTTTAATTATTTCCTCTACTTATTGGGGGCAGGAGAAGGGGACGACAGAGGATGAGATGGCTGGATGGCATCACTGACTCGATGGACATGAGTCTGAGTGAACTCCGGGAGTTGGTAATGGACAGGGAGACTGGCGTGCTTCAATTCATGGGGTTGCAAAGAGTCGGACACAACTGAGCGACTGAACTGACATGATGAAATATTTTTCATTCCCAGAAACACTTCATAAATCAAGGGACAGTTAAAAAGGGACAGATCCATCTTAGAATAATAAAAATAAACTTAACAATGTGTGCATGGATGTGTGCTAAGTCGCTTCAGTCATGTCCGACTCTTTGCAACTCCATGGTCTGTGGTCCACCAGGCTCCTCTGTCCATGGGATTCTCCAGGCAAGAATACTGGAGTGGGTTGCCATGCCCTTCTCCAGGGGGATCTTCCCAACCCAGGGACTGAACCCACGTCTCTTAGTCTCCTGCATTGGCAGGTGGGTTCTTTACCACTAGTCCCACCTGGGTAGCTTACCAAATACCAACCACCACCATAAACATGCTGGGATGTGCTAAGCATGCACTCTATGCCGGCTCTGGGCCAGGCACCTTAACACACGTTCTATGTTCCTTTCAACCATTCTTTAAAAGAGGCCTTTTACAATGAGGATGAGAACAATGTGGTTCCCAGGAGAGGCCCGGGAACTCAGACCTGCTGAATTCCAAAGCCTGTCTCTATGGTTTCCTACAGAGAGGGTAAAGAAAGTGCCTGCCCAAGTGGAGCTAATACCACCTTTCCATCTTCTGGAAGAAAATTATATGGGAAAAACACATGGTTCTTCCACACATCCACCAGAATGGTTGAACTGAAAAAGACAAAAAATACAAAGAATTCTCACAGTGCTGGTGGGAGGGGACCGTGAGACACCATTTTGGAAAACTGCTGGGCAGCATCTGCTAAGGCAGAACACACGTGTACCCCGTGTGCAAGCAACTGCCCTCTCACGTGTGCCCAATGGATGTGCAAATGTACATTCACCGGAAGACAGGTACAAGAATGCTCTCACTAGCACTCGTTATAAAAGCTAAGAACTGTTACTATTCAAATGTGCATCCACATCAGAATGCGTAAGTACTGCAGTCATACTATCTGGCCATGAGAATTGAACAGCCTTCAGCTACATGTAAAGATACACAGAATGTTAAGCAAAAGCAGCCAGACACAAGGGTGCATACAGCATGACTCCACTTACACAGAGTTTAAAAACAGGCAGAATTAATCCATGGCATTAGAAGTCAGGACAGTGTTTCTCTTGGTGGTTGTGGTGAGGGGGCGGGGATGCTAGGGGGATGGCAGTGTGGTCTCTTCACCTGGGTGTGGTTCACTTTTGGTAACTCACTGAGCTATATACTTAGAATGTGTATTTTTTTCTGTATGTATGTCATACTTCAGGGGAAAAGCTCAAAACAGCAACAAACAATAAAACCTATGAGGGTTCCAGAAATGGCAATTCCCTGGATAACCTGAAGAGAGAACCTTCTGCATTATTTGCCAGCTTTTTCAGCAAAGCTATCTACTCTGCTAGGTGTCACCATAGAGAACAGCAGAAGTATCAATAAGAGGGAGTCCTCCCTTTCAAGAGCGAGGACTCGAGGTCAAGGAAGAAGTGTCTACTAAATAGACTAATCTATTTTTAAGACAAGAGCAATCAAGAAAGAATATCTCATTAGCAGCTTATAATTACTTCCAAATCCCAATACAGACCACAACCTATTAACACAGTTTTAAAAAATGAAGTTTATAAAAACCATGAGCTGTTCTACTTCTCTGCCTAGACTTATAAGAAATTGAGAAACATCAGGCTGCCCAAGGATTTTCTACATTAGCTCTTTTCCCCCCGCCCAAGACTCTGCTCTTCTCTGAAGTCTTTGAGTCTAAGAAATGTGGAATAAGGTCCTTAATGAGTAATTTCCTAAGATAAATGACTTTAGCATCTATTTATTTGGGGGCTAATTTAATAGAAAAACTTGGTTTTAAACCAGGAGCAAGTCTGTAGACACAGGATGTGTAACGTTATCATGCAGGCATGACACTGCCAAGCTACCCACCTTTGACCCAGACTTCAATAGAACGATGGTCCAAATGTCAACAGTCCCCGGTCTCACCTAGCATAGCACAAGTCTCACTGAGCCTTAGGTGTCCAATCTCTTATGAGAAAAGAACATCAGCTAGTCAAAACAACTTTGGAGGAAGCACTGGTAATATTACTTGAAATGTCTAATGCTATAATTTTTATAAATTTTAATAATTTTTTGACATAAATTTTAACTTGCACATCCAAATTGTCTGAAACTACTTTTTGAGATTTTTTTTTTTAATGTGGACC
Organism: Budorcas taxicolor; assembly: GCF_023091745.1. Lineage (NCBI taxonomy): Eukaryota > Metazoa > Chordata > Mammalia > Artiodactyla > Bovidae > Budorcas > Budorcas taxicolor. The sequence continues at coordinate 26,508,559 of NC_068927.1, read as the reverse complement.
ATTTTTAAAGTCTTTTAGTGAATTTGTTACAGTACTGCTTTTTTTATTTAATGGCTTTTTTGGCCTTGACACACATGAATCTTAGCTCTGGAACCAGGGATTGAACCAGCACCCCTTTCATTGAAAGGCGAAATCTTAGCTACTGAACCACCACGGAAGTGCCCTGAAATTACTTAACTTTTAAACAATAGTAAAGGATAGTCATTATGGGAGAGGGGCTTTACATTATCATTAATCTTCTCAATAATCCCATTTTACTAATGAAGACACTAAATGTCTGCAGGGTTAAATAACTTGAATATTTAAATAATAACTTGGATGCCATATCAGAACTAGTCAGTGGTGAAGCTAGGGTTAGAACCCCAAAGTCATTCTCTCCCCATCACTAGTGTGGTGAATGCATGGTCACAGTTCCCACTGGCCAAGGGCAGATATCACTAATCAAGCAAGACATACTTTCCTGCTGATCCCAAGATGCAGCCTCAAAATCCCTCTCAGGAAAGATCGCCAGGATAAGTAAGAGATAAACCCTATGTAACATACCCACTCTAAAATCACATATCCCTAATACTCTGGTTAGCACAAAGTTAGCTAAGGCCAAATGATTTATTCACCAAATATTTTTGGAGCATCGAATATGTTCCAGGCACTCATCTAGGCACTGGTGTTATGAGTAAGTACAGTAAATAAAAATCCTTACCTTCCTGGAGCTTAAATTCTTCTGGGAGAAACAGACAATAAGCAATATAAAGACATCATACACACACAGTGATTTTAAGTGGTTTAAAGTGAGGAAGTGCTAAAAAGAAAAATATAGCAAGAAAAGGGGATATAGGGAGGGTTGAATGGGGAGAGCTTGGTTTGGATTTCAGATGTAAAGGTCCTGGAAGGCCTCACCGAGATGGCACTGGGTAATATTTGAAGGAAGTGAGGAGGACAGGCACGCAATTATTTGGGGGAAGAGCCTTTTAGACACAAGCAACAGGAAGCCCAGATGATCTAAGGCAGAAGCAGCAAGAGCAATGGGGAGAGCAGAATAACGTGAGCTGGGAGAGGCAGCAAGACCAGGTCAGGGAAGGATTGGGAAGTCAGGGCGAAGACTCTGGCTTTCACTCCAAATGAGACGAGTGTTACTGGAGGACCCTGAGAAGAGGTCTGACGTGATCTAGTCTGTGTTTAACAGCATCGCTCTGGCTATTGAGAAGACTGCACAAGGGCAGAAGCAGGGAGACCAGTGTGGCTGACAGCCTCTAAGATGGCTCCCAATAATCCCCATGTCCTGGGATCCAAGCTCTCGTTTAATCCTCTCTCCTTGAGTGTAGGCTGAATTTAGTAATTTACTTTGATCAGAGAGGTGACAGAGTATAACTTTCAAGATTAAGTCACAGAAAGACTGTAGTTTCTGTCTCAGGGGCCCTTGAACTCTCCCTTGGATCCTTCACTCTTGCCCCAGGAGAGGCACACTACCATGCTGTGAGCAGCATAAAAGAGCCCCACACGGCGAGGAGCTCACGCCCCTAGCCAAGAGCCAGAGAGGGCCTGGGGCTTGTCAGGAAGCACATGAGCGAGCCTGGGCCTGGATCCTCTTCAAGCTGAGCCCTGCGAGGAGTGCAGCCTTAGCCAGTATCCTGACCACCAGGGCCAGGACATCCCAAACCAGAAACACTCAGCTAAGCTAAACACTTGTTTTCAGCTACTATGGTTTGGAGTGATTGATTACACAGCAATAGATAATGGAAAAACCAGTTAGCAGATCAGTCCAATAATCCGAACAAGAGATACTGGTTGACTTGGCCCCAAATGCTAACAGCAGAGGTGGTAAGAAGTGGTTGGGGAGGGGGATTCGGGATGGGAGGGGGGACATATGTATACCTGTGGCTGATTCATGTTAATGTATGGCAAAAACCTCCACAATATTGTAAAGTAATCAGCCTCCAATTAAAATAAATAAAGTTTTTTAAAAAGTGGTTGAATTCTGGGTATATTCTGAGAGGAGGACTAATTTGTCAGCATGTCTGAGAGTCTAGGTAAGAGGAGGGTAGGATAAAAATGAATCTGAGGTGTACGATCTCAGCAAGTGAAAAACTGGAACTGCCTTTTATAAAGACGATAAACTCTGTGAGAAAAGCGGGGAGGGAGTCGGAGGCAGTTGCTACCATGACTCAATTTTAAACATGTTAAGCTTGATGGCTCTGAGACACCTGAGTAGCCAAGATGGCCACTAGAACAAATGAGCCTGGGAGGATTCAGGGCGGTGATGGGAATCTGAAGTCTTCAAGTACATAGAAGGTATTTAATACATGAGCCCAGAAGAGATCAACAGGGCAGTGATTAATGAAGAATCAGGAACAGGTCAAGGACAGAGCCCTGGGACAGGAGTTTGAGGACAATTCAGCACAAGAGGTTGAGCAGAAGCAGCCAGCCATGCTGGAGGAATCCAGGCAAATGTGGGCGTCTACAGGCGATGAAGAAAGGGCTTCCAGAGGAAGACAGGGACCAGCTGTTCCAGGCCAGCCAGCAGTCAAGCAGATAAGCATTTTCTGACCTCACATTTTTAATAATGGTTTATTTTCTGGACTCAACTCACCTCGCTTTCTTGAGTAAAGTCAAGGGCATCTTCTCCTGATGCCAGCAGGGTGTGGAGAATTCGCTGCTTCACTTGTTCCCACTCGACCAGCATTGACTCTCGATGGTACTCCTCAGCCATACCAAAGGTCTGGGGGAGAGAAGAAGAGAGAGAGGACCCGAGTGAGAAAACAAAGAACACAGTTTCCCTTAACGTGCAACAGAAATTCAAAACCCTCTAGATCTGCCATCTTTCCATAATCAGAGAAAAGGCAAGCTATTTCAAATTATCCTTAAAGAACTGAGAGCTGTTTGCAAACATGCCCTATTTCATCAAGTCTAACACATGAAAAGCAGTTTGTTAACTGTGGTAAAATGTACTTAACCATAAAGCTTACCATTTTAACCACTTAACTGTGCAGTTCAATGGCATTAAGTTCATTCACATGGCTGTGCAAACATCACCACCATGTATCTCCAGAATGCTCCTCATTGTGCAAAAATGAAATTCTGCACCCATTAAACAATACCTCCATTCCCACCGTTCCCCAGACACAGGCAACCGCCATTCTACTTCTGTCTCTAGGATTCTGACACATCTAGGCACTCACAGAAGTGCAATCATACAGTATTTGTCTTTTGTGTCTGGCTATTTCACTTAGCATCACGTCCTCAGGTTCGTCTATGCTGTAGCACATGCAGTCTCCTTCCGTGTTAAGGCTGAATAATACTCCACTGTACACATACACATTTTGTTCATCCATGCCTCTATCCATGGACACATGAGTTGCTTTCAACTTTTGGTTAATATGAATCATGCTTTTGTGAAACTGGGTGTACAAATCTCTCTTCTAGTTCCTGCTTTCAATTCTTTGGAATACATGTCCAGAAATGAAACTGCTGGATCACATGGTCATCCTATGTTTAATTTTTTGAGCGACTGTACAATGTTTTCAATGAGGCTATACTTTTTCATTCCTACCAACAGTGCACAATAGTTCCAATTTCTCTACATCCTCTCCAATATCACTCTCTGGGGTTTTTGACTGTAGCCATGCTAATGGGTGTGAGGTGCTAACTCCTGGTTTTGATCTGCATTTCCTCTAATGAATAGTAATGCTTAATTTTTTTCTTATGTGCTTATTAAGATAAGTATCTTCTTAAAACCTTAACCCTCTGAAATCAGGCTACATATTACGATTGATAGCATGTCAAAAGTTTAAACTGAAGTATTGTTTTTTAAAGTACTTTTTCTGTGCAGTACATAAAATAATGATGGATTGTAAGTCAATGGTATCTTAAGATTTAATGAGCCTCTAAGATGAGACAGAAACAAAAGATTTTCCCAGTGTCTTATTTTTTTTTTAAAGAAACAGTAATATTTTCACAGGAGGAAGCAAATCAGTTAAACACACACACACAAAATCTAGAGCCGTCTACAATTAAGTTTCCTATCAGTCTACTCGGGCTTCCCTGGTGGCTCCGAGGTTAAAGCGTCTGCATCAGTCTACTCCAAGTCACTCCTGAAATCTCTGGCAAACCTCACTCCTATTTCCTAGTGATACTGCACGTTGCCAAAGCAAATGTACTCAGGAAAAAAAAAGAAGGAAAACAGAAAAGGAGGGAGGGAGAAAGGAAGGGAAAAACAAACAGCAACAACACCCCCCACCCACCCCCTCAAAAAGAGACAAAAAAGCCTCTTGAAAACTAAAACAAAACCCTCTGAGGGGGAGATTAAAGCAACTTATAGAGACATACTGAATCATAACCATTCTTAGCCTATGATTCTTTAATTGGCAACCAGGTTTCCCATAAGCTTGAGCCTGCTTTTCAAAAAGCCATTTCATTTACAATCAAATTGGCATCCAGTTAGGCAGCACCAAAGGCATGAGTATTAGTAATGCCTGCTTTATTTCTGGCAACAAAGATAATTTATATACTGATAATATCCATATATATGAGCTCTGGGAAACTCTAAGGAAAATCGTATACTCTTTTTACAAATGTGATGTTTGCGTATGGATCAGTATTTATTAAAACATGAAAAGACAGCAGACAGCCACAAAAATGATTAGGAAGAGGGTTGGCACATCCTGCAAATTTGATTTGGTCCATCTATCAGTGTATTCCTAACAGGAACTCTGAAGACAGAAGAAGAAATGATAATCAAAAACTTTAAAAATAGACTTTCACTTGGTTTTCTTCTGAGAGTCAGGCAGAAAAGACCATTCCAGTTAGCCTGGATTGAAAAAAAAATACCTAGAGAAAAATCATTTTCTCTTGCTACATTATGGACCTTAAACATGAAAGCTATGCTTTTTTTTTCTTTTTTGAAAGCTATGCTTTTTGAACAGAGAGAAGGATGTTGGACAGAAAGATGGGGGAAAGGGGAGGGAAGGAGCTAGGGTACCTAGAAGCTACCCAGAAATGCTGCACGTGTTGAACCACATTTCTTCTAAACCTCTTCCTGTTTAGTGGTCAACCACCTCCTCAACCTTGCACCTGCTGGAGTAAGGGAAACAGAGAGCTATGTGGCAGGTGGACCAGGGTGGGCTGGAATAGAGATGGAGAGCTGGCATACCATACAGCTTTCCAAACTCGCAACAGGAAGTGAAGCAAGTGAAGCACTGACTAAGCGGTGGCACTGACCCAAGACACCAGGGCATCACATGAATTTTTTTTTAAGGGTAAGTCCTCCGGCTGGTGAAGAATGGCAAAGCAGTAAAGGCAACTGAAGAGAACACAATCCGTCTCAGAGACACTGTTGATGAGGATGGCACGGGCAGACTTCTGGCATCATGTAAGGGTCAGAGCCATAACAGTGGGAATCAACCATCCCCTGTTAATCAAGCTGCCCACCTGTGTGCCAAGAACTGCTTCAGGAACACAGGAAGTACTCTGAAAATTGGCAGCTTTCTGGGCTCTAGTCCTCAGAGTATCTCTGAGAGGTACGCCAGGCTACTCATTTAGAAACAGCCCCACAACCTGAACAAACAGCACTGTCATTTCATTCATCATTAGTGTGATAAGGAGCTTCAAATAAAAATAAATGGCCCAACATTAAAATTCTCTTCTCTTGACCATGCCACCCCCAGCTTATCTTAATTACATTAGAGATAATGGAACATCCAATTTGTGGGCTAATCAGGGATGATCAGCAGCCCATCTGCCCTCTTCTAGCCTATTCCCTGTAGACTCACATCTGAACCACTGGATTAGGTGCAAAGAAGAATGTCAACTAGGAGAGCTAATCAGAGAGAATCAACAGAGCTAAGAACTAAGAGGAAGGAGGACAGGGAGGGTCTGAAGCGAGGTGAGAGACAAGAAGGAAAGAAACCCAAGGGAAGAGAAGAGGGATAACCTGGAAGGGTATGCAGAGGTCTACAAATTAAAAGGAAAGACAAACCACAGAAAATGACAAAGCAGGGAGAAACTGTTATAAACTAGATTTGAATTTTTCAAGTTATGTGGGGAAATAGATCTCTTCAAACACGGTTAAGAAAGGCAGGCACGGAAAGAACTGGGCAACTGAATTAAGAACAGGTGGGGAGCACTCGAACCCCATTTTCATAAAGGGAAGAGGGCAATATGCTTTGACTTCACACCCGCTTATTATTGAGCTGTTGCTGGCTTTTAGAAACTCTACATATGTTCTGATAATGTTGTTCTGTTTTTGCTGGGATGCACCAAATGGGAAAAGATAGGACACATTTGTGGTTTTGTAGCTTGTTTTCTTGGCATTTCAGCAGGACATTGGCAAGTTATTCAAACGTGAAATTACCACCAAAATGCCAGGAAGCTGCTCACCTTTTGTTTGAAAATGATTCTTGCTCAGTGGCAGCCTCCAGGTGTCCAGACAGGTGAAAGGTCCCCCCTCAGGGCCGGCTCCCAACACCGGAACACCTCCCTCACAAACACATATGCACACATTTTGCACTGTGGTATGTCACTTAAATGTTTTGGCTGGCTGCACATTTAGTCTCAGTATGGCACAACGTTCAAAGACTGCCAATTTCAGAAACACATTCCGCAGGGTAAAAGGATTAATAAGGCTCGGTGGCATTCGACAATCCTAATTTAATTTCATTGGTCCTGTACAGCAGAAGAAATCAGTGTTGGTGAGTAACTCATTCCAAGTGTGAACAAAAAGGAAAAAAAACCTTAAAAAATTTTTTTTTCAGTTCTGGATCAAGTGAATCTCTATTTCTAGGAATAAGTACTATTGCCAACAATATAATTAATTAAATTTTAGGGAATTTTACTCTGATAATTAAACATACCAGTCATTCAAATAATGTCTCTGAAACATATTCTTATCAATTAGAGCTGGAAAGCCCCCGTGCTGCCCTGTCTCACTCACATCAGCCCTAATGAGACACTTCCACCTGTATGGAGTATTTAAGAAAGCATACCAAGCAGCAATTTTTTTTTTTTACTCTCTTATTTTTTGAACCATATAAATAATACACAAATTTCACATGATCTATGGGCTACATAAGTAAACAGCAGAACAGAGGTCCCTTCACCCCTACTCGTCCTTGCAGATATAGCGACTGCTTTCAGACTAATGTGAAACCCCCAGCCTCCTTCCTGGGAAAAGCTGCATCTTTAGAACCAACTCCACATAATCACTAAGCTTCTTCTTCCTTCTTCCCCAAAAGACCCAGGGGCCTGAAAATCTCTTACTCCATAATGGAAGGTCTTGGAAAGGTTTTGATCTTTTCATCCTCGTCAAACAACTGAAGATAACCCACATGTTAGTAAAGTAAATGATCTTTGAGGATCTTGTGGGAATGCTTGCTGCAAAGTATTGCTGCCCATGTCATGGCTGTTCTGGCTGACTTACGTACTATCCTCTAGAACATCAAGAGGTTTTTGTTTGTTCAAAAGAGCTTGGAGAAATTGCTAATTTAAAACGTGTTGTAGAAAGTCAAATTTTATGACAAAAGGAAAATAAATTAGGGAAAATTATCAAGGATCATAACTGCTCTTCTGAATTGCTGGTTCAGTAGAAACCAAAATGCCATTTATACTATAACAGTGAGACCCAAGCATTGTCTTGTGCTCCCATTTCAAGATTAACTTAATGGTTAACTGCCCAGCCCAGTGTTTCCGATGCAGTCACTGTATACACCACAGTTACAAGCATAGCATTTTCCTCAAAAATGGTTACTGTAAAACTCCCCCTGGTGAACTACCAGGAGAGCTGGGCCTGGGACAGAGAATCCAGCTTCTAGAACCTGTACACCCCAGCATACATGCTGCTCTCACAACAGCATGCATCTATGCATTTCTTACCCTCTTCCGGGACTCTTCGATGGCAGACAGCAGGGCATTGTCCTTTTCATTCTTTAGGAAGCCCTGGGAAGGAGCAGAGAAATGATATAACTTAGGTCAAAATTAACAAAATTAACCTTTAAAGAATCAAAAGCACACTGCAGGAAGAAGAAGAAGAAAAAAAACAACCATAGGGACATCTGTTGCCCTGCTTACCTTCACCCTCAACAAATGCCCTCAACTTGAAAATATTATACTACAGTTTTGGATATGCAGCCGGTCACAGTGCCTGTAACTGTTCTGGTCTACAATTTCTTCCTAATATTGAGGAAGCCATCAGCCATCCTTCTGTTTGGGTGTTTTTCACTTGTTTGTCACTGGTTGGGAAACCTGCAAAACCATTTATTTACACACTTCTTCTGGGGTTATGCTACGTGTGCCCCCTATTTCAGGCCAGATGACATATACCATTTATTTAACACAGGTAGGGGGAAGGGGAACTGACCCACAAGGCTGATTTTACATGCACAGGGTGAAATGTTTGTAAAATACAACTTCACAGTAACACAACAGACCTAGTTTTACATTGTGCTCCCCCGATTTACTACTTGCATGGGTGACTTGATTTTAGACAAGTCACCCAGATTCTCTAAGCTGTAGTTTACTCAGATGTAAAATGAAAATTAAAGGAGATAATGTAATCAAGTGCTTGGCCTAAGGCTCAAAACATGTAGCTCCAGCATTAGGACTGCTTAGATCTAGATCTGCTGGTGACATTACAGCGAGACGCCCAGGGTGACTTCTTTGTTGCTACCGTCTTCAATGCTCAACCTGAGATGCTGGGGAGGAGAAGGGACAGCTGCAGAGTGGGCTTCCATGCCTATCTCTAGGCTAGTGCCTGGCCCTTCACAGAGGAGGGAAGCTCACGGCTGGGATGTGGGGGCCAAGGAGGAACAAGGAAGACAATCCCTTAACTAACCGTTGGAGATCAAAGCTTTAGTTGTGATGAAAGAACTGGTATCATCCTATACATTAGATCCGCCTGTACTGTGGAATTCAAGGTACCTGCGCATCAAAAACACTGTGTGTGTATTTATATGTGTTCAAAATCATGTTTCTTTTTTTCCAGAATCAATCATGCTTTTACTTTTCTTAGTTTGGGAACTCTTTGGGGAACTATAATACAAAACAGAATTAAGCTAAAAGTTTCATGCTAAATTTTAAAACATTATCTGATAGTTTTCTTGAAAACTTACTGTCATGATTAATTGATTTATTGATCACTTATTTATATTTCAACAACTGTAATGTTTCAGTATATTTTGTTCAAACAGTCCCAGATATAAGGCTATGATTCTTAAAACAAGACAAAAAAACCAAAACAGGGGTGGGGGCTAATAAGACTGGAGACATATATTTAAATAAAATATGACTGATCTTTGTCCGATTCTCCACATCTGTCGTCACATCCCAACCTGGGCTGAGCACTGGGATGGACAACGGCCAGCAGCTCTGGGAGCAGTTCTCTTGTTGGCTTCTCCAGGGCAGGCAGTCCCGAGGCAGCACTCAGGCTGCTCCAAACACCTACACTGACATTTGGGGGAGGTGGTGGGGTGGAGAGGACGCATTGGCCACCTGCCTACTAATATAACGGCCTCAATAAGCCAGAGCACGTAAACCTAGCCCCCCATGGGATCCATTCAGGAGAGGGCAGCTTGTCATCACATGCCTGTTTCTAACCATTGCAAGGGAGCCAGACATGAAATGATGGGAAGGATTTTAATGGACCTTGTTCATACCCTTCACAGCGAATGATTATATCAAGTAAACGAATCTTCATCATGGTTCCCTTTTCCTGAGCCGGTCTTCAGTGGCAACAGCCAAAGGCTTTAGTGTCACAGTTTATAAACAAAGCTACAGAACTATTATCTTCGACTGCTGTTCCTGAACAAAGGGCAGGCATAGTTTGTGCTTTGTTGTGCAGTTTCATGCTGCTAATGGTCAGGGTGGTGGTGATAACTACTGCCTGACAGGACTGGTTTCATTTTTCTCTTTTTGGTTGGGGTGGGAGGGGCTATGCCAACTACCCCACCTCCTCTCTCGGCTTCTCTGCTCTTCCCAGTGACCAGCCATCTCTTTCTTTCAGCTGCATCCATGTCTGTCTATAACCCACATATACACAATTCAAACACAAATGCAAAGCATTAATCAGACATTTGTTTAAAAGAAACATAATGAAAAAAATAAAATAAATAAAAGCAACATAATATTCTGTAAGAAACAATTTCAACCTTTCTAAGAAATGAAATTTCAAGTAGTGGTTAAGAAACAAAAAAGAAGGAAAAAAGGCATTGTTGGAGGGGGTGCAGATTACTCTCTTCTTATAACCCTACCTTCCAAAAATCTCACTAAATAAACTAAATGAAGCATTTGTGCATAAGAATCAAATTACAGATATCACCTACATATGAACAAAGGCCATGAGCCATGATGAACCTCAACAATAGAGGTTGTTGAGCCAAGTCTACAAAATATATGGATTTTGAATTTTAATTTTTCATTCTTTATTCACTCCTAACATGAAATGTTAAAATATTTTAATATATTTTATTTTTTAAAACAATGTGTCAGTGACCTATCTTTTGAAAAGAATCTTAAACGTTATTACCCAGTCAGAATAGTGCTGGGGTCTGTGCGCCATCTAGTGGCAGTTAGATTCTTGTAAAGAACATGTCTTAAGGAAAAATAACTAAAGATCTAATACTTTGGGCAAGAAAACACCTGACTCAGTCCGAGTTTCCACGGCCTCTTCTTCCACCTCCCTTTTCCATATGCGTGTTTTCTGCTCCCATGAGGCACCTTTCAGAGATACATTTCTAAAGCTTATCAGAAAATGACTTTTCTACAGAGGTGAGCTGGGGCGTGAACAGTGTTTTAGGAGACGCCTTCTCTCCACGGGCAGGGCTCCCTGCCACACTGGAGATTCCTGGTCAAAGAGAAGGCCCAACAGCTCAATTCCTACCTGGAGATGCCAGCTGTGTAACTGGAACCTTCAGAGATCCTCATCATTAATTTCCCCTTTTTTTGTCAACAAGTGCTTTTTAATTGCTCATAGTCTCCAACCCTTCTACTGCTGACCCCCTCAATAAAGAACATTCCATAAACATCTGCAGGCCTGCTAAGAAAGATAACTAACTACCCGACTTCCCATCTATATATGCTCCTCTCTGCCAAAGTCCTGGAAACAGACACTTTTCTAACTGGCTCCTTGAATGGGTTTTGGTTTCAAGCTTTCTGTAACATATAATAGCTTCTATTCAGGAAGCAATTAAGGGCCAGACACTGCTCCAAGCAATTCAAAGACATTATTGCTAATCTTTTAACAATATGAAAGAATAGACATCCATTCTCCTCCCTCCCCTCCCAATCACATTTTACAGGTAACAGATTTCAGCATTCAACTAACACTGATAAGGGTTCCCAACCAAGAAGAGGCAGGGGAAGAATTCAAACACAGCTCAAACTCTCAAAAGACTAACTGCTTCTGAAATACTGAGGGAATAGTAAACTTCTAAAATTTAGAAAATAAAAATAAAATTTCCTTTTATCTCTAAAAGCATGGAGTCCAGCAGGGGAGCAAAATATCCTTAGATTTGTTTCCTTCATCAATTATCAATTTCCCTTTATAGATGATGAAGTTAGAGGCTCAGAGAATACCAATTCTTATACCAGTACTAGTAAGAGCGAACACTTACATGGATATGGTTATTACTCTGTCGTAAGTGTGTGTTGCACATATTTGATCCTAGTCTTCACTTTTAACCCAATGCTCAACTGACTCTCAACAGTACTTAACTGGATAATCCTATAAAGTATCAATATGTTCTTAATATAGGTTTAAAAGTTGAAAGGGCTTCTGAGATGGTTTCCAGAGCTTCCATCAACCCTAAAACATTATGGTTCCATATTAAGATAACCTGGTTCGTAGGGAGTCAAGTTCAGACTTGGAATCCAAATTTTCTGACCCCTTTTCTACCTTCTTCCACTCTACCATGCAAGTTAGGATGAGATAAACAGCTATTTCATGCTTGCATATTTACCCCTCCCCTTCCCGACCTCACACAGGTGAGGAATGAAACAATAAATGTCAAATTTGGGGCATTTCTTCAGAATAGTGTTTTTCAAAACGTGCGTCAAAACTCATAATTGGGTCATGAAATTAACTAGCATTTTAAAAATGAAATAAAATGCAACAGAGATATACGGTATGGATAGATACTGTCTTGTGAAACTCAATTATATATTCTTATTTGTATGTAGAAGTGGGTCGTAGTGTTACATGTATTTCTTACTATGGATCACAGACAAATAAAAGATGGAGAAATCACTGTTCTAGACTGTCCACTGTATAGTGTCTCAAAATACTCCTTTTATTGCTGTGGAACAATAAACACTGTACATGTGCACAAGTAATATCTCCAGCCACGTGTTCCATCTTTAACAGAGGAAGTGGGCTGCCTTGCAACATATATCGGCTGGGAACAATCTAGAATGCAGCTACAAGGTAAGCCAAGTCTCCTATTAAAAGTGTAGTCACATTTCAGGGACCTGCTAGGCCAAACTGGCTTTTAAATGGCTCAGGTTGAAAAAGACAAGCATGAAAAACTGCTTTATTTTAACCACCATGCAGACTCTGGGTTTCAGAAAATAAATGATTATAGAAAAAGCAAGTGGGCAAAGGATGTTTGTTTTTGTCAAATGGCCAAACTCTTCATTTATTTGCTTTCCAAAAGTAAAACTGTAAGAAATAAGGGTCTCTGTGAGAAAAATGTTAGTATCCCCTTTAGCTAGGGAAGTGTGACGGCAAAAAAAGAGCTTGCGTCGATTCTTTCACAGTCCTTTGCTTCCCACCAACAAGTAAGTGGTTTGTCGAAGAGTTACGTAAACGGTTTGAAGTAAAGAACACATAGGTTTCCTGATCATTAAAAAATAAAAACAAAAAAGAAAATAATGAGTCTAAGTTGGCCCCACAAAACAAAAGCCACAGTTTACATGGTGCTCAAAACATGCAAGACCACTCTAGGTCTCTTTCCCTTCAACAGACCACCTGGCAGTCTACCCCGTCAAAATTGCAAGTGAGGCAGCCACAGCAGGCCTGACTTTCTGTCAGAAGCTATCTGACATGAGACAGAAACACACGGTGAGTGCTATAAAAAATCTCTCTTCTCTCATGGAATACATACAAATTTAAAGGAAGTCAATAACCAACATTCCAAATCCAAATAATATTAACACAGTTAAGCAGTGGCCATACTTAATGGTCACTGTGGTTGGAAAAAAACACTGCCAAGACACAAGCAAGAGCTAGGAAGGCAATGAAGAAGGAAAGAAAAATAAGCAGGGCAAAAAATAAACTTAAGAAACAGAATCATCAAGAGGGTCTATTCCAAGATGAAACAAGAATTTCAATAAGCACTACAAGTATTCCTTAGAACTTTGGATAGTGAAATGGAAACGTGTCCACTTTCTGTCAAGACAGGAATACGAGCTGTACCCATTATTTTGCTTCAGCTCATTCTGAATAGAATATCATTCCCTTAACCTCTCCCAAACCTTCTTGCCAATTTCTGAATGAATGATCTTTTCTGAAGTCTTCTCTTGTAAAATTTTTACAAAGGCAAAACTGCTACTTAAGGAGAAAGTGAGGAAGGACAAAGCAAGATACTGTTTTCAGACAAGCAACAGAAACCCTGCCAGCACTCTGCTGCTGGGCTTATCAGATGGTGTGGACACGCTTTTCATTAGCTCCCTTTGTGGTGCCTACAGAGAACGCCTCAAGGAATTTTTCAGGTGCAAAGAGATATTCACTACTGATAAACTCCAAAAGACGAACAGAGAAATTTGAAATGGGGGGCATTTTTCAAAATTTGGGGAACTTTCATTTGGTTTTATAGCATGGTTGGTTATTTTAGTATATCAATATTTAATGCATTAAAACAAGAAGATCTAAAAGCCCACGAGAGACCAAACTCCTTTTGTAAGAAATACAGACTAAAGAGCAAATCCAAGCTTTATTCAGCAACTCAGATATTTACAGTAGGTTTCACCGCTTGTTTTCTACAAAAAATTTAATATTTTAAATTGTTCACAGACTGTATTAAACATATATTTTCAGATCACATTAAAAACAAATATATATATGTATATATATATTTGTTTTTCCAAGAAATAGCCCTGCAGAAAGCAGTGCTAGGATCTGACACTGTCAACTGTGATACATTTTTAATGCTCTTGTATGATTTCTCACTGTACATTTATGCAAAAGCCTAGTCACCCTCATTCAGCAGGTAGCAGCAGATGCTGCAAGAGTGGCTCTGGTGTTTGTCCCCCCATTTGCCAGATCAGCAGACCCACTGGCCCACAGGCAGCTCTGCAGCCACAGGTGGCAGACCTTGGGGCTGTGTGAGCACCAGGCCATCTGTCACTCTTTAGGCTGCAGGGTCCCATTTCGTACATGGTTTCTGCTGCTGGGTTAAACAAAGGGTCAAACAACTACGTGATGGATTTGGGTCCATGAAGGCGAAGCAAATCACTTGCTCCCATATAATTCAAACCGGTTTACAAGATGGTCTACAAGTTCTCACAGGCTGAAGAGAACTCAACATGTGCAGAGAGACTGTAAACCCAAGAATACACAGCTCTGAGCATGCTTCCTCCTGGGCCCACCTGGGGCCTTATGGCAGCACTCTGACGCAAGTGTACTGGCTGGCCTGGTCTCTTTCAGGCATGTCAGTATCACCGTGACACAAATCCATCTCACCTGTGCCCTCTGGAAGAGTCACAGGCCTCTGAGAGAACCACTCATATAAGTCTGTCTAACAGCTTTTTGTGGCTCCTTCCCTATTACCCTCTCCACCGCACAAGAGAACAGAAAGAAGAGGGAGGAGGCGGAAAGGAAGAGAGAGAGGGAACAGGAAGGGGAGCTGAGGGAGGAAAAGGAATGAGGACCTCAGGCCTACCGCTTCAAGAATCAGCCTTCCTGTTTCAGGAGAGGGAGGAGGAAAGATGGGCAAGGGGAAAAATGGAGGAGGAAGGGGAGGAAGGAGAGGTGGGGGTGGAAGGAAAGGAGAAGGGAAAGGGGAGGAGGGGGAGGAAGGGGGAGAAAGGAAGGGCAGAGGAGGAGGAGGAAATAACTATTATAAAACTAACACCCAACTTCCGAGATTTTCAGCACTGGGTAAAGAAAGCGTGTGAGAGGTAGGACTCACTCTGATCCAGAAGGGAAGTCACCTCTGACAAGGGGACACGTCATTCCTGGGGGGCACTGGTGAGGGGCGCACGGATGCACTGCATACTTTCCTTGCCCACACATGTAGGCGGCAACTACTACAGACGCCGCTTCTGGTTCTGCACCAAGGCTCCAAGCTGGGGCTGCTATTGGCACATTTGGTTGCTGTACTTGGAGGATAAGGCCAAGGTTAAGGTCTGCACTCCAGTGAGAGCCATGGTAAGTCTCTTGTGCTCCTGCTTCAAAACCAGTTCTGTCCCTTTTAGGGGGCCCAAGCCATCCCCGTTATCTACCTCTGGCCATCCAGGAAAGGAAAGCGTCCAAGTCAGGTACTGGGAGACTCTATGGGGTGCGGGGCAAGCAGTAAGGGCATAATATGAATGAGTAAAATAAAACATGATGGCCATTTAGTCAGCTAGGGGGGAAATGTTTTTCAGCAGAAATCCCCCCTCCTCCCAAGTGCAGCAGAGCCCCGCAATAACCTCTCAGGGTTGTGTAAGCAGCTCTCCCCTGCTGGTCATAGGAGGCCTGCGGAGAGGATGTGAGTTGCTTGGCGCCGATACCCACATCTCACTGCTTCCAGAAACAAGCCAGAGCCCACACCTCAGCGATGCCGCAGGATGCGCCCTGCAGCAGTCGCTGGGCCTCTGCTGGCCGCCCTCTCTCTCTCTCCACTCCTGGGAAGGGGGGGGACCAAAAAGTAAGAGCACTGAAACCAAGGCAGGGAGGAAGCAGGGAGGCCAGCCAGCCAAGTGCTCTCAGACTCGGAGGTGGCCCCATGGGAGACAGTAAGGACAGAGGCTCTGAGCAGGTTCTCCCCTCTGCCTTCCCCTCAAACCTGGCCCCTGGCCCCAAAGCAGCATACCTGTTAGAGCTACCCTTTGAAGTAGCTCTAACAAGAACAGGCAGCTCCCAAGAACAGGGAGGATTCTAAAGAGAAAACTTTTCAATCTAGCTTTGTGAGTAGAATAAACTGTGTGCCAAAGTATGCCCAGCTTCAAAAATCAGCTGAAGAACCCTCTCCTCACCCAAAGGTAAGGCTAGATTTAAAAAATATTAATCCCATAGCCACTCTTAGGTGATGGAAAGATAGATAAGGAGGATATATTAAAGGATAATAAAAATGTTTTAATGTGTCTTTGGGGAGCGGATTTCCATCTTGGAGATGGATTAGTCCACGTTCAAAGAACTTTGGGTACTAAAACCGCACTGCAGTATGAACTGGGAATGTATCAATCATGGCCTTTATCACGGCCAAAGTCCCCTCCCACTGTCCTCCTGCTCCCAACCCAAACTTAAAAGAACTTATTAAAAGAACCCTGTATTATATCTATAAAAAAAATACAGGTTGCCTGCTTTGTCAGATTTAGTGTCTTTTCCCCTTGGCAAAGACAAAAGCAAGGCTCGGGGGCTATGAGAAGGACAGGCAGCAGAGGGTGTGTCTCTGAGGCAGTCAGGTGGGAGCTGACTAGTGTTTGCCAGGCTGGTTTCCACTGCGCTCAAGATTAAGTCTGAGTTCTACTTAGCAAGCGCAAGGAGCGCCCTTAGCGAAGACAATGTTTGGGAACCACGCGTCATATTAATTCCCCACTGGTACACGGTGTCAGTCATTCACACTGCAGTCGAAAAACCCCAGCTCCTCCTGCTCTGCAGCACTGCTTATGCTGATGGCTTGGAGCACTCATCATCATGGCTATCACAGAGAAGGGAGGTTTGGTTCTGCTGCAGTTTCTTCTCATTCAGAAATTATTTTTCAAAAATTTATTTGTTGGGAGACCACTAACAGACTCTTTTATAACTTCCCGTTGCCTTAGATGGAATCTGTCATGGTACCCCACTTGCTACCAGTACTTGGGGTTTCACACTCTAAAACCTTAAT
The DNA here is from genome assembly GCF_023091745.1 of Budorcas taxicolor. Lineage (NCBI taxonomy): Eukaryota > Metazoa > Chordata > Mammalia > Artiodactyla > Bovidae > Budorcas > Budorcas taxicolor. The sequence continues at coordinate 26,491,550 of NC_068927.1, read as the reverse complement.
TAAGTTTGGAAGCATTTTGACTTTCCCCTGTCAGAGCTGAGGCAATACTGCAGGATGCTCTCACCACTGTCACTGCGGGTACAGAAAACACCAAACACTGCTTAGCTAAAACAGCAAATGTGAGCAACAGGAGGGGAGAGGGCAAGACCATTCTTCAAATACAAATTGCCTGAAATAGACAGGGAGGTAAAACCTTCACCCAGCCTATGCATACTAGGAGAAGAGGGGCAACCCTGCCCCGTGGGACCCCTCATACCTGGAGAATCAGGAGTGATCTGCCGGGAGGATGCATCAGAATGTCCATGCCCATGCCAGGAGACGAGTACTTCACCCTGCATGCCAAATCAACAGCGTGTACCTAAAAGCTCAACTTGTAGGATTTACCTTGTTTTAACTGTTTGTTTATAAATGCGTATCGTCTACATCAAAGGATCAGGAGGACTCCAAGCAGAGCTCCATAAAGCTATTTCCGATGAGACTGAGAAGGAACATCTCTGGGAGAAGGTTGCTAAAGCACAGACAGACTTTGCTGCAAGCTCAATCCATTAGATCCATCACCAACCAGTAAGCCCACAAGAAAAGCAGTCAAATGCAGGCAGGTGCACAGCACAGATTATGAGTCTGATGGCCCGAATTCAGGCAAAATGGACTGCTTTCCAGACGTATGACCTTGAGCAAGTTGTTTAATGGCAGTCAACCTTGCTTTACTTAACTGTAAGGATGAGCTGATTACAGTACATAAACTCTAAAGCCAGTTTCAGAAATTCTAACTCTATGAAAGGTGGGAACAGGTAAGAAATTAGCATCGTCATGACTGTAGCTCACTTCCAAAATAATCCATACCTTAAATCACAAAAGAAATACAGCAAACTTCGTTTTTGAAGGCCGTGGACATACATTTCATACTTAAACTAATTAAAGCCCACAGAGAGCTAGAAAGAAAATCAGAATCAAAGACAAATAACGTTTTTTTCCATAGGAAAGCCAGTTTCATCTTGCCATAAAGGAGAAGCATACTGTCTTGTTTTCTGAAAAACCATCCTATACTGAAAGAAGTACGTTTTCACAATTAAAAAAAAGAAGAAAGCACAAAGCAAGGAAATTCAGGAGTCTTACCAAAATACTTATTTAAATTTTTGTTTTATCCATATTTGCTACCAATTTCTTAAAAGCAGCAATCGGAAGCTATCTAGATACAAGTGCTAGTTAAGTCTTTACTTCAGGAAAATCTCAAAATTTCTACCATTTAACAGAGTAAAAAGTAACTGTAAACTGGCAAAGGCAGTGCTGCTAGAGGTATCTCCAGACTTGACTGAACGAAGGTGACCCGTGCGGCCCACCTCTCCTCACAGGGCTCCTGGGGACGCCATTTTCCTCCTTCCTCACTGCCATCTTAGTGCCATGAACGTCTCTTAGCGGGCTGGCCGACAAGCTAGCTTATCTACGTTATGGCACTGCCAGAGCATTCAAAGGTTTGATAGGAACATATTTTTTGCGGCAGAAAGAACAGCCTCTGACTCTCCACTACCAGCCAGGCTAAAATTTCCACACTAAAGAGGTTTAGGAATCCCCTGCAAGTACCAGAAACGCGAGCCTCTCCCCAGTAGCCACTCTTGAGTAGACCGTGGAGTAGACCATGGTGAAGGTAGAGAAAATGGAAAGCAGCTGGGTGTCTGCTGTGTCCTCAGAGCACTTGGTGCACAGCTTACATAAAGCCAGAGAAAGAAAGTGAGACCAGCATCTTTAACCAGGTTTTACTTTAAAAATGTCAAGGGAAGGCTTTGTGATACCCTTTATGTCATCCAACCAAACATTTATGCAGCAAAGATGCAGTTAAGAGGAGTTCTAATTTGCTGTCCTCCAAGTCTTTTATTTCAAAGTGCAAGCCTTGTAAAAACCAGTGGAAAAGAATCCCTTTGCATTCTACTATATACAGTAAACAATTAATATATTAAATGTCTCTTTTAGGGTTAGTAAAATTATATTGAGATCTAGGCTCCTACGCGACAAGCATAAGATTAATGCAAGATTTACGGAATCTTTGTGGGATTCTAAAGAGGGCTTAGGAAAACTGAGCCTTCCAATTTCAATGAAAAGACTGATGTGAAAATCCTCCTCTCCCCTAGTTTCAAAAACATCTCCTAATTAGAGAAAACAGCGTTCAGTGAAGAAGATGAACAACAGCTACTGCGACAAGACCTGGAAGAACAGCTGGCTGTATAAATTTGGTATCAAGTTAAAAGGTACCTAGTTCTGTGAAGGTTTAACTCCTGAAACAGCTACTAAAGTATTCTGAACAAATTCTTCATGGTACAGTTTACTGTAAAATACACTTACTATAAATTCTTCAGGGTTAAGTGCCTTTGAAAAAAATAAACACACAAATCAAAGTTAAAATCCACTTGTTTCCTCTTAGTAACAGCATAAAGGAACAAAGGAATAGCCGAGTCAAATCCAATTAATTTTAAGAATCAAGATTTCTAAGCTTACAATCACAAACAAGAGTTTTCCACAAGTAGCTTTGAAGTCAACTATTAATTAAACAGAAGGCACTAAAAACTGTCCCCATTAATGGGAGTGAAAGCCCTCCATCTACTGATCTTTTAAGGACAAAATCTTCTTTTGTTAAAACATTTTCCCTTTATATTTTAATCAGCCATTATAGATCATTAACATTGGAAGCATTTCCTTAAAAAAGAAAGGAAAAAAAAACAACCAACAATAAAACCCCTAAATTCCAGCAATTTTCTTCATAAATGGAAAACAAATTGTAAAAGACAGTGAAAAGAAGCCGGAACTCTCATTAACTTAAATTACCAATGAATACTTAATTAAAAGCATGTATTAAAACCACTCACAAAACCTATATTTTAAGTACACATATATATCAATATATATCACACTTGGTTTCCAACACATACATAAAAAATACATCTAACAATCTCTGTTTTTACCTTTAACATTTGCAGTGTTCATTTTAAAGTCTATTTTGTCCATTCAACCAAAGACAAATTTTCAACTTCTCACCGCTAAATGAGTAGGAGAAATACTTACTGTAGACAAAAGGATTCCATTTTCTTTCTGGGAATGCTCTCCACCCTCCTACAGAACTCTTCTATGTAGCGTGGAATTTCATTTTTTGACTTTTACAGTAACAAAGCTCTCGTGCCACAGAACCTAATGTAAATGAAATGGCCCTGCAGCTGCCTTCAGAATCCAGCTCACCTCAACCATGATACAGCTAATTGTTAAAAATGGTGGCTGAGACATTTTCCATACATTAAATTAAGGAGCTCTGATGAAGGCACTGGCATCCTCTCACTTCAGACAAAGGAAAATAATTTGCAACTGTACCAAGGCACGGATAATTGAGTCATTTCCTATACTGGGTCAGTGTTAGAGGTTTCCTCCATCTTTACAAAATGCAAACCACAGCTCATTGTCTCATCCCAGAAATCAATTCATTGCAATGCTGCACTGGGTCAGAGTTTTAAAGCAATCTTAGTCCTGGGTAAATCCAGACCTCCAATACCGAGACAAGTGAAATTCTCACAGTTCCTCTCTTCCCTGGGCTGCTCTCTTCTATTCCTCACTTGACAGCGCCTCAAGTCTTCCTATTGTTAAGAGTACAGAAAGTCCCACACCTCTGAAGGGAGCTAAATCTCTTAACTAGGTGAGCAATTTCCAAGTCCATGCTTTGGAAAGAAGTCCAAACCCTATGGGTCCCATGATACAAATACGTTCCTTGGGATAAAAAGCTATGTATCATTGGCTTTTTTTGGGGGGGGGGGGGTTGTTTTTAAGGGAGGACAAGACAATCAAGCTGCTTTTTAATGCTGAATCAAAAGCATTTTATCTCTGATATTAGTCAAGGTATTAACAGTGGTACAAGCAACAAAGCTTTATCATTACCACCCTCTAGATAAGGCTTAGAGGAGTTGGAAAGTTTTTCATTTCACTTATACAAATCATGATCTCTGCACCAAAAATTGGAAATATTCTTAAAGTGTTCATATCACACTCTTCTGAGGACAAATCTGGGATAGGAAAAGTCACTATCTCAATTCAAATCACCTACAGTTGATAACACTTAAGAATCCACATCTTTAATGCTGTATTTAATTTTCATTTAAAGTCTTATGCTAAAGCACTACTTGTGAGATAATTCCAGATACCCTGAATAGTACTTTTTCCCTATAACAAAATATAAATGACTGAATTCCTTGGTAAACCATACCACACAGACACACAGACACACACACACTCTCTCATCTACAAACCCAAAGGATCTGATTTTAGCATAGAAAAATTCTATTTTAATATTTTACCTCATGTAAGAATTCTACACTTCACACACATCTTTTCAAAAAAATCCTAAAGAAAGTCCATACTACTTACTACTTAAAGATGAAGTCTGCAAAAATCCTAAATAATCGACTATTTAAATCTTTAAGTGAATGCTTATCTGCCCCACCCAACAGATTTTTTTTTTTTTAAGAAAAATGTTAGAATGACAAGGCACAAATCTGAATAATTCCCAGGAGAATCAAGTACTTTTTCTATCAAATGAGTTAAATGCTTCTGAATTCATCTCCAAATTTTAAACAAACTGAGATCTTATCTTTCAGAGGTATTGCAACAACATGCTATCAATGTATTTACTAGGGTACATTAATCTTTTTTTAAGGTGCATTAATCTTAATTTCTCTATGAAACACAGGCAATCCTACCTGCAGCTCTCCAATTTAAGGAGTTTCTCCAATTTAAGGAGACCGGTCGACGCTGTCGGTCACTGCAGCTCTTCCATACCTTCTATGTGAGATGAGCTCTGTCGGAACCAGTGCTCAAGTTTTCCTCACTACGAACAGCCAGAAATGAGAGGGGGGAGGAGAGGAGAGCGAGACACAGGGAAGAGAGAAAGAAGAGAGAGTACGAAGAAAAAGGAAAAGATAGCACCCTGCAAATGCTGAAATGACTGAAGCACTGAAGAGTCTAATTAGACAATGAGATTGCAGGGTCCCCTTAAAAAGGGTGCTCGCAGCCCCCAGGGCAGAGCATCATCACCCGTGTTGCCCCACACAAATTCAGAGAAGTCAGCCATCAGTTTGAAAGCACAAACTGATGGGAGTAACAGTTTATAGGTTACAGAAGGGTATTTTATTGTTAACGGACTGTACCAAGTTAAGATTTAAGAGGGGGAGAGACAACATGTAGGCTAGGAATGCTATGATACTTTTTTTTTTTTGACCCAAGCCACTGCAATTACTCTGATGTGAATGTCTGATGACTTCCGACATCTTGCATGGTTAATACTCGCTTCAGCTGTCATGTTTGGTTAATGTGGAAAATGCATTTGCTGCATTGTGATGCAGTGCTGTGGCCACAGATTGTAACACCAGTTGTGAAGCTGGTCCCTTAACTGAGCAGCAGGAATTTGCACATGCCATGATGCTAAAATAAATGGTAGTTAAAAGATTTTATACAGTAGCAGGCAGATTCTGCCATTTTAGCCTACAAAACGTGTAGATTCTACCTCCACAAGCATCTCAGCACACTGTGCCCCTATCAACTGCACTGTCCTTCAGACAGAACGGTAAATTCATCATCTTATATGTTTGGCCTCTCAGTAGTTAAAAGATTTCAATACTGTTTAAATAACTATTCAGATTAATTATAGCTTTGAACAGAACCGAGGTTATTTGCATTTCAGGAATATACAGCCAAAGAAACTGTCAGTGACACAGGAAAATGCAGACCTTTTATTAACATATGTTCAGCTCAACTGTCACTTCTCTGTACAACATTTAGGGGAAAATATATGATGTGTAAATAATGAATATTTCCATACTACCGTAATGTTTTTCTTAAATGTTTCTCAGAAAGGGATTTTTTCCTCCTTAGGTTTTAATGTATTATCTGAGAATTAAAGACTACCTCAAAATACTAACGTGTTTTTTATTGTCACTAAAAGAAATTTAATGCAGCAAACAACTGTGCAATTACAGGAAAGCTTGTGCAAAAGCAGAGATGAAACTGCATTGAGAACCAGGCACGAGATGATTAAAGTCAGGCCAGGAAGGTAGTGGACTGTCATTACAGTGCAGACTGCGAAAGAAAAACCCTTCTTTTCTGCAAAAGAGAACGATCCTTCCACCTTCAAAAACAAAAACCACAAACCCTATGACTGCAACTGTGTTGGCTGCAAAACTAATACCTATACTGCAGAACGTGAAGGACAGACACATGATCTGCCAATTTTACAACATTTTTATACAAATATTAACTTGGCTACTTAGCATCTAGAATTTGGCTACTTAAGGTTCTTATTCATCTGTAACAATCATTTCGGTATTAAAAAAAAGCAGAACCAAGTTACAGACTTCGCCGCTTTAAAAGAACAACAACTAATATAATCAACTTGTATTTCTTACATCAGAACTTTTGCCAATTAAATGCTCAAAGATGTTTCAGACGTTTCTACCTTGAAAAAAAAGAAAACTAAACGGAAAAAGAATGAACATAAGAACACACTGGTGTCTGCACAGTGAATAACAATGAAAGAACTTATGTTACTAACATAAAAATCAACCCATGATTTCCTTTGTTTTATTCATTGTGATAGCACCAAATGCATAATTTGGAGGTGCATGTGTTAACAAGAGCTGTAAAACTGAAGAGCTTTCTAGTTCTGTTTCTTCTCCTAACTTAAAATTAACTGTACCAACAGTGCTATTTGGTGCCATAGCAGATGTCACAGTACTCGTAGCTAACATTCAACAATTCAAGCTTTTTTGTTTCAGACCCAATACAAGGTACCACTAGCGGCTCAGAAACCACACAAGCAAGGAGGGAGGGAGAGAGGGAATGTGTGTTGGGGGTAGCTTTGAAATTAACCAGGCTCAGCTTATGCTCCAATTACTGAACAAAAGACAATCCTGGGGGACCTCTCTCTGAACCAGTGCAAGAAGCAAACTCTTTTGTTTCTGATTAAATAAATACAGCATTGGCACATAGTGCATATGCAGCAAGGGGATTTTCTGCCTGGGGATGGAAGGGGCAAGAGAAAAAAAGAACTCAGAGACCCCAGTGTGGTTACAGTCAAACCATGTCACTGATGGTTAAAACCTATTCCTGAGGGAGACATCTAAAGTTCACTACCGGAGACTGAGAAAACCCCCTTCATTACTTAAAAAACCCCATGTCATTAGAGCCACGCTTTTCCATGCCACTGTGGCCAAAGAAATAAGTTAAGAGGACACACTTTATGCTAGAATAAACTGTAAACCAGCTCAGCCTCAATCTGTGAGTATCCCAAGGAGACCAGAGGAGTTGCACGGGATCTTGAATGCAAAGGGCCTCAGAGTCGAGACCACTGAGAAATGCTAAGTGATCTGCCTCAGACCCCAGCCCAAGTAAGTACGGGGAGGTCGCCAAACACTGGAAGAAGACACCTGACAAAGGAGTGCTTTTCCACCTGCTGTATCACTAGCTGCAGTGACCCACTCCTACACTTAATTCTGTGTTTTGGCTTTATACAGCCTTAAGCCTTAAAAACGAAAAGAGAAAATGGTAGACAACTAGTGGACTCAGTATTTATTCATATAACAGACATAAATGGGCTTTCTTATTTCACAAATGCAGAGACAATATCGGATTCTTTCTAGGATCAATATGATCTTTTCAAAATCCTCTGTATACTGCACCATTCTGAAATACAATGGCACCTAACTTGTACATCAGATACTCATACACTCTGTGTGAAAAATGCAGACAACCCAAAGTGTAAAGACAGATGGATCTTACTACCACCATGACCAAAGTGCATTAAGGTCCTTGTGTATTTGAAAGATCTCCAAATTTCTGGTGAGGGCTCAAATTTTTAAACCCTATTCCATACAAATCTCCAATGAAGTATGCCTTTATATAGTTCCTTAGAATTCACTGTAATGAAAATCTTTAATAGAAAAGTTTCACGTTCATTGTTTTTATTTCCATCTCTCTATAGATTTCCCCAGTTAGTCCATTAAGTAACTTTTTAGCAAAGTACAGGTACAGGATCAAGAAAGAAGAAAATTTCCAAAAATAGTAGCAACACTTCCTCCAGCCTCAGACAGCCATATTCCAAAGTCTCTGATTTTCTCCCTCATGCAGTTAACTGGTTTTAAATATCTGAGTAGGAAAAAATAAAAAATAAAAAGGAGGGAAAAAGTAGCTCTAATTTCCTTAGGCTTGTGTTTGAAACACAACAAGGATGAGGAGACATTTTTTTAAGGGGTGGCATTATATGCCTTTTTTTTTTTTGAAACCTGTTACCATTACTAAAGAAAATTACAGAACAGAAAAAAGGAAGCCACTGAAATTCTGTGGTTCAATTAGAATTATGATAATCACTCAGTGAAGTTATCATGTTCAAGCATACAACTGTAATGCTTTAAAGTACATTAACAACATGTAGGGCTTCACCCAGAAATCAAACTATTACAGAATCCTGATGAGCTCTGTTCTCCCTTCTACTAGGCTGCTGGGAAGATCAAGTAATATCACTGGAGGGCAAGTGCTTTTAAGAGTTAAAAATGAGAGACCATGTGAGGTCAGGCAAGCACTGTCCCCTATTCTAGCCTTCGGAGGCACACAGGCTCCCAGTTCCCTTCCTGGCCACCCCCACCAACCTCCTCCTAGCTCCTCTCTCCCAGCTGAGACCTCGGTCCCCGGCCCCATGCTATATGCTTCCCCTCTGTACAGTAGCTTGTGCTGCCACAACTCTTACCTCTAGACCAGTGACTCTGGAAAATTCTGGCTGGAGTAAGTTTCTGAGCAGTGTTTCTTACCCTATCTTCAAATGTTTCAGGGGCATTTCCACGAAGATATCTTGCCAGAACATCGAAAACGGAAATCAAATCTCAATTCCCAATCTAGTTAACCTTCCTAATTTCTCAGCCTTGACCAACAGTGCCCATCCTTCTTGTGCCACAAACCTCAAGTGATTTCTGAACATCCTTCTTAAGCCTATCACCAACTGACGTAGATGTTCTATTACAAATGTTTCTCACACACCTTTTCCTCTCTATTTTTCGGCCACCGACCTGGTTCTGGCCACCATCACTGAGCCTGGATTGCTGGAATCGCCTCTGAACAACACTGCAGCAGGTATCCTTCCCCTGGCCCAGCCAACTTCCGTGTTTCCACACCCTCCCTCCTTTCTTGTTGACACTTACCTGCTCCAAAACTTTCAACGGCATGTACTGCCGACACTCTACTTCTTGGTAGTCACTCCTTTCACATCTGTTCCTCCTACACTGACAGAGTTTATTTTTTAGCATATAATTTCTATTCTTACCTCCCTGACCTTGTTCAGGTCATTACTCTCATATCCTCTTTCACTTCCACAAGCTAAGCCCATTTAATCTTGCAAGGCCTACTGAGATGGTGACTGTTTCAGGGGATCTTCCCCAATCATCCTAGAATGCATGCGTCATTACCCCCTTTCTCTCCTCTGAACTCCCTATGGCATTTAGAATCTCATGTGATTCCTATTTAGTTTTGCCAGTCATTTTACATGGTCTTGGACAGTTTGACCCTATAATAGGAATGTTAGTCTTGGCTCTCTAGGTAGAGAACAATGAGCTTCCAGAGGGAAGCATCCAGAATTTAGGTTTATTCTAATTGTCATCAGTGCCTACCATACTGCAGTCCTTAATGGGCACTCAACAAAACCACTTCATTGATTTTTATTAGTGTTCACTAGGCCCCACCCAGGGAGATGGAGGTACCTACTTTAAGGGGAGCTAAATATTACTTTCACTTATTGTTCGTTCTTTTAAATTTCTTCAGCTCCCTGAGATAATTGCAGCCTTAGGTACTAAGACAGATGCTGAGATGGTTCTTGGCCAATGTGCAGAGGCACCAAACTCGTCTTTGTGACTAAGCAATATTATCAACAGTGTTCAATCCCCAAAGTCGGCTTCCTTCTCAGTTGCATCAAGAGCCAAGGAGGTTCCGGGAAAATGAGATGGTCCTGGCCCAAAGTCAGTGGTGTGGCATTCACAGCTGATCTGTCCTGACAAATCAGCTGAGAATGAAAAAGCAATCTGCTAATTTTATCAATGACATTTCACCTTGAGTATTAAGTGAAGACTACTAGATTTAGGCAGTCATTAAAGAATCAGAGGATCTCTGTTCATCTTATTTAGCAGGAAAATAAATTAAGGTTTATTATCTGTTGTTCATATGCAAACTTGTCTGCTTAGGGCTCAAGAAACAACAGGAAAAAGAAAGCTCTCCTTTCTACTGCCCCGCAGCAGGGTTCTGCCTCCATAAGCTTACCAAGGGGACAGGGTTAGGAGTGGGCCAGAAACTCAAGGCAGGTAGGTGAAGGTAATTTCAGAAGCTAGGCTTCCACTTTAAGCACGTTTTAAGGAAGCAGTGTCTCAGTAAGTGTGGTTATTAATGGGAAGGGGCTGAAGTGGGAGGAGGCAGCATCTCTCCTCAATTTTCCTTTGGGAAAATTCACTGCAATCCCAAGTTCCAGAAATTCAGAATGGGAGTTCTCTTGTCAGTTTGGGTCTGGGTCTCTGTCTCTCTCATAAACGCACACACAAACAAATACATTCCCAGCACCTAATCAAGCCTTAGTATTCAGATAAAGGGAACAAGAGATTCTGGCAAGAACTTGGAGATTATATGAAGAAGTTCTACCTCAACAACAACAAATGAAATAATAAAGTCAATAAAAACTCATCTTCATTACGGTCATGAAATTTCAGGGGCAGTTCATTTCCCTTGTGGCATAGATTAAGAAAACAGGGAAACCTAGAGCCTCACAGGTCCAAGCCCTGGGTTCAGGCCCGAGTTCCTTGCTCTCAGGGTTCTCTACACACCACTATGACACTGTATCAACACAACCTGGTGAGGGGTGTGCTTGATGAAATCCGACTTCAGGGAATCTGAAGTTCTTCCATTGAGGATGATGGTGGATACAAAAGAACAGCTTCTGGCTTGCTAGTCTTGTCACCAATGTACTTTACACAACAGATGTATTTCTTACCAGGTTGATTGTAAATAGAATTCTTTTAAACAACTTCTATTTTAAATTCAGTAGGGAAGCTGTTATCTGAAGGAATACTAAAGCTAAATATCACCCCAAGAGTTCTTTAATAAATGCAGATATTCAGATTTTGGATTTGCTTACTAAAGCAGGGCCCATCATATTATTACTATTATTTTAGAGAAAAGACATTAAAACCTCAATTTTCATGCAGTTTTTTTTTTTTTTTGCTGTATATATTTACCGTTTCTGTTATGAACCAGAAAACACTGATGAGGCCAGAAATTGATTAAAAAAAAAAAAAAAACACTCCTCAATAGAAAGAAAAGGATTACTAAAATTACTCAGTCCTCAAGGATTCCAACAAGGAAACATTTAAGTATTTCATTATCTGGTCTGAGTTTCAAAATCTACTGACATATAAAATATTAGTCCTGAAATCTTTCTAAGAAAAATTTTATAAGAAAATGACCACAGTTAAAAATTACATGCAAAATAACAACAAAATGAAGTGTTCCTGTGAAGCTACCTGTATATTATTCTAACTTAATCTAGTCAAGCCTTATGGGTAATGCCCTGTAAAGCTACCTACAGAGGACTTCCAGAGGCAAGGGGGTAATTAAATCTAGTGGAAAGCATTCTGAAGTTGGAGTCAAAAGATCTGTGTTCTAGGTAACCCTACACAACTTATTCACATCATGCCTCAGTTTCCTCATCTGTAAAATGGGAAAATGCCACCAAATCTATATGATGAACACTGTTTATCTTCACCAGCTAATACAAGAGGATTATTCTTCAAAGCAAAGAGAAGATGTTTCAAATGATTTCTAAGACACACAGGCTGCAGATTTTAATACATTTTTGAAATATGCAGACTGATTTAGACATTTCCAAGGAAATACTTATTCTGACTCTCTGCTTTCTTTCATGGCATCTGTTGTTACTAGCAGCTAAGGAAAAGTAAAATCTAATGTCATTAACAGTCGACCGAAGATCTTCAGCACTCACTCAATGCAGGAGGGGCTCACAGAGAGAAACAAATGAAAAGGTAAATAAAATGAGAATGAGAGAAGCTGAGGAGAAAGGCAGAGAAAATCAGGTTAATGAGTAAAAATAAGAAGTCCATCTTTCATCTCTCCTGGCTCCTACTGATGGCAAACAGTGTATTTAATCTGCTGAGAGACCAGATTTAAGGCCTCCCTTTGGTATAGTCCATCGATGAATTATTAATGTTAGCAGAAGCAATAGCACATCCACTCACAGCGATCACAGAGGAAAAGTGATGATTAACCAAGACGGGATTATTAATCCCTCCACTTCCTGTTCCTCCATCCCCGTCTCTCCTTCATCCCCCACTGCGCTCTCACTGTTTTTTAGGCAGTGTATATTAAGCTACAGCTTCGAAATCAGAGTCAATTCCTTCATGGTGAAAAAATAATCAATGACTGATTACAAGTAACAGACTTTTGATATATGTAAGTTTTTAAACATATTTTATTGACCACTGTGCCCTTCATAGAACAAGAATAAAAACAAGGGTGGTGGGGCTTCCAAGGGTGGAGGGCCAGTGGTTAAGAATCCACCTTGCAATGCAAGGAACATGGATGTGACCTCTGGTCCAGGAAGATCCCACCCACATGCTGAGAAGCAACTAGGCGGGACACAACTCCTGAGCCTGTGCGCTAGAGCCCAGCAGCCACAACTAGAGAGCCCATGCGCCGTAGCTGCTGAAGCCCACGCACCTAGAGCCTGTGCTCTGCAGCGAAGAGTATTCCCTGCTCACTGAGCTAGAGAAAGCCCGCCATACAGCAAAACAGACCACCACAGTCACAGATAAATAATCAGAAAAAAGCAAACAAAAACAAACGACAAAAAAAACCAACGCTGGTTTCTGACTCTTTATGGTCTCAAACACTTAGATGATAAATATACTGCTTTGCAGGCTGCAAGTTCAGGGTTGGTCCACAGGTGGACTAAGTGTAACAGTTGGCAGAGATGGCTAGAAAAGAAGGGGTCACTTATTCTAGGCTTCTGTAATAGCTTAACCCAGTGGATCTCAAGCTGCAGGGCTTGTTAGAACAGGTTCTGGGGCCCACCTCCAGAGATCCGGATTCCTTAGGTCTACGGTGGGTCTAAGAGTGAACATTTCTAACAAGTTCCTAGGTGATGCTGATGCTGTTGGTCTGGACACCACCCTTTAGAATCACTGACCAAGAGCTTCTTTCCTGTTGCCAAATGCATTAAGGGCATGAGAAGAATAGAGAAGGAAATTAGAACCTGAGGGAGAAGATTAATACAAATACAAAGATGAGATATGTAGCTCCTTTCCCTTCCTAACCCCTAATGAAAAACCTGGAGGCCTAAAAAGCTTTTCAATGTCTGCTGCTCCAAAATAACCCCCATTTCCACAACATTCCCTCTCCCCAAAATATGAGATAGTAGGATGAATAAGTTAACACATGGTGAGGAACACATATGAAGCTGAGAACTAGATTAATTTATAACTCCATTCCTAAAACATGTGAAACAAAATCAAATATGCCCTTTTCCTTGGTCATTTTCTTCCCCATCCTTCCCTCTACTTAGGATCTGGCTTTAATGCATGATCAATTCTCAAAACACAAGGAAGCTGTAATAGCCTTACCCAAAACAGCTATGTACTGTAAAAGAAAACTCATATACACCTTCAATATCAAGCTGAGTTAGGCACCAAAAGAAAAAAAAAGTAGAATATTAGCAGAGGCTTTAGCCAAGGGCCAAAAATAAGGAAATGCACTTTAGAACATCCATTAAGACAGCAAAATAAGAACAGGTTAGCCAGATGGATAAACTAAATTCCACCTCTTTGGGGTTTACAAATGCAGAAAACCCAAGTAATGATAGCACATGAAGAAGAGCAAGGCCTGGCTCCCACAGAACCAGCTTCTCCACACCAGCTCAACCCCACACCCAGACTCACTCTACAGAGTACACAGCGTGGGTGGGTGCACGCTGCCAGGCTGCAGGAACCATTCTAACAGCCATGATTTCACAGCTGCTACCTGACTGGAAAAAAGGAGGTACGCTCCCATTAGCAATGGCTGCTCCAGATGCCAGCCAGTCTAAAAGGCCGGGGGTGGGGTGTAGACAGAGAAAGAGAGATGCAAAAGAGAGAAGGAAAAAACCAAGAATGAAAAGAAGAAAGGAGAAAGACAAAAAGGACAGACAAAAAGAACGGAAGAAGAGACAATAGTCCAAAGGAAGGAAAGAAACAGGGAGGGTGAGCCAGAAAGCAAAAAACTGGCAAAAACTAAAAATTTCTCCCCTGACTTGCTCTGAACCCTGATAGTCTAGTCCAGCTAAAGTTTCAAATATGACTTTTGCTCCGGTTTGCCACTTAGCATTTGCTTGGCACCAGTGACCTACTCAGACAGCACAAACCAGGCTGACAGGCTCTAGTGCAACAAATCTCAAGAAACCCTGGGCCTCTTCACACAAAGGGTGTCTATAAACTATGTCAGCAGCAGTTACACTTCTGTTCAGTATCACTTTTTATTCCAAAGTATATCTCAGATGGAAACAGTGAGGTTTGTCACCAGTCTATAGTATTGCTCTTCTAAGCAGCATTTTTGTCTCTACAACTGATTTAGTTAACCAGCAAATCTTTCATGTGGAAAGGAATACATGGAAATGTCACTTCAAAGAAAACAAGTAAGAAAATGTCCAGGGGGAAAGGCAGAACCAAAACATCAAGAAATTTGACCAGTGACAAAAGAACGAGCTTAACATCTTTGCAGAAAAATAAATAAAATAATGATATTGTGGAATTTACCCAATCATCCATCCCTGAGGCTTTCCTCAGCAAGGCATGATATGAAGCATCTGGATTCAAGTTCCACCTTTGATAGAAACTAATCAATCCTGATCTTGATTTCTTCCCTTTCTAAATAAAGATGATGCCACCATCCATTCACCTCACCTCAAACACTGCAGAAAGGACTAAGACAGCGATGGACGAAGCCCACTGCAAAGCAGTATACGCATGGAAGGGTCATCGCACTGTGTCCCGCAAAGCTCACATAAATTTACTAGTCTGCTACTTTCCCCTTGATCTTCCAAATCAGGACAAAGTCATAAGACTTCTCAATAACAATTTTCCCCAGTGGTTTGAGGGGGACAGTGAAATGACATAATGATCATTCATGAAATCTGTATCAGATCTCTATTCACACATTAGAAAACCTTTTCTGTCACAGAATAAAGGAAAAGACTGTATTTTACTTTATAGGAATTGACCAATGGCCTTATGAGGGCCATTCTTATAGTCTACCTCTAACATGTTTCATGAAACAGTTCCTCACTGCTCTGTTAAAATAAGTCAATTTTCTTTGTCATTTTCAGAGATGTTTCACAGCTTCAAGTATGTGGTCCAAACAATTCAACACTCCCCAAATGCTGGCAGTCAAGAAAGTGCACTATGGAGCCATTGCCCAAGTACTCTGAACTAAGCACATCTTGCTTTTGCAATTAGATGGAAAAGTGCATTTCTGCTTCTAATGCCACTGAGTTCTCATTCACACCCTAAAAATCCCAAATTTAATGGTTTCTTGTCATCTAATTCCCTCAGCCCTCATTTACCCTCAATTCCAGTCAAGAGGTATTCAGGTTATGGAAAGGAGGGTAAAAGTCTTTCACAGACATTGATTACTTCTCTTCCAACCACTGTGAGCCCAGCTTCCTCCATAAGCAAGACATTGTAACCGCCTCTCAGCTAGACTCTGTTTTCAACTTCACGCAGGGAGAGTGGCACTGGGCATGTGCTGAGGACCACTCACAAGGAAGCAGCTGCTTAGCTGGGACCCACTCTGGCACACCACCATGCCCGCCCAGTTCCCTGCTGGTCTTCTCGTCAAGATTCTGTTATGTTAGTCTGCATTTATTTCTAAGAACTAGTTAGTCCAGGGGGTATCAATTTGCATGACTTCAGGTGACTGTCAACTCCTCACTTTTGTGCTGGCTCCTAGAAAAGCCTGATTTTGCTATGCAGAAATTCTTTCCTGTATTCTGGAGCACACACACCAAGCAGAGGGCTTTGCCTGTGTCTTTAAAGACCAAACACACATAATACCCTTAGACAGCCAAATCATATTACGAGATGTAAGATCTCAACATTCCGGCACACTGCCAGAACTTAATGGCCAGTCAGACGCTAAGTAAGGAAATGGGTCTGCATTAAACCTACAAAGAAGTCAACAATCAATAGTTCAGGACTACAGTAAAAATCTGATGTGCCCTTTAAATTGCTTCTAGCATCATCCTTCTAACTCCAGCTCAGCTTCAGAAGCAAAACAAAACAAAGATGATCAAGCAAGAAGCTGAACACAACCTATTTTCACAAGCACAAAGCCTTGGCATTTCAAAACTAAAAGCTGCTCCAGGATTTCACAGAAATCCTTTACAGTGTACCTGTAGGGCAGCAAACCTGAGAAATAATAGGCTGGGCCTTAGACAGTAAATTAAACTGACAGCTCAGCAAGCAGAAAACTACGGCAAAAAAGCCAGCACCTGGAGATAAATGGAGGAAGCAGGTTTGGCCTTCCTGCAAAACTCATCTCCCCTCAAAACCAGCAGGGGTTTGTATTACAGTTCAGAAAGCACATTCCAGCTTCTCCCTCAATCAACCTTATTTTACTACTAAGCTTATCTAAATAAGAGAGATGCCCACTATATCCATTCTCTATGAGCTTTACACTCTTCATTTTGCTCTAAATGAGCACTCAGTTATACACTCTATTTCCTATTTCTGCCACGATAGTCTTCAATATACCCTGAAAATTCACTCCTGTGCTTAAAGAGTCTACAAATGAATTTAAAATCTCATGGAATAAGGGCAAGGACTGAACTCAAACTGACAGAAGGGAGTTCAAGTCTGGCACACACAGCCTCTTAGGCCTCAGGCTCCTTCTTGGTGAAATGGGGTTAATGTAACCACCTCAGAGGGTAACTGAAAGGACTGAATGAGGAAACCCAGGAACTGCTTAGTATAGTATCTGGACACAATACATTTTTAGTTAATCTTCAGCTCTGCCTCCTTGATTTTAGCTGGAATAGAACAAGACAGAAGTTCAAACTTGTATTCGGTGCCATGTTTCACTGTACAGCAAGGAACGCTTAAAATGAAAGGAAGGGAGGGAGGAAAGGCGAAAAGAAGAAAACACACCTACTGAAACCAGAACTACCCAAGTACAGCTGAAGAAACACCCGTCCACAGTCCGCAGTGTGTAGCAGGTAACTACAAAAACTGAGAAGTAGCATTTAGAAATTTTTATAGCAACATGACAAGAGTAGTTTTATGTCTACTGACTTTAATTAAAAAAAAAAAAAAACCCAAGGCTTCCAGGAATTCCCTGGTCTAGCAGTCCAGTGGTTAGGACTCTGCGCCTTTCACTGCCGAGGGCCTGGGTTCAATCCTCGGTCGGGAACTAAGATCCCAGAAGCCGCATGGAGTGGCCAGAAAACACAAAACAAACATAAAACCAAAACCTAAGGCTCATATTCTGTCTGTGTTTAACTTCACTTTTTCTAGTAATTCATTTCACTTATTTTATCTTAGTCTGGGATAAACTGGGAAAGAAGAAAAAAGAAAGTTGAGAAGCATGGATTCTATTAGCACCTTTTGAGTACAACACCTATCACTCTATTCCTTCAAAACAAACACATGTAGGACCTCATCACAGAACCAAGTGCTACTAGTGAAGGCCTTAAACCTTTAAGGACCCACACAGCCCTGGTCATTTAGAGACTGCTTCTGCTGAGAAAGACTGATACGTACTGTGGATAACAGAGAATCTAATAAGAAATGAGAAAGCGCTCCCAGAAAACATCATACAAGTGTATTTCGGTACCTTGAGCAAATCAAGCATATTATAACCTTCCATGGTTGTTTCCACCTGTCCCTAAGAGAGCAACAGCTTTTTTAAATAGACAATTTTTTTTTTCATGAGAAGAAGGAGGAATGGAGAAAACTGTGCCCCATATCCTTGCACTTTTGCCATTCAAAGAAATAAATCAAATCAGGTAGCAATAATAAAAATCAGCCAGTGGATCCATACTCCCACTTACATTCTGCTGACCTAATCCTCCCCTTTGTGTTATAAACTAAATGAATGGTTGGGGCTAGTTGTGAATGTGTGTTATAAGACAAGAGGTTTTTTTGTACAGTTTCTTGCAAGCTGTGTCACGCCCAGCCCTGCTCTGCCGATTCTGCCGCAGTGCTTCAAGTGCTGCGGCTTTCTGCAAAGCACAGGCAGGATTCTGCTGATGGCATCTCAGCCTCACAGCCACTCTGTGGTGAGAAGCAGGGACTCGCCTTTCTGTCCTCCAAGATGATTAAAGCCGCACGTGCACTGCTGCCGGTCGTTAGTGTCGCAGACCAGGAGAGTGGGGACTCACCCAACCTCTCCACATCTGAAGTGCAAGATGGAAGCCAACCATTTGAGAGCCCGGAAAGCGCTCCAAAAAAAAAAAAAAAAAGAAAAAGGCAATACACACTGGTTCTGAGAGCTCTGCAGCAAAGGAAATTCTAAGTGCAGGTCTCGTCAGCAGAGGATGATGCCCATCCTACCTCCGGGCTTCTTTTCCCAGTCCCTGCTAAAAAACAGACAGAAGCAAAACCACAGGACTCTCCTGTCTGAAGCCCTCTCTCAGTCCCTTCACAGGATGCGGAATTTTAGTGGAGACAGGGAGAACCTGAGCTCGGAAGTTCAATGACTAGGGAGCCACATTTTGCAACCACAACCAATGGAAGGGGCCAGATCACGTTGCCGGCCTGGAAAGCCTCGGATTGAACATTCCGAAACGGAAATAAGAGATCACAGGGCGCTGTGGCAAGCAGATCCGTGTGGCGCCCAGGGTCAAGATCTGCCATCTGAGAACGACAGGCTGGTCTACAGTAAGTGTGTTCAATATCTGACTAGGTTTTAACCCCTATTTAAATCAAACAGTTCAGCCCATTTCTAGTTCCTGAAACCAAGCAATTTAAAGATACCAGACTGAAGATGACAATATATGTTTCCTATCTCCAGAGTTCTGGCATCAATAGGTATTGGCAGGTTAAGGGAGGCTGGTAAAGAGGGAGGAGATGACTCAATTCCAGTTCAAAGGCACCAGAGCCTGGCCAACACTTGAAGTGCTCTATTAAATTGTTAGATAAATATTTTAGCCATGGGCTTCTTCCAAAATACTCTTACAGAACCATTCCAACTTCTTTCTTCTTTAAGTTGGTAATTGATATTCCTCTGCTCACTACAGGATATAAGAAACCTCTGAGAAGACAAAAAAGCCTGTCATTTCCTCCCTGCTCAGAATGCATTCAGCATCCATTTACTTGTTTGTTCTGAAAGCCCTGCATTCAGGAGTAAGTGTGAATGGATAAGTAAAAAGGCTGAAATCTTCTATCCCTGGCTAACATAAAAGCAGTTTTTCACGTTTTCCACAGATGATGCCTCTAACATCCATTTTTACTACCATTTTTAATTCCATTTACAGGACACTTTAATATAATTGCATACTGTGCCACCAGACCACAACGTCTACCTTTCCCCTTATCACAAACAGGCAGGAAAATTAAGTCATTTCAGTACTTCCCACAGCAATCTGCATTAGCCCACCTAATTATAAACACAAAACAGGATGGCACATTAACCTGCCTCTGCAAAGACACTATTTTTTCCTTTTTACATGTTTACTGGCTTTTACCAGCTCTGAGATTTATTCCGGGTCAGGGTTTAATGACAAGGAACAGCAAATATGCTCATTAAGTGGGGGTGATGTGGGCGCCGCAGTGTTTCCATGAGAGACGAAGCCTAGCAGGGCTACTGCCTTGAACAAGAGCACAGGGAGCGATGCACCTGATCCACGTGCACCTCGGCCCCTACAACTGAATTTCTGCCTAAAATATACCCGGTATTTGTTCTAGGAAAGAGTTTTTCTCTCTACTAACAGGCTTTGGATCCAGTGGGAACTGGATTCATTTGCTAGTGAACCCAAGAGTATTACCTATAGGTTGTTTCAAGTCCAGGACAGAGAGCTGTTATAAGGTGGAAAGGGCAAGATTCAAATTTCCATTAAAGTCCTCTAAAAATTCAAAAGAAAGGTTAGCATGAACGTCCCACTGACTCTCTTAGGAGCAAGAGGAATATAACAAAGGAGGTTAATAAACACAAATGCTTAACTAAATAAATATCTTCACACGGTCAGATTCCATGCAATGGTCTCTTACATTTTTATATTAACATTATGTGAAAACATTTAAGAGCAAAGTCTTATTCCCTCAGAGTCCATCCATTCAAAATTCTAAATCATCCAATATTGGGCAAGATCACCATTATGTGCAGAAAAGACTGCTCAAGTATATTTAAGAGCAGAAACAATAAGGCAGGTAGGTATGTTTTGCCTACTTTAAACCATTTCTCAGAATTGTTATACAAATTTCAGTATGCAAACAGATACAACTCTTATGAATGAACCTCATCTCTTCCTTAATGTACTAAACCAGTTTTGGTAAGACCTCTCCTTGGTACACACACTTAGCAGTTTCAATTTCTAGAAACAATGCAAATGACAATGATTTACATTTCTTTAAAAATAATTCCGGATTTAAAGGAAGTCAAGAGATACCTGGAGTAACAGGCAAATTTGGCCTTGGAGTAAACAATGAAGCAGGGCAAAGGCTAACAGAGTTTTGCCAAGAGAAAGCACTGGTCACAGCAAACACCCTCTTCCAATAACACAAAAGACGACTGTACACATGGACATCACCAGATGGTCAACACCGAAATCAGACTGATTGTATTCTTGGCAGCCAAAGACGGAGAAGCTCTATACAGTTAACAAAAACAAGACTGGGAGCTGACTGTGGCTCAGATCATGAACTCCTTATTGCAAAATTCAAACTTAAATTGAAGAAAGTAGGGAAAACCACTAGACCATTCAGGTATGACCTAAATCAAATCCCTTACGATGATACAGCTGAAGTGAGAAACAGATTCAAGAGATTAGATCTGACAAGAGTGCCTGAGGAACTATGGATGGAGGTTCATGATATTGTGACACTGTACAGGAGGCAGTGATCAAGACCATCCCCAAGAAAAAGAAATGCAAAAAGTCAAAATGGTTGTCTGAGGAGGCCTTAAATGTAGCTGAGGAAAGAAGAGAAGCAAAGGGCAAAGGAGAAAAGGAAAGGTATACCCATTTGAATGCAGAGTTTCAAAGACTAGCAAGGAGAGATAAGAAAGCCTTTCTCAGTGATCAATGTAAAGAAAGAAAGGAAAACAACAGAATGGGAAAGACTAGAGATCTCTTCAAGAAAATCAGTGATACCAAGAGAACATTTCATGCAAAGATGGGCACAATAAAGGACAGAAATGGTATGGACCTAACAGAAGAAGATATTAAGAAGAGGCGGCAAGAATACACAGAAGAACTGTACAAAAAAGATCTTCACAACCCAGATAACCACAATGGTGTGATCACTCACCTAGAGCCAGACATCCTGGAATGTGAAGTCAAGTGGGCCTTAGAAAGCATCACTTCCAAAGCTACTGGAGGTGATGGAACTCCCGCTGAGCTATTTCAAATCCTAAAAGATGATGCTGTGAAAGTGCTGCACTCAATATGCCAGCAAATTTGGAAAACTCAGCAGTGGCCCTAGGACTGGAAAAGGTCAGTTTTCATTCCAATCCCTAAGAAAGGCAATGCCAAAGAATGCTCAAACTACTGTACAACTGCACCCATCTTACATGCTAGCAAAATAATGCTCAAAATTCTCCAAGCCAGGCTTCAATAGTACATGAACCATGAAATTCCAGATGTTCAAGGTGGATTCGGAAGTCAGAGGAATGAGAGATCAAACTGCCAACATCTGCTGGATCATCGAAAAGGAAGAGAGTTCCAGAAGAACATCTACTTCTGCTTTACTGACTATGCCAAAGTCTTTGACTGTGTAAATCACAACCAACTGTGGAAAATTCTTAAGAGATGGGAATACCAGACCACTTTACCTGTCTCCAGAGAAATCTGTATGCAGGTCAAGAAGCAACATTTAGAACCGAACATGGAACAGCAGACTGGTTCCAAATGGGAAAAGGAGTACATCAAGGTTGTATATTGTCACCCTGCTTATTTAACTTATATGCAGAGTACATCATGTGAAATGCTGGGCTGGATGAAGCACAAGTTGGAATCAAGATGCCAGGAGAAATATCAATAACCTTAGATACGCAGATGACACCACCCTTATGGCAGAAAGCGAAGAACTGAAGAGCCTCTTGATGAAAGTCAAAGAGGAGGGTGAAAAAGTTGGCTTAAAACTCAACATTCAGAAAACTAAGATCATGGCATCCAGCCCCCTCACTTCATGGCAAATAGATGGAGAAACAATGGAAACAGTGAAAGACTTTATTTTGGGGGGCTCCAAAATCATTGTAGATGGTGACTGCAGCCATGAAATTAAAAGATGCCTGCTCCTTGGAAGAAAAGCTATGACCAATCTAGACAGCATATTAAAAAGCAGAGACATTACTTTGCCGACAAACGTCCATCTAGTTAAAGCTATGGTTTTTCCAGTAGTCATGTATGGATGTGAGAGTCGGACTATAAAGAAAGCTGAGTGTTGAAGAATTTACACTTTTGAACTATGGAGTTGGAGAAGACTCTTGAGAGTCCCTCGGACAGCAAGGAGATCAAACCAGTCAATCATAAAGGAAATCAGTTCTGAATATTCATTGGAAGGACTGATGCTGAAGCTGAAACTCGAAAACTTTGGCCACCTGATGTGAAGAACTGACTCACTGGAAAAGACTGTGACGCTGAGCAAGATTGAAGGTAGGAGGAGAAGGGGACAACAGAGGATGAGATGGTTAGATGGCATCACGGACTCAATGGACATGAGTTTGAGCAGGCTTTAGGAGCTGGTGATGGACAGGGAAGCCTGGTGTGCTGAAGTCTATGGGGTCGCAAAGAGTCGGACATGACTGAGCAGCTGAACTGACTGACTGAAGACACTGTTCACCCATTCAGAATGCCCCTTCCCTCAACTAATTCAAGCCAGGGAAAGCTTACTGCATTCTCCCCTCAGTATTAATATTTTGCCAGTACTAATCCTGAAGAACTGCTATTAGCATACTAATCATTCTAGGCAAGTCTGACCCTCTTTTCAACAAACTGCCATAGGATTTCTGGAACCAATTCCCTACCAACAACTTGCCAGTACTACAAACACACAATTATTAATAGCACTCAACCACTTTTCCTCTTAGCTGTTATATATAGCTGCATTTAATCAGCAGTACCTTAATTCTGAAGGTATAAAATTAAAATATAAACCTCAAAAATAACAATTTAGGTGATAAGGGATTATAACACCGGTGATTTGTTTTATACTTAACCAAAGCCATTTAGTTTCTTCTGGTTATTTACAAGATAAGCTAAGAGTGGTTTGAGCATAACTCTACATTTCCAAGGACAGAAAAAGGAAGGACATAATGAATATTTTACTATAGATACAGTGTGGTAAGCAGAACAAGTTTTTAACAAATCAATTATTATTGCACTATTAGTTTTATATGTGATACATCAGTTCCCTGACTCATTTTCTTATAGCTATTTTCCTCTCTTTTTAAGACTTTTTTTTTCTCTTTACTTATACAGGACAGATTTCCATTTGGAAATTTAGCAGACTATGAAGATCTTTAGTTCTGTATAGGGTTTTTGTGTATAGAAGGGGCTGTATTTTCATTTATCAAGATTTAAAGTGGCTGCTAAGTCAATTCCTATAACATAATCTAGGTTGCTGTTTACTTTGTGGGAGACCATTCAGAAAGTTTTGTTTTTTCCTAAGCAGGAAAGCCAACATGCTACATTTGGAGGCGATGGGAAGAGAGATCTGAGACTATGAAAGAGGTGGCATCTAAGGAAGGCCTTAAGAGTGTCAGACTGAAAGGGGGCTCAGACATTTTCAGAGGTGCTACTCCACACTAAAACAAGGTGGTGAGCAAAGGCCTCAAGTATAAAAGGAAAGCAGAGCGGTTTGGTAACCTGGTTAGCCGAAGGAGAAACCTCTTTCTCACCCTCAGTACTCCCTCCCCTCCTAAATTTAATGCTACCTGTCCTTACCCTGAAAACCAAAGTACTTAAAACTATTTTAAAAAATCAAGCTGTTTCTAGCAGTCAGCCTCACCTTTCAAAGGCCTGAAAGAGAGCTGAAGATGAGATCAGATACTTGACTGAGGTTTGCAGTCCCTGGAACAACTAACAACAGATGCCTTATCCTGACACTCCAGTCCAGTTGTGAAACATACAATGTTTCATTTCAGTTAATTTATAGTTTTACATTTTCTGGCACTGTTAGTACAGTGGGTTAGAGTAGCTATGTCTAAGTCCCAACTCCTGGTACCAGTGAATGTGATCCTATTTGGAAATGGGGTCTCTGCAAATGTAATTACGATAAGGATCTCTAGCTAAGATCATCTTGGATTTACTGTGGGCCCTAAATCCAATGGCTGGTGTTCTCAGAAGGGAGAAGTGGACTGACACACATGAGGAAAAAAGAAAAAAAAACCTACGAAGATGGAGGCAGACTACACCTATGCTGCCACAGATCGAGAGAAGTCAGGAGCAACCAGAAGCCAGAAGAGGAAGGAGTCTCCTCTAGTGCCTTTGGAGGGCTCTGCCAACACCCTCATTTCAAAGTTTTGAGCTCCAGAACGGCGAGAGAATGAATTTCTAATGTTTTAGGCCACTAAGTCTGTGGTAATTTGTTATGGCAGCCATAGGAATCTAAGTAAGTTTAGTAATAATAATATTATATTTTGGTCTAATGCCATTTGGAAATATTGCAGCCTAATGCCAAGAAACTGCAGCTCCCATTTTTATGGCCAGCCCAAGTTATTTCTGCACAGCTTTCTTGAAAAACACATGTAATCTAGTGAAAAAGCCCAGAACACAACTGAACTGTGTAACTGTGTACTTTATTACTATATAATACATATCATCCATGGTACATTAGGTCTGTTCAGATCACAGTAAAAATGTGCAGTCTACCCTCAATATTTTTTTTCCCAAAGACAGAAGTGAGCAAGAAGATCTCTGCGAGAGGAACCGTACTTGCAAGCACCACAAAGTCACTCAGAATAGAGCAGTAGTTGCTTTAGTACCATATCCTGTTAACCATTATTGCTCTCCATCTCTATTACAGCAAACGTGCAGGCCTTCTTTATGAACATTTCCAAAAATTAAATCAATAAACATTTTAAAAAATTCCACTAGTATCATCCAAACATATATTTAAGTGGGTTTATTTAAATATATTACCTTTGCTGGCCACAGCAATTTAAAAATGCATTCTCAATGCATGCCAAGATCACTGATTATGATAAACAACAAAAGACTTGTATTAATTTCAAGCTCCATTAGAAAGAGAAGGAAATACAATCAATGTTTGCCAAACAGAAAAGGACAATCTATTCATGGAAAAATGCCTTTTCAAGCTTATAAGTAACGCAAACATTGGACAATACAAAGTCTTGGGCAGAATCTACCAAAGGCTCCTTCAGCATTTCCTTTTATGAATTTATATGCTGACATAATAAATTCACTCTGACTGACACTCAGTATATGAGATTAGGGTGTGTTCTTATCTCAGAACTACATAGTTGGAAAACATGACATTCATATACAAAAACTGATCAGATACAAAAACTGATCAGATTTATACTATGTGAATCATTATTTCAATAAAGCTGGTAAGAAAAATAAGTGAGAAGAAAGTGTCCATCAAAAAGCATATCTAAAAAAAAAAAAAGCATATCTGGTTTTTCAAACTGAAAATGTCCAAATTAACTCTTCCTGGATAATCAATACATGAAGAGAAGAATTAAAAGGAGGATCAGTCCTGTGAAGGGGGAAAGCTGGCTTGGCTCCTATATCTGATTACTACACAGGAAGTCAGGCAAGGACATGATACTATATCGTGTACAGGAAGTTAAGGTATAGGTCAACTGAGCCACACGATATAACTTAAGACTTCAAATCTCTATCAACCACTAGCGCTATCTCAAATTAGGCCAAAGACTCAGTCCTTTGAAAGTTAAATTTTCTTCTTTAAGGCTCTGTTGGCAAGAAGATGAAGTCAACAGAGGATTTTATTTTGAAACTAGTTCGTCTTAAATCTTTACTGCAGGTCTAGATGATCAACTCCCAAATAATCAAAACTTATCTTAGAGCAGCCAACTCACATTTTTTAAAATACTCCAGAACAGCTCAACTGAGAGGTTAAATTCTGAAATGGAAGCATCCTTCCTCTCAAAGTTCAAAGGTTTCACAGAGGGGGCAGGACCAAAACTCTTAGCCATGCTCATTCCAAATCAAGAAACTTTCTCTGATGTGACCAAGCATGCACTGCTAGGAAGCCACCTAATGGGGCTGTTGAAGGACAGTGTTCACACATAACGTGGAAGGTTAGAATAAATCATTATTACCTAACATATCTGTAAACCTGTCAATCCCTCAAAGTGAAAAATGTAACACATCAAAGGGAATTCATGAAGTGCCTCACTAAACATTGTTGGGTATTCCAAATATGCATTACAAATATGCCAAAGAAAGTCAAAAAAGCAGTTTTTAAAATAAACAACTTATCTGGCATCTTAAACATTAAAAACAACTCAAATAACAACCTTTCAGTAAGTGCCATCTCTTTCCACACTATTGGGATTCTCCCCTAAATACATGGTGATTATTCAAATTATTTCAACTATCTCCCATTCACCCACCTTGATCCTGTTGTAAGTACTGGGTTGGCCAAAAAGCTCATATGGGCATTTCCACAAGATGTTATGGGAAAACTCGAAAGATCTTTTTGGCCACCCCCAATATTTGTTTACAGGGCATTAAGCAAAATAGGTGGAAAGAGGAACAGTTAAAACTTAAAAAAAAAAAAAAGAGGCAATTATACATGCCATTTTAAGATTACACGGAAATAAGAAAGCGTCTGTAAGGTGAGAGGCAAATATAATTTAGCTTATAAAACTGGGAAAAACTGAATTTTCATAGTCTGGGAACATATCAAAAACACAGAAAATAATGAACATCTGTAGTTATTTAACTCTCAACTCAAAGTCTAGGGTTTTAGGTTTCTGAAGTGGAATAAATGCAATAGCACTGTGGCCATTAGATGGATTAAAACAGTTCTTGAGAAGGATGGTGGGGTGAAGTGTTTCAAATTGAGCCCAAATAATAAAAGATCCATTCGTACTAGGATTTGCCTCTGTAGGACCTGCATCCTTTTATCTCAAAGGTAAATCAATGACAAAAATAGTATCCCACCATCCCTTCACTCTAACACAAATCAGTGTTCCAATTCCTCAAAACTAAATGGATCACAAGATTTTTCCTTAACAATTTTGGACACACACTCACACAGCCACTAGTTTCTGATTAGATTAACATAGCAATCAATTGTGCCAGTGGCATGCTAGGCTAAATGAGGCTGGAGTGCTCTATCAGGCCATTTCCTGGGGCCACTAATGGAGCCAGACACTTCCTAGAAATCACTAAGTGGGTTTCAGTAAATAGTACTTAAGTTTTCCCCAGCTCTTTGCCAATGCATACAAGCAAGATGCAGAAAAGAAATGTAGAAGAGGAATAGTAAAATTATTTGAGATCTAGCAAAGAAAGTAAGCGAAACTTACAACTAATGTCTCTGTGCCTTGGATTAAGCCCAAAGAAGGAAGACAAACCTGTGCTCATAATTACAATAATTTAAAAAGTGCAGGTCGGAACTGCTTCCCTAAATTCAGTCTTGCAGAGCACTCTGAAAATAATCCAATGTTCCTCCAAAGCTGAGCCTCTCATTCTCTTAATATTTGAAGAAGAAAATTAACAAAGAAATATGGAATTACTAAACCAGCTGGTGAACAAAGGGTCAGGGCCCTCAGCCTGGGTTGCACGCTCAGGGTTTCACTGCACCAGTCCTGTGCCTGGCACCCCTTACCTGAATATCTGTATCCTTCACGGGCTCAAGAGGCTCGAAAGTGGTGGCTGCACTCAGACTCTCCAATCGCTGTGAGATGTGGGATATGTCAAGTCCCCGAGACCCAAGGAGAACTGACCTATATGAGGATACAGGACAGGGAGAAAAAAAGAATTAGGACATTTAATGTACTTTCTAAAATATTAATGAGTATTTTTAGTATAAAACATCTTATAAGCTGCATGAATACTTTTGTATGGTTGCTTTATACCTTTCCAAAAACATCTACCACCTGGTATAACAGACACAACATTGCATTTTTTAGTAAGAGTTCTGATCATGCCTAAATTAGTGTGAGGGACCTATACAGGATAAAATGATAGCATATCAACAAAATCATAGGCTAAACTGCTCCAAATATTTGACAGTGAAGAAAACTGTGAGGTGGGTATTATTCTCAATCACTGTTTTCCAGATGGGGGAACCAAAGTGCAAAGAGGTTAACCAACTTATTCAAAATCACACAGCCAGGAAACAGCGGAGCCAGGTCACCAAGCTCCAGAGCACAAACTCTTAACCAGCACACTATATTTACAGCCTCTGTGCAGACAGATGTAGTGAACCTCAAAGTTTTAGAAGCTTCAGGAGTAACCTAGTTCAAACTTCATTCATTAAGGAAACTAAAAGTCCAGGGCAATCAACAACCTGCAAAGGGCAGTAAAACCAGAATTCAAGGCCAGTTCTCCAAAGATTCTCTTCAAAAGCCAAACATCATGTAAAGTGCAGCTTCAAATTCCCCCTCTGTTGCCCAGTCCAACACGTGACTAATAAATGCTTTTCAAGAGAAATGAGAATAATACAGCTGGCTCTATGCCTACTTACTTGAGAAATGTGACAATGGAGACCAAAAAATAACTATAGAGTCTCACTAATATCCAGAACACTTTCTGGCAGAAAGAAATCTAGGAAGATTAAGGTGTTTAGACTGCTGCTTTTGGATTACGGTTTAATACCTCAACATTCCACTGACAGAGTCTCTGCTCATTCTGAGTAACTCAGAAGAAGCAAGACCACCTGGCAGCACAAGTAACCCTAACACCTATGGGTGTTACACTGAAGAAGACCAACTCTGAACACACTTACTGGAGAAATGAAAGGACTTCTCATGCTTATTTCCACTGTGCTAAGTACACTAATGGTACTAAGGGCCACTAACAGGTGATGTGCACCCAGAGGACTCCATACTGTGGATTCCTGTCTCTTCCATCAGAATGGTCAGCTATGATGCCATCCCTGGCCTCCCCTCCAGGCTATCATTTCAAGCAGATAATCTTGCCTCTCTCTTCTAACAATCCTTGACAGCTAACTTCCTAATACAATGGTTCCCAGTCTTGGTTGTACGTTAGAATCACCTAGACAACTTCCCTCCCAATGATTTTGATAATGCTGGATGAAGACTGGAGATTGGGTATCAATATAATGCTCTCCTTCCTTTTTTAGTAACACCTTTACTGAGATATTATTCACATATCACACAATTCACCCACTTAAAGTGTATAATTTCATGGGTTTCAGTGTATCCACAGGGTTGTACAACCATCACCACAATCTATTTTAGAACATTTTCATCACCCTCCCCCCTCCTAATTTTCCGACAACCCATCAGCAGTCATGGGAATGTAAGATGCTCATGTCTCAACAAATCTCTCCCCAACCTCTGGCAACCACTAATTTATTTTCCATCTCTCTAACTTTTCCTATTCTGGACATTTTCTATAAATGGAATTATAAAATATGTGGTTGCTTGTGACTGGCTTCTTTCACTTAGCATATTTTCAAGGTTCATCCATGTTGCAGCATGTATCGGCACTTTATTTCCTTTTATTATTGTACAGTGCTCCATTATATGAATATGCTATATCTTCTATTTATGAACATATCCATTAATCAGTTGAAAGACAGCTGGGTTGTTTCTACTTTTTGGCTATTATAAGAATGCTGCCATGAACATTCATGTACAGGTATTTTTTTTTTTTTTATATTTATTTACTTGGCTGCACTGGGTCTCGGTTATCTTGGTTGTAGCATGTGGGATCTAGTTCCCTGACCAGGGATTGAACCCAGGCTCCTTGCACTGGGAGCACAGAGTCTTAGTCGCTGGACCATCATGGAAATCCTTATACAAGTTTTTACATTAATATATGTTTTCATTTCTTGTGAGTATATACCTAGGAGCAGAACTGCTAGATTATATATTAATTCCTTGTTTAACCTTCTAAAGAACGGTCAGACTACTTTCCAAAGCAGTTACACTATTTCATATTCCCATAAGCAATGTACGAGGGTTCCAATTTTTTCCATATCTTTGCCAATACCTGTTATTACCTTTTTGATTGCAGCCATTTTAGTGAACTCCCCCTTTTAAACTATTATAGGAAAAATCTTACTATTTTATTATGAAATAATAAACCTTGTACATATTGCTGTTGTTCAGTCGCCAAGCCATATCCAACTCTTTGCCATCCCATGGACTGTAGCATGCCAGGCCTTCCTGTCCCTCACCATCTCCCAGAGTTTGCCCAAGTTCATGTCCATTCCATTGGTAGTACCATCCAACCATCTCATCCTTTGACGCCCTCTTCTACATCTGCTCTCAATCCTTTCCAGCATGAGGGACTTTTCGAATGAGTCGGCTGTTTGCATCAGATGACCAAAACACTGGTACCTATTACTGCTTCAAAAATTAGCATGTTGTAGCCAAGTTTATTTCATCTACATCCCTACCCACTTTCTTCTCTCTACCACACAGATTATTTCAAAAGAAATCCAAGATATTCCTCCAATTATTTAATACTTTTAAGATTTGTGTTTGTTTGAATAGAACACAAATTAGTTCTCTACTTGCAAATAACTGATATGCCTCCAAGTGTCTTTTCATCTACATAGGCTGCCCCTCTGTCTCATTTTTTTTTCTTACAATTGCTTTGTTTGGAGACTCTAGTTCATTTGTCCTGTAGAACAATGCTACTCAAACTTGAAACGTGCATGTGAATCACCTGGGAAACTTGTTAATATGCAGATTCTGTTTCAGCAGGTCTGAGAGAGAGCATAAGCGTCTCCATGTCTAAAAAGCTCACAGATGATGCTTATGTTGTTGATCTATGGGCCACACTCAAAGTAGCAAGGATGTAGTTTCCCATATAACAGGTTTTACTGACTGCATCCCCATGATGTAATTTAGCAGGGTCCTTTGGCCTCTCCTATCCAATTTCCTGTAAATTGAAAGTAAGTGCTGACAGTCAGATCAGATTCATGTGGCATTATTTTATTTTTTTTTGGTTCGATTACTTCAGACTTTTATCAAGAGGTATGTAACGTCTGATTACCTCTTTTTGGAATGTTACCAGACGCTGATGATCACTGCTGAGATTCATTAATTCCTTAGAGGTTGCAAAATGGTGGTATTCTATCTTTATTAGCTGGAATATTTCCCCTCAGAGACGCTCTTCATCAACTATGTGGTTACTCTGAATAATGAGTTGATTCTCTAGCATCCTCCAAAGGTGACTGATGAGTCTTGCTTTAGTATCATTATGAACTCATGAATTTAAACATATTTGATGTATTTCACTCCATGCAGTTACTATCTTTATCATGTTCAAAATCATCTCATCTTTGGCTAATAGAAGCCTTTTCAAGTTGGTTTCTGAGATCTTTTGACATGACTCAAGGGGAACTTCATAACTTCCTTGCCATCTGGTATAAGTTCATCTTACACAGACCTGGAATTGGTCAACTCTCCAAAGAGCCCCAGTTACTTTTTATTAAGAAACGGAGTTTTAGAGTGCACTCTCTGGGCACTAAGACTGCTCACTGCCACACTGTTTCTAAGCCTTCAACAGGCAGAGCTAGAAACAGAGTTTTTAATTTTGTTTCAGCTTCCTTGAGATAAATTATATCATGAGTTCATATTGACACTTTAAATTCAAAATTAAAAACCTACAGTTTTGGGTTAACCTCACAGATTCTCTATCTGCATCTCTCCCTTCTCTTATACCAAAAGTCCTAGTTCTCAACATTACCACCGTAACTATCTACTTGCTTTATCCTACACTATATACACAACAGTCTCAAAACAACAGTATTAATCCCTCCACCAACAATACCATTATTGAAGACTGATTAAGATATTACTTGGAAATGTTCCTCTCTGAATGGTTGTGTCATCAACTGAATGAGAATTTATTTTTTGAAATTTAATTGTTTTACAATTATGCAAAATATTTAAACAATTTCAAAGTCCAAAAAGAAAGTCCCTGTCTTCTCCATCTTATTTTTTCCCTTTTCCTATAGGTAACCGTTTGTGTTAATCACATCTTTTTACTTTCTGTATTTGCTGCTTTGACATCTGGGGCCATGCTGATACTGGAGGGACTGCCTCTCCCAGGTTCGCTAATTCCTAGAGGCCTGCAAGCACATATAACATATGCATACTAATCAATCCAGAGCCCATACCTCAACCACCTCCTTCACTGGGACACTATCTTCTTCCCTAATCATCTCAGGGCTAGGTACCAAACAACCAGAGACAGCGCTTTTACCCTAGAGCCCACCAAGGTGATTCAAACTAGCCAATCCTAAGCCTGCTCACCATGCCTTCTTACAGAAACCACAGTAAAGGCTTTTGTCCACGTGTTCCCCTTACTTCATTTGCCCCAACTGACCTCAGTGCTTCCTCAGTGGCCCTGCATAGCACGCTCTGCCTCCTGTTTCTGGAGAAATGTGAGTAGAAACTTCTTCCCTCATGACAGTCATATCCCTGTCTGCATGTCTTATCATACCTTATTATAGCAAACCTTCAGTTCAGTTCAGTTGTTCAGTTGTGTCCGACTCTTTGTGACCCCATGAATCACAGCACGCCAGGCCTCCCTGTCCATCACCAACTCCCGGAGTTCACTCAAACTCATGTCCATCGAGTCAGTGATGCCATCCAGCCATCTCATCCTCTGTCGTCCCCTTCTCCTCCTGCCCCCAATCCCTCCCAGCATCAGAGTCTTTCCCAATGAGTCAACTCTTCGCATGAGGTGGCCAAAGTACTGGAGTTTCAGCTTTAGCATCATTCCTTCCAAAGAACACCCAGGGCTGATCTCCTTTAGAATGGACTGGTTGGATCTCCTTGCAGTCCAAGGGACTCTCAAGAGTCAAATAGTTATATACATTTGTGTTTTCTACTTTTTGAAAACAGTGTTACTGAGACATAATCCACACACTATTTAATCACCCACTGAAAACGTGTAATTCACAGATACATGTGTATGTATGACTGAATCACTTCTGCTGCACACCTGAAACTAGTAACATTGTTAATCAATTATAATATAAAGTAAAAACTAAAAGTAAATTGTAAAAAATGGCAGAATGTTGATATGATGGGTGATGGGTACCTGGTTTATACTGTCTCCTCTACTCTCGCGAATGTTTTAACATTTCCATAATAAAAGGGTTAAAAAGAAGTGTGATGGGGTGAGTGGGAGGAAATCTCAAAAAAAAGAGTGGGTTTTAATATATTCACAGATTTGCACAACCAACACTACAATTAATTTTAGAATCTTTTCATTACCCAGAAAAGAAACTCCTTACCCAGAGCAGTCACTCCCTAGGCCCCCTCATCTATCACTCCCTTGACAACCTCTTAATTACTCTCTTGTTTCCATATATTTGCCTACTCTGGACATTGCATGTAAATGGTACTATAGAGTATATAGTCTTTTGTGACTGACTTCTTTCACTTGGCGTGTTTTTTCAAGGTTCATCCATGTTGGAGTATGTATTAGCAGTTTATTCTTTTTTATTGCCAAACAGTATTCCATTATATGATATACCACTTTCATTTATCAATTTATCAGTCGTTAGACATTTGGATTGTTTCCCCTTTCTGGCGACTACAAGTAATGCGGCTATGAACACTCATGTACAGGTTTCTGTGTGGACAACTGTTTTCATTCCTGCTGGGTATATGCCTGGGAGTGGAACTGCTCGTTTATATGGAAACTCTATAGTTAACCTTTTGAGGAACTGCTAGACGGTTTTGTAAACTCTGCACCACTTTACATTCCTACTGACAGTATATGAGGGTTTCAATACTTTCCACATTCTTTCCATTTGTTATTACCTATCTTTTTGACTACAGCCATCCTAGTGGGGGTGAAGTGGTATCTTTCTGTGGTTTTGCTCTGCAACTCCCTCATGATTAGTGAATTGAACATCTTTTCCTTTGTTTACTGGACATGAACAGATCTCCTTTGGAGAAATGCCTATTCAGATCTGCTCATCTTAAAACTGGGCTGTCTTTTGGTGCAGCCACTATGTAAAACAATAAGGAGGTTTCTCAAAAGAAAAAATGCTAAAAACAGAACTACCATATGATCTAGCAACTTCACTGGGGATATATACTTGGCAAAAATGAAAACATTAATTCAAAAAGATACAGGTATCCAATGTTCATAGCAGCACAGTAGCCAAGATATGGAAACAACTCAAGTGCCCATCCACAGGTGATAAAGATGTGGGGTGGGGGGGGGGGGGTGTGTGTGTGTGTATATGTATATATGTACACAATAGACTATTATTCACTCATAAAAAAGAATGAAAATTTGCATTAGCAGCAACGTGGATGGACCGAGAAAGCATCATACTTAGTGAAATTAGGCAGAAACAAATACTGTATGACACCACTTATATATGATAGCTAAAAAATAATACAAGCAAATGTGCCTACAAAACAGAAACAGACAGATACAGAAAACAAACTAATGGTTACCAGAGAGGAGAGGGAAAGAGGGAGGAGCACATTAGATATGGGATTAAGAGACACAAACTACTACACATAAAACAGACAAGGAACAAGGATATATTGTAGAGCACAGGGAATTATAGCCATTATCTTTTAACAACTTTCAATGGATGATAACCTGTAAAAATACTGAGTCACAATGCTGTACAACTGAACTAATATTGTAAATCAATACTACTTCAAAACAGAGTTGTCTTTTTATCATTGAGTTGTAAGAGATTTTAATATATTCTGGATGTAAGTCCCTTATCCAATATATAATATACAAACATTTTCTCCCCATTCTGTGGGTTATTTCCTTCCCTGATAGTGTCCTTTAAATCACACAAGCTTTTTAATTTTGATGAAGTTCAGTTTATTTTTGATTCTGTCACTTGCGCTTTTGGTTTCATATCCAAAAAGGCTCTGTCTAACCTAAGGTCAGGAAGATTTATGCCTATGTTTTCTTCTAAGAGTTTTAAAAGTTTAAAGACAAATACCGTATGATTTCACTTATATGCAGAATCTCAAAACCAAATCAAGTGAACAAACATAACAAAACAGAAATAGACTCATAGATTCAAAGAACAGGTGGTTGCCAGAGGGGAGGGAGGTAGGGGGAATGAGTGAAATGCAGGGAGGGAGATGAGGAGGTACAAACTTCCAATTATAAAATAAATGCATCACTGGAATGAAATACACAGAATGGGAAATACAGTCAATAATACCGTAATAACTTTGTATGGTGAGATGGTAACTAGACGTATTGTGATCATTCTGTAAAGAAATATCGAATCACTATGTTATACCTGGAATTAACAAAGTGTTCTAGGTCAATTATACTTCAATTAAAAAAAAAGATTGTTGTGGCCATTTCAGGTTCCTTGAATTTCTATACAAATTTTAGGATCAATTTATAAATTGCTGCAAAAAAGCCACCTGGGATTTTGATAGGAATTGCATTTAATCCATAGATCAATTTGGGGAGTGTTAACATCTTAATGAGATGAAGTTTTCCAATCCACGCACATGGACTTTCTTTCACCTGCTTTCTTAAATAATGGAGAAGGCAATGGCAACCCACTCCAGTACTCTTGCCTGGGAAATCCCGTGGACGGAGGAGCCTGGTAGGCTGCAGTCCAGGGGGTCCCGAAGAGTCGGACATGACCAAGTGACTTCCCATTCACTTTTCACTTTCATGCACTGGAGAAGGAAATGGCAACCCACTCCAGTGTTCTTGCCTGGAGAATCCCAGGGATGGCGGAGACTGGCGGGCTGCCATCTATGGGGTCACACAGAGTCGGACACGACTGAAGTGACTTAGCAGCAGCAGCAGCAGCAGCAGTATACACGTTCCTCCACCTTTCATGTTTATTTTACTTAGCAACATGGCCTGGAGACACTCCATCCATGGTGGTGTATATTCACATTCCTTTGTGCTACTGAAAAACATCTGCTATGCACATGCACCACATTTATTCAACCAGTCCCTACTGATGGATACTGGAATTGTTTCTAACTTTTGCTATTACAACCAATGCTGCAAAGAATATCTTTGTGCACACATCTTTTTGTACTTTTGCCAGTGTATCTTTGGGAGAGACCATCAGAAGTGTGACAGCTGGGTCAAGAGTAAATTCACTAACTACTGTCGAATTCTCTATCCCACCAGCGCTCTATCCCCACCAGTGATACGTGAGAATGTATTCAGAGGCCAGTGATTTTAAGGCATACCAGGGTTGGGAACCTTGAAATGTAAAAATTAGCTATGAAAATTATGAGGAAAGTTATTGAGGTGGCTGGTGCCCAGAGGAAGTGTGCAGTTCACAGACTGTGTCGTGCATTCGCAGAAGCCCTGACTGGGGTGGCGGGGAGGGGAGGTGGAGGGAGGGACCATGGAGGCAGGCAATCTGGGGTAGGGATGATGCTACTAATACGAACAAAGGCTGTTTCACCTTCTCAGGGCGGAAAAATCCAAAGGTTCCCTGCCCCAACTTTTACAAGCCAGAAAGCCTCTCCTGAGCAGAAAGTCAGATAAGCTGAAGTCAAACAGTCCAGTCCCAGGAGAACAGGAAGACAAAAGCTGTTCTCAGAAGAAAGTCCAGAGGCCTGGGTTAGTCCCACCTGTCAGATACTGACTGAAAATCCTGGACAGCTCACTTGTCCAAGCTTCCTTTTTCTCCTGCTAAAATGTGGAGGAAAGCTCTGCCTCTCTCACCTCTCACACCTGTGAAGACCAGTTGGGAGAATGCCCATGATAAGCCTTCGGGAACTGAAAATGCCTCACAAACATGAGGGATTCTCACTGCCCAAGCTGGGTTGGAGTTCTGGTGTGATCACCTGCTATCTGACTCCTCAATACAAAAAGGAGACAGTCACACTTATTTCAAAGGGTTATTTTATTTCACAGGAAAGTACATAATGCATGTAAAGTACCTGGCACAGTGTCTGACAAACGATAAGTGCTTTAAGAGGTAGGTTAGTAGTATGAGCACAGAAAATGTTATAATCTGCTGTTTAACTCTGGGCAAATAAAACGGTATACATGTTTTGCCTGATCATGGGGAAAACTGTGAAAGAACAAGCAAGTTAATGGCACTGATCACCTTGGAGGGTAAAGTTAGGCAGAGAGTGATTGCTGACTTTTTCTTTGTATCCGAGGTTGTTTGGTTTCTGAGCTGAATGGAAAAATTCAATGAGGCATCGCCCATGGGAAAAGAGGGGGATGTAACTGACGACGAGATTGGGGTTCACGGCCACTGATAACATTCTATGTCTTAACTGTGCAATGTGCACAGCGGTATTCATTCACTTTACTACTATTTACACCATGAGTCGGCAAACTTAACTCCGTAAAAGGCAGACAGCAAGTACTTCAGGCGTTGCCGGCCATACAGTCTGTCATTACTACTCAACTCGGCTACTGTAGCACAAAGGCAGCATAGACAATACATAAACAAGTACGTGTGGCTGTGTTCCAATAAAACTTTAACAGGCAGCGGGTTGCATTTGGCTCCTGGGTCTTAGTCTGCCAACCCCTGATTTATACCTTCATATACGTTATGCATATTCTATTTTATGTGTGAAGAAATTTAACAATTTAAAAATATCACACACACATGCAAAAAAGCAATCAAATCTGTTCCCTAAAATGAAAAATCCAACACAGTCTATTTAAACAAATGCATTTCAACACAGAACAATTGAATCTTAAATCTACAATCCAATCTTAACTAAAATCTTGAAGACAGAAATTTCTTTCAAAATTTATTTCATGTAAGAAAATTTTCCCTATTCACTTCTTTCCTCTGCCTTCATCCTGTACTAAAATATTCACATCACTCTTTATGTCTCTGCCTATCACAGAGATGGAAAAATACAGTCATCAGCCCTTTGGTTTCTTTTTAAGCACCTGCCCCACCCTATACCCATTCTTTCAACGTTCCAACTTCCTCCCCCCTAAAATGATGAATTTAAGGTAGAAAGAGATCAGGAAGAATGGAAATTTACAAGAAAGAGAGCATGACTGTTAATTGTTACCAAGAAAACATTTTCCTTTTTCGCTCTTAATAGGCTGTAAAGCTGATGCAATTAAATTATAACTATAGCAACTCAGCTGGCATCACAGTCCTTTCACTCCAGCAGCATCCTTTCACATAAGCAAAGCCTGCCTGCCCGAGCCCCGGGGTAACTGCAGGCAGCCAGGAGCTGCAGCAGCAGGAGCCTGCAGGGAGGGCAAGTTAGTGGAAATGTCTGAAGACATTGGGGTGTTGGGCAATAATGTAGGGGAGCAAGGATGGATAATAAAAAATCCTCGCCAGGGTTCCCCTGATGTGCCTTTACCAATACCAACAGAACCAAGAAAACTTAGTATTTTAAAAAAATAAAATTCTGGGGAGGCCTACATAAGGATTTCTACAACATCCTTACCGATTCAGCATGGCAGCCAAAACATTCAGATCTCAAGATGAGTTGAAAAAAGCAAATGTGGCCGTTAAACTCATCCTGGTGACATTCACTATGTATCCAAAACAATGTCCCCACCTTTATACCGGCACTTAGGTCTTTCTCAAGTGTAAGGAACAAAGACTGAGCAGATGACTGACGGTTCCCATGATGTATTTTCCAGGGAATCTCAGCCACTTTCCAGACCCAGCGAGGCCACCAGTAACAACACCTCTCCATCCCCCCATGACCCTTCCATCAGGGCTAAAGGAGCACACACTCTGGAGTCAACCTCACTGGGTCTGAATCCTGACTCACTACTCGCCAGCTGTGTGATCTGAAAGCGTTATTGCCCTCTCTGAGCCTTAGCTGCTCAACTGTAATACAGGGGTCACAGTCTTACTATTTATTGTGAAAGTGAAAGTATTAGTCACTCAGTCGTGTCCGACTCTTTGTGACCCCACGGGATGTAGCCGGCCAGGCTTCTCTGTCCATGGAATTCTCCAGGCAAGAACGCTGGAGTGGGTTGCCATTTTATTGTGAGGACTAAGCAAAATCTTACTGATGTACAGTAAGTAATCAATAAACACATTTGTTACGGAAAGTGGCAAGATTTTTTTTCTGCCTCACTAAAGAATAAGTTCCTTGAGGGCAAGGACCATGTCTAATACATGGTTGTAGCCGAGAGATGGTCCAGGCCTGGCACAGTGGGGACCCCAAACATATGTCTGTAGAATCAACAGCCCAATGCATGCTGTGTGGCAGCAGCAGCCACTGGTCAGACGGTCAATC
Source organism: Budorcas taxicolor (assembly GCF_023091745.1). Lineage (NCBI taxonomy): Eukaryota > Metazoa > Chordata > Mammalia > Artiodactyla > Bovidae > Budorcas > Budorcas taxicolor. Next base: position 26,451,929 of record NC_068927.1, on the reverse strand, counting down.
TGCACTTTTCTCCCACTGCACATTCTCGGGGCTCACCCACTTTCCTCTTCTACAATCAACCGGCAGGCACTGCATTTCCAAGGTCTTTTAGAAGCAGCCTATGGGGTCACTGACAATAAGCAGACAGAATCACTACTCATGTGGATGGCTTCTCATCACTAACTGCTCATCAATTTCTTCCAAGTGCTCTTAAAAATGGTGCCCATCACTTCATGCTCTCTGGCTTTAGAGGGAACACTTATCTGTGTGACCCACATTTACCAATATACTATGTGAACCATTTATGACCCAAAAGTCAGTGAACCCAAGCAAGAAAATGACTGGGACGCTTCTGCATGGCAAAGCTCTACACCCTTTCTCACCCTGATCACCTCTGCCTGTGACAGGGATTCACAGCTTGGTCAGGCAGACAGGCTGGAAAAGCCAGGAAGGTGGGGGACAAAGCAGCGCTGCTGATCTGTTTATAAAACCTCTCTCGAATTCCTGAGGATCTGGCTTGTATCTGAATTTTACAGACTGCGGCCAAATTCAAGGCAGGAAAGAAGGAACAGATCCTGCCCCCGAGTCCCCAGTGCCAGTGCTCCCTCCCCAGCAGTACTCACGCCTTGACATCTGCTGTCTCCTGGGACGTGCGTGTGAGGGTACGGGAACGCAGACGCTCGCCCGCCTGCTGGATCTCCTGCAGGTTCCGTTCCACATGGGGAAGCTCTGAGATGCCCTCGGTCTCTGCAGCAAGCTGTTCAGCTTGCTGAAGGAGCTCACCAAACCCCTCAGTATCCATTGGGGACGCAGATCCTAGGTGGGGGAGAAGGAAAAAGAGACCCAAGTCAAGGGACGGATGGGCTTCACAACTGCCTGAACCTGTCACAAGCTCAATGAAACACTGGGACTTTCTGAAAACAGACAAGGAGACAGGTCCTCAACAAGCAGCGTTTGTTCCTGAACGTAGCCCAAGAACAACAGGTCTGACAGAGAAAATGAGTCAGACTGAGAAGAAATAGATCATTTCTGTCCATACTGACAGCCCCAAGATTGATTTCTGCCACCAGAACAAAAGCAAAGATATTAAGGCACAGACTAGAATTCCTGTCTCCCTCCACAGACTCAGAGCTGACAGGGGACAGAAGCCATGGGCAACCTCTGAGAGGCCCAAAGAACCCTCAGCTGTGCCTCCCTCCTTCTGCCCGTCTGAGACAGGAAAACGCCCCGCCTGCAGAGGCCTGGGCAATTAGGCCCTTATCTTATATGATTCCCAACAACTCTGTGAGGACCCTGAGAAGATAGAGAAGCAACGTCAGTCCACAGGGCTCAGTCCTGTGCCCAGAACAGTCTCTGCAGCAACGAGGCAGAACTGAGGCCAGAAGAAGACAGGCTTCTGACTGATCCCTGTTAGTCTCTACACACCTGCTCCTTTGCTAACATAAAAGACAGTGTTTTAAAATTCATGTCCAAGTCTCCACTCATTCTTCTTTAGCTTCACCTCTGAGAGCAGAGATCCATCTGTGTTATATATGACACTCAGAATATTAGACTTGCTAATACATCTACTACTTTCAGAAATACCACTGCAACTAATAATTATACAATAGTAGCTGGCTTCTAGATGATGAATATTATTAGTAAGATCCCCTGTTTCTCCAACAGCTGACTGAGAAAAGCGCTTTGAACAGCGTTGATATTTAATGCACATTACACATTTATGAATCTTCTATATACTGTACCATCCTAGTATAAGGTTCATGACCAAGGAGTTTTTAACTACTACCACCACTGAAATCAACAGAAGATAAATAGTATCAACATCATTTAAAAAAATTTCACTGCTAAAAGGTTAACAAAATTATTATTTATTAAAAAAGAACAAGTCTTTCAAAAGTAGCTTTTGTTGATAATTTTCCTCTTTGTTCCAAAGGCATGGCTTCTATTGTACTTTTGAAATCCCTTGGTCTAGAAGTGTAGTTACAAGGTTAATGTAATATACAATTACGTCTCAGCTATGAAGCTCAGGTTAATGTTAAAAGGGCATGGTCTCCACCATAAATCCACAGCAAGAGAATAAGGAGTTTTAAAAATGAACATTAAAGGACATTAACTTTAAAGGCAAGGGCACAAGGTTAAAACAAAAACAGCTCAGCTGTAATAAACATGGAAACATTTCTATATTCTTTATGAAGTGCCAAGCTGACTTTAATATTTAGATGAAAACTCATGTACACTATAACACTTTATCTAAAGTTTCTAGATATTCTTTTTTTTTTTTTTTTACAGGCTTCAGCAATACGTGAACCGTGAACTTCCAGATGTTCAAGCTGGTTTTAGAAAAGGCAGAGGAACCAGCGATCAATTTGCCAACATCCGCTAGATCATGGAAAAAGCAAGAGAGTTCCAGAAAAACATCTATTTCTGCTTTATTGACTATGCCAAAGCCTTTGACTGTGTGGATCACAAGAAACTGGAAAATTCTTCAAGAGATGGGAATACCAGACCGCCTGACCTGCCTCTTGAGAAACCTATATGCAGGTCAGAAAGCAACAGTTAGAACTGGACATGGAACAACAGACTGGTTCCAAATAGGAAAAGGAGTACGTCAAGGCTGTATACTGTCACCCTGCTTATTGAACTTCTATGCAGAGTACATCATGAGAAACACTGGACTGGAAGAAACACAAGCTGGAATCAAGATTGCCGGGAGAAATATCAATAACCTCAGATATGCAGATGACACCACCCTTATGGCAGAAAGTGAAGAGGAACTAAAAAGCCTCTTGACGAAAGTGAAAGTGGAGAATGAAAAAGTTGGCTTAAAGCTCAGCATTCAGAAAATGAAGATCATGGCATCTGGTCCCATCACTTCATGGGAAATAGATGGGGAAACAGTCGAAACAGTATCAGACTTTATTTTTGGGGGGCTCCAAAATCACTGCAGATGGTGACTGCAGCCATGAAATTAAAAGATGCTTACTCCTTGGAAGAAAAATTATGACTAACCTAGATAGCATGTTGAAAAATAGAGACACTACTTTGCCAACAAAGGTCCGTCTAGTCAAGGCTATGGTTTTTCCAGTGGTCATGTATGGATCTGAGAGTTGGACTGTGAAGAAAGCTGAGCACCGAAGAATTGATGCTTTTGAACTATGGAGTTGGAGAAGACTCTTGAGAGTCCCTTGGACTGCAAGGAGATCCAACCAGTCCATTCTGAAGGAGATCAGCCCTGGGATTTCTTTGGAAGGACTGATGCTAAAGCTGAAACTCCAGTACTTTGGCCACCTCATGAGAAGAGTTGACTCACTGGAAAAGACTCTGATGCTGGGAGGGATTGGGGGCAGGAGGAGAAGGGGACGACAGAGGATGAGATGGCTGGATGGCATCACTGACTCAATGGATGTGAGTCTGAGTGAACTCCGGGAGTTGGTGATGGACAGGGAGGCCTGGCGTGCTGTGATTCATGGGGTCGCAAAGAGTCGGACACAACTGAGTAACTGAACTAAACTGACTGAATGGAATCAGGCTGTAACTGGCCATCTCTACCTGTGGGAAAATGCAGATTACAGAGTAAGAGGTACTTTCTGGGACAGAAGAATAAAGAAACAGAATATTATTACACAATGGCTCCTGCCTAATGGAGAAATGTTTTTCCTTCAGAAACCTACAAGGCCAATGACATTCTATGAAGTGTCAGAAACATGGTCTCTCACCACAAAGAGGAAAGAAAAGAAACATGCTGCCTCTTCCCCCACATTTTTTTTACTCTAAGATAAAAATAATTTGTCAAACAGAGCCAAGGAGAAGAAAACACTTTTTTTCCTTCATAAGGAAAATTTTGGAACTCCTTGAATAAAACACTGAATGAAACAAAACTTAAAGTTTAAAAAAAAGCAGAGAGAAGAAAATACATCCAATATTTCACATAACATTTCCATGTCAGAGAAATTCAGACAAAGGAAATGTTCAACTTCTCAAATGACTTATCCATACAAAGACTTAAAGTGATGCATTTGAGGGTAAGTAATAAATGTAAAATAAAAGTCATGCTTTACTTCCATATGGTCCAATATGATTTGTCAAAGTTAATGAAGAATTATTCTGACCATAGTAAAATAAAGGCTGAATTTCTAAACAACATCCTAAACTTCAGTCAATTCAGTTCAGTCACTCATTCATGTCCAACTCTTTGTGACCCCATGCACTGCAGCACGCCCAGCCTTCCTGTCTATTACCAACTCCTGGAGCTTATTCAAACTCATGTCCATCAGGTCCATGATGCCATCCAACCATCTCATCCTCTGTCATCCCCTTCTCCTCCTGCCTTCAATCTTTCCCAGCATCAGGGTCTTTTCCAGTCAGTACTTCGCATCAGGTGGCCAAAGTACTGGAGTTTCAGCTTTAGCATCAGTCCTTCCAATGAATACTCAGGCTGATTTCTTTTAGGATTGACTGGTCTGATCTCCTTGCAGTCCAAGGGACTCTCAAGAGTCTTCTCCAACTCCATAGTTCAAAAGCATCAATTCTTCGGTGCTCAGCTTTCTTTATGGTCCAACTCTCACATCCATACATGACTAATGGAAAAACCATAGCTTTGACTAGACAGACATTTGTCGGCAAAATAATGTCTCTGCTTTTTAATATGCTATCTAGGTTGGTCATAGCTTTTCTTCCAAGGAGCAAGCATATTTTAATTTCATGGCTGCAGTCACCATCTGCAGTGATTTTGGAGCCCAAGAAAATAAAATCTGCCACTGTTTCCCCATCTATTTCCCATGAAGTGATGGGACCAGATGCCATGATCTTAGTTTTATGAATGTTGAGCTTTAAGCCAGCTTTTAAATTCTCCTCTTTCACTTTCATGAAGATGTTCTTTAGTAGTTCTTCACTTTCTGCCATCCTAAACTTAACATGCCCCAAACTGAGCTTTAACCTCTTGTCTATAAAACTTGCTCCGCCGCCTTCTCAGCGTGGAGACCCTACCAGTCACTTGGGTCAAAATCCTTAAGTTCAGTTCAGTTGTTCAGTCGTGTCTGACTCTTTGTGACCCCATGAATCGCAGCACGCCTGGCCTCCGTGGCCATCACGAACTCCCGGAGTTCACTCAGACTCACATCCATTGAGTCAGTGATGCCATCCAGCCATCTCATCCTCTGTCGTCCCCTTCTCCTCCTGCCCCCAATCCCTCCCAGCATCAGAGTCTTTTCCAATGAGTCAGCTCTTCGCATGAGGTGGCCAAAGTACTTGGAGTTTCAGCTTTAGCATCAGTCTTTCCAAAGAACACCCAGGACTGATCTCTTTTAGAATGGACTGGCTGGATCTCCTTGCAGTCCAAGGGACTCTCAAGAGTCTTCTCTAAAAATCCTTGAAGCTCTCCTCAATTCACATCCCACATGAGACAGGCCAACAAAGCCTTTCAATCTACCGTCAAAGTGCACCCAGGATCTACCTCTTCCCACCATCTTCCCCATCCAAGTCACTATCACCTCTTTCTGGCTCCCCAGCTTAAGCCCTTGACTCCTACAGTCTCAACCTGACAACTAGTGGTCCTTTAAAGGTCTGATCACATCCATCCTCTGTTTAAAACCTCTTGTGTTAACACAGAGTGAAGTTCAATGAAGCAACCCACCCCTTCTCTCCTCCGAGACTTGTCTCCAGCCCCGTCCCTCCTCCTTTCCTGCCCCCCAGTCATTCTGGGCCTCTGTGCTGCTCCCCTATGAATCAAACACCGTCCTGTCCTTTTTCTGTACCCTAGCTCTCTCAACTGTCACCATGCCTTTGATGCCAACCTGGGCTTCCCTGGTGGCTCAGATGGTAAAGAATCGCCTGCAGTGTGGGAGACCTTGGTTTGATCCCTTGGTTGCGAAGATCCCCTGGAGAAGGGAACTGCAGTATTCTTGCCTGGAGAATTCCATGGACAGAGGAGCGTGGCAGGCTACAGTCCATGGAGTCACAAAGAGTCAGACACAACTGAGCGACTTTCACTTCACTTCATTTCATAGGACAGAATATTTAGGAGTACTGCCTGTTCCCACCCTCAGCACTCCCCCATCTCCCTATGGTCTGTCACCCCAGCCAGAATGTAAACTGCACAAGGATGGCGATTTTTGCCTATTTTGTTCACTGAGGTTCACCCAGTCCCTAGAACAGTGCCTGGCACACAGTAGGTGCTCATCTGTTGAATGAATCGTAGGAGTTTTGTTCTTCCATTTATGGAGACTGTTTTTCTTGAAGGCTTCCTACACATTCTTGCCAAATCCACTGGCAAGCAGAGACCAGAGCAAAAACATTCCCTTCCGACTACCAACTGATACTTAACATTTCCAAGGCTGCACAGCATAAGGCAGTGACAGTATAAATGGCATGAATTCAGATCACACTTGGTCCAGACAAGTGCTTTCCCTCTAAATACCCAGACAAAAACCCAGTGGTATTTTAGAAGAAATAGCCCAGTTTTCAGGTGGACAAATTCCAAACTAAAAGAACAAATAATACATAGAATTGTAGAAAATAAGCTTGTTCCATGTCTGTCTGAAAGAAGACAGTAATATATATAATACTATATTTGGGAAAAACTGGATTTGTCCTGCATTATAACTCAACCAATGGAAACTGATTTATCAAAAAATGCTATTAAAGTTTCCAAGTCTATACTTTGATGCAGTTATCATCCTGTTTCATTAAAATTTTCAAATGCATGGTTAATTTAACAAGTTTAAAGACAATTTTTAACCTTTCTGCAAAAATAATATCAAATTAGCCACAAAATATAAGGGGTTAAACCAACTACATATCAGTATCACTTGATCCAAGATATTGAAAACTGATCAGGAAAATAACCTCACAGGCTTAGTCCAACAGAGAGAACTAAAATGGGATGGGGAAGAGGGAGTTGTCAGGGTGAAGTCTCTGTGCTGGGGAAATCTGGTCAGGACACACGCAGAGGCTGGACGTCAGCTGCACCGCGGGAAGCTACGGAGGAGGGGGCCACTTCACGGGAAGAAGCCACTGAGAACCCACCAAGTGGGCTGCGGCACAGCCAGGGCAGCAAATCCGGGGCTGGACGGGAAAAGACCAGCAAGGAGAGCTCACGGCACCGGGGCCCCTCTCCGTCAGTAGGACTCCGTGCCTGACTGCAAGGGGGCCCTGGAAACACTGAAAGGCGCTTCAGAGAGCACAGCAGGGTACGAGGGCTCTGTGCCTCTGGGAAGGAGTCCTCCAATGACCTCCTCAAACACCCGGTGAAGCTTAAAATGAAGGGCAAACTTATCACTGCTGTCAGAAGGCAAGGCTGGTTGCCCTTTGGGGGGCAGGGGTAGGGAGAAAGGAGGCTCTGGGGATTGGTAAATTTTCTTACACTTGGTGCTGCTTAATAGTGTGTTCAATTTGAGCAAGACTCATCGTTTACGCACATTTCTGATTGTGCATCACACCTGAGTAAAAAGTTCCCCTCCAAAACAAAAGGCAATGACCCACTGGTGAATGCTTCTTAGGTGAAAGTTCCCCAGTTCAGACCTCTTCACCACACCTAGAGGATGCTGAGAAAATTAACTAGAGGGAAAAATTAAAGCCAGTAGCTTTAGAGAGACAGCTCCTATTTAGAGCTAAAGCCAAGGACTGGGCAGATGTCCATTCCCTTAAATTAGTTAGCACTCACCTGTCCATCACTGTGCAAAAAAATGCCCCTTCTATGCACATAAACATTTTCAACAAAGAGAAAAAAAAATCTCCAAATTGCATATAGGATGAAATGAACTTTAAAAAAAAGAGTAAAGCAAAAATGTATCAAATAATTTTGGTCTACTTGCTATTAACATGTTTCTTAATTATGAAAAATATGGTCATTTCCACATAATATAACCATGTTAAATATTTAATCAAGTCAGAAAAGAGTAGTGTAGTATAATGAATACATTTGGTCTTTGTCCCCAAGTTCCTGGCACAAAGCTTCTATAACCCCTGGAATGCCCTGAAGTTCTGAGTCTTCTGGAACTCAAAATGAACCCTTTTAAGCACACCTGAATTTATGCAAATGAGGTAACTTGGAGGTGCTATGCTAGGTGGCCTCAGCATGGGGCCAGTCACCAGGAAGACCAAGTGATTAGAAGGTTGGAACTTTTGGCCCTACCCACCAACCTCTGGCAAGGGGAAGCGGGGGCTTAAGCTCTATAGAAACTCCTGAACAATGAGATTTGCTGAGTTTCTGGGTTGGTGAGTCACCTACATGCTGGGACAATGGTTCCAGGGGAACAGGAATGGTACCCAGGTTCCACAGAGACAGAAGCTCCTGGGCTAAAGACTCATCTGGACCCCATCTTATGTACCTCTGCACTTGGCCATTCATCCTTCGTGACAAACTGGTGAGCGTTAAATAAATGTTTCTCTGATTTCTGTGAACTGCTCTAGTGAACTAATTAAACCTAGAGGTGGGGGGGGGGGGCGGATACAAGAGCTTCTGATCTGTAGCCAGTTGGTCATAAGTACAGATAACAATCTAGGAAAGATTAAGGGTAGGAGGAGAAGGGGGTGACAGAGGATGAGAAGGTTGGATGGCATCACCAACTCAATGGACATGAGTTTGAGCAAACTCCGGGGAGACTGGGAAGTCTGGTGTGCTGTAGTGCATAGGATGGCTAAGAGTCGGACATGACTTGTGACTAAACAACAACCCTTGCAACTACTCAACTCCACCTTAGAGCAGTTAACAGGTAAGTCAGTACAGAGGCGCTCTAATAAAACTTTAATCACGGCCACCTGAATATGAATTTTATAAAATTTTCACATGTCATGAAACAGTCTTTAGATTTTTTTCCCCCAAATGACTTAAAGCCATAAAAAATAAAAACTCTTCTCAGTTTCTCTGGCCCATAGCTGTAGTCTGCCAACCCCCAGTTTGCCGAGGGTATCTGAGCTAGACCTGCTAAGTGCTTACCAGCCTGCTTCAGTGTCCTGCCAGACTCACCCTCACTAGGCCTTAGCAGTGACAACCCTCATACAGAGACTGAGCGACACAATCGGCCTGCTGTCACTTCCCTCCCCTCTTTAAGCTGTTTGTTTGGAGAGTACATCTGGGAGAAGAATCTGTTTGGTAAATGATGAAATGTGTCCAGTAAAGACACACAGAATGTGTTCTGACCTACTGCACAGAATGCTAGTGGGAACTCACTGCCCTGTTCAGGTATACTGCAACATACTGAACAACCCAAGTGAATTTTTCCTTTTCCTTATCACCCAAAATCCAAACAGCCTGGCTCTCCAAGAAACACCAAGGGCTGAGAAAGAGATGAAAGGATAAAGACAAGGCCATCCATTTTTTCTTCAGCGTTAAAGAACTCTCAATTCACTGAGGTGCATGGGGAGATGATACCAGCTACTTTCCCTGCAGAATGTCAAAGTACTCAAACAATACTTTATTACCACTCACTGTGGAATTCTAATTTTACCATATACTCAAATATTATCTCTTTCAACTACAAAGATCCTGCAATCTAATAAACACACATTAAGCACTGCTATACATTTTCTGGATGTTGCCAGAGGAGGATTTCATATACACGAGGGGAAATAACTGATGTTGCAGTTTATACCTTTTTTCTTTAAAATATACAATAACAATGTTATTACTTCTTTCTATTATTTTTAGAAGTTTTGACAGTAATAAAAAAATATTTTAAAAGGAATTGGTAAACAGGAGAAGATTGAACTCTGAGCCCACACACCTGGTTCAAATCTAGAAGGTTCACTTACTAGCTGAAGGTGGGTTGACCTACCCTGGGATAGAATCCCAATCTCCCCCACAATTTTCTCGTCTCTAAAGAGGAGAGAACAATGCCTATCTATTTCAAGGCACTGATGACAGACAGCAAGTATTTTTATTAACTCTTGTGATTTACGTCATCATAAAATGGTATTTTAGCTTCTTTCCAAAGTTGCCAATTTGGCAATATTTTGTCAATTGCAAACATCTCTGCTTCAAAGAAATCTAGTAAATATATGATACTAAATTATGACTTATTTAACCACAGCTTCATATCATTCAGTAAGAACTTCTGGGAGACAGCTGCAATTTTTACATGTACAATTTTTAAATTTCCCACTATCAAATATGGTTTTAATTATAAATCCAAATTTCCACAATGAAAGTGTGACTCAAATGAAATTTAGCATTGAATTTGAAGCAGAAATATTGCCCTCAAACCTTCTTATTAATTAGACTGTAGTAGGATTAAAACATAAGAACAGTGTTCAATGTTCAACACCAAGATTAATGAGGAAAGCCTCACAGGAAGTGTCAAAAGTTGAAGACTGGCTATGTTCTCCACTCTTCTTCCGAATATATAAACTATGGTTAAATGACAACAGCATTCCACTTTATGCTGTATCTGTCAGCTGTCAATTACAACAATAACCAAAATAAAATTACACCCTAACAGATACTATTGTTTCAGACACCTCTAGAAGACTAGAAAAAAAATTATTTTATAAAAGTGTTTTCAGATAATTTTTTATAGTCTTGTGAAACTAAGTGAAAGAGTTAGACCTAATCATTATTCAGAAGGTAGACACTGGAGAAAGTAAAGAACTAAAATAAACTACCCTAGGAAGAAGAGAAATTGAAGACCTGGTGATTCAGTACAAGTATGGGGCTGGATGACTCCATCAGGAGTGTGTAGTGTCAGCTTTCCTGATACATAAAATAACACTTGTATTATTTCAAGGAGCAAAGAGAAGCAGAAACCAAATATCCACACAGCCCACTTCCTGACAAACTCTCACAGTGGAAGGCCTGGGGTAGAATGTAGACCCCAACCTGGCTTTGCCCCACATCAGCCCTCTGACCCTGGGATCTGCCCTTCCTCATCTCCAGATCCCGGCTTCATCACCAATGAGACGAAGGGGTTAGCTCAGGTGATTTCTAAGGTCCTGCCCACCATGAAGAATCTATAGATGTGAGATATTTTAATTGCCTCTAAACTTAACAGAGGATGAAATGGTTGGATGGTGTCCCTGACTTGATGGACATGAGTTTGAGCAAGCTCCAGGAGTTGGTGATGGACAGGGAAGCCTGGAAGCCTGGTGTGCTGCAGTCCATGGGGCTGCAAAGAGTAAGACATGCCTGAGCAACCGAACTGACTGAAACCCAATGAACGTGTCCTCGGAAGGAGCAGCCCCAACTCAGTGGTGATGCAAAGTATCTGTATGTAGAATCTTGGGAACATAAACCAGGGCAGATCAACAAGCCTACCCCTAAAAGGCTTTGGCTCTCCTCTCTAAACTAAGGATTCTCAGCTGGGGGCGGCTTTGCCCCCTCACGAGCTCTGGCACTACGGAGAGGCATTTCTGGTTGTCACGACTGAGAGAGAGACCACGTGCTACTGACATCTAGATGGCCAAGGCCAGGGGTGCTGCTAAACGTCCTACAGTGCACAGCACAGCTTCCACAATGAAGAATCATTCAGCCTAAAATATCAACAGTGTCAAGGCTGAGAAACCGTGCAGAAACTAAGGAAGGCTTCTTGTCCTGAGGGCCACGACACTAGCATCAAAGGCACCCGGAACCTCTGGAAATATATGCATGCGTCTTAAAAAATATACAAGAAAAGCACTACAGCTGTTACCGGAGTCTACCGAAAGTCTGAGTCCCCTTCCCACTCCGCCTCAAATAATCTTAAAGCACTGTATAATTCAGAATTATACCATTTGGGTTTTTCATGGTGGTATATTTATGCCCCAGCATATCCCACGGCACTGGAAAAGATCAAACCGCAGCTACATGGAACAACAGGGATAAAAGGACCTGCAGCAGCTACATACCAAAAAGGACATATTCATGAGTCCATTTCCATGGATTTTAAGAACAGAAAAAACTAATCTATGGTGCTAGAAATCAGAACCCTGGTTATTGGGGCGGGGGGCGGGCGGTTAAGGGAACAGGGAATGATTGGGAGGAAGGACAACAGAACTTTCCTGTCACTGCAGACTGAAGCACGTCCCTCCAGAGGTCACCATGAAAGGCACTCAGTCCTGCCCAACTCTGCGACAACCATGCACCACGGAATTCTCCAGGCCATAATACGGGAGCGGGTAGCCCTTCCCTTCTCCAGGGGATCTTCCCAACCCAGGGACTGAATTCAGCTCTCCTGCATTGCAGGCAGATTCTGTACCAACTGAGCTATCAGGGAAGCCCATAAAAGTCGTTATGCTCAAGTCCTAACGTGAAAATATCTTGAGAAGTGGTCTCTGGGAGGTAATTAGTTTAGATGAGGTCATGAAGAGGGCATCCTCAAGATGGGACTGGTACACTACTAAGAAGAGCCACCAGAAAGCTGCCTCCTCCATCTCCACCCCCACTCCACACACACATTCACCCAGCAAAGGACACGTGAGCACACTTGAGATGGTGGCCGCCTAGAGCCAGGAAGAGAGAGGACCCTCACCAGAACCCACCATGTGGCACCCCAGTCTCAGACTTCCAGCCTCCAGAGCTGTGGGAAAACACGCTCAGGCCGTGGTAATACGCAGCCCAGGCGAAGACATCGGGCTTTTGGAAATATTCTATATTTCAAAATGGGTGATGGTGACAAGACTGAATAACTATGTAAAAGTTCATAAGCTATACTAAATATATATTAAGTGTATATATTATATATATATATATATATAAAAGCTTGTTCACAGGATAGTATTTAGAAGACATAGCAAGAAACTTAGCATTACCTTGAGAAAGAGAGTAAAGCTAAGATTTGGGAGATTCCTACTTTTCATTTTACACCCTCTGTCAATCCAAATTCCTGTCCATACGTGACTGTGACCCTTTCTAATTCTTAACAGCGTGTCCATCTGAACACCGCTCTCAACTCCATCGCAGTGTTTGTCTCATCGCTGCCCCTGCACCCTGGATGGCAGTGAATGCCAACTCCACACCCCCACCCTGCTCCTTGCGCTCGCACTCCAACCCAGGAGTCTCGAAGCACTGCCTGCGCACGCCCACTCAATCCCATAACTGTCACACCCCGCACGTCTCCAAATGCAGTTATTCACCGCCACCGGCACCACCGCCTTCCCAAACCCCTCCACTTGTACCCTGGCTGCTCTCTCAGGTTCTAACTCATCCTTCTCCTTGCATCTGTGCATGGATTGTTTATTTGTAGGTATTCTCCACTGTCCAGACTCAGAAACCAAAACAGATGCAGATACACTTTTGAGAGGCAGCAGGGAGGTATTCCTCATTATCCAAACTATTGCTACTCCCTAACAAAATCTCAGGAAACCAGTACTACAGATTTAGATGACATGACATCCCTCCAAATCCCTCATTACCTAAACAGATTAGACAGCAAGGGACACTATATTTTTACAGCGTCTTCTGTTGCTTTTTTCTTTTTCCAGCTTTACTGATATGTAACTGACCCATCATACAGTATCATTTTAAGGCACACAATGTGATGATGTGATAGACATAAATACTGTGAGATCATTACCACAAGAAGGCTAGTCTAACTGTTGCTTCCATCTTCATCACCATCGCTCTTGGCCAGACTTCCCGCACTTTAAACCCACGTTCTTGCTGGATGCCAGTTCCAGCCCCTCCCAATGCCTATCACTTGCTCACTGCAACCATGTCCATCTTTCCGCCATCACTTTCCCTCTGTTGCTCCTGCACAAAAGCCCTCAATACATCCCACTCATGGAATCCAGCTGAGGCACTCTCTTTGCAGAAACCCTGTGTGCGAGCAATGTGATCCGCTCTGTCTCTGACCGTCTTCACCCACTCCCTGCTCTGTGGTCGTGCCCCATTTTTCACAGCCAGGAACATCTACTCGCCTTCCACCACCCCGGGACCCAGCTAGGCACTGTGCCCCCTAAGTGGGTGACTTCAGGTAGTTAACCACTCCTTCTGCGCCTGGCCTATGAAGTGGAAACACAGTTGTACCTTCCTCACCTGCCACACAATAACCACTCAAACATCAGCTACCGTTACCACCAATTCAAGTCCTACCTGCCAAACGGTGTTCCTCCACACCAGTCCCCCAGGAATCTCCCCTCAATTCCTCTCGACTCCATTTATCTATTTGTCGTGCACGTTTGCATGTGGCCAATAGTCTGTTTCTGTGCTCCACGGGGTTTCTGTAGCCTCCTTATTTCACTCTGGAGTTTTCACAGAGCTATTTTTCATCAACATCTAGTTGTTTATTTGTTTCTGTGGGAGGACAGGCATTAGGACCTGTTAGTCCAACACCCTGCTAACTTCATTCTCCTCATTTGCCTTGTTATTGTCTATTAATATCTAGACTCCTTCTCTCTCAAACAGCTTAAAATTTAAAGTATTCTGGAGCTTTACCTATTGAAAAAAAAAAAAAAAAAGCCTTCAACTACAATTCTCACCAGTGGCCATCAGTCTTCCAGATGGCTACAGACCTCTCTGAATCCATTCACAAACACGTGGGCATCCAAGAGAAACACACACTCTTGAACAGGCAGTATCAGGAAATTCAATGTTGCCTCTCCCCAGAAGGTCAATCCAAGGACCGTGGCGGTCTATCTGGGCCCAGGCAAGGAGCCTCATCTGTCAACACAAAGGTGACTTCCATATCTCTATGTCTAGCCGAGCTCTCTCCCTGGGCCAGTATTTCCAACTGTCCACCTGACACCTATACCTGGCTGACCAGTGGGTGCCTCAAGCTACACATTATCCCAAATGCTTCACTTCTCCCGCTTCCTAGCTGCCACTGCAACTCCCACCATCACCACCTCCTCCTCCTCCACTTCCAGTCTCTCTAACCTCATTCTTTTCTCCTGATCACCTCAACAATCTAAGCCTTCTCGTTCCTCTAACCCACCCTCCCCTCAGCCAGAGAGGTTAATTCTTTCTGAAATGCTGCCCTCCTTTGCACTTGACCCACTCAAGGCCACCTTCCATCCCCTACATGCTCTGATGCAGCCAACTGAGGTGTCCTCCAAAGAATGGGCGCAGCCACCCTTACCATCCTCATCTGTTACTGCCCGCCCCCCATAGATACCCCAGCAGTTCGCTACTCCTTGGGGTGCCTCATGCTGTCCCCTCCCTTCATATCCCAGGACACGCAGGTGCACACTCTGCTAGAACACACACCTACCCTGTCACACTCTTAGGTTGCTTGCAAAGTGAACTGGGAGAGTCCTAACTACCTCAAACTGCTCCCACACGATTCTGAACCTTCAATTACTATTCTTCCCTGGACAGCTGGGAAAATGGTGATGATCTCTCCCTGAGTCTGTCTCCTTCTCCACATGGAGAATTTTGGTAGGGTAAGGTTCACAGCCTGCTCAGCTCTTAATCTTCAGTTGCTGAGTTTGGCACAAAAAAAGTACCAAAACAATGTTTGCCGAATGAAAGTGGCCAGTTCCCTGAGGACCTGTACCTCAGGTCCTCCGATCTTAGCTCTGACCCCTCCCTCTCAGTGGTATGTCTTTCTTTCTCTCTATTTTCTCCTTCAGCCTGTCAGGAAGCAGGTGCAGACACTCAAGTTCACTATCTTGAATCTCCAATATTCCCACCTCAGGGTATTTGCACTGGCTGTTTCCCTCCAGGAAGGCGCTTGCCCTAGATATTACCCTCTCAGATTTCAATCAGGTCTCTGTTCAGATATCCTTGTCCTCTTTTTAAAAGGGCCCTGCCACCACATGCTATCCCTGTAGGCTCACCGCTGGTGCTGTGCCCCACAGAAACAGCAACTCAGTGAGTGCAGGCCTATCTCAGGCACCACTGGATCCCCAAATCTTTATTGGTGTCAGGAACATGGCCTTATTTCCCATGTGTTGAGTACATACTGTGTGGCAGGTCTAGGTGCTGGAGATACAGTAAGGAACAGAACAGATAAAAATTCCCCCTTCATGTTCCCAAGGGGAAAAATAAACAATACTTAAGATAAACAAGAAAAACATAACAACAACAACAAAATTGATAAAGGAAGACAGGAAGTGGGAGAAGTCTCACTAGGTGACTCATGAATAAAAATCTGAGAGAAATGAGGGAGCAAACCATGTGAATACTGAATCACAAGCCCAAAGGTTCTGAGGCTGAAGAATGTCTGCCATGTGGAAAGAGCAGGGAGCAGAAACTAAAGTGCAAAAGTAACAGTGGGTCAGATTATAGCTCCCTGTAAGAACTTCATCATTTGTTTGTTTTTTGGTCATGCAGCACAGCCTGTGGGATCCTAGTTCCCAGACCAGGGATGGAACCTGGGCCTGAGACTTGAGTCCCAACCACTGGACCACCAGAAGATTCCCAAGAGCTTATCTTAAAATGAGACGGGGACCCATTGGAGGGCTTTATGATCTGCCTTAAGGGATCCTTTTATCTGCTGTGCTGAAAACAGGGGTTAGGGCAGAAGCCAGGAGAACAGATGGGAGGCTACTTCAATAATCCAGGACAGAGGTGATGGTGACTGGGCCAAAGGCACTGGACATGAAAAAGCAGTCAAGGATAACTCAAAGGTTGTTGATCAGAGTCTTCTATGTTACTGAGAAGAGACAAAAATAGCAAGAGCGGTCTGGGAAGAGAGGTAGAAGGGAGCTTGCTAGCGCTCTCCTGACATGTTCAGTCTGAGTTCCCTACCAACCATCTAAGTAGGCAGCTGCATACCGGTGAAGGGAGAGGCCCAGGCTGGAGATATTCAGGTGGGATCTGTTAGCCTAATAAACACGTATTTATAATGATAGCCTTGAGTGACATCACCAGGAATGAAAAATAAAAATGTCCCAAACACAAATTCACAAAGAAGAATAACTGAAAAGAAGAACAGATATGATGCCTAAGGACACCCTCTCACCCCTCAAACAGAACAGAAAGGTGACCCTTGCTGAAAGACCTTTTGGTCAAAACACAACCTCCTTCGCACAGCCGGCAGAGGGGCAAACCAGGACCAACTCTGTCAATGGGTCGTCCAAACTTTGAACAAAGACCCCTGCGGTCCGCCTCATAATCTCTTAAAAATGAAACCCAGTAAATGTAGGTATTGCCTTTGTAAAAGATGGGGTGCTGTGGGCCCAGAGAAAGTGAGGGCCACGTCCAGGTTCTAATCACTAGCATCTGCCTGCACCGGAAGGAGCATTCTGCTGGATGCAGACGGAGGAGATAGGCCACGGCTCACAGGGTTGTCCTTCTCCCGGGAGGGCACCGCCTCCCGACAGGGTCTATCCATCCCTGAGGGGCGAGCGAGCTGGCAGGGCGCGGTCAGGAAGGTAATCAGGCAGAGTGGGGTGCGGGGGAGGGGCATCGATACAGACAAGGGTGGACTCGCGGGGCAGGGTTGGACGTGGGGGCGTGGCGCGCCTGCAGAGCGCTGGGGTGGGACATGAGGGCCGCCAGGAGGCCGCGGCTCCATGTTCGGAAGGAGGGCAGATAGAAGGCACCGCGGGCGCACCCTGACGCTATAATGAGGGGCGGTTCGACAGGGCGCTGTGTAGCCGGGGTGAGGCGTGCCGGCTGACGTGAGGCGAACGGGAAGCGTGGGCAGCACGGTTCTGAACATGTGGACCGGGCTCCGCCCAGCCTCGAGGACCTGGGTTCAAGGATACGCCGCGTGTCAGAAGGACGGGGCCAGAACCACCCTTACCTGGCGCATCAGCAGCCGTGTCTCGCTCGCAGGTCCCGGCTGGAGAACGCGGCCGCCGCTTCTCGCGCCGCTCGTCCGCGCTTCCTGATTGGCCGAGGCCGGCCCTCCCAGAAGCCCCCGCGCGGCGCGCCGCCAAATGAACTTTATGGAGACCCGTGGAGGAGGACACGGACACGGGCGGGGCTAGGGGCGGGGCCTTCGACTGAGCGGTCACTCCCCACACTCCCTCGGCCACGGCCCTCACCCTTCCCACGTGGTTAGAGTGAACTCGGGCGCAAGAAAGCGGTCGCACAATGGCCTGCGCGGATTTCTTACCCTTTATTGAGCACTATCCAAGTGCCAGGCACTATTCTAGGCACTGGGGGCACAGTGGTGACCACGACAGGCCAGGTCCCTGCTCTGATGGAGTTCTCTAGGTGGTGGGGGAAATGAAAGTGAAAGTCGCTCAATCGTGTCCGACTCTTTGCGACCCTATGGGCTGTAGAGTCCATGGAATTCTCCAGGCCAGAATACTGGAGTGGGTAGTCTTTCTCTTCTCCAGGGGATCTTTCCCAACCCAGGGATCGAACCCAGGTCTCCCGCATTGCAGGCACATTCTTTACCAGTTGAGCCACTAGGGAAGCTCTTGGTGGGGGAAATATAATAAATGACTGCCAGTTTGTAAGGAAGGCAATGGCGAAACAAGCAGATTAACGGGAAAGAGAATGCCTGTGTGGTCGGAGACGGCCTCTCGGAGAAGGTGATCGCTGAGCTGAAACTTAAATGATGAGAAAGGGTCAGTCTTGCATAGCCTTGGATGCAGAACATTCCGAGTAGAGGGAACAAATCTGAAGGTTCCACGGGGAAACAGCTGGTGTTTGAAGAATAGAAAGAAGTGGGGTATGACTGGTAGAAGATGATAGAGCACAGGTGGGTAAGACTCACAGTTGCCTGGGACCAGACTTTACAGATCCTTCAGGCTGCAGCGAGAAAGTGTAAGGTATTCCTCATGCAAGTGGAAGCCACTGAAGGGTCTCATGCTGAGTTATGACATGAGCTGGTTTACTTTTGTAGACAATCCCTCTAGTCCTTTTGGGGGAGAATGGGCAGTAGGCAGCAGAGAGGAGCTGGGAGGCTACTTCTGTGTTTAAGACACAAGCAGAGGACTTCCCTGGTCCTCGGTGGTTATAAATCCACCTGCCAAAGCAGGGGACACGAGTTTGATCCCTGCTTCAGGAAGATTCCACATGCCCCAGGGCAACTAAGCACCACAACGACCGAGCCCAAGCACCGCAGCTAGAGAGTAGCTCCCTCCTGCTGCAACTAGAGAAAGCCTGCACATGGCAATGAAGACCCAGTGCAGCCAAAAAAAAAAAAAGTAAATAAATAAAATGAAAAAAAGAAAGACAAGAGAGTGGAACTAGGATCGTTGCAGTGCCCAGTCATGAAAAACAATTAGTGCTCACAATATGCCAAAAATGTGTAAGACCTAGTCCTTATGATCTGATGAGGAAGCGGGTACAGAAAGAGTGTATTTCAATGTGATACGTAAGGATGCTAAGGGAGTTTAACCCAGTCTGGTGGGTTGAAAGGAGCCTTCCTCTGGGGGGGTGGGGGGGGTAGGGTGATGCCTTAACTGAGCTGTGAAGATGAACAGGGCTCAGACTGGCAAAGAGAGAAAGGAGCTTTTTCCTCGCCAAGGGAATAGAATAAGCAAAGGTGGAGAGGAAAGAAACAGTGTCTGCCCATCCTCTCCATACATTACCTCTCATTCTGAGAAAGGGAGCCTCTACCCAGGCTCCTCTGAGACCTGTTCTCTTCTGGCTTTCAACCTGCACCTGTAAAGACTTGAGCAAAACACTAACATACTTTCTAACAGCTATTAAAATCAGATATGAAAGTGCGGACATTACTGCTGATTCTACAGAAATAAGGATAAGAGTACTGCGAATAATTGTACCCCAACAAATGATGGATGGTGTGGACCAATTCACAGAAACATAAAACTTACCAAGACTAAATCAAGAAAAAGTAGATTATTGGAGTAGATCTGTAATTAATGAGATTGAATCAGTCAAAAATCTCTCAACAAATAAAAGCTTTGGATCCAATGGCTTCACTGGTAAATTCCACCAAATATTTTAAAAACTACTACCAATCCTTCTCAAATTCTTCCAAAAAACTGAAGGGGAGAGAACACTTTTTATGAGTGTTCTGTGAGGCCAGTATTACCCTGATTCCAAAGCCAGCCAAAGATACCACAAGTAAAAATTCTTAGCAAAATACTAGCAAACCAATTTCAGCAGCATATTTTTAAAGAGGTTTTTTTGGATGTGGACCATTTTTTTAAAGACTATTGAATTTGTCACAATACTGCTTTTGCTTTATGTTCTGCTTCTCTGTCCCTGAGGCATGTGGAGTCTCAGCTCCCTGTATGTGCGTGCTCAGACGTATCTGACTCTGTGACCCTGTGGCCTGTAGCCCACCAGGCTTCTCTGTCCACGGGATTTTCCAGGCAAGAATGCTGGAGTGGATTGCAATGTCCTCCTCCAGGGGCTATCCCTGACCCAGGGATCAAACCCACATCTCCTTTGTCTCCTGCATTGCAGGCAGATTCTTTACCACTTGAGCCATCAGGGAAGCCCCCAGCAGCATATTAAAATGAGTATAACATCATGACCAAGAAGCATTTATTTCTGGAACGCAAGACTGGTTCAACATATGAAAATCAATCCATGTAATACACCACTTGAACAGAATGAAGGAGAGAAATCATGATAATCTCAACTGATGCATAAATACATTTGACAAAATTCAACACCCTGTCATTATAAAAACACTTTGCAAACTAGGAACAGAAGGAAAGTACTTCAACAGAATAAAAGCCATATATGAAAACCCCCACAGCAAACATCATACTCAATGGGGAAGAGCTGAAATCTTTTCCTTTAAGATCAGAAACAAGGCAGGGATGCCTGCTTTTGTCACCTCTATTCAACATAGCACTGGAAGTTCTAGCCAGAGCAGTTAGACCAGAAAGAGAAATAAGAGGCATCCAAATAAAAAAGGAAGAAGTTAAATTATCTCTGTTCCCAGATAAGATTTATATGTAGACGATCCTAAAGATCTCACACACACACACACACACACACACACACACAAACACAAACCCTGTCAGAGTGAACAGATTAATTCAGCAAAGTAACAGGATACAAAGTCAACACACAGAAAACCAGTCACATTTCTATACTCTAACAATGAAAAATCTGAAAAGAAAAATCCCAAAACAATTCAGTTCGTAATAGCATAAAAATAATTTAGAAATTAAGGAGGGAAAAACTTGCCCAATGAAAACTACAAAATAGCTGAAACAAGTTAAAGAAGACGTAAATCAGAGAAAACACGTTCCATGTCCATGGACTGGAAGACTCAGTATTGTTAAGATGTCAATATTCCTCACAGAGATCTGCAGAGTCAATGCAATCCCTAAAAAAACCCTTATGACTCTTTTTTGGAGTAGAAAAACCCATTCTATATGGAGAAGCCTCAAAAACTAAAAATAGAATTTCCATATGATCCAGCAGTTCCACTTCTGGGTATATACTCCAAAGAATTGAAAGCAGGGTCTCAAAGTGACATTTCTACACCGATATCAGTTCAGTTCAGTTCAGTTCAGTCGCTCAGTCATGTCTGATTCTTTGCGACCCCATGAATCGCAGCACGCCAGGCCTCCCTGTCCATCACCATCTTCCGGAGACCAATATACATAGCATTACATACAATATTCAAAGTACAGAAGCAATCCAAGTGTCCATGATGGATGAATGGATAGGCAAATGTAGTATATACAGAGAAAAGAACAGTATTCAGCCTTTAAAAGGAGGGAAATCATGACATATACTACATATAACTGGATCAACCTTGAGGACATTATACTAAATGAAATAAACCAGTAACAAAAAGACAAAGACTACATTATTTCACTTAGAGTAGGTAAAGTCATGGAGACATAAAGTAGAATGGCAGTTGCCAGGAGCTAGGGAGTGGGGTGGGAATGGGGTTATCATTTAAGGGGTACAGAATTTTAGTTTTACAAGTTGAAAAGGGTTAAGACGATAGATGGTAGTGATAGTATTATAATAATCATAAACACATTATGAAAGTATTTAATACTACAGAACTCTACACTTGAAAATTAAGATGGTTAATTTTATGTTGCATATTTTACCAGAATTTTAAAAAAAAATATTTTTAAGGTTGTGGAGCAACTGAGACCATCATACACTACAGAGGATTTGGACATCCATTTGGAAAACTAGCAAAACATATTCAAGTTAAATGCACACATACCCCGTGATTCAAGTTTTATGTATGTATATGTTTGTATATTTTAATCCACCTCTTGCATAAACGTGTACATATTTTCACTAAAGCCATGTACAACAACATTTATAACACCATATTTTGTACTAGCCCCAAAGTGGGAACTACCCAAATGTCCATTGAAAGAAGAATGCGATAAATAAGTTATGGTGTGATACTGCAAAATGCTGCAGTAAATAAATGAATATGTGAACTACATCCACATATAATAACGTGGATGAATTTCATAAACATAGTAATGGTAAGCCAAAGCCAGACCCAAATGTATGACTCCATTTATATAAAGTTCAGATCAGACAAAACTAATCTATGGTGACAGACTGTCAGGTCAGTAGTAGTACTTTGAAGGCACATCAGTAGTTATTTTGAAGGGAGGAAAGGTTGTTGATTGGGAAGGGAAATGAGACAATCTTCTGAGGTTTGTTAATGTTCTGTTTCTTAATCTGGATGCTGAGTGCATGGATGTATTCACTTTTTAAAAATTCACTGAGCTGCACATTTAAGATTTATATACTTTACCACACATATATTATTCATTATACAATAAAAGTTAAAAAAGGGAAAATATCCCCTTCACTGTGGAATATTTGATATTTTTGCTACCCAAAATTCCTATCACTTCTCTTTCCTCAAGTATTTGCAGTTTAGAACCTTGTTTTACTTCCTTGGTATCCACCACAATCCTTAGCATGTAGTACATGGAAAGGAAGCTAGAATTATTTCTTAAATGACAGAATTCAGCTCCACAATTGCCCCCTGTCTTGAGCTGCTACTGCTAGAGATGGGCTCTCAGTGGGTGGCAGCAAATTGCATAATGCTTTGTGATCTGTGGCTGAGTGATCAGCAGTATTCTTTAATAGTCATTAAAAGCTTAAAAGGGAAGCTTCTTACTTTGCTCTTTAGATGAATTTAATTTCAGCTGCACAGAAGGTGACTTGGCATTATCAGAGATGGCAAATAGGCTTTGACCAGAATACTAACTTCTGTGTCAGCACAATTGGTTGGGTGTACCAGAAGTCCTGTGTTAAAGATGCTGAGGGTAGTTCCAGGCTCAGTAGAGGAACTCTGAGATCATTTAGTGTATCAGTCAGGATGTTTGAGCTCCAAATAACCAATTGAATTTGGCCTGAACCAGAAGGAAATGTGTTATTAACCTAATTGGAAGTTTGGCAGTAGATGTCAGTTTGGTTGATTCAGCAACACACAGTCTCCAGGAACCTTCCAGCTCTCTGCTGTGTCATCCTAGGTGTGAACTCCATCTTGAGGCAGTAAAGATGTTGCTGATCTAACAGGATAGCCAGTTCTTACCCTATAAAATGGGCTTCCTTGATGACTCAGTGGGTAAAGAATCTCCCTGCAATGCAGGAAACGTTGGTTCGACCCCTGGGCTGGGAAGATCCCCTGGAGGAGGGTGTAGCAATCCACTTCAGTATTCTTGCCTGTAAAATCCATGGACAAAGAAGCCTGGTGGGTTACAGCCTACCACAGGGTTGCAAAGAGTCGGACATGACTGAAGCGACTTAGCATGCATGCACAGTTACATGAATATGTAAAAATTTGTTGAGCTGTAGGCTTATGACTTGTGTACTTCACCAGATGTAATTATCTCTCAATGAAAAGATTAATAAGTTTGAAATTAAAGAAAACATGATTCACATCTAATATCGCACTTGGACCTTACAACAACCCAGGGGTAGGCAGGGCAGGGCTGGTGACCATCGTGCATCCTGTGGGAATCCAAACTCCAGGAGGATTAAGTGATATACACAAGGTTACAGAGGGAGGTACTGGCAGACTGGAGCCTACACTGAAGTCTTCCGATATCAAGGCCGGTGTTTTCTAGTCCAGTGAAAGCCTCAGAAGTGAACTTAGAAGACTTCGTGAACTGTAATAAGAGCTATGCAGTGAAGTTCTTAGATGAACTTTCTTGCCAAGTTTCTGAATTGGGATGGGAACAAACCTCACATTCTCATTAATCAGCAGCTAACTCTCAGATGACATTGTGGAGATGGTAGGATTTTTTTAAACATCTGGTTGTTTTATTTGTTATTAAACAAACTGTTGAATGAAAGGAAAAAAAATCCTACACATTTCTTCGTTGCTGCTGTTTCAAAACAGCTTTGCCGACATCTATCAACTTTGTTTATGTCAGATTGCACAATTTGTCACTGATGCTGAATTTGCCAAAAGCAAAGTGAATTTGATTGACAAGGCCCCAGGGCTTCTCTCTCTTCCTTTTCAACATTCCAGATGTTAAAAAAAAAAAGTTGGATCCACCCCCAAGAAAGGCTCATCTGCGGGTGGAGCTTGGGGGATATGGTTATAGTTTGTTAGTTTCTGTAGAAACTTTGCCTCCTAGAAACCCCATCTTCTTGATTGGTTCAAATTACCCTCCGTTTTCAATTGTTGCCTTTCAATGGAGCCATCTGTTTTGAGGCTCATCTGTCAGGGGCTCTGTTGTGGTTGATTATTAAACATATTTGCAGCTGGAGGTTCCAGAGAGAAAAAAAAAATCTTAAATGACAAAAGAAAAGTGTCCCCAAGAATGAAAGTAGAAAACAGAAACAGACTTCTAGCTATTACCACTCTTAGAAATCAGAGGACTTAATCCTTCTCTGAAACCCAGGAGAAAATTAATATAAATAAACAAGTGTCGTGGACAGTAATGGACATTGGGTGGCATTGGGGCTTTCCACCACAAAGTTTCTTTGGAAACTACACCCAAGGACATGCAGGCTAACTCTGGGGGGATTACCTCTTTCACATTGTGACTATTCTCATAGGGATAATGGTAATCCACCATGAAGGGCTGTCTCTAAGGATTAAATTAGTTAATGCATGTTAAGGGCTTAGAGCAGTCTTAACATATATTAGGTGCTCAGTAAACACCTAATTAATTGTTTTTATTTCTGGTAGAGCTTGTTGTTACAATATTCTAGAATTAAGTAAAGGTTTCTCTGACCCACCAGGACCAAGGCACCCTCTGCCCTCACCCACCACATCCCACTCCACCTAAGCCCATGCTAGACATCACAGGACATGGCAACTCTCCATAATTTTCACCTTGAGAGCCAGGTCACGGCACGTTCTGCTTTATGTCCACCAGGGGGCGATCAGTGAATGTTAGTTGAAAAAGGCTCAGCCTGACCCCCTGGCTGGGACTCTCAGAACAAAGGCTCCAGCGTCCCCAAAGCGTCAACTCCCCTGAGTTGAACAAACACAGCCTGAGATTCTCAAATAGAATTAGCAGCCTCAGATTTGGTTCAGACTAGGGTTAACAGTTGGAGAAGGCAATGGCACCCCACTCCAGTACTCCTGCCTGGAAAATCCCATAGACAGAGGAGCCTGGTATGCTGCAGTCCATGGGGTCGCTAGGAGTTGGATACTACTGAGCAACTTCACTTTCACTTTTCACTTTCATGCATTGGAGAAGGAAATGGCAACCCACTCCAGTGTTCTTGCCTGGAGAATCCCAGGGACGGGGGAGCCTGGTGGGCTGCCATCTATGGGGTCGCACAGAGTCAGACATGACTGAAGCGACTTAGCAGCAGCAGCAGCAGGGTTAACAGTGGTATGTGTGATATAATGAGATCGTACGTGTATCCCCATCTAGGTGGTCAGGGGTTCTGTAATATTCCTAGGCACTGGAAACATTTCCTGAAACATGATGCAGCCAGACCTTGTCTTGCCTTGAGATAGAAGACTGCTGAATACTCAGACTTCAGTGAAGCAACGCCAGAGTTTACCCTTATGAAAACCATTTCACATAACTCACCAGGCTACAGCCTCTGGCTGAAATCTGTCTTAGATGTCTTATCCTTTTTTAGAGTAGAAAAAGAAAACACAGTCCTCTGAAAGTCAGAGAAGAGAGGCATTTAGGGAAGAATAAAACTTTTTTTATCCATCTGGTTGATAACGTAATTTTAATGGAAAATGTTTGTTTATGTTTTTAATCCATGTGTCTTCACAGCATTTACTTTTTTGTAATGCATTTAATTTTATATTATGAAAAGTATGACCTTCAGTTTCATGGTTCAGTTTAAACTGGAAGATTTGAAGGGAAAGTTTTTATCCAGTATGGTCTCAATTTTTAAAATCATCCGTCAATTTCTTTGAAGTTTTTGTGAAAAATCTATCCTGGCAAGAATCAGTGTTTCTGTTTGTTTGTTTCTTTTTAAATGAAATTAATTCCTGCAAGTAAAATATATTCATTTCAACTCAAGGTCTTGTATAGAATAAATATTTAATAAATGTGTCAAGTGAATGAGAGAAATATTAACATGAAAGCCTGCGAAGAAGTGGGGTAACTTCTGTGTTGCGGAGTTGACTGTGCTGGACTCAGCCCATTGTTTCATTTCACCCACCAGCAACACTTAGGGAGGATCTGTCAGGATCTATTTTGGCAGAGAGGGCTCTTTGCTCTTTGACTTCCATTCAGCCAGCCAGGAATCGTTGTTTGACAATCAGAGCACGCCTCACTGATAGCTGGATCAGGGTTGTTTTATCTCTACCTGGTGAATAATCTTAGCATCATACTTTATACCCAGAAGGTATGTGATTAGTGTAATGAATTAACAGTTTCTTGCTTCTCTGGGAAAATGAATACCAGGAACCCTATTATCATAAAGGGCAATTGAGGGGAAAGGAACTCACAGGGCAGATACTTGACTTATGCTGTTTAATTTAATCCCTCCAACAGCGCTTTCAAAGTATTCATGTGTTTCAGAGCAGAAAGGAAGCTGAGCAGAGGAAAATGTCCAAGATCACGTAGTGAAGTAACTAGAAAAGGATTTTTTTAAACCAAAAGTTGGTCTAATGCTGTGGCCCATGGTCTTGCCACCATATCATTCTCTTTGTAGAAGAATGAGGGGCTGCTGTTTAGAGACAAAGAATTGAGCTGAACATTCCACAGCAGGGACTCAGATGAGGCCGGACCCTCATGGAGGCTCATCCCACGGCACCCGACAGCGGGTAGCCCCTTGCTCGACCTGAGCCTTAGCTCTGGCACACTCCACTGTCATCAGCGGAAAAGGATTTCACCCTTGCCCTTTGAAATGCTTCATGCCCAGACATCCCTGGACCGTTGTGGTTCTCAGGCATTTCCACAGTGCCCTGGGCAAAAAGTCAGGGGATCCCAACACTGCCTGTGGTCTGTTTGGGCCATGAAGGGGAGGATTGGGCAAGTTACTCGCCTTCTGAATCTCAGACCTTTCCTGTGTCAGGGGAAGCCAATGCTGCTTGTCCACATACAACCCACCTGGAAGGATGCAACGAGACTCTATGAAAAGATATGTGTGGAAGTGCTTTGAAAATATTAGAGTCTGTAGGAATGTTCTTCCAGATTCCTCAACTTCTTTCCAAAAAAGATGTGACCGAATTCCTGAGAAATTAATTGGAGTTGGTTTTTCATTTTGTTTTCTTTTGCCTTTTTTTCCCCTTCTGGTCTGCATCTTCTAACAAAGAATGGAGAGTTCATTTTCTCCATCTCCCTCAAAGGAAAACAGCCAGGTGCAGAAGTTAGTATTCAATTCAACTGCAGAAAACAAATAAACCCAAACACAGTAACAGCTCCAATACCTGAACAAGGTAAGATATTTTTCTGTCACGTAAGAGAAGTCTGAAGAGAGGCCATCCAGACAATGTGGTGGCTCCCAAGTCATCAAGGACCCAGGCTCCTTCTACATTGTTGCTCCACCATCCTTAACATCCCTCCTCACTGGCCAAGGTGGTTGCTTAAGATCCAGCTATTGCATTCAGGTTCCAGCTAGCATAAAGAAGGGCAGGACTCTGAAGAAGCTCCTCATTCCTTCAAGGATACATTCTTACAGTTTTATATCCACTTCCACTTACCAGTCATTGGACAAAACTTGGTTACATGGCCACCGCTGGCTGCAAAATAAGCTGGGAAATGTAATCTTAGCGGGACGTTCACCTCCCACACAATTTTGGGTTCTTATTACAAAGAGGGAGGGGGTGCATAGTGAGGGCAAACCCATTGTCTACCCATCATATCTTAGGTTCTTAAGTTCTGGATTCCTTGTCCAGGTATGTGTGTGTGTGCATGCGGGCATACGTGTACACATGTGTTAAGAGGAAGGGAGCCAACAGGGGAAAATACCCAACAGTGCACCATTAAGAGCTCAAATTTTAGTGCAAAGCAGAATCACATGAGAAGCTTACTAAACACAGTCAGTAGGCAGATTCTTAGTCAGAAAACTAGCACTAATCAAAATAGGACAAAATAACAAACTGGTTTTCAACACAAATTAAGATTTCCGATCATCAAAAGATACCACTAAGAAAATGAAAAGGCAAGCCCTCGACTAAGAGGAAAATTTCCTAATATTTATCTGTGACAAAGGACATATGACCAAAACTGTGTGCTGGTCTCAGCCTATCGATAACCAATATTTTGGTTGGACCAGTCCATGTGGTTCTTATGATTGAAGACACCCTTTGGCTACAACCATCAGGAAATTTTGAAAAAAAAAATTGAGGTTTAAGACTGTTAAGATCTGGAAATGACACATCACATCTGGGGCCACACAGCAAGGTCAAGGGGAGAGAGAGACTGCATGGGCCTGGGGTTCCTCTTTTATTGGGGTTGAGGGTGGGGTGGGGATGTATGTTTTCCTGAACTCACTCCTTATTGATGAATTTAAAGCACAAAAGTGGGAATTTTAAAACATAGGAAGAGGAAAAAAAAGGGTAGCTCCAAAAGTCAGTTGTTGGCATCAACCAAGATCTCTAAAAGTAAAGGAACCTTGGTGGGGGAGGCAGCCTGGCTCTTTATCTTGCTGTGTGGCTGGTAATGTGCTTACTCTAAATTGTTGTTTTTGAAGTGGATGCTTCTTTGGAATAGATGCCTCAGTGATCAAAGTGTGTCAGGCACTTGCACTATAAAAAAGAAAATACTGTCGGAGCTTATACTATAAGAATATATAAAAGAATATCTGAAAATTAATAATTATTAATAATAATTTAAAAGATAACCAATTTTTCTAAATGGTCAAAAGACTTAATAGGCACTTCATGAAAAGAGCATAGAAAATGCCAATAAACATGAAAAAATAGTTAATATTCTTAGTCCAGGGAAAAGTAAATTCTGGTCACAATGATCCACCACTTCTTACCCACTAAAATGACTACAATTTATTTATTTATTTATTTATTTTTATTTTTACTTTATTTTACTTTACAATTCTGTATTGGTTTTGCCATACATTGACATGAATCCACCACAGGTGTACATGCGATCCCAAACATGAACCCCCCTCCCACCTCCCTCCCCACAACATCCCTCTGGGTCATCCCCGTGCACCAGCCCCAAGCATGCTGTATCCTGCATCGGACATAGACTGGTGATTCGATTCTTACATGATAGTATACATGTTTCAATGTCATTCTCCCAAATTATCCCACTCTCTCCCTCTCCTCCTGAGTCCAAAAGTCTGCTATACACATCTGTGTCTTTTTTGCTGTCCTGCATACAGGGTCACCATTGCCATCTTTCTAAATCCCATATATATGTGTTAGTATACTGTATTGGTGTTTTTCTTTCTGGCTTACTTCACTCTGTATAATCGGCTCCAGTTTCATCCATCTCATCAGAACTGATTCAAATGTATTCTTTTTAACGGCTGAGTAATACTCCATTGTGTATATGTACCACAGCTTTCTTATCCATTCATCTGCTGATGGACATCTAGGTTGTTTCCATGTCCTGGCTATTATAAACAGTGCTGCGATGAACATTGGGGTACATGTGTCTCTTTCAATTCTGGTTTCCTCGGTGTGTATGCCCAGCAGTGGGATTGCTGGGTAAAATCACTATAATTTAAAAGCCTGATAATACCAAGTGTTGGCAGAAATGTGAAGCAACTGGAACTCTCATATTCTGCTGGATGGAATCTTAAAGGTTACAACCATTCTATAAAAGTGTGGCAGCTTCTAATAAAGGCCCAGAAATTCCACTGCTAGGTGTCTACCCAAGAGAAATGAAAGCATACTGTCCACAAAAAGACTTACCTATGAACGCTTATAGCCACTCTCTTCATAATGGCCCCAAACTGGAAACAACCTGAATGTCCAGCAAAGAAGGGATAAGCTAACTGTGGGGCATGCATACAATGGAATGCTCTCAGATATAAAGGAATAGACTATTGATATATGCAATAACATGGTTGAATTTCAAAAACACTGGGCTGGGTAAAAGAAGCCAGAACAAGTATTAACTATAGGGTTCTGTTTACATGAAGTTCATGAATAGATGAAACTAATATGGGGCAGAAATCAAATGGTGGTTGTGGGTGGGTGAGACGTGGGTGGGTGAGATGTATTGATTGGAAGGAGGGCTGGGGAATTCTTAGGGTGATGGACACGTTCTATGTCATGTCTGGTGTGTGAGTTACATGGGAATGTTCATTTGTCAAAACCCATCAGACTATGAATTTAACGTTTGCACATCTTACTGAATGTAAATGTAATTTAATCTCAAAAACTGTGTGTGTGAGTTGGTGGTGTGAGTGTATGTGTGAGTGTGTGTGAATTGCCAGCCCCCATCTCAGAGATTTGGATTCATGGGATCTAGGAAACTGACGTTTTTCAGCTTAGGAACTGGCATTTTAATCACCCCCCTCCTCAGGGTGTCCTGATGCAGGTGGACAGGCCTGATGTGGTTTCTGGAACAGGCGAGGGAGCCGTGAAGGCCATGTGGCTCAGATGCGAGTGGCTCCCTGAGTTCTGGAGGACCCCAAGGTGGAGGGTGGAGGAGGGGAGAGGGGCCTGGGTCCACAGCACACAATCCCCTGCAGGGGGCCCTCGGGTGGGGAGGTATAAAAATGCTCGTGACCCTGGTGCGTAGTGCCTGGGCCCTGGGGGAGCAGGCAGGGCCCCGTCACAAAGGCCTGTGGTCAGTGGTGAGGACAGCCAGGAGAATGTCCTTGTGGCCTGCTTGGAGCAGCTAGAGATGATGGCCAGTGGAAGAACAACCCAGGGCTAGTGTTACGGAACCAAACTCGGGTCTGCTTACGTGCGTGCAATTAGGCCCATCTACTGACACCAGGTTGTGGTGAAGGAACATGCAGTGTTTATTGCAGGGCACCAAGCAAAGGGTTCAGGGCAGCTAATGCTCGGAAGGCCCAAGCTCCCCATGCCTTTCGGAGAGGGAGAGGGTTGCAGGTGTGTGGACACTCTTCTGATTGGCTGGTGGTGAGGTAATCGGAAGTCAACATCACCAACCTTCTGGTTCCAGCTGGTCTGGAATCTATGTGCTTGTGGGCAGCACACAGTTAACTTCTCCCACCTGGTGGGGGGTTCAGTCGCTGCAAAGCATTGGAAAGGATTTGGCTCAGAATAGTGTCTACTGCCCTTGAGGAGGAACTGAAGATCGCGGATGTTAATGGCTAAACTATCTCTTTTGTCTTGCTTGACTGTTTCCCTTTGTTCCTGCATTTTCTCACTTCTCTGATTAAATTTATTCTTTGGAACTTGGGGGAGGCCGAGGAGGCTAAAGTTCTTCTACAACCAAGAGGCAGGTAGAGGACATAGGGAAGGGAGGTCTGTCCCAGAAAGGCCCATTAGGATCCTCACTGGTGACAATTCCCTCTTTTTTTTTTTGTTCCTCAATCCTGAGAAAGAACAAGTGTGGAATGAGAAAGGAAATAAAGTTTTGGATACAGAGGTTAATCGTAAACTCAGTGGAGAAGCTCAGTTTTAGGGTGGGGGGAATTCTGTTTCACTAGGGATCAAAGTAATAGCTATCGTTCATTGAGTGTGAAGAGGTTTACATGTATTGATATCTATTCATTTCGTTTCCCCCATATTATAAGTGAAAAAACTGAGATGCCAGGGGAGCCAGGATTTGAACCCTGACAGCCTGGTTCCAGGGCTTACATCCTCACCCTCCATGCTGACTTCCCCTTCCACTGACCCCCACCCCTTGTATCCCTGCTTTCCTGGGAATCAGACAAATTGCTGTAGCCAGAGGTAGAATATGCAGCCTTGAAAGGAGATTGAAGAAAAAAAAAATGAAACTGAGGTTGGACTCCTCAAAGGCTTGGTAAGTGGGAAGCCACAGCCCGTTGCAGGGCCAGGAACTCTTGCTCATGAGTAACAAGGCAGGTGTGAAATGCTGGGGAATGGAGGGGGGCGCTGTGGCACAATCACTTTGCAGGGGGCAGCCGTTACTGAGATGGTCCCCTTGGGGACATGCAGCAACACTGATTTTTAAAGATTCTGATCCTTCTGGTTCACATTCCAGTCAAGTGAAACGTGGGCGGGTGGGATGCAACCCTGGGGCTGCCGATTGCAATGTCTGTTCTTCTCTGCTTCCTGGGTGCCCTGTGGCAGGATGGATGGCAGGCCAGTGGCCTTCGGAAGGCTGGTGTCAGCCTTCTCAGGGTGAGGATATTTAACTCCATTAGAGCCCACCCTCCTCTGTGTCCTGAGCCTGAACTTTCTGAGGTGGCCAGGGGAGTCCCGCACTGCCCTTGTGTCGGCGTGCACCCTTCCTTCCGGACAGTCAAGAGCTTTATCCCAGAATCTAACCACCCTTCCTCAGGGGCTCCTTTGCCCCATGCCAGTTTTTCCAAAGGCCCTCACGTCTGCCAGAGCTGCCTCCCGCCTTATCCCCCCACGACCCACTGCCTCCCACTCCGTTTACTGGCTGATACACATTTTTGGTTTCTTAAATTCCATTTGAGCCATCATGCTGCCCAGTCTCTTATCTCACTCCCTATCTAGCTTCAGCCTGAGCTTGGGCATCTTGTGGGCTTTGCAGCCAGATATGAAAGGAGGAGAGATTTATTTCCTGCCTACTGCCTCTCCTACCCCACATCTGCCAGTTTAGTTCACAAGCTCTTTTTTGGTGTAAACAACAGACATTCATTTCCTCACGATCCTGGAGGCCACAAGGTCCAAATCAACGTGTCAACAGGGTTGATCCCGCCTGCCTGCAGCCTCTCTCCTTGGTTTGTGATGGTGGGATTCTAGCTGCGTCCTCACAGTCTTCCTTCTGTGTGTGTCTGTGTCCTGACCTTGTCTTGTGAGGTCAGCAGTCACACTGCACGCAGGCCCACCTTCATGACCTCGTGGGAACTTCATTCTCTCTAAAGACAGCCTCCAAATACAATCACATTCTGAGGTGCTGGGGGTTAGATTTGCTTTACTGTCACACATGCTTCTTATTTTTATTAAAAATGTTTTAATATAAATTTTAAAGTTCACACTCCATTTACAGTTATTTTAAAATATTGGCTATAATCCATGTATTGTACAATGTATTTTTAAAATATAATAATGTCTTATTTAATGCAATATATCCTATTATTTCAACATGTAACAAATGTTAAAATAATTTTTAATGAGATCTTATTTTTTCATACCAAACTCTGAAACCCTGTGTGTATTTTATTTATTTATTTTTAAATTTTATTTTAGTTGGAGGATAATTGCTTTACAATGTTGTGTTGGTTTCTGCTATACAACAATGTGTTTCAGCCATAAGCATGCACATATTCCGTCCCTCTTAAGCCTCCCTCCCCACCACCCCCACATGCTTGTTATGAAACCTCTCTCACCAGTAGGTGACGGCTGGGTCTCACGATGCGCAATTTGGGCGTGTTGCCCTTCCAGACCCCCTTACAGGCTGTGACCATTCTTCGCCTGGCACTGGGGCCTCTGCCTCTCCCTGAGATGCTTGGCAGGTTGCATCTCACTCCTGGGCAGACCTGAGGGAAACAAAACCCTTGCTCATAGCAGGACAGTTCAGTGGTATAAGTTCTGCCCCAGAGCACCCTAGTGGGAGAGGTCAAGGATAGATGGTCCCTGACAATTATCTGTGCTCGGCCCCCTCCTTTCCTGTTCTCACCCTCTTTCCCTCCTTCTCACCTTCAAAAAGTCACCTGCACGAAATTCTTGTCTCCAGCTCTGAATTAGAGAAACCTGAGGGCAGAAGAGGGCCAGTGGTGGGCTGAGAAGAGAGCAGGGCAATGCCCAAGACGGCATGGCAAGGAGCCCCTGTACTCCCAGTGCTGAGTTCAAGATGCCAAAGTCCCATTATTACAGCGAGAAAATAAAGTCTTAGCTTTCCAACAAGAGACGCCAGCTTGATAAATTACAGCTCACCCTTACAATGCATGCTGCTGCTGCTGCTGCTGTTAAGTTGCTTCAGTCGTGTCTGACTCTGTGCGACCCCAGAGATGGCAGCCCACCAGGCTCCCCCATCCCTGGGATTCTCCAGGCAAGAACATTGGAGTGGGTTGCCATTTCCTTCTCCAATGCATGAAAGTGAAAAGTGAAAGTGAAGTTGCTCCGTCGTGTCCGACTCCTAGTGACCCCATGGACTGCAGCCCACCAGGCTCCTTCATCCATGGGATTTTCCAGGCAAGAGTACTGGAGTGGGGTGCCATTGCCTTCTCCAGATTCCACCATTATTAGCAGTGCTGTATAGAGTATGGCAAAACGTTGACATTTGTTGAAGCTAAGGGATGGATACATTTCATCTTACCATCTTCTTTACTTTTATATGTTTGAAATTTTTCATAATAAAATACATATAAAAAGATGGATAAAGAAAACGCTGTTGTACTTGGAAATTATTCACTATGTTGTTAAGTGAAAAAAACACAACTGGCTGCAACTACTAATCCAACTATTTAAAATAATATATCTATATGTGTACTTTAAAAATATTAAGAAATTAACCATTAAGAAAATAATATTTTAAAAAGAAATTGAAATGTACATGCCCAATGACCCAGCAATTCCACTTCTGGGTAGAGAAACACATATGAGAAAGGAGATGGGTAAACAGCTGAAGTATCTATTAATAGGAAAATGGCTTTTACAGTGGTACTATAATCATTCTTTGAAAATTTGGCAGCAGACAAAAAGAATATTACTAGAACACTTAAGTGCAGGTACCCTTCTAAATACTTAGGCATGCTAACATAATTCTCACCCTATAAAGTAGGTATTGTTGTTAAGCCATTTTATAGATAACAGAAAAATTAAGAAACTTGCCCAAAGTTCACTGGGCCAATGGTGGTTCTGAGATTGGAACCCAGGGAGCGGTCAGCCTGACTGCACAGCCCATGCTCCAAGCCATTATGCTATTTCACCATTTGAGGGTGAAATGGTCCTAGAAATATCAACACATTTATCAGACCTAACATTCATTTGAAGTTGCCCACGTGGCAGGCCCTGTTTTTAACAGTTGACGTGTATTGTCTCATTTTGTCCTCATGACAACTCTTTCAGGAAGGGAGATGAGATACTAACTACTAAAAGCTCATTTTTCTAAAGGAGACAATCAAAGAACGGAGAGGCTAAGTAATCTTCCCAAGGTTACACAGCTAAGAAGTGGTAGAGACAGGATTCAAACCTATGGAATCAGGTTCCAGAGCCTAAGCTCTCAACCCTTTTGCCCTAAGTCAGTAAATCACAACAGGATACATAACAGTTCAAACAAATGAAAAAACCCAACAAAATAATGTATTTTCTAGAGGTACATGTGTTAGCACATAAAATAAGGACTCAAATGTGAAGTAGAAAGATGCACCCACAGAACTGAATTTATAATATAAAATATATAGATAAAGAATTGGAAAACAAAACAAAACCCAGGTCTCTGCATCTCCACATACACAGAAAATGGTCTGGAATGATACTTACTACCCTGATGAGTGGCCATCTGGGAGGCAAGGGCTGGAGCCAGCTCCAAGAGTGGGGCTGGCTGTCTAAGGGGACTTGAGACCTATCTATAATCTTTTAATTTTTGACAAGAAGACTATATTCATGTATTATTCATAATTAAAAATTTAATAATGTCCCCAATAGTCTACACTAAAACGGCAGCAAGCACTGTCTCTGTGTGGTGAGGTTTTTTTTTAGTTCTTTCCTATAATTTATAAATTTTCTACCAAGAAAATATGTGACTTTAGCCATCAAGGTGGGGAGGGAAGTAGTAGTGAAATCGCTCAGTCGTGTCCGACTCTTTGCGACCCCATGGACTGTAGCCCAGCAGGCTCCTCCATCCATGGGATTCTCCAGGCAAGAGTACTGGAGTGGGTTGCCATTTCCTTCTCCAGGGGATCTTCCTGACCCAGGGATCGAACCCAGGTCTCCCGCATTGTAGGCAGATGCTTTACTGTCTGAGCCACCAGGGAAGTCCGGGGGAAGGAAGGGAGGGAGCAAAAAGAAACAAATGTAATATTACTGCCCCCAAATGATGCCCCAACTCCTCCTCCTGGATCATCTCTGGTTCACTCTCCTAGGCCCACCGCGGTGGCCTGGTCCCCAGCCCCTTCCCACGGAACGGCTCACTCCCTACGCAGTGCTCTCTGAGCCCCAAGGGGGCACAGAATATGTTGTTCTGTTCTGGTTGGCTCTGGGGGCTGGGCAGTGAACTTCTCCTGGGTAGGCCCCCTGCTGGCCTCTGACCTCCCTGCTGGCTCCTCCACTCCAAGCGCTGGCCCACAGGCGTCAATAAGTGTTGGTGGAACTCACAGTGTTCAGGATCCATCACAAAAGGAGCGGAGAGGATCCTTCAGGCCCACCTTTCTCTCCCACCTGGGACCCCCTGTAAATCGCAAGGGTCTTCTGACCATCCACTCACATACCCTCAAGATGCATTGCCAAGTCCAGCTTTCTTTTCACTCCAAGGGATCTTCCTGACCCAGGGATCGAACCCGCATATCTTATGTCGCCTGCATAGGCAGGCAGATTCTTTACCACTAGCTCCACCTGGGAAGTCTTAAGAATGGTTTCCTTCATAAACGTCCCTGTTTCAAAGAGAGAGAGACCTTTAATTCACAAGTTTGCTTGTCTGGCTTATTTCTTATGTGCACACTCTGCCCATTAACGTCTGGAGAAAGCAAGGATTTTTCCATAATAAAGTCCCTGCCCTCGTGGAGTGTGCCTTC
The DNA here is from genome assembly GCF_023091745.1 of Budorcas taxicolor. NCBI lineage: Eukaryota > Metazoa > Chordata > Mammalia > Artiodactyla > Bovidae > Budorcas > Budorcas taxicolor. The sequence continues at coordinate 26,415,064 of NC_068927.1, read as the reverse complement.
TGTTAGGGGAGGATAGATAATGACAGGTGCTCAGGAAAAAAATAAAGCTGGAAAGGGGAAGGGGTAGGTTTCTGAGGGGGAGGGGGCTGAGATTTTAAAGAAAAGACGGCGGGAGTCCACTGACAGCATCACAGGCACAGATGACCAGAGATGACAAGGGTCCAAGGCAGAACATTTCTGATGGCCCCGAGGTACAGGACTTGGCAAATGGAGCAAGTGGGAGGGAGTCATGTAGGGCCTCATGAGCCAACATAAGGACTTTGGTTTCTACTCCCAGAGAAGTGCTGAGCCATTGGAGGGTTTGGAACAGAGGATGGCATGTTCTACCAGGATGAGTCTGGCTGCTGTGTTAAGAACAGACCAAAATCCCAGCTGAATTCTCTTGAAGCCTCTTGAAACACCATTGTTATTGTTATTAAATATTATTCATATTAATAACAGTTGTGGAACTTCTGTTGTGGCTTCTGGCCAAGACTGAGTTCTGAACAACCATTTTATCTGGGCCCAGAGGGACAGGGAAGTGGCAGAAGACCGGAAACTGAGTCTTGGGAGTACTCACCATCCTCAAGGTCAGCCAGCATCCTGTCACCACAGCGACAGTGTCGACACTTTCTGACACTGAGGTCCCTGGGCCTCCTTGCTACTAACAGTCACTGGAAGGTTCTGCCTTGGGCCTGCTGTATTGCTGTTTCTAATGTCAGACAATTTGGAAAACAGTGCTTTAATACAAGATGTTCCCAGTTTTGGGCATCCTAAATACGTCATTATAGGGGACTGGAATGCAAAAGTAGGAAGTCAAGAAACACCTGGAGTAACAGGCAAATTTGGCCTTGTAGTACAAAATGAGTCAGGGCAAAGGCTAATAGAGTTTTACCAAGAAAATGCACTGGTCACACCAAACACCCTCTTCCAACAACACAAGAGAAGACTCTACACATGAACATCACCAGATGGTCAACACCGAAATCAGATTGATTATATTCTTGGCAGCCAAAGATGGAGAAGCTCTATACAGTCAACAAAAACAAGACTGGGAGCTGACTGTGGCTCAGATCATGAACTCCTTATTGCCAAATTCAGACTTAAATTGAAGAAAGTAGAGAAAACCACTAGACCATTCAGGTATGACCTAAATCAAATCCCTTATGATTATACAGTGAAACTGAGAAATAGATTTAATGGACTAGATCTGATAGATAGAGTGCCTGATGAACTATGGACTGAGGTTTGTGACATTGTACAGGAGACAGGGATCAAGACCATCCCTATGGAAAAGAAATGCAAAGAAGCAAAATGACTGTCTGAGGAAGCCTTACAAATAGCTGTGAAAAGAAGAGAAGCGAAAAGCAAAAGAGAAAAGGAAAGATATAAGCATCTGAATGAAGAGTTCCAAAGAATAGCAAGAAGAGATAAGAAAGCCTTCCTCAGTGATCAATGCAAAGAAATAGAGGAAAACAACAGAATGGGAAAGACTAGAGATCTCTTCAAGAAAATTAGAGACACCAAGGGAACATTTCATGCAAAGATGGGTTCGAGGACAGAAATGGTATGGACCTAACAGAAGCAGAAGATATTAAGAAGAGGTGGCAAGAATACACAGAAGAACTGTACAAAAAAGATCTTCCTGACCAAGATAATCACGATGGTGCGATCACTCACCTAGAGCCAGACATCCTGGAATGTGAAGTCAAGTGGGCCTTAGAAAGCATCACTGTGAACAAAGCTAGTGGAGGTGATGGAATTCCAGTTGAGCTATTTCAAATCCTGAAAGATGATGCTGTGAAAGTGCTGTACTCAATATGCCAGCAAATTTGGAAAACTCAGCAGTGGCCACAGGACTGGAAAAGGTCAGTTTTCATTCCAATCCCAAAGAAAGGCAATGCCAAAGAATGCTCAAACTACTGCACAATTGCACTCATCTCACATGCTAGTAAAGTAATGCTCAAAATTCTCCAAGCCAGGCTTCAGCAATAATGTGAACTGTGAACTTCCAGATGTTCAAGCTGGTTTTAGAAAAGGCAGAGGAACCAGAGATCAAATTGCCAACTTCCACTGGATCATGGAAAAAGCAAGAGAGTTCCAGAAAAACATCTATTTCTGCTTTATTGACTATGCCAAAGCCTTTGACTGTGTGGATCACAAGAAACTGTGGAAAATTCTGAAAGAGATGGGAATACCAGACCACCTGACCTGCCTCTTGAGAAACCTATATGCAGGTCAGGAAGCAACAGTTACAACTGGACATGGAACAACAGACTGGTTCCAAATAGGAAAAGGAGTACGTCAAGGTTGTATATTGTCACCCTGCTTATTTAACCTTTATGCAGAGTACAACATGAGAAACGCTGGGCTGGAAGAAGCACAAGCTGGAATCAAGATTGCTGGGAGAAATATCAATCACCTCAGATATGCAGATGACACAACCCTTATGGCAGAAAGTGAAGAGGAACTAAAAAGCCTCTTGATGAAAGTGAAAGAGGAGAGTAAAAAAGTTGGCTTAAAGCTCAACATTCAGAAAACGAAGATCATAGCATCTGGTCCCATCACTTCATGGGAAATAGATGGGGAAATAGTAGAAACAGTGTCAGACTTTATTTTGGGGAGCTCCAAAATCACTGTAGATGGTGACTGCAGCCATGAAATTAAAAGACGCTTACTCGTTGGAAGAAAAGTTGTGACCAACCTAGATAGCATATTGAAAAGCAGAGACATTACTTTGCCAACAAAGGTCCGTCTAGTCAAGGCTATGGTTTTTCCAGTAGTCATGGATGGATGTGAGAGTTGGACTGTGAAGAAGGCTGAGCGCCGAAGAATTGATGCTTTTGAACTGTGGTGTTGGAGAAGACTCTGGAGAGTCCCTTGGACTGCAAGGAGATCCAGTCAGTCCATTCTGAAGGAGATCAGTCCTGGGTGTTCATCGGAAGGACTGATGCTAAAGCTGAAACTCCAAGTACTTTGGCCACCTCATGTGAAGAGTCGACTCACTGGAAAAGACTCTGATGCTGGGAGGGATGGGGGGCAGGAGGAGAAGGGGATGACAGAGGATGAGATGACTGGATGGCATCACTGACTCGATGGACGTGAGTCTGAGTGAACTCTGGGAGTTGGTGATGGACAGGGAGGCCTGGCGTGCTGTGATTCATGGGGTTGCAAAGAGTCGGACACGACTGAGTGACTGAACTGAATTTAACTGAACTGAAATACATAGAATTATCTGCAATTGTACTACAAAATACTCAAAAACATCTTCACAGGATGAATTCAGCAATGCTTGACTATAAATTTATAAATGCATTTCAAATAGGGTTTTTAGTAGCAGGGAAGTTGGGGGCAAAGTCAAGGTCCTAAAAATTCAAACTAAGACCCTAGGGGAAAAAAGGGGGTGGGGAGGGGAGGTCACTACATATATCAGCTCATGCTAACTCCAAACTGTTTACTCAAGGGCTTGTCAGCTGTAAACTTAGAACCACATTCTAGGATCTGAGCAAAGCAAGTCTGATTGTCTCAACTTTTTGACGCGCTGGTTGGTTTACTCAGTTCAGTCGCTCAATCGTGTCCGACTCTTTGCGACCCCATGAATTGCAGCATGTCAGGCCTCCCTGTTCATCACCAACTCCTGGAGTTCACTCAGACTCACGTCCATCGAGTCGGTGATGCCATCCAGCCATCTCATCCTCTGTCATCCCCTTCTCCTCCTGCCCCCAATCCCTCTCAGCATCAGAGTCTTTTCCAGTGAGTCGACTCTTCACATGAGGTGGCCAAAGTATTGGAGTTTCAGCTTCAGCATCAGTCCCTCCAATGAATACCCAGGACTGATCTCCTTTAAGATGGACTGGTTGGATCTCCTTGCAGTCCAAGGGACTCTCCAGAGTCTTCTCCAACACCACAGTTCAAAAGCATCAATTCTTCAGGGCTCAGCCTTCTTCACAGTCCAACTCTCACATCCACACATGACCACAGGAAAAACCATAGCCTTGACTAGACGGACCTTTGTTGGCAAAGTAATGTCTCTGCTTTTCAATATGCTATCTAGGTTGGTCATAACTTTCCTTCCAAGGAGTAAGCATCTTTTAATTTCATGGCTGCAATCACCATCTGCAGTGATTTTGGAGCCCCCCAAAATAAAGTCTGACAGCGTTTCCATTGTTTCCCCATCTATTTTCCATGAAATGATGGGACCAGATGCCATGATATTCATTTTCTGAATGCTGAGCTTTAAACCAACTTTTCTCTCTCCTCTTTCACTTTCATCAAGAGTTTCCAATTAGTTAAGACTAAATTGGAATTTCCCGTAGCTTGCAATGAATTACCACTAGGTGGCAGCAGACACCCTGTAAAAGTTCATTCCTTCTTATAAAGTCCTCACTTGCAAACTCAAAAGACGAGTTCTATGACATTGGAAAGGGGAGTACTTAAAATTCTGGATAACTATAGCTAAATTATGCTACTGATTAAAAAAAAATGTATCCAGCTTTCAAACTAAAATTTTCCTTTCCCTCAACTTCAGTAGGTCTTCCCCAGGGCCCATAGGAGATGGGTTTGCTGCCTTTTCCCAGCGGTTAAGAGATTTCATTTCTTAGGAGAAGTGTCTGAGCAGGGCTTCTAGCCTGCCCTCCTAGGACAGGCTTTCTCTGATCTTACTACCTGTCACCAGTATTTCTCAAAGCTCTCCGATAGAGGTCCAGGGAGAAGGGCCTGCAATGAGCAAACACCTCTGTGGGTCCTTGGTTTCTGAGGATTGTATGCTCCCATACTCACTCACGATTGGCCTTTAACGCTTGATTTTCACTTTAAGTCACTCTACTCACACACACGGTGACCCCTTCTTCTACCTGTCAGCAGACAGTCCGCCAGGGTTCATGTCCCGTCTCTCCTCCACAGGGCCCGTCTTCCTTCAGACTTCAGGGTGATTGCCCTGCAACCTCTTTGAATGAATCAGAAAAAGTCATGAAACTGGGAATAATCCAGATTTTTCTTGCAGAAAGTGTGGCCGTAATTTCTTAGAGATTTCTACATCCCAGGAGAAGCCAGAAGTCACCCCAGGGAAGCTGAAAGAGACCGTTTTCAGGTGACACTTCAGGGACTCACTCCAAAGTGGTCACTGCTTGGCCCTGATGTGGTCCAGGCTGCAGAGAGGGTTCATATGAGTTGTTGGAAGAGATGGCCCCAGGGAGGGGCCTGGAAGGATAAAACGTAAGTTGAAGAAAGCAGTGTAGACCTGTGGGAGGGCCAGTAAGGGCCAGGCAGCCATGCCACATGTCGCCATGCCCCGTCCCCCTCTTTCCCACTCCAGGACATCCTCAGTCTGTGTCGCCTCCATCTCTACAGGCAGCTCCGCATGGAGGAGGGGGACACGGCACTCTGGTCCCCCACATCCTCTCACTGGAGTTGTGGGTGGCCCAGAGGCATGGAGCAATGCAGTGGCCCCTCAACACCTCCCCGGGCCCAGCCTGCTCCACTCTGCACATCCAGAGGTCAAGCCAGAACGGCCAGAGCACCTTCCTGCCGATGGGGCCCACTGTCTTCATCCTTCTCTCACTGAGGAGGATGACTTTATTTCAGCGCAAGACAAAGACATTGACTTGGTCTCCAAAAGAACATTTATTTCCAAATTGAGGCCACAGGAACAGAAACTCCCCCTCCCAGACCTCTGCCACTCCCACTGGATAATTCCTCAGCCTCCACAATAAGACGCCTCTTTAGCACACAAACACTTCTAGAGAAACCCCCGTTTACAGCTCAACATGTTTTGATTGTGGGACCTTCTTTGCTGCCTCCTGGGACAGAAGCTCGTTCCAGAAAGCCACTTTCTCACTTTTTAGCTTCTCAGCTGCCCGAGTGTTGACACCAATCTGAAGGTACCCTTCTTTCTGGTCATACGCTGGCCAGTGGGGAAGCCCCTTCCCATTGGGGTTCCTAGAACAAAATCAAACAGAAATTCCCCAAAGCTGCTGTATGGTCTTAGACCTCTTAGATTGTCAGGGACCCCCTGGCTTCATTTCTGCCAAAGGCTCATATGCCTCCAGAGATAGGAGGCCCACCATGTCCTGGGCAACCAGTCTATCATGGGGAGCTCTCATCTCAGAGGTCACAGGGCGGGGCGTTTGACCATCACATGTTGGAAGCTCCCCCCACCCAACAGACATGCCCAACCCCGCTCCATGTCTGCCAGCAGCTCACCCATTCCGAGCAAAGTTGGCCCAGAATTTCATCATCATCTTGCTGAGATTGATCTCTTCTTCTGAGGCACCATCTGTGGGGAGGAGACAAAGCCAGTGCTGCTCAAAGAGTGGTTCATGGGCAGTAGCAGCACTTGAGAAATTGTTAACAGATTCAGAAATGGGGGCCTTACTCCAGACCTACTGAGTCTAAGCCTGCATTCTAAGAAGATCTTGGGAAACACAAGTGGACTTCAAGCTTGACAGTTACCGACTGAGGCTGGGCTCAGTGAAGGGCTGCAGTCGATCCATAAGCTGACTGCCTTGTCTTCTGCAACCCCCCCGACTGCCCTTCCGCCCTCAGTGTTTCAGGGACACACCCCAGGGTTGCTGCTAGAGTAACCCCACTCCCAGGATGCTCTCCTTTGGGTCTTTTCTGGGTGTTCTTGATCCACACACATTTTCACAGAATCTGGAAAATAACCAAGCTGCAAGATCCCGCAAAAGCCACCCAACCAGGAAATGCCCAGAGGCATTGGGTGTAACGAACATTTCTGCGATGTGTCAGACACAATTTGTCTGTAATTGCTAATGGTTAAGGCATTGAAGACATCTGTGACTTTTTTTTTTAATATTACACACCTAGATATATTATGATATTAAAAAATATGAGTTTTAGACAGATAGATGATTGGATACACAGACACACATGTTAGTCCTGATTCCAGGTTAATAACAACTCTAACTTCACCCTCACGCACATTCTGATGTGTTCTTGTGAGGGCAGAGTGAGTGGTGGCCTTCTAGCCCTGAGCAGAGCCCTGCGGGTGACCCAGCTCCCGTCTTGCTGATGCCCAGGTCTGGATTCTTAGAGCGACCATGGGTTAGGGCACAAGGATGCGCATTCTCCATCAGGTACATTAGAGCAAGAGAATGGTTGGGACCTTTGTCCTTCCATCCTGTTATGGTGAATTCAGGAAAGTAAGACCTGCAGAGAAGAAGGAACCTGCCCAAGGTCACCAAATAAACTTGAACCCGGATCTCCTAACTCCAAGTTTATAGTCACCAAAGGGCCATCACCTTGCAAAACTGGAATCCCGAAGACAGAGAAGACTTCATCCCCGTGGTCCCCTATCACTGTCTTGGGTTTCAGCTCTGGTGAGAAGCTTGGGTGATACTGAAACTCGTACATGTAGGTCGGGACTCCAGCATCTGGGAAACAAGGATTCATACACGGTTCATTTCAGCAGACGCACACTTGATGGTATCAAGGTCTCCGCGGGGCTGTGAGCAATCAGGAAATTGGGGGCATGCCTAGTCCTGAGTGAACAACAACAGTATTAATAGCAGCTGCCCATTGTGAGAGCCAACTGTGTGCCAACCTTGTGTGTTCCTACAGGAAGCCCCTGGTTATGAGCACATGAAAAATTTTGGAAAAATTTCATCACTCGCTTAAGGGTGCATAGTTGGGAGAGGTGGAAAAAGATTTGAGCTCATATTTATTGAATGAGTAAGTGAAGAGTGAAGAATGAATGTTCAAACCTTGAGTAGCGCCATTCTAAATAAATATAGGGGCACTGGGTCAGTTCATATAAGCCCCTTTTGATCACCTATGCACAAGGACGTCCATACACACACACTTTATTGCATTTCATCGCTAACAGGCTAGTCTTCATTTCCTTTGAGAATACCTGCAGCCTGACAGCTGTCGTCCATTATGTCTATTTTTGAACCTTTCCACTGATTTTGACGTGTATTCCAAGAAGAGTGAAGTAAATTCAAGGTGTGAGCCTGAGAGTGCAGATTTAAATACAAACCTATGCAGAGAAGGGAAAGTTTGCTCCCGCGTCTCAGGAAACCTCAGTCTGGCATTTCCTATCCTTTGTATCCGTCCTCTTACGTGCCTTGCTTCCTGCCTGGCCCAGGAAGTGTGCAGCAGTGGCGGAAGGGAGAAGGGGCTGAGGAAAGGGACAGACCCTCTCTCCTGGCCTCTCTCCTTCCCTCTCCTCTCCTCTCTCTCCACCCCCTCTTGAAGCCCCAAGAAGATGTCAGTTTTCCTGCTGATGCTTCAGGAGAGATGTCCAACTTGCTCCTTCAGGGCTAACTCGTGGGTCCCCTACCTGGGGACTTCTGTGCTTTGCATTGATAGTTATGCCACAGCCAGTGACTCTAATGCGGAAGGGTCAGGCCCCAGGGCAGACTGGTGGGGAGATATCACAGCATTGCCTCCCTTCCTTGGATATACTATCACATTTGGAAAATGCCAAAAAAAAAAGGAAAGTGAACAAAATGATCACTTATAATCGCACTGCTCAGAGAAACCTCCGTTAATATTTCAGAACTTATTCCACTTATGCATATGAAACTATGACACTATTGATAATTATGTGTTATTACATATGACCATAATGATTGCTTCACATCATTAAAATTTCCCCACAAAGTAGTTTAACAATATATGCCATCCCAACAGGAGGATGTAAAACAATTTAATTGCCTCCCTCATCTCCCATCTTTGCATTTTGGTTTAGCAAGAGGTGGTTTTTGGAAGAAGCAATCCTCTGTGGTCCCACAGGCCAGTTATTAAACAGTTGCTTCAAGGCTGGGGGCTTCCCTGGTGGTTCAGATGGTAAAGTATCTGTGTGCAATGCTGAAGACCCGGGTTCAATCCCTGGGTGGGGAAGATCCCCTGGAGAAGGAAATGGCACCCTACTCCAGTACTCTCGCCTGGAAAACCCCATGGACAGAGGAGCCTGGTAGGCTACAGTCCATGGGGTCGCAAGAGTCGGATACGAGGGTCACTTCACTTTACCTTACTTCAAGGTCAAGCAGAGAATGCTGTAAGAACGGGCTTTAACCTTGGCTCTGCCATTTTAAAGTTTTAGAAAGAACTCATGATCCAACCATAGGGGAAAGAACTTTCATGAATGGGAGAAGTTATTTTTGGGAGCATGTTGCCCAAAAGATATATTTGTTTATTTTTTTCTTTTTAAAATTTCTGCCTTAAACTTCTGAGATTTATTAAATTCCTACAACCACAACACAAGTCTTCAAAAGAATAAGTAGGGCACAGGTTTGAATAATAACATTTAGGAACAATAAGAAAAGCAGAGGGAAGGAAAGAGCTAGCAATAAAAAATACACAAATTTAAACAGTGTGAGGTTCTTTTTTCTTTATTTGGTAAGGAGGGGCTTATGAAATTGGCAGCATTATTTTTATTTTTTAATCTGAGTATCTTAATGAGGGAATTAAGAAATATTCATTCTTATATACTGGAAGGAATTTCACAGTATGTATCAAGAACTTTAAAATGGTCCTACAAGCTAGCCTAGTAATTAAACCTTTAGTAACCAAATCTAAAAAAAAAAAAAATCAGAGATTTGGTTAAAGATATATGCAAATAAGGCTGAGCATAATGTTTTACAGCATCAAAGTATGGTCAGCCTGCCTCAATATCCAATAGGACAGGAATACTAAAGTAAATTTTAATGTATTATTCCATGAGATAATGGATGCTTTTTATGAGTTTTCATTGACATTGAGGAAATGCTTACCATATAGGATTCCATGAAAAAAACCACAATATAAAATTAATATTTAAATTATATGTAAGACATGGGAAGATTAATGAAGAAAATATGTCAAAAATTTATAGCAGATATTTCTATGAACTTTGAAGGCTTCCAAGGTCAGAGCTAGCTTTGACTAGAAATTTGACTCTGTGTTTCCGTATTTTCAAAATATTCTACAACTGTAAGATGTTAATTTTTATATTCAGAATAAGTTCTCTTCTGTATAAAAAAAGACTTAAGACAAGTACAAAAAGTTTAAAAAAGGAAAGCATAATGTTGATAAAGTCTGGGAATTCCAAGCAAAAATGACTCTGATGCGGGTCTGACACGTCCTGACACATCCAAGATGACTGGGTCAACAGACAATGAAGCAGAGGAAACCACATGTATGGAGAGACAAGACCACGTCTGTGAAAGAACAGTTCTGACCCCAGGCCGCCCCTGGCTGAAGAGCTTCATCCAGACTCTAGGGAGGAGGAAGGGTAACCAGAACCTATCCATGACTGTATTGAACTGGGGGGACCTGGTAGGTCAGCTGTAGCTACTTTTTATTATGCGTATAGAGTCCCAAATTCTAAAACCCTTCTAGCATGGTTAGAAAGAGTGATCTGGGTCAGAGAACCACATCCTGCCTTGCAGACTAGATGACAGATAGCTCCTGGAAAGGGAGGGTCCTGTGAGGACCTCAGCAAGGCACTCCAAAAGGACACCTCCTGTCCAGGTGAGTTCCTCCATCCTTGGCCCCATGCCCCTAGGGCCCCCTCACACACAGTCTTGGGATATGCTGAAAGGTCCTGCAATAGACCCTGCACACACTGGCATGGAACAAGGCCAGCTGCAGACATCAACATTCTCCAGCTCACTTGCCCCATACCTCCCTCTGCTCCGTCCTTTGGGTTTTCTTGGTCCCAGACAACATTCTTGATCCGACATGTGGCCTCATGCTATCTCCAGCTCCACAAGTTAACAAACTAGTTTGAAGCTATCTCTGACCTTGGAAGGCTTCTAAGACGAAACCGCCAATATTTGCCCTGTGGCCCCACAGACTACTGTAATTCAGGTGAGGGATCCCGGGGCAGAGACTGTTGGTGTCTCCCCATGTCCCCTGCTTCTAGGCACACTGGCCAGAGTTCCAGCTCCTGCATCTGGAGCTCTTTGCCTGAGGTCTTCGGCAGCCAGAGACCACTCTGCCCACATGTACAGCAGATCAAAGCACCAGGGAATTAACTGCCCTTGGGAACAGCCTTCAACTGATGACTCATCAAAGCTGGAGGATAAATAGCCCAGCTCTCTTGCCGCTGACTGGGGAAAACCCCGAGCCGCGTCTTCTGCTGGTTCCCCAGCTCCAGGTGTCCATGGCAGACACTCGCTTGGCAGCACAGGGTAGACTGACTTCCTTCTCCATTCCTGTCACTTCTCCACTCCTCTACCAGGGTTACCTGGGGTCACCCCCAGATACACTGCCTGCATTTCAATCCTTTCTCAGAGTCTGCTTCTGGTGGAAACCAAAATAGGACAGTGCCCTGCCCCCGGCTATCTGGAATGGATCTTGAAGTTTCTTATATCTTTCTATGCTGAGGGTTAAGACAGAATACAGTGTGAAGCGGGTGGGGTCAGTGTCCCTCTCCTGTACAATGACGAAGACTCACCTCTGTGGTAACGGGCTGTGTTCACAGATGGGACACAAAACAACCCATCTCCAATCAAGTCCAGGAGCAGGTCTTCCTTTTGGGCAGGGTCTTGTGTCCCTCCTAAATACTTGTCAGTGGCCACTGGAGCCAGTTCCTCAGGGATGTTCTGAAATAGATCAAAAGGTAAAATGACCACCAAGCCCTAGTGAACAGCCCTGGCTTCCCCAGCCAGCGAGGAAGGCTTGTGTTAATGGTGAACCTCTCAGGCCCCATGCCGCCACTCCCGTCTACCCCTGGTGCTGAGGTGGAAAGGCAGAAAAATAGGAGCCCCCACCCCTAGCCCCAGTCTTCATTTTGCCATTAGCTGCTCTGCAATTGGGAACAAGCCCCTGCTCATCTTTGGTGCTCAGCCAGTTTCCGTGATTTGAGTCTTACAAGGATGGGGTAGGACTTCCACACGAGTGACGTGGCCATCTCCTGGTCCATCTTGCCTGCTGAGAGTGGGAAGCCCATGAGCTGTTAAAACAAAGGTTAAGCAGTTGTGAAATCATCAGGAAATAGCAGGAAAAACCAAAGCGACCAACAGACCAAACTAAATGGAGGCTGAAGGTCACTTCGTCATGCATTCGTTGGGCATGGGTTTTGGATGAGTTTTGGACTCAAATGGACTTTCATATCCAGAGACCAAGGAGGGTAAAGAGGATAATGCAATTGTTAAGGGAAGCTGTCCTAGTCTGGTGTGTATGTGTGTGTGTTTAGACACACACACACACAAACAATTGGAGTCCCCAGAGTGGTCAAGACAGAGAGGGAAGATTTCGGCCAGCCCAGTGTTGAAGTGAAGGGCTCTGGGGCAGATGACACGGACCCCACAAATACCCCACCTGTGTCAGATAACTGTAAAAAAAAGAGTGAAAGTGTCAGTAGCTCAGTCATGTCTGACTCTTTGCGACCCCATTGACTGTAGCCCACCAGGCTCCTCTGTTTGTGGAATTCTTCAGGCAAGAATACTAGAGTATGGGTAGCCATTCACTTCTCCAGGCGATCTTCCCGACCCAGGGGCTTTACAGGCAGATTTGCTAGTCACATAACTGAGAAAGCCCCCAATCCTGCCATTATGACTTTTGTCCTTTGGTCTAACCTCGGAAGTCATTCTGAAGAACCGCAGAACTCTGCACATAACAACTCTATTAAAACTCAGCCCTAAGAGACTTGACCAAGCTCCAGGACAGCTAAAGGAGGCTTAAGGCCATGTCCCCAGGATGACTGCAGGCCCCCTTCAAGAGCTCTGGGCTGCCAGGAGATTTTACTGTTTGTTTCAGCCAAAGCTCAGTGAAAGGCAGGTAGGTCCCTGAACTCCCTCTTAGAGCAGTTACTTTAGAATTCTTGTAATTATAAATCTTTTCTTTGTCCCTTTACATGTAAATCTACCACCCAAAGCTGTTTCCTCAAGGACCTAAGAGCCATCTCTATGAAAAACAAACATCCAGGGGATAATTCTTGCTCTCTCCTCCAGTCCCTGTGAGATGATAAAGGCCTAACTTCAGTGGGGGCCTGATTCTACTTACACCACTGCCTCCTGTTATAAAGACAGAGGTTTGTTTCTTCTCCAGATAATGCCAGCTAACAAATCCAAGTAGGTAGTCCAGTCACACGGACAATCCACCCCACCCCACCTCACTCCCACCCACTCCTTAAATAAGCTCCAGGCTTTCATTTCAGGGATTGGGTTCAGTTCACAATGGATCATTTCCCTCTAGCAGGGATGTAACTGAATCAAATCTGTTACCACTTCACCTAGTGTCTGGCTTTGTTTATCTCTGTCAGAAAACTTTTAGAAGTCAATTTTAACTCAGGAGGAAGCAGGCTCCTCCCACTCTTTCCAGTGAGATGAGTGAGAGCATGGGTGAGGCGGGGGTAATTTATGGAGAAAGCATGAAAGCAGCAAGCCTGAGGCGAGAGGCTGCAGGTTCCAGGCCCCACTCTCCATAACTCCTGAGCCCCTTGCCCTGCCCAGGCCTTGGGTTTTTCATCTGCCCAATGATGATCTCTATCAGCCCTCCTGGAACCAACATTTCAGGATTCATGGATGGGAGGACAATCACAGAGTGTGTGGGGACATGGGTCCCCAGAACTGCACCACCCAGATGACAGTGTGGACCATAACAAATGGTTTCCATGGACATATCAACTTGTAGGAAGGGGACGGCTGGCCTGGTCCCAGAGAGAGGTCTGTGACCACAGACGGGAGGGTGATGTGATGGGAGCCAAGTCTACAAGGCCTGCGCTTTCTCACCAGTGGAATAATCCAGCCAAACTCTTGCTTGTTGATTCCGATGATGTAGGGAACAGTGTTGAAGTTCTTTTCAGCCAGCATCTCTTTTGGCATCTTTGGCAGCACCACTCCGTCAACCACGGTGGGCAGGAAAGGATAGGTCTGGGGAAGAGGGCAGAGTATTGTCTGTGCCTCCCCTTCCAGGTCACACCCGCATCCCCATCTCCACCAGCCGGAGCTCACAACCATTATCACACACCTGAGTCCTAACCAGGGGGGATAACTCTGTGGACCCCAGAGGGTAGAACTCTGACCAGGGGACAGCAGTGGTCAGGTGATGGGGAAAGTTCTTCAGTCAATTTGGTATAAAAATATATAATATGTGCATATATTTGAATTATATATATATGTATATATCTATGTCTCTTTCCAGTCTCATTCAGCTCTCAATATTTGTGGTACTTAAGCTCTAAAAAGTTACTGTGACGGACTTCCCTGGTAGTCGCCCAGTTAAGAGACTGTCTGCCAATGCAGGGGACATGGGGTTCAATTCCTGGTCTGGGAAGATTCCACAGGCCTCGGGGCAACTAAGCCCAGCTGCTGCCATGTGCCTTGAGCCTGTGCTCCACAACAAGAGAAGCCCCAGCAACGAGAAGCCTGCACACCACAGCTAGAGTAGACCCCGACGCTGCAACTAGAGCAGAGCCCGTGCAGGGGTGAAGACACAGCACAGCCGAAAATAAACGAACAATAAAAAAATGAGCTGGGAAGAAACCAACAGCCACCGAGGACTCAGTGGTTCCCTGGGTGATGCGGCTGTAAATCCCTTGGCCATCAGCCTCAACAGTGCCGCCCACTACGCTTTTTTAAAAAAATCCGCCTTCATCTCATAAAGTCACAAACATAGCTTGTTTCCCATGGCTTCGTCACACGCCACAGATGTTACTTTAGCATATTCCTAACCAGCTCACCGAACTGATCAGCAAATAGTCTTTTCCTTATTCTGGATGCTCTGCGTTGTCGATCCATTAACACTGAATTCTTGACCAGCAGCACTGTCATCCATGCCTGAAGGCCGTTTGTCTAATACTCGTATTTCTCACAAGTCAGACACATCGTAGGCTGCCTGCACTTTGGCCCACTAGACAGCCCTTCTGTCTGTGGTCGGGGATTATTTTAAACAGCAACACTGACAGCACAAAACTCAAGAACGCAAAAGCTGGCACTAACTAGGACCACGAAAAGATACCTTACTGGATTTAGAGATGAAACAAAAAGACAAAAAATGTAGCTCCTTGTCTGATCTCTGTGAAGAAAAGGGAACCCTCCTACACCGGGAATGTAAATTTGTCCAGCCACCATGGAGAACGGTATGGAGGTTCCTTAAAAAGCTAAAAATATCATTATTATATGACCCTGCAATCCCAATCCCAGGCATATATCCAGAGAAAACTCTAATTCAAAAAGACACATGCATCTCAATGTTCACAACAGCCCTATTTACAGTAGGCAAGAAATGAAAGCAATCTAAATGTCCATCGACAGATAAATGGGTAAAGAACATATGGTGGAATATTACTCAGCCATGAAAAAGGATGAAACAATGCCATCTGCAGTAACATGGACGGCCCCAGAGATTACCACACTAGGTGAAGTAAGTCAGAAAGAGAAGGACTAATGCCGTATGATATCACTTCTATGTGGAATCTAAAATATGACACAAATGAACTTATCTACAAAACAAAACAGACTCACAGAAAGCAGACTATGGTTACCAAAGGGGAAAAAGGGTCAAGCAGGGATGAATTAGGAGTTTGGGGTTAGCAGATACAAATTTCTCTATGTAAAACAGATAAGCAACAAGACCCTACAGGGGGAGCCATATTCGATATCCTGCAATAAACCATAATGGAAAATAATATTACAAAGATTGTGTATATATATGTATAACTGAATCATTTCACTATATACCAGAAACCAGCCCAACACTGCAAATCAACTATACTTAAAAAAAAAAAGACTTTGTTGAGTGACTAAGTCTCATTTGATCCTCTCTACACCTTTTAAGGTGAGACTCCCCAGGGAGTCTGCAGAGAGGCCAGGACTTAGATGCCACAGAAGTAATGCCATCAGAACCTGGTGAAGGGAAGCGTTCGAAGGTGGGAGGAGACTAGGGAGATGGGAGGCTGCTGCTGGAGTTTCCCACGGGGCTGGGAGGAGGGTGGTGTCCTGAGGACTGAATTTCGTGGCTCCTTTCCCCACATCCCTGCAAACAGTGCGACTTGCACAGTCCGTCAACCTGAAACCCCCCAGAAGACGATCCAGGCTCCTCGTGAAGGCTCCTCAACAGCTCCTTACCCAGTCATCTCCACTCCCCACAGTGGAGGTTTCTTGTTCACCTTCTCCCAACAGGGCATTTTTAGGGATGTAAACAAGACCAGGGGCTGGCTGGGGACAGGGACACAGAGTTGATGATGGAGAGCACTGGCCTGGGGGTCGGGGTACTGGGTTCTGGTCTGATGACTGGTCTCCTCCTGGGGCCACCCAGACAGTACTCTATCTCTCTCCGGGGTCAGCAGGGTAAACACAAGGAGCTGCTATGGCTTCGCATGGGAGAATTTCTGTCATTCATATGTAAGTGGAACTTAAGGGTGTCAAGACTTCAAACCTATAATTAAGAAGCCAAAGGTCCTTACCTTTGTTGGGTCTCCCAAGAAATCAAGAGTGAAAAAGTTCTGTGAAGACAAAGACAGAGGTTGTGGTGAGGAGGCTTCCTGGGAGGAAAGCTGACCTCTGTGAGCTGTGCCAAAAGGTACCAAGGGCTCCCTCCTGGCGCCACCCTGGCTGGGCTGAGAGGAAGTGGGCAGGACACCCTCCCCCGGGCACCAGCACAGGGAGCAGGTGTGGGGTGGGGGAGGGGGCGCTGCAGGGCACTGCTGCAGGTGCCTGCCCTGCTGCTGGTGCCTGCCCTGCCCTCCACCCATTTCCCCTTCTTCTTCCTCCAGGCAACAGCACCCCGATTTTCTGTTGGGGGACCCCCTGTTCCCACTCTCACTCCATGATTCCAGGCATCTGTATGTGGCCTCAGGTGCACCAAATCCCTGAATACAGGGACTACTTCAGGGGTGGACATGTGTCCACGTCAGTTCAATGGAGTTTACCCAAAACTGTTACTGGAGTTATTGGGAAAGGGGGTTTCTAGGCAGATAGGATATGAGACTAGAGCATTGTTGTTTAACTTCCCTAGGGGCCAGAGCTGCCTAAGAGTGAAGCCAACACAGGAAGGGAAAAGCTGAAGGATAGAGACAGAGTCTTAATCGCATCATACGTGCATCCAGATCCAGCCACGCCTGAAACCATCACCTCCTGGGCTTGTCAGGGAGTTACCGAAAGATTCTGTCCCAGCATACTCCTCTCTCTCCTCAAAGCACTGTGAGATGAGCTTCCTCACCTTGCATTAGAAAATCCTGACTCATACAAACTCACTGAAAATGCTCCTTGCTGTAAGTTTATCAGGATTGTACTGACTTTATTGTTATACTGTAGCTAACAGGCCTGACCAGCATGTATGAGGTCACCAAAAATGGTCTCTCCATTACGTGTTGTAGCCCTGCAATCCAGGTGCATGTGTCATGCGTGTGTGTGTCTATGAGTGTGTATTAGGGTGAGAAGGTAATCATGGAAACACTTCCACATGATCTCAGAAAACTCAGGAGGATTATAGAGGCTCCGGGTTTTACCAAAGTTACCAATTCTCCCTGTATAAACTGGACCTCTTGGGTCACATTGAGAGGTGCTGAAATAAATTTACATCCTTTCAGGCATTAGAAAGCAGTTGTGTTTTCATTCTTTGAACATATAGGTCACGTCATGTGAGCCTGAGAAGCCAGGATCTAAGTCCCAAGGCCACACTGGAAAGGGCTCAGAGTCCAGTGTCAGAGACTTGTTGCTGGGGGTTCAGGAATACCCTCCAGAGTCCAGACAGAGAGCCCAGGTGCTCAGGTTACTCTGGGTTTTCTTTCAAAGCCTCCCCGACAGAAAGGATAGTTCCTATTGGCCCAGGTGCTATATTTCTGGGTGTCCATCCTGCTGCGGCTTCTCTGTGATGACACGCTGCCGCAGACATCCATCAAGCCTCACAGGTCACCTTCTCTGTGAAGCATCCTTGCTTAGTATAACAAATACTTCCCCTCTCTGTCTTCCTACCACACAGAGCCCACAAAGTACGTGGGTGTGTTTCTCCCTGGAAAGTTCCTTGTGAGCAGGGATTATATGTCTGATCCACGTTTGCATCACCCTCCCTGTTACCACCCCTCCCTGCCACACACACACACTTCACATAGACACATGGATGGATGAAGTGGTCAGTACGTGGAGTACTGGTGAGTCAGATGGACAAGTGGATACATGGAGATGGGTGATGGGTGGATCACTGATTTGGAGGGATGGAAGATGGAGTGACAATATTGGTGTGGTGTATGGATAATTAATAATAGATGAATGAAAAGTTTTGAATGGATTTGTGGACTGGATAGAGGAATGATAAGACAGATGAGTAAATGGATGGATGGTTGGATAGATTAATGGGTTGATGTATAGTTTTCCTAGAATAACACTGAGGCAGAGTCTTAAAAAATCTAGAAAAGTGGCCCACCATTGGCTTAAAAATGAAATGGTTTCTAAGCTAACTAAGAGAAAAAGTGATAATCTTTCCAAAAATATTTGTTTTTCATATTTCTGTCCCTAAAGTTCAGGATGGTAGTTACCTCTGAAATATATGATATTTAATTTTTAAAAATATATCTAAAAATGAGAATAGAAAAAAAAAGTTTTGATAGATCTAGAGGATTATTAATTGTTCATTACGTTCTTTTTTTGCTTTGCTAAAGTTTGAGATATTCCATAATAATAAAGACAAACAGTTCCCCATTCAGATCCAGAGGCTGACACTGCTCCTGGGAGGTGAGAAACTGTCCCAGGTAATTTTTCTAGGGCAAGAGGACTGAAGCTGAAATGGTGAAGCCTGGAGTCAGGTTTCCAGGTTCAGGGGCTTGTTTTGCCAAGAGAATGGATGCACTTACCATCTTCTGTGTTACCTCCAAGAGCTCGTCCTCCGTCTTCTGGCGCAGGCAGTGAACAAGGACAGCCGAGGTGATGGTTTTGCACCCAGCAAAGGCAGCAATTTGCTGTAGAGATCACAGATGACAGTAGAATTCAAGAGCCATGCCTTTCCCTCCATCAGTACCGAGGTGTTCTGTCCCAGCCTCAGTTTCTAAAGGCAGCCCGTGGTAGCAGAAAACACCCCAGACCAGGACTTCCCTGGTGGCCCAGGGATTAAGAATCTGCCTGCCAGTGCAGGGGATCTGGGTTTGATCCCTGGTCTGGGAGGATTCCATCTGCTGCGGGGCAGCTAAAGCCCTGCACCACAACCACTGAAGCCCCTGCACCCCACACCCCATGCTCTGGAACAAGAGAACCCACCACAGTGAGAAGCCTGTGCACCACAACGAGAGAAAGCCTGCACACAGCAACAAACACCCAGCACAGTCAGAAATAAATACATGATTTTAAAAAATAATAATAAAATTAAAGTTTAAAACACTAAAAAAAAAAAAAAAGAAAGAAAGAAAAAAAAGAAGAAGAAGAAAGAAAAAGAAAATGCTCCAGACCAGTTTGTGTGGGTCCTGGGTCCCAGGCATGCCAATGATACAGCCTCTGCTCTGTTACTTTATGTCTGTTAAAATGGGCACAGTATCCTTGAAACTGAAGAGAGGTATCATGGAATGGAGCTTAAAAATGTGGAATCCACAATCCCACTGTCTAATTTCAAATCTTGGCTCATCCAAGTAACAGCCATGTGGCCTCAGGCCAGTCACTGGCAAAGTGAAGCCTGCGGGGGGGGGGGGGGGGGGGGGGGGGGGGAGACGCAGCCGCGAAGTCAGGCGCCAGGACGGTGGGGCCCTGGAGAGTGTGCACGGCTGCCTGGAGACGGGCCCGTGTCTGACATGCAATCAGGGCTCAGGAGATGTTTGCTAAATGAATGGAATGACCGTAAGGAGTGGACAGAGTGGGGAGAGAGAGAGAGGGAGGGAGGGCGAGAATCAGAATCGTCGATTCCGTCACTGTCTCAGATTCCTCCCTTTAAGTGTGGCTGCTGGCCCCACCCCTCCACCAAACCAGCCCGGCCAAAACGCTCCACATCACTGACTCTAAGGCACACTCCTCAGCAGGGCCTTTGTGTTGCTCACCCTTCCCTGTCTTCCTAACATTCTCCAAATAAAGGCAAAGTCCCCACTAGGTCCTATGTAGCATGGCCCTGCCAATGGCCCCATCCTCAGCTCTCTCCAGGTCCTGTTTGCACTTTCTGCCCTGGCCACATCAGCCTTCCTCACTCTCTCACTTGAGGTACCTCCTCCTGCCACAGGACACTTGCTCAGGATGTTCCCTCTTCCTGGATATTCTTTTCTTACCAAGTAATTTACTGCTTATCCTTCTCATCTCAACTCGCTGATCATTAGTTTTTGCCAGGAGCCTTTCCTGATAACTTCTCCCAACACACTGGACTAAGCGCTCCTTTTGGATTCTTTGGACATCAGGTGCCTCTTCTCTATTGCTCTAGTCACAGTGGACATTTTACAAGTTTTGCAGCTGTATAATTATGACTCTATCTCCTAAATTATAATAGAAGCTTCATGAGGTTGCCAGATGTCAGACTACATCAAAACTACTTGTTGAGTGAAGGAATGAATGAATGCTCCAGGAACCGACCCCAGTCACAAGCCCCCAGGGAAAATCCACTCCAGGCTCACATGAGGTCAATGAGTTCAGCAGACTCAGACGCTGAGGGAGGCAACACAGATGACAAGCCGCTGCCCACTGTGCAGCCCCTCACCACACCTGGCGCACTTTGGGACGCGTGTTCAGCGCAAAGTGCACCGGGGCTGGCAGTCCAGAGTCACGAGCCCGAGCCCAGCTCTGCCCTCATCACTGGCTGGCCTTGGCAAGTGCTTCTGCTCTCTGCCCCAGTTTGATTAGCAGGAGAACTGGGAGGTGGGGCGGGGTGTGTCCTCGCCCTTCCTGGTCAGCCACCCTCACTTCTATGACTCTTTGAGGATGTCAGCCAGACCCTGTGATAAGAAAGGGCCCTGACAACTGCAGCAGAGCAGAGCACGGTGTAGGGACAGCCCAGTGTGAGACCTACCTTAGCTTCAGCCTTAGAGTCCTTCTTGACCAGGCCAGGAATAAGGGCAACACCACTCTCTGAGATGGCCCGGTGGAAAAGATTCTTGGCCAGAGGAGATAAAACCTGGGAGGAGAGTGGCAAGAAAGGGAGTTTATGCTCACAGGGAGTGGGGTCTTCAAGAGCTATACCCACCCATAGCCCTGTCCTGGGCTGTTCCCATGGAGACCGTGGGGCTCAGTGGACATGACAGGTCCTTCCTTGACCTGACTGACCTTGTTCCCTAGACTGACCAGAGGGTCCAGCTTCTCCAAGAAAACCTCCACTAGAGGGAACCGGGTGTGCAGAGTGAGGCATGCACCGATCACAACAGTCAAAGTATCTGAAAGGCAGCTGGAAATTTCTAGCGTCGATTTAAACACACAGTTCTGATTTCCCCATTTCCATTACTCAGGATTTATTTTAAGGAAAATGATCTGGAGGCAAACAAAAATCTCTAAGTTGTTCATGTTATTTATAACGTTAAAAAGTGGAAATAACACAAGGTTTTAATATATGACATTGGGTAAATAAGGTATTTTTCATTCTTACAAGGAAATACTAATGACTATACACACAAAACATAAATAATAATTAACGGTTAGGGAAACATATATGCTATAATGTAAAGGAAGCTTTTTTGTTTAAAAATTCATAGATACAGATAGATGATAGATAGGGGGATTCATGGAAAAAGGGCTGTTCTGGTGGCTCAAATGGTAAAGAATCTGCCTGCAGTGCAAGAGACCTGGGTTCAGTCCCTGGATTGGGAAGATCCCCTGGAGGAGGGCATGGCAACCACGCCGGTATTCTTGCCCGGAGAACCCCATGGACAGAGGAGCCTGGTGGGCTACAGTGCACGGGCTCGCAGAGAGTCGGACACGACCGAGCGACTAAGCACAGCACAACAGCATGGGAAAAAGACTAGAAAAATGAAGCTGTCCATGGTGAGACTCACTGGCTAGTGGGATTGTGGATGAATTTTTATGGGGGGGGTTATCTATGATTTTCTTTTTTCTCCATTTTATAAAATATAAAGAAGTTCTCTCTGAATATTCAACTATGATCCCACATGTTTTAAAAATATAGTAATAGTGCTCAAACGTGAGGGAGCTGGAGTGTTTCCCACGGCTCCCAGCACCCTCTACCCTGGCTTCCCGGCTTTGCTTCCCTCGCTGTCTCCCCCATTCCCATTCCCCACACCACACTCCCGGGTCCCGTCTGCGCCCCCTGTTCCTGTCCCATCCCCCACCCCTCCTCTTCTTCTCCTCCTCCCCAGCCCAGCTCCATCCCTCAGCCCCAGAGACTGCTGCCCTCCCTCCTGGGCATGGACAAGCCACCAGGGCCCTCAGAGGGGGCCTCCAACCTGTTCCTAGTGCTCGTGGCTCCTGAACTGTAGGCCTGGCTTCAAGTCAGACAAGGACACTCAGACCAACCTCAAGTTGGCTCCTCTGATTAATCATTTACACCCACCCCTAATCTCAAGAGAAGTGAGGCGACTCCTAACGTTAAAATGATTAAGAAGGAGAGGATGAGCTCAACCGACACAGGACAGAAGAGAGTGTCTGTCGCAGCTGTGGCTGCAGCTACGGCCCCGGAGGCTGAGCTGAGCCCTGAGCTTCCTGGGGGCCAAGGGGAGTCTGGCCTTTAACTCTTCACCATCTGATGCTGCACAGAGTCGGGTCAGCCTTGAATGCAGGTCTTGGAAGTAAAGGTCCCAGGACTAGATGGGCTGGTCTGCAAGGGGTCCCATCAGCAGCCACATCAGGGCCAGGAAGACTTACAAGAACAGACACACTTTCCGCTCCTGCTGACTCTCCAAAGATGGTCACAGAGCCTGGATCCCCTCCAAAGTTGGCAATGTTCTCCTGGACCCAGTGCAGCGCGGCCACCTGGTCCAAGTGGCCCCAGTTCCCCCGGCTGTGCTCGTCCCCTGTGCTGTGAGTGAGAGGACAGGGTGGGGTTGGGAGCAGAGATGTCCCGGCAGGGCCCTGAGGACCAGAGATGGGGCTGGGGGTCCAGGGGAGCCTTCTGGAAAGGACTGGGCTTCCACAGCCCTGACACGGGGTCTTCACTCTCCTGCTGTCCTGCTCTGCTACAGGGCTCTGCAGAGCCATCCTGCATCTACTGACTGAGCATCTGCTACGGTCGGGGTGCAACCCTGACTCAGGTTGCAGAGGAGAGGCCGGGGGAGAGGAAGTGGGGCGAGTACGCGCAGTTACACTGTCACTGGGAGCAGACACGGGCCGTGGGGGAAGAGCTGAGGGGTCTCCGTGAAGGGGACACATCCTGGGACACGACTCCCCTGGGACAACCCTCTGCCAGCCCACAGGTCTTTTCAGGGAGGTGACCACCCCTCCCTCAGGCCACCCCCCAGCATCTCAGGGTAAGAGGTCCTGGCGCCAGTACATTCGGGAAAAGCTCAGTAACTGCCTGCTGGAAACCTGTTCCTGTCCCCAGAGAATCCACGCAGGAGACTCAAGCCGTCACTCATGCATGTGCCAAATTCCAGGAAGGAAATGGGGTAAGTGGGCCCAAGGCTCCTCCCAGTAGATGTCCCTTGGAGTCAGATGTTCCTTACAACCTCCCAGTTCCAGGCACCCGCTCCTTCACCTACTAGACTTCCTGGAGCTCTCACATGAGTCTACCCCTCTTTACTTCCCCAGGAGGAAAGATGTGTGAGCCTCTAAGTGCTGTGCTGCATGGTGACCGTCATCTTGAAGATATTGCAACACGCCAGGCAGCAGAGTGAAAAGGGATAAGCAGTTCAGATGAGATGACAGCTGGGTTGGGCTTGGTAGGAGTAATAGGAGTGTGTCAGGGAGATTGGGTGTTTTATGTGTAAGAGCTCAGAAGTGAGTGCACCAGGGTGGCTGGGGAACGAGAAGGTAGGTGGAGCCCAGTTAGGGGGGCACTCAGATGTCTTAGCAGGAAGCCTAGCAAGGAGCCCCTTGAGGGCGTGCATGACCAGAGTGGGGTCCTAGCACCCCTACCCTGGGGGCAGTGTGCCACCAGGAGAGTCCAGGGTCTTACCTGAAGAAGCCCCAGATGCCCAGGCGGTACTGAATGGTCACCACCACCACATTTTCATGGGCAGAGAGGGCCAGCCCGTCATAGATTGACGCTCCTCCCATCAGCAGAGCTCCTCCGTGGATCCACACCATCACCTGGATGGGGGGATGCAACCACAGGGTTACAGGAAGCAGAGCTGGGGAAGACCTCAGAGGCAGGCTTGGTCACCTACCCGTTCTCCAGCTGCGGCCCAGGCCAGCACCCCACTCAGGGCACCCTGGCTGCCCCTGCCTGTCTCCCCTGCCCCAGTGCCACCTGCGCTCACTGCTCCTCATGCTGAGAACATCATCATGGGAACAGCCAAGGCTCGAGCATCATCTCCTCCCCAGCACTCCCGCCACCCTCACTCCTGGACCTCTCACCCAGCTCAGTGCACTCAGCATGCAGAAGCCCTTGGCTAGAAGCTTGTTTCAGCTTCATCTTAGTTACCTTCTGAGTGGTGAATTCAACTTCTCAAGTGAATGAATGATCATGTTAAGAAGCCTATGCCCTGGGTGGCACCTCATCTTAATATACCTTCCGGCTGCCTCCTTCTGCTCCCCAAATCTCATCCATCCTCCAAAGCCCAGCCTAAAAACCACCTCCTCCAAGAATTCTTGAGCCATTTGATGAATATGATCTGAAAACCTACTAGGTGCCAAGGACTGTGGTAAGAATTGAGGCCATTCATAACGCATGTCCCCAAATTTAAGGAGTGCACATAGCAAGAAAGTGAGAATAGCTAAAGTAATATTATAATGATTTTGTTATCAAAAATTTTGAAGAACTCATACATGAACTATGTACCAAGTATTATTTTAAGCATTTAAAAATAACCCATCCATGAATGAGGGACTACTATTATCCCATTCCGTGGACAGGAAAATGGGGGCACTTAACCACTCTGAGGTCACGCAGCTACCAGGCAGTGGAGGCAGGACTTGAACCCAAGAGGTCTGGTTGCAGAGTCCACATGTTGAGCCACCCAGCACCCAGCAGCCAATGGCCGTGCTGCAGTAGGCTGGCTGTTGGGGCCGGAGGAATTCCTTCCCTTCAACTCTAACTAATGCATCAGGAAGTTGCCTCGTGTGCTGTGCCAGACACTGCCATAAATCTTCATATTCATCACTGAAAACTCATGTGTGATTATCCCTGATTTGAGGAAACAGAGCCAGGTCTCTCAGGCAGTAAAAGACAGAACTAGTATTTACACCCAGACTCTGCAGTTCCAGAGCCTGTGTCCACACTAGAGGTTCTCCAGCCTCAGGTTCCCGGAGCCCCTGCTCCTCCAACACCTCCGATCCTTGACTGCCTCCTGGTGGAGGGACTGAGTTTGCAGTCATCTCGAGTCCAGACTGAGCCAGGGGCTGGTCAGCAGCGATTTGCTGAAGAATCTAGTTCAGCTCGGTGCACATCCTCAAAGGCGGGGGCTGTGTGGTCATAGTTTTACGTTCCTCTTTTCTCTTAACCCCCACTTCTAGCTACGTGGGGGAGCACTAAGTATGTAACAGGCAAATGAATGAATGCCTGAGTGACCGATGTCCCCACCTCTTCAAGCTTCTAGTCCCAAGTTCAGACACCCTCCTCCACATCTGGGCACCATGCCAAGGGTGTTCCTGGGAGATGGCTGGGTGTGCGTGGCCACCCCAGTCTCTACCCCCGATGACCCCTCCTTTTCTAGCAGACCAGCCCCACCCTCTAGCCTGAGTCTGGAAGGCTGCCCTGTCTCTGGGCTCCATTTATTCTGGAAATGCTGACTCACTGAATCACTAGCCTGGGCCAAAGACAATTAGGAAGTGAAATTAACTACAAGAAAATCTTGATAGTTGGCAAAGGAAAGGGCAACCTTGTTGCTCCAGGCTCTGCCCCACAAGCTGTAACCCAGAAAGCTGTCAGAGAAAGCCTCTGTGTGCTGAGGAAAGGCCACACACAGGCTCTGTGCTAGCGCGTGTCAGAGCGCTCCCGGCTGTTCCAGGAGCCCCATACTCCAGTCCTGCCAACCCGACTCTGTGACCGCGCTTTCCCCTCACTGGACCTCAGTTTCTCTGTCTGTAAAGGAAGGGTTGATTTGTTGGCTTATCTCCAAGATTCCTTCCAGCTCTAACTTTATGGAAATGACGTTTTACCCTCTCTGGGTATCAGATTCCTAATCTAGCAATTAAGAGTCATCCTTCTTGTCCATCTATTAGCATGAGAGGCCCTGGAAAAATGAAATGTGCAATACAGATGTGCAGCAATCTCCGCCAGGGGCCCTACTCTGGCCGAGGGGAAACAGAGGTGTGGGCCACCTGCGCTCCCTGATGTCAGGTTTGGCTGTGGTGCACAAGAAAGCCCTGGGGCCCCAGAAGACCCTTGGCCCAAGACGCCCCCACCCAACACTGCCTTCATCCCCTTCCAGTCTACCCCAGCCTTGCCCAGTAGTTCCCGTCGCTTACCGGCAGCCTGCTTCTCTTCGTCAAGTCAGCAGGGGTGTATATGTTTAGGTAAAGACAGTCTTCAGAAAATTTAGGCTTAACGCTCTCCATTCCGTTGCTAAGGAGGTCTGAGGCCATTTCCTCAAACATTGCTTTTTGGGAGCACCTGGGAGGGGCAAGGAAAGAGAACTCCTGATGTTCAATCAGAGCTGACCAAGGAGATGTCTCCTGTAGTGAGGCCAGGTCTTGGACTGGGAGAATTAAGCCTGTAAACAGAGCTGTCTTACCAGATTCCAGACACTGGAATGGGTAGGAGGCTCCCTGGGGGGTCAGAATAGGGGGCTCTAGGGCTCACCAAGGTCTCTGGGGAGAGTGACTAATGAGAAGGCCTGGCACCTCCCCCTTTCAGGAGACTTTGGAATGCATTGTGTCAAGAAGATGCTGCTTATGAGCCCGGAAGTGGATCGTTTCCTGCATTCCCTGCTTGCAGTTGTCTCTCTGCTGCATAGAGAGTGCAGGGTGCTCATGCTCCTCTACAGGTCAAGCAGGAGTTCCAGTTCATGGGAGACTTCCAAAAATGGTGAAAAGTCACTCTGTTGGCAGTCATTTAGGCATGCAACAGGTCAAGGGCTAAAGATTTGTGGTGCAACATTAGGAGAGCTTGGTTCTCATTCTGCCTCTGCCACTTGCATGCCAGGTGACCATGGGCAAGTTCCTTCTCTGTTCTGGGTCCCAGTCTGCCATGTCTAAGTGAGGGGAATGATTTCTATATGGGTCTTGCAGCACTGACATACTAAGATTCTGTCAGCTCATCTTGTCAAATGTTATGCATTGCCCAAATAATGGATCTGAAAGATCCAACAGTGGTAACAGGCAATACTTAATATTTAAAAGACACTTGCTACTTGTAAGGAAAGCTATGACCAACCTAGACTGCATATTAAAAAGCAGAGACATCACTTTGCCCACAAAGGTCCGTACAGTCAAAGCTATGGCTTTTCCAGTAGTCATGTATAGATGTGAGAATTGGTCCATGAAGAAGGCTGAAGGCTAAGGAATTGATGCTTTTGAATTGTGGCGCTGGAGAAGACTCTTGAAAGTCCCTTGGACTGCAAGGAGATCCAACCAGTCAATCCTAAAGGAAATCAACCCTGAATATTCATTGGAATGACTGTTGCTGATGCTGAAACTCCAATACTTTGGCCACGTGATACTAAGAGTTAACTTGTTGGAAAAGATCTTGATGCTGGGAAAGATTGAAGGCAAGAGGAAAAGGGGGTGGCAGAGGATGAGGTGGTTAGATAGCATCACTGACTCAAGGGAGATGAATTTGAGTCCAGGAGATAGTGGAGGACAGAGGAGCCTGATGGGCTACAGTCCATTGGGGTTGCAAAGATTCAGACATAACTTATGGACTGAACAACCACAAAATCTTCAGGTCAGGGGCTTCCCTGGTGGCTCAGTGGTAAAGAATCTGCCTGCCAGTGCAGGAGACACAGGTTCGATCCCTGATCCGGGAAGATCCCACATGCCACGAGGCAACTCAGCTTGTGAGCCACAACTACTAAGTCTGTGCTTTAGAGCCTGGGAGCCTCAACTGCTGAAGCCTGCGCGCCCTGGAGCTGGTGCTCGGCCAGAGACACCGTTGCAGTGAGAAGCCCACGCACTGCAACTGGAGAGTAGCTCCCGCCGTCTGCAACTAGACAAAGCCCACACAGCATCAAAGACCCAGCAGAGCCAAAAATAAACAATAAAATAAATAAAATTATTTAAAAAAATCTTCAGCTCAGACCCATGATATGGGTTCTATTATTATCCCCATTTCACAGTTGAGAAAACTGAGGCACAGAGAGGTTATAGAACCTGCCGAAGGTCACACAGCCATGAAGAGTCAGACTATGCACTGCTTATGTTTCCAAGGACTTTATAAGCCACATTTCCAGATTTGCGGAAAGCAGGCATGGTGGCCCCCAGTCCTGAGGTGCTTGGATGACATAGCTGTCAAGTGACTGTCAGAGCCCCATAGAGACCCTCCTGATTTCCATCCTGGGGGAGCTGTCCCCAGATCACCAAGGCAAGGGGATACAGTATTCATAAAAGGATACAGTAAAAACTTAATGGGAAAGAGAGTTCAACATCACTAGTATTGAGATAAATGCAGAATAGACTCTAAAATTATATAAATAATTATGATGCTAATAATTATTATTATTTTGCCTACTCAATAGCCAAAAGATTTTTTAATAATCTCAAGCATTGGCTAGGGTCTGGTGAATGAAAGTTTCCATATATTAATGGAAAGAGTGTAGCTGGGACATTTCTGGAAGGAAGTTTAACAAAAGATGATACTCTTTTACTCAGAAATGTCATTTCTTGGGATTCAGCCCCAATTACTGTGAATGTGCATACCGGTTTGGCTATAGGATGTTCATCACAGTGCTAATTATATTATCAAAAATATCAAGGAGAACTTAATGGTCCCAAAAAAGAGACTGGGTAAATAAACTATAACTCAATACCCAATGTAATATAATGTCAGGCTGTGGTATGCAATGACATATAACCATGTTTATGATACAAACGAGCAAAGCAGACATCCAGAGTATCTGTATCGGGCTTCCCTGGTGGTCCATGGCTAAGAGTCTGCTTTGTAATGCAGGGACACGGGATCTGGGAAGCTCTCACATGCTGCGGGACAGCGAAGCCCGTGTGCCATGACTGAGTCCGAGCCCTACAGCCCATGCTTCACAACAAGAGAAGCCACGGCAAAGAGAAGCCCACGCATCTCAACTAGAGAGTAGCCCCTGTTCCTTGCAACTAGGGAAAGCCCATGTGCAGCAACAAAGACCTAGCGCAGCCAATAATAACTTAATAAACAAAATTTTTTAAATTGTTAAAAAAACAATAAAGTATCTGTATTGTGTGATATGATACTGTGATCTAATAAGAAATATATCTTTGGTCTTCCCATTTCCTGCAAGGAGTTCCTAAAACCCTAGGAATTTCCTAAGTGAAGAAAGTGACAAACGCATCATTTGCTGTGTTAATGAGGTGGTTCTGGACCTCACCTAAGGGTGGACACTAGCGGCAAGAAGCAGATCCTGGAAATCCCCAGAGATCCACGCATGTAGATGTCCTAGGCGTTCTGGGGCATGACTTTGACTTCTTTGCCCAACGTGGACACCGTGAGTAGGACACACCAAACATTGCTCTCCTCCTTACTAGGCAGCAGTCACACCTGGGAGTTAGGAACTGGTGATACCCCCAAAGACTCCCCACCCACACACCTCCTGGCCCACCTCACTCCCCAGCTGCATCGAAGATCAAGATAGAAGAATAAACAGAATCATTACTTCTGACCTGCCCACACCACTGCTCAACTCCTGGTTTTATTCCAAAGCACTTAGCCTATTCTTACATACTATATAATCTTTACCTTGCATATTGCTCAGGATCTGTTTTTCCCTGCTACAAAGGCAAGCTGCATGAGGGTGGGATCTTTCTTTGGGTCACTGACGGGTCCCAGGAGACTAGGACATGCCTGACACACAGGAGGTGCTCCAGAAGTATTGGTTGAATAAAAGGCTCTACAGTACTGTGAGAATTCTGGAATGCTGGTGAGGATCCACACTATCTTGGGGATTTCAGAATAAAGTATGAGCCCCTCAGAGGATCGCCTTGGCTCCTTCCTGAATCCCTTTGAGACTAACATCCCCACTGAAAGGTGCCAAAAGCCACGCCCCCGGCTTACATGGGAGGGTGAGAGGTGGTATTCTTCACGAAGCTCCATGGTTCTGCAGGCTGCGGCGGAGCAAACCTCAAGGATCCAAGAGGAGGCTTGGCAAAAGGAATTCCCAGGAAAACGCCCACAGGCTGTGCAAATCCTTTTAAGCTGACATATTTTCCCAGGACTCTGCCCTGAGCGGTCTCCACTATAGGTGGTGAGGGTGGCAGCCCTGCTGGACATTGGGAGGAAGTGAAGACACATCAGTGGTGAAGGTTTGAACTGGATTCTGGGTGGACTTTGTTACCTTTGCCACGTGATCTTGAATGTCCTCTGAACTCTCTAAGCCTCTGCTTCTTATGTGAGAGAGAGTGAAGCTAACTGTTCTTCCTAACTCACAGGGTCATCAGAGAGAGCGAGACTGGGGGTCACATCCTGTCCGTCCCATTCCCATGGAGCAGACAGTTCCTTCTCACTGAGCTCAAATGCGTCTCCCGCAGTTGCCACGTCAGGCCTGGTCCTCCCTGCTTGGGGACATCCTGCACCTTCATGAGGCAGGTGGCCTTCGTGTTGACCCCTGTTCATACTCATCTCTCAAGTCCTCTCTTGTCCGTCCTTAACAGCTGCAGTTTGTTTAAGCATCCTAACAGGAAATGATTTCCAGCCTCTCACCCTCCCAATTGTTCCCCTTTAGATACAGATAAAACGACAAACTCTCCCCCAAAGCATGTGGCCAGAACAGAGAAGAATAACCCAGATCTGGTCTTATAAACACATCTGATGATAGCCTTCAAGAGACATGAAGTGGACAGATGCCCGACTGGCAAAGGTGAAAAAGTGGATGATGTGCTGTGAGGCATAGGCAACAATGGTGGCAGCAGCGGTTACCCCTTGAGGTACATGTAAGGATGTGTATTGGGTACGTTGTGCCACGTGGACATTCCAACGACAAAAGCCTCGCTAGGGAAACGTTAATATGTCCGTTTTACAAAAGAGGTAACTGAAGAAATGGAGGGCGCCAGTATGGATTTTTAAAAGATGGAAATAGACTGACTCTACCCAGATAAACCAGCAGAAAGGGGATAGTCAGCTTCTAGAGTGCTTCTTACTCTGCTCTCCCCCTCGGTTCCAGGCCTCTCACAGTGTCACAGCACCAGGAAGGGGATTAAACCCAGTGTAGACTGGACGGTCAGAGCACTGGCTCTGGTCTCAGGAGACAGGGATAGAATTCAGAGCATGATTTCCCAGCTGACCTTGGATACATACCTTTCCCTCTCTGAGCCTCAGTTTTTCCATCTGTAAAATGGTACAGATGCATTCCGAGGTCCCTTGCTGCACCCTTCTATTAACCATGTCTTCTATGCTGTGTATTCTGATGCTTTGACACCCGGAGCCTTGCTGATACTGGGGGAACTGCCCCTCCCAGAGTTAGCCAATCCCTGGAGATAGGAATGAACTTTCTCTTCCAGCCTGCCAGAGGCTGAACCCCAACCACCTTCTTTATCAGGCCCCCCACAATGGCCACTATCAGCCTGCCCTAATCACGCCAGGGCAAAGTACCTAACAGCTGTGGGCACTCCCTAAGCCCTAGAGCGTGGCAGGGTTTGGCTAGTTCCCTCACCCTATCCAGCCCACCCTACCAACCAAGATAAAGTTCTTGCCCTGATTCCTTCCTTCTTCCTCTGCCCCTGACACACCTGGTACTTCATCTTTGAGCCCACCGGGTGATGTCACGGCCCCTCCTCTGGGACACTGGGAAAAACATCTCTTAGATGGCAGTTGGCTCCTGACCCATGGGCTTTACCACATCTCAGAGTGTCTATTAATACACTGTAAGTTATAACAACTCTTTTACTTATGAATCACTGTTTTTCACTTTTTCCAGTTCCAGACACTCTTTAGAAACAATCCATTTCACACTTACAACAGCACAATGATGGAGATACAGTTCTCACCCCCATTTTAGACGTGCAAAACTGAGACACAGAAAAGAAACATCCCTTGTCTAAGAATACACAGCTACTGAGGGCTGCCTTGGATGGGAACCCGCACACTGACTCCAGAGTGCACATTAATACTCCGTTAACCCACTTTTGGAGAAGGCAATGGCAATCCACTCCAGTACTCTTGCCTGGAAAATCCCATGGACAGAGGAGCCTGGAAGGCTGCAGTCCATGGGGTCCCTAGGAGTTGGACACGACTCAGCGACTTCACTTTCACTTTTATGCATTGGACAAGGAAATGGCAACCCACTCCAGTGCTCTTGCCTGGAGAATCCCATGGAGGAAGGAGCCTGGTTGGCTACTGTTCATGGGGTCGCAAAGAGTCAGACACAACTGAGCGACTTCATTATTTATCTATCTATCAGAGTCCTGACAGCGCGCGCTGCTGCGGGACCCGGCAGCTGCGGGACCCGGCAGCCTGTCACTGCTTTGCCCTGTACGCCTCTCCTCCACCTGGTCCCCCACAAGGATTCTCAAAGACCGCCCGCTATTTGCACTTCAGAACGACTCACCCCAAGCCGTGGAAATGGCGAGGGAGGTTAGGACCAGAGCGACGAGCGTCATCGTGGCAGGACAGCAAGCTCTGCGTCCTCGGGTCTCTGTGCCTTATAAGTCCGCCCAGTTCCCGCCCCCTCCAGCTTCCCCCCGCCCCCAGCCCCGCCCCCATCGCCCAAGAGCCTGAAGAGGAGACAACAGAAAAGCTCTCCCCGCTCCCTAAGATGCAGGGCTGAAGTTTCCGCGGCCAAGCCCGTCCAGGCCCCGCCCTCCTAGAATGACTTTTGTCAAAAGAGTTTGCATTAAACTTCCTGATTACAGATAACCACTGACTTGTTCAACCCCTAGTTTCACAAGTGTTTCTCCCTTCCTGGATGCTAACCTTCGTGCACGGTGAGCTACCCATAGCAGGCATAAGCAAGCAGAGGTCTGTAGACAAGGGCACACTTTGGTGGAACAAAAGACTGGTTCCAAATGGGGAAAGGAGTACCTCAAGGCTGTATATTGTCACTGCTTATTTAACTTCTATGCAGAGAACATCATGAGAAATGCTGGGCTGGATGAAGCACAAGCTGGAATCAAGATTGCTGGGAGAAACATCAATGATATGCAGATGACACCACCCTTATGGCAGAAAGTGAAGAGGAACTAAAAAGCCTCTTGATGAAGTGAAAGAGGAGAGTGAAAAAGTTGGCTTAAAACTCAACATTCAGAAAACGAAGATTATGGCATCTGGTCCCATCATTTCATGGCAAATAGATGGGTAAACAATGGAAACAGTGAGAGACTTTATTTTCTTGGGCTCCAAAATCACTGCAGCCATGAAACTAAAAGATGCTTGCTCCTTGGAAGAAAAGCTATGACCAACCTAGACAGAATATTAAAAAGCAGAGGTATTACTTTGCCAACAAAGATCCATCTAGTCAAAGCTATGGTTTTTCCAGTGGTCACGTATGGATGTGAGAGTTGGGCTATAAAGAGAGCTGGGCGCCGAAGAACTGATGCTTTTGAACTGTGGTGTTGGAGAAGACTCTTGAGAGACAGTTGGACTGCAAGGAGATCCAGTCAATCAATCCTAAAGGAAATCAGTCCTGAATATTCATTGGAAGGACTGATGCTGAAGCTGAAACTCCAATACTTTGGCCACTTCATGCGAAGAACTGACTCATTGGAAAAGACCCTGATGCTGGGAAAGATTGAGGGCAGGAGAAGGGGATGACATAGGATGAGATTGTTGGATGGCATCACCGACCTGATGGACATGAGTTTGAGTTAGCTCTGGGAGTTGGTGATGGACAGGGAAGCTTGGCATGCTGCAGTCCATGGGGTCACAGAGAGTCAGACACGCCTGAGCGACTGAACTGACTGAACTGATGCTTTGGTCTGTGGTCCTCAGAAC
Source organism: Budorcas taxicolor (assembly GCF_023091745.1). Classification (NCBI taxonomy): domain Eukaryota; kingdom Metazoa; phylum Chordata; class Mammalia; order Artiodactyla; family Bovidae; genus Budorcas; species Budorcas taxicolor. The sequence continues at coordinate 26,381,122 of NC_068927.1, read as the reverse complement.
AACTCAGAAACTTTCAGAGTGACTCCTAGCCCTGCAGCTGTCCAGTTGGAGAACATATGGCAAATCTCTTGGCTTCCCCAGGCTTCTGTTTCATAGAATTCCATGCTTTCCACTTTGGAAGCATCTTAAATTTCATCCTGTTTCCCTTTTGATACCTGGATTAACTTTACAGTGTTCCTGACAATTAACTCAGCCTCCTTTTGCACATCTCCAGGGTCTGGGTCTCACTACGTCTCCAGGCAGGGATCTTTGGACAGAATGTTCTTATGGTAAAGGAACACTGTCTCTTCATAGTCCCTGACTCTAACCATCCATCTTTCCATCTATTCATTATATCCTTTATTCATTCATTCTGCAAACATCTATCAAATATTTGGCTCTATGCTGGGAAGGATGGATACAAAGTTACATTTAAGACATGTTCTAGTGCCCAGAGGAGTTCACCATGTCATAGATAAAACAGATGGGGGAAGCTATGGGTGGCTTGCCATGCAATGTGAAAACACCATATATAGGGATACATGCTATAAATAAAAAGTGCTCTGGATATACCTGGGAGAGTGTCATCTCCCTGATGGGGTTGCGAAGAAGATGCTCAGACTCTGTTTCATAGAATCATTAAATGTCCAACAAAAGAGAATTCTCCAAATATGCTCTGAGGTTGATATTTAGCTGGCTAAAACAATACTATCCATTCACTCAAACTAGTGATGCACACTTCTACATATGGACAAGAGAATACAGTCATGATCCATTGTTAAGGGGAAAATATAAGTTATAAAATAGTTAGGGTTGCTTTGGGACACAGCTTGGCAGTTTATTAAAAATTAAACTTAGGGAATCCCTGGTGGTTTGGTGGTTAAGAATCAGCCTGCCAATGCAGGGGACACAGGCTTGATCCTTGGTCTGGGAAGATCCTACATGCCGTGGAGCAACTAAGCCCGCACAGCACAACTCCCAAGCCCATGTGCTGCAGTTGCTGAAACCTGCACGCCCTAGAGCCCGTGATCTGCAACAAGAGAAGCCACTGCATTGAGAAGCCTGTGCACTGCAATGAAGCGTAGCTCCATTTGCTGCACCTAAAGAAAGTCCTCGCGCAGCAATGAAGACCCAGTGCTGCCAAAAATAAATAAATACATAAATTAAAATAAAGAAATAAAAATTAAACCTAGAGTTACCATATTTCACAGCAATTTCACTCCTAGGCTTGTACCCAAGATAACCCAAGATAATTGATAATATGTTTATACAAAAACTTGCACACGAATAGCAGCGTTTTTGTGTTTGAGCACCGTTGCACTCATCTCACACACTAGTAAAGTAAGGCTCAAAATTCTCCAAGCCAGGCTTCAGCAATACATGAACCGTGAACTTCCAGATGTTCAAGCTGATTTTAGAAAAGGCAGAGGAACCAGAGATCAAATTGCCAACATCCACTGGATCATGGAAAAAGCAAGAGAGTTCCAGAAAAACATCTATTTCTGCTTTATTGACTATGCCAAAGCCTTTGACTGTGTGGATCACAATAAACTGTGGAAAATTCTGAAAGAGATGGGAATACCAGGCCACCTGACCTGCCTCTTGAGAAACCTATATGCAGGTTAGGAAGCAACAGTTAGAACTGGACATGGAACAACAGACTGGTTCCAAATAGGAAAAGGAGTACGTAAAGGCTGTATATTGTCACCCTGCTTATTTAACTTATATGTAGAGTACATCATGAGAAACGCTGGGCTGGAAGAAGCACAAGCTGGAATCAAGATTGCCGGGAGAAATATCAATCACCTCAGATATGCAGATGACACCACCCTTATGGCAGAAAGTGAAGAGGAACTAAAAAGCCTCTTGATCCGGTCCCATCACTTCATGGGAAATAGATGGAGAAACAGTGGAAATAGTGTCAGACTTTATTTTTCTGGGCTCCAAAATCACTGCAAATGGTGATTGCAGTCATGAAATTAAAAGACGCTTGCTCCTTGGAAGGAAAGTTATGACCAACATATATAGCATATTCAAAAGCAGAGACATTACTTTGCCAACAAAGGTCCGTCTAGTCAAGGCTATGGTTTTTCCAGTGGTCATGTATGGATGTGAGAGTTGGACTGTGAAGAAAGCTGAGCACCAAAGAATTGATGCTTTTGAACTGTGGTGTTGGAGAAGACTCTGGAGAGTCCCTTGGACTGCAAGGAGATCCAACCAGTCCATCCTAAAGGAGACCAGTCCTGGGCGTTCATCGGAAGGACTGATGCTGAGGCTGAAACTCCAATACTTTGGCCACCTGATGCGAAGAGTTGACTCATTGGAAAAGATCCTGATGCTGGGAAGGATTGGGAGCAAGAGGAGAAGGGGACGACAGAGGATGAGATGGCTGGATGGCATCACTGACTTGATGGACATGGGTCTGAGTAAACTCCAGGAGTTGGTGATGGACAGGGAGGCCTGGCGTGCTGTGATTCATGGGGTCTCAAAGAGTCAGACACGACTTAGCAACTGAGCTGAACTGAGCAGCTTTAGTCAAAAGAGTTGAAAGTGGAAACAACCAAAATGTCCATCAACTGATGAATGGACAGTGAATGATTATGATCTATAATATAATCTATCCACACAGTGGAATATTATCTGGGCATAAAAAGGAACACAGTATGGATACTTGCTACAATGTGGATGAACCTTAAAAACATCATGCTAATGGAGAAAGCCAGCTACAGGAGGCCAGATGTTGTATGATTTTATTTATGAGATGTTCATAATAAGCAAATCCACAGAAACAAAGTAGATTAGAGGTTTCTACAGGCTGGGGATGAGGGGAATAAGGAATGACTCCTAATGGGTATGAGGTTTCTTTTAGGAGTGCTGACAATTTTCTGGGATTGGATAGTGGTGATGGTTAAACAACTTTGTGAATATACAATAACACTAAATTGTGCACTTTAAAAATGTGAATTTTATGGTACTTGAATTATATTTCAAGAAAGTAGTTATTTTAAAAATCCCATCAAGTATAGTATCCTATGTTAAAAAACAAAGCTCCACTTCATAAATTTGAAGATATAATTGCCTTTTCAAATGATTCACACACAAAGCAGAAATCCATCTAGCAAGCAGAAAAGTTCTGAAAGGTAGAGAGGGATGGGCAAGGAAACCATAAACAAATCAAAGATGATGACGTTGGGCAGTGTCACTTTCTTCAAGGGGACAAAAGGGTCTATGAGGCATATTACCTCACTGGTGCTGGCCAGAAAATTCCAGACTGACTGGTTAAGATTACATTTCTGGGGAAGGTTGAAACTCCAATTAGGTAAGGTACTAAATCTTCATCTGCTGATGAGGGCTTAGCACAAGTGATTGCATTTGAGGCCTGTTTTGTTTTTGTTTTTAACAATTCCCCTCTTTTGATCAAACACTTAGTTTAACTGAGAGATGTGATCAAGATCTAAGGCATCTAGGCAAGATCTAAGCACCACTCTTGGCTACAGGTCACAACTTCTGTGGGTCCTTTGTGTGGTGTCCAGAGCTCAACATTTTTTTTGTTTAATCCCCATGACAGTCATAGGTCATGGCTTCAAGTTCATGATACTTATCTGGTTATTCTCTTTCCTTCTTTTCCAACATTCCAGTCTTAGGGAGATCATTTGCTTGGTCGTTAGCAGCTGGGAACATGTATTTAAAGGTTTTGAGAGAATACAAAGCACTCATGGAAATGATTATGATTGCAATAAGCACAATAACTCTCAATGTTTGGAGTGCACTCAGTGCAGAAGACGCAGAGAAGCAGATCCGATCCCTGGGTGGGGAAAATCTCCTGCAGGAGGAAATGGCAACCCACTCCAGTATTCTTACCTGGGAAATCCCATGGACAGAGGAACCCACAGGCTACAGTCTATGGAGTCACAAAGAATCAGACATAACTAAGTGACCGAGTGTGTGCATGTGTGCGCACGCACACCCACACAACACACAGTAGAGCCATGGTTCCCAAGACCTAAACCAAAGTCAAATCTGTCCAAGAAAGAATCACTGAAGGAGTCAGCTTTTTAAGCCAAGTGGCTTGCTCAGTGATCTTACGTAATTGATCATGTGTAACTAAGTTACTTCCCCAGAAATGTTAATCCAAGTGCAGCAGGTGGTATTGGTCAAAGCACAGATATCTCCTTGCTCAGTTAACAGATGATCAGAGGAAAAAGACACATGTATCCCATTGTTCACTGCAGCACTATTTACAATAGCTAGAACATGGAAGCAACCTAGATGTCCATCAACAGATGAATGGATAAAGAATTTGTGGTTCATATACACAATGGAATATTACTCAGTCATAAAAAGGAATGCATTTGAGTCAGTTCTAATGAGGTGGATGAACCTAGAACCTATTATACAGACTGAAGTAAGTCAGAAAGAGGAAGATAAATATCATATTCTAACGCATATATACGGGATCTAGAAAAATGGTACTGAAGAATATTTACAGAGTAGCAATGGAGAAACAGACATAGAGAATAGATTTATGGACACAGGGAGAGGGTGAGAGGGTGAGAGAGCAAGAGTAACACGGAAACTTACATTACCATATGTAAAATAGATCGCTGTTTTAAAAAATGGGGAATTTGCCCTATGGCTCAGGAAACTCAAACAGGGGTTCCGTATCAACCTAGAGGGGTGGGATGGAGTGGGAGATGGGAAGGAAGTTTAAAAGGGAGGGGATATATGTATAGCTATGGCTGATTCATGTTGAGGTTTGATAGTAAACAACAAAATTCTGTAAAGCAATTATCCTTCAGTAATAAATAAATAAATAAATAAGATCAAGGGCTATCCTGTTATCAAAAACAACTTTGTCTAGAGAGTCTAAGGAGTTTTCCTGGGCAGCTATTTCTTTAGCAGCAGATTCTGTAATACTTTCAACAGTAAAGGAGAGGTTTCTGATCATAGCCTCATTTACATTTACTCCTAACCATCTACATTTACACATTCCTTCAAAGGAAGGAAGCCTTGAACACTGAACGCCTCCTGGTAATTCCCATTTGAATCTTTGGCTCAAGACTGGGAAGGCGACAGCCGTGGAGGCTAGTGAAAGGGTCTGTAGACCACCCAGGCAGTTTTGCCCTTTCCTCATGTACAGTTTTTTTGCGGACAGCCGGGACACAAGGTTTCCCAAGTTTGGGGTTGTTAACAGAGACAAAGAAATGGATCAGGGTGACCCTGGCATCATGGACAGACAAGAGTTTTTTTTAAATGATAGATCCAGCAGTCTGAAAACATACTCCCTTTAGCAATGGTCTTGGAAATATGGATGATGGCATCATCTTTCCAGGCCATTGCCAGAGTAGAGGGAAGAAAGAGAAGAAAAAGAAAGGTTTCATGTTTAAAGTATTAAGTTTCTTTTAAATTAATTTCTGTTGCCATATAGTTGATTTTTGCAATGTGTTAGCTTTTGCTGTACAGCAAAGTGAATCAGCTATGTTGTTGATGTTCATTGCATTTCCTCCTTAGGGGATCTTCCTGACCCAGGGATCAAGCCGGCATCTCCTGCATTGCAGGCAGATTCTTTATAACTGGGTCTCCTGGGAAGCCTGCAGTATCTATTGTTTGGGTAAATTCCTTTCTTTTTGAGGTTCCTGAGACTGCCAGGAAGTTATTTTCCTTACTCACCTGGTAAGGTTGCTGGGAAACCTGTAAGCAAGGTAACAGGTCAACTTTTTCAAGCAGCTCCTTAAAGTTGTCTGGTCATATTTGAGCCTTTATACAACTTTTAAATATGACATTCTCAGGTTCAACGGCTGGGTCAAGAAGTTCCCCTGGAGAAGGAAACAGCAACCCACTCCAATTTTCTTGCTTGGAAAATTTCATGGCCAGAGGAGCCTGGTGGGCTACAGTCCATGGGGTCGCAAAGAGCTGGACATGACTGAGAAATTGAGCATGACAAATACTAGTCAAAGCTTTGGTAACATGTCCAATATTATTGTGTTCTAAGGAGAACAGATTCTTATTGAACTTACTCAAATAAACTATATTGCCATGAAAAGAATACTCAAGAGTTTCTGAATTTTGAAGGGGTTAGGTAGGGAGAAAAAGTAAATATTTCATCTTTGTTTGCAAAGGTATAATTGATTAACTTGTCAATCACTTCAAGAGAAAGAAAACAGGTTTCCTTAAATCTGGAAGAACAAAACATAAGCAAACCAGCAACATTTCAAACAAAAAGTCATCAAAAATTATAATGATCTTTATCAATTCATTTAGTCCTACATAATTAATTCTTGTTGATGTTTTGTTAGCAATTTTATGAATTTAATTTTTCCTTAGAGTTCTGAAAATTCTTACCCAGTTTGGTGGTGTGATCGAAAGTAATTACAATCGGTATTCTAGAGCACTTGTGAGATTCTCTTTTATGAATTTCTCTGAAGATGAAACATTTTGTTGGAATACTTTTGCAAAAGCATCCAGGTAAAACAAGAACTATCTGTAAACTACAAAAGACTTAAAATAACCGTGGTTAAAGATCTCATTAGATTTCATCACAATGTGATTGATATGGGAATCTTGTTATTTCTGGGAAACACACAACATTTTAAGATAATAACTGGAATTACTAAAGCATTTCAGATTTTTAGGAATTTCATGCAATTTTTAGAACACATAATACATACTAACATAAATACAACATTAAAAAGCTTAGTGTTACTTCTTTTCTGACAATGCTTCCCATGTAACTTAATATATCAAATAAATCTAATTGATATATTTTCATATGAAAGAGAATAAATTTTTGAAGGTGTTCCAGGAACCCTTCAAAAGATCCCAAAGTTAGTTTAGGTCAAAAGATTTCACTGAGAATCTGATTTTGGGGATGTTTGTAAAAAATACCAAAAGGTTTAAAAACAGTCAAATAGAATCACAGGTCACTGTGAAACAATACTTAGTTATCTACTGAACCAAAGTGACAAAGACTTCTCAAGCAAATATGGAAGGTTATATATTCTGAGCAAAACTTGCCTCATTTACTACTGAGAGGACTAGTTTTACTTACATAATCAAAGACAACATACAATACAAGTGACTGTTTTAACAAGTCTCAAGATGTTTGTTTTCTAGGCAAATCATTTTAAAAGGTAAAGAAAAACCTTTCGCTATCAGACCAATAGTTCAATAAAACTTTTTCCCTTTAACAGTGAAAAAGCCAACTTTTAATTTGTACCAGCTTACTGTTGATACTGGGAAAGGTCCCCAGTGGCTCAGGGGTAAAGAATCCACCTGAAACGTAGGAGAGGCAGTAGGAGCCGTGGGTTCGATCCCTGGGTTAGGAAGATGCCCTGGAGAAGGAAATGGCAGCCCACTCTAGTATTCCTGTCTGAGAATCCAATGGACAGAGGAGCCTGGCAGACTACAGTCCATGGGGTCGCACAGACTCGGACACAACTGGACAACTGAGCACACACTTTTGATATGAAAACTCATTCAACTTATTTTAAAATGTAAAACTACATTTAATATATTTTTTAGAAACATAATTTTTATAGTAAAAGTTTCAATGTGGCACAAGATGTTTACTAACATACCCAACAAACTTAAACTAGCTTTTATTTACTAAAGATTATTTTAGATCATATGAACTTGAGAAACATCTGGGCTAGTTTCTACTATATTTCTGAGAGTTTGACCTATATAAGCACTTAATTTTTCTTAAAGTAATTAAATAAAGCCCGTTTTACAAGTTAATTTTAGAAATACCAGCTAAAGGTAGAAAATACACACATCTACAGCACACATATTTATACATACAAACATACAGAGAGAGAAAGAGAGACTTTATAGTTTCATTTATGAATTGTAGCCAGGCCAGCACAGTAAGAGGCGGCAGTACCTCCCTTATGCTCATATGCTTTCACGATGTCATTTAGCAAGCCTGCTTTTCTCCAGGCCAGACCAATATTGACATTAGAGAGAGCTGAGCAACCAGCAGCTATAAGACACAAGATAATCCCCAAAAGGCTCATGGGTTCTTGGCTAAGGGAATAGGTTATAGCTGAAATGAAGCTTCTGGAGACCCAAATTCTAGAAAGGATGCTCATTTGCACTCATTCTGGCCACAATGGCAGGCCAGTGAGGGGAAGCCCTGTGTTACAGATGAGGACTTTGTAACAAAATTGGGATCAGCCTTCAGAGAAGATTGCTTCTATGAAGCTTGATTTCTTCCCTTACTTTTATCTGAGAAAGAATCAGGGGTCATATGAGCACCCTAAAAAGGGAATCTCTATTTCTATCCACGTGGAACAATCCAAGTGGTCTACCTAAGCAAAAAACAAGACTGTTTCTAATCACTTACCATACCACACACACACACACACAAACACAAACTTACACTCACACTGAAACTCATAAATGTATATGCCTGTCGAGGAATAACCATCCAGCCTTTTGCCCTGGCCATTTGGCTTTTCCATTCTGGGAACACAACCCTAGCTGTTAGCCCAGGAAGACTGTGGGATGCTGTCTTAACAAAACATAAAAAGAGGGGATGAATTATTCTCCTCATCTCATGGTTCAATCACATACCTACTTGTGACACCCACAATTTCAAAAAGAGAGGCAGCCACTCCCAGACCTTGCTCTGAATGGCTACAGTTGTGGATGCCCATACCTGGCTCATGATGACTCTGCAGAAATGGGTAAGGCTGAAGCCTATCAAACCTGAAGCCAAACCTCAGTTTCACTTAACGTGTGTAATCTTGTGGCATCACAGTCGCCATCAGCAACACAGCTCTTAGGTGTCAGTGGTGGTTGATTGGGATGATCACCTTTCCTCTGGGTAACTCCCTAAGGTTTCCATGTGAAACTGGATGATCTGGAAAGTAAAATCCTGGGAACTGACCTTTACTCGTAAGCAGCTGGGCAGGTCTTAGGAGAGAAGACAAAACCTTTCCATCTCTATCAATTTATTCAAAAGATATACAGAGAGCACATACTAAAAGAGGCGCTAGACAAGTATGAGCTTGTATCGTACGGATCCTTTACTGGCCTTTGTTCGGCTAATCATGGGATTAATCAAAGCCTCCATGATTCAGAACGCAGCACAGGGAAATCAGAAGCCTGGGAACTCCACTGGAGGGCATTTGGGATCTGTTCTGGAAAGCGAGTGGTGAGAGACAGAAGTGCCTGTGGGCGAGGTGGTCTCTCACGCACCACTCATTCTGAATTGACATTCTATGAATCTAGAATTATATGACATTTTCCACTGCAGCCTAGACATGTGTAGTGTTTTGGAACCTCAGCTGTTCTCGTAATAACATCATGCTTTTTTGCCGTATCAGTATACCATCTGTATTATTATTATCATGAGATCCTGTGTGTGTGCTCAGGATCACATGTCTGACTTTCTTCAACCCCGTGGACTGCAGCCCTCCAGGCTCCTCTCTCCATGAAATTTTCCAGGCAAGGGTATTGGAGTGGGTAACCATGCCCTCCTCCAGCGGAACTTCTCCATCCAGGGACTGAACTTGCGCCCCCTGCAAGTTCATAGATATATATTCATCCATATATATATATGAATGCCCAAATCTGTCCATGACTTCTGATCATACTGGGCATTAAGAGGTGAGCAGGATTTGGAGAACAGAGAAGAAAGGACATTAGCCGCAATGCAAGGTGGATTTGGAGGCTTCTTGGGGGTGGGCAGCAGGGGCTGAAAGGTGAATAAAGGACAGAGACCAATTTTTTTTTACTCTGATAAGTACCAAGTTAAGGAGAGCTGGGTTTCACCCCAGATGATGGGGATGACAAGATAACAAGGGTGTTTCTGAAAGTAGAATCTGGCAGAAGCCTGTAAGCCATTGAAGTGGCCAAGAGGGTTACCCTGAAAAGGAACCTTCCAAACACTCACTGAGATGGTAGAAGGTGAGCTCTCCTTCCCAAAGATGGCTAAGTTCTCAGCAGGTAAAAGTTTTTCCTTAGGGGCTCCCACAGACCTCAGCGAGAATAATGACAGAAGAATCTCCAAAACGCTACATGCCAACAAGTTTTGTGAAATCCCAGGACCGATTGTCGTGAGCTCATGGCTCTCACTCTGAAAGGTCACAGGAGCCAAGGGAAGTTGTAACCCATTGAGATTCCCCTGAACCACTGTCTTGTTCTGCGCTTACTTGTCCTTCTAGGAAGCAGGTCAGGAGCACACTGGGGACTGGGCACAAGTGTGCAGTGTGGGCGGAGGTTGAATCAGTCCATGGTTCCCCCAACATATCACCCAGGTTTCAAGTACCCTTCAAGCTACACATATATACAAAATGTCACTCCAAAGTACAATAAGAATGAACATCAAGATGTGCAAATTAAAACTATACATATTAAACTGTACCTATCCAATTGGCAAGGAATCACCTCACGACAGTTTTAGTGGTTATGCCAAGTATTGGCAAGAAAAACAGGAAGTTTCACAACTGATGTAGGAGATAAATTAATACAGCATTTCTTGGGGCAATTTGGCAAAATCTATCCCCCCCGGAGAAGGAAATGGCAATACACTCCAGTGCTCTTGCCTGGAGAATCCCATGGACAGAGAGGAGCATGGTGGGCTACAGACCACGGGGTTGCAAAGAGTCGAACACGACCGAAGCAGTTGAACACATCCAAATACTTACAAAGGATATCCGGGTTGCCCTAGCTATTCTCTGCTGCTGCTGCGTCGCTTCAGTCGTGTCTGACTCTGTGCGACCCCACAGACGGCAGCTATCTCTACTGAGGAATAATTCTGAATGTGCTCAAAGATGTCTGTATCAGATTGTTCACCTCAGTGATACTGATAGTAGTAAAAAGTACGAAATAATCTATGACCAACAAAGTAAATGGTTAAATAATTTATTAAGTGTTTCTACTGTGGGATGCTACATAGCAGTCACAAATGTAGTAACATATATGATATTGTTTTTAAGTGTTTATTAAAAAAGCAGTTTGGCACTTGCTATTAAAGAAGAAGGATCAAAACTTGCATTTATGGGGACTTCCCTGGTCGTCCAGTGGTTAAGAATTCGCCTTGCCATGCAGGGGATGCAGGTTCGATCCCTGGTTGGGGAACTAAGATCCCACATGCCTCAGAGCAACTAAGCCCACAGGCCACAGCTACTGAACCTGAACACTCTAAAGCCTGCCTGCCACAACTAGAATCCATAGACGGTAGCAAAATATGCCACACGACACGACTAAGCCTCGACACAGCCAAATAAATAAATATTTAAAAAATCTATTTTAAAAACCCATGCATTTATTTCCACTCCCTTCCAAGTTTTTCTAAAAGGAGAGCAAAATAACATTTATTAAGGCACAAGCAGCTGTGTCCAAACAAAACAGAAGAGGAGTTGATGGCAAGAGCATTTTAGAAGCTGAAAGATGATAGCACAATGATTACTACTTTCAGAGCAGAGAGAGGGAGAGTCGATGTGTGGGGAAGAGGGAACCCCCAACAGATGGATGCAGAATGGAGGCAATAGACAGCCCTCTGGCTTAGAGGTGCCAGGTAACTGTTAAAGTGGGGGTGCAGATATCCCCAACTTCTGTGCAGCTCTCCCCTCCAAGATCCACCCAGGCCCAAGTTCCCCACGTGGGCTCTGCTTCTGCCATTCCTAGAAATGGACTGCATCTGGGGAATCCAATCACCTGGTCACAACAGGGCATCAGAAGGACCCTGGAAGCCTCAACATAGTGTTATTTCTATCCAGAGATCTGAGTGTCAAAAGGAAAAGTCTCCTGAAGTTCCAGGAAGTGACTGCAGTAACAGTGACCCTTGATGAAGACAATGCCTGATCACCTACCTAGGGGTCATGGTGGTGGACAAAGTGGTCCCATCCTTATATTACTAGCTGATCATCAGTGGTATGCTTTTCCCACCGAGTAACTTATTTTCAGGAAAACGGTTTTCTAAGGGAGTGGCCAGCATGGTGAAGTGGAAAGACCCTGAGCTCACCTCCTCCAACAGGCACTCCAACTAGGGTAACAATGAGAACGACCTGAAGACTAGCAGGAAAGGTTTTCCACAACTAAGATACAAAGAAGGAAACAACAGTACAAGAGGACGGATGGAGAGGACCCACACCCCCTGCGCAGGTGACCCACACACAGGAGGATAGGCACAGTTGAAGGGGTTCTCCCCAAGGAGCGAGGAGTCTGAGTCCTGCTGGCATCAGGGCCCCCCGCCCTAGGGAGCCTACACCAGGAAGACCAGCCCCCAGGATCTCTGGCTTTGAAGGCCAGCATGCAGGGGAACTGGAGGCCTTGGGAATGGTGCACACAAAATACCACATACTCTTAGATCCAGCAAGGACCCAGTCATTTGAAAGGAGCCTAGGTCTCATCCACTTGTTGATCTTGGAGAGCCTCCTGAAGAGGCAGGAGACAACTGGGACACGCCCCGAGGAAAAATAGTGCAGCCACTTACAGGTGCCCGTTCTACCACTAGGGCACCAGGGCTCGCAAGTGCCGCTTGGGAGCCCTCCCTCTAGTCCGTTACACTGACTCTTCTCTCTCCCCCAGTTAGTGGCACAAGTCCCAGAACCCCCTAGGCTGAGCAGTCAGCCACTCTGGGACACAGCCCTGCCCATCAGCAGGCCCAGAACCAGCCTCACCCACTAACAGGTCAGCACCAGCTGTAAAACCACCCAACCTCAGCAGCCAACCATACTGGCACATGGCCCTGCCATGAATGGGCTGAAACCAGCCCTGGGACCTCCCCCCCAGTTCAGGATCCCCTGGCAGCCACCTGGGCCAGGGACCAGCCCCACCTACTGTGGGCCCACAGTAGTCTGCCCTGCCGAAATAGGAGGACTCTGGCAATCCACACAGGCGGCACCACTAGAGCCTATAGTTTTGGTGTCCTGAGGGAGTGTGCTGCTGGCTCCTGCAGGACAACCACTGCATGAGGCCACTTCTCCAAGACTGGGAAATGTAACTGACCTGTCTAATACAAAAAAATAAAAACAGAGCTAGGCAAAAGGAGGCAAAAGGAAAATATATTACAAGGAAGGAGTAAGATAAAACCCCAGAAGAACTGGAGATAAGCAATCTACTCCATAAAGGGTTCACGGTAATGAATATGAAGAGCCTCAACAAACTCAAGAAGAGTGGATGAACACAGTGAGAAGCACAACAAAGAGTTAGAAAGCATAAAAGAAAATAGAGCTGAAGAATACAACAACTGAAATTAAAAACACGCCAGAAGGAACCATCAGCAGAATAGGTGACATGAAGGAACAAATCAGTGAACTGCAGGACAGAGTAGTGGGGATCCCCAAAGTGCAAAAGGAAAAAAAAGGTTAAAAAAAATTACCTCTGGGACAATATCAAGTATACTTTCATTTGCAGGATAGGGAAAGAGAAGAGAGAGAGAAAGCGGCAGAAATTTTATTTGAAGAAATGATAGCTGAAAACTTCCGTAATATGGGAAAGGAAACAGAAATCCAGAGCCAGGAAGGACAGAGTGTCCCAAGAGGTCCACACCAAGACAAAATGTCAAAATGTCAAAAGTTAAAGAGAGACTATTAAAAGCACCAAGGTTAGACCAACTAGTTATGCCTAATGAAATTCTCCTAAAGCATCAGCTGACTCTTCAGCAGAAACTATACATGTCAGGAGGCAGTGGCATTATATATTTGAAGTCATGAAAGGAAAAATCCTACCATCAAGGATACTCTACCTAACAAGGATATCATTCAGGTTTGAAAATAAGATAAAGAGTTTAAGCTAAAAGAAGGCTTCCCTGGTGACCCAGTGGTAAAGAATCCACCTGGGGAGGGAAAATTGGATTTTCTCTGGAGAAGGAAATGACAACCCACTCCAGTATTCATGCTGGGGAAATCCCATGGACAGAGGAGACTGGCAAGCTACAGTCCATGGGGTCACAAAAGAGTCAGACATGACTTAGAGATTAAACCACAAAAGCTAAGAGTTCGACACCAGAAAACCAGCTTTACAATAAATGCTAACGGGACTTCTCTAAGAATGAAAGACCACAGCTAGAGATAGGAAATTCATAGAAGAAAATATCTCACTGGTAACCAATGGTAGTAGATCAGCTCCTCTTCAGCAAAGGGCCACATCAAGATGGGCTGGCTGGGCAGTCATCGTGTTCCCCAAACCCCACCCCAGTATGGTGACCCACAAGCAGGAGGGATCTCACAAGCACACTACTTATCCCTGAGGAGCGAGGGCTCTGTGCCCACTAGCCCTTGGGACCTGAACTGGAGAGACAGCTCCCAGGATGCCTGATTTTAAAAACCAACAGGGCTCCTGTTCAGGAGAACTATGGGGCCTATAGGGAATGGAGATTTCTCTCTTAGAGAGATCATACTCAAACTCACTTGCCTGGAATCTAGCACAAAAGCAGCCACTTGAAAGATGCCTAGACCATTTGTGAAGAAGATTTATCTGGTAATCCTTAAGCATCTGCTGGAGGGGCAGGAACATGTTGGGGTGCTCTCTGGGGACACAGGCACTGGTGGGCACCCTTTTTGCTTCTCCTTCTACCTTGCTAGCATAAGCTTGGCAGACACGTTTTCTGCGCCCTGCCTCTGACCTGCTAGCTCCAGGGGGGACGTCCGGCACCTGAGACTTTCCCTTGGCCCCACCAAAGCTGACCAAGCAAGTGCCTCACCCCTATACCACTTCTGCAGTCCCACCAATGCCAGTTGGGTGGGTGCCTACAGTCTTGCCAAACCTGGCTGGGCAAGAACCCTGCCCTTGCATTGCTCCTGTGACCCTCCCCCAAAGCCGGCAGACACACGCAAGCCATAATGGGGACACCCACTGAGTGGTTCACTCTGGTGGCAAAGAGTTTTATATTTCTGGGTCCCAGGGGTCTGAAAAATCAGAAAGTTCTTGACACCCTCAAAAACTGGCACCTAGCAAGAAAAAAACAGGCTGCTTAGAAACAGACTCACAGACTTAGAGAATGAACTTATGGTGGTCAGGGAGGAAGGATGTGGGGAAGGGATAGTTAGGGAGCTTGGGATCGACCTGTACACATTGCTATATTTAAAATGGATACCAATAAGGACCTACTGCACAGCACAGGGAAGTCTGCTCAATGCTATGTGACAGCCTGGATGGGAAAGCGGTTAGGGGGAGGGAAACATGGATATGTGTGGCTGAGTCCCTTTGCTGTCTGCCTGAGACTATTACAACATTGTTGCTGCTGCTGCTAAGTTGCTTCAGTCGTGTCCGACTCTGTGCGACCCCAGAGATGACAGCTCACCAGGCTCCCCCGTCCCTGGGATTCTCCAGGCAAGAACACTGGAGTGGGTTGCCGTCTCCTTCTCCAATGCATGAAAATGAAAAGTGAAAGTGAAGTCGCTCAGTCGTGTCTGACTCTTCGCGACACCATGGACTGCAGCCTACCAGGCTCCTCTGTCCATGGGATTTTCCAGGCAAGAGTACTGGAGTGGGGTGCCATTGCCTTCTCCGATTACAACATTGTTAACTGACTATATTCCAATATAAAATAGAAAGTTAAAAGAAAACTCTAAACCACACACACACACACAAAATCAGGCTGCTTAGATAATCACAAATGACTAAAAGACAACCCAAGCTACGTCAGGTTAAATGCTGTTTTATCTCCTACTCAAGTCTGTTACTTCAAGACTGGGAGAGAGAGCTATTTTGCCTAATATCAATACATAGGAACAAATATAGAGAGCAAAACAAAATCAGGAGATAGAGGAATATTTTCCAAATAAAAGAACAAGATTAAAACCCCAGGAAAACCTTAATGAAATACAAATAGGCAATTTACCCAGTGGAAGTCTAAAGGTAGTGGTCATGAGGATGCTCACTGAATTTGGGAGAGGAAAGGATGAACACAGCAGAATTTTGGCAAAGAGAAAACACGAGAAGGTACCAAACAAATCACAGGCCTGCAGAATACAAGAACTGAACCAGAAAACATACTGGAGGGGTTCAACAGCAGACTGGAAGAAGCATCAAAGAGAATCAGTGACTTGGAAGACAGGGCAGTGGAGCTTACTCAAAGAGAGCAGCAAAGAGAAAAGAAAGAACTTTAAAAAATGAAGATAACTTAAGGGACCTATAGGACCACATCAAGCAGAATACCATTCACATTATAGGGATTCAAGAGACACAAGAAGGGAAAAGAGAGTCACTTCAGATCTAGCCTGAAGAAGAAAATGGCAACTCGCTCCAGTATTCTTGCCTGGAGAATCCCTTGGACAGAAGAGCCTGGTGAGCCCCAGCACATGGGGTTATGAAGAGCTGGACACGACTGAGCGACTAACCCTTCACTGCAGATCTAAAGAGGCACACAAACTGAAAGTAAGGGGTTGGGTAATCTCTGAATTTTTTGTTTTCCCAGCGCATATAAAAGTTGTATTTACACCCTATAACAGTCTATTAGGACTTCCCAAGTGGCTCAGATGGTGAAGAGTCTGCCTACAATTTGGGAGACCTGGGTTCGATCCCTGGGTTGGGAAGATCCTCTGGAGAAGGAAATGGCAACCCACTGCAGTATTCTTGCCTGGAAAACCTCATGGACGGAGAAGCCTGGTAGGCTTCACTCCATGGGGTCGCAAAGAGTCAGACATGACTAAGCGACTTCACTTTCTTTCTTTCATAATAGTCTATTAAGCATTCAATAGCATTATGTTTAAAAAAAAAAATCAATGCTCATACCTTAATTTAAAAATACATTTTTTGCTAAAAAAAAAGTGCTAACCATCATCTGAGCCTTCAGCAAGTCATAGTCTTTTCGCTGGTAGAGGGTCTTACCTTGATGTTGACTGCTGCTGACTGATCAGGGTGTTGCTGCTGAATGTTGGGGTGCCTGTGGCAATTTTTAAAGATAACAGTGAAGTCTGTGCATTGATTGGCTCTTCATTTCATAAGTGATTTCTCTGTAGCATGCAATGCTGTTTGATGGCATTTTACCTACAGTAGGACTCCTTTCAAAATTGGAGTCAAATTCTCCCAAATCCTGCTGTTGCTTTACCAATGAAGTTTATGTAAATCCTAAATATTTATTGTTATTTTAATAATAAAGTTACATCTAGCTATTTTAATGAGATCTGATAGACAGAGTGCCTGATGAACTATGGACAGAGGTTCGTGACATTGTACAGAAGACAGGGAGCAAGACCATCCCCAAGAAAAAGAAATGCAAAAAAGCAAAATGGCTGTCTGAAGAGGTCTTACAAATAGCTGTGAAAAGAGGAGAGGTGAAAAGCAAAGGAGAAAAGGAAAGTTCCAAAGAATAGCAAGAAGACATAATAAAGCCTTCCTCAACGATCAATGCAAAGAAATAGAGGAAAACAACAGAATGGGAAAGACTAGAGATCTCTTCAAGAAAATTAGAGATACCAAGGGAACATTTTATGCAAAGATGGGCTCGATAAAGGACAGAAATGGTATGGACCTAACAGAAGCAGAAGATATTAAGAAGAGGTGGCAAGAATACACAGAAGAACTGTACAAAAAAGATCTTCATGATGCAGATAATTGAAAAAAAGTGAAGGTGTGATCACTCACACTCACCTAGAGCTGGACATCCTGGAATATGAAGTCAAGCGGGCTTTAGGAAGCATCACTACGAACAAAGTGGTGATGGAATTCCAGTTGAGCTATTTCAAATCCTAAAAGATGATGCTGTGAAAGTGCTGCACTCAATATGCCAGCAAATTTGGAAAACTCAGCAGTGGCCACAGGACTGGAAAAGGTCAGTTTTCATTCCAATCCCAAAGAAAGGCAATGCCAAAGAGTGCTCAGACTACTGCACAATCACACTCATCTCATACACTAGGAAAGTAATGCTCAAAATTCTCCAAGCCAGGCTTCAGCAATATGCGAACTGTGAACTTCCAGATGTTCAAGCTGGTTTTAGAAAAGGCAGAGGAACCAGAGATCAAAATGCCAACATCTGTTGGATCACTGAAAAAGCAAGAGAGCTCCAGAAAAACATCTATTTCTGCTTTATTGACTATGCCAAAGCCTTTGACTGTGTGGATCACAAGAAACTGGAAAATTCTGAAAGAGATGGGAACACCAGACCACCTGACCTGCCTCTTGAGAAACCTATATGCAGCTCAGGAAGCAACGGTTAGAACTGGACATGGAACAACAGACTGGTTCCAAACAATAAAAGGAGTACATCAAGGCTGTATATTGTCACTCTGCTTATTTAACTTATATGCAGAGTACATCATGAGAAACACTGGGCTGGAGGAAGCACAAACTGGAATCAAGATTGGCGGGAGAAATATCAATCACCTCAGATATGCAGATGACACCACCCTTAAGGCAGAAAGTGAAGAACTAAAGAGCTTCTTGATGAAAATGAAAGAGGAGAGTGAAAAAGTTGGCTTAAAGCTCAACATTCAGAAAACTAAGATCATGGTATCCAGTCCCATCACTTCATGGCAAATAGACAGGGAAACAGTGTCAGACTTTATTTTGGGGGGCTCCAAAATCACTGCAGATGGTGACTGCAGCCATGAAATTAAAAGACGTTTACTCCTTGGAAGGAAAGTTATAACCAACCTAGACAGCATATTAAAAAGCAGACATTACTTTGCCAGCAAAGGTCCGTCTAGTCAAGGCTATGGATTTTCCTGTGGTCATGTATGGATGTGAGAGTTGGACTATAAAGAAAGCTGAGCGCCAAAGAATTGATGCTTTTGAACTGTGGTGTTGGAGAAGACTCTTGAGAGTCCCTTGGACTGCAAGGAGATCCAACCAGTCCATCCTAAAGGAGATTAGTCCTGGGTGTTCATTCGAGGGACTGATGTTGAAGCTGAAACTCCAATACTTTGGCCACCTGATGCAGAGAGCTTACTCATTTGAAAGACCCTGATGCTGGGAAAAATTGAGGGCTGGAAGAGAAGGGGACAGCAGAGGATGAGATGGTTGGATGGCATCACCGACACAATGGACATGGGTTTGGGTGGCCTCCAGAAGTTGGTGATGGACAGGGAGGCCTGGTGTGCTGTGGTTCATGGGGTCTCAAAGAGTTGGACATGACTGAGTGACTGAACTGAACTGAACTGAACTAACAATCTTCACAACATGTTCACCAGGAATAGATTTCATCTAAAGTAGTTGCTTTCTTTGCTCCTCATTGGAAGCAACTCCTCAGCTGTTGAAGTTTTATCATGAAAACATATACTTTGCCATATGTTAAATGGGTAGCCAGTGGGAATTTGCTGAGTGACACTGGGAGCCTAAACTCGGTGCTCTGCAACAGCCAAGAGGGGTGGGATGGGGGTGGGAGGTGAGAGAGAGGCTTAAGAGAGAGGGGACTTGTGTATACCTATGGCTGATTCATATTGATGTATGGCATTGACAAATACAATATTATAAAGCAATTATCCTCCAACTTAAAAAAGGTAAAAAAGTTTTATCATGAGATGGCAGCAATTCAGTCAGTTCATGAGGTTGCACTTCTAATTCTAGCTCTCTTGCAATTTCCATCACATCTGCAGTTAGTTCCTTCCCTGAAGTCTTGAACCCTTCGAAGTCATCCATGAAAGCTGGAATCAACTTCTTCCAAACTATTGGTAATATTGACATTTGGGCTTCTTCACATGAATCATGAATGTTCTTAATGGCATCTAGAGTGATGAATCCTTCCCAGAAGGTTTTCAGTTTCCTTTGTCCAGGTCCATCAGAGGAATCACTACCTGTATTGTCTATAACCTGAATGAAATGTATTTCTTAAATAACATGACTTGAAAGTTTAAACTAGCCCTTGATCCAGGGACTGCAGAATGGATGTTTAAGCAGCGTGAAAATAGAGCTGTTGAGTGACTTGGTGCATTGTCAGTGAGCAGTAATATTTTGAAAGGAATCCTTCTTTTCCCTGAGCACTAGGTCTGAACAGTAGACTTAAAATTTTTGGCAAACCACGTTGGAAACAAATGTATTGTCATCCAGGCTTTGTGGTTCCATTACAGAGCACAAGCAGAGTAGATTTAGAATAATTCTTCCAAGCGCCCTAGGATTTTCAGAATGGTAAATGAGCATTGACTCAACTGAAAGTCAGCAGCTGCATTAGCCCCTAACAACAGAGTCAGCCTGTCTTCTGAAGTTTTGAAGCCAGATGTTCACTTCTCCTCTCTAGCTGTGAAAATCCTAGATGGATCTTCTTCTAATAGAAGGCTGTTTATATTGAAAATCTGTCATTAGTGCAGCTGCCTTTGCTAATCATTTTAGCTAGATAATCTGGCTGACTTGCTGCCGTTTCTTGGCACTTCTTTGTTCTTCTATATTATGGTGACAGTTTCTTTCCTTAAACCTTATGAACCAAGCTCTGCTAGCTTCAAACTTTTATTCTGCGCCTTCCTCACCTGTCTCAGCCTTCACAGAATTAAAGGGAGCCAGGGCCATGCACTGGATTAGATTTTGGCTTAAGGGAATGTTGGGACTGGTTTGCTCTGCTGCTGCTGCTAAGTCCCTTCAGTCGTGTCCGACTCTGTGAGACCCCATAGACGGCAGCCCACCAGGCTCTCCCGTCCCTGGGGTTCTCAAGGTAACAACACTGGAGTGGATTGCCATTTCCTTCTAAGCTCTAGCATATCACAGCACCTGCATCCCAGGAACCCTAAGGGAAGGGAAAATTTTTTCCCCCTTTTACATTGCTGCCCTCTGCTGGATGACAGGAAATTCACAGATGAAGACTGATTCATCTGTAAAGTTTTGTTTGGGTTTAATTTAGTCATTCAATTCAAGATTGTCTGAAAAAAAAAATAAAGGATTTTGCTGTAAATAAAGAAGTTTTAAAGTTTGCAACAAGAAAGTAATTAAATATTTCATGTTTTTAGAATGATGAAAAAAGCAGAAGTGTCTGTGAAATACATGTACCTGTATTGTTGAAGAAGTGATGTGATCCTCCAGAAGTGAGTTTGTAGAACAAAAGGACAGTCATGTTAATAGGGCACCGCCTTTGATCCAGTTGATCTTCTGCAAATTCAGAAGCCAGAAACAGTTTTTAAAAGTATCAATAAAAGTACATATGCACTGTATAAGTTTAAGGTTACAGAATAATGATGTGACTTACATGTGCCATGAAATGATTACCACAATTTTAGTGAACAGCCATCATCTCACAGATAGAAAATTAAGGAAATAGTACACTTTTTTCCCCTTGTGATGAAAACTCTTAGGATTTACTCTCTTAACAACTTTTATATATAACATTTCCCAGGCAAGAATTTCTTGAGAAACCTGTACTCAGGTCAAGAAGCAACAGTTAGAACCAGACAAGGGACAACCGGCTGGCTCAAAATTGGGAAAGGAGTACGTCAAGGCTGTATATTGTCACCCTGCTTATTTAACTTCTATGCAGAGTACATCATGCAAAATCCCAGCTGGATGAAGCACAAGCTGGAATCAAGATTGCAGGGAGAAATATCAACTACCTCAGACATGCAGATGACACCACCCTTATGGCAGAAAGCGAAGAGGAACTAAAGAGCCTCTTGATGAAGGTGAGAAAGGCTTAAAACTCAACATTCAAAAAACCAAGACCATGGCATCTGGTCCCATCAGTTGATGGGAAATAGATGGGGAAACAATGGAAACAGAAACAGACTTTATTTTCTTGGGCTCAAAAATCACAAGGCTGTGGTTTCTCCAGTGGTCATGTATGGATGTGAGGGTTGGACCATAAAAGAGGCTGAGCACTGAAGAATTGATGCTTTTGAACTGTGGTGTTGGAGAAGACTCGTGAGAGTCCCTTGGACTGCAAGGAGACCCAACCAGTCAATCCTAAAGGAAATCAGTCCTGAAAATTCGTTCGAAGGACAGATGTTGAAGCTGAAGCTCCTATGCTTTGGCCACCTGATGCAAAGAACTGACTCACTGGAAAAGACCCTGATGCTGGGAAAGATTGAAGGCAGGAGGAGAAGGGGTCGATAAAGGATGAGATGTTGGAAGGCATCACTGACTCATGGACATGAGTTTGAGCAAGCTTGGGAGATGCTGAAGGACAGGGGAGCCCGGCATGCTGCAGTCCGTGGAGCTGCAAAGAGTCGCACGTGACTGAGCAGACTGAACATCAGGGCAAGAATACAGGAGTGGGTGGCCGTTTCCTTCTCCAGCGGACCTTCCCAAGGCAGGGTTCAAACCCACATTTCCTGCTTGGCAGGTAGATTTGCTGAGCCACCTGGGAAGCCCTTCATATATAACATACTATAGTTTAATTATGGGGCTTCCCTGGTGGCCCAAGTGGTAAAGAACCTGCCTGTCAATAGAGGAGATGCAAGAGACCCAGGTTCAGTCCCTGGGTTGGGATGATGCCCTGGAGGAGGACATGGCAACCTACTCTAGTATTCTTGCCTGAAGAATCTCATAGACAGAGGAGCCTAGTGGGCTACAGTCCACAGGGTTGCAAAGAGTTGGTCATGGCTGAAGTGACTTAGCATGCATGCGTGCAGTGTTAATTATATTTATTATGTTGGACATTGCATCTCTAGTATTTCTTTATCTGATAATGGGAAATTTGTACCTTTTGACAACATTCATACAATTTCATCTTCCCCATCCCTGCCTCTAGTAACCAAAAATATAATCTGTTTTTCTATGAGTTTTTAGTTTATTTGCTTCTTTGGGCTTCCTATGTAGTGCAGTTGGTAAAGAATCTGCTTGCTAATACAGGAGATGGAAGAGACACGAGTTTGATCCCTGGGTCAGGAAGATCCCCTGGAGGAGGAAATGGCAACCCACTCCAGTATTCTTGCTTGGACAGTTCCATGGACAGAGGAGCCTGGAGGGCTATAGTCTATGGGATCGCACAGTCAGACACGGCTGAACACAGCGCAGCCTTGCTTGCTTGTTTGTTTTTGAAGTGTAATTGCCCAACAACACTCTGTTAGTTCCTATTACATAACATGGTGATCTATGTTTCCAAAAAAAAATCACCGTGACAAATCTAGTTACCATCTCTCACTATACAGTAGCACGTATATTTGCTATATCCCCCATGCTGGACTTTTACATCCACAACTCATTGTTTTACAACTGGAAGTTTGCATTTCTTAATCTCCCTCTCCTGTTTTTCTCTTCTACCCAATCCCCACTCCTTGACAACCACCTGTTTGTTCTCTGTCTCTATGATTATGTTTCTGTTTTGTTTTTTCATTTGTTTTGTATAAGGGGAATCATACGATAATTGTCTTTCTTTGACTTATTTTGCTTAGCATAATAACTGCTAGGTCCATCCACATTGACAAAAACAGCAGGATCTCATTCTTTCTTATGGCTAAGCATACACACACACACGCACACACACACACATACACACACACACACATACATATGTGTATTATGTCCATTCATCTTTTGATGGCACTTAGGCTGCTTCTGTATCTTACCTATTGTAAAGAATTCTGCAAGAAACATTTCAAATTAGTGTTTATGTCTCCTTTGGATAAATTGCCAGGAATAAAAATTCTGGATCATATGGCAGTTCTATTTTTAATTTTTTGAGGATTCTCCATACTGTATTGCATAGTAGCTGCACCAAATTTACATTCCCACCAACAGTGCTGAGGGTTCCCTTTCCTCCACATCCTCACCATTTGTTGTCTTTTTTATAGTAGCTATTCTGACAGGTGTGAGGTGATACCTCATTGTGGTTTGGGTTTTCATTTCCCTGGTGATTAGTGACACTGGCCTATTTTCATGTGCCTGCTGGCCTTTGTATATCTTCTTTGGAAAAATGTCTGTTCAGGTCCTCTGCCCATTTTAAAATCAGGTTTTTGTCTTTGTTTTTTTTTGATGTTGAGTTCTGTGAGTCCTTTGTGTATTTTGGATATTAGCCTCTTATCATAGATATCATTTGCAAATATCTTCTCCCATTTAGGTGGTGGACTTTTTGTTTTGTTGATAGTTTCCTTTGCTGTATAAAACCTTTTTAGTTTGATATAACCTCATTTGTTTGTTTTGGCTTTTGTTTCCCTTACCTGGGGAGACAGATCCAAAAAAACATTGCTAAGACCAATACTACCTATGTTTCCTTCTACAAGTTTTATGATTTGGGGTCCTACACTTAAGTCTTCAATACGTTTTGAATTTATTTTTGACTATGGTGTGAGAGAGTGGTCCTGTCTGATTATTTTGCACGGTGCTGTCCAGTTTGCCCAGCACCACTTGTTGGAGAGGCTGTCTTCACCCTCACTGTATATTCTTGCTTCGTCCTAGATCGTGTGCTGTGTGCTCAGGCACCTCAGTCGTGTCTGACTCTTCGCGGCCCTGTGGACTGTAGCCCACCAGGCTCCCCTGTCCTTGGGATTCTCCAGGCGAGAATACTGGAGTGGGTTGCCATGCCCTCCTCCAGCGTATCTTCCTGACCCAGAGATCCAACCTGTGTTTCTTCTGTCTCCTGCATCGGCAGGTGGGCTCTGCGCCACGAGCGCCATCTGGGAAGCCCTAGAGTAATGGACCGTTCATGTGTGAGTTCACTTCTGGACTCTCTCCTCTGTTCCGTTGATCTGTGTGTCCTTTTTTTGTGCCAGGATCATACTGTTTTGATTACCGTAGTTTCGTACAAGAGTTTCAAGTCAGGAAACACGATACCTTCAGTTTTGTTCCTTCTCAATATTGTTTTGGCTATTCTGGGTCTTCTGTGTCTCCATACAAATAGTTCTAGTTCTGTGAAAGATTCCATGGGTATTTTGCTAGGAACTGTATTGAGCCTGTAGACTGTCTTGGGTAGCAGGGTCAATTAAACAATATCAGTTCTTCTAATCAATGAGCACAGTATGTCTTTCCATTTGTTTGTGTCATCTTTAATTTCTTTGGTCAGTGTCTTATAGCTTTTTGAGTACAGGTGTTTTATCTCTTCGGTTAGATTTATTTCTTAGGTATTTTATTCTTTTTGATGTGATTGTGAATGGAATTGTTTTCTAAATTTCTCTTTCTGATAGTTCATTGTTAGTGTATAGAAACATAGCAGATTTCTGTATATTAATTTTGTATCCTGAATCTTTACTGAATTCATTGATGAGTTTTAATGTTTTTTTGGTGGTAGCTTTAGGATTTTCTATATATAGTATCATGCCATCTGCAAACAGGGACAATTTTACTTCTTTTATTTTCCAATCTGGATTCCTTTTATTTCTTTTTCTTGTCAAATTTCTGTGGCTAAGACCTCCACATACTAAGTTGAATAAAAGTGGTGAGGGTGGGCATCCTTGGCTTGTTCCTGACAAGAGGAAATGCCTTCAGCTTTTCATTATTGAGTGTGGTGTTATCTGTGGGCTTGTCATAGATGGCCTATATATTATGTTGAGGTTTGTTCCCTCTACATCTGTTTTTTGAGCGTTTTTATCATAAAAGGATGTCAAATTTTGTCAAAAGCTTTTTCTACATCTATTGTGATTATCATGTGATTTTGATTCCTCAATTTGTTGGTGTGGTATTTCATATTGATTGATTTTCAGATATTGAACTATCCCTTCATGCCTGCCATGAATTCTGCTTGATCATGTTATACGTTCCTCTTATTGCATAGTTGAATTCAATCTGCTAATAGCTTGTTGAGGAATTTGCATCTATGTTTGTTAGTGATATCAGCCTGTAACTTTCTTTTTTTGTGATATCTTTGTTTGATTTTAGTATCAGGGTGATGTTGGCCTACTGTGATGAGTCTGACCCAGGTAATTTCAAATGACTGCTTCTGCCCTGGGTCTCAGAGCATGTAAGATTCTGTGTGTGCCTGTAAGTGTGGCGTTTCTGTTTCCTACAGCCTTCTGTCTCTCATGAAAGTTAGATCCACTGGCCTGCCAAATCAAATGTTTTGGGGGATCATCTTCCCCATGCAGGACCCCTGGACTGAGGACCCCACTGTGGAGCTTAGACCCCTCACTCTTGAGGGGAACCTCTGCAGCTGGAATTATAATCCTGTTTGTGGGTGGCCTATACAGGGGTATGGATCTTGACTATACTATTTCTGCCCCTCCAGCCCATCTCATTGTAGATCCTCTTTTAATTAATATTTTTAATTATACAAAATAGTTTCTGCTAGTCTTCATGTCATTCTCATGGATAGTTGCTCTGTAAATAGCTATAATTTAGTTTGCCCATGAGAATAGGTGGAATTGGGGTCTTCCTACTCTGCCATCTTGGCCATGCCCCATAAAAGTTGATTTTTTTTTAAGATGCTCTAACAATTAGAAAAATACATATGCCACATGATTAATGCTCAGCAGTTCTTATTCAGGGTGTGCACTGAACATGTAAAAGCTGAAAATATAGATATCCAGGTCCCTCCCAAGAAGATTTTGCCTCAGTTAGACTGGGGTGTGGCTGGACATTGGATTTAAAAAAAAACCCTCTATATAATCCTTCTACTTACACCCCATATAAATTCTGAATTAAATGAAAAAAATTGGATACCAAGTGTCATTTATATGTCAACTTTGATTTGATAAAATATCTGATTGCAGGTGGACAGGAATACGAGGGGAGAGGGCCCTATATCTGGATGAAGTAGAAACATGCTCCCTCCAGCAAGATACCAACCAAAATAAGAACCATATTTGATGTTAGGACTGCATTCAGTATATAAATGTGTAATTTCATTTAATATAATACTATTTAAAAATATGAGTTGAGTGGTATTTTCTAGTTGGTAGTTTTGCCAAATATCAATGTAGAAATTAGCCTTCTGCAGCTGCAGAAGCAATTGAATTTCCAGCTTGTTTGCATATGGCTCAGTCCCTCTTTTAAGAGCCATAAAATAGCCTGAACATCACTGATCTGCAACTCTCAAAATCACCTAGACTAGAGATAATCCAGCGACTTTGGATCAGCTGCTGAGGGAGGCAGCCAGCATGGCAGGAAGAGTCTTGCTCTGGAGAGACAAGAGATTCAAGGCCTGGTTGATTCAAGGTTGGCTTGCTGCTAACTCACTAAGTGATCTTGGGTGAATCCCATCACCCCTGCAGATTACTGTAAAATGAGAAGGTAAGGGGTCCAAACCTAAACACCTTCAGGGGGCAGGTGATGTCAGTGAGCGAAGTGGGCCAGGACCAAGACAGTTATAGTGAGGGCTGTGGAACACTCGGAGTTCATTCCTTTGTCAAGGGATAGCCACTCCTCAGCTCCTGCAGACTGTTCCATCAGAGAACAGTTATGAAGGTTGCACAGTGTACAAGGACACTGTTTCAGAGGACGTGTCATTCATATCACAGATGTAGATATTTTCTGGGGAGAGTTCTGAGGAAAGGACATCTTCTCATTTGCACAAAGGTATTTCACGGGCTTTCAGAAGTCCAGAATTACCATGTGGTAATTCTGTTCCAGTGTCAGCAGATCTGTTGTCGTTGAGAAGCTGTAAATATACCTTTTAATGTGAAATTTCCCTAATTTAAAATTAGGTGGAAAATAATTCCAAAACATATTTGACATTGTGTGAGCTAAACAAAATACTTGTGGGGATCAGATTCAGGCTGTAAGTGAAGATCTTTGACCTAGATGAACTGTAAGTTACTGACATTTCAGAGACTTTCTTATTCTGTGTACCTCATGTCTAATTCTGAAGGAATAAAAAATAAACACCAATTACCTGGGTAAGTTATATGGATGTAACAGGGATTAAATGGGTATAAAAAAGTAAAAGTACACCCTTTGAATGATGGTATGTATAATGTTCTCCCTAATTATCATGTGGTTAACTTTAATTCATCCCTTATTACAGATGTTATTTCTCCAGAGAGAGCTTCCTGAGACTTTCACCTAAGTTAGGTTCCCCTCTTATACTTTCTTAAAACGCCTTACTTTCCTGAGTGAACTCTTCAATGTAATAATGTAAGACAGTCACATGTGTGAATGTTTGCTTCCTGTCTGCTTACCATTCAGTGGAGAGTATGCCTTTATTAACCGCTATATGCCCACTGGAGATATTACGGGTATCTATCAGGCATCCAGTGTAGATTTACTGAATGATGGATTAGTCTTCACACAGCCGTGTAACATCTTTTCTTCTTAGTGTCTCTGACTGAACTTGCTGCTTGGTGCTTGACTTCTGGGACTCAGGCATTGGAGGACATCTGGTTTCCATTTCTGAGAAGGATCTCTGGTATGTCCCCCTCCCTGAAATATCTTCAGAGTCAGATAACAGACATAGTTCAAGGCAGTGATGTTCAGGACATCCATTCTTGGTTTGTGGTTAAAATTCACCTGGATGGGGGTTGGAGGACTTGTAATTTGGGAAACATACGCAAGATATGTTTTGCTGACAGAAAGCCCACTTCATCTTGGTTGCTGGGACTGGGGGGAGAGTTTTCAGCCCAGAATTAAATTCTGTTCCCTGTATATGTTTTGCATTCTTATTTTATTTTAGATAAGTAAGAGGATCATGATGATGCCAACTGATGGGCCAGCCCTCTTCCAGATTTACTAAAGAAATCTGGCAGCCTTCCAAGACAAATGGCATTTTTTGATGTTGAAAATAGTTTTTTAAGGGTCATCCCCAAGTTCCCAAAACACAGATAGAGCAGCTGATTCCATAAAGTAACTGAACATAGATGAAGCTAATGATGGTGGAAGAAATCGTAGGAGAAGGGAAACCAAAACTACACGAAGAGAACTCCTCAGGGAGCAAGAGAGAGAATGAAAGGCAGGAGCAGAGAAAGGAAGGCTGAGGACGAAAGAGGAGCCAGGAGAGCTCCGGCTGAGGTCATCATCAAGGGGAGGGTTTCTGTCCAAAATTTCAGCTCCAGCTCTTTCAGTCTCTGTCCCACGCTTATGTTCAAGTCCAGCTGCAAGTATTCCTCAGACTCCCTGTAGGCCGGCCACAGAGGCAGACCATTCCCATTAGGATTCCTGGAAGTGAGAGATTTTTTGCCTCAAATGCCCAGTGAGATTTTCATCCTCAAACACCTGGTTACGGAGGAAGCTGGGAGGTTCACTTACCCAGTCCGAGCAAAGTTAGCCCAGTATCTCATCATCTTCCGGCTCAGCGCTTTCTCTTCCTCTGTGGCTTCTTCTGGAGGAAATAATCACAAAATCTCATTCCCACAATGATTTGCCAGAAGCCCAAGGGGCCTCCCATTGGATGAATCGCTTTCGCGCCTTTCTTTTCGTTGCGTCCCTAACAGCCTGCTGAGGCGCCATACTCATTGTGCATTTGCAGACCATGACTTGCCCAGGGAACCAAGCTTTCACATGGCGGAGGCTGAACACACGCCTCTGCTGTCTGTCCAGTGCCCTTCCAGCCCGTCCATGTGACTGCGATCTCCTTGGGGACAGAGATCACCTCTCTCCCTCTCTGCCAATCCATTAATTGTATCCGTATTTTATTTGAAAGTGTAATACTGCTCAAAGTACAAAATTAGAAATACAGGAAGTAAGTCTAATGAAAGTTAAGTTTCTCCCCATCTCTTCCCTCTAGTCACTGAGTTACCAGCCTCAGAGGCAACCTCAGAGGCAACCATTGTTTCCTCGTTCTTGAGTGCACTTCCGAGAGTGTAGACGAGCACATGGGTTTAAGCAGACATCTTTTTACACACTTGGTACTACAGTGGACACACATTCTGTATCTTTCTCTTTCACTAAAACTGTATCCAGGAGTTAGTTCCACATTGGCACCTATAAAGCTTCCATTTGTTGCTCTTTGTTGTTCTAGAAACAGATAATATATAAATATATATTTATATGTCTGTGCTTGTGTGCGTGCTCAGTCGTGTCCGTCTCTTTGTTACACCATGGACTGTAGCACGCCAGGCTCCTCTGTCCATGGGATTTTCCAGGCAAGAATACTAGAGTGGGCTGTTATTTCCTCCTCCAGGGGATCTTCCCAACCCAAGGGTCAAACCCACATCTCTGGCATCTCCTGCATTGGCAGGCAGATTCTTTTCCACTGAGCCACATGGGAAGCCCATATTTACAGTTAATTATATGTAAATATATAATTCAGGTATCCATTACTGTATTAATGGGTCTTGACATTTTTTTCAATCTTTTGCTCAAAAAAGCAATGTTTCACTGTGTGCATATATATTTTTGCAGACAAAGAAGTATAATTGCACACACAAAAAAATCTTAGAAGTTGAATTGTTGGACTAATGACTACATGCATTTTAAGTTTTGATAGAGTGTCCCATTATCTATTATCCCCCACCTGCTCAAATACATTATGTAAAATGTTCTTCCCAACTGTGACCTATGAAAAGTGATTACTTGGTCAAGGTTAGTTTTTAATCCTCTTTGCCAGGAGCCAGTCTGGGTAGATTTTTATGTTCAAAAGCCACTGGTGTTTCTGTTTCCCTAGACTATCTATTTATATCTGTTACTCAGTTTTTGACTGGGTTGTGCTTTTCTCATTGATTCCACAAGCTCTTCAGATATCAAGTAATTTAACTCTTTGACACAAACACATGTTGTTGATTTGTCCATTTTTGAGAGTCCATGTGCCCATCATATACTACAGACTCAGTGATGGCTACTGAGTAGTAACAGTAATATTCATTCAGCACTCACCACATGATTTATGAGAATTGTTTCATTTAATCCTTATGACAACGTAAGAGGTAGTTCTGTTAGTACTGGCATTAAAGATAAGAAAGAATAAATAAAGCAATGAACAAACCACACTACACACACTCTAGAGGAGAGGTTCTGTCCTTATCACAGAGAGGCCAGCATGAATTGGTTAAGAGTCCATGTTGTGCAATATTTTTAATGAACTAGTTTAGTCATGACTCCTGTGTATAGTTCCTGTGGTTTTTAAATTTTTGATAACCTCACTGAACAGGTCATAAGCTCAGGAATAAATGAGCTAACCTCACTAGAAACAGTTCACAAGCATTCACATAAGATCACCTGAATCCACACCACTTTCAGCTAAAATTATGAAAAATATGGCTTTTGCCTTTGAAAGCCCTGGATGGTAGCCTCATGGGAGCTCTGGGAAGGGCAGGGAGGATAAGATCAGGTGTCAGGGAGAGGGAACTAAGTGGCTTTGTTTCTTACAATGATCAGACTGTGGGACTTCACTGGTTGTCCAGAGACTAAGGCTGTGCACTCCCAATGCAGGGGACCCAGGTTCAATCCCTGGTCAGGGAACTAGATCCCACATGCTGCCACTAAGAGTTCACATGGTGCAACTGAAGATCCTGTGTGCCGCAAGACAATGGAGGAACTCACAGGCTACAGCTAAGACCCAGTGCAGCCAAGTAAATAACAATCGAATTGCATGAGTGTCCCCAGGTGCCCACCCTGCCTTTAGTCCAGACAGAAACATTTATCGAGCAAATGTTGGCCCTTCTTTTTCATCCTCGTTTCTAAAACTATGAGTGGGGCCATTCTCCAGGGAAAGGTTGTGTCTGTAAACCAGAGGTTCAGTCCACCCCGCCAGCCCTCCCAGGCTCTCACATAGTGGTGGGGTGGGTGAGCCTTCATGCTAAAGGTGGTGATTCTCTCCTTAGCCCCTTCTCCCTATTTCATGTTCCTGCAAGAGCAGGAACCCCTCAGGCCAGTTTCTTACCAAACATGACAATGTTGCCCTTTAGGAAGGCACCTCCAAAGACGAAGCGGATTTCATCAGTGTGATCAGCCTTGACAAAAGGGGGCTTCCTGTCCTTCAAGCACTGGGGCCGATGCTGAAACTCATAGAAGTAGACAGGGGCACCAGCATCTACAGGAAGGTAGAGAGGGTTTGTGGTAGACATGCAGGCAGGGGACAGTAGAGGCTGGCCCTGCACTCCACCCATCTGGTCTGGGATTCACAGACTCACAGGTGGAACAGCCCAGAGACTAGAGGTGACCTAAACCAAGCTAACTCCTTCCTCTTCTGAGGCTAGGGTTTCCTGCTCCTAGAAACAGAACTCATTACCCCTCAGGGCAGCCTGAAAGGGCAACAGTTCTACTTTTCAATACCAACAAACAAACAAAAACCAAGGGAGGGTGGGATAAATTAGGAGAATAGCATTGACATGTATTTATATGCCATGTGTCAAATAGATAGCTAGTGGGCAGCTGTTGTATAGCACAGGAGGTCAGCTGACCTGGAGGGCTGGGGTGGGGGTGGATGGGAGGGAGGTCCAAGAGGGAGGGGATGTATGTATACTTATAGCTGATTCATGTTATTATACAGCAGAAACTAACACAACATCGTAAAGCAATTATTCTCCATTTTAAAAAATTCTTTATACTGATCCAAGATGTGCCTCCTTGTGACTTCCTTTCATTGACCCTGGTTCAACTGTCTGCAGAAAATAGGACAAAACTAATCCTCCTGCTTCCAAGATGCTCCACTGCATCCTATGTTGCTTCATCTCTCTTCTAGTGAATGTCTTTGCTCTGTCATTTCCCCTCCTCTGCATCAGTTTTTCTCTATTGGATTGTCACCATCAGTGGCAAGCAAGCTTACAAAGTCTCTCATTAAAGCACACACACACACGTGCACGCATGCATACACACGGAGAAACACACACAAACATATATACTCTTGGTCTCAACTTCCCCTCCAGTTACTGGCTTATTTCTTTAAATCCTTTCTAGCTAGCCTTATAATGCAGTTGCCTTGTACTCACTATCTCTGCTTCCTTTCCTCTCGTTTTCTCTCTTTTCATCAAAGTATCAGGTAAAAAGCACCGATTTTAAGGGTGCATTTTGATGAGATTTTACAAATGCGTGCACCTTCATGTAAACACCACCCCAGGCAGGATACAGAGCATTTCCATCACCCCAGAAGTTCCCTTGTAGCTCCTTCTAGTCATTCTACCAAGAAACACAATACTTTTATTCCTATCACAATTGATTAATTTTGCTTGTTCTTGAACTTTGTGTGAATGGAAAGCACAATAGGTACTCTCTTGAATCTGGCTTCTTTGGCTCATCACAACGTTTTGAGGTTCATCCATGTTTTCCCTGTATCAGTAGTAGTTGATTCCTTGTCACCAAGTAGTATGCTATTGCATGAATATACCATAAATTATTTATCTGTTCATCTGATGAAAGACATTTTGGGTTCCTTCCAGTTCTGGGCTATTATGATTGAAGCTGCTGTGGATATCCATACACAAGTCATATGTATATTTGAATAATAGAGTAGGTATATGTTTAACTTTGTAAGAAATGTACCATTTTCCAGAGTGATTGTAACCATTTCACATTCTTGTCAAAAGTACTAAACATTCCACATGCTTGGCAATACTTTTTGGTATATGTTTTGAGTTTTTAATATTAAATATTAATCATTCTAGCAGGTATAAATGATTGCCTCATTTGGGGTTTACTTTGCATTTCCCTGGTGATTAATACTGTTGAGCACCTTTTCATGTGTTTTTGTTCTCCTTTCACCCATTTGTAAATGGATTATTTGTCTTTTCATTATTGAACTATAAGAATTCTTCTGTTCTGGATATGGATTTTTTGGTGGGATAGCTGTGTTGTGAATATATTCTTCCATCTGTGGCTTGCTTTTGCAGTTTCTTCACTATAAG
Source organism: Budorcas taxicolor (assembly GCF_023091745.1). Taxonomy (NCBI): domain Eukaryota; kingdom Metazoa; phylum Chordata; class Mammalia; order Artiodactyla; family Bovidae; genus Budorcas; species Budorcas taxicolor. Next base: position 26,347,691 of record NC_068927.1, on the reverse strand, counting down.
TCGTAAAAACTCAACAACATAAATGTCAATATTTTAACAGTTTCAGGGTGTGTAATTCAGCAGCTTTTAGAAAGTTCAGAATGTTGTGCAAACATCACCACTATCTAGGTCCAGAATGTTCTGTCACTCCAGACAGAAACCCAGGCCCGCTGAAGAACTCATTCCCTCACTGACCCCTCCCTTTCATTCACGGAAACTGCATGACTCTGCAGATTTGCCTGTTCTGGACATATCACATAAACAGAATCGCACAACATATAACCTTTTGTGTCTGGCTTCTTACACTTAGCAGTGCTTCCAGTCTTCATCCATGTTGTGGCACATATCAATATTTCATTCCTTTTTAACGGCCAAATAATCATTCATATATATAAATTAAATATATATGTCCTGCTTTGGCAAAAGGATTCTTTATCACTAGCATCACCTGGGAAGCCCCATAATCCACGTGCACCCTAATGTTCAGAGCAGCAGTACTCACAATATCCAAAACATGGAGACAGCCTAAATGTCCCTCAGCAGAGGGATGGATAAAGCAGAGGAGGTGTGTGTGTATGTATCTACATATTCACATATATACACAGTGGAATACTACTCAGTCATAAAAAGAATGAAAGGACGCCACCTGCTGCAACACGGATGCAGCTAGAGATTACCATGCTAAGCGAAGTAAGCCAGAAAGAAAAAGACAAATACCATATAACATCACTTACACGTGGTATCGAAAATGTGACACAAATGAACCTAACTGTGAAACGGACTCACAGACACAGAGAACAAATCTGTGGTTGCCAAGAGGGGAGGGGGATGGGGGAGGGACGGACTGGGAGTTTGGGGTTAGCAGATGAAAATTATTATATATAGAATGGATAACAACAAGGTCCTACTGTATAGCACAGGAAACTATACTCAATATCTGTGATAAACCATAATGGAAAAGAATACTAAAAAGAATACATATGTGTATGTACACACATATATGTAGCTGAATTATTTTGCTGTATAGCACATTTACACATTGTAAATCAACTATACTTCAATTAAAAGTAAATAAATACAAACTTTTTAAAAAAAGAAGGGCAGTTTTGTGCCCCACAAGTAATCTCTTTCTTATTGCTCCACTACTCCTTATAGATATTTGGGAAGACATTTCCAAAGACAGGGCTTCCCAGGTGGCTCAGTGGTAAAGAATCCACCTGTCAATGCAGGAGACATGGGTTTGATCCCTGGGTCGGGAAGATCCCCTGGAGCAGGAATTGGCAACTGGCTACAGTATTATTGCCTGGAAAACCTGGCAGACTGTAGCCCATGGAGTCACAGAGAGTCAGACACAGCTGAGCATGCACAAGCACGCATTCCAAAGAGAAAGGTAAGTGGGGGCCGGCCTCTGAAAATGTGGGGGGGGGGACTTCTCCACATAGTCCTGAAGAAAGGAAAGTACTAGAATCAACAAGGACTGATGAACATTCCTGAACTCTGAAAGGCAGGGGAACTGTGAAGGTCAGCATGCAGGGCTATATCCCAGGCAGCCTTGGGAGCTCCCTCTCAGCAAGGGAATAGAAGGACAGGGCAGGGCAGGGGGCCGCCAGTACACAGGCGACAGGGATCCCTGCGGCCACCAGCCTGGCAGGAGGAGGGGCGCGAGGAGACTCACCTGTGTGATATTGAGCTGTGACCAGCCCAGGGACCACAAAGAACACATCTCCAAGCAAATCCAGGAAGCGATTTCGTATATCGACCAGAGAGTGCTTGTTGTGGAAATATTCATCAGCCACAAGGTATAAATACTGGACAGGGATGTGCTGTAAAACATCATGGTAGCAAGAGACCCGGGTCAACCGCAACAGCCATCATAGCAACACTCGCCAAACCTTTGCCTTTGCAGGCGTAATTCTGAGTGCTTTATACACATTGTCTCGTTGAATCCACACAGTAACACTATGATGCAGGCATCAGAATTAAACCCATTTGACAGGTGAGGGAACTGAGGTTTAGAGAGGTGATGAGGTTTATCCAAAGTGGTGGAACCATGACTCCTTCACAAGTCTATTTGCATCCAGGTCCCATGTTCTTAACCCCAGTATGAGGTGTTTGGTCATGTTCACCCATCCCAACAGTCTACAAGTCCCTCAAATGCAGGGAGAGTGCCTGTTATCACTGTTCAGTTCAGTCGCTCAATCGTGTCTGACTCTTTGCGGCCCCAAGGACAGCAGCATGCCAGGCTGCCCTGTCCATTACCAACTCCCAGGGCCTGCTCAAACTCATGTCCATTGAGTAAGTGATGCCATCCAACCATCTCATCCTCTGTTGTCCCCTTCTTCTCTTACCTTCAATCTTTCCCAGCATCAGGGTCTTTTCCAATGAGTCGGCTCTTTGCATTAGGTGGCCAAAGTATTGGAGCTTCAATTTCAGCATCAGTCCTTCCAATGAATATTCAGGACTGATTTCCTTTAGGATTGACTGGTTTGATCACCTTGCAGTCCAAGGTACTCTCAAAAGTCTTCTCTAACACCACAGTTCAAAAGCATCAATTATTTGGTGCTCAGCTTTCTTTATGGTCCAGCTCTCACATCCATACATGACTAATGGAAAAACCATAGCTTTGACTAGATGGGCCTTTGTTGGCAAAGCAATGCCTCTGCTTTTTAATATGCTGTCTAGGTTGGTCATAGCTTTTCTTCCAAGGAGCAAGTGTCTTTTAATTTCATGGCTGCAGTCACCAGCTGCAGTGATTTTGGAGCCCAAGAAAATAAAGTCTCTCACTGTTTCCATTGTTTCCCCAACTATTTGCCATGGAGTGATGGAACTGGATGCCATGATCTTAGTTTTCTGAGTGTTGAGTTTTAAGTCAGTTTTTTTTTTTCCCCCACTCTCCTCTTTTACTTTCATTAAGAGGCTCTTCAGTTTCTCTATCACTGTACCCAGGACCTAAGCACATGCCAGGGTGTGCACACTTTCAAGAAACATTTATTCAATGAAAAAATGAATGAAATGAACCTGGTACAGAATACACACTGAGTGTATGTTTATGGAAAGAAGAAATGAAGGAAGGGAAGAAATCTATCTCTGCCTTAGTGTCTAGGTTAAATATATCTCTATATCCCTAGTATAGGGAGTGAATGAATAAATGATTGACTAAAGGCCCTCAGCATTGCTAGAACATAGAACAGTACCTGACTGGTATGTAGTGAATATGGGTCTCTAGTCCCAGGTGGTTTTTAGAATTCAAAACTTTTCAGTTCTTAGATGAATAATTCAGCACATATGCTGCATATTATATGATATGCTCAGCCCCCACATTCATATGATCACAGAGAAACATATAGCGGATTAAAGTGAATGAACGTGTAGGAATAATGAAGACCAATGGCTGTGGATCAGTCTAGGTCAATTTTGGCTGCCGAGTTTTTGGGCTGTCAGAGCTATTTGGATGCTGAGACTGTGGACAGAGGATTGCAGAACTCTGTTTCGTGAAGATCTACTAAATGAATGAGTGACTAAATCTCTATCCCAGCCTTACCCCTGAGTGTGACCCAGGAGGTTTGTGAAATGAATGGATTGCGGAGGAGAGTCACGCTCACTTACCAGGACTGAGTGTATCAGTTGCAGGGCGAGGGACTTGTTGGAGCCCCCGAGGATCTCAGGAAACTCCTTCTGTGGAAAGGAGCAGGGAGTCCTCCGTGAGTACATCAGGTCATCAGAAGGGAAACTGGTGTCCCCAAGGGCCCAGGCACCCACCTTTCAGAGGGGAGGCTGGCTAGAGCAGGAACACTTTCAGCCCCAAGGGCTCCATGTGTAAGGAGCAGCCTCAGTGGGTTGGTTGAGCAATGATGATTCTTTTTCTCACATTTGAATTTATCAAGCAGCCGTCCCTGTCATAGCTGAGGTCTTGAGGGAGCTGAGTGGCCACCACGTTATGAGTTGAGTGTGTCCTCTGCCAAATTCCTATGTGGAACCCCTAGGACCTCAGAATGTGACTGTGTACAAGAGGAGGGTCTTTAAAGAGGTTGTTAAACTAACATGAGGATGCTAGGATGGGCCTTAATCCAGTCTGATCGGTATCCTTATGAGAAGAGAAAATCTGGACATGCAGAAACTCAAGGGGTGTGCACACGGAGGAAAGACCTTGTGAGGCCACAGAGAGAAGGTAGCCACCAGCAAACCAAAGAGGAGGACACAGAGGAAACCAAACCTGCTGGAACTTTGATCTTGAACTTCTAGCCTCTAGAACATTGAGAAAATACTTTTCTGTGGTTTAAGCCACCTCTGCGGTATGTCATTACGGCAGCCCTTGGAAACTAATACAGACCACCACTTGGCTTCAACAGCAAGTTGAAGTGGTTTATTTATTGCTCTCTTTCTAAAGTCCTTTGTCATTGGGCTGTCTGAGAAACCAGCAGTTGGCAGAGGCAGGCAGCAAGTGAGGCTGCAGAGTGGATGGTTAAAAACACAGAGGCTGCTTGGTACAGAGTAAGAGCTACAAGCAGTTATTTTTAAAATGACCCTTCCCTGGCCAATATCACAGCTTAAAAACATGAGGGAATAGAAATAGTATTCACTTGTCAAATGAATTTCTCTGGTACATTTTCTGCTGAAAATCTTGGGGTAACGAATCATGACAGATATTTAAACAGTCTGTCTTGTGGAATCTGAGAGAACACCTAGAGTCTTTCAAATAATCCACAAGTACTTTTAAACTACTAAGAACCCTCTCTGTATGTTCAGGAGCTAGGATTGGTTTTTGGAGACTTTCTATGGTCTCAAACAACCACAGAATGACAGCACTTATACAGGCTTTTGTGCTATACAGACCTGGACACAAAGTCCTGTCCTCCCACTTGAATAATTCCAATATCTAATAAATGCCTAGCATTTAGACTATATGCCAGGCTATTTGATATGCACCTGTGAGGCAGGTAGTAACTTTAGCCATATTTCATAGATGAGGGAACAGAGGTTCAGAGAGGTTAGGCAGCTCCTCGAAGGTCACACAGCCAGTAAATAGAGAACTCAGTATTTACAGGCAGAACCTAAATATATGAAATTTATATACTGCTGTCTCCTCTCTAGCTAGGAGATTTAGGAAAGTCACATTAGCCTCTCTGAGTCTCAGTTTCTTTAGCTGCTAAATGGGGATAATAATGCCTGTTTGCATTATTGTACAGTCGCCAAACACTTGCCTTATGAAAGACACTCAATCACAGTGATTATGGTGATGTGGCTGTTATCAGTAGCACCTGTCTCCCTTTCTCTAGTACAGATACACAAATCATTAAAAGAAGTAACTTAAGCCACGGTCTGTGACTCAGTTGCTTCAAGTACAACGAGGGAAAAAAATCCCCACCTCACCTACCCTGAAACATTGCTCTGTATGTCAAATTAATAATCGCCAGAACATGCCTTTAACAACCCAATGATCTCAGGGTTTTGATTCCAGAGGACCACCAGCTAGCCTTGTAACTCGACAAACCACTGTATTTCATAGCCTGCATTTCATACACTATATTTCATTGCCCGTACTTGAAAGGTGGAGGTTGATCTGTAGAAATGAACTAGGAAATATTTAGAATTGAGCACTCTCTTCTGAGGACAGCATGCATGTGTGCTAAGTTGCTTTAGTTGTGTCTGAATCTTTGTGACCCTGTGGACTGTAGCCTGCCAGGCTCCTCTGTCCATGGGATTCTCCAGGCAAGAATCCTGGAGTGGGTTGCCATTTCCTCCTCCAGGGAACCTTTCCAACCCGTGGATCAAATTTGCTTCTCTTATGTCTCCTGCATTGGCAGGTGGGTTCTTTACCACTAGTGCCACCTGGGAAGCCCTCTGAGGACAGATGAAAATCTTATTTTAAATGGGGAGACTCAAACTACAGGGTCAAACGAATCATGGCTCCTACTAAGCATTCAGATCTGAGCTCAAATTGTCCCTCCTCAGAGAAGCCTTTCCTGACCCCTTTTCTGCTCCCTAAAGAAGCCTCCTCTTCTCAGTCTATGTCCTTCATAGCCCGTAGACTCTCTGAAACCATCCATTCAGTCCTGCATATCATCTGTCTCTCCCCTTGAGAACGTAAGCTGGCAAAAAGCAGGAACCATGTGACTTGCTCATTGCTGAATGCTGTGTTTTTTTGTTTTTTTTTTAATGAGTGCAGGGCATAGAGTAAACCCTTGGTTCATATTTGTTGGATGAATGAAACAAGTTAATAATTTTGCAACTTGCACTGGCATTCTTGGAAATGAAATGCCAGAACCAAGGCTGGAAATGAAAGTGTGAAGGTCTGCAGTTTTCTAAACCTGTATGAATTTCACCTTTGTGGGAGAAACAGTGCTTATTTGAAACAATCATTTGTAATATTTTGAACAAAGTCCACTTGGACGTCTCACTTTTTTGTACAGTTGTTTCTTTAACCCTATAGGAAGAACAGAGTGAACACTTGCTGCAGCTGCCCCCAATCCACAGTTCTTCTCCTTCACTGAGAAAAAGTGACTGCTATGTATTTGGGGTGATGGGCTCCAGCCCTCATCAGTATCAGTATCAGTTCAGTCACTCAGTCGTGTCCGACTTGTTGCGACCCCATGAATCGCAGCACGCCAGGCCTCCCTGTCCATCACCAACTCCCAGAGTTCACTCAGACTCACGTCCATCGAGTCGGTGATGCCATCCAGCCATCTCATCCTCTGTCTTCCCCTTCTCCTCCTGCCCCCAATCCCTCCCAGCATCAGAGTCTTTTCCACTGAGTCAACTCTTCGCATGAAGTGGCCAAAGTACTGGAGTTTCAGTCTCAGCATCATTCCTTTCAAAGAACACCCAGGACTGATATCCTTCAGAATGGACTGGTTGGATCTCCTTGCAGTCCAAGGGACTCGCAAGTCTTCTCCAACACCACAGTTCAAAAGCATCAATTCTTCGGCGCTCAGCTTTCTTCACAGTCCAACTCTCACATCCATACATGACCACTGGGAAAACCCTAGCCTTGACTAGATGGGCTTTTGTTGGCAAAATAATGTCTCTGCTTTAGAATATGCTATCTAGGTTGATGCTGGTGAGATCTATGTGCATGCCCAGTGTGAAACAAGTGTGAAGCAGACAGCTGCCTCACTGTTGAAGGAGTGGGAGGAGGCACAGAGGAATTCTTACCATGGGTAGCAGGAAGCCACACTCGTGATTATTGACTCCGATGATGGAAGGAACCAGATGAAATAATTTTTGAGCCAACAGGTCTAGCAGCTCATTAGGAAAGAAAAGGCCATCAACCACTCGAGTGAAAGACTTGGTTTTCTGAAACAAGGAAGAAGAGAAAAATCAGTAGCTGTTTCATTTCACAAAATCTGCTGTCCCCGGACTCTAGCCCAACTGAGCCAATCCACTATAGCAAAAGGCATTAAGGAAAGAAAAATCAATCACTCTTGGCCCATCCCAAGGCATCAGGGCTGCCTGGCCAACTCTGCCACTCACTTGGGCAAAGGGGCCCAACTTTTCTGGGCCTGAATTTCCTGGTCTTCTAAATTAGGATAAAAAAGTAGTAACTCCCTAAGATATATAATACCCCAGCACAATGATTCTCAGAAAGTGGCTCCAGGACCAGCAGCATTGCCTGGGAACTTGTTAGAAATGCAAATTCTCGGGCTTCCCTGGTGGTCTAGTGGTAAAGAACCCGCCAGCCAATGCAGGGAACACAGGTTCGATCACTGGTCCAGGAAGATCCTACGTGCCCGAGAGGAACCAAGCCCAGTGCGCCACAACTACTGAAGCCCAGGTGCCTGGAGCCTGTGCTCCACAACAAGAGAAGCCACTGCGATGAGAAGCTCACACACCGCCACAAAGAACAGCCCCTGCTCTCTGCAACTAGAGAAACCCTGTACAGCAATGAGGACCCAGCACAGCCAAAAATAAACAAAAATAAACCTTAAAAAATATTCTCATGCCCTATCCCAGGCCTGCCAAATACAAAACTCTGGGGCGTGCAGCTCAGTAACCAGCCCTCCAGGTGAGTCCGATGCATGCTCAAGCGTGGAACCACTGTCCAAATGCGATGGACAGAGAGGTGAGGTGAGGGGATGGCCAGGGTAGCGTGGGCTGCTGTGAACATCTTCCCAAGGCATCTTCCTCAGCACTGAGACTTGGGTCTGGATGGATGGTTCTTGGGCCTTAGGAAGCAACATCTGGTTCTATTTATGATTTTTTTTTGGTTTTTTTTTTTTTAGGTCTCTGTTTTGGGAGTAGGGGTAGAAGAGAGCCCACAAAAAGAACTTTCACACTACATTGGGTCAAGAACTTATCTATTTCCTGGATCCTAGTACAACTTGTAGCAGATTTTTCAATCCATGACAAATAATTGTTTAACAAATGTTGGAATCAGACAGGTAAGGACTTCATTGTCTCTCAAGGACTATCAGAGGGTCTCAAGATTGGAAGATTCGGCATAAAAGATTATCCAGTACAGTGAATTACCTGGTGATTGAAATTCATCTATAGTCATTTAGACTCTGCTTGCATACCTACAGAGGTGGTATCTCACTGTCTTCTAAAGGAGCTGATCCTTTTTCAGATAACTGAGTTTTTAGAAAGTGCTTAGTTATGGCTCCCCAACTTCCAGCTTTTGATCTTGAGTTTAGCTCCTGGTGGCCTGTGGAGCAAATGTGGACCCTCTTCCCTGTGAGATCCCTTCACTGATGTAGAGACAATTATAGTCTTTGTGTTTTGTTGTGTCTTCTCCAAGCTAAGCAGCACCCTGTCTTGTCAATCTCCTTAAATTAAACTATAAGAGCTCTATATTCCACATTGCTTTTTTTTATAGTCATTACTAGGAATCCCCAACCCCCATCTGTCCAAGTTCTGAATCGAAATAAATAAGAGAGAGGTAGGATTTGTCTACGATTCCATTCAAAGGACAACCTTGTCCCCAAATTCCCCTCCCTCTTCACCTGGTTGATGCTCAGCAGCTCCTTGGAGGACTTTGCCCGCAGGCACTGCAGCAGGGCCACGGAGTCTGATGCGTTGCAGTCACAAATACTTGCAATTGTCTGCAACTATTTTCGGAGAAGGAACAGGTCAGTGCACAGAACTGAAAGCCTCCAGGAAAATGAGAGTTGAAAAACGTCCTCAGTCCAGCCCTAGGCTGCTGCTTGATATACGAAGACCAGCATGTGGCCTCTCCCACCACGGGCCCATAGTGGAATGCACACACTGAGGACAGGCTGGCACTGCATCGTCCTTTCTCTCTTGCCTGGCCCTCCTCGCCATCTTTAGTAATCACCTGAGCTGGATCTGTCTCAGCCTGTCAGCTCTGCTTAAGCCCCACCGCCACCCCAACCTGGAGCATCTGAACATGTCCTGAACATCCTTTTTCTGTCTCTACACCAATTCCTTGAGGCCCAAGCCCCATCTTTTCCAGGATGTCCTTTTAGACCATAGACCCCATGAGCCCTTCCTCTTCTAATCTCCTGTTACTCTAAGTGTCCTCACCTTCCTGCCTTAGTTAGCCTTTGCTAAACACCTTCCTGCTCTCTCCCTGGACTTCCTACATATATAGAACTTGGCTCTTGAAAGTAGTGATCCTGACTCTTCTGGGAGTCGTGGATGCTCTGAGTATCCAATTGAAGCTACAGACCCTCTCCCTGAAAGTCGCACACACAGGCAGTCTGCATACAACTGCAGGGGTTCTAGAACCACCTCTTCTACTTTCCATGGATTCCAGGTTAAAAATCATAAAAAGGATTGATGCCATCCAACCATCTTATCTTCTGTCACCCCCTTCTCCTGCCCTCAGTCTTTCCCAGCATCAGGGTATTTTGCAATGAGTTGGCTCTTCGAATCAGGTGGCCAAAGTAGATTAAGTAAATAAGGACTGAGTTATATATCACCAGCAAAGAATAATGGATAAGATGTAAGAACTATCACACATCTGCTTACACACACAGTCTTAAGCTAGTATATGCCTTTTCCACGGAAACACTCATTGGTCTTAAAATAGAGCAGGGAAAACCATGAGCACTCAATATGTGTGCGGCAAACGCACAAACTTAAAGTAGCTTGATATATCATTCTACCCAAATCAATATTCTCTGGGTATTGAGAGTATTTTTAAAAATCCTATTACAGCTCTATGTTCCCACTCTTGGTTGTTATTTTCTACAAGGTGTTTAAAAAAATGCACCACTAATGTGAATGATACCCAGGAGATGGCTCCATAGTCCAGTGCTTAATTAATATTCATTGAGTGAATCAGCTCATTCGTGAACTCATTCATTCAGCAAACATTTAGAATCTTCTAATACACACCAGATACTATGCTGGGACATGAAACATACAGAGACCTTGGCCTCCGGGTCCTCTTATCTGGTAGAGCGCTAAGACAAGATGATAGATGACAAATATCTGGGGCACATGCTTCACTTCCCCCACAGTCTCATGCCAGACAGCATTTATCAGTACCAGTGTTATTTCACACTGAGCTGGAAACAACCTCAGAACCTTTCTTAACATAGCACTGTAGGTAGAGTAGAGAAAGCAGATAAGCCATACATAATACAGAAAACTGAGTCATATTTCACCAGCAAAGAATAATGGATAAGACGCAAGAACTAACACACATCTGCTTATGCCGCCCCTGCCCACACCCCACCCCCCCTGCAAGCACACCAGCAGCAGTGCATGGTGCGCCTGGGCCTACATCCTATTGAACCAGACCTTCCGTGAAGCAAGAAGGGTCACCTTGGACCAACATCAAACCCTTTAGTCATGGTCAGTACAGACAGTCAAGCGGATGGTCTCTGGACACCTGACCACATTCTCTCCTGACCAAAGAGAGGAAGCTGGAGAAGAGTTCACAATATACCTACATCATCATTCCTCTCGTAATCAGAGGCCTTCAGGTAAGGGATGATGGCCACCCCACTCTCCATGATGGCTCTGTGGAATAAGCCTTTGGTCATGGGGGACAGAATCTGGAGAGAGAATGCAGGAGACCCAGGAAACGTTATTCAGGGAGCTTCCCACCCATCACACATAACAGCCAGCCTTTCTTTAGAGAAAACTTCCACAGAGATGCAGATGCAGAGAGCAGACCTGTGGACACAGTGGGGAGGGGGCGATGCCCTGAGAAAGCAGCATTGGCGTGTATGTATATTTCCATGTGTAAAGCAGACAGCCGGTGGGAGGCTGCTGTACGACACAGGGAGCCCAGCCGGGCACTCTGTGACAACCTAGAGAGGTGGGATGAGGGAGGTGGAGGGAGACTAAACATGTCTACATAAGGCTGATTTGTGTTGTTGTGTGGCAGAAACAATAAACATTTTAGAGCAATTAAAAAATTAAATGTAATAAAAATAAAAGAAATAAAGAAAACCTCCCAGGAAGCCTACTTCAGTGTTCTACACTTAGAGGGAAAGAAGTCCTGGTTTGGGAATTTCAAGGGTAGCTGCTAAGGTTTGGGCAAGTCTTTTAACATTTCAGAGGCCCAGTTTCCTCATGAACTTGGAGGTCAAGCCTTCTGGCACGGGGGTGCTGGCTCCCTCACTTCTTGCCCTTGAAATGAGACTAAGCCCCTCACTCACCATGTATTTGTGAGGCTCGAGGGAGACAATGTGCTTATGAGCATTTGTTCAACATGAAAGCAGCAATTAGATGTGCATGACTCATTGTCCTCATTTTTGTCACCTCTCCCACTGAGGTTCCTTCAGGTCCCAAAGAGAAGAAACTCACAAGGCTGGAAACACTTATCGCTCCTGCTGACTCGCCGAAGATGGTCACGCAGTGTGGGTCCCCACCGAAGAACTCAATGTTTTCCTGGACCCAGATCAGAGCGGCCACCTGGTCCATGAAGGCCCAGTTCCCCCGTGCGTGCTCGTCCCCTGTGCTGTGGATGAGAGGCAGGGTGAGAAAGCTCATCTGGCTGCTGTCTGCTTCCCACAGCCCCAGGGGTTGGAGGCGGAGGCTGTGGGCTGTGTCAGGGCACCGCCACTCCAGATGGAGAAAAGCGGGGAGTCAGAGGCCTGGGGTCGCTGGGAGAACCAGGCTTAATTCTCACCCTCTGTTGGATTTGAATTTGGGTTTCTTTGAGAATCTGATGAAAGCTCCATACCCCCAGAAAAATGCATGGACAATCTGGTATGTGCAATTTCAGGGTATTCACAGGCTCCCCTGAATCCATGGATTCCAGAAGAGTTATGCTCCTGAGAGTTGGTCTGCACCAGGAAGTAAGACCTCCCTGGGCACAAGGGTTCCAAGTGAATGACTGAATTAAAAATAATGATAATAATAGCAGCTGTTGCAGCAACGTGTACAATGCTGTCCCTAGGGCTTTATAGCTGGAGTTCCTATAATCCTCCCACCTTGTGAGGTAGGTGGTGCTGGTCTTTCTCCTTTATCCTTCTGGGTCCTCTCTCCGCCCTTCTCCACCTTGTTCTCAAAAGGCCAACTATCATGAACTACACCACCCAGGCTCCCTGCTGTGTGCGGTCAGAGGGAGGAACCGGCTGGGGGTTTCGGGTGGAATATTGAGAGACTGATTCCATCACCCCGTGTTCCCCCACCTCTGCTGGGAAGTGGTTTGGGCAGTGGCTGCATTTCTCGGCAGCCAGAGCTCACTCACGTCACGCCCACTCCCCTGCTTGATATCCGCAAGCATGTTCTAAGGATACTGAGGGATTCACCGTTTCTGTCTCACAGACAGGAAGCAGAGGCATAGAGAGGTGAAATCCCTTGCCCAGGAGCTAGAAAGTTGCAGATCTGGGTCCATTCTCCTAACCATGTGCCGCTGCTGCTGGGTAGTATGTGTATGCTACCCACCACGTATGAGAGTAACCTCGGGACCACAGGCTGCTCCTCCTCCGTCTTCCAGTCCCCCACACCGCCCCTCCCCTTGGTTCTCTCTCTCTGTCCCTGATGCCTGGGCTGGCCCCAGCTCCACCTTCTCTCCCCCACAATCCCTCCATCTGGTCGGGAGCCACACTCTGCTAATTTCACCTCTGTCGCATCGTGGCTCCCACGGTGGTTCCTGTTGGGGTTAGAATAGGAAACAGGAGTCCAAAGTGGCGGGGGCTAAAGGACAAGGGAGGGAAGAGCCCGTGAAAACAAAGCAAAGGAAGGCCAAAGGAAGGTCCGAGGACCCGAGTGAGGACTTCAGGTAAAACAAACAGCATTCCTGGCTGGCCCAATCTGCATAGGGCAGGCCCAGGGGGAGGAAAAACATATAAAAGCAGAAGCCAAAGCTCTCTCTCTCTCTCTCCCCACCACGTGCCTGAGCTCTCTCTCTCTCTCTCTCTTTCTCTCTCTCTCTCCCCCACGTGTATGCACTCTTTCTCTCTCTCTACCCCCCACACTCTGGGGCGTTCTTCTCTTCGCATCTTTGGGTCGACGTGCCCTCACGCCTCGAGGGTGGATTTTCCTGCTATTATCTAAATAAAATAGAGCTGTCACACGGAGTTGTAACACTGATTTGTCTAAGAGCTATAACACGGTCCATTTGCGACCTGAGAGCTATAACACGGTCTGTCCAAGACCCGAGAGCTGTGGCACGCCGAGGACTTTAACGTCCGTCACTCTGAATCTTTGTTGTGACGAGACCGAACTGAGGAGCATACACTCGCCTGACAGTCCCCATTCCTCCCTTTGTTTATCCTGATTCATAATCTGGTCACTTATGATCTGGGTGACCATGAGCAAGTCACTTAACTTGCTTTGCCTCAACATTCTCATGTCTGAATGGGGTTGATAATGGCACCTGCTTCACATGACTGTTGTGAAGACTGACGGTGCAGGCACACAGTAAGTGCCATATCTGTGCTGGTAATCCCTCTAGTCATTCAGCCACCAGCCTGCTTCACTCCATGACCTGCACCCAGGCTGTACAGCAGCACCCCAACCAGATGTCCCCTCTGAGGCCCAGGCGCCCCTGGGCCAGCCTGCACTCTGCTTGGAAGTGACCTTCCATTCTACTGCTCTGCAGGGCACTTCTGGGTCCCTAATGCTTTATCCGCTAAAGACCAATCACATGCACAGCTTGGCATTCAGGGTCTTTCCCAATCAGGCCTGGCCCTACCTTTTCCCACCCATCTCCTGTTATATCCTCATCTACCTGTCTATTAGAACCCAGATGTTATAAACAACTTTTGGAAACCTTTCTGTTGAGAAAGGCAGAATCCCAGTGTACAGACCTGCTAACCATGTAATCACTCTGGCCAGGACATTAGTCTGATCTCAGTCCTCTCTGCCTCCACTGCAGCCTCTCAGCCACCTCCCTGTGCTACATGCCCCAGAGCCCAGTTTGCAAATACCTTTCCAGCCCCAACTTCCTTCCAACTTCCAATTATGTTTCCTTCCAACTTCCTAGTCTTTGCTCAGGCAGCTCCTGTTGCCAAGAGTGCTCTCTCCCAACCCTTCAACCCTAAGACCAACCCCGTCTTTAAGGTGCAGTTAGTTCCAGTTCCACCTCTCTCAGGAAGACTGGCTGATTTCTTGCCGCTCCCGCCTCTGTTTCTACATGCAGCTCTGGTGCCTCTTACCCTTAGAATGTGACTGATGTCCTGCCTGGGAGCCCGGGGATTTGTGTCCCTGTGTTATTTTCCCATGACACTGACAGCCTCTCAAGGGCAGGATACATGCTGGACTCCTTGCTACCTTCCCCATACTTTCTGACCTTTGGCTCACGTCGCATCCTGGCCAGGGCTTGAGTTCTGCCATGTTCTAAGTAGGGTCAAGGAAGTGGCCAAGAGGCCTAGCCCTGTTCTATGACCTCTGGGAAGTTGTTTTACTTCTCTATGCTTCCATTTCTCAAGTGTAAAATGAGAATAACAAGAGTATGTTTCTCATAGAATTAGTCTGGGGGTGAGTTATAACGAATGCATAGCAAGTGCCCGGCATGGTGCTGGGCTCATACGAGCACTGAAACACGCTTGATATTACTTGAGGGGGGAGGGAAGTCATCAATGGAGTGATTATTCCTAGGTGAGCAATGGAGGAGCCTTGATGTGGGGCCTGATGGCAGACACTTGGAACTGCTCACACTCCCGGTTTCCTCATCTGCCAGGGAGCACATTTCCCTTGCAGTTGAGTGTGGCTATTATGACTGACTTCTGCCACCTGTATGTAAACAGAGTAATAATCGCCCCCTCCAGGCTGACCTGGAAAGACCACCCTGGTATGATTCTCCTGCTTGGTCTCCATCTGCTGGCCAAGTGCAGAGGAGCTGGGTGCGGCCTCCTAGAGGAGGGATGGAAGGAGCCTGGGTCCCTGATTGACCATGGAGAAGAATGCCTGTCAGTCAGAAACACTTGGTTGGATTTTAGTTGAGTGAGAAGGAAAGTTTTATAATTTGAAGCCACTAAAACTTGGGGTTTATCTGTTACAGTTGCTAAAATGACCTAACTAGTTTGGGCCAAATTAGTTCAGCGTCACTGAAGGTTCATTTCTTCTTAGGTTGCCAAGCACTAAGTTCCCTGTGGCTGCGCCCAGCTGCTCCTTGGGGGTCAGGGGTGTCAATCCCTTGGGGAGACTCACTTGAAGAAGCCAAATATTCCTAGTCGGTACTGGATGGTCACAACCAGCACGTTCTCATAGGAAGCCAGGGCAGACCCATCGAAGATGGATGCTGAGCCAGTCTCGAAGGCGCCGCCAGGGAACCACACCATGACCTGAGGAAGGGGAAAGGAACCCTCCAGCCAGCCCACCAGGCACCCACAGCCCCCCCTCATGCATGCTGGGACATTCTTTAGGGAAATAGGAATGTTTCACTTTTCTTCCCAAACAGCCTCAGCGGTTTTGTCTTTTGAAGAAGGCCCAGGGTTAGGTATGTGGATTATGGCATATGAGAGCCTGGGTATGATTCCCATCTCTGCCCTTGACTAGCTGTGTGACTTTCAGCAGCCTTCTGAGCCTCTCTGAGGTTCGTTTTTCTCATCTGTAAGATGTGCAGAATGAAAGTGTCTCGTTTATGAGGCTAGCATGACGTTGAAAGAAAATTCTTCATCTGAAGTTCATGGAACAACGTTGGCATATTTCAAGAGCTCAAAAAGTGTTAACTGAATGTCATGAAACTTGTGACCCACAGAAAAATGGAAATAGCTATAAGCGATATCTGAGACCAAGAGCCACTTAAACTGTTTTAATCTAAGAGTTTATCCTACTTACAGAGAGAAGAGAAGAGAGGAGGGAAAAAGAGAAAAGTGTGGAAGCTTTACTTTACCAATTAGAAAAATTGGGACCAGGAAACATCAAACATTCAAATGGTATTATCACCAGGTATATACTTAGTGTATGTGTGCGAAGTCACTTCAGTCGTGTCTAAATCTTTGCCACCCCATGGACTGTGGCCCGCCAGGCTGCCCTGTCAATGAGATTCTCCAGGCAAGAATATTGGAGTGGGTGGCCATTACTTTCTCCAAGGGATCTTCCCGACCCAGGGATCGAACCTGAGTCTCTTATTAAGTCTCCTGCATTGGCAGGCAGGTTCTTTACCACTAGCACCACCTGGGAAGCCCATACTTAGTGCATATTACCATGTATATACTTAATTTTTTGAAAATCCCTTCTCTTCTCTTTTAAAAGTCATATTAGTGGCTATAACTCATGGGGTAGGAAAGCGAAGAAAGCCATGGGAGTAAAGGAGAACTGGACAAAGCACTGGCTTGACACCCAGATCTCCCACTTACTGTGTGTATAACGTGGACCAAGTTGCTTATGCCCTCCCCATTCCTCAGCTTCCGCTTCTGTAGAATAGGTCCAATAATGCTCCCCACTGGGTTATTACGGGGGCTTAGATGAGAGAATGAACTGTACCTGGCACACAGTCAGCCCTCAGAAGGTGCTGCTGTTGTGATACAATAGAGCAAGTCTCTGTTGCAGAGGCAAAGAGGAGAGAGAGGGTGATGGAATGTGTGGTTCAAAATTAGATGTATAGTGCACTCACTTGTACAAAGATCTTTCACATTCTTAAGTGAAACATTTCCCATTATAACCTGTCTTCACTTGAAAATAAAAAATTTGCAAAAGGCAATTATCGTCTTTAAAACACTGGACTTCCTAGGTGGTCCAGTGGAAAAGAATCTGCCTGCCAATGCAGGGGACACTGGTTAAATCCCTGGTCTGGGAAGATTCCACGTGCCTCAAAGTGACTCAGCCCGTGTGCCACAACAACTGAGCTCTCGCTCGAGAGCCCGGGAGCCGTAGCTACTGAAGCCCACGCTCCCTAGAGCCCATGTTCTGCAACAAGACCAGCCCCAGCTCACAGCAACTAGAGAAAAACCCTCGCAGCGACAAAGACCCAGCATGGCCAAAAATAAATGAATACATAAATATTTATTAAAAAACAGGATTTCCCAAACCAAAAAAATCAGAGTCCTTCAAAGCAGGGTATTTTCTGTTTGCAGACTATTTAATACCCAACAGAGGCAAAACAAAACAAAACAAAATAAAAAACCAGAGGTCAAATCACTAACCATAAAGAAGTAATCACAAAAGAAGACAAAGCGAATCTGTCAGTAGAATGATTTTTGAGAAAGCTATTGACATGTCAAGTGATTACATTTCCCTTTTACCCAAGGGAGCCTAGATGTGATTCCAGATATCCAGACACTTCACCCAGGTCCTAGGCCCAGAACCTGCAACTGGCGCCCCCAGCACAGCAGGAGCCGTGAGCCTTACCGGGAGCTTGGAGCCGGTTTCCGCATGGGCCGGGGCGTAGATGTTAAGGTACAGGCAGTCTTCCGATACTCTGAATTTGGGGTAACGCACCTTGAGAATGTGTTGATCTGTGAACAGCCACTCTGAGTTCTGGAAGCACCTTGGGACAGGGAAGCAGAAACCCCCAGAGTTGCGGTCAGCAGACCTGCCTCGGAGGGGCCAGCTTTTGTGACAGCAGGGAGGCCTAGTGATCTATGCCTGAGCAGAATAGGGATTCAGTGCTCTGGTACAAAGTTTAAAAACACCCCAGCCCCCATGGTGGCCCAAACAAGCTGTGCATGTTAAGTCACTTCAGCTGTGTCCAACTCTTCGTGACTCTATGGACTGTAACCCACCAGGCTTACATGGGATTCTGTCGATGGGGTTCTCCAGGCAAGAAAACTGGAGTGGGTTGCCATGCCCTTCTCCAGAGGATCTTCCTGAACCCAGGGATCGAATCCATATCTTCTGGGTCTCCTGCATTGGCAGGCAGATTCTTTACCATTGGCACCACCTGAGAAGCCCAAACAAGCTATAATTCTCATTGATCTGGTTTCTGGGTAAGAAAGCACATTGTGCAGAATAATTATACCATGAACCTCCAGGACTCACTCATGCCTATCCCCATCACCATAATACACACACACACACACACACACACACACACACACACATAAAGACTCAAGCTGGCTCGACAATTCTCCAAGCTGTAGACAGTAGGTCACAGGGTTGTGTATCAAGGGTTGTGCTTTGGTGGGTCCCTTTTCTGCCTCTAGAGGAACAAAAGGACATTCCCAGGCCTTTCTACCAGAAACAACAGAGGTAGGCTAGCAGCAAGATTCCTGCAATCAGGCCTTTGCCTAAGCTAGTCCCTCTGCCCTGACTACTTTCTCCCCAGATCTGCTTGTTCACACTCTTCCCTTTCTTTCAGATGCTGTCAAAGTGTCACCTCCTCCAAGAAGCCTCCTGAGATTTCTCCAGCTAGACCAGAGCTCTATGGAATTGTTTAGTTGCTAAGTCATGTCAGACTGGTTTGCAACGCCATGGACTGTAGCCCACCTGGCTCCTCTGTCCATGGGATTTTCCAGGCAAGAATACTCAAGTGGGTTGACATTTCCTTCTCCAGGGAAGCTTCCCAACCCAGGGATTGAACCTGTGTCTCCTGGGTTGGCAGGTGGATTCTTTACCACTGAGCCACCTGGGAGGTCTTTGGAAACACGTATATATTTTGTGTTCTTTCCTAGAATCTCTCCTAGTGAGCAGCTAAAAGCCTAGGGTTCTGTGTGAGTCACCTTGGTACCTTATAGTCCCTAGCCCAAGGCATAGTAGGATTAAGTGAGATTATATATGTGAATATGTCTAGTAAGTGCTCAATTAATGTTTATTGTTTTTCTAAAATAGAATAGTGTACAGATTAGGCAGCAGAAAATCATTGCTTCAGATGCTTTTTTCTTTCTGTGTATGTTGTGTATCAGAAATTGGGGCTCACTGCTTTTAACAAAGCCATCTCTGGCCTCCCCTCAAGGCTCCCTCAATGACCTGCTCTGACTCCCTAACGCTTGCCTTGTCACCCCATATTTTAACTGTCCTTATTGTTTATGTCTTCACCACCACAGCCAGTCTGCAGGTTCCTTGAGGGAAGCTGTATCTAACTCAAGTATCACGATCTCAGGGCCTAATGAAGAGCCAGTTTCTGAGTTGGTTCTCAGTGGATATTAGTTGAATGAATGAATGAACACATAAGGTTCAACTTATTGTCCTAGGTGTCTGGACAACATAGGGTTTTCTTCTGTGGCTTAGTTTTCTGGCACTAGGGTCCTCCTTCTGCCTGGGACCCCAATGCCAAGAATCAACATGGCCCAGTCTGAGGGCTTCACAGAATCTGAGAGTTGAAAGATTCTTGCCGGACTTCACTGGTGGCCCAGTGGTCAAGAATCTGCCTGCCAGTGCAGGGGACACAGGTTGGATCCCTGGTCTGATCCCTGGTCTGGGAAGATTCCACATGCGGAGGGGCAGCTAGGCCCATGAGCCACAACTACTGAGCTCGTGCGCTGCAACTACTGAAGCCTGCCTGCCTAGAGCCTGCACCCCTAGGGCCTGTTCTTTACAACGAGAGAAGTCACCATGATGAGAAGCCTGTGCCCTGGGCTAGAAAGCAGCCCCTGCTCGCCAGAACGAGAGCGAGCCCGAGCAGTGACGAAGACACAGCACAGCCAAGAGTAAATAAATGAATAAACTTATACTTAAAAAAAAAAAATTCTTGGCATTTCCAAGCCTCACCTCCCACCCAGTGCACAAGACACCTCCACAATTTACCTGGGAACTACTTGCTCATCCAACCTGGAAAATTTGCAGTGTCTGGGAGCATCAGCCCTCCCAGCCCCCCTGGATCACAGAGACACATTCATGTATCCATTCCACAGGTAATTATGGATTCCCCACTATGGGCCAGGCCCTGCACTGGGCACCGTGTGAATCGCTAGAGTTAAAATTCCTCTGGGGTGGTGCTCACTCTAAAGACCTGACCCAGTCCGATGGTGGAGACTAAGCCTGGGGTAGAGATCACCTGGAGATGCATCAATAACCTCTTTTAACCCAAAGACTCAGTCAGCCCATCACAGTGGTTCCTCAGCCTGACTGGTCCTCAAAATCGCTAAAGAGCTTCTTTACAGTCGAGTTTCCCAGGCCCAGCTCTGGGGATTCAGGGAGTTCAGAAGAGAGCCCAGGGACTCTGTTTGTTTAAACAGGTGGGGAGCCATGCCATCACAGAAGCCTCAACCACATCTGACCCTCCGCATCCTCCTCACAAATGCTGCCCCTTTTCCAGTGGGCTGCATGACCTTTACTCCCCCTCAACGTTCTGCCCCTACTCCCAGGTCACAGGCCACCCCTGGGACCAAGCCAGTTCTTACAATTTAGGGTAGGACGTGGCATTTAGGAAACCATTCCAAGGCAGTAAAGGCTCCGGTTTTGCAAATCGCAGGGGCCCTACAGGGGGTGTGGCATAAGGGACCCCAAGGAACACATTCACGAGCATGTCGTTTCCCAGAACAGAAGCTTGCGTCCCCCGGACCCATCCCAGGTTGGTGTGCCTGGCTGGTGCATCAGCGGTGGCTGGCCCTGAGGAAACACATAGGGAGGAATTAGGGGCGTGGGGAAGAGGCTGGGAACAAGCCAAACTCAAGAGTTTCCCAAGGTGGAGCGCTCTTTCTCAACCCAGAGACTGTGCAAGTATCTAGATTCCTTCTCAATGAATCCATGTCCACTGCTCCTTCGATGACTTCCCCTAGAAGTCACCTTCATCAGAGCACCCACTGAATGTCTCCTAGGAGCATACACCAAGCCACAAAACTTTCTAAGATGTAAGTTGGGAACCCATCTCCCTGCTGCTGCACACAAGCTTTTCTTTACTGTGGAAAAGATACACACCAGCCTTCATAGAGCCTGTGTGTGTTAGTTGTTCAGTTGTGTCCATCTCTTTGTGACCCCGTGGACTGTGTAGC
This sequence comes from Budorcas taxicolor, assembly GCF_023091745.1. Taxonomy (NCBI): domain Eukaryota; kingdom Metazoa; phylum Chordata; class Mammalia; order Artiodactyla; family Bovidae; genus Budorcas; species Budorcas taxicolor. Next base: position 26,326,536 of record NC_068927.1, on the reverse strand, counting down.
CCGCCAGGCTCCTCTGTCCATGGAATTCTCCAGCAAGAATACTGGAGTGGGTTGCCATGCCCTTCTCCAGGGGATCTTCCCAACCCAAGGATTGAACCTGGGTTTCCAGCATTGCAGGCTGATTCTTTACCCTAGGACCCCATAGAATCTGGCCCACATTTCAGTGATTTTTTATACCCACCAGCATAACTGCTGGCATGTCTGTGTATCATCTGTGTGACTACTGGCTTTCTTCTTTTCTTAAGATTAAATTGAGATAGGCTTCTAAAATTTTACTTAGCGGAATTCTAAACAATGACACCTATGGAACTGTGGCTTTGATGACTTAGGTATACGATTTTGAGTACACAAGAAAATACATATAGAGCCACAAAAACAAAAAATTATCTTATGCTACCTGAAATCAGCTCATTTACCTCCAGGGGTACAAGGATAACACTTACGGACATTGTACAAGCTTCTCGGTTTCCACATCAAGCATGAAGCCTGGAGAAGTTACTTGCCCAGCTATTTACTTATGAGGGCCCAGATTTCTTGGCATTACCTGTTCTAAAGTCATTTCAACAGCAACAGTCCTGCCTCAGCAGTTGATGTTATAAACACAGGCTCTGTTCCATACCCCTCCAAGCCTCCCAAGATTCAAGCAACCCAAAGACAGGACAGGATCTTCTGTGCTCTACACACACCTTAGAAGGAGACTCTGGCCTGGGGCTCTCAGCAACACCAGGACATGGGTCAGGGGCCCTGAGGTTCAACACAACCCTCCATTTTCCATTTTCCACCAGTGGAAAATCCTCCAAGGCAGGGAAATCCCTTATCCCATCTTCTGAGAGCCCTCCTCTCCCACTGGGCATCTCACCCTTGGTGGCAGCTGCAAGGACCCAAACAGCCCAGATCAGGGTCTGGCCTGGGTGCACCCACTCCCCACTCATCTGGCCGGCTCGCCTGACTCTCTGGACATCCACAGCCACAGCTGGCCTCAAGAATCTTCCGTCAGGGACAAGGAACGACTTCCTGATAGGAGACAAGTGTTGAGCAGGCAGACACAGGACACAGCCTCAGTGAAGAATAATAGCTAAGATTTTCGGAGGAATTGGCCAAGCAAGACTTTCCTGTTCTGATTTACATAAGAAGCTGATGATTAACTCTTGAGTGCAGGGTTGGGTGGGGGGAGGGGAACGTTTGGAGATAATTTGATAGACTTTGGATTCACAGGATGGTAGACGCAGAAAGTACATTTGGGAACTTTTGGGTGCATCTCAACTCAGATGCCTACAGAGGCTAGGAAGGCAGCAAACAAGCAGTGAATGAAGCTGGCCAGGAGAGACAATAGGGAATGGTGGGGACCGCGGAAACCAGACAGCACATGCTCTGTTTAAAGGGGCAATGACTACCCCACTCCAGTAAACTTTTAGTTCATGGTAATGTAGGTTGGCCAAACTAGAAGTCTATGATACTTCTCAATTATTAAATATGGCCTCAACAGAAAAAAAAAAAAAAATCACCATGTGAGCCCAAAAGCATTTCTACTGGCTTGAGTTGTGGATGAAGACTCTGCAATCCTAATCTAGATCCAGGGTCCCCACAGTAAATATAAAGAGACAAACCTAGGGAGTGAAATTATTATAAGCCATTCTGTTGGGACCAGTCATCAGCATTCTGGATTCTTGTTGCAGTACTGGTGGGTCACGGATGATCTAGTTCAGAACCCAGGATCATCACCATCCTGCCCCTCACAGCCTCCATACCTCACATAGGGTTAAGGACTCAGGATAGAGCTTCCCAAATATTTGGGGCTGGGCCAGTGGGGTCAGAATTATCAGGGGCACTTGTTGAAAAGTGCGTTATTCTGCCCCACCCCCTGGAGATGCAGGGAAGGAATTTAACAACAGCAATAGTGGGTTTGAGAAGCAAGGGAAGTTTCCTAGAATAGTCACCTCCTAAAAGAGACAGAGGAGTTATGAGCCAGATACAGAACTCTGCACTAGCAGGTAAGGTCATCCTCGAGGTCAGAGCAAGGGGCTGCCTGATGTACTTCGCTCCTCAGGTGCTCCATAAACTTTGGTGGATATGAAGTCCTCCAGTAAATAATGTCTTCCTTCCCAGCCGCAACTGCATTTCTGCTATGCCACTGACAGTGCTAAGGATTGTGGAAAAGGGACTCCAGTGGAGTCTTACGTGAGGGTTTGATTCTTAATTCAGCAAAAACCCCACATGGTTCAAATAAACCTTGAAAATCCCTCAAGTTGTCTCTGAAATCTGGTGAACACCTGTGGACAGTAATCCCTATGCATGATGAGAAGCACTGGGGACCAGGGGTAAGGAAGAGAGGGACTGCGTATTTCAGGAGTCTTAATGTTCAAATTGCCCACATTTAGGTGACCATAAATCCTGGGAGGTGAATGGGGGATGGGGCCAGAATATCGAAAACGTCTCCAGCTTGTCTGCATGGTTTACTTATTCTGGTTTAACGTGAGGCATACAAACAGCTTTTTAAAGAGTTTTTATTAGGTTGTGTTGGGCCTTAGTTGCAGCACACGGAATCTTTGTTGCATCATGCAGGCTCTTTCGTGATGGCACATGGCCTCTCTAGCTGTGGCAGACGGGCTCCAGAGTGCATGGGCTCAGCAGGTGCTGTGTACAGGCTTAGTTGCTCTGCGGCATATAGGATCTTAGTTCCCTGACCAGGGATTGAACCTCTGTCCCCTGAATTGCAAGATGAATTCCTAATTACTGGACCACCAGGGAAGTCCCTACAAATATCTTAATTCATGTTTTGTTTGTTGTAATAGGTTCAAGAGAACGATACCATTTTAGGCAGAAAAGCATTTAGCTTAATGCCCAGACTGTACAGTGGGTGGTCAGCAGTGTTTACTAGATCAGAATCTACACCTTTTTCTCCAGGCCTCAGTCTCCCATGTTATGAGAACTGAGAAGACATTTAAGGATTGTAAATTCTAGAGACCCCAGTATGAATGAGGTTTCCATTCCTGCCTGTGATGCCAGAAGAACCCAGAGCAGGGTGGAAAGGCAGAGAAGTTTCCAAGGAGAGGAAGAAGGCTGCTGATCGGATAAGTGATTGACTCTGAGGCACAAACTTTGCCAGCTCAGAATGGCATCTCCCCTGGCCCTCCCACCCAGGGTCTGAAATGTCCATTTTGTCTATAATCTTGAGCCTTCTTAGACTATCTCCCTGCTCTGGCCCTCCCTCGCTGCCTCCAGAAAGAGTCTTGTTGCCCTACAATTCTGTCCCTCCATCCAGTCAGAAATAATATTAACACCTTACACCAGTACTCATTCAACAGTTTGAAGAGTGTCTTCACTTGTACTGTTGCTATTGTCACATGTCCACACACACATTTTGGAAGTCTTTTGTCTCTAGCTTCTTATCCTTTAAAGTCCAGTTCAATGGCCATCTCTCTCAAGAAGCTTTCTTAGGTTCTCCTGAACAACTAAATGCTCCGCTTTTTCCACCCCTCCTGCTTGTTAATGAGTTGTGTACATGAATGCCTTACTCCTCAAGGAGGTCTTTTCTACCCATGTATTCAACACAGCTTTTTCCATGTATCCTGGTGTTTCCCCAACTCAGCCATTGACCTCCTAACTTAACAATTTGTATCATTCCCACTACTAATTTACTATCAATTCACTTGATATTTTTCTTTAAACTGACCTTGAAAACTGTTAATTATCAAAGAAATCATTAATATCTAATGCAATAGGGATAGTATTTTAGAAAGAGTGAACCAGTGTGTCTTGCATTTCCATACTGCAAAATCATTCCCCCTTCTCCTGGCAACCAATATGCGAAGCCAAATGGTGTGATGTAGAGCACCTCAAAATAGGACCAAGAGGAGAGTTTTGGTCCCTCCTATACTGTGGACCTTGGGAAGGACAAGGAAACAGAGGTGGGGAAGGCAGGCGTTGACACAAGTTGCTTTGAGTTCCCCTCTCAGACTTACGTCCCAAAGTGGGAGGTATGAGAGGTGGGAGAGTTCCAAAGCAAGCTTGGCTCTCCAGGAGGAGGAGGCTCCTGTCCCCACACCACACAGTGGTGTGGCGGTGTGTCCACACCACTGAACCAGCCTGCAGCGGCCACAACAAAATAAAAGAGGACAGACAAATCACAGGTGATGCTCCCACTCCCCTCAGATCTGCTGTTCCTTGGAAGGACCCCGGATAAAATCTTGAAGGGAACTCAGAGGTGATTGAGAACCTGGCCAGGAGCTGGAGTGGGAAGAGGGCACGAGGCCCACAGAGGTGTTTTCTAGGCTTGAAAACAAAGTGGAACCACAACTTGACCTGGGCGGAGCACAGTGCTGAGTGCTGGTCAGAGCTAAAGTGAGGGCTGAGTTAGCAGGGGAGGACCATTGGTTTTGATCAAGACAAGAGGACAGATCACAAGCTTACCATGTTAAAATTCATCATCCTCCCAGAAACCTGGTGCAGAGGGAAACTGCCGTGGAGATCACAAGAGGAAGATGTTTACAAATGGCTCCAGGCTCCTTCTGCCCTTCTACTCATATAAGTTTCCCCAATTCATACAGCCAGATTGCACCTTGGGGAGGAGGAGGGAAGTCAGGCAGCCAATCTGAGAGGCTGCGCGCTTATCTGAATAAGTTACTTTTCAAAGCTTATTTTTTAATTGAAGTGCAGTAGATCTCTAATGTTGTTAGCAATACGTGTATGTGCTCAGTTGTGAAGTCATGTCTGACTCTTTGTGACCCCATGGACTGCAGCCCGCCAGGCTCCTCTGTCCATGGGACCCTTCAGGCAAGAACACTGGAGTGGGTTGCCATTTCCTTCCCCATGAAAAAAGTTTATGTTACTTAAAGAGACTTCAAAGTATTGAATAGGACTGAGTTTACCAGATTAAACACAACGTAATTTTCTCCCATTAACCAGAGGGACAAGGGTGTTCTCTCTTTGTTATAAAGAAAAATTAACAAGATATATATGGTGGCTTAGCAGTAAGGAATCCACCTGTCATGCAAGAGACAGGGTTTTGATCCCTGGGTTCGGAAGATCCCCTGGAGAAGGAAATGACAACCCATTCCAGTATTCTTGCCTGGGAAATCCCATGGACAGAGAAGCCTGGCGGGCTATAGTCCATAGGGTGGCAAAGAGTAGGATATGACTTAGCGACTAAACAACAATAGACATATATATATAGATCTTATTAATAAGATATACACACATATATTTTATTTTATATATGTGCGTATATCTTATATGTATGAAACATGCAAACTGAGTCTATCTTTTCTGCAAAACCATTATTGAAAGAGAACTGTGGAGGATACGGCTTCCTAACCCTGTATCTTCTATTTTCTGTTCCGTCTAGGTTGCCTGTCCCCTAATGCTCGGGAACTCCACTCTGGGAGACACTAATTTATGTCAAGAAACGATGGTACTAGTTTTCATGTATGGAATGCCTTGTAGGTGTCAGATCCCAGGCTGAATGCTTTGCAGCCAGTCTCTAATTTAATGCAATGATTGCCATTCTGTAGATGAGGAAGCTGAAGTTTTGCCAGGTAGGACGAATTGTCAAATATCACAAGGCTGAAAAGCAGCATAGCTGGGACTTGAGCCCAGATTTCCTGCCTCCAAGCTGCAGGCTTTGCCATTTAGAGAGGATGGAGTAAGAAATGAGGAACAGAAGTAAGATTCAGGAAGGATGGCTGACTTCTGCAGTTCTTGATCTGTGAAAAATCACGTAATCTTCTCGGAAGCTGACTAATCACTTGACATCACCTCCTAGGACCTTGATGTCCCCATCAGTAGCACAGACCAGTGGCCTGGATGGCCCCAGAGAGACACAGGCCTTCAATGGGCTCTCACTGTTCTCCAGATTGCTCTTCTATAACCCCTGAGGGAGAAACCAAAAATGAGAGAGGACCCCAGTCTGAGGCGTGGTGTAAAGCATGCGATCAACCATCCCTGCTGATAGATGGTAGTGGAGATCAAAAGCACACTTTCTGATTCTCATAATGGGAGACTGAAGGAACCCTGAAGGCATCAGAGTAACCCTGTGGCCTCAAAGTGGAGACTGGCCCGCAGGCTGACAAAACAAAGGGAGGATGGTCTGGGGATGGAATCAGCTCAGCAGGCAGTGTCCCTGTTATCCCACATGGGCCCAGAGCTGGACCTTTAGAGTTTCCTTATTTCAATCTTTCTTCAAACCCACTTCACATTCATGTTAAACCCAAATACTCCATCCCAGAGAGATGCCTCACTGCACCCCATCCCGACAACCCCATAAAAACATGCCATCACTACAGTCCCATAACTATACTCATCACTGTACTCCATCACTGTACGCCATGGGTGTATATGGTCTTTGTTAATTATAGTTTCCTCTCCTGGATGTTTTGCCTTGACTTCACCTGATGAAATCCTCAGTCAGTTCAGTTCAGTCTCTCAGTCGTGTCCAACTCTTTGCGACCCCATGAATCACAGCACGCCAGGCCTCCCTGTCCATCACCAACTCCCGGAGTTCACTCAGACTCATGTCCATCAAGTCGGTGATGCCATCCAGCCATCTCATCCTCTGTTGTCCCCTTCTCCTCCTGCCACCAGTCCCTCCCAGCATCAGGGTCTTTTCCAATGAGTCAACTCTTCACATGAGGTGGCCAAAGTATTGGAGTTTCAGCTTCAGCATCAATCCTTCCAATGAATACCCTACTTGTCTTTTAAGATACCATGGAAATACCATCTCCTCTATACAGACCTTTTTATTATCAAATGTGAGATTCATTTTTCCTTTCCTCCTATATATTCTGTAGATTTCTTGTTATATTACTTATAACAGTGGTCCTCAACCTTTTTGGCACCGGGATTGGCTTTGTGTATGACAATTTTTCCATGGAACAGGGCTGGGAGCGGGTGGTTTAGGTATGATTCAAACACGTTATGCTTATTGTGCACTTTATTTCTATTCTTATCACATTAGCTCCATCTCAGATCATCAGGCATTGGCTCCCAGAGGCTGAAGACCCCTGATTTATATATATATATATATATATATATATATATATATATATATATATATATATATATATATAAAAGTCTGCCCTTGTTCTACAGCTGGTTTAGCCACAAATAATGACGATGAGGAGGATAACAATGACAGTGATGATGACGTCACTCATCACTTGGTCACTAAACCTCAGCACACTTCTGGTTTAAGTCTTAGCTGCAGCAGACAGTTCTATGCATGCTCAGCCTCACCTTGTAGACAGAATGCCACTTGAAGCCTCAATGGGCCACATGACTTTCTATTTTCTGTTCCCGTTTGTCTTTGTTCAAGTGAGACTGGAATTATACGATGGTTAAACCCCCCAGGAGTAACCCTGTGCTCCAGCCTCTGGAGATGTTCTGTATCCTGCTCAGGTAGCAGGAAGTCCTGGAGAAATTGGGCTCTCCTTGGTCACAGCAGCAGTCTTAGTACTACACACTTATCGTGTGGTTTCCTCCCCTGTCTGTCTGAGGTTCTACTCTCAGGGGACAAAACTAAGTCAACTAGTCCTAGAGGGGGACCTAGGAAGGAGACCCTCAGTGGGATTCTGTAACTGAGTTACTCCAGTCTGACAACATCATGTCACTAAGACTCTCTCCAGCTGGAGGGACAGCACTGATATATGGATTAACTCTAAGTTACAGAGGCAATGGGCTTCCCAGGAGGCTCTAGTGGTAAAGAACCCACCTGCCAATGCAGGAGAACTAAGTGATATGGGTTCGATCCCTGGGTTGGGGAAATCTCCTGGAGAAGGGAATGGAAACTCATTCTAGTATTCTTGCCTGGAGAATCCCATGGACAGAGGAACCTGGTGGACTACAGGTCATGGGGTTGCAAAGAGGTGGACATGACCGAAGTGCCTCTAGCAGCAGCATAGAGGCAATGATAATGATAAGGATTGTGGTTTGGGCTAGCTTTGAAGCTTCTTGGAAATCCTAAAGAAAATGACAAGCTCAGCTATTAACAGAGTATGCCATGAAAATAAGAAGGCTCTGTCAGCTCTGAAAGATACCTTCTCTCCTGGAACCATAGTTAGATCATGAAAGTTATTCTCAAAATTTAACCACAAGAGTGAGAGAGCTACAAAGGAGGTTGAATATACAGCCATGGAAGATCTCCTATGCTAAAGTTCAGTTCAGTCCAGATCAGTCGCTCAGTCGTGTCCAGCTCTTTGCGACCCCATGAATCGCAGCACGCCAGGCCTCCCTGTCTATCACCAACTCCCGGAGTTCACTCAAACTCATGTCCATTGAGTCGGTGATGCCATCCAGCCATCTCATCCTCTGTTGTCCCCTTCTCCTCCTGCCCCCAATCCATCCCAGCATCAGGGTCTTTTCCAATGAGCCAACTCTTTGCATGAGGTGGCCAAAGTATTGGAGTTTCAGCCACAGCATCAGTCCTTCCAATGAACACCCAGGACTGGTCTCCTTTAGGATGGATTGGTTGGATCTCCTTGCAGTCCAAGGGACTCTCCAGAGTCTTCTCCAACACCACAGTTCAAAAGCATCAATTCTTTGGTGCTCAGCTTTCTTCACAGTCCAACTCTCACATCCATACATGACCATTGGAAAAACCATAGCCTTGACTAGACGGACCTTTGTTGGCAAAATAATGTCTCTGCTTTTCAATATGCTATCTAGGTTGGTCATAACTTTCATTCCAAGGAGTAAGTGTCTTTTAATTTCATGGCTGCAGTTATCATCTGCAGTGATTTTGGAGCCCCCCAAAATAAAGTTTGACATTGTTTCCACTGTTTCCCCATTTATTTCCCAAGAAGTGCTGGGACCGGATGCCATGATCTTTGTTTTCTGAATGTTGAGCTTTAAGCCAACTTTTTCACTCTCCTCTTTCACTTCATCAAGAGGCTTTTTAGTTCCTCTTCACTTTCTGCCATAAGGGTGGTGTCATCTGCATATCTGAGGTTATTGATATTTCTTCCAGCAATCCTGATTCAAGCTTGTGCTTCTTCCAGCCCAGCATTTCTCATGATGTACTCTGCATATAAGTTAAATAAACAGGGTGACAATATACAGCCTTGACGTACTCCTTTTCCTATTTGGAACCAGTCTGTTGTTCCATGTCCAGTTCTAACTGTTGCTTCCTGATCTGCATATAGGTTTCTCAAGAGGCAGGTCAGGTGGTCTGATATTCCTATCTCTTGAAGAATTTTCCACAGTTCATTGATGCTAAAGTGAGGTCCCAGATAGAGAATGATTAAGACCCTGAGACATGGAATGGAGACATTTGGAGGTATACATTTGAGAAATGAGCACCCAGATTCTCTTAAACTCTCCAAACTAGCAGGAACAGCTCTCTCCTTCTCACTAGAAGAGAGTAGATGTGATCTATGATGTGTGCCTCCTATGAAAATACTTTTCCTCATAAAGATCACCTGACTTCATACATTGCCCCAAATTAATAACCAGGGACATGTTGTAGCCTAAATAAGAAAATATAGTTCCTTCTCTGGGAGGAAATAGACTTCTTACTGAATTAATTGCATGACACAGCTAATACATCCTGGTAGGAATGAGAACAGAGAAGGCAATGGCAACCCACTTCAGCACTCTTGCCTGGAAAATCCCATGGACGGAGAAGCCTGATAGGCTGCAGTCTATGGGGTCGCTAAGAGTCGGGCACAACTGAGTTACTTCACTTTCACTTTTCACTTTCATGCATTGGAGAAGGAAATGGCAACCCACTCCAGTGATCTTGCCTGGAGAATCCCAGGGATGGGGGAGCCTCATGGGCTCCCGTCTATGGGGTCACACAGAGTCGGACACGACTGAAGCGACTTAGCAGCAGCAACAGCCAGTACTCTTGCCTGGAAAATCCCATGGACGGAGGAGCCTGGTAGGCTGCAGTCTATGGGGTCGCTAAGAGTTGGGCACGACTGAGCGACTTCACTTTCACTTTTCACTTTCATGCATTGGAGAAGGAAATGGCAATCCCAGGGACAGAGGAGCCTAGTGGGCTGCCGTCTGTGGGGTCGCACAGAGTCGGACACGGCTGAAGCGACTTAGCAGCAGCAGCAGCAGCAGCAGTAGGAATGAGAAAAACATGTGTGGGAGTGACTCTTGAGGGTGGTGGACCTGAAGCATGGGGCGGAACATAAGTCTGTGTGGGAGGGAACTGATTAACACAAAAGCACATGCTCATGACTTAGGATTTATTGTCCTGAAAGAATGCCTCGGGCTGGTCTAGCATGCTGCAGGAATGGCTCCCTGAAGCTTGGACACATTGACAGCCTATAGCAAAAGAGATGGAGCTGCTAGAATTGCCATGGCAGAATCTTGATGAAGAGATCAGAAAACTAGGGACTGCGGGTCCCTAGGAATACATTTATTTCCTAATACGAGGGAAACCACCACCTAATGATCTTTACTAAGAGAACCCAGGAGCTCTCTTCACAAAGGCAACGAGAAACGCAGTAGTGTAGAGGCCACCAGCATCTTTGAGAAGCTAGATGGTGACAGTCCTTGTTAGATCAGGGTTGACGGTAGTCAATTCCACCGTGAAAATAGGCTTTCTTCGGATTCTGTGTGAATGAGTCAGGAAAAGCAGAGGCCAGGTAGTGCTACTTAACCATTACAGATAAGGCAGAAATAATTACCTTAATGGGCAGCAAAGACATAGTGGCAACCAGGTTGCCTCATCCCATAAAGATCTATGACAGTGGGTAATAGACCATGGTATTCCTAGAAGTTAGATAGGTGGACAGCCAATTTGAACATTATTTAACGTTTAAACCCAGAAAAAGTCAAGAGCTGGTGAGCAGAAGTTTTACATAAGCCATAACAATGAAAAATCACAATATCTTGAATAAAGGCTTCTGGGTCCTCTTATGGAAGAATTAGGCAATGCCACTACCTGTAAGCAATTCCTAAGTCCTTCCCTAAAGAAAACTGTAGCCAGCATGCAGTTCACAATAGAAAGTTTCAGATTCATGGGCACTCAGTGCCCAAGATCTAGCATTTCTTCTCTACCAGGACTAGTAACATACCAGGAGATGCTTCTCACAGGGCATGTAATTCTCTGCTGGAGTTGGCAATGGCCTTACTCCAGAATTCCAGGGAACTGTATCATGATTATCCCACTGGAGTGCATCTTTTCCTGACTCTGACATCTCCACACCATAAGGCCTGGCAGATCCTGTCACTCAAACAGCAGGTCTCTTTATGTTTCACCTGGTATTTGGAGCAAAGCATTATGCCTTGGGGTAAAATTTGGTACCTACAGAACCCAAGGAGGCCTAACTTTCTTCTTTTTGATAGGAATTTCAATTTGCATAGGTTTGTCTTTTATTTTTAAGGGGAGATTCTCATATGCTCTTAATCACTAGATTCCTAAAACCTTCAATGAGGTGTCCACTCTCTGAATGTCCATAGGATTTGTCTCCTGCCCTCTGGATCCTAAGGCCTCCAGAATGCTTGCCACCCCTTGATCATCCTGTCCAGTCAGCATGAAATTGTCAATTTAATGGGAGAGTGTGATGTTCTGTGGAATACCTGGCAGTCTAGATGTTTTTGGACTATATTATGACAGACGGTGGGAGACAGTCTTGCAGATGAATATTACTCATCCCATGTGAATGTGAACTATTTCTGATCCTCTTTCTAAATTGGAATAGGAAAGACTGCATTTTCTAAATCAATGGCTATATACCTTGTAACAGAGGCCTTATTAGTGGCAAGGATATCACATTTAATGGGAAGGATACCACATTTAGCTATGGTGGCGTGCATGCATGCTGAGCCACTTCAGTCGTGTCTGATTCTTTGCTTCGCTATGGATTGTAGCCCGCCAGGCTCCTCTGTCCATAGGGATTTTCCAGACAAGAATACTGGAGTGGGTTGCCACACCCTCCTCCAGGGGATCTTCCTGGCCCAGGGATCAAACCAGGGTCTTTTAAGTCTCCTGCATTGGCAGGTGGGTCCTTACCACTAGTGCCACCTGGGAAGCCCCATGATCAGAGTTACTACTTGGTTAAGTTTTCTGTAGACGTCCGTCATTCTCCAGGTTCCATTCAGTTTCTACAGGTGCTAAACAGGTGAATTAAATGGATATGTGAGAGGAACTAACATCCTTTTATCTTTTAGGTCCTTAATGGTGGCATTAGTCTATGTCATATCCCTCCCCCAGGATACAATATTGTTTTATATTTCTTGCTTTGGCCATGGGATGGGGACCTCCTGGATTCTGGCAGGACAGGGGTTTCCATTTGGCCTTCCCTTTGTGACAGCTTTAACTCCATAAACCATGAACCCAATATGAGGGACTATTCCAATTGCTAAGTATATCAACCCCAATTTACGCACTTGGGTACTGGAGAAATGACCACTGGGTAGGAGTCTACTGATCTAGTAGGCCCATTATGAGCTAAAATTTAGCTGAGATTCCATTTATTATCTGTCCCTATATAGGTCCCCGCTCTAATAATGGCATCATGATGACACTTTGGGTCTCCAGATATTAAAGACAATTCAAACTTTGTGTCCAACAGTCCTGGAACTGTTTGCTGACACAGTCACCCAAGTACACAGCCATAAGAGAAGAACTAGGGAAACTGTCACAGTATATACTTGTCATAATTTTGCAGAGCCCTTCTTCCTGGGAATTCAGTCACCTTTTCATTCAATGACTTTCAGATCTTACTATAATCTCAGAGCTACCTCTCTTATCAGGGTATGGACTGCATGAGGTCAGGGACACATTAGATTTACCTTTTACACATCAATGACCAGCTTAGAGCCAGATAGAGCAAGTCTTTAACAAATGTTAACTTTAAAATTATAAATGTGTTTTCCTATTCAATTTGATGGTTAGAGGGGAGTTTTACACACATGTGGCCTGGACTAATTCAAACCCAACAGAGCTATTTGAAGACAGACTGGCTGCAAAACTGATGGAAGACATCAACCCACATATCTAAGAATCCCAACAAATCTAAAACAGGATAAACCCACACGCAAAAAACCTATGCTTTGGCACATCACAATCAATTGCTGAAAACCAAACCTTAAAAAATGTCTTCCCAACAGCCAGAGAATAAAATACATATTGGATTTCAGAGGAAAGCAATAAGAATGATAGCTAGTCTCATTAGAATGAATGCAAGGCAAAAGATAACAAAATGATGAAAGGAAAACATTGTCATTCTAAAATTCCTTATCTAGGGAAAATACCCTTCAAGGATGAAAAAGAAATAAACACATATTCAGGAAAGAATATGCTATTGGCAGACTCAGACAGTTCAGAAAACACAAGTTTGATTGACCCCTGGGTCAAGAAGATCCCCTGGAGAAGGAAATGGCAACCCACTTCAGTATTCTTGCCTGGAGAATCCCATGGACAGAGGTACCTGGCAGGCGGCAGTCCACAGGGTCACAAAGAGTCAGACATGACTGAAGCAACTTAGCACACATACAAAACTTCTCATCAAGAGATATCATTAAGAAAGTGAAAAGACAAGCCACAGACTGGGAGAAAGCATTCACAAGACATGTATCTGACAAGTCATAACTGGAATATATAAGCATTCCCACAGTTCAATGATAAAAAGACAAATCATTAATTAAAAATGGATAAAACTTATATGCAGAATCTACAAAAATGGTACAGATGAATTTAATTACAAAACAGAAATAGGGTTACAGATGTAGAAAAAAAATTTGTGGTTACAAAGGTAGGGGGAGGGATAAATTGGGAGATTGGGACTGACATACACATTATCACATATAGAATAGGTAACTAACAATCGACTGAATAGCACAGGGTACTCTATTCAATACTCTGTAATGCCCTATATGGGAGTACAATCTAAAAAAGAGTAGATGTGTGTGCATATATAACTGACTCACTTTGCTGTACAGCAGACGGTAACACAACATTGCAAATCAACTGTACACAAATCAAAAAAATCTGAAAAAATGAACAGACATTTTATGAAAGAATCTATCCAAATAGTTAATAAGCACATAAAAGGGTGCTCAATGTCATTAACCTTCAGGGTAATGTAATTAAAACCACAGTATAATTACCCCCAAAAATGCTAAAAATAAAAAAAAATCTAAGTATTGGCAAGGGTGCAGAGTGTACATTGCTGGGAAGAGTTAAAACAGCAAAAACCACTTTGTGCAGCTGCATGGCAGTTTCTATTAAAGGTAAAGCATTGTACTCATAGTTGTTGGAGCAAAGGCTTCAGGCCTCCTCTGCAGGGAGCTCGCAGGCCCTAGCATACTCTTCCCCTAGCCTTGAGGGTACTTTTCATCCTGCCCTCCCACTTTGAGCTTCAAACCATGACATCTAACCCCAGGAAGTTGCAGAGCCACATCAAAGGAGAACAAGTGTTTGAGCCCCTATCAGAAGGAGGGGGAAAGGAGTGGGAAGGGGCCCCAGTAGATTAGTGGTAGAGTTTGTCCGTGTCTGCCCACATCCACAGCTTTGGCATTGACCCTTCTCCTACAGTGACTCAGAGGTTGGCCACGTGACTTACTTTGGGGGAAAGGAGTGGGAAGGGGCCCCAGTAGATTAGCGGTAGATTTTGTCCATATCTGCCCATATCCACAACTTTGGCATTGACTCTTCTCCTACAAGTGACTCAGAGGTTGGCCACGTGACTTACTTTGGGGGCTTCCCTGGTGGCTCAGATAGTAAAGAACCTGCCTGCCAATGCAGGAGATGCAAGAGATGCTGGCTCGATCCCTGGGTCAAGAAGATCCCCAGAGAAGAAAATGGCAACCCACTCCAGTATTCTTGCTTGGAGAAGTCCACGGACAGAGGAGCCTGGCAGGCTACAGTTGATGAGGTCACAAAGACTGGGACATGACTGAGTGACTAACACTTTCACTTTGAATGAAACAACAGCAAATATAACACAAGCAGAGATTTGAAAAATATCTATATATTGGGGGTTTTCTTCTCTTGCTGCCCTTTGGGACCCTGCCATCCCCTTGTGTTGAATCAGTCTGGCCAGCCTGCTGGACAGTGAGAGTCACAGAACAATGTTCTGAGGCCCAGTGTCCCCATTGTTCCAGCCGACAGCCACCTAACCCTCAGAGTCAGGGTCTCCTAGCTGACTGGCAGTTGACCCTGCAAGCCTCTTGCTCCCAAACCAGAACTGGATAGGGGGATTAGGGAACCCAGAAAGAGTTCGGGCTAGATTCTCTCACCATTTGTGTACAGTGAGGTCTCTGCATGCTAATTTAACATTATCAACATCAAAGAACATTATGTTTTTATTCTAAGTTTGGGGTAGTTACATTGCAATATTCTCCTTTACTTTCAGTGATTGTCATGGGAGTTAAGCTTTAGAAGTTCAGCTCCTTCCAGCTGGAGGAAATTAATTATTTAAATTATTTATGAGTGATCATATTAATATTATACAACCATGTAATATTTACTGTTTTGTTATTATTATCATGGCTTTCACTGTGCTAAATGCTTTACATACATTGCTTTAATTAACCTACCTACAACTGTATGAAATGGATATTATTACTGCCATTCAACAGGACAGAATTAAGGCTTAAGGGAACTAAGTACTTAGTTCCCTAACTTCTGAGTTTCATCCCCTATCTTATATTGCAATTTGATTTGGGAGGCAACAACTATGGCTGTACAGATTCCAAGAGAATTACAACTAGGAGGGATCTAGAGATGACCAAAGTCAACCTCCTCATCAGAGCACTGGGGCCACGCAGAGTTATAGAGGGTTAGTTTTGACCAGAATGCAGGTTCCTGACTCCTGACCACTGCTCTCTACACAGATTCAGGGTGCCAGCCTTACAATATGAAAGCACTGTGGACCAAAAGGGTGGCAGGCATTGTCTCATTTAATCCTCATGACTACCCTAGGAGATGGGGTTTATCCTTATATTAAACACGACAAAACTGTGGTTTCGAAAAGTTATTATCTTGCCCAAGGTCTTGGACGCTGAATGGACAGAGTCAGCATTTGAAAGTAAAACTCTATTAGAAAACCTGTGTTTTCACAGCTTTTCATAATCTGCCCCCAGGGCAAGTGGTACTCACCCCAAGGAATGGGTTCACAGAGGTGGATTTTCTGTTGACTGGAGCCACGGCAGCATTCCCACATTCCTGCGTGAGGCCTGGACTGCTCACTTGTGTGCCAAGAGCTCTCATTCTGCTCCTCTGCAGCTTGTGTCTCCAGGGGACTGCTAAGTGTTCTGCTCCTCTGAAGCCCGTGCCAAGAGCACCTAACTACCAGGGAGTACTCCCTGCTGTCCTCTGTGGGAGACAAAGCACTTTTCTTGGAAGCAGGGCAGGGGAGAGCCAGCAGGAAGTGGGATGCAGGGAGAGCGATTTGTTCTTTGCTTTGACCAAAGGCCAAGACACCTCCAGGGCTGGGGTTTTGGGGGAAGAGGAAGAAGTGGTCCTGGGACCCTGTAAGTGACCCAGGGTCTTAGAGGGGTCCAAGATGAAGGTTTGCTTTGTTTTTTGTTTTTTGGGTTTTTTTGGTCCTGCAAGAGGCATGCGAGATCTTAGTTTCCCAACCAGGCACTGAATCTGTGCCCCTGCAATGGAAGTGTGGATTCCTAACTCCTGGGCCACCAGGGAACTCCCTGCTTCATCTTTCTTAGGAGAAGTCCATCAACACCTAAACCGAATGAATGTGTTGAGTGGAAGCCAGCTGTGATGATTAATTTTATGTGTCAATTTAACTGGGCTACAGGAAACCCAGAGAGCTGGTAAGGCATAGTTCCTGAGTGTGTCTGTGAGGGTGTTTCTGGGAGAGATCAGCATTTGAATCAGTAGAACGAGTAAAGACAGTCACCCTCACCAAGTGGGTGGGCAGCTTTTAATCCATGATCCTGAATAGGACAAAAAAAAAAAGTGGAGAAAGGTCAAATCTGCTTTCTTCATGAACTGAAGTACCCATTTCTCCTGCCCTCAGACATCTGTGCTGCTGGCCTTTGGACGTGGATGAAGACTGATGTCATCGACTCCCTGGGGCTCTCGGGCCTCCAGACCCAGACTGAACTATACCACCAGTAGACAGCAGAGCGTGTGAACCAATTCTTACAACTACTCTCCTCTTACATATCTCTCCCTGTCTATCCTAGTGTCTCTTGTTTCTCTGGAGAACCCTGACTACTATGTCTGCCTTAGCCTGAAGAAGGACCAGGTAGGAGCCTGGATGTAGCGATGTGTTCCCAGAATCCCCTCGTTTGCCTGATGGAAGGACCCCAGGAAAACATCGCCTCCAAGCCTCTCCGTGTACAAGAGGAAAATAAAAACTCAGCATGGGGTAGATATCTCCATGTTTCCTTTTTGCTTAAGAGGCACTTACAGATGACAGTACGTCTTTACCATTAGGCTTTAGAAACCTAGTTTACTGTGCATAGCAGCATTATTTGTAAAAGCAGAAAACTGGAATGAATTCAAATTTCTGGCATCAGTAGGATAAGTCAATAAATGTATTACTAGGATAAATAACTGTGGTCTAGCCATACAGTGGAATAGCATACAGTAACGAGAAAGAACGAACCGCTCCTATATGCCATGGAATGAATGTCTCTCCCAACGTCAGACTTTAAAAGCCAGACACAAAAAGATTACACACTGCACTAGTCCCATAATGTCGAGTTCAAATACAGTCAGGCTAATCTGTGATGGCAGAAGTCGGAACAGTGGTTGCCTTGGTGAGGTAGGTAATGACTGCAAGGCTTCCGGGTGCTGGGGATGCTCTCCATTTTGATCTGTGTGATGTGGTCGCATGCGCAAAAATTTGTGAAAACTTGATTTGTATACTGAGGATTTGTGCACTTTTCCATATACATGTTATATGGTATATTTTGATAAAAAGGTAAAAGCAAATAGTGAGTATTTCCTGAGGGCACGCATGTAAAATCATGCGTAAGTGTATTCAGGAACTCTAAAAGGTGGGTCACAAGATGTCAAAAGCAAACAGGAACCAGAGTGGTCTTATACTTCATACTTTTCCATGTTGTTTGAAACTTTATTTGTAATGAGCAAGTAGTATTTTTATAATTGGAAAAAAATGGTTATTTTTATTTGGGGAAAGATATACCCGAAGCAAAATAAAGACAAATAAGAGACTAAAGGAGGAAGCCTCCAAACAAAGTATAATGGCTCATCCTAAACACACAAAAAATTTGGCGGAATGAATGTATTGATAAAACCTCAAGAGGTGGTTTCAACAGACTTGGAAATTGAAATTCAGTAAGAAGTCCTTTAAAGCCTCATCTCTAATTATGGAAGAAAGGTTTTATCCTAATAATGAGATATGTCCCTAAGGGGCAGCTAGGGCACAGAAGCCGCTGCCCCAATCTGGCTAGGTCTCTGCCACCATGGGAGAGGCTGGGGGCTTCCTGGGAAGATAGTCTGAACAAGGAAACTAGGGGTGGTGGTGCCAGCACTGAAATTTACAGGTGTCGTCACACTCATGACCGCGTTCCAAGAGATCACTGTGTGCCTGGCACAGTGAAGGTACTTAAGTAGGTAATTTAATTTCCTCTTCTCAGTCATCCTATATGGATGTCTTAACGGCTGCATTTCATAAATGAGGAAGCAGAGGTTCAATCAACCCACAACTAATGTGACAGATGGACACTGAGATGGAGGTTCTGGGGTGAGGGCTTGGAGACACCTCAGTGAGGACCCAAATACTGGACACCAGCATCTCAAAGATCTTGAAAGCTGTCTGAGCCTATAGCAAGGAAAGGACAGCTCCGTTAGGTGGGAAAGAACGGTTCCACTTCACTGGTTCCAAACGGTGCTTTCAGAATCGACACAGGAGTTGAGAGTATGTTCTCTCATTGGCATTATGACGGAAGGCTTCCTGGAGAAGGTGTCCAAATGAAGACGCCTAGAAAAAGCACTTGCAGTGCCACACATCCTTCCAAATGGGAGCTGACTATCCCTCCAGAGCCCCTCCTCTGCCTTTCCAACTGAAAATCTGACTCGGAAATGGGGCCCTAGAGTCACATGGTAATTTTGAGCTAAGAGACAACTGGGATTCTGAGTCTGTAAATTTTTACATTGTGTCTCCTAAAACACTAGCATGTCAGAAGAGCTCTGGGGCAATGGAGAATGGATCCACATCACACTCCCTCCCATCTCCCTTCAAAGGAGACTCTCACCTTTTAACTGTTTTATTGGATTAAAATAGTGGGCTTCAATCAGGAGCAATTTTTGCTCCCCTCCCCCAGGGACAAGTGGAAATGTCTGAAGACATTTGTGGTTGTCACAACTTGGGGAGTGCTACTGGCGTCTGGTGAGTAGAGGCCAGGGATACTGCCATCCATCCCACAGGGAAGACTCCCACAGTTATCCACCCCCAGGGTCAACAGTGCAGAGGCTGAGAACCTCTGCACTAAACCATATGAATCAGTCAGTCGTAAAGGAAATCAACCCTGAATGTTTATTGGAAAGACTGATGCTGAAACTGAAGCTCCAATACTTTGGCCACCTGATGTGAAAAGCTGACTCACTGGAAAAGACCGTGATGCTGGGAAAGATTGCAGGCAGGGGGAGAAGGGGACGACAGAGGATGAGATGGTTAGATAGCATCACCCACTCAATGGACATGAATTTGTGCAAATTCTGGGAGATAGTGATGGACAGGGAGGCCTGCCGTGCTGCAGTCCTTGGGGTCACAAAGAGTCGGACACGACTTAGCGACAGGACAGCAACAACAAATAGCAATTTCACATGATGCATATTGCCTTTGTATAGGTTTCAATTTAATAAAGGGTTCCAAAGTATTCTTAGATACTGAAATCATTAATCAAATCCAAACTTCTGATTGCACAGATGGCAAAAATGTGGCCCAGAGAGGATAAGGGGACTTCCCAAGATCATCACAGCAAGTAAGCATGGATCCAGACCTGAACAGAGTCCCTGTTAACCCTTCCCGTCAACACAGAAGCCGCCACCCAGGCTCATTTCTCCAGCCGCATGAAATGGCTTTGTTCCTATTTACTGCTCTAATGTCCTGTTGCAGGAGAATGTTTCAGAGAGGGCTGCTTCCCACTGAAAACTTGGAATGACATTCATCCAGAACTCAAAAGAAAATGTGTTTGCTTAAAAAGAAAGAAAAGGGGCGGGGGGGGGGGGCGGGGAATGAGATAAAAGAACTTTATTCCCAAACAGCCATACAAAGTAAAGGCCAGCTGCAGGGAATTAAGTGAGATTAATACCCGCTCACGTTGATCAAGAGAGAAAAGGCGGATGAGAAGCACATTGGGCCTTTGTGCTTTCCTCTCAAGGAATAATAACTGCCTCAGATGGACAAGCAGACTTTCACTCTGAAAGAAGTGACCCAGTACCATCCCCCCATAATAAAGCTTGTGCAGGGGTCTTCAGGAGTCCAGGGAACTTGTCCTCCAGGAAAAATGAAATTGCAATGCCATGGCTACTTCTAAGGGCAAAGGACACAGCCTATATGAGCACTTTCCTTGTCAGAGCCAGGAAGAACCTTAGCGACCGTCTTGGGGGAAAGAAGCAAGTCAAGTTGTGCAAATTTGGGGTGAGGAACAGGAATCAAAATTGCCCTCACTCTGCAGCCAAAACAAGGTAGCTTGCCTGCCAACTTGAATTTAACCTGCACACATTCATCTTAGTACCAGGACATTTACATCCCACCTGCCCAATGTCTCACTCAAGTTTCCTTCAAATACTTCTCTAAAGAGCGCATCAGGGAAGTGCTTGTTTGATTGCACATCCTTATTGTGTGTCTCATGGGGAAATCGAGGCAAGAAAACAGGGAGGGTTTTGCCCGAGTTATGGGAAGTGCGGCTTACCTCTCCATACCTACACAAGCAGGGAAATAAAGTCAGCGAGCAGATACCTCATGGGCAACCTTATTAAAGTTTTGTTTTGTTAAAAAAACAAAACTTCACTGTAGAGTTAAACTCATACAGACAAAATACATGAAGCTGCTGACCATACAGCTTGGGAAGCAGATGCCCCTTCCTCAGTGAGGCAGCCTCGCCCTTATAAAGCACATCAAGCCTCCGCTCCAGCCTCTCTGGATATCCTATTTATCTAGGCCTCAGTTACGCCCCCTGCTGCGTGGGTGCCAGCAACAGTCTGCAATCACCTGCCAACACCTGGCTTCTCTCAGCCTCCCTCTGATGGTTTCCATGGCAAACACTCCCACCACCCATTTAAATGGAGGATTTAGGCCAACCAAAGGGCTCTTTGGAATGAACTGGTTTTTCAGATTCAACTAGTATTGATTTCTGTTTTTGTCTTTTAAGTCAATGGATTTCATTTTAATTGCAAGGCTCATAATGACATTGCAGCTGTCCCAAGATTGTCTGTCTGTCAGCACGTGGCTTCAGCAGCCAGCCGCCGCCCACATTCCTCATCCTTGTTCCTTGCAGCGCACGGTGACAGAAGCCTTGGCGAGGACTGTAATAAGGAACAGGAGAGTCTGCTCTCAAATGAAGCCTATTCCCTTTGATCTTCACCTTTTTGACTGTGCCTCTGGCTGCTGAGCACCGCTTTGATCCTTCACCTGCCAGAAGCCATGGAAGATTTTCGACATCCTCTGCTCTATTTAGAAGGAAATAGAAGCTTCATCACCTGGCAGGCCGGGGCACCAGTGTCAGGGAACGAGAAATGTGAGCATCCACTCTGCAATGGAGACTGGACATTTTGGGGGGCTGTGATCTATGGGACATGGAATGGGCAGTAGAAATTTTCTTACATGCTGCCTTCTGTCCCGTTTGGTCAAATGCCCAAGGGGCCTGTCTTCCACCCCCAGGTGGGAAGTGATGGCACAACTTCACTGCCCATCAGGATTGACCCCCTGAGGCCCTTCCCATAGGAGACAGGAAGGCAGATGAAAGAAGACATCACCTTGGTTTCACCTCTCAGTCCTGACCAACATCCTATGAAATGGTTGTTTATTTAAACCTTCCCCAGAAAGATATTCACAATGAAGTGGGATTATCAGAGGCACCATCCACAGCTGTCAGAGGCCTAGGCTCAGTGGGGTTTGAAGAGGGATTGAGGGGAAAAGTGTGCTTTGCCAGAAGCTTCAAACTGTAGATAAGGTTGGGACTTATCATCTATTAATAGCTGCTGACACAAAGCCCTCATGATTATAGACCATAACCCTAGTACAGAGGAGAGAACCAATAATAATTGAGAAGAGGAGAGGGGGGGCTTCCCAGGTGGTGCTCGTGCTAAAGAACTTGCCTGCCAGTGCAGAAGGCATTAGAGATATGGGTTCGACCCCTGGGTCGGGAAGATCCCCTGGGGGAGGGCATGGCAACCCACTCTAGTGTTCTCTCACGGACAGAGAGAGGAGCCTGGCAGGCTATGGTCCATGGGGTCGCAAAGAGTTGGACATGACTGAAGCAAGTTAGCATGCACGCATAAGAGGAAAAGGAAGTTTTAATTTATTAATTTCCTGGGAAATCTTTTGACTTAGTGTGCTATTTCATTTAATCCTTGCTACAACACCCCTGGGAAGAATCATTGATTTTATGTGACCTGCGAGAACACTGAAATCCAAAGAAGTTAAGCCCCTTGTCCAAACTGACAGAGAGAAAAAGTGACAGTCAGGATTCAGATTCAGGTCTATCTGCCACTAGGGACCTGTAGTCTCAGACTGTATGAACTGTTACAAATGGTCAATGTTGGGGCGGGGGCGGGGGCGGCCCCTCTGAGGATCACACATACCCTAGGCACCAAAAAAGACACCTGGGCTTAAACAAGACAGTGTCTAACTGAGATCATTCTTGTTTCCTGGTGAGACCGTTTGAGGAGAGGGATGCTGATTGATGCCAGTTGTAATAATACTTATTTGTCTGTAATTGCTCCTTGAATTCCAGCCAAAATGGGACACACTGAGCTGCAGCTGTATAAGATGTCTGGATTCTCTCACACAGCACAGAGTTGGGAATGCGGTGGTCAGAAAAAAGGCGAGGTGGGGCCGGAAAGATGTCTCCATTTAACAACTATTTATTGCACCCCTGCTTCATGCAAGACCTGGGGAGGTGGGGAGAGGGAAGGAAGAGAAAAGGCGTGAAGCTAAACAAAATGTAGTTCCTCTAGGTTCTTTGCATGTCATTAACTGTTTCCTTCACGGTGCAAAAATTTTTAAAAAGAGTCATCTCTTCCTTTGTAGGGAATAACAGGCACATGAACAAACACCAGAAACCCGATGTGACTCACATAATCAGGATGTGCTGGGGAGGCCAAGAGAAAGCGCTCCCCAGGAAGCTGCAGAAGAGTTCCCACGAGAGGCGATTTTGAAGTCAGGGCTTGCAGGTGGGGCTTGTGTGGCTGTCCATCAGGCGGAGAGCAGCTGAGAGGTGAAGCGGCAGTTCGGGCTGGGGGGAGCAGCCTGGGGAAGGCCTGTCAGGCGTGGGCAAGCGTGGAACGCGAGAAGTTCAGCGTCAGAGGCATCCACTGCTGAGTCACAGGCTGCTGGAAAGATCTGAGGCAGTACATTTCTTTGTGCTCATGTGTCTCTTCTTGTGAGATGGAGAGGATGATAGTTCCTAGAGATGCGGGTTCGATCCCTCGGTTGGGAGGAGGAAATGGCAACCCACTCCAATATTTTCGCCTGGGAAATCCCATGGACAGAGGAGCTTGGCAGGCTACAGTCCATGGGTTGCAAAGAGTTGACGCTGAGATAAAGATGAAATGTTATTACATGTTTAATGCCTAGAAGAATTCCTGGCACATAGATGCTTAATAAAAGCTAGCTGATTTTAATTACTCACGTGATGAAGATAACAGTGATGATATAGGACAATGATGAGAAATGAGAATAGGACATTTGGTCAGGGTCAGCTTATCAGGAGCTTCAAATGCTATGGGAAGGAACGGAGAATTTCATCCTGTGGGCAATATGTTTCAGAATAAAACTGCAGATTTCTGCTCAGAGTGCTTTCACTTCTTTCAGGTGAGCCCCGTCACTTTGACAAGGACACTCCCCCGGGATGTGGCAAGGCTAGCTCACTCATCCCAGGGATTCTTGGAGTGAGAGTGGGGGAGTGGGCGGAGGGACAGACAACAGGACAAGTCCCCCTCCCTGCCCCCACCATCAAGGCCCTGTCACTGTTCCTCACGGATGTGCTGCGTAGAAGGTTTGTAAGGACATCTCCAGACCTCCTGGGGTTTGAGGCACACCGGACTCCACAGGAAACCACCTACACTCCCTCTTTGGGCTCTGCTCACTGGGTCCCTCCATCCCCACCCCCATACCTCCCCAACAGCTCTTGGAAAAAGGACATGGACATCCCACCATTCCCTGAAGCCTTTCCAGGCCATCAGTGATCTGGTGTGACTAACCGGCCTCTGGTCTGCACTTGGCCTTGTCTTCTCTTCACCCTGCCCTGCCTGGTCCTTTTCCAATTTGTCCCCTCTCATAGCCCTTGTCCATCTACCCCTGAAATCAGCCACCCCTCCAGGCTTGCTCCTACTCCTTCAAGCACAGGACCCTTGCTTTCTTCACCATTCTGGCCCCCCACCCCTGAACATGAATGCTTCCTGTTCCTGCTTCTCCTCTCATCTTGCCCAGATCCTATCTGTCAGCCTCCACTGGAGACTTCTTGTTCCGACAGTGTCCTCTCTCAACTCCTAGAGTCCACGCTAATTTTTCCTGTCTCGCTTGCTACCTGTAAATCCAGGATGCTCTCTCTGCTCACAGTTTAGTCCACCTTATATCCTACACTGGCCATAAGCACCTTGACTCGTAATCTGATCCCCCAAAAAGGTTGCCCTACAGAGGCCTCTCCACCTCCCCACCCACAAGGGGCAAAGGCACCCAGCACTAGCTACGGAGGGAGCCGCCCCTTTCCCTTGACGGGTGAAGGCTACACCCCTTCTTCTTCCCTTCTCTCCATTCCAGGCACAAACTGCTCAAAGAGAACAAAGAAAATGCTCATATTTTGCCGAAAAGAATAAAACGCAAAGAGAATCTAGAACAGAAGAAAAAAATGTTCCATATTTATAGATTGGAGGAGGGAGGAGAAGTGATGGGATTGTAACAAAGCAGAAAAGGGCAACTTTCATTTGCCTGGGGTTGGGTCAGGGCTGTAGAGCCCACTGGTTTCTGAAGGACACTGCCCTCCACCTCTCCCTCCAGAGCCCTGGGGATGACTGGGACCTGGGGAGCCTGGGTGGACAGCCCTCATCTAATTGTTCTCAGTCCATGGGGGCTGGAGGTGGGGGGCTGGAGCCTTCCTGCCACCCCCTTTCCCATGGAAATAGGAAAGAAAGTGAGGGCGAATTCACGGATTTCAACCCACTCCTCACTGTCATAATGCATAATGTAGCAAAGCCAACCTGTATCTAGAGGTTAAAATAAATCAGACCAAAAGCGAAGCAGGAATGACTGCAGTAAGACACCAAGGAGAACTGGCAGACCACTGCAGTAGGACACACAGAGGTGCAGAGAGGAGCTATGGTGTCTGAATGGCAAGGAAAGGTGGCCTCAAGTGAGCTGCCGTAGCTGAGGTTGCACGCATGCCTGGAGATGGAGAGACCTGACCTGATCATCTCCTGAGTGCTCTTCGAATTCTGAGGTCCATGAAATAGTGGCTAAGACTCTGCACTTTCAATGCAGGGGGCTCGGGTTTGATCCCTGGTCAGGGAGCTAGACCCCATATGCTGAAACTAAGAGTTTGTATGCCTAAACTCTATCCCATATGCTTCTATGAAGAATGACGATCCCACATGCTGCAACTAAGACTTGGTGCAGCCAAATAAATAACAAACTTTTAAAGGGTCCTACACGTGGAGCAAATGGCTCAGAGGTGGCCAACAGCAGATTTGAGGCCTGCACACAGCAGTAAAGAATCCACCTGCCCACGCAGGAGACACAGGAGACACAGGTTCAATCTCTGGGTGGGGCAGATCCCCTGAAGTAGGAAATGGCAACCCACTGCAGTAGTCTTGCCTGGAAAATTCCATGGACAGAGGAGCTGCAGAGTTGGACACGACTGAGCACACACACACACACCCCATCTTTATGTCAGCTGCATCCCCCAACTCTGGGAAATCAGGAAATCTGGATTCAGGCTCCTCTACTGGCCTTGGGAGTTCATTCCCCTCTCTGGGCTCAGTGCCACCATCCTCAAAATGACAGGCTAGAAAAGATCATCTCTAGGGGGCTCCCAGCTCTGCCTTCCAAGAAGTTGGCGTCTTCACTGTATGCTGAGACAGTGGGAGGTGCTGCCCACAGGAGTGCCCGGCCCCAGCTGGTTGCCCAAGGCACTACAGGTCCCTCACCTCTGCTGGGCAGCCACAGCCTCAGTGAGCCCTGGCACACCAGCTGGACAGCAGTGGCATCAGGTGTGGGCTGAGGGGCACCAGCTAGCGGTAGCCACATGCCCTGTGGCTGGTCCCCCTCCACCACTCACTTCCAGCAAAGAGGTGCCCTGTAGCCCACTCCTCTAAATGCACCCAAATCCAGCATCTACCGGTTCAAGACCACGCACAACAGTCATTTGAGCCAAGATACCGGTGTGCCCCTCAGCCAACAGCGGAGCCATCCCACAGCTCAGTGAGGATGCCCTTTACCTCACCTCTTCCCATAGTCTCCGGCAGGTAAAGTTTCAGGTTCTGTGACTATGCCGGTCCACACCCATTTGCCCCCTCTCTGAGGACATACACCATACACCACCCGAGCCCCAGAGATACCAAGGGCTGTGTGCTCTGTTGAGATAGGTCTGCTCCTTAGCATGAACCTTGTTTCCTTAACATGAAACCTCTGTGACTATCCAGGGGTCCAGGAGCTTGGAGAGATTGCATAAAACTGAAAGCTTCCATATGAATAGTATTTGGAAATTAAATTAGGGTTAAGGTTAAGCTGCAAAGAATCCTCAGTATATAGTGGCTTGAGGAACACAGGAGTTTATTTCTCTTTCTGAAGAACCAGAGCTGAAGCTTCTGGTTCTGGGTTTACATTCCCTTGGGTCCCCTTACTGGGCCCATGCCCACCAGTGTGGCTTCCAAAGCCAGCACCTGCATCTTTGGCAGAGGGCTGCCCTCGGCCGGATGACATTCACTTGGCCCACCAGTACACAGAAGACTGGAAGGGCCTGAGAACGAGTTCCCCCCACCCCCTGCCCTGACACTCATGGGTGTGGGGATAAACATGGCCAGTTCCTCCACTCGTGGCTAGCTCTGAAGGCTGTGTTTGACACTGTTTCTCGGAACGTCCCCATGGAACTCCCCCCAAGTCATCCACTGTGGTAGCCGGCCTTTACTGGCTGCCTTCTCTTCCCTTGGTCACCTCCCCACTCACCTGCCAGTGCCCTGAGCCTTCCCAAGCAAACCACATGCGCTCAGTCCTAGTCTCAATACCGGGACCCAGGTTCCTTCCAATCTGTTGCTCTGTTAGCCCTCCACCACTCCCAGCATGCCATCCTGCTCGGCACAGACAAAGAGGTGTCATGGCATAGCCATGCCCTGGCTTGTAGGAAGGAAAAAAGAGGACATGCTGGGAAGCAATTTGCTACAAGTGAGTGACATTGGAGTGGCACCCATCCTTTCCTTTCATGTGTCCTTGGTGACAGCTTAGCTGCAAGGGAGGCTGGAAACGTGCGCTGCTTGAAGCAGTAATCTGGAGGAGAGGAAACGGTTGCTGTGGCCACTTTGTAGTTTCTGCTACAGAAATGAAATAAAATCTACCCATTTACCGGACTCCATAATAAAGGTGCTCTGCTTATCTTCCATGTGCTGCTTTGCTGACTCTGCACAACACAGTGAACATCACTGTTGCCATTCACAGATCGGGAAACGGAGGCACTCAGGAGTTCAGGGTCCTGTGTGAAGTCACACAGGGGCAGTGAGGGGCAAGGTCAAGATCTGAACCCAGGTGTTTCTGTGCTCTGTGGTTATTCTGCTTTTTATCCCTAGAAATGTATTTTATCTGGTTCCATATCCTGACTTTGAAGGTGACAAAATGGGGGGGGGCAGGGAGGGCAGAGAAAGGCAGAGCCTCATCACAAATCACCCAGAGAGAGAGAGAGCAAAACGCTGAATCGAGCCAGAACCCAGGGGTCCTTGCTGCCAGCAGGCTGCTTTATCCATGGAGCCTGCTCTGGGCTGATACCTTCAAATAGCTCCTGCTCCAGTTCAGACCAGTGCCTCCAGGGCTTCAGGGGAGGGGGACACACACCCTTTGGGCTCACTGAGTCCAGAGCCCAGCTTTAAAACTCAGCGGCTTCTACAGATTCCATATAGAAAAATCTACAAGTCAAGGTGGCAGTGATGGCCCAGTGTCCCTTGTGACATGAACAACATCCTCTGTGCTCAGCTCACAAGCCTTAAACTGGCTCCCTGCCCTCTCCCAGAAGAGGGATGCAGATTCCCTTGGGCCTTGCTGTCGGCATGCAGGAATTAGACAGAGGAGAGGGATTGGGCCATCAGGGTCCCCAGATCCTCCATGAAGTCATCCCCTTGCTGTCGTCAGTGTCAGTTGCCTAGCAACTGCCTTTGGCAGATGGTGGCACTAAGAGCATGCCAGTCTCTCCACAGCTAAAAATACATTCCGACGACAACGGGTCTATTTTAAAAGATACAATGCGCTCCCAACATCTTCCCTTGTCTGCAAAGAGCTGTGCTATGCCGGGTCTCTCCGCGCTTCTGATTTGGTCTGACGGTGTGGAAGACAGTATTCTAGGAAAGGAACTCAAGACCAGGCACCACAAGGGTGCTTAGCAAATTGCCCTGGAGGAGGATGAGGGTGAGAAAGAAGAGGAGCGATAGGAAAGAGTGGACGGGGAGGAAGACACAGGAGTTGGGAGCAAACCCTGCCATTTGGTCACAATCCTTCCCCACTCAGAAGGGTGGAGTTAGGAAGAAAAGTCATAGACTCACAGAAGCCTGGTGCTGGAAGGGACCCAATCCCATTTCCCAGTTGGGAAGGCAGAAGCCCTGAGAGACTGAGATGAGAAGAACTGGCTCTTTGCCCTTGTTCACGCTGCAAGTGCTGGGGTTCCCAGGGGTGGGTGTGAGACCTTGGACCCTCTTGCATTGTATCAGCAAGTTTTTCATATCACTGCCACCCCGCCCCACCAGCTTAGTCTTTCCATTTAATCACCATAATTTGCAGCTTTAAAAAAAAATAGAGAATAGCAAGCCTATTTGGGCATTGATTAATGCTTCTTAAGCACCCACTGCCATACTGTGCCAAGCTCTGGAGATACAGCAGGGGACCCATACATGTGGTCTCCACCTCCTGTTGCTGGTGGTCCAGCAGGTGAGGCTGGCATCAAGCAGGTAACCACAGGGTGCACTGTGCTTCAGACATCGAGGCAGATTTGGGTCGAGCCCACTTACCAGTTCTGCAACCAAAGGACATCACTTAGGGTTGCAAAGCAAAA
Organism: Budorcas taxicolor; assembly: GCF_023091745.1. Taxonomy (NCBI): domain Eukaryota; kingdom Metazoa; phylum Chordata; class Mammalia; order Artiodactyla; family Bovidae; genus Budorcas; species Budorcas taxicolor. Next base: position 26,297,178 of record NC_068927.1, on the reverse strand, counting down.
TACAGGGAACCCAGTAAAATATGAATTTCAGGTGAAAAACAATTATTTTTTAAGATTAGTGTGTTCCCAGTATTGCATCATCTGAGGTTCAAATTTAACTGGGCCTCCTATAATTTTCTGGAGAAGGAAATGGCATCCCACTCCAGTATTCTTGCCTGGGAAATCTCATGCACAGAGGAGACTGGTGGGCTACAGTCCATGGGGTTACAAAGAGTTGGATACGACTGAAGTGATTTGGCACAGCTCACATAGGGGTTATTTTTCAGATTAAATAAGAAAACATATATACTTCTGTGGCCAGTTGATAAATGTTATTTCCTCTCCTCTCCAAGCAGGGCTTCTCTGGGGTTTAACCCTGGTCAGCATCTGAGCCCAGCTCTCCTCCCCTCAGGATCTAGCAATAAGTGATGGTTCGCAGTAACTCTGTTCTGTCCTAAGGCTGAGCTGCTGCTGCTGCTAAGTCACTTCAGTCGTGTCTAAATCTGTGTGACCCCATAGACGGCAGCCCACCGGAAAATGTGCTGGTGGACGTTGACTTGCCAGATGAACTAGGAATCAACCCAATTTTACTTGGAATGCTGGTTGGGGCCAGCAATTCTCCACTACCTGGGGTGCTTGTTAAAAATATAAGTGCCAGGGGCTTCCCTGGTGGCTCAGTGGTAAAGAATCTGCCTGCCAATGCAGGAGACACGGGAAGACCCCACATGCCATGGTGCAACTGAGCCCATGAACCCCAACTACTGAGCCCATGCTCTAGAGCCCGGGAGCCCCAACCCCGGAAGCCCATGCTCCACCACAAGAGAAGCTTCCATAATGAGAGGCTGGAGTGGTCCCCATTCGCTGCAACTAGAGAAGAGTCCATGCAGCAATGAAGATCCAGCACAGCCAAATAAAATTAAATTATTTAAATTTTTTAATTAAAAAAAACCAAACAGATGCCAGGGTTCTACCCAAGATTCGCAGAATCAGGATGTCTAGGGAAGAAAGTGCCACTTAAGCAAAATCCCTGGTGAGTCTCTGGACCCTGTAAAGTCTGAGAACCCCTGGTCTGGCGTGTGCTGAGAGATTGCTGCCCCTGTAGAAGCAGGGCCACCAAAGCCTGTTTTGGAATGTAGGATCCTGGACTGGATTCTGGAACAGAAGAAGGATGTTAGTGGGAAACTGTCTGAAATCCGAAAAACATCAGTAGTTTAGTTAATGGTATTGTGCCCATGTAATTCCTTAGTTTCAATCACTGTATCATGGTTGCGTAAGATGTTAACATTAGGGAAAGCTCACACTGAAGGCTATCTGGGAACTCTCTGAGCTATTGTCGTAACTCTTGTATAAATCGCAAATTGTTTCCAAATTAGAGGTTTAAAAAACAACTGCTTTAGCTCACAGCCTGCTATGGGCCTTTCCCGAGACTGGTGAAGCATCAGAAGGCCTGGCCCATGTGCTAACCTGGCTTGAGTTGAGCAGGTGCAGGTAGCTGAGAGCTCCCACTCCACAGTTCTGGGAGAGCTTTGCTCTCTTCCCTGTCATTCACACTGGGGCTTAAATGTCAGCCTCAATGAATTACATTTTAATCTGTTTCTGTTATCAGCCTGGCCAGGCCCTAATTGGATGCCAGGCACACCGCTGAAGGGCATGCATAATTCATCAGCTGGGAGGCCAAGAAGGCCTTTCATCATGGGCCAGGGAAGCAGGAGGGAGAGAAGGCAGAGGGGAGGAGAGAAAGGGGAGAAGGGAAGGGGCAGGAGCTCCGAAGGGAGGGAGAGCAGGTAGGTTTGGGGGGAAGGGAGGAAAGGGACCCAGCACAGTTGTAGCCACTCAGCCCTTCAGCCTCTGCTTCAGGGCCACCTCCTCCAGGAAGTCTTCATTTGCAAGCCTCAGGCCCTTCTTCCCTTGGCTGCCCATTGCACAGGACAGACCTCTGTTACACTTGACTGATCGCAAGGTCCCCCTGATGTTTGTTTAAACCACCTGCCCCTAGACCCTGAATGCTCTCCCTTTGGGGTGACATCTGACCTGATACAGATCACCCAAGTTTGGCAGAGTCCCGGCACAGTGCGTGTTTGCTGGATGGCTGGAAGGTAGATTCCAGCTCAGGCCATACAAGGAAACGGTCTTAACTTGAGCTCCTTGGCTCTGCCACCAAACTTGCCCTAGCCGGGTCCTGTTCCCCAAAGCCACCTTCCATTCTGTAGAGCCTCTGACTCTTCCTGCCCCATCTCCCAGCGCCAGGGACCACATGGAAAAGCACAGTTATACCGGAACTGAAAGAGAAAGTCCGTATTTCTCTGACCATGCCTCATGCTATCAATACGTAGTTGATTGCACAGATCATCTGCCCTCCACGCCTTCCTCAGTCTTCTCTAGGAGGGCCCACTCGGCTCAAACCACTATTGTCCAGGTCACCAACCAGCTCCATGTGGTCACAGCCAAAGTGCACTCCTCTGCCTTGACCTCGACTGACTCTTCAAGAGCATTGACCTCAACCACCCGCTGACACGTGACCTCCTCCCGATTCTCAATAGCACACCCTCTGCCTTCCTCCTTCCGCCTCAGCCACTTCATGCCCACTCACTTCGCTGAATCTCTCCTTTGCTCAATGACTCTGAATGTTGGGAAGCCCCACGGTTCACTCTTTAGACCTCTGCTCTTCTCTAGCTACTGTTTCTACTTAAATAGTATCATTCAGTTCCATGGCTTCAAATGCCATCAAATACTAATGGTTCCTAAACATATATGTCCACCCTTGACCTCTCCCGCAAGCACAAGTAGCCACTTGAGTGTATTAGTTCTCTATTGCCAAGTAACAAGCTACCCCCGTCCCCATTTAGCAGCATTAAACAATAAAGATATGTTGTCTCACAGTTCTTGTGAGTCAGGAATTCGGGTGCCACTTATCTGGGTGTCTCTGGCTCAGGTTCTCTCATGAGGGTGTGGTCAGCCTGTCGTTTGGGGCTGTGGTCTCATCCTAAGGGTGTGACTGAGAGAGGACCTGCTTTCAAGCTGACTCTTGTGGCTGCGGGCAGGATTTGCTTTCTTGCCGGTCATTGGACTGAGAGTCCCTATCTCTCACTGACTGCTGATGGGGGTCTCCCTCAGTTCCTTGCCACGAGAGCCTCTCTGTAGGCTGCCCACGACATAGCAGTTGCCTTGCATCATAGTAAGTGAGCCGGAGAACAAGAAAGAGTACCCAAGACAGAAGCTGTGGTCTTCTTGTCATCACTCACAGAAGGGAAATTCCACCACCTCTCCCCAGTTCTGTTTGCTGGAAGTGAGTCACTAAATTCAGACCACACTCAAGGGGGAAATATTACTCAGGGCATGAACAGCAGGATGCAGGGGGGCTATGTTGGGGGCTATTTTAAATAGGCATCTCAAATTAAACATGTCCATGATAGAACTGATTTTTCCCATCTCAAGTTTCCTCCTCTCCAAGTTTTCTCTAAGCACAAAGAGGTGAAGTGATTTGTCCATGATCTCACAGAGAGTTAACAAGACAGATAGTAAGAGGGGCATTGGAGCAAGGTGAACGACTTAATTCTGGAGCGTTGACAGCGCTCTGCCAGAGCCCCTTCCTACCCAAGCCCACCTCAGCTAATCAGCCACACACAGAGTCAGTAACAGAAGTCCCCAGGTCTCAGATCAAATGTCCTGCTCGGCAGTGTTTATCTGCAGAGGTTGAGTGAGTCCCAGGTGGTAGGCTCCCCTCCTTCACGGCTTTCGCCAGCTTCCAGGTGATTCTACCCTGTGTTCCCCTGCAGAAGAGCTGAGCGGTGTCAGGCCTTCAAGGCCCACATACAGCTCTTCTGACGTTTGTTCAACAAATAAATACACAGAGCTGGAGAAACAGTCTCATACTCTGGCAGGTCAAAGGGCTACAGAGAAGCCAGGGTCACTGTGATTAGTATCATCTCCAGTGGCTGCTGGACAAAGCTCAGAGGGGAGGGGCAGATAAAGCTTCACGGTGTCTGGGAAGTACCTGCCACCCTCTCTCCCACGTGGGATATTCCTGAGTAGGTAAGTTCCTGTATTAAACCCAGCCCACTCATGCTGTTGCAGGTGACAGAAAGCCCAATTTGAATATTAGTTGAAAATATAAAACATTGATTCATATAACTGAGAAGGTCTGGCTTCAGGTATGGCTGTATCTAGGGTTTCTGATGATGTTTCAGGACCTGGTCCCTTAATGTTTCTCATTTTTGTACTTCCTGTCAACTCAATGGACATGAGTTTGAGCAAGCTCTGGGAGATGGTGATGGACAAGAATGATGGTGATGGCATGCTGCAGTCCATGGGGTTGCAGAGTTGGACACGGCAGAGCGACTGAACCAAACTGAATTGTTGGCTTCATTCTCAAGTTCCACGTTGTGATACAAAGACTGCCAGAGGAATGAAGGCTTGGCGGCATGGTCTTAACAAGCTGAAGCTCAGGCTAGTAAGCTAATATTGAGGTTGGAATAAACAAGAGTGTTAAAGGCAGTGAGTATACTCATGTAACGGAAACACCAGGGCCCCTCTAGTCTAATTTCCTAATCTGTCAGACAGGGAAGCTGAGGCTCCAAGAGACAAAGGGATTTAAGGTTACCGTAAGTAGTGGCTCAGCAGCCGGGACCAGAACCCGGGGCTGCTGACATCTGAGCCAGTGCCTTGCCCCCTCCTCTTCTGTCCCTCTTATTTCTTTATTCAGAACCTGAGACCATGTGGTCCTGACCTGACAGTGCCTTGACAATCATGTCTCAAGACTCAGAGCTCCCAGTTGATTCTGACTTTACATCATGGGTGGCCTTGGAGCTCAAGGCCCTTAATGGACATCCAGGGTCTGCTTCCCAGCCTCAGCCTGCAGGAACACAGAGGCAGGTTATGTTCAAGGTCTGGGTACAATCTGAGACCTTGGTGACACAGGCAGGTCCACACACCTGTGGGGTCTCCGCACATGTGGCCTCTCATGGGGTCTACACAGACCCCATGAGAGAAGTCAAAGCTGGGACCGGGGCTCATGGGGGTGGTAATTGAGGAGGGGGGTGGCTCTGAGTAGACATTGGAAGGGAGCAGATAGGCGTCCATCAGCCCCTGGGGACCATCGTGGATCAGCCCCAAGGCAAGGCCAAGTTCAACCTTCCGACTTTCTGGGAAGATGGTTTTCCAGCAGCATCGCTGATGGAAGTGGAAGCCGAGCTCACAAGCCTGGTTGGCAGGCATGCAGGACAGATGGGCTGCTGACAGCATCCCCCTCTTGCCCCCTCCTCAGAATACTCCAAAGCGGGGAGGAGCGAGCAGCAGGCCTGCCCGCACATCTCCTCGCGCCTGCATACACACAATCTGGCTGCATCTCTCACGTGGACCCACCCCCACTCATCTCCCCCACTCACCCTAGCCCTGTAGGCCTCCGCTCCCCACAGGCCTGAGTTATCAGCTCAGAGTTGGGGCTGGGACTAGGGTGAGGCAGCTGAGGCACAATATTTACGGCAGCTTCAAAATTACTCAGTGATCAAGATAAATAACCGTTTGTGTGATATCTTTAAAAACCAAAATTAATGCAAAAAAGTCCACAATGAGCAAATATCATAAGTTTACATATAGACAGTCTCTAACAGGCCGAGGATTGGGTTGAGGTAATGAATGCCACATCGTGTAAGTACAGGATTAGATGTCTTTATTAAAAAATTTGGTTATACATTTTGGTATTGTGTATACTGTAAATTTTTTTTTTTGCATTACCTTTAAATTTTGAAGTATTGCATTATTAGTTATCTTAGTTACTGATTTTTGGCCTCCACTTAAATTCCGTGCCCATGGCAATGCCTCACTCTCCTCACCCAGTTCTTGGTAAAACCCACTGTGTTCCTGCCCCTCACCCTCCTCAGTCCCAGGAGTGGCTCCCAAAATTGTCAGGATGCAAGTGATACTCTCAGTGTGCTGTCTAAGTCCCAGCATGGGTCCCTAGCTACCCCTCCACCCTAACCCTCCCAGCCAGCAGAACATGGCATCAAGGTGGTTTGAATACTGAAACACTTCCTTATCTCTCAACCATGTCAGCGCACCCTCCCGTGTACTCTCCTGGGAATGTGTCTCAGGGATTAATGCCTTTGATTGGTATATCCTCTCTTCCACACACACTCCACATAGTCCTCCTGTCACCATACAAAATATGAGACAGGCACGCCTGCCAACGCTCTCATCACAAAGTTATCAGGAATAGAACTTAATAAACAGGAAGCAACATATGAAAACACTGAGTCAGAGCAAAGACACACAAATGCTGCAACTGCCTTTGCTGCCAAAATTCCAGTCTGTAGATGGGGCCTTCATGGTCGCCAGGCACAGCCCACGTGCTGGGGCTTCTGTGCTGCTGACTTCAGTGGGCGTCCTCTCATGTGCCACTTCAGCTCTCAGGCACCCTCGGGGCCCCTGTCATCTCTAATCTTCCAGAACCTGGGCTGTTATTTCTGGACCATCCTCCGCAGCATGCCTAACTTTCTGTGATATTTGGAAATCTACTTCCCGTGCCTCAAAGAACCAATGGAAGGGAATAGAAAAGGAGGGACTTGGCGTTTGATTTCACAATGCCATCTTTGCACCTCTGCAGGCTGATATCTTTCCTTTCTTAGTGGACTTGTTTGGAGGACTTGCTGGAGAATCCATTTGAGAATCTGCTGGGATCTCTCTGCCAAATCAGATAATTCCCCGATGCCCACCTTCCTGGCAATGATGCTCTCCATATGAAAGCACCTACAAGCTGGAAAGCAGGTCTGTCCTGTGAAGTCTCTTTACAATTGCATCCTAGCACATGCTGCATTTCTCCATCTGGTCCCTGTGTCATACAGCCAGGTCTGCGAGACCTTCTTCTGTGTCTGTTTGACTTTTAATGGTTGGTTTAGTCCTGGCAGATCACAGAGTAACACCCATATGGATCAGAGAATTAACTAATTCAAGAAAGGGATGCCTTTTCAGAGTAGACATGAGGTTACGAGAGGCTCCCTACAGTTAGAATAAAGCTTTTGTTTTAGATGAGGGGTTACTTGAAGTTAAAGAACACTTTAATGCGGAAATCATTTTTGAGCAGGTATTATGTACAAAGTATTGTACCGTAACTTTTACTGAGTGTTTACCATGCACAGAGAGCACCTACATACGCCTCAAAGACATTCATACGTGTTAAACAATTTAGTCCTCGGATGAGGGAGCAGTGGTATTACACTCACTTTACAGATGAGGAAACTGACTCACAGGGATGTTAAGTACGGCAGCAAATGGGCTGTAGGAGTCCAAGCAAACACATGAGTGGTATCAGTAGGGCAAAGTAAGATAAACACCACAAGAGAGGAAAGTGTAGAGGGCAGTTCCCTTGCTAGAGTCCCCTCTTGTGCGTTCCTTCCTGGAGAATTTGACATGTCCTTCAAGATTCAGCCCTATGTCTGTGTTTTTGGTAAAGCCTTTTCTTACTCCTCCCTCCAGCAGAGATGACCACTCCTTTGACTGACGCCTCCTGCCGGAGTCATAGCATTACCCAGCCTGATCACCCTGTGTGACAACTGCTTCATATTTGCCCCCCTCACTGGCTGTGAGCTCCTGGAGAGCAGAGGCAAGACTGTGCACCCAGGGCCTCCCCAGCATAAAGCATGGCACAGGATAACTTCTGAAGAATGATATAGCAGTAAGTCAGGCTTACAAGTCCTGCTAGGGTGGCTCAGCGGTAAAGAATCTGCCTGTCAATACAGGAAATGAGGGTTCCATCCCTGGGTTGGGAAGATCCCCTGGAGAAATAAATGGTAACCCACTCCAGTATTCTCACCTGGAAAATCCTATGGACAGAGGAGCTTGGCAAGCTACAGTCCATGGGGCTGCAAAGAGTGGTACACAACTTGGTCACTGAGCACAAGCACAGACTTACTTAAAGGCCTCTATTCTCACGTGACCCCTGCCACTTCCACTTACATTCCATGGCCCAAAGCAATTACATGCTTCTGGCTACACTTTTCATACCTCAGACCTTGCCTGGCCAAATTCAGCTATGCCAAAGAAGACTCCAGGGGGACTGCCAGATGGATCAGTGACAGACCGGTGGACAGTGGCCAAGCCAAGTTGACATATCCACACCTTGGGAACTCCCTTCAAAAAACGGGCCCTTCTGGAAATGTAGAAAAGCTGTACAAGAGGTGGGTACTATGTGAGCTACGACAGGAAGGCATTTGGACATTGGTGGAGGAGTCTACACCAGGGAATATTCCTATCCTGCTGTTAATTCTCTGTAGACCCCAGGCACAGCCCTTTCCTTCAGGGGTCCTCTTTCTCTCCATCAGAATAATCCCAGGCTACAAGCTCATGGTCTCCATGTTTTTAAGCTTATATGATCCCAACAACCAAGGATTATGACATGCCTCATGACATGCCCAAAATATTATCTATCCCCATAGTTTGGGAGCCTGATGAATTTTAGCAAATGTAGCAAAACACTGCAGAGAAACAGATCATATTCCTTTCCCATCTTTGAAAAGCCTATCTTTCCCCGCTACCCTCTCCCGTTTCTTTTTTTTCCTTCTTGAATATTGAGTCTCCGGGGTGACTAAGCTTTGTCATCTCTAAATTCTGAGAAGTTTAGATTTCATGGGGTGAGGGAAAGGAGGGATGAACCATCTCTTGTCTGTCATCTCACGAAGATGCAGCACATTTCAAAAGTAAGATTGGCTTCTGACTATTAAAAATAAACTCTGGCCCATGGCCTTCCTTGCACATTAATCTTGCCAACAGATGTAGACTTGCACACACACTCTCCGGCTCAATGCTGAGACCCAACTTCTCGGGCCTGTTCTCATGCTAAGAAGGACAAGCATTTCTGTTTGGACAACTGTGAAGTCAGCCATTTGTCCTTTCAAGGAAAGGGTGCACAGTTTGAGTCACCTGCCCTTTTCCTAACCAGTCATTGTAGACACTCCATTCACACTTCACAAACTGAGTGCAAGGGTATAGTTCCCCAAAGAGAAGTCAACATTTAGACCTGGAAGAAAATCATGGAGCATTCAGAGGACTCTGTAAGGTAAATAATGACAGATAGATAGCAGAATAAGACCAGAATTCACAGTGCTAATGAACCAGTTGTGAATTATCTTTTCCCCCGCTCTCATATCCCTGGACCTGAATACAGATCAGCCTGAAACCCAAGTGGGCACTATCATGAACAGAGAGCTCGAGGATAACTCTATAATTTTAGCTCAAGAAATAGGAAGAACAACTCTGAATTCTCAGATACAAATGAACTGAACACCACCAAGGCCAAATTACATCCATTTGATGCTTACCAATTCCTTATTTTTCCCAGTCAAAAGTAGCATACACATTCTTTTCAAGGGAACATTAAATACTTACCAAGATAGACCATATTCCAGATATAAAACAAACTTGAACAAATTTAAAGTACTTGAAATCATGTAAAATGTTCTCAAGCTATAATGGCATTAAACTGGAAACCAATAAGATAAAGATAAGAGGAAAATTTCCAAGCAGTAGCATATGAAACAATACATTTTAAATAATACATGGGTCAGAAAAGAAGTCTCAGGAGAAATCAGAAAATACTTGAACTGAATGAAAATGAATATATGACATATTAAAATGTGCAGGATGCATAAAAAGCAGCTGGGCTTCCCTGGTGGCTCAGATGGTAAAGAATCTGCCTGCAGTGCAGGAGACCTGGGTTCAGTCCCTGGGTCAGGAAGATCCCCTGGAGAAGGGAATGGCAACCCACTCCAGTGTTCTTGCCTGGAGAATTCCATGGACAGAGGAGCCTGGCAGGCTACAGTACATTGGGTTGCAAAGTATCAGACATGATTAAGCAATTAACACTTTCACTCTTCACTTATAAAGCAGTACTTAGAAGTTCATATCAAATGCTTATATTAGTAAAAAAGAAAAGTCTCAAATCAGTAGTTTAAACTTCCACAAGAAAGGAGAGAAAGAAAAGCAAAATAAAACCAAAGCAATCAGAATAAACAATAAAGGTAAGGCAGACTAAAGGAAACTGAAAAGAAAAAAGTGATAGAAACAACTAATCAAGCCCGAAGGTGGTGTTCTCTTAGATGATCAATAAAATTGAAGTGTGTCTTAGAAGATTCACAAAGAAAAACAAAGCATAAATATTAATGTCAGGAATGAAAGAAGGGATGTAACTACTTTACATTAAAAGAGTAAGCAGGAAATACTACAAATACATCATTTCATGCAAATTCAACGACTTAGATGAAATTAATTCCTGGAAAACCACAAAGAACCAAAAATCTCTCACGATAAACAGACAACCTAAACAGACCTATAAATATGAAAGAAAATGAATCTGTAGGTAAAAACCTTTCACAAAAGAAATTTCTAGGCCCAGGGGTTTCAGTGGCAAATTTCACAAAATATTTAAAGAAGAAATAACACGAATTCTATACAATCTCTTCCCAAAAATTGGAGTGAAGGAAACACCTCTTTCATTTTATGAAGCCAGCATCATCTTGATACCAAAAGCAGACAAAGATAGTGGCAAGAAGAAAACTACAGATAATATTCTTCATGAATATAGATATAAAATTTCTCAACAAAGTAATAGCAAGCGAATTCAGCAATATAATAAAAAGAATAAAACACATAACCAAGTGAGATTTACCAGGAAAAATATAAGCCTGGTTCAATATTAGAAAATCAATCAATGATATCATCATATGAAAACTTAAAAGGGGAAAAAGCCATATGATCATAATAAATGATTCAGAAAAAAAGCTTTTAACAAATTTCAACTCCAGTTCATGATAAAAACTTTCAGTAAGCCTAAAATAAAAGGGAATTTTCTCAACCAGATAAGTAGTATCTAAAAAAAAACAAAAACCTCTACCATTAATATTTCATTTAATGGTGAAGGTCTATGTGCTGTCCCCTCAGATCGAGAACAAGTCACAGATGCCCACCAGAATAGCTATAACCAAAAGAGACCGACAATACAAAATGTTGAGTCTATGGACCAACTAGAGCTCTCATGCATTGCTGCTGGGAACATAAACAGTACAACCATTTTGAATATCTGTTTGGCAACTTCGAATAAAGTTAAACATACATCGTTTGCTCCAACATGTCACCTCCAATTCAACAGAAACACATGCACGCATGTGTGCGCCTAAAATACATGCAGAATTACACCCTGAAGCCTTAATCATAATATCCAAAACCCCCAAATAACTCAGATGTTTTCAACAGGAAAATAGATAAACAAACAATGCTACATGTATACAGTGGAATACTAGCTGGCAGTAAAGAAAAGAACAACCTTGGATGTTTTTGGAGGAATCCCAGTAATATGGTGGTCCAAAGAAGCCAGGTGCAAAAGAGTGTACACTGTGTGACTTCATCCATGCAAAGTTCTAGAACAGGCACAGCTAAACCAAGGTGATAGGAATCAGAACAGCGGTTGCCTGCGGGGTGGGAAGGCTGACTAGAAATGGACCCAAGGGAACTTCCTGGACAGATGGAAATGCTTTAGATCTTGTTTGGACTGGTGGTTTCAGAGTCGATTACAATTGTGCAGACTTACAGACCCAAATATTTAGAAGTTGTGTGTTTCTATTGTACAAAAATAACCTCGATTTAATTAGAAGAAAAGAAACCCTTTACAAATATGGCACAACTTTCCACGAAACAGTTTCACATCCATTCCCCTATACCCTCCATTTGATCTTTCCAGCAACCTCAGGAAGCAGGAAGATTGGCTTACTTTACGGATGAGGAAACTAGAAGATGATTGGAGTCAGGGAGGAACTCCCAAGAGTGTACAGTGTGTGCCAGAGCGAGGACCAGAGCTCAGGTGTTAGGGCCCCACTGCTTCTTATGCACTGCCCTGGTTTTCGATCTGTGTTCCCCCTGCTCTGAAGCATTGCAGAGATGCCCACGGGCAGATGATGGTCAGCCTCTACAGTTCTCATCACTTTCATCCAAACTGTTGCCTAAGATTTTAGCTGAAAAGTTGAAGAACTGCTGATATTACAGATGCTATTAATAAAGCAAATATAAATATCCAGGGGTTCCCGTCTGCCCTGGCAGCCTCTGTGGTATGACTTGCAAGACTCTAGAATCTGATTTTCACTCTAGGATAAAACAGTGATATAGGCATGCTAAATCACTTCAGTCATGTCCGACTCTTTGTGACCCTATGGGCTGTAGCCTATCAGGCTCCTCTGTCCATGGGGATTCTCCAGACAAGAATACTGGAGTGGATTGCCATGCCCTCCTCCAGGGGATCTTCCCTACCCAGGAATTGAACCCATGCCTCCTGCATTGCAGGCAGATTCTCTTACTGCTGAGCCATCAGGGAAGTCCAAAACAGTGATATCTGCCTGGAACAGTGCAGCCTGCAGGCACCAGCTATTACATCAGAGTGTGTAAAACAGACCAGCTGGAGAAGAAGGTCTTTAACCATCGTTCTGCCACTGTTTGATGTCAACCCAGTCACCCCCATGCCCCCAAGTCTTGATTTCCTGATCTTTAATATAAGAGATCTGGGCTAGGTAAGTTCCAAGTAAGTATTCTATCCTAGGGTCTAGAGCTGGAAAGCAAGGATTCATGTTACTCTAAAACCTTCCATATGAACACTATCAGTCCAGACATCCCACCTGAGGATTCTCATTCCAGAGAAAACTCTCACAAGTCGTTAAGCTGAGAGGGACTCCCCTTCCATGTACAGAAGTAAGAGACCTCCAGGATAAATCATCTCCCATTCCCTTGTCCAAGATCTCAAAGGACCTGACACCTTCTGTGTGCCACTTCTGGGCCAAGAATTGATACTGCAAATACTTGGGTCACAGTCCTAGTTCTGTTAATAGTTGACAATGCAACTCTTAAACAAGACCCCTCCTCTATATGGACTTATTGCCCCACCAATAAAACAGAGTTCATGATCCTGCCTATCTCCCTGGACAATTGAGAAGAAGGAGGTAAAACGGAAAGACATACTTTGAGCAGAATAAAACTCCTTACCAAGATAAGGGAATCTTACCTTTGAGGGAGGAAAGCCAGAGACACGTTACCTTCTAAATCCTTGGGGTCCAGAACCAACCTTTTTTCCCCCGTGCCTGTATGGTGCTACTCAGACCACTAGATGGCGGTAGCTATCATTTGCAGATTCAGAAAGAAGGGTGTGGGAGAGCCAGGGGGCCGCCTGCTTTAAGAAAACTAGGCCAAAGCAGGCTTGTTACATCACCTCTAATGGAAGCAGCCAGTTCAGTCTGGATTTTTCTTTATTGCAGGCGATGGTGCAGGGAAACTTCCTGGTTCCCTGTGCTGAAATTAGCACATTTCAGCGCTAATTCAGGGCTGAAATCAGTCTTTATCTCCCAGGGAGAGGTCCTAGAGTCTGTCCCACCTTCCCTGGGTACAGGCCTTTCTCCTCCAAGCCTCTCCATCTGCCCCACAGTACTCTCAGCCCCATGCTTGAAGTGCACTTCTTGTCCTACCTTTAACTCTCAATTTAGTTCTTCAAGCACTCATGTCTGCTTATAGCCAGGGCCACTGTAAGTGTACCAGGCCCTAACCTCAAAGGAAAAATGGAGAGCTACAGGCTGTTGAGAACCTCTGCCCCTCACTTGCTAAATGCATGGTTTTGAACAAGACATTCTAATTCTGTTCTTTACTTCCCTTAATTTTAAAATGGGATTAATCATTGTCTTTTTAAAACCATGAATCCTGGTTTTTACAGCTCTTGGAACAGGGTCTGGCATGTTGTAGGCAATAGTAATGATTCATTGAGCACCTAGTGGGTACATTATCTGATTTAATGCCCATACCAATGGTCCAGAGAAGTTAAACAATATGGCCAAGGTTGCACAGCATCTCAGAAGTAAAGGCAGGATTTGAACCAGGTTCTGTCTGACCCCAGGAGCCCTGCCTTCTGCTGCTCTTGAAGAGAGAAAACAAGCACCCAAATGTAGGAAATGGAGAGACGAGTGAATCAGCAAACTGCACTGTCAGTCCCAGGGTACCTGCAAATCAGCCGTCCTGAACTGTGTCATTCAGGTCTCAGAGATCTCTTGCGGATCAACTCTAGCACTCCCTTAGGCTTTGAGAACTGGGGCAAGACCCCTTATAGAGGCCACAGACGTTTTCATCTATAAAATAAGGCAGCTTGATAGATCACTATTGTGCACCTGCTCAGTTGTCAGAATCAATTGGGGTCCTTCTTAAAAGGATGGATCTTTGGGAGGGACCCCACTTTAGAGATGCTAAAATAGACTCTCCAGGGGAGGGATTGGAACTTCAATATTTTTAACAAGTGACTCTTGATTCTCAGGACCAAGAAAATTAGAAGAAAACATCCTAGGTCCGGATGATCTTAGAAGTTCTCCCAGTTCTGTCTATATTTCTGCACTACCTCTCATCTGGGCTCCTGACCCACCACCACGAACACCACAGACCCTCTCCCTCTGTCCTCCCATTTGATCCCCTGAGTATCCCACCCCACATGGACTTGATCGCTCCTTCCTTCCTGTAAGGCACTCAGCTTCTCAAGGGAGCCGAAGCTGTATAAATAATAAATGGAATTTACAGTAGCATTTAGAATTCACTTAAGCACTAGAAACACAGTTGCAGTGAAGTCTTCTTAAAAATCATCCTTTCATTGGGTAAGAAAGAACAAAGATAGCTTCTCTCTTGACTTTCTTAACATACAAATCTGGATATTTTGACATGATTCAATTCTCAGTGTCCACAATGTCCTTTGGAAGGTACCATTTCCACTGTCAGAACAGCAGTGCCCTGCTGCCCCAGTCTGATATACCCAGGAGCCCTAGGCCAAACCATGTTTCAGGCCAAGGACAGGGCTACTAGCCCCATGTCCTGGTGGAAGGCCTTGTGGAAAGACTGAGAAAGATGTACCAAAGCAAAAAGCCAACCTCAGCCTTATAAAACCAGATTCTCCTGTAAATCCCAATTCTTGCTTTTCCTGTATGCATAGTCCTCAAATGGTACTGTTGAGCAATGCTGGCTTCTCATTTCTCCTTCTTTCTGTGACAGTCTCTATCTCAGCCTCCACTAACCACTGCCCCCAGTACTCAAAATTCTTACTGTTAGGCAAAGTCTTTGAGTTAAGGAAATGTTTTCTGGGAGAGTTAGTACCCTGGGCTGGGTTTTGGAAGGCTGGTGCAGTCCGCTATGGCCATGATAATGCAGTGTAACAAGCCATCCCAGTACTCAGTGGTTTAAAAACACTTATTCTCACTCACACATGTGTGTTGGTGGGGCAGCCCTGCTGATCTCATTTGGCTGGTCTCAGCTCAGCAGTCTGGCTATGGCCTTCGGTTTGGCCCAGGTCTGCTTCATGTGCTATGCTAAGTCGCGTCAGTCGTGTCTGACTCTGTGCGACCCCATAGACAGCAGCCCACCAGGCTCCCTCGTCCCTGGGATTCTCCAGGCAAGAACACTGGAGTGGGTTGCCATTTCCTTCTCCAGTGCATGAAAGTGAAAAGGGAAAGCGAAGTCGCTCAGTCATGTCCGACTCTTGGCGATCCCATAGACTGCAGCCTACCAAGCTCCTCTGCCCATGGGATTTTCCGGGCAAGAGTACTGGAGTGCCATTGCATCCCTCAACTCTTGGATCAGTGGACTAACTGGAGCAAGTTTCTCTTGTGGTGAATGGCAGAGGCCAAAGAAGGCAAGTCCTCAGCTCAAGCTAATCTCAAGCCACTGCTGGCATCACATTGGTTCACAGTCTATTGACTAGGGCAAAAGGTAAAGTATACACCCTGCTCTACAAGAGGCCAGAGTGCATCAGAACATAGGCTGGGTGCAAGAAGGTAAGAACAGAAAAAGAGTCAGGCACCATGGCTTTAGTCCCTGCAGGTGAAATGACACAGGGACGATGTGAAATGATCCTGGAGCAGCTGGACCAGGCTCATGTGGAATTAACACAAGCCATAGAGGCATGGCCACAGTAATGTCTCCATGGGGAGAGGGGTGGTAAGGAAGGAGAAAATGTAAATCAGAAAAAATAAAAAATAAACAGTTTCCAAGTAGGCAGCACATCACTGCCTGGACTTTGACTTCTCTCTCCATTTCCCAGGGTGAAAACCCACGTGAGAGGTGCATGACCTCTTCTTTGTCACAACTGGTTGTTTCCTTTAGACAAATCACAGCTTTATAAAAGATCAGACTGGGAAGGGACTCTGGATGACCATCTTATCCCACCTCCTCAGCTTCCAGAGAGAAAAAGAGTCTTGTGGTGGGTCATTAGTCAAGAAAGAAGCAGAATGAGGAATACTGACTGTGCTTAAGCAATTTCCCCACTTGATACTCCTTCAAACAGCCGGGTAATTAAGATTTCATGTATTCAACAAACACTTGCTTAGCACCTATTCTGTGCCAAGCACTGTTCTAGGTGTTAGGGATAAAGAAGTGAACAAAACACCTCTCCTGAAGCTTCCATTTTACTGAGGGAGGGGGCACAGGCAACAAATAAGCAAAAAGTAAATTCACTGTGTGGTGATAAGCGTGGTGACAAACAAGCTGAGTGAGGGGAAATAAGTGTTAACACTGGGGCTGTAGTGAGAGGAAGGTGGTGTCGTATACAGATGGTCAAGAAAATTCTCACACATGGAGATGACATTTGATCAGTGCTATGGTCTGAATGTGTCCCCCCACCCCCCAAAGTCATACACTGAAATCCTAATCCCTGAGATAACGGTATTAAGTGGTGTGGCCTTTGGACGTGATTAGGTCATGAGGGTGGAGCCCTCCAGATTGGGATTAGTGCCCTTAAAAGGAGACCCCACAGGGACTTCCATGGCAGTTCAATGGTCAAAGATTCACACTTCCATTGCAGGGGACATGGGTTTGATACCTGGTATTGGAACTAAGATCCAAATGCCATGTGGTACAGCCAAAAAATAAATTAAAAAAACAGAGAGACCCCACAGAGCTTCCTTGCCCATTCTGCCATGTGAGGATACAATGAGAAGTCTGCAACCTGGAGGAGGGCCCTCACCTGACTATGCTGGCACCTTGGACTTCCTGCCTCCAGAATGGTGAGAAATAAATTTTTTCTGTTTATAAACCACCCAGTCTGTGGTGTTTTGCTATAGTAGTTCGAACAGATTAAGACAGTTAGGAAGCTGAAAGTAGCAAAGGGGCAACCGAGAAAATATCTTGGCCTCTTTGGCAGAGAGATCAACAAGCGCAAAGGTCCTGAGTCAGGAATGAACTTGGCAGGGAGCAAGGTGAGCAAAGGAGATTTTGTGGTAGAAGAGGTCAGCAGGACAGCATGGGGGCAGGACCGGGTCATGGAGGGCCTTTGGGGCTGGAACGGTTAATTTATGTGTCAACGTGACTGGGCTACGGATGCCCAGATAGCTTCTAAAACATTATTTCTGAGTGCATCTGTGAGGGTATTTCTGGATAAAACTAGCATTTGATTCAGTATACTATGTAAAGAACATTCTCCGTCACCAATGGGGGTGGGCATCGCCCAGTCTCTTAAGGGACCACGTAGAATAAAAACGCAAAAGAAAGAATTTCTTCTCTCTTTTCTTGAGCTGAGACTTCCATTTTCTCTTGCCCTTGGACACTGGTGCTCCTG
The DNA here is from genome assembly GCF_023091745.1 of Budorcas taxicolor. NCBI lineage: Eukaryota > Metazoa > Chordata > Mammalia > Artiodactyla > Bovidae > Budorcas > Budorcas taxicolor. The sequence continues at coordinate 26,279,597 of NC_068927.1, read as the reverse complement.
TTCTCAGGCCTTCAGGACTTACACCAGTGCCCCCTCCCTGGCTTGATCCCCCACCCCTCCCACAACCGACATTCAGACCTTCAGCCTTGGACTAAATCATGCCACCACTTTCCTGGTTCTCCAGCTTGCAGACGTCAGACTATGAACTTCTCAGCCTCCATAACCACATGAGCCAGTTTCTGTAATAGATCTCCCCTTTATATCCATACCTATATGCCTGTATCTATATCTATGTCTACCTGTATCCTATCGGTTCTGGTTCTCTGGAGAATGCTGACAGGGGCCATAAAAGAACTGAGAATTTGCTCCAGATAAGATAGGGGATATTGCAAGGTTTTGAGCCAAGGAGACACATGATTGGATTTTGGTTTTAAAAGATCACTTTGGACACTGTGTTGAGAACAGACTGTAGAGGCTAAAGGTGGAGGCTGAAAGTCTGTTTGACTTGGCAGCAGTTTCCAAGCCAGCAATGGTAGTAGTGGCTGGGACCAGGGGTTGGCATCCCTGGTGGTGAGAAAGGGTGAGATTTGGGATTATTTCGATGGTAAAGCTGAGAGGATTCCCTGACAGATTGAAAGTATGGTGTTAGAGATAGGATTCAGAAAAGACTCCAGGAAGATTTTTATCTTGAGCAACTGGAAATGGTAGTCACCATTTTCTGAGCTGGGGAAAGTTGTAGAAGTAGATTTGGGTAGGCAAATCAGAATGCATGTAGAAAAGGCAGTTACTTCCTCTGCTTCCTGATTGCTGGGGTCTAGCCTCACACAACTCAGCTATCCACATCCAGGGCAGGTTAAATGGTTTCTGTAGCCAAATACACCCACAGTGGTACTTTCCTCTGACAGACTTAGTGATTTCCAGTAAATTCTTGATTCTAGGATGGGATCTCCAGGAAGTAGACTCAGATAAAGTTTAGCATGCTGGAGGTTTTTTTTAGAGAGTCCTCTTGGGATCAACAGCTGTGGAATGAAGAAAAGGAAGCCGACTGGGCAGAGGAAGTGATGAGATGCAGTGTCAACAAAAGTGTGAGGAGATCTGAAAATGAGATAATCCTTCAGAACTGCCAGAGCTGGGGTGAGAAGCCTGGGCAAGGGAACTGCCTGCTGCCCAGGAAAGGATGTGACCTGAGAAAAAAAATCACTCTCTTCATCTGAGGCAATCCTGAAAGGGCTGAGAGCTGACATCTGTATTCCTAAGTCATTGCCAGAGCTGGGGAAATACATTCTTTATTTCAGAAGGAGGATCTGGGTGCTGGATCAAAATGTCCACCACATTTCCTTGCGTAAGTCACAAGGAGGCACGCTAGTTTCTCTATGTCCAGTTCTTCTGCACTAACTCATGGCTGGTCAGCAAGTGGCAAATCCAGGTGAGTTCACAGAATTTCCAAGCAGTGGTGAAACAGAAGAATATCTTAACAATGGAAGTGAACTCAGAGGGAATTCTTAAGGATGCCACAGTGGAGCCATGGGCTGTCATGCAGCTGTCAACCCAGATCCTGGTAATATCTAGTCACATATTTTACAGTCTTGGTTTAACACATCAGTCTTGGACTTGATGGTCCAGTGGTCAAGAATCCGCCTGCCAATGCAGGCGACATGGGTTCAGTCCCTGGTCTGGGAAGACTCCACATGCTGTGGAGCAACTAAGTCCGTGTGCTGCAACTGCTGAGCCTGGGTGCTGCAACGACTGAAGCCCACACACCCTAGAGTCTGCATTCTGCAACAAGAGGAACCAGTGCAATGAGAGGCAGCTAGAGAGGAGCCCCCACTCACTGCAGTGAAGACCCAGTGCAGCCAAGAATAAATAAATTGATTAATTAATAATTTTTTAAAAAACAGGCTTTTAAAAATTAGTCTTCACTGTATGAAAAACTCAGGAAGTTAGGTAAAAACTGTGAATCAAGTACAATCTTTACATTCTCTTTCTTATCCTAAATGCTTAGAAAGAAAAATTAAAAGAAAGAATAATAATAGTCATAAACATTGATGATTACATAAACAAAATACAATATAAATAGAATATATGCTTAATAATATAATGATATATAATAAAAATCCATAACAGTATTGAAACAAGAAGGGATGCTCAGACCAAAAAGTGTTAGGAATCCCTTAAAAGACAAGGAAGGATAGGAAGGACTTAAAATAGACCACCACCACCCAGATCCTCCTTCTGAAATAAAGAATGTATTTCCCCAGCTCTGGCAATGACTTAGGAATACAGATGTCAGCTATCAGCGCTTTCAGGATTGCCTCAGATGAAGAGAGTGACTTCTTTCTCAGGTCACATCCTTTCCTGGGCAGCAGGCAGTTCCCTTGCCCAGGCTTCTCACCCCAGCTCTGGCAGTTCTGACTTAAGATAGGACTTAAGGACTTAAGATAGGAAGGACTTCAAAAAGAAACCACATCTTACCTAGCTGCACAAAGGAGAAGCTTTCTACAAAAAGTGGGGGGAGCAGCCTCAGGAGGTCCAAGGATGATCAATAAGGTGATTGTTACCGAAGAAACTCAACACTATAAAAGAAAAGTACTAAATTTAATAGTCAAAAACTACATGTAGCATGAAGAACTAAATTCAACAAACTGAAGAACTAAAAACCCATGGAAGGAATCAATGAAACGAATGAAAAAAGATTTTAGGAAAGTCTAATTAGTATTCTCATGTGAGGCGATATTGCATATATACAAAATAATCAACTAGAAGTCTTGGAAATAACAAACTTGAGTATTGAAATAAAAAACTCAACATATGGGCTGAATATCAGAATAGATAGAACTAAAGAGCAAATTACTAAACTAAGATATGGAACCAACGGCTTCTCCCAGAACAAAGCACGGAAAGCAACAGAGGTGGAAAGTAAGAAGAAAGTAGAGAAATGGAGAATGAATCCAACACGTTCTAGAAAGAGGGGAAAACTAAAATGAAGAATAAGTACTCAAGTAAGAAGTCAGGGGGAGAAATTCTGGAAAACAAACAAACGTGAAAGTCTCTAGGTTGAAAGGGCCATCAAGTAAGTGGTGAGCAAGTTAAAGTTTAAAAAGATCTACATTTAGGTTGGATGGCATCACTGACTCAATGAACACGAGTCTGAACAAACTCAAGGAGATAGTGAAAGACAGGGAAGCCAGGCGTACTGCAGTTCATGGGGTTGTAAAGAGTCAGACACGGCTTAGCGACGGAAGGCCAACAACATTTAGTTATCTTGTGGACATTTTTACAAGAGGAGACAAGTTGTCCATACAGACAAAACTGATTCCTCGCAAAGGAATGAGAATCAAGTGTTATCAAAATTCTCACTGGCACCACTGAATGCAACAGGCAGCAGAACAATAGCCCTAGAGATCTAAGGGAATTTATTTTTAACCTGGAATTTGATGTTCAGTAAAACTATCTTTGAAGTAAGAGAGGAAATAAAGATATTGTCAAACATGCCAGAAAGAATTATTAGACAAGATGGAACCATATAAATGAAAAAAGGAATCCAAGAGGATTACATATTTTATCCAAATATGGGATTCAAGTCACGTTAAGAAAAGGAATCCAAAGGAATTAAGAAATCTTACTAACGGAAATGTATGATGATATTAAAACAGAATCATTAATATTTTGCAACTAAAATCCCAAACCCTATCAACATGTTAAGTGCTGGAGAGGAGAGAAGAAAGATTAGCAGGAGAAAGGAAGTAAAAGGCGTTGGTATTCTTCACTGAAAGAATGTAAGTAGTGCTTGATTCTAGATATCATTGTGCCTCTCAAAAACTCACCCAGCCTATTACAGTTGATTGAAAGTATGCAAATGAGATCCATGACTTCCAAACATTAGAGAAAAACAGAAAAGTGCATTTAATAATTTTTTTTTTTAAGAAAAAGGCAAGAGAGAGACTTCCCTGGTGCTGTCGTGGATGGAAATCTGCCTGCCAAAGCAAGAGACGTGGGTTTGATCCCTGATCCAGGAAGATCTCACATGCCTCAGGGCAACCGCACTCGTGCACACCGCAACTGGGCCTGTGTGCCGCGACTACCGGAGTCCACGCGCCTAGAGTCTGTGCTCTGCAGCAGGAGGAGCTGCCACGAAGCGCAGCCCTCGCACGCAACGCAGAGCGCCCCAGCTCGCCATAACTGGAGAAAGCCCGTGCGCAGCAACGAAGACCCAGCACAGCCAAAAGTAAAAATAAAATAAGTAAATATTAAAATAAAAAGGCAGGAGAGATAGGGGGAACCACGAATGTATGATAAATAAAAAACACGAAAATTGGCAGGAATAAGTTAAAACACATTAGTAATATCAATAGCATGAGTGGCTTAAATGCCTATTGGATGAGAGAGACTATTAAGTTTAAAAATAAAAGCTTATATGCCAGGGGAAGGTTGAAAGTTAAAGGATGAAAATAGCTATGCCATGCAAATACCAATAAAAACAAAGTAGGCAGAGCTGTAATAATATCAAACCAAATAGAACCCAAGGGGAAAAACAAGAAAAGGAACTGAAGAGTCTGGGGCAAGACTGAGACTTGTGGGGAGGATAGAACGTAGAAAGGACACAGAGTACATCAAGAATGGGGAAAAAAACATACTAGATAAAGTGTATTTTAAATTAAAGAGAATATATGTGCTAATTTATACCAAAGCATTTGGAAATCCAGGTGAATCGGATAATTTTCTAGAAAGCAGTAAATCACAAAAATTGCCTCAAAAGAAAAAAGATCATGAAAGAACAATAATCATATGAGAAATATGAATAGTCATGATAACTCTACCCTCATAAAGTGCACCAAAGTGAGAAAATTTACAGTTTTGAATGTCCTACAAAACATTCAAGAAATCCAGAATTCCGTGCCATGTATTATTCCACTTTTATAAGAAGATAGAAATTACCCAACTCATTTTATGTGGTTAGCATAATCCAATTCCAAAACTGGACAGGGAAAACAGATACAAAAGGGGAAAATCCATAGGCCAATTATAGCTTATGATAAAGATGCAAAAACTCTAAACAATATAACAGAATATTAAAACCAGTACTGCATTGTGAGCAGGTATATAAGAAAAAAACAGTAAAACAGCATCCAGGTTTCTGACTCGACTGAAATCCTCTCAACAGATCATTTCAGCTGATACTGAAATTTAATAAAATTAAACATCCATTTCTGATTTAAAAGAAAAAACTGACTTAATAATGTTCTCTACTATAGACCCACAGCACACATCAAAGTTAATGGTAAATTACCAGAAACAATCCTATTACAGTCAGGATTAAGGCAAGGGCACCCATAAACTCTGCCACTTTTCAATAGTGTACTGAGGGCTTACTTGTGGCGAAAGACAAAAAAAAAAGGAAATAAACACACTGCTGAACAGAAAGAGACAAAACAAACAGTATTTGCAGTCAATATAACCATCTACCTAGGAAACCCACTAGAACCAAAAGGCTAGTATAATCAAATATAAATTTACCAAGGTGACAGATATAAAATCAGCACACAAAATTAATAGCTCTCATATTCCATAGCAACAACTAATTAGAACATGCACTTTATAACCTGATCCACAAAAGGGAAAAAAATAACCTGAAAGACATCTCAGACAAACTTAATAAAAAATACCAGCAGAAGAAAGCTTTAGGACACGAAGGAAAACCTGGATAAGTATGAAGGCTGCAAAACTGCTAGGGTGGAGTAGAGCTTAAATTTTGTTGTTTGTCGTTGTTTAGTCACTAGATATGTCCGACTCTTTTGTGACCCCACAGACTGTAGCCTACCAGGCTCCTCTGTCCATGGGATTTTTCAGGGCAAGAGTACTGGAGTGGGTTGCCATTTCCTTCTCCAGGGGATCTTCCTGACCCAAGGATGGAACCCAAGTCTCCTGTTATCTCCTGCATTGTCAGGCAGATTCTTAACCACTAACACCACCAGGGAAGCAGAGCTTAAATACCTGTCTTTTAAAGCCCTATTTGTCTAACACTAACACCAGATTCTAGCTCAGCTGGTAAAGAACCCACCTGCAATGCAGGAGACCCAGATTTGATTCCTGGGTTGGGAAGATCTGCTAGCGAATGGATAAGCTGCTGCTGCTGCTGCTAATTTGCATCAGCCGTGTCCGACTCTGTGCGACCCCATAGACGGCAGCCTACAAGGCTCCACCATCCCTGGGATTCTCCAGGCAAGAACACTGGAGTGGGTTGCCATTTCCTTCTCCAATGGATGGAAGTGAAAAGTGAAAGTGAAGTTGCTGTCATGTCTGACTCAGCGACCCCATGGACTGCAGCCTACCAGGCTGCTCTGTCCATGGGATTTTCCAGGCAAGAGTACTGGAGTGGGGTGCCAATGCCTTCTCCGGAATGGATAGGCTACCCACTCCAGTATTCTTGGGCTTCCCTTGTGGCTCAGCTGGTAAAGAATCTGCCCGCAATGCGGGAGACCTGGGTTCCATCCCTGGGTTGGGAAGATCCCCTGGAGAAGGGAAAGGCTGCCCACTCCAATATTCTGGCCTGGAGAATTCCATGGACTATATAGTCCATGGGGTCACAAAGAGTTGGATACGACTGAACAACTTTCACTTTCAGGACCAGATTCAGACAACAAAGGCCCAGACCAAAAAACTTGCCTTTTAAGTCAAGTGTACAGGGCTTTGTAGATGGAAGGCTTTGTTAGCAATTGGGAAAATTAAGAAAATGTCTTTTCAGGAAGAAAAATGAGGGCATGTACTGGGAACAGAGGAGAGCAGAAAAAAAGACTGGGGGACATGGAAAACAAAACTTGCAGACTTGATAAAGTTCAAGTTCATTGTGGGCCCTGACCAAGGTGAGACCTGAAGTGGAAGAGGAGGAGGTCTCTGTCCCCACATATACCCCTCAAAGCCGTGGTGGCCAGACAGATGGCACACAGCACATTTTTGAACTACTTTTTAACACAGCCACTTTTTTTTTGCCTGCTTGCTCTTTATTCCTCTAGTCAAAAGTTCCACCAGCTGTCACTGTCTCAAAGAAAATGTCAGGGGTTTGTGGCTGCCTGTGCCTCTCCTCAGGGAGGGGGCCGGGGAAACTCAGCCTGCTGTAGCCTGGCTACAGGACAGGTGAAGCAGCTGAGAGGGTGGGCTCCTCACCAAAATAAACCCACCAAGGGGGTCCACAGCCAATCTGTCTCCCATAGTCACTCAGTCCAGGTGGAAACATACATACTTCCCAAAGCACTTTTCCTCCTATTTCCTTGCCTCCTTCCAGACATTCCTGAGAGGCCAATATTATTTCCATTTCAAAGGGAGAACAAAGGGGAAGTCTGGCTTCAGGGCTTTCAAGCTGTGTGACCTTGGAAAACTCCTTTTCCCTCTTTGGGTCTCAGTTTCCCTGCTGCAAAATGGAATTGACCAAAGGTCCTTCAAAGTCCTCCCAATCAGGGTCGCACAGAGTTGGACACGACTGAAGCAACTTAGCAGCAGCAGCAGCAGCAGCAGACAATTGCCTAGTATCAGGAAAACAGCCCTGGGACTCTCCTGAGGGTTCAGTGGCTAAGACTCCACGCTCCCAACGCAGGAGGCCCAAGTTGGACACCTGGTCAGGGATCTAGAACCTGCATGCCACAGCTAAGATCCTGTGTGCTATACCTAAGACCCGGTGCAGCCAAATAAACTAATAATAAGGATGATGATGAAAGGAAGACAGCCCTGAGCCTTCTCTCTGAATGACAGCTCCTGCTGCTTCTCTATGTTTCTGCTTAAGAGGATACACCAAGGAAATCAGAACCTGGGAACTGGGGGAAGCTACCAAACTAGGTCCTGTTCTTTTAGCATTTTTTTTCCTCTCCAACCACCCATCAGTAACCTCTTTAAGTGACAGCCAAATAGGACAGTTGGTTTCTTGCTGAATCAAAAGAAAGAAAGACAAAAACTTGATGAGTAATTTGCTGAAACTAATCTCTGCTCCACCCCAAACCTTTTGAAATTACACATTTAAACTGATTTAGAGAACTTTAAAGACGCATTTAAAATTTCTTTCCCCCTTGTTTAACTATATAATTGTTTTCACTCATAATAATCTTCTCTCGGAGGCGTATGCTTGACTTATTTAATAACTCCTTCTCCACATTTCAGCTAATCCATTAGTGATAACGGAGCTCAACATTCCATTACCCACAGTAAATTTCTGCCATTAAATAGCCACATGTCACATGGAGGAAAGGAGATACCTGGATGGCCCTGCCGACCCAGGGCAGCATCGGAGCTCAGCCCCGGAGCCTGCTCCAGATCTGCCTCTGGGTTCCTTATTCCAGCCCTAGGAGTCAAGATATTGATCCGGCCAACATGGAGCTGACCCAGAAAGACAAAGTAGGAGGGGCCATTCAAGAAGGGGTGGGGCTAGGGTACAGGCAGTTGGAGCCGAGGCAGGGAGCAGGCAAACAGAGCGGGTGGCCAGGACTGCCCTTGGGCTTAATACAAGGCCTCAGCAGCCCAGCTGGGCTTGACACAGAGCCCCAGTCCTCCTGCGCATTGTGTACACGGCACAGCTGATAAAGAAAAGTCAAACCTGTTTACTGCTTTTCTCCACAGTTGCCAGCTGGCTGCATTCTCAGGGGGCACTGAAGCTTGGCTTACAAGCTGATGGCACCTCTGCTCATTGACAACAGGCAGCTCCATCATGGGGAGAAAGAACAGAATCATTAACTGGGGAACCTTGGAGTCAGAGGGAAAAGAGACCTCAGAGGCCATTGATTCCAGGAGTTCTCAAGCTTTGCTGTGTGTCTGCATCACCTCTGGAGATGGCTGAATCTTTAAGGAACACCCAGGTAAAGCTAATGCATCCAGAAGTGATCTGGTTTCCTGGTTCTCAACATTAGCTATATGATATAATGACCTGGGAAGTTTTAAAAGTACCAGTTTCTGGCCTCACTCCATACCAGTTAATTCAGAATTTCTGGCTATAGGCCTGGGACTCAAGAATTATTGAAAAGCTACCCTGGTGATTACAATGGGCCATCAGGATTGAAAACAACTGATCTGGGCATCTTACAGAAAATATATCATGGCCCAGAGAGGTGTTAAAACTTGCCCCATGTCCCAGAGCAAGTGAGAGAGAGAGAGAGAGAGAGAGAGCAAGCTGTATAGAACCCAGGTGGCCGTTAGTCCGATGTGAGCTCTCGGTGCTTGCTGGGATATGTGAGAGTAAGGAAGATGGCCAGCGTCACCCAGGAAGCTTGACGCTCTGAAATGTCAGCCACTCTGCAGGGGATGAGCGTTCAGAAGATTGTGCCCTAGATAGTGTCAGAGCTGCTGACCCGAAACCACACTTTTAATAGCAAGAGTCCAGATCCCATTTGTAATGCCTCCTCCTTCCTTTTGGATCTCAGTGCTCATCCATCAGGCATCAACCACTGGTCCTTCCCGGTCTCTGCACAGAACGGAGCCATGGAAATGAGCACACTGTCTTCTGCACCTTAGGGAGGCATCCCAAGTATTGTGAGTGAATGGTAGGTTTGGTAAATCTTATTTCCTGTCCAGACTGTGAGTGCTCTGAGGGCAGCTCTGAGCCCCCTTCTCTTGCATCCCTTGGCTTGTGGTTCAGGACAGCAAGATAGAAAAGGCTCCACATGGCCCTGGGCAAGTCACTTCTTTGCAGGAGTCCCATCCATAATATCTGAATGCTAACACTCACCTCCTAGGACATCGTTACGATTTAAGTGAAACATCAGAAGTGCCCAGCCCAGAAAGTGAAAGTGAAGTCGCTCAGTCATGTCCGACTATTTGCGACCCCATGGACTGTAGCCTATCAGGCTCCTCCATCCATGGGATTTTCCAGGCAAGAGTGCTGGAGAGGATTGCCATTTCCTTCTCCAGGGGATCTTCTCGACCCAGGGATCGAACCCGGGTCTTCCGCATTGCAGACCCTTTACCGTCTGAGCCACTAGGGAAGCCCAGCCCAGAAGGGAAGTACAAAAAGTAGTTGACTATCTCAATTTCTGTACAGGAATGGCACATCAAGGGAGATGCTGAACTTGGATTGCCTGGGTTCCAATTCAGTCCATACCACTTCTTAGACCTGAAGCTTTCTGACCTTGACTTTCTCTTCTGTATGATAACTGCAAGAGACACAAAGGATTGCTGTGAAGGTTAAATTAGAAGGTGCATTTAGGGCTTCCCTGGCGGCTCAGTGATAAAGAATCCGCCTGCAATGCAGGAGACGCAGGTTTGATCCCTGATCCTGGAAGATTCCACATGCCACGGAGCTACTAAGCCCGTGTGCCACAACTAGTGAGCCTGTGCTCTAGAGCCCAGGAGCCACAACTACTGAAGCCTGCATGCCCTAGAACCCGCGCTCCACAATCAGGGAACCCATTGCAGGGAGACGCCTGGGCACCACAGCTAGAGAGTAGCCCCTGCTCCCTGCAGCTAGAGAAAAGCCTGTGCCACAGAGCCCCAGCACAGTCAAAAATAGATAAAATTATGTAAAAACAGAAAGTGCATTTAGAGCACTGAGCACATGGTAAGCACTCGGTAAACATTAGCTATTATTACTACTGCTGACCCCAGCCTCCTTCATGTCATTTTCAGATTCATATCCCTGCAATTTATGTAAACTTGCTCCCTGACTCATAGCAGGTGCTCCATACTTGTTGGCTGAGTATCCAGGATGGTCTAGAAATGACTCATAATTGAAACAGTGTCTTGAAGAAGAGGTAGACACTTGCCAGGGGCAGGCAAGCTACAAACTATAGGCCAAATCAGTCCCCATCTGTTGTTGCACAGCCCGCGAAGTAAAAATGGTTTTTATACTTTTATATAGTTGGGGCAAAATCAAAAGAATAATAATATTTTGTGCAAAGTAAAAATCAGATAAAATACAAATTTCTGTATCCATAAATAAAGTGTTCTTGGAACACATCAACACCCATTCATTTATGTATTGTTGATGGGTGCTTTCGCTTGCCCCAGTGGAAGAGCTGAGTAGTAGTGACAGACCATAAGGCCCACAAAGCCTAAAATATTTATTATTAGGTCCTTTACAGGAAAAGGTTGCCAGCTCCTGTGATAAACATTTAAAATATCTTGAAGAGTTGAGAGAGAGTGAAAGTAAGAAAGAAAAGGAAGGAGAAAGAAAGAGATTAGCTGGGTGGACGGGGAAGCTACTAATAACCTGACTGAGCCTTAGTCCATTTGGGCTGCTATAATTAATTGCCATCTACTGCGTGGTTTAAACAAAAACATTTATTTCTCACAGTTCTGCAGGCTGAGAAGTCCAATATCAAGGTGTTGACAGGTCTGGCGTCTGGATTGCAGATGGCCATCTGCCCGCTGTGTCCCCACAGGGCAGGAAACCAGCTCTCTCCTGTCTCTTTTCATAGGGGTACTAATCCCATCATGAAAGCACCCCTCTCATGACCTCATCTAAACCTGGTTTCCCCTCCAAGGCCCATTTCCAAATACCATCACATTGGAGATTCGGGTTTCAACATAAATTTGGGGAGGGGGGAGAAAACACAGGCATTTAGTCTATTGCACAGTTATCCAAAGAGGATATATAAGGCCTTGAAAAGGGTCATTTGTTCCCACTCCGTTGGACACCTAATTCTGAGATACTTTTAGGGGTTGCAAGCATTAGAACAGGGAGCTGGTAGATGATCTTTAAGCCTCTTCCACCCCTGAGATGCCCAGAATTTATGACTCAGATGCCCTCGAGGCCAGAGAATTCCAAGGTGACTCTACTCCAGGGGTCTGATGCCTTCAGGCTATCCCATTACATTCTTTCTGCACCACCAGTCCTGGGGTAAACCAATAGCTGATGGCCATTACTGACAAGAAAAGTTATTTCTGATTCACCAAGTCTCAACGCTTTTGATGAGTCATTCTTCCAATGAAAAGTGATATTGCAGTTATATATGATTTTCTATCGCCTTTCTCTGTTGAACCACATTGATCTATTTCTCATTCGAAGCCATAAGGTCCTGATATACCTGCAGTCTGACCTTCCATCTGAAAAAGTCCTATCAGCTCTCTTGACTTGAGAACTCCCATCATGGGATAAACAGGGGCGGATTCTGATTAATGTTGATAGCTCAGCTGGTAAAGAATCTGCCTGCAATGCAGGAGACCCCGGTTCGATTCCTGGATCAGGAGGATCTGCTGGAGAAGGGATAGGCTACCCACTCCAGTATTCTTGGGCTTACCCTTGTGGCTCAGCTGGTAAAGACTCTGCCTGCAATGCGGGAGACCTGGGTTCAATCCCTAGGTTGGGAAGATACCCTAGAGAAGGGAAAGGCTACCTATTCCAGTATTCTGGCCTGGAGAATTCCATGGACTGTATAGTCCATGGGGTTGCAAAGAGTCAGACATGACTGAGCACCTTTCACTTTCCCTTTCCTGGGTATAGGCACAGAGTCTGCTCTTCAAAACTGTTCTACCCAGGAAAGGTTGTTTGAGGTGAACAAATAAAGTAAAGCCACAGAAGGAGCAAACAGAAGCCCTAGATAGCTTAGAGTAACCTCAGGGGATCAAAAGAGCTGGAGAACAGGTTGGTGTGATTAATAAAATTTTCTGTCATCTCAGAAGGTATGAGTCAGATTTTATTGTAACAATGCCATGCAACAAACAGTCCCAAAATTATAGTGCCTTACAACAAATAAGCAGTCATTTCCTAATCATGGGTCAACTGTAGTTGGCCATTCTCAGCTGGGTTTAGAAGCATTCAATAAATGAGATTGGACTCATGCTTCGGGATGTTTCAGATCTCCTCTGTGTGTCTTCCATCAGGGCTGGGGCATGTTCTTCTCACAATGCAGAACACAGCTCCAAGAGGGCTGGAGAAACTCACTCAACGTCTTTAAGTCTCAGCTTGGAACTTGCACAATACCTCCTCCCACATCTCATTGGTCAGAGCAAGTCATATGATCAAGCCCCACATCAATGGGGCATGGAAGTATACGACATGGAGAAGCCATGCTGCTGCTGCTGCCAGGGCATAAATGAAGGAAGAATTATGGACAAAAGCGCACTGCAGGATGGGATGACCTGAGTGCCTTTACTTCCCAAGCTTTGCTGTCAGGATCCATTTTCTTTCTCACTTGGTAGAGCTAAAGGATTGTAAAGGAATCTTGGTCTGATGATGGAGGACATGGCTGGTGTGGACCATTGCTGGAACACCATTGGTCCCATCTACTCCTGGAGATAAGGGAGGTTTATGAGAGGTGAAGCTAACTCCTCTAGAATGTGAAGAAAAACTGACTACATAAATACATTTTCCCATCTCTCCACCTGCTTGAAAGATTCTGTTTAACTGGTTAATTCTAGTTAGTTGGCTTCCAGTTTACTGAGATTATATCTTGTAAGCATTTTTATCACCCACTTAGCACGTGGTGTTATTTCTGAATAGCCAGGATAATGATAAAATAAAAGACTACAGTCCTTTTCACATGCTTGCTTCTGAACTGTTTAAAATTAGCTCTTTTGACACAATCAACCATTCTGCGAAGTGAGAACAAAGGAAAGATAAGAACTATTTTAAAAGTGCTGACATGACACCATCAATAATAGCCCAGCTCCAGTTCGGGCCTTCTTGGCTGCTTTGACAACCCTGTATGATCACAAGCCTGGATTAGACTTGAGGGCACCAGACCAGGCACCAGGAGATGGTGCCACCATATGTCCGTGGAGCAGAGGTCTAGGGACAAAGCCCTGAAAAGTGGCATGTAGACCAGGAGCATGACACAGACTAGAATCCTCCTGATGCTCTGGGGTCTCCTTCATGGGGCTGGCTTCCTTGAACCAGTTTCCTACTTGGCATGGATGCCCTACAGTCTCCTACTTAGGGGTCCTTGTTAACCCTGAGAGTTTCCCTGAGCAGAGAAATAAATACATGGCCTTGCATTGTCCCACCTGGAGAAGGGAATGGCTACCCACTCCAGTATTCTTGCTTGGAGAATCCCATGGACAGAGGAGCCTGGTGAGCTATAGTCCAGGTGTTGCAAAGAGTTGGACACATCTAAGCATTGTCCCTGACCCATCTTATTGACAGCAGGTGAAGATTCATCTTGACCACCCCAGGCAGTGGGAAGATGGCCTCTCAGAGCTAGCCTTTGTTCCCTCTCTACTAAGGCCTTTTATGCCATTATTCATCAATAGAAGACCGACTCTCATCACAGATTTTTTTTTTTTTTGGGCTATGCCATGCTGCGTGTGGGATCTTAGTTCCCCGACCAGGGATTGAGCCTGTGGCCCCTGTATTGAGAGCATGGAGTCTAAACATTGAATCACCAGGGAGGTCCCCCACCATAAAATTTTAAAGTAGAAAAGAAACACATGGTCTCTATCTCTCTTCAGCTGTCAAGGTATACATGCTTGCTTGCATGCTAAGTTGCTTTAGCCATGTTCAGCTCTTCGCAACCTTATGGACTGTGGCCCACCAGGCTCCTCCATCCATGGGATTCTCTAAGCAAGAATACAGGAGTGGGTTGCCATGCCCTCCTCCAGGGGATATTCCCAACCCAGGGATCAGACTCTAGTCTCTTATGTCTCCTGCACTGGCAGGCGGGTTCTTTACCATTAGCACTACCTGGGAAGTTCTATCAAGGTGTACACCTCATACTAAAAGAATAGTCCACTTCACACACATAGTAACACCAGCCACGTGACCCTGGCTAACCAGCTAAGCCTTCACTTCTTAAGAGCATCATTTGTAAAATGGGAATCAGTCTCACCAGGCTGCTTGGAAGTTGCCCAGAGATTTGACTTTGAGTCTTTTATCAATCTTTATTTCTGTAACAAGTTAGTTCAGCTCTTTCTACTTTAATAACCTCTGTTATAAAATGGGAATACTAGTTAATTATTAAGGGTGCCAGCTCTAAACATCCATGAAATGTCATCAGATTGTTCAATTAATTTGATTAACCTACAGAAGATTTTCATATACAATAAAATATACAGTGTATTAGAACCATTATTTTAATTAGTATGCCACATTATATAATTTATGTACCTAAATTGCTTTTTGTCAAATATAGGTGTGCTAATACACCTGGAAATGATGTGACAAGTTGTGTCCCAGTACACACCTCAGAGACTTAATTTGATTTGGAGATTAATAAAGCATGGAAGTTGCCCCTCTCTTGAGGTTACAGTGTTTTAAATACCGATTGCCTTGTGAAATGGATTTGGGGACTATTACAGCAATCCAAGCTGACCAGAGGGGAGAAAGTTGCCATTGCAACACTTTGTTTCCTGATGCCTGCTTCAGTCAAGACGCGACAAGAGGCTGCGCTCTGGCCTAAAGAGAGGGGCGCAGGTTCACTGCCTCAACTCCCACCCAGCTAGACCAAGAACAGACTTGCTTTGGTGGTGGATTGGGGCCCAACAAAGGAAGGGTTTTCCAGGCTCGAATCTACCCTGGAATGTGAGCTTCATAGGTGCGGGGACTGAATCTGCTTGCTGTATAGAGTTGGGCACACAGGTCATCAGTGATATTTGTGGAGTGGAAGAAGTAAGGAGCAGTAAGACTTTATGAAGATTCCAGGAGGACCCAGGCAGAAGGTGAGGTGACCTCTTGCTGGGGATATTGCCCAGGGGAGTCATGCATTTGTTGCAGGAAGGGGAACCCCTTTCAGGGCTGAAGAGTGAGCTCTTGTCTAACACTCGGAAATGAATTATCCAAGGAGACGAACGAGCTGACAAAGCAGGAGATGTTATTGGTAAGGGGTGCCCAGGCAGAGAGCAAGAGGGTAAGGGGAACCCAGGAGGACTGCTCTGCCATGGGGCTCACAGCCTCGAGTTTTATGGTGATGGAATTAATTTCCGGGTTGTCTCTGGCCAATCACTCTGACTCCAGGTCCTTCCTGGTGGCACATGCATTGCTCAGCCCAAAATGGATTCCGGTGAGGAGGATTCTGGGAGGTTGGTAGGACACATGGGATCTCCTTTTGACCTTTTCTTGATGGTGGCTTGTTATTTCCCTGTGCCTTACCAGGACTTCATGTCATCAAATAACTCATGGAAGTGGTTACTATGGTGCCTGGCCAGGGTGGATGGTTTGAGTCAGTTGTTCCCCCTAAACACATTTAGTGGGGACCAGGGATCTTTAAGGTCTATATGAACCCTGAGGTTCTACCTGGACCTGCAAGGATGAGTGCAAAATAGGCAGCAGATGGGAGACAAGACAGTCCCTTTTCATGTAGGTTCAGAGGCACGATGTGGTGTTGGCTGGTTCACATCTGGCTGGGTGCCTTTCTCTTCTGGAAGAGGGACTCTTTATTTATTTCTTTTTAATTTATTTATTTTCCAATTGAGGGATAATTGCTTTACAGAATTTTGTTGTTTTCTGTCAAACATCAACATGAATCAGCCATAGATGTACATATGTCCCCTTCAAGAAGGATTCTTTAAATTTACGTCTGTCTGAGCTGCTGGTGGAATGAATCACAGAATTCACAGAATTCAGTACAGGGTGGGAGAAGCATGGTCTAAGCTATAGGCAGGACCATAAGAAGAATCAAAGCTTGGACCCTATATTAGTTTCCCAAGACTGCTGTAACAAAGCACCACAAACTGGTGGCTTTAAACAACAGAAGCTTATTCTCTCACATTTAGAGAGGCTAAAAGTCTAAAATCAAGGTGTTGGCAGGGCCATGCTCTCTTTGAAGGATTCAGGGAAGAAATCTTCTTGCCTTCTCCCAGCTTCTGGTGGTTGCCAGCAAGCCTTGGAGATACTTGCAGCTGTAACAGTCCAGTCCCTACCTCTGACTTCACATGGCCTTTTCCTCTGTGTCTCTGTGTTTCTCTGTCCAAATTTCCCTCTTGTTAAAAGTACAGCAGTCATGGGATTAGGGTTCACTCTAATCCAGTATGATCTTATCCTAATTAATTATATCTGTTAAATTCAAAAGCAGAGATATTACTTTGCCGACTAAGGTCCGTCTAGTCAAGGCTATAGTTTTTCCAGTAGTCATGTATGGATGTGAGAGTTGGACTGTGAAGAAGGCTGAGCGCCAAAGAATTGATGCGTTTGAACTGTGGTGTTGGAGAAGACTCTTGAGAGTCCCTTGGACTGCAAGGAGATCCATCCAGTCCATTCTGAAGGAGATCAGCCCTGGGATTTCTTTGGAAGGGATGATGCTAAAGCTGAAACTCCAGTACTTTGGTCACCTGATGCGAAGAGTTGACTCATTGGAAAAGACCCTGATGCTGGGAGGGATTGGGGGCAGGAGAAGCGGACGACCGAGGATGAGATGGCTGGATGGCATCACGGACTTGATGGACGTGAGTCTGAGTGAACTCCGGGAGTTGGTGATGGACAGGGAGGCCTGGCGTGCTGCAATTCATGGGGTCACAAAGAGTCGGACACGACTGAGCGACTGAACTGAACCGAACTGAAGACTCTATTTCCTAATAAGGCCCACATTCTGAGGATCCAGGTGGACATTAAGTTTTTTGGGGACACTGTTTGATTCAATACAGCCTGAGGACTCTGATAGGACACTCTCCAAGCTTGGAGCATGGACCTCATAGCCTAGTCTCTCCAAACCTGCAACCTCTGCCCTCCTGGGGCTCCCTCTGACCGCTTCTGCAACTAACATGCTGGCCTCTGGGGGCGCTGTGCCTCCTTTAACCCTCCCTTCGCTTCCATCTCCCCACCCCAGCCCGAGTTACAGATAGCCAATCTAAAGGTTCCCTCAAGTTCAGAGGGAGGTTCTTGCTTTGCTCCTGTTCGTCGCCATAGGGCAGAGATTCTCTAAGACCCCCACCACCCAGAGTGACCACAGGGGCATGACAATGCCTGAAGTCACGTGAACCCAAGAGAGGCAGACCGCCGAGAACAGCGTTCCTTCTTCCCGCTGTCCTGAATGTTCTGGCCCCTCCCACAGTGGAGTTCTGGCCCCTCCCCACTGGGAGGGGGCATAGCTTGATTCTCCTGCAGTAAACCTCAGTGTCTGGGTGTCGTGGAGCAGGGCTACTCTCCTGCTGCTTAGGCCTGAGATTGGTGGAGCAGTGGAAGAAAAGATAGTGGGTGAAATTAGAATACAAAACGACTTCTCCCTCCCCCTGGTAGCCAGTGGAATGCTGTTCTCTTGGTTCCATGTGATGACTGAATTGCCTTTTCACTGAGGGATGAGTAGATCTTTAAAAGGCAGGTAATGTAAGCTAATGGTTTCAAGAAAATGCAGCCTATCAAAGGGACCATAAAAGAAAGTGGTGTTAATGGTTATGCTGCTAAGAATCTAGGGAGCAGCTCTCAATTTAATGCTAAGAAAACCTCCCAGGTGCCTACTGCTACCTGCTCCCATTGTCTCTCTCAACAACCTAATAAACTGGCAGAAATCAGTCACCCCGCTTCACAGATGGGGACGTGGATCTTCGGAAACCTAATATGAACCAGCAGGAAATGGCTCCTTAAGAGTATTCACACAGTCCCTTTGGTTTACAGATGAGGAAAATGAGATCAGAAATGGTCACACACTGAGCCAAGTTTACACAGCTGGTAAGATGCCCAACTGGAATTCAAATTTGTCTGACTCTGAGTCCAGGGCTCTTTACATGACACTGCATGATGATGTGGTTTGTGGTTTGTTCAGGTTCGCACAGTTAGTGGGTATTAAAATGAAGACTTCAACCAGGTCTTCCAACTTCTGGTCCAGCCTCTTTCCCACTGTGTTCCTTGAGGTCTCTGCAGGAACTTGCACGCAGTCACCAGCTCAGTGTCCTTTTTGCTTCACCTTCATAGATGATCACTCCAGGACTTTTTCCCAGGAGCTGGGACTCCGTGGGTCCAGGCAGGATGGGAGGCCCCGTGCCTAACCAGTTGTTGGAAGGGTAAGCCCTGATCTTTACAACACAACCAGGCTATGTTCTCAAATTGGGCCAGAACATTTGTTATTTCGCATCAACTCTGAACACTCAATAGAAGAGAAAAAGTGGGACACTTTGGAACTGGCTTTCCTCTGTGCCAACAAAGTGCCATTATTTTAACTTCATTTGTGTGGTACAAATGAGAAGAAGATAAATGTCGTGTTCTAGCCAGAGTCTATTAGTGGGTATGGACTGCAACATGGAAATACTGTGCAATCTGGCTGGGTAAGGAACAGGGAAGAGCTGCACCCAAATATCTCAGCTCTCAAATTCCTGCTGCCTGGGATTTCTGAACCGTGAAGGAAGATAAAAATGCACGTGGTATATTACACAGCTACAGCTAGTTGCCTTTATATTTTTTAATTACATACAAATTCTGATTGGGTAACTTTGGGCACGTCTCTCAATCTCTTTGGGACTTAATTTTCTCATCTGTAAAACTGAGACAATATCTGACCTCCCTGCTACACTACGTATTTTGGTGTTAGAATTAAATAAGAAAATGAATAGAAAATTGCAGTTGTTCCACAGATGTTATTGATTGTACATTATGTATTGTAGATACACAAAATAATTAGGCACCTAAGTAATCTTGCTTGCTTGCTTGCATAGTCGCTTCAGTTGTGTTCAGCTCTCTGTGACGCTATGGGCCAAGGCCTGCAAGGCTCCTCTGTCTATGGGATTCTCCAGACAAGAATTCTGGAGTGGATTGCCATTTCCTTCTCTACCTAAGTAACCTAGATTCATGTTATAAGTATGTGTCTGCTGTGCTCAGTTGCTTCAGTCGTGTCTGACTCTTTGGGACTGTGGACTGTAGCCTGCCAGGCTCCTCTGTCCATGGCATTCTCCAAGCAAGAATACTGGAGTATGTTGCTGTGCCCTCCTCCAGGGGGATCTTCCCAACCCAGGAATTAAACCCATATCTCTGGCATGCTCCTGCATTGCAGGCAGGTTCTTTACCCACTGAGCCACCTGGGAAGTCTATAAGTATGTAATTCAAACTAAAATATATTGCCTTTTCACCTCCCTGATGTAACTAATCCCACGAGATTCAATAGGAAAAAGGAAGGGATGCTTAAGCCTCGATTCTTTTGTTTTGATTTAATAAAATTTCACTGAAATACAGTGTATCATATAGAAAGTACTTCATTAATTTTTCCAAAGTGAACATACTTACCATCAGCACCCAGATCAACAATTATTATCAACCCCTCAGAAGCCTCCCCTAATATTCCTTCCCACTTAACTACCATCAACTCTTCCCCAAAGTTACCATTACTCTGAATGCTAATATTATTACTAAATTTAACTGTTTGAACTTTGATAAACAGAATCATACAGTATATACGCTTTGGGGTCTGGCTTCTTTCAATATTACATTAGTGGAATTCATCCAACACATTTTGTATAGCAGTAGCATATTTGTTTTCATTGTTGTATAGTATTCCATTTGTGAAAATACCTTTATCCATTCTATTGTTGATAGACTTGTGCATTGTTCTCAGTTTGCAGCTAATACAAATAATGGTTCACATGTATATACATTTTTGTTGAAGATGTAACTGGGAGAGGAACACTGGGTTATAGAGTACTGAGGGCTTAGCTTTATCAAATATTGGCAAATATGCCCCAAAGTGATTGTTCTAATTTGTACCCAGATCAGAGGTGTGAGTTCCAGTTACTACACATCCTTAACAGCACTTGATTTTTTTTAAACTGAGGTTACATTGGTTTATAACATTATATAACATTATATTTAGACTTCCGTAAATACTACAATGTACTTACCACCAAAAGTTTAGTTTCCATCACCGTACAGTTGATGCCCTTTACCCATTTTGCCCTCTTCCCACCCCCATTTCCATTCTGTTAACCCCTACTCTGTTCTTTGTATCTGTGTTTTTGTTGTTGCTTTCTTGTGTTTGTTCATTTAATTTTTTAATATTCTACATATGATTGAAGTCATATGGTATTTCTCTTTTTCCATCTGACTCATTCCACTCACCGTAATACCCTCAAGATCCATCCATGCTGTCGTAAATGGCAAGATTTCGCTTTTTTTATGGTCTGATAGTATTATTGAGGTTTTGCATGTTTTTATAAGTGGTAAGGCTAGTCATTTCTCTTCCTTATGAATACTTTTCTTATTATTCTAGTTTGTTTATTTTTTCAAGTGAATTTTGGAATAACCTTCTTTGATTAAAACAAAACTCCAAATATCTTATTATGATCACATTAAATGTATGAATTAAATTAGGAAGAATTGGGCTTTTTTTTGAGAACTAATATTTTATTTGTAAGTTTTTCTATCCCTTTCAGTTTTCACTTGGTGTTTGTATATTGATCCTTCTTTCCCGATTATGTTTTCTAATGATTTAGCTATCTTAGTTTTTCAAAGAACTAGACTTGCGGATGTCCCTGGTGGTTCAGTGATTAAGAATCCACCTGTCAGTTCAGAGGACACAGGTTTGATTCCTGGTCTGGGAAGATTTCACATGCCATGGGGCACATAGCCCCATGCAGCACAACTACTGAAGCCTCTGCACCTGGAACCCGTTCTCCACAATAAGAGAAGCCACTGCGATTAGAAGCCCGCACACTGCCAACGGGAGAGAAGCCCCTGCTAGCCACTAGAGAAAGCCCACACAGAGAGCCAGAGCGGTCAAAAATAAATAAATAAACGTGTTAAAAAGAACTAGATTTGGGATTAATTTATTAGTACTGTTTATCTGTTTTCTAATTCATTAATTTCTATTTTTATCATTAGCACTATTTCTGATAGCTTTCAATTTATTTTTGTATAGTTTTTATAACTTTTTGAGCAGTGCTTAAATTTGTTTTTTATTCTCTCTTTTTTTTTATTTGATTATGATTTTCCTGTCTACATTGATTTAGCTGTGTATTCGTTTCCTGCTGCTGCCATTAAAAACTACTGTATACTGGGTGGCTTAGATAATAGAAATACATTGCCTCACAGTTCTGCAGGCAAGACATCAAAGATCAAGTTGTTGGTAGGGTTAGTTTCTTCTAAAGTTATAAAACAGAGGAGTTCTATGCCTCTCCCCTGGCTTCTGGCGGGTTGTTGGCAATCTTTGGTGTTCCTTGGCTTGTAGAAGCATCACCCCCATCTCTGTCTTTATCTTCACATAGTGCTCTCCCTGTGTGTGTCTTTGTGAACAAGTTCCCCTTTTCATGAGGACACTAGTCATATTGATTTTGGGCCCACCCTAATGACCTCATTTTAACTTGATTACCTCTATAAAGACCCCATCTCCCTAAAAGGTGACATTCTAGGTATTGGGAGTTAGAACTTCCACATATGATTAGAGGGTGGGACACCATTCAACCCATAACAGACTGTGTCCACAAATCTGCATAAAGAGTACTTTCATTATTGTTGTTGCCTAAGACAGTCTTCCATTTCTGTTTTATTTCCCTCTTTGAGAGTTTAAGAGAGGCTTTAAAAAATTTCCACATGGAAGGAACTTTCTCCTTTCTATTTTGTTATCAGTGTTTAGTGAATTGTATGATATATAATCTAATAGTTACAAAATGTTATCCAAACTGCATCTAAATTTGAGAATTTATTGAAGATTTATTTATGAGTCAATGTACAGTTGGTTTCTATGAAAACTGTCACAGCTTTTGGGGAAAACAAAATGTTTATTCTTTGGTTACACAGTTTAATTAGTTCTATCTCATTAGTTACTTAAATATTCTTATCTTTATTTATTTTTGTCTTCTTGATCTATTCTTACAGAATGAATTATATTCCTCTTCTACTTATATATGTCTGCCTATTTCTCGCATCTCTTGTAACTTCTGTTTTATAAATGTGGAAACTATATTATTTGGTGTATTGAAATTTACAAATGTTGTCTTAGTCAAACTCATAAAATCAGAGTAGATTGGTTGTTACCAGGCCCTGGGGGGTGGGGAAAATAGAAAGATCAAAAGTAGAAATGTTTTTGCTATAAAATGAGTAAGTTCTGGAGTTCTCATATACAGCATGGTGACTATAGTTAAAATGTTATATTGTATACTTAAAATTTGCTAAGACAGTAGATATTAAAAGTTCTCAGTGCAAAAAAGTAACTATGTGAAGTGACATGTGTTAAGCAACACTATTGCAATCACCATTTCACACATATATAGATGCTGCTTCTGCTGCTGCTAAGTCGCTTCAGTCGTGTCAGACTCTGTGTGACCCCACGGACTGCAGCCCACCAAGCTCCTCTGTCCATGGGATTTTCCAAGCCATGGCCTTCTCCGATATATATATATCTCATCATGCTGTATACCTTAAAATTATACAATGTCATTTGTCAACTGTATTTCAGTAAAGTTGGAAGAAAATATTGTCTTTATTGAATTAGACTCCTTAGATTACAATACATCTTTCTTTTTCATTTAATGATCTTTGTACTGAATGTCACCTTATCTGTCCTGTTATTGTTCAGTCACTAAGCTGTGTCCAACTCTTTCAACCCAATAGACTGCAGCACACAGGCTTCCCTGTCCTTCACCATCTCCAGAAATTTGCTCAGATTCATGTCCTTTGAGTCAGTGATGTTATCTAACCATCTCATCCTCTGCTGCCCTCTTCTCCTTTTGCCTTCAATCTTTCCAGCATCAGGATCTTTTCCAATGAGTTGGCTCTTCACATCAAATGGCCAAAGTATTGGAACTTCGGCTTCAGCATCAGTCCTTCCAATGAATATTCAGAGTTGATCTCCTTTAGAATTGACTGGTTTGATCTCCTTGCAGTCTAAGGGATTCTCAAGCATCTTCTCCAGCACCACAATTTGAAAGATCAATTCTTCAGCACTCAGTCTTCTTTATGGTCCAACTCTCACATCTGTACACGACTACTGAAAAAACCATCATTTTGACTGCATGGCTATTTGTCGGCAAAGTGATGTCTCTGCTTTTTAATATGCTGTCTAGGTTTGTTATAGTTTTCCATCCAAGAAGTAAACATCTTTTAATTTAATGGCTGCAGTCACCATCTGCAGTGATTTTGGAGCCCAAGAAAATAAAATATGCCACTGCTTCCACTTTTTCCCATCTATGAAGTGATGGGACCAGATGCCATGATTTTAGTTTTTTTTAATGTTGAGTTTTAAGCCAGATTTCTCACTCTCCTCTTTCATCCCCATCAAGAAACTCTAGTTCCTCTTCACTTTCTGCCATTAGAGTGTATCATCTGCATATCTGAGGTTATTGATATTTCTCCCAGCAACCTTGATTCCAGCTTGTGATTCATCCAGCTCAACATTTCACATGATGTGTTCTGCATATAAGTTAAATAAACAGGGAGACAATATATAGCCTTGTCATACTCCTTTCCCAGTTTTGAACCAGTCAGTTGTTCCATGTCTGCTTTTGATGGTTTCTTCTTGACTTGCAGACAGGTTTCTCAGAAGACAGGTAAGGTGGTCTGGTATTCCCATCTCTTTAAGAATTATCCACAGTTTATTGTGATCCACACAGTCAAAAGCTTAAGCATAGCCAATGAAGCAGAAGTAGATGTTTTTCTGGAATTTCCTTGCTTTCTCTAAGATCCCATAAATGTTGGCAATTTGATCTCTGGTTCCTTTGCTTTTTCTAAACCCAGCCTGTATATCTGGAAGTTCTCAGTTCACATACTGTTGAAGCCAAGCTTGAAGGATTTTGAGCATAACCTCACTAGCCTGGGAAATGAGCACAATTGTACAGTAGTTTAAACATTCTTTGGCATTGCTCTTCTTTGGGATTGGAATGAAAACTACCTTTTCCAGTCCTGTGGCCACTGCTGAATTTTCCAGATTTC
The DNA here is from genome assembly GCF_023091745.1 of Budorcas taxicolor. Lineage (NCBI taxonomy): Eukaryota > Metazoa > Chordata > Mammalia > Artiodactyla > Bovidae > Budorcas > Budorcas taxicolor. The sequence goes on along the minus strand of NC_068927.1, from coordinate 26,254,969 downwards.
TGACATATTGGGCATAGCACTTTAATAGCATAATCTTTCAGGATTTGAAATAGCTCAGCTGGAATCTCATCACCTCCACTGGTCTTGTGCAATGTTTCATAAGGCCCACTTGACTTCAGACTCCAGGATGTCAGGTTCCAGGTGACTGACTACACCATTGTGGTTATCTAGGTCATTTGACCTAGATAACCACAATAAGAAAAGTTATGACCAACCTAGATAGCATATCCAAAAGCAGAGATATTACTTTGCCGACTAAGGTCTGTCTAGTCAAGGCTACGGTTTTTCCAGTGGTCACAGATGGATGTGAGAGTTGGACTGTGAAGAAGGCTGAGCGCTGAAGAACTGATGCTTTTGAACTGTGGTGTTGGAGAAGACTCTTGAGAGTCTCTTGGACTGCAAGGAGATCCAACCAGTCCATTCTGAAGGAGATCAGCCCTGGGATTTCTTTGGAGGGAATGATGCTAAAGCTGAAACTCCAGTACTTTGGCCACCTCATGCGAAGAGTTGACTCACTGGAAAAGACTCTGATGCAGGGAAGGATTGGGGGCAGGAGGAGAAGGGGACAACAGAGGATGAGATGGCTGGATGGCATCACTGACTCGATGGACCTGAGTCTGAGTGAACTCCGGGAGTTGGTGATGGACAGGGAGGCCTGGCGTGCTGCGATTCATGGGGTCACAAAGAGTCGGACACGACTGAGCAACTGAACTGAACTGAACTGAGGTCATTAGTATAGTTTTTTTTTGTATAGTTCTTCTGTGTATTCTTGCCACTTCTTTTTAATCTCTTCTGCTTCTGTTAGGTCCTTACCATTTCTGTCCTTTATCATGCCCATGCTTGCATGAAATGTTCCCTTGATATCTCCAATCAAGGAGAGATCTTGAAGAGATCTCTAGTCTTTTCCATTCTATCATTTCCCTCTGCTTCTTTGCACTGGTCACTCAAGAAGGCTTTCTTATCTCTCCTTGCTATTCTCTGGAACTCTGCATTCAGTTGGGTATATCTGTTCTGAACTCCATCATATCTGATATTGAGATAGCTACCTTAACTTTCGTTGTGTCTATATTTCCCTGGTGCATATTTGTTTTTCTGTGGTTTTGTTTTATATGTATTTCTTACATATAACATAGGGTTGGGTTTGCTTTCTGATTCATTCTGAAAATCACTTTATTGCAGTAAAATTTACTCTAATAACAGGTCAAATATGCTTGGTCTTTGTTCTATCATATTAATTTTACTATGTTGTGATTGAATAGCTATAGTTTTTAAAAATATTTCATTATGTGGTCTATAGCTGTTTTGTGTCTTGTTACTCTGATATTTGGAAAACTCAGCAGTGGCCACAGGACTGGAAAAGGTCAGTTTTCATTCCAATCCTAAAGAAAGGCAATGCCAAAGAATGCTCAAACTACCTCACAATTGCACTCATCTCACACGCTAGTAAAGTAATGCTCAAAATTCTCCAAGCCAGGCTTCAGCAATACGTGAACTGTGAACTTCCTGATGTTCAAGCTGGTTCTAGAAACGGCAAAGGAACCAGAGATCAAACTGCCAACTTCCGCTGGATCATGGAAAAAGCAAGAGAGTTCCAAAAAAACATCTATTTCTGCTTTATTGACTATGCCAAAGCCCTTGACTGTGTGGATCACAATAAACTGTGGAAAATTCTGAAAGAGATGGGAATACCAGACCTCCTGACCTGCCTCTTGAGAAATCTGTATGCAGGTCAGGAAGCAACAGTTAGAACTGGACATGGAACAACAGACTGGTTCCAAATAGGAAAAGGAGTACGTCAAGGCTGTATATTGTCACTCTGCTTATTTGACTTATATGCAGAGCACATCATGAGAAACGCTGGGCTGGAAGAAGCACAAGCTGGAATCAAGATTGTCGGGAGAAATATTAATAACCTCAGATATGCAGATGACACCACCGTTATGGCAGAAAGTGAAAAGGAACTAAAAAGCCTCTTGATGAAAGTGAGAGTGGAGAGTGAAAAAGTTGGCTTAAAGCTCAACATTCAGAAAACAAAGATCATAGCATCTGGTCCCATCACTTCATGGGAAATAGATGGGGAAACAGTGTCAGACTTTATTTTGGGGGGCTCCAAAATCACTGCAGATCACAGATGGTGATTGCAGCCATGAAATTAAAAGACGCTTACTCCTTGGAACGAAAGTTATGACCAACCTAGATAGCATATTGAAAAGCAGAGACATTACTATGCCAACAAAGGTCCGTCTAGTCAAGGCTATGGTTTTTCCAGTGGTCATGGATGGATGTGAGAGTTGGACTGTGAAGAAGGCTGAGCGCCGAAGAATTGATGCTTTTGAGCTGTGGTGTTGGAGAAGACTCTTGAGAGTCCCTTGGACTGCAAGGAGATCCAACCAGTCCATTCTAAAGGAGATCAGTCCTGGGTGTTCATTGGAAGGACTGATGCTGAAGCTGAAACTCCAATACTTTGGCCACCTGATGTGAAGAGCTGACTCACTGAAAAAGACCCTGATGCTAGGAGGGATTGGGGGCAGGAGGAGAAGGGGACAACAGAGGATGAGATGGCTGGATGGCATCACCGACTCGATGGACATGAGTTTGAGTGAACTCTGGGAGTTGGTGATGGACAGGGAGGCCTGGCGTACTGTGATTCATGGGGTCGCAAAGAGTCAGACATGACTGAGCGACTGAACTGAACTCTGATATTTAGAAAGATTTGTATTTTTGTTCTAACAGTCGCCTTTACAAGTATCAGTTCAGTTGTTCAGTCAGATCTGACTCTTTGCAACCCCATGGACTGCAGCACACCAGGCTTCCCTGTCCATCACCAACTCCCGGAGCTTGCTCAAACTCATGTCCATCGAGTCGGTGATGCCATGCAACCATCTCATCCTCTGTGGTCCCTTTCTCCTCCTGCCTTCAATCTTTTCCAGCATCAGAGTCTTCTCCAGTTAGTCAGTTTTTCACATCAGGTGCCCAAAGTATTGGAGTTTCAGCTTCAGCATCAGTCCTTCCAAAGAATATTCAGGACTGATTTCCTTTAGGATTGACTGGTTGGATCTCCTTGCAGTCCAAGGGACTCTTAAGAGTCTTCTCCAACACCACAAGTATAGTACCATTTTAATGCCCTTAGCTCTCTATTCCCTTAGTTAGTTCTCTGAAGTGAAGTTGTTCAGTCATGTCCAAGTCTTTGCAACCGTGGACTGTAGCCCACCAGGCTCCTCCGTCCATGGGATTCTCCAGGCAAGAATACTGGAGTGGGTTGCCATTTCCTTCTTCAGCTTTACCACAAGCAATAATGGAATGATTGTATTTTCTTTCCTTCCCTTGTCATATTTCTTAGTTTTCCTACATAGCTCATAGATGAGGCCACCAGTGATAATCAATAAACATTGATTAACTGCTACACTTTTCTAAAAACAAAACCCAACAAAACACACACTCAATGTCTGGAAAAAAGTCTCTTTCATCCTCTGCCTGAATATCTTATGCTGGCTTGTCTAGAACCAGCCACAAGTCCTGTTTGAAAACATTTTCCCTGGACCTAAAGACAGGAACCTGGACCTTGGAAAGTGAGAACTGCTGTATGTAGGTGCACCTGTCACACCCACGTTCTCTTCTTTGATCCAACCCCTGATTTCTCCATCGCCCAAGCTCTGAACAATCAGAGCAGCAGTAAAACCAGCAATAAGTGGGAGTAACCAGGACTGGATCTCAAAACTGTTCCGAGGACCTGGCCTCATCAAGTACAAAGTTACAAGATCGAAAGGACTAGAGGTACAAGTCAGGAAATAGAAGTACATTTTAGAGACACACCTGATTACCAGAATGAGTCCGCAAACAATAAATGCTGGAGAAGGTGCAGAGAAAAGGGAACCCCTCTACACTATTGGTGGGAATGTAAATTGGTACAACTACAACCACTATAGAGAACAGTATGGAGGTTCCTTAAAAAACTAAAAATAGAGTTGAAAATATGATCCAACTATCCCACTCTTGGGCATATGTCTAGAGAAAACCATAATTTGAAAACATACATGTACCTCAACGTTCACAGTAGCAATCTTTACAACAGCCAAGATATGGAAGCAACCTAAATGTCTGTTGACAGAGGAATGGATCAAGAATATGTGGTACACGTATACAATGGAGTATTACTCAGTCATAAAAGAATAAAATAACGCCATTTGCAGCAACATGGATGGATCTATAAATAGAAGTTCCCATATTAAGTGAAGTAAGTCAGACAGAAGAAGACTAATATCATATCACTTATATGTCAAGTCTAATAAAAAATGATACAAAGGAACTTATTTACGAAACAGAAAAAGATTTACACACTTTGAAAACAAACTTACGATTACCAAAGTGGAAAGGTGTCATGTCAATGTAGGGCAAAACCAATACAGTATTGTAAAGTAAAAAAAAAAAAAAAAGTGGAAAGGTGGAGGGGAGGGATAAATAAAGAGTTTGAGATTAACATAAACACACTACTGTATAGCACAGGAAACTCTACTCAATATTCTGTAATAATCTAAATGAGAAAAGAATTTGAAAAAGAGTGGACACATGTGTATATATACACACATATATATATATATATATATATATATATAAAACTGAATCATTTTGCTGTACACCTGAAACTAATACAACATTATGAATCAACTACACTCCAATATAAAATAAAAATTAAAAAAGAATGAGTCCAAAGGCTTACATGACCTACTGCACCTGCCTTACCTACCTATAGGGTGACCACTGGTCTTGATGAACAGTTTTGCTTTGTGCCTGTTGAACCAAAGGATTTCAGTTTGGATAACAAATTATAGACTCACCTCATCCCAAAACCATGTGTGTGATTGACAAAGGTGCCAGGTAGTCTTGGTCTTCGTTTTCATCATAACTGGAAAGCATACATGATCTGCCATTGACTAGCTGTCTTTCTGGCTAAGTTAAGTGTCCTAATCTGTAAAATAAAGACAAAAAGAGAGTGCGTTTATTGAGCTCAAGAGTCTCTTTTGTTAGTACATCAGAAGTGTAGTTTTACTCAGCTTCATCATTTTTTTCATTAAGATCAAATTATTTAGGTCATGGCTATTTTAAGAGTCAGAATCAAAATGGACAAAAAAGCAATCAGTTGTGTGATTATATGCAGACAACAAGAACCATTATTACTGCAAGAGGCTTTCTGGCACTTTCCTTTAGAAAAAAAGAAAGAGAATTAAGCATTCTATTGATTTTTAGAGTTAGGTTCATAGAAAGGTCTTTTCCACCAACGCAGTGATGTGTACAAGGTATGCAGTGTCCTTGAGGACAGCAGGTCCTGCTTGACAGGAACTAGGATTTGAGAGGGATGGTTCATGTGCTCACAAAAATCTCCAGCATAAGAGTTTCAGGCAAAAGCCAATATGTGGGAGGCTCTGAGGGCCTTAATTAAAAGGTCAATCAATTTTTTTCCAAGGTAATTTTATAGTGTGCATTAAAAGAATTCATGATCTGTTCTCTCCGTTTGGGTGGAGTTCAAACCTACTGGAGCACATGGTCCTGTGTCTAAGGAACAACAAGTAACAACAGATACTCATTAGACAAAGTTGCATCAACCTGACAGACACTGCAGTCCACCCCCACTTCCAACTTCTTTTAGAATCTATCTTTACGGGGAAAAGTCTCTCGGTAAGACTCAGAGCTTTGGACTCTCCTGCTTGGGAAAACTTTTCAAAGTATCTCAGTACACATCCCTTCTCTCGAATGAGGTGGTCATTTGCCTAATTCTTCTCTAGATGCTGCCACCCCTCCCGACCAAGAGTCAGCAAACTTTTTCTGTAAAGGGCCAGGTAGCAAATATTTCGGGTTTAGCAAGCCATACGACCTCGGTAGTAACTGTTCAACTCTGCAGTTGGAGCCATAGGCAATACGTAAAGAAATGGGCATGGCTGTGTTTTAATATAATTGTATTTATGAACACTAAACTGGAATTTGAATTTCTTATAATTTTTATGGGTCATGAAATGTTGTTGTTTTGATTTTCTTTCAACCATTTGACAATATAACAATTGCTGTTAGCTGGCAGGTTGTACAAAAACGAGTGAACCAAACTGGGCCCATGGGCCAGAGCTTGCCAACCTCTCTTCTATATCATGAACAACTTGAGGACAGGGACTCAATCATAATCATCTTACTATCTCCTAGGATTTCACTCAGTATCTGACACTTTTGAGGCATCCAAAATGGTGGAGGAAGAAGTGAGCAATGGAGACCATGAAAAAGACAGCAGATGCATCTATCACACTATAAAATAAGCCCTTCACATTGTTCTGTGTATGGGTATTGGAAGGGAGGATGTGTGAGGGCTAATAGTATCATTTTGGAGTCAGAAAGACCTGGGTTTTACTCGCAGGTCCACCATTTTCTGGCTTGGGGCCAGGCAAGCAAGTGAATATCTGGATGCATTTTGTGTGTGTGTGTGTAAATAACAGAAAAACAACCAATGGTGGTTTGAACATAGCAGATATTCATTGTCTTGCTTATCAAGAAGCCTAGACATAGTGGTTCCAAGGCTTGTTTGGTGGCTCAACAATGTCACTGAAGTCACACAGTTTATATTCTGACATCCTGAGCCATTGGCTTTTCATCTATATGTGTGTCACCTATGGTCACAAATGGCTGTCCCAGTTTTCAGCATATTTACATGTTCAAGCCAGGAATATGAGGAAGTGCCAGCTCAGTCTCCTGTCATCCTGCCATCAGGAGGCCATTGTCTTATCTAGAACATTCCAAGCAGGTATCCTTTATGTTCTCCGTGTGCAGACCTGGGCTGTGTGGCAAAGGAGGCGAGCCTTTACTGCGGGAAGCAAGGGAAGATGGAATTGGGAATGGTCTGGGGAGACCCTTAACGGTGTCCATCTCACAGTCTGTTGTGAGGACAAATGAGGTGATGTGTGAGAAGAACTGGCACGTGAGAACTCAGTCAACTGCGGCTACCATTATCAGTAGGACTAACAATAGTTCCAAAATCCTAAAATACAGTCCCTACAGTGTCAGTATGAAAACTGTTATTTCTCAGATGAAGTCAGAAAGCCTCCATACTCTCATTTCACTGTAATTACATATAGTTAAAATGAATGAATATTGAGTTGGAAGAGAGAGAATGTGTATGTGTGTGTTGGGTTATTGATTTATTTCATACTATATACGTACATGGAGCTATATATACACATATATGTGCATTAGAATTAAATGAGAAAAACCTGGTGATGCCAGGTATGCTCCACATCCCGCTTGTTAAATTAGATAACTCAGTCACTTTCCCCAGGCTTAAAATCTGAGTCATCCTTCCCTCTCTCTTTGCCTTCCCTGGCCAGTCAATAAGCCCTATAGATTTTTCACTACAATATGCCTCATATTTGTCTTCTATTTTCCAGAACCCAAGCACAAGCTTTATCACCTCTTGTCCAGATGACTGCAATAGA